>NW_026988435.1:45372500-46850000 GCF_030222135.1 Aotus nancymaae | reverse complement strand
CAAGCAGCCCCGTCACGGGGCAGATGCTGTCTTTCTCTGTCTCCTGGCAGGCAAGCTCACCGCCCTGTCTTGCCAACAGTGTCATCTGCCTGCAGCTGTACGTGGCCCCTCAGGCCCCGCCCACCCGGCCAGGCCCCGCCCACCCATCCGAACTCACGTGCAGCGTGCCCGGGCCGCCCTCCAGCACCACGCACACGATGGGGATCTTTATGGCCACGCCTAGAAAAAGCAAGGAGCTGAGCGAGCTGGGGGCAAGCCCCTGCACCGGTGCTCTCCCCTGCCCGCTCCGGCTCCAGCCGAAGCGCACGCTGAAGCACCTGCTGGGAGGCCTCTTGCCAGTGCCAGTCACTGTTGAAGGTCAAATCTCCACGTTCCCAGGGGACCCGCCTGTTCCACAGCAGTGAGCAGATCAAAAGCCCCCACCGCCCACACCTCCCCCGCTCGCTGGCATCCACCCCCACCCGGCTTGCTCTCTTGGGAGGGAGGGAGGGAGAGGGGCCATGGGCAATCAGAGCAGATGCCCAAGCAGGTGGGCATGACCTGTCACATGTGGGCGGGAGCAGGACACATGATCCTGTCCATCTGCCCGGCCCTGCCCTGAACGTCACTCAGCCCAACAGCAGGGGAGCCTGAGAAGGACCCAGTGACCCCTTTCCCTGGCAGCAGACTCTCTGTGAGCCCCCCAGGCCCACTGTCTTCACACACACACACACACACACACACACAGCTCCCCACCCTGTGTGTCCTAGTCAGGCCGCTTCTCAAAGGGAGGGCCCGGACCCGCAGCATCGCCCTCACCAGGAAACGTGCTCCTAATGCAAGTTCTCGGCCCACCTAGAGCCACTGACTCGGACCCTGGGCCCGGGCCCACGCGCTGGTGAGGAGCCCCCCGGGGGTTCCAATGCACGAGGAGGCTTGCAAGGGACTCCAGACCGCCTGGGCACAGGCCAGACAGCTCCATCGCCATCTCCTCTCTGAACCTCCTCAATCACGTGCAAAATCCCACACTGGACCTCCCAATGGCCTCGAACCCATCCCATCCCACCTATAAGGAAAAAGGTGTCAAATCCTAAGTTTCGACTGTCGTACATCCTGATTTCTGACCCTGAGACCAGCTCGTGATCATGGTTTAAAATGACTACAGGCCCAGGCACAGTGGTTCAAGGTTGTAATCCCAGCACTTTGGGAGGGTGGTAGGAGGATCCCTTGAACCCAGGAGTTCGAGGCTACAGTGAGCTGAGATCACACCACTGCACTCCAGACTCTGTCTCCAAAAAATTTTTTTTAATGCAGGTTGGCCTATTACCTGTGAACACACAGGTGATACACAGGTGAGCTGTCAGCGCACCCAGACCGCCCTCCCACTGGCTGAAACTGGCAAGAGAACATGACCCTCCCAGAACAAAGTGTAAAGAGACACGGGAAAGAAACACAGGTGTGTTCTGAGCATGCTCCGAGCGCCACGCCTGTTGTGACCAGCTGTACCTGACACTGACCGCCCCCCCACCCCGCTCCCTGCCCGAGCACCCTCGAAAGCAAGCTCCCCTACCTCCTCTTTCCTTGGTCTGCTCTGATATGAACTTCTCCAGCCTGGTCCTCAGAGGAATCTCCACCCCGTACTGGCCATGGGTCCCGTCGTCCACGAGGATGAAGTGAGAGTGGTTGCTGTCCAGGCAGGTCAGGTTCCCTTGGCCTTCCTCATCCAGGATGTACTCGGCGGGAAAGCTGCCCTGGGGCGGCAGGAAGCGTCAGACACAGCTGCGGGAGAGCTCCGCCTCCTAACGCAGCAGGGCCTAGAACCTGTGAACCTGGCCTCACTGGAAAAAGGGGCTGTGCAGATGTGATCTAAACACCAAGAGTTTAACCTGGAGGGTCTGTGTGGGCCCAAAATACCACCACAGGTGTGCTCACAGGAGTCTTTACACGTGACCCTCCAAGAACAAAGTATAAAGAGACACGAGCCGCCGGGTGCAGGAGACACACACGGGAGAGGAGGCCACGGGACCACAGAGGCAGAGATGAGCAATGCAGCCACAGGTGGAGAGAGCCACAGCCCCGGGAGTGGAGCAGGTGGGGAAATAGACCGTCCTCCCAGGCCACAGCACCCCGACTTCGCCAAGCAACCCCAACTCCAGAGTTCTGTCTTCCAGACATAGGACAGCTCAGTGCTGCTGCTCTGAGGCTTGGGCCACTGGTTACGGCAGCCACAGGAAACGGATCCAGGGCTGGGGACGAGGAATTGGGGAGCTACCGTAACAAACACCTAAAAACATGGAAGTGGCATTGAAATTGCCAGCAGGGAGAAGACGGGAGGATTCTGAAGCACCCTGAGTAGAAAACAGCTCCATGTCCTTAAAGAGACTATTGGTGGGAATGTGGTGCTGATCTTGCAGAGAGGGGCGCGGTGGCTCACGCCTGTAATCCCAGCACTTTGGGAGGCTGAGGTGGGCTGATCACCTGAGGTCGGGAGTTTGAGACCAGCCTGACCAACATGGTGAAACCCCGTCTCTACTAAAAACACAAAAATTAGGCGGGTGTGGTGGCGGGTGCCTGTAGTCCCAGCTACTCGGGAGGCTGAGGCAGGAGAATCGCTTGAATCCGGGAGGCAGAGGGCCAAGGATGTGGCTGCACAACCTCCTGCAAGAGACGAAGATCACTTGAGGTCAGGAGTTCAAGACCAGCCTGGCCAACATGGTGAATCCCCGTCCCTAAAACTAAAAAATTAAAATTAAAAAAAAAACAAGAGCACGCAAGGCCAAACAGCCGGTCCAGTCCGACCCCGCCGGACACATTCATGATTCTAAGGCAAAAGGAAGGCGAAGGCCGGGCTGGCCAGTGCCTTGCTGGGCCCCCCATGGGCATCTGGAGTGACAAAGGGAACCACCACCCGGGGCTCTCCCCCACCTCGCCCCACCCCGCCCCAGGGAATGGGCCCACGGGTGGTGTTGACCTCGACCTCGGTGCCAGAGCAGTGAATCCCCGCTCAGGGGCAGTGAGGAGGGAGCCTGCTCAGTGAGTCCCGGGCCAGTGCCCAGGGCTTTCCTGGCCACGCGGATTCAGGGGCTCACACTGTTAGGCCAAAGTGAGGGTGTCCTTGGAAAACGTCATTGAACGACTTGTTATCTGTCCCAACTCAAGCCTCCAGATTAAAGCAACTGCTTCTCCCGCGGCCGGTTAATCACAGTCAGGAGCGCTGGGTCCCAGCCTTGACAGAGAAGCTGGGGTGGGTGCTGGCTGCCTGGCACCACAGCAGGGGGGGACTCCCGGCTGCAGGACACCTGAGTGCAGGGACTCAACAGGCTAAAAGCTCCGCTTCCGGGTCAGATGCCCCTGGCTCAGCCCCACCCAGCAAGTGGCTCTCACGTGGACCCCCTCCTACAACCTTGAGGGGAGGACCAGAGTCCAGCCAAGTTAGCCACTCCACCAGCTCCCCACAGCACCCAGTCGGGCCTCACCCACCCCGACCCCCACACACTCCACCAGCTCCCCACAGCACCCAGTCGGGCCTCACCCACCCCGACCCCCACACACTCCACCAGCTCCCCACAGCACCCAGTCAGGCCTCACCCACCCCGACCCCCACACACTCCACCAGCTCCCGACAGCACCCAGTCAGGCCTCACCCACCCCGACCCCCACACACTCCACCAGCTCCCCACAGCACCCAGTCGGGCCTCACCCACCCCGACCCCCACACACTCCACCAGCTCCCCACAGCACCCAGTCGGGCCTCACCCACCCCGACCCCCACACACTCCAGCTCCCCACAGCACCCAGTCGGGCCTCACCCACCCTGACCCCCACACACTCCAGCTCCCCACAGCACCCAGTCGGGCCTCACCCACCCTGACCCCCACACACTCCACCAGCTCCCCACAGCACCCAGTCGGGCCTCACCCACCCCGACCCCCACACACTCCACCTGCTCCCGGCGGTGTCCGGTCAGGCCTCACCCACACCCCTGTCCTAGGCTCCCCTCCCCTGACTCGGGCCCCCCGCCGACAGAGGAGGCCTTGCTCACCATGGGATGGATCAGGCCCTCGCGGCGGTGGACGGCGCCCCAGGTGGCGACTCCGATGGTGATGACCTCGCCTTCCTTGTAGCTCCTGCTCAGGCTGAAATCCCGCACCGCCTCGCCCACCTGCTTCATGACACCGGCGTGGGACCCTCCCGTGATGATCCAGGCCCCTGGGGAAGGAACACGGGTGGGCAGGCCCCGAAGCACTGAGGCCACCCCGACACCCAGGAGCCTGATGCCTGAGCCCCTCTAGGCTCAGCGACGCCCAGCCCCCATCTACACAGAGCCCCTCATACAGGGGCTTTCTTTTTTTGAGACGGAGTTTCGCTCTTGTTGCCCAGGCTGGAGTGCAGTGGCACGATCTCAGCTCATCGCAACCTCCACCTCCCAGGTTTAAGCAATTCTCCTGCCTCAGACTCCTAAGTAGCTGGGATTACAGGAGCCCACACTGACAGCAGCTAATTTTGTATTTTTAGTAGACATGGGGTTTCCTCCATGTTGGTCAGGCTGGTCTTGAACTCCCAACCTCAGGTGATCCACTCGCCTCGACTTCCCAAAGTGCTGGGATTACAGGCGTGAGCCACCTCACCCGGCCTCCTCAGGGGCTTTCAAACCAGCATGTAAGGAAGGAGGTTGCCCTGCGTCTATGGGGACAGACACAGGCCTCGCCCCCTCCCTGGTCCCGCCACCTCCGCTGGCCCCAGTCTCAGGATCATGGTTCTCAGCACGTTCTCTGCATTCTTTTATTTTGCTTTCCCTCTTCCTCCCAGCTTCCGGCACCCAGATGCGGCAGAGTGTGGGAGGGTGCGTCCCAGCTCCCACCACTCAGTCTGTCCCTAGGAAGGACACCCCCCACCTCCCACCCACCGCCTGCTGCCAGTGACTTGCAGATGCCCCTGCAGGAAACACACCTCCCACCCCACGTCCGGCCTGACCCAGTGTCGTGTTGTGAGCTAACGGCAGCTTTGCCTGAGAGCAGGAGGTCCCGAGGGGTCTGCTCGCCTGCCCGCCCCGGGGTGAGAGGCACAGGTGAGGCCACAGCTGCTGCCCCACAGCCTCCCCTTGAGGCACCAGCAAAAGTCGCGTTTGTTCGTTTTCGGGGTTTGTCCTGGGGCAATGCTGCCGTATCAAAGGCTGGGAGGTGTCGCCATAAAAACAACAATCGGGCCAGGGCAGCAGTTCATGCCTCTAATCCCAGCACTTTGCGAGGTGGAGGCGGATGCATCACCTGAGCTCAGGAGTTCAAGACCAGCCTGGCCAACATGGTGAAACCCAGTCTCTCCTAAAAATACAAAAATCATCTGGGCGGGGTGGCAAGCACCTGTAATCCCAACTACTAGGGAGGCTGAGGCCTCACTATTCATCCACAGTCCCCTCCAGGGAGGCCCAGGGAGCCTCGAGGGCTTGGGGCCCCCTCCCCACGGAATAGGGGCAGGGCCAGGCACTGTGTCACGGCACTGGGGGTCTCACGCCATCCATGGGGACTGAGTCCCTGCCTGGCTCTCACCAGTGGTGCGACCTTGGGAGGTGATTACGCTCCAACCAGGCAGTTGCCTCAAGTGCAAAGACAGAAATAACAATGCTCCTTGCCCGACACTGATAGAAAAACACAATCACAGCGAGAGTTTGCTGACCGGGAACTCTGGTTGACCCGCTACAACTGGCCTGAAACACTGGCCCCAGCCGCGCACCCAGGCCACTGAGGTTCTCATCTCTGCATGGCCTTGGGCACCAGCAGGGCCACGGACTGAGCATCTCCAGCTCACGGGCAGGCCGGGGGCAGTACCAGGCATCAGGGAGCAGCCATGCCCAGGCAAGGGGCACGTGGGTCTGACTCAGCACCTTCTCTGAGACTCCCGGGCCTTCTGGGTCCTGATGGCCCTGACTGCCCCAGCACTGCCCCCGCAGCCCACCCACTGGGGCCTCGTGTCCCTCCAGCCTTCGAGGTACCTGTGGTCTGAGCCACCTTGACCAGGCCTCTGCGGAAGATGCTCTTCAGCCGCGGCTTCATGTTGAAGTTCTTGGCGCCCCCCGTCACTGAGATCAGGAGGTTGGGGACGTCCAGCCCCCAGTGCTGGGTCATGAGGTGGAAGATGACGCTGGAGGGCGTGTCCTGGGACACTCGGACGTACTGCAGGACGGGGAAGGCAGCGGAGGGGCCCACGTGTCAGTGGGCAGGGACGACACCGACCCAACGGGCAGCATGGAGAGGCCGCAGCGGGCAGTGGAACCCACACACCTTTCCGCTCAGACCCAGAAAAGAGGTTCCCGTGGGGGCAGGGCACGGATCGTGAGAGAGGAGAGGGAGGCAGAGAGGCCGAGCCGGGAGCAACAGGCCACGCTTCGGGGACCAGAACCATCCTCAGCAAACCTCCCCCAGCCCTTGTCCCCCCACAGCACCCATGTTTTCCTCTTCCTCTAGATTTTGGGAGCGTTTCTCAGTCATGCACTGGCACAGACTCACTCCGATCCCTGCCCCAGCCCTGGGCCCTAGGTCTCTCCGGGTCTAATCAACTCCTGCACCACAGTCTCTGCCCTCCTGTCCTTATGCGCCCGGCACTGCCCCCTCTCCTGCCCCCTCTCCTGTCCCCTCTCCTCTATGGCCCCTGTGCCCTGCCCCACCTGGGGTCACATGACCCGCCCCCGGACCTGCCCCACTCCACCTCTTTGGCCACCTCATGGCATCACCACACATCCAGTGGATGGGTCACACTTGGCAGGTACCAGGTTCAGGGCTCCAGACCCCAGAACCGAGATCAGTGCCACCACCTCCCAGGATGGCGGCAGCCAATCACTATCTCAGAACCCTCCAGAAAACTGGTCAACACACATGGGGCAGAGCCTCTGACTCCACAGGTCTTGGGTGGGGCCTGAGAACTGGTCAGAGACGACTGGTCCAGGGCCCACAGGGAGGTTGAGAACAAGAGAACCCAGGCCTGCGCCTGGGCCCCTCCAGCAGTCTGCACCCCACAGCGCTCTCCCGCAGGCCAGGCTCGGCCCGGATCCCGCCCTGCCCGGCCCAGCCTCCTTGGAAGGACTCGCCTCTGCTACCAGACTTGCCAGCCGGGCCTCCTGCCGTCCTGGGCCCCATCCCCCTGCTCTTCCCTCCCTCCCCGAACCCTTCCTGCCATTCCCCAAGCACACCCTGAGCCTGTCTGTGTCCTGCACGCCTCCTTCCTCCCTCCTCCCTCCCAAGCCCTGACAAATGCTGCCCAGGGCCACCCGGCCAGGATTCACTCCCAACTCCCGGCCTGCACCTTCCTAGAACGCTCACTGCGCCCCGCCCTGCTTTGCAGGTGGCTGAGCACTCTGAGAGCGCGGGCATCGCTTCCTTGCCTTGCAGAGGCCCTCTCCGCCCCTCCCTTACTGCGCGGTGGGCTCCATGCCCCCTGGGCCCTGCCAGCCTCCTGCTCTTGCCCCAGGAAATGCCAACCACCACGTGTCACTGTGGGGCCCTGTAGCCCCACCCACAAGCCAGAGAGCAGAGTGATGGAAACCAACCTTTCCCACCTTCTGGCCCAGGCCCGTGAAGACGATGTCGCCAAAGGCATCTGTTGGCATCTCCTGGACGTGTTTCTTTGGGTCCCACCGTGTGCCCTGAAAGGTGTGGGGCTTGGTAGCCTCCTCCAAGTGCTGCTCACGTGTGTAGCCACACTGACACACCACCTTCCTGCAAAGACACAGCACCAGTCACCAGGGAGTGAGGTGCCCTTCCTGCTCCCTGTGGGGGCATCAGAGGAGGCCCGGTGGCCAGCAATAACAAGGCATCTGCCCCTTCCAGCCATGGGGGTGGCCGCAGCGGCCTAATGGTGGGCTGGAACTCTTCTCACCCTCAGCAGCAAAAAGGAGCCTTCCCGGGAACTGTCAATGAAGGCTGCAGGGGGAGCTTAGACTTCACCCTTCGTGTGACAGTGATGAGGAGGGACAGCCAACCGAGCAGAACCGGGATAGTCCCCTGTGGGCTGTGAGGGTCTCCTGGAGCACAAGGGCCCAGAGTGACGACAGAGCCTGGGAGAGCCACGTTCAGATGGGAGGCAGAGGAAGACGGGTGGCAGTGATGGGCAGGACCCTCCTTCCCTCACCCTACACATGTCAAGGGAACCAGCTAAAACTCAAGATACTGAGCCTCTTAACAAAATTGAAACTATCAAGGTTTCAATTACACATCACTAGTTGTACCAAGAGCCAGGAAAATCTCAACCAGGATGAGAAAAGACAGCTAACAGCCACCATCACCAAGATGACACACGTGTTAGAATTATCTGACAATGACTTTAAAGCAGGCACGTTAGAATTCTGCTTCAACAAGCAATCACGAACATGCTCAAAAGAAATGAAAAACTATAAATTTCCAGTAAAGAAAGAGCAGATATATCAAATGCAAATTTTAGAAGTGAAAAATGCAGTAACCGAAATGAAAAACCCAACGGATGGACTCAGCAGCGGACGGAGGAGACGGAGGCAGGAGTCCGCGAGGAGGAAGGCGGAAAAACAGAAATCGCCCGGTAAGAACAAGAGAGAGAAAACAAACAAACAGAAAAACACAAGCAAACGGGGCCTGCGGGACCTGCAGCCCTGTCACAAAAGATCACACTTTCACCTTCAGAGTTCCCGAAGGAGAACTGAAAACGTATGTAAATAAGTAATCGCCAAAATTTCCCAATTTGACAAAAAAGACACGATCCTATAGACTCCACAATCTGACTGAACATCAGACAGGATAAACCCAAAGAGACGCACGCCAAGACACGCAACAGTTAAACGTGCGAAAACTGAAAACAAATTAAAAATCTTAACAGCAGTAAGACAGAAGTGACACCTTACCCACAGGGCCAAACAATTCCAACAGCAATGTATTTCTCATCCGAAGTCAGAAAGGCCAGAAGGTGGCACAACATTTTTTCCAGTGCTAGACGATAAAAAAACTACCGGCCCGAAATTCTCTTTTTTTTCTTTTCTTTTTTTTTTTTTGAGACGGAGTCTTGCTCTGTCACCAGCCTGGAGTGCAGTGGCGCAATCTCGGCTCACTGCAACCTCCACCTCCTGGGTTCAAGCAATTCTTCTGCCTCAGCCTCCCAAGTAGGTGGGACCACACGCACGTGCCACCACGCCCGGCTAATTTTTTTGTATTTTTAGTAGAGACGGGGTTTCACCATGTTGACCAGGACGGTCTCGATCTCTTGACCTCGTGATCCGCCCACCTCGGCCTCCCAAAGTGCTGGGATTACAGGCTTGAGCCACCTCACCCAGCTCAAAATAGAATTCTAAAAATTCTATTTTGGGAATAGAAGGAAGGCAAAAAGAAAAAAAACAGAGAGAACAAACTGAAAACAAAAATAAAATGGCAGACTGAAGCCCTAACATACCAGTGATTACACTAAACGTAAATTTTCTAAATACGACAATTAAAAAACAGATTGACAGACTGGACTTTTAAAAAATAGGACCCCACTATTTGCTGTCTACCAAAATCTCACCTGAAGTGTAATGGCACAGACAAGGTGGAAGGGAAAGGAATATTTGGCAGTTAAATAATATCAATGGCTGGGCACGGGGGCTCACGCCCGTAATCCCAGCACTTTGGGAGGCCGAGGTGGGCAGATCACGAGGTCAGGAGTTCAAGACCACCCTGGCCAACATGGTGACACTCCGTCTCTACTAAAATTACAAAAATTAGCTGGGTGCGGTGGTGGGCGCCTGTAAGCCCAGCTACTCGGGAGGCTGAGGCAGGATGATTGCTCTCACCTGGGAGGGAGAGGAGGCAGTGAGCCGAGATTGCAGCACTGCACTCCAGCCTCGGTCACAGAGCAAGACTCCATCTCGAAAAAAATAAAAAATAATATTGACACAGCAGCAGCTTGGATGGACCTCAAGGGTGCTGTGCTGAGGGGGAGGACAGACCCGACATTCCCGAAACGACACGGTTATAGGCATGAAGAGAGACTGGAGGTTGCAGGGTTCCGGGATGATGGGGGAGGAGAAGGTGAGGTGATCGTAACGAGGAAGTCCGGGAGGAACTCAGTGGAGACGGATCAGTGCTGGGTCTTCACCACGGTGGTAGTTACACAAATACATACGTGAAACAAATGACATCAGGTCAGTGTGGAGGCTCACACCTGTAATCCCAGCACTGTGGGAGGCCGAGGTGGGCGGATCACTTGAGGTCAGGGGTTCGAGACCAGCCTGACCAACATGGTAAAACCCCATTTCTCCTAAAAATATAAAAATTAGCTGGGGATGGTGGCGCTCACCTGGAGTCCCAGCTACTCAGGAGACTGAGGCAGGAGAATCGCTTGAACACAGGAGGTGGAGATTGCAGTGAGCTGGTAAGGTGCCACTGCACTCCAGCCTGGGCAGCTGGGACTCCGGGTTTGGGTACTGTGCTGCAGTCACACAGAACGCAGCCGCGGGTGGAGATTGCCGTGAGCTGGTAAGGTGCCACTGCACTCCAGCCTGGGCAGCTGGGACTCCGGGTTTGGGTACTGTGCTGCAGTCACACAGAACGCAGCCGCGGGTGGAGATTGCCGTGAGCTGGTAAGGTGCCACTGCACTCCAGCCTGGGCAGCTGGGACTCCGGGTTTGGGTATGGTGCTACAGTCATACAGAACGCAGCCGCGGGTGGAACTGTGGGGCCTACCTGCAGTGTCTTCGGAACTTCTGGACATCTATAATTATCTCCAAATAAAAAGTTAAAACACACACAAATGAAGGCTCCAAACAGGTGACACGGGGCTAGCACCTCTCCCAAGGTCCCGCACCTCCTCCCCTCGCCCAGAGAGCCGCCAGCCTCCAGGACCTGCTCAGCTCCCTCCCCTTCCTCTGGCAAGAACGCAGCAATCTCAGCTCCCCTTCTTATCCTTCGTGGAATGAAGTCTTTTTGTTCCTTAACCGCAATTCATTGGTGTTTCAGGCAGAGAAGAGACAAATGTATGTGTTCTTTATAACTTGTTTAATTGGAAATCCACAAATAGTTTTAGATTCCTATTTTTTGCTAGTAACAAATAACCTAGAAAATACAGTGAGACAGAAAAAAAAAAAACGCTAAAACCAGATGAAACCTGAACCAGACGGCGCAGGGGAAAGACCGCTGAACAGGGAGAAAGAAAACGGGCTTCCCCACCACGTGTCGACTCTGGGACCTTAGATGTTTCTGACTTTCTCAGTTGTTAAAATGGGAAAGGCAATACACCCCTGATGTGCACCGTACAAAACTGTACAGACGCCAAAGGTCTCGCCTAAGGCGCTTGAGACTTGCAGGGATCTCGCGAGCACCTGAGGTGACCTCCACCGTTCGCGGATGAGAGACCCGGGTCCGGGGGAAAGGCGCTCCCCGGACAAGGACCTGCGCTCTCCCATCTTGGTCCAATGCTGCCCCAAATGTCCTGGTACATTCCTAACAACTGATAACAAGCCACCTCCTGTCCCTCTTCTCTTTGAACCGTCACCTCTGATGAGATTAGAACTTACACCTGCGTGGTTTTTGCAACGCTGACGTGATGCCAGAAACTGCACTGCAGCCACTGACCCAGAAATCACATAATCAGAGAGCTGGCTCGGAACTCAGCCCAGATAGGCACGAACGGGACGCCACCCCCGGCACCCCCGGGAAATGAGAGCTCTCGGAGGCGCACCCCCTCCAACTTGGGCTCCTCCTCCCACCCAGGGGGCTCCTGGGCCCTCCTCGGCATGAGTGCCTGAATTCCGGGGCATCCCCTCAGTCTCTGTGCTTCACAGATGAGGCCTGGCGGCCCAGGGAAGAGAAGCGATGTGCCCGAGGTCGTGAGATCCGTGGTGGCGAAATAGCAGCACAAAGGTCTGGGGGGGTTGGCCAGGCAGACACGGAAATGAGACAGGTCTGTGCAGAGCCGAGGAGGATGACCAGTACGTGGCACTGACCAGTGGGAGTCCCCGGGCGGGTGAGTGGGGAGGGAAGCCCCTACCATGCTTAAGGAAGACATGCAGGTGTATAAACAGCTCTGCTTCAAAATCTGTGTTTGCGGCAGAGGATGCTCAGCCCTCATTCCGCCCCGGTCTTTCCACAAAAGAAGGGACATTCCATCTACTCTTCAAGAACAAAGAGCGCAGGACACACCTGGCCCTTTTTCCCATCCTGCTGCAGTGGCCGCCGTGGTTGGTGGCTGGTGGCTGGTGAGGCTTCTGTGCGGGACAGATTCAGCACAGAGACCTGGGCTACCTTCTCAGAAGGGCCTGCCTGCAAGGCGGCGCCTGACAGTTAGGAGAGCTTCTCCAGGCCTGGACTGTCCCTCTGTCCCCTGACAGGAGAGCTTCTCCAGGCCTGGACTGTCCCTCCATCCCCTGACAGTTAGGAGAGCTTCTCCAGGCCTGGACTGTCCCTCCGTCCCCTGACAGTTAGGAGAGCTTCTCCAGGCCTGGACTGTCCCTCCGTCCCCTGACAGTTAGGAGAGCTTCTCCAGGCCTGGACTGTCCCTCTGTCCCCTGACAGGAGAGCTTCTCCAGGCCTGGACTGTCCCTCCATCCCCTGACAGTTAGGAGAACTTCTCCAGGCCTGGACTGTCCCTCCGTCCCCTGACAGTTAGGAGAGCTTCTCCAGGCCTGGACTGTCCCTCCGTCCCCTGACAGTTAGGAGAACTTCTCCAGGCCTGGACTGTCCCTCTGTCCCCTGACAGTTAGGAGAGCTTCTCCAGGCCTGGACTGTCCCTCCGTCCCCTGATGGCCATGAGTGCTTCTCCAGGCCTGGACTGTCCCTCCGTCCCCTGACGGCCAGGAGAGCTTCTCCAGGCCTGGACTGCCCTGCAAGTTTATGCTGAATGCCTGCTTTCCTGCCGGGAGTCTGGGATTTAGGTGGTCGCCACGCAGAGCGGCCCACATGGCCAGCACAGGAAGCACACCTTGGGCTCTGAGCCTCGAATGGGCTTTGCAGGTTGCTGAGTTCTTCGCTGCTGGAGGAAGGGGCATGCGTGGCGCCCGCACGGGAGAGCGGCAGCAGCCCACGCTCAAATCTTCCAGACGTGGCCTGTGTGCTTCTCCCTTGCCAAGCCCATCACGTCTGCCTTCACCATGATACACTTTAGCTGTGAGTCCTAGCAAACCCCCTAACAAGGGGGATGGCTTTGGGGACCTCCAGAAGCAAGTCTGCCCTGCTGACATCTGATCCAGGTCACCACCCCTCCCTCTCTGGGCCCTGCTGCCCCCAGGGGTTTCCAGGTCCACGTGAGAGGCACACAGAGCCGACCAGCAAAGGCCTCAGACCCACGGGGCCTTGCCTAGGCTTCTCAGGACATAACAGGTCAGGGATCAACATCGTTCGAACCACAACACTCCATCTTGAACAGGCCCTGGGTGAAATGAGGCTGAGACCTGCTGGTTTTATTTCTTTTTTTAGACAGAGTCTGGCTCTGTCACCCCGGCTGGAGTGCAATGGCACACTCTCGGCTCACTACGACCTCCACCTCCTGGGTTCAAGCGATTCTCCTGCCTCAGCCTCCCGAGTAGCTGGGATTACAGGCATGTGCCACCACGCTCAGCTAGTTTTGTATTTTTAGTAGACATGGGGTTTCTCCATATTGGTCAGGCTGGTCTCGAACTCCTGACCTCAGGTGATCCACTCACCTCAGCCTCCCAAATTGCTGGGATTACAGGTGTGAGCCACCATGCCCTGCCAAGGTTAAGGCATTCTAAGTCACAAGATGAGAGAGGAGGCTGGCACAAAACGGAGGTCACAAAGACCTTGCTGATAAAATGGGATGCAATGAAGACGCCAGCTAAAACTTGCCAAAACCAAGATGGTGTCAAAAGGCATGGCAGTTCACACCCGTGATCCCAGCACTTTGGGAGGCCAAGGTGGGCGGATCACCTGGTCAGGAGATCGAGACCAGCCTGACCAACATGGTGAAAACCTGTCTCTAATTTTTGTAAAAATAAAAAAATTAGCCGGGTGTGGTGGCGCACGCCTCTAATCCCAGCTACTCGAGAGGCTGAGGCAGGAGAATCACTTGAACCCGGGAGGTGGAGGTTGCAGTGAGCAAAGATCGAGCCATTGCACTCCAACCTGGGCGACAGAGCAAGACTCCATCATCTCAAAAAAAAAAAAAAAAAAAAGTGACCTCTGGACGTCCTCGCTGCTCATTACACGCTAATTATAATACATTAGCATGTAAGAGACACTCCCACCGGCGCCATGGCAGTTTGCAGATGCTGCGGCAGCATCAGAAACACCCTATATGGTCTGAAAGGAAGAGGACATCGGTTCTGGGAAATCCCCACCTCTTTCCCAGAAATCTCACGAATAATCCACCCTTGTTTAGCACATGATGAGAAAATAACTGTAAAAACAGCCAACCAGCCAAGCACGGTGGCTCATGCTTGTAATCTCAGCACTTTGGGAGGCCAAGGTGGGCAGATCATCTGAGGTCAGGTGTTCGAGACCAGCCTGACCAACATGGTGAAACCCCATCTCTACTAAAAATATAAAATTAGCTGGGCGTGGTGGCGCATGCCTGTAATCCCAGCTACTCGGGAGGCTGAGGCAGGAGAATCGCTTGAACCCAGGAGGCGGAGGTTGCAGTGAGCTGAGATCACACCGCTGTACTCCAGCCTGGGCAACAGAGCGAGACTCCATCTCAACAACAAAAAAACAGCCAACCAGCAGCCCTCAGGGCCGCTCTGTGTATGGAGTCGCCCTTCTCTCATCCCTTGACTTTGTGAATAACTTGCTTTCACTTTACTCTGTGGATTCGCCCTAAACACTTCCTTGCATGAGATCCAAGAACCCTCCCTTGGGGTCTGGGTCGGGACCCTTTCCAGTAACAAGGGTGCACTGCAAGGCTGGCGCATGACCGCTCTGCGGTCCCCACTCCTTCCACACGGGGCTCTTTGTCACTGTCTGTACATCCAGCCCTCCATGGCCTCGAGTTCTACATCTGCGGATTCAGCCAACCGCGGACCAAAAATATTGAGGGGAAAAAAATTAAAAATAACAACAGGCTGGGCACAGTGGCTCACGCCTGTAATCCCAGCTCTTTGGGAGGCCGAGGTGGGCAAATCAAGAGGTCAGGAGTTGAGACCAGCCTGACCAACACAGTGAAATCCTCTCTCTACTAAAAATACAAAAATTAGCCAGGCGTGGTGGCACGCACCTGTAATCCCAGCTACCCAGGAGGCTGAGGCAGGAGAATCTCTTGAACCCAGGAGGGAGAGGTTTCACTGAGGTGAGATCACACCACTGCACTCCGGCCTGAGCAACAGAGCGAGACTTCGTCTCAAAAAAATAAAATAAAATAAATTAATAACACAGTGGCTGGGGCAGTGGCTCACGCCTGTAATCTCAGCACTTTGGGAGGCTGAGGCTGGCAGATCACTTGAGGTCAGGAGTTTGACACCAGCCTGGCCAACATGGCAAAACCCCATCTCTACTAAAAATACAAAAATTAGTCAGACGTGGTGGTACATGCCTGTGATCCCAGCTACTCAGGAAGCTGAGGCAGGAGAATCTCTTGAACCCGGGAGGCAGAGGTTTCACTGAGCTGACATCACACCATTGCACTCCAGCCTGGACAACAGAGCAAGACTCTCTCTCAAAAAAAAAGAAAAAAAACACCAACAACAAAAACACAGTTTTTTAAACGCAGTATAACTGTTTATGTAACGTGTACACTGTATCAGGTATGATTGTAGTCTAGAGAGGACTGAAAGCATACTGCAGGATGTGCGCAGGTTACATGCGAACACCACACATCTCAAGTCAGTGCCTTGAGCACTGGGGATTTGGGTATCTGTGGGTGTCCGGGAACAATTCCCCAGGGATGCCAGGGGACAGCTGTTATACTGGTGACCGTGAAACTCTGCTGATGTCCCAAGTACACTAGAGGTTCCCGGCTACAAAGCTGCCAGCCAGGGCAGGGTGGCAACTTCCTCTGCCTCGGCGTCTGCCCCTGTTACTGCCCAGGGAGAAATGAGGCTCTTATCCGAGGAGGGGCCGCACCAGCATGTGGGCCCCCAAGACAGCCACAGGCCACGTTCAGTATGGGACCCTGGGCAGGTCACAGGATCCCAGAAACGATGCCATCTTTTCTGATCACTTGTATCTGATTTCATATCACAATCTTCTCTACCTTGTCACCCAGGTTGGAGTGCAGTGGTGCAATCTTGGCTCACTGCAGCCTCCGAGGTTCAAGTGATTCTCCTGCCTCAGCCTCCCAAGCAGCTGGGATTACAGGCACACGCCATCATACCCAGCTAATTTTTGTATTTTTAATAGAGACAGGGTTTCATCGTGTTGGCCAGGCTGGTCTTGAACTCCTGACCTCAGGTGATCCACCCGCCTCGGCCTCCCAAAGTGCTGAGATTGCAGGCATGCGCCACCACACCTGGCAACACAATTTCTTCTGTTTCTCACACACAGGATGCTCCTCCCTCCCCATATTCAGCAAACATGAGCTGAAGGCCATTCTCTGGGAATTGAGACAACATTCTGCTTCGGTCCCATTTCCCCAGAAGCTCAGCAGCTAGTAGGACACACACAAAGCCACACAGCTACAGCACGACAGCCAGGATCAGAGAGAAACACAGTGCGGTGGGAGGGAAGCTCACTTCCTGGTAGAGGGTGTGTAGTCAAAGAGGCCTGCACGGCAGAGGCGGCACCTGCGACAGGCCTTGAGGGAGAAGTAGGAGCTTTCACCCCAGGTGATGAAGGGGTAAAAGGAGGAAGTGTGTGGCCCATTTGTGGAAGAACATGAAACGGGCATGGCGGAGTGGGGCGTCGGGGTGGCAGCAGGAGCACAAACGTGAATCAACACTCGGGTCGTGCCTAAAGGCGGGACAACTGCGGGAGTGCCGTCAGCTCAGGAGGGCCACACCCCGCCGCTCAGAGGCGGTGGCCATGCTGCCTGGGGGGGCTCAGCCACACCGGAGTCCTGGGCTCGGTGGGGAGGGGGGGCAAAGGGGGCTCTGTGGAGCCTGGTGGCAAGTCCGGCCTCTGGCTTTGGCGAGCTGTGCAGGAGGTGGTCTTCTGGCCGTGGGCTCTCCCTAAGGCCCTGCCGGTTCCTGGACCCTGGGACTCTCTCTCTAGGGGTGGGAGCGGGTGTGGAAATGGGAGGATTAGAGGATGCAGCTGTGTTCGAACCACTGGGCCTCACCACATGATGCCCCCTGAGATGACCCTGGACAAGCCACCGAAAGTCTGCACTGTGGTTTCCCTCTCTGCAAGGCGGGGTGAGGGTCAACTGTTCCCACAGGAGGCTTGTGGGGTAAGGTGGAAATGCTCCAGGGACTCTGAGCCTTGCACGGACACAGAGGTGTCTCCACTGACCCGCCACTAACGCCCTGAGGGGTCCTGGTCTGAACAGCTACTGCACATGGGATCAGAAGGAAGAAGCCGGAGGCCTTCACTCAAGTCACGCCACTTACCCAGCATCAGACAGTTTGGAACTTTCCACGAAATACACGCATTCTTTCTTCTTGATGTTTTCAGGAATCCATGAACTGAGGTTTTCTTGCTGAAGGTAAAGAGGGCACATGGAGATCCTCCGACATTTGGAAGGGCACACCCCAAACCCCCAGAGACACATCGGCGCTCCTTGAGGGGACTCCACGCTACTCTGATTGAAGAAAGGAAGCCTGGGCACCCCAAGCCATGCCAAGGGCCAGACACACCTCGCCAAGGCTCTCAGGTGGGATTCAGGAGGGAGGAATGAATCGTTTCCTCTTGGGGCCGATGTGCGTGTGCAGGCACTTCACAGTTCACACAGCAACACCGCCTTCCCTGGGAACGACGTAGAGGCTGGGAAGCTGGGACCCCGCATCCTGCACCGTCAGGAAAGGGCAGACACCCTCCTGCCCGGCCAAGGGACTGCAAGGTTCCATGCGCTTTCAGCACGCCTGCATCTTTGTATCGAGGGCTTCGGGGAAAGCTAGCCCAGGCCCAGGGCCTCCCAATCAGATACGCGGTGGGAAACCATTATGCAACAAGGTAAGCGGGGTGACAGATTTCCACGACGCTGACACAACTCCTCTGTGTTAACACAGTGATTTCCCAATCAGGCCAGCCAGCGGAAGTGATCGCGCAAGCCACAGAGGGCCAGAAAGGCCAGCCATGCATCACCGTCCCCAGTTATCTTCTGCCAGAGGCACGGCGGGCTGGAGCCCCAGAGGTCAGCAGATCCTTGCCCCCACCCCCGCAGTCACGGCCTCAAGCTGCGACCTCCTCCGCCACGTGCCAGCTGCGGGCTGACCAGCAGAAGGCCTACCTTGTCACTGCTGCCGAAGGGGCACTGCGGTCTCCAGCTATTGAAGAGGCTGCTGTTGCTGCGCCGGAGATTGGAGGCCCTCCCGAGGTCAGTGACCCTCCTGGGCGGCCCCCCAGGGCCCTCCTCCTGCTCAGAGCCAGCTCTCCTCAAGGCCGGGGGCTCCATCCTGATACCCCCACGCCAGCTGCAACCACGCCTGCTGCCTTCAGGACAGTCCTCTCTCCGCTCGAGACCCTGGGGGTTCTGGAGACACACAGCGGGTGGTTGCTGAAATAGATGAGAGACAGGAAGATGAGGCTGACGTTCTGAGAGGAACCGGCCACGTGCTTCCTCATGTGAAGCCCTCATCCGGTTCTCCTCATTGGCCTGCATATCTTCCCAGCTGCCCAAGCTCTGTTCCCTGGCCGGGGCCCTGAGCCTCTGGGAGACACGCACATGCGGGAGTTGCAGCGCCCATTCATAACGGCCACAACCTCAGGTCACTGCAGGGCCGGAGACAGCTCCCTCCCCGACTGCTGCCGCCCCAGCTGCACTGCGCACCGCAGAGACGTTCCCACCTCCAGCAGCAGCTGCCGGCGACACAGTTTCGCAACCCTGCAGCTCTGCACAGCTCCTGCTTCCAGACACTGGTCACCGCTGTCACATTCCAGAAAGAAAAAACAGCCCCCACTGCCCACAAAGGAAGTTTTTGTTGTTGGTGGTGTTTGAGACAGAGTCTTGCTCTGTCCCCCGGGCTGGAGTGCAGTGACTCCATCGCAGCTCACTGCAACCTCCATCTCCTGGGTTCAAGCGATTCTCCTGCTTCAGCCTCCCAAGTAGCTGGGATTACAGGCACGTGCCACCACATCCAGCTAATTTTTTTGTGTTTAGTAGAGACAGGGTTTCACCATGTTGGCCAGGCTGGTCTCGATCTCCTGACCTCAAGTGATCCACCCACCCCCACCTCCCAAAGTGCTAGGATTACAGGCGTGAGCCACCGCGCCCGGCCTAGAAAGGAAGTTTTGGGGAGTGCCCCATCTCTCCACTCCAGGAAAAAGATGGTAACTCGAAGGAATCTTATTCTCTCATATCCTAACCCCCAGCTCTGATGTGGCCTTCGTCACCCAGGGCCTCCCTTTACAAATGAGAAACGTAAGCACGTTCAGGCCCTGAAGGGCTTCCCTGAGCCCCTGGCACCCACAATGCTGTTCCCACAAGGTCACCCATGGTCACCCCCAGCCACTGCCCCAAAGGTGTGAAGGGAGGGTTGCTTGGGGGCAGAAGATCTGCCTGCACGTCCCCCAATCCCTGCCCTGAAATCCCATCTCTGACCAGGTCCTCTCCACTGCACGGGATGGTCACTGTCAGTCCTTTGCTCGGCCGTCCTCCGATCACATGCGGGGACTTGAGCCCATGTTTGTGGCCACACAGCTCGAAGCTCGGTGCCAGGCGCTTGAGGCTGAGCTACCAGCTGCTGCCCTGGGGCAGGCACTTTCAGGCCATCCCACTTCCCCCACTCTCCCTCCTCCCCTCTGCCCCTTGCCCCCCCTCATTGCAAGGCCCCTAAACTTCACTCGCAGAATGGCAGGGGTACCCTGCCCGGCCTTGTCCCGCAGTTCTCAGAGCAGATGTGCCACACACCCGCAGGGCCTATCCAGGGCCATAAGCCATCCCTGTAGCCACTGGCCTGGCCTCACAACCAGCTTCTGAGGGAAGCAGAGGGGCAGAGGTGTCCCCAGCGGCAGCAGGAAGAGGCTCTGGAGAGCTTGCAGTCCCACCGCAAGGGACCCGGACCACAGGCAGCTCCCCAGGCAGGCATTGCACCCTGCATGGGATAAGGATGGCTAGAAACGAAGGCCCCAGCGTAAGATGGGAGGGTCCACAGTGAGGGACTCTGCCTTCCAGAAGGCCAGCATGTTCTGTTGACATGTTCTCGTTCAGGCAGTCACCCACCTTGGCACAGCCCCTGGGCTCTTCTGCAGGGTCCTCTAATCCCAGTGGCAAGCGGGCCCTGGGAAGCAGGTCAGCCCTGCTCCAGAACCACCCCCAGACTTTGCAGAAGGCAGCCAGGAGCCCCTGTGAGCATCTGATATCCGCTGTCGGGGGCCACTGGCTCCACCAGTCCCCAGCCGGATGGGCGCCTGAGTCTGCGCCCCAGGCTGGGGGACCCTGAAACCCAGGCTGGCAACCACCTTCCAAGGGCCCATCCAGCCCTCTCTGCGGCTTCTACCGAAACTCACAGGCTCAATCCCTTCCTCACAAGTCACCTGAGAATGGCTTGGACCACCCTGGTTCACAGCTAAAATTCTCCAGAAGCTTCTGGCCCAGGTGTGGGTGTTGAGGGCACTCCGGAAGGAAATGAACTTCCAGAGGACAGATGCACCACGCAGGCCTGAGCAGGAAAGGCCCCACAAAGGGTGGATTTTCAAACCCGAGCCCTGCTCGGAGCTATTCTCGGGAGAAAGGAGTGCAGTGGAGCGTCCAGGAAGGAGCCTGGGTTGGGGGCATTCCAAACCCTTCAGGGTTAGCCTCAGAGCAGCCCAGAGCAGCCCCTCCCTCAGCCCTGGGGGTCCCTCAAGGCAGGGGTGGCAGCGGGAAGACCACCCCCACCATCACCAAGGCCGAATTCAAGTCTCGATGGTGCCTGAGTGCCGGAGACTCCCGAGGACCCGGGTGTGCCCGCCGCACCAGCCAGCCAGCCCAGCAGATTCACCAGGAAAGGGAAGGTTCTGTCTGGGCAGGGCGGGCCTCCCGCACCAGCGCCCCGTCCTCCCTGGGTAAACCGTGTGGCCGCCCTGCCCTCTCCGGAGGTTGCTCAGGCATCCTCTGAAATCCCCGCGTGGAAACCAGAGCTTCGGAGACCAGACAGGCAGAGGCGGGGGCGGGGACGGAGGAAGGCAGCGCCGCAAAAGCGGGTCCTGGGGTCCCGGCGGAGGAGCAGGGGCCTGGGGACCGCTGAGTCCCTCATCTCCCGGCCCCTCGCGCCAGCCGGACAGGGTCGCCCCAGCGGCAAGGCGCCCCGCAGACACACAGCACCCGGCTCCGAGTCTGCGCACACTCGGCGCTCCAGTCCGCGCCCAGAACCCCACCGGTGCCCCCGCATCCCGCCCGCGCCCTGCCCCAGCGCCCCGAATCCCGGCCGCGCCCCAAACCCCGCCGCGCCCTGCACTGGCGCCCCGGAATCCAGCTCGCGCCCCAAACCCCGCCGCGCCCTGCACCGGCGCCCCAAACTCCGAGCCCCGAACCCCGCCGGTGCCCCCGCATCCCGCCCGCGCCCCGCCCCAACGCCCGGATCGCGCCCGCGCCCCAAACCCCGCCGCGCCCTGCACCGGCGCCCCGAATCCAGCCCGCGCCCCAAACCCCTCCCGCGCCCCAAACCCCACCGCGCCCTGCCTCAGCGCCCCAAACTCCGCGCCCCGAACCCCGCCGCGCCCTGCCCCAGCGCCCTGAACCCCACGCCCCGAACCCCACCGCGCCCTGCCCCAGCGCCCCGAACCCCGCCCGCACCCCAAACCCCGCCGCACCCTGCACCAGCGCCGAGGCCCGCCACCTCGGTCCCCCCATCCCGCGCCCTGCACGCACTCGGCACCCGGTTCCGCGCTCCTGCACCCGCTGCAACCTTCACAAGCTTCCGCGCTGGTGCCCCCCGCCCTCCGGCTCGCACGTACCTGCTCTGAGCCGCCGGCGCCCGGCGTCACCCGCGCCCCCGCGCAGCACCGCTGCCCTGGCCCCGCGGAGCAGCCCGCATCTCGCCCGAGCGTGTGCCACGTGCCCGATGCAGTGGAGCCGGCCGCAGCGCTCTGCGTCACTCAGCCCGGAGAGTGCCTCCCGCGCCGCGTCCCGCGCCCGCAGCTAAAGCCAAGGCCACGCGGGGGAAACGGGCCCAGACACCGCACCTGCGGGAACGGGGCTCCCCAGGGACCTGGGGCAGGACCCTCGCGCGGATGTGTGCCTTGCGAGGGGATTGTAAACCGGCGATTGCCGCGATTACCTTCAAAACCTGAATAGCCAGCGGGAGGGAGACAGGCAGGACCGGAGTGGCAGGGGGACCTGGGCCAGAGTGAGACCCCCCCAACAACGGGACTTAGGACCTCCTGCTCAAGGACCTCTGCAGTCCCTCCCCCAGCACTCCGGATGTGACCCCAAAGCCAGGGACTATTCCCAGTGAGAGGCAGGACCCCAAGGCTGGGGCAGGCTCAGGTCCTGCTCCCTAGATCCGTCACAACGGAGGGGACAGGAACGGCCAGAAAGGTCAAGACGGCAGCCCCCATCACAGCAGGTGCTGGCCTCTGGCCCCACAGATGTGTAACTCCACCCTGCATGTGCTGCCCACTCTCTGGCTTGGGGAGGGACGGGGACTGCCCTCTGATGCCTGGGAAGGCAATTGCGCCCTTCCCAAACCGTCCAGACCACCCCACCGCTCTTTCACCCCACAAAGACACACTGTCCGCCCCTTCCTTGCCACCAGGGGGCAATACCGGGCTGCCATTACTGGGCCCTGCGGGCCTCCGTGTCCACGGAAGTGAAGAGGGCCCTGTGCCCGCTGATCTGGGAGGAGGGAGGGTGCCCCCTGACTCCTGCCTGACCCGCCACCCTCATTTCCTCCCTGGGTGTGCGAGCCTGCTGCCTGGACCCCTGCCCTGAGCACACGCCTCTGGAAGGCCCTCTGCAGATGAGCCAGCCAGCAGTGCCCCCGGGCTGAAGGATGCCCACCATCTCACTAACCCACCATCCCACTGCCTGCTAAGTGGTGGGAAGGCAGTCAGAGCCCCTGGTGTAGGACAGCACTCTGTCATCTTTTCAGGACACTGTGTCCACACAAGCATGGCCAGAAGCTGCCCTCCAGAGTGGCCAGCACCGTGTCCCCACCCCCGCAGCTTGCCGGGGCCACACATGCAGCAGCTCCGCCCTGCTGGACGGCGTGAACCTCTGCCCGGTCCACCCAGCAACTAGAAGTGCTGGAAGGGCACCCGCCACAGGAGCTGGGCTCTATGACAACCAGCCACATCCCCAGAGTGTGTCTCAGACCATCCTTAGCAGACAAAGGAAGTGAAGACCCCTCCTGCTCACCCGCTCCCAGTCATCAGAGCCCGTCCAATGCCCCTGCCCCGGGTGCTTTCTGGCCGGAGAGCCCATCTCGTTAATAAGAACTGCAGGCAGTTAATATTTTATAAGACAGTCATCACTGCGGAGAGCCCATGAGAACGGCCGGGCGCTTGTTTCCGAGTATCTCGGGGCCTCTGTGGGAGCGTCATTTCAGGTGAGGCAGTTACCAAGCTGACCGCCTCCAACACAGCCGGGCCCACATCGCCCCAGGGGTCGCTCCTGCCCTTCCCAAGAAGAGCTGCACACTCCACAGAGGGCCACGGCCGTCTGCCCAGACGCCACTGCAGTAGCAATTATGCAATATTCTTCCCATAAAAGAGAGGCCATTCGACCACAAAACCCGAACAGGGCAGGTACCGGGGTCCGCTGAGAGGCCTCTCAAGTTCGGAGAGAGAGCGCATGGCACAAAGTGTTTCTCATGGTGTGGGCACCAGGCCCAGCAAAGAGCCCCCTGCTCTGGCAGCAGGAGAAAACCACAACTGGAGAAAAAGGCAGTGATGGGGCCGTGGGCACGGGCGCACTCTGGTCCTGGGTGGGACTCAAGAGCAGGTGACGTGCCTCGGGCTCCTCAGAGGAGCGTCCAGGAAGGAGGGAGGCCCGCGCTAAGGCAGGGTCAGCAAACTCCCTGCACAGGGCCGCGTGGCGCTGCTGCGGCTTTGCCAGCCACGTGGTCTCTGTCCCAGCTGCTCACCTCTGCCCTTGCAGCGGGATGGCAGCCGTGGGCCATTCGGCTGACCCCGAATGACATGGGTTCAAGCTGGGGGGATCCACTTCTATGCGGAGTTTCTTCTGCGTCCACCGCCCCTGAGATTCTAGAACACCCCTCCTCTTCGCCCTCCTCCTCAGCCTACTCCCGGGAAGACGGCAAGGCCTTTGTGATGGCCTGCTGCCATTTAATGTGAATCTATTTTACCTTCCTTGTGATTTTCTTAGTAACATCTCCTGCTCTCTAGCTCCCTTTATTGTAGGAATACAGTTTATAATACACATAACATACAACAGATGTGTCTGCCTATCAGTCAGGCTTCCTTCGGTCAGTCGTGAGCTATTTGTAGTAAGTTTTGAAGACGTCAAAAGTTACACGTGGATTTTCCACTTTAAGGGGTGTTGCAGTCCTAACCGACAGGTCAGCTACATAAATGAATCACTATGTGACATGGTTTGGCTCCACGTCACGTCAAATTGTAATCCCCAGGCCGGGCACAGTGGGTCACACCTGTAATCCCAGCACTTTGGAAGGCTGAAGCTGGCGGATCACTTGAGGTCAGGAGTTCAAGTCTAGCCTGGCCAAATGGTGAAATCTGTCTCTACTAAAACTACAAAAATTAGCCAGGTGTGTTGGTGTGCACCTGTAATCCCAGCTACTTGGGAGGCCAAGGGAGGAGAATCATTTGAACCCAAGAGGCAGAGGTTGCAGTGAGTCAAGATTGTGCCACTGCACTCCAGCCTGGGCAACAGAGGGAGACTCTGTCAAAAAAAAAAAAAAAAATTCTTAATATCCGGAGCGTGGATCAGGAGGTGTTTCTCGTGAAGGACTGAACACAGCCGTCTTGGTGCTGTTCCGGCGATAGTGAGTTCTTGCCAGATCTGGTCATTTAGGTGTGTGGCACCTGCCCCATCTCTCTCACTCCTGCCATGGGAGACGCCTGCCCAGTGTGTCTTCTTTCATAATTGGAAGCTTCCTGAAGCCTCCCCAGAAGCAGAAGCCGCCATGCCTCCTGTACAGCCTGCAGAACGCTGAGCCAATTAGGACTCTTTTCTTACAAATCACCCAATCTGAGGGCTTTTTTTAAATAGCAATGCAAAAAGGAACAAAAATATTACAGCTGTGCACTAATATTAATAGAACCTTATTTGCAGACCAGGCGCGGTGCCTCATGCCTGTACTCCCAGCACGTTGGGAGGCCAAAGTGCACGATCACTTGAGGCCAGGAGTTCGAAACCAGCCTGGCCAACATGGTGAAACCCTGTCTCTACTAAAAATATAAAAAATTAGCTGGGTGTGGTGGTGCACATCTGTAGTCCCAGCTACTCAGGAGGCTGAAGCAAGAGAATCACTTAAACCCAGAAGGAGGAGGCTGCAGTGAGCTGAGGTCACACCATTGCACTCCAGTCTGGGTGACAGAGTGAGACTTCATCGCAAAAAAAAAAAAAAAGAAAGAAAGAAAAGAAAAAATCTTTATTTGCAAACACGGGTGTCAGGCCCAATCTGGCCGGCCAGCTATAGTTTGCTGATACCCGGTCTAGAGCAGTGGGCTTCAGGCTGAGGGTACAGGCATGTTTCCTTTCATGCTTGGAGTGCACAGAGTCATCTGCATTCCAGAACATCTTATACAACAGAGCTGCTCTTAAAATGTGAAAGGAAAGCAACGAATGTCACACCAGGTGAAGACCGCGGCCACCGCGAACGCTCTGCACCGGGCACCCTTGCCCGGATGGCTCCAGATCGGCAGTGACGAGAACGGAGCTGGAAATGACCACAGTGCCTGACGACCTCTCAGGACGCTGAAAAAAATTAAATCAACACGTGCCGCCTGTCCCTTCTCCCAGGCCTGGCTCTGACCTGCCGCACGGATCGGAAGCATCTGCGGCGGCAGCTGGGGTCCTTGGTCAGCCAGGGGTCAGGCTACCCATCGCACTGGGTCCTGAGGCCATGGGAGAAGTCTCGAGTTCCCAAGAGGGTCTGGGAGGGGTGCCCGCACCTGCCACCCGAGCAGTTTCCAAGTTTGCCTCAGGGACGTGGTGACAGCCAGAGCCTCAGACCAGCAGTGTGGGCCGGGGAGACACAGTCCCTCCGAGATCAGGAAAACTTCAGCTCCTGAGCACGTTTGCTGACTCTCCGTTCGTCTCTGTCTCCTCCTCTCCCGTCTCTCCCTGCCCCATCATTCCTCACTCCTTGGGAGGCCATGTGTGAGAAGCCATGTTGTAGGGAGCGAAGGCCTCGTGGGGCAGCTGGGAGACCCCAGCCAGGTCCTCAGAGACGGCCCCACCTCCCTCCCAGCCACGCAGCTCAGCTGCTCCAGATGCCTGAGCCTCAGAAACCGGGAGATAGTGATGTCTACCATGAGTTGCTAAGTTTGGGGGTGATTTGTTAGGCAGCGCAGGTGACTAGGACATCAGCCTGGAGCTGGTCTGGAGTGGGGGTGTCGCCTATGGGGTGAGGGTGGTGGAGGAAAGGAGAGACAAGGACGGGGCCTGAGGCACATGGGACTCCGCGCCAGGTGTTGTGAGGATAGCATTTGCCCTGAGCTGGGGTGAGCCTGCCCTGCTGAGCCCCGCAGAGCCCCCCAGCTGTCTGTCAGGGCAGAAGACGGCACCAGGTGCCCTGAGTGGGGTGAGCCTGCCCTGCTGAGCCCCGTAGAGCCCCCAGCCGTCTGTCAGGGCAGAAGACGGCACCAGGTGCCCTGAGTGGGGTGAGCCTGCCCTGCTGAGCCCCGCAGAGCCCCCAGCCGTCTGTCAGGGCAGAAGACGGCACCAGGTGCCCTGAGTGGGGTGAGCCTGCCCTGCTGAGCCCCGCAGAGCCCCCAGCCGTCTGTCAGGGCAGAAGAGAGCACCAGGTGCCCCGAGTTGGGGTGAGCCTGCCCTGCTGAGCCCCGCAGAGCCCCTGGCTGTCTGTCAGGGCAGAAGACAGCACCAGGTGCCCTGAGTGGGGTGAGCCTGCCCTGCTGAGCCCCGCAGAGCCCCCGGCTGTCTGTCAGGGCAGAAGAGAGCACCAGGTGCCCTGAGTGGGGTGAGCCTGCCCTGCTGAGCCCCGCAGAGCCCCCGGCTGTCTGTCAGGGCAGAAGATGGCACCAGGTGCCCCGAGTTGGGGTGAGCCTGCCCTGCTGATCCCCGCAGAGCCCCCAGCCGTCTGTCAGGGCAGAAGAGAGCACCAGGTGCCCCATGGTGCCTTGTCCTCAACAGGACCCCTGGCTGCCTAAGAGCCGGAAACCCCGACCCAGCTGAAACCACAAAGCGGGTGTCGGCCCCATGTGCCTGGTGACAGCGGTGGTGGCCTTGCTTCAGGGAAGACTCCACAGGCAGCTCCTGTGTCCCCCACCCTCCATGTCTCTGGGAAGCAGGCTCTGTGTGTGGCCCCCTGAGATTTATTGGGGAGCAGAGTACCTAACTCACCCCTGTAAAGAAGAAGGGAGGCCCGCAGGGTGAGGTGGCTCACGCCTGTAATCCCAGCACTTTGGGAGGCTGAGGCGGGCGTATCACGAAGTCAGAAGTTCTAGACCAGCCTGAGCAACATGGTGAAACTCCATCTTTACTAAAAATAAAAACATCAGCTGGGCATGGGGTCAAGTGCCTGTAATCCCAGCTAATCAGGAGGCTGAGGCAGGAGAATGCCTTGAACCCAGGAGGCGGAGGTTTTATCTAACCCATCATCAGATGGGTTTTATCTAACCCTGCATATCATGACTTACTTTCCAGTCTGACTCTGGCATAACATGACAAGGAAGAAAATCGAAATATTTTATTCCAAAACATGTTTCTGTGCCATAACTTGAAATAGCCATGCAAAGCTGTCCTTTGGAAAATTTGCGTGTGTAAAGAATCTCTGTTAAGTTAGCTAGATCTTTTTCTTCCAGGCCCTCCCAATCCTGAAGAGATTAACTGAGAGTCTAGCACCTTTTAAAGATCTAAATAGGAAACATTTGTCATCTGTTGTCTCTAAGGTCAGCCACTGTAAGACTTCAAAGAACCTTGGTCTCCACAATCTTCTGTCTTAACATGAATATTTCCTTTCTATGGATCCCAGGCCTTTAGACAAACTCAACCAATTGTCAACCAGAAAATGTTTAAATTCACCTGTAGCCTGAACCGTGCCCCCCTCCACACCTACACACACTTTGAGTTGTCTCATCTTTCTGAATCAAACCAATGTATTTTCTTTTTTTAATTCTTTTTGTGAGATGGAGTTTCACTGCAACCTCCACCTCTTGGGTTTGAGCAATTCTCCTGCCACAGCTTCCTGAGTAGCTAGGATTACAGGCATGAGCCACCATGCCCAGCGAATTTTTGGATTTTTAGTAGAGATGGGGTTTCACCATGTTGGCCAGACTGGTCTCGGACTCCTGACCTCAGGTGATCCACCTACCTTGGCCTCCCAAAGTGCTGGGATTACAGGCGTGAGCCACCATGCCCAGCCAAACTAATGTTATTTCTTAAATGTATTTGATGTCCCATGCCTGCCTAAAATATATAAAACCAAGCTGTGCCCCGACCACCTTGGGCACACGTGCTCAGGACCTCCTGAGGGCTGTGTTACAGGCCATGGTCACTCATATTTGGCTCAGAATAAATCTCTTCAAATATTTTACAGAGTAAAATATACATATATACATTTTACAGAGTTTGACTCTTTTCATCAACACCATGATACATCGGGTTAAATAAAACCCCTGTGATGAGATTTTATGGTTTGTAGGGCAAGACTCCCCAGACCCCTGAGATAGGAATTTGGACAAGATAAAAAAAAAAATCAGTGCTTAGTCCTCAATTAGTTCAAGGCGGAGAGTGAGTTTCAGCCTTAAAGCAATCTTCTGTTGGAGAGAAAATTCCAGAGGTATTGTAACCGGGGTCGTGGGATGTCGGGGAGGCTTGGCTCCCTCCCCGATGGGATGTGCCGTGAGTTTCTTGGGCCTTCACTCGCCCAAGAATGGGGAGAAGGAACCTGGCAGCACGGTGATACTGTTCAAGTAAATATTGGACCCAAAGAGCTTTGCAGAAAAGCGATTTAACAGGCAGAGAGAGAGAGAGAGAGAAATAGAGAGAGACAGCAAGAGAGAGAAAGAGCCCTTAGAGAGAGAGAGAGAGAGACAGAGAGCGAGCGAGCTCCTACGCTGTCGTGGGAGGGGATCCAGAGATGGAGTTCACATAGGTGAAGGAGCAAGGGGGATTTTAACCCTGGAGTTACTCCCGCCCCATTTAAGTTTTTGTCCAGTGAGAGGAGTTCTCTCAAACTTCCTCTGGAGTGACTGATCTTCAACTTTGATATTGGATTGGTTGCCTGACCCACAAGGAAAGCCTCCTCCCTCAGAGCTTTTGGCAAGCTTTCTAAACAAAGGAAGCTCACCTGAAACTTTACCCAGCCTGCGCACGGGAAAGTCAGACGAAGAACTCCAGGTTTCCAGATGGGGAGGTGGATGGAGGCATGCGCTGGGAAGTTCTTGCCTTTGAAACCACGCCCCTTGTGCGAAGGGAGAAGGGGCAGAGAAGTTAACACAGCCCCTCAGTCCCTCCTCTTGACAGGAAAGTCCAGCTGCTGTGGGGACACGGGCATCAATCGCTCTTTAGCTACTTCCTGCTGAACTGGGGATAGACGGGGCCCTGCAGGTGAGGGTTCCTCCAGAGGCGAGTCTTTTAAGGGTGCAGGTTCATCCAGAGGTCCACGATAGAGCTTATGAGCCAAGGACATCGGGGGTTCCATTTGCAGGATCATTTGTGGCCTTATGGCTTTAATTCTAGAAGAAACGAACTTGGCAAGAAGGTTAAAGATGAGAGGCCAGAAGGCCAGCAATCATGCAATGGTTATAAACGGCCTAGCAGAGGGTAGAGCCAGGACCGCCAGCTGTTAGACAAGCCCCACGCTCCTGTTTCTGAAAGTCTTCAGCCCCGTGTTTGATTGATCCCTGAATTCTTTAGCTTTGTTTAAGACAATACCTGACTGGTTTATCAGGTAGCAGCATTTCTTCCCAGAAAGAGACAGGTTCCTTCTCTCTCTGCTGTTAGCAGATTTGGGGACCTTCTCCTCTGAGGAGCCACGGCAGCTAAAGAGTTGAGCTGTTTCTGCAGAGTGAGCTTCCTCTGCAGAGAGAATTAGCAATCTCTTTCATGTTATTATTTAACTCCTGAGATAGATTATAGTAGCCGATTAGAGGTAATAACTTTTCCAATGCCAGTACCAAGTCCTCCTGTTACCCCCGCACTATGAAAGGAATCATTGGAGTGTGAAGGTCCGTAATGGCAACGTTAAGAGTGATAGTCTTCTTAGTGCCAGGATGTAAACTCGACTCATGAGCGATGACTTTCCTGGGGCTCTCATTGGAAGAGCAAACGTAAGGCTCCATGGCCCGCAGGTGTACGAAGGGCCGTCGCCTGGAACTTCAGGCTGTGGGGCGGAGGGCCGATGATTTTCTTCAGGAGGCGTCCAAGGCTTCAACTGAGTGCGATGAATCCACGAGTCAGCTCCCACCACCTTAACTGCCGTTGGGGTAGACAGAATAACCGAAAACGGTCCTTCCCGAGATGGGCCTGGAGGGGAGAGTCTGAGGGGAGAGCGGTAACAAGCACCGAGTGTCCAGGGCAGAACAGCTGTTTCCCCTTTTCCCCAGGGTGCCTTCAGGTAAGGTCCTAGGAGCCTGTTGGTACTTAGCCAAGCAGGTTATATATTTTATGAGATCTGCTGTTTCCTTGTCTAATACAAGATCATTAGTAAGAAAGGGCTGTTTATAAAGCATCTCATAGGGACTGAGTCCTATTTTCCGAGGAGAGTTTCCAGCTCTTAAGAGTGCTATCAGTGGGGAGGGCGCAGATTAAAAAAAAAAAGTGCTGTCGGTAATAGAGAAGGCCACGAGAGATGGGTTTCCTGTGCCAGTTTCTTGAGGTGTCTCTTAAGAATTTCATTCATCGGCCGGGCGCGGTGGCTCAAGCCTGTAATCCCAGCACTTTGGGAGGCTGAGGCGGGTGGATCACGAGGTCAAGAGATCGAGACCGTCCTGGTCAACATGGTGAAACCCCGTCTCTACTAATACAAAAAATTAGCTGGGCATGGTGGCGCGTGCCTGTAATCCCAGCTACTCAGGAGGCTGAGGCAGGAGAATTGCCTGAACCCAGGAGGCGGAGGTTGCGGTGAGCTGTGATCGCGCCATTGCACTCCAGCCTGGGTAACAAGAGCGAAACTCCGTCTCAAAAAAAAAAAAAAAAAAAAAAGAATTTCATTCATCTTTTCCATTCTCCCTGAACACTGAGGGCTCCAAGCACAGTGGAGATGATACTGTTTTCCTAATGTCCTGGACATTCCTTGGGTCAGTGTCTGGTCCATTTCAGGATCTGACCCCTGAAGCTTCCAAGCAAATAGATGACAAGGTAAGTGAGCACGGTGTGAGCTGAACAAGCATCCAGGTCAAATAAATGTGCAGAAGGCCTGGGAGTACAGGCTGGGAACAGGTAGGAATGGAGGTTCACATTCCCAGGCCGGATTTCAAGATGAAGAGTAACACACATGCAGCTTGTCTCAAAGTTACATCTTCAGACTGGGGTGGGAGAGAAGGCAAGGGGAAAGGGCAAAAAAGTTTGAAAACGTGGTTGAGGTTTAGCTGTGTGAAATGAAAATACACCTCGGGACCCTAAAATCCCTAAGTCAAGGGAAAAGTCAGCTGGGAACTGTGCCAGGCAAACCTGCCTCCAATTTTATCCCTAAATAAGATGCTACGAAGATAAAAAGCTAGGAAGCGCCCTCACAATTTGCCCACAAGGAAATTCCTTGTGGGCCTCAAGATCTTTACCCTAAAACGCTTCTGTTGAATTTCACCCTGGCAATGTAAACCAGCAGCTGATCTTCACAGGTGTGGGACAGGTCACCCCCCGCTCAGCAGAGGCACATGCCTGTTTGCTTTCTCTGCCTTATTGTTTATGTAAAAATACAGATTCACTAAGTCAGACCAAATTGTATATTCAGTGAAAGGACTCAAAAGAACGCAATCTTGGTTTCTTATTGTAGCAGGAAAGGCAGCAAAACAAACCCCTCCAACGCAGAACCGGGAAGGAAGTGGTGAATTATTCAGCTGGGAGCAGCGGGCAGCATAGCTGCCTAACAGCCGAGCTCCCCAGCAAAGAAAATCCTTGCCCTTTTAAAGGCTTACAGCTCTAGAAATCACATGTGAAAGGGTCTTGATCCATGAAGTAGGTGTGGCGTATGTGATTAGGTGGGGGTCTGATCGTGTGTAAGTGAAAACAACGCCTTCCAGAAAGGTTTCTCCACACCTTATCTGTGCTCTGTAGATGGGACTGTGGTTAGCAGTAGGGGTCTTATCCTTAACCTGGCTGGTGGCGCCAACCAGTCCCTCCTCTGGCTGACTTCTAACTTCTCCTTTTGAGATGCAATGTAGAAGGCTGAAAAGGATTAAGGGTCTCCTTCCTCATTATCTACCAATGACCTGGAAGCCCCCCACCCAACCTTCAAGTTGTCACCTTTCTGGACCGAACAAATGTACATCTTATACATATATATTTTCTTTCTCTTTTTTTCCATCTTACACATATTGATGTCTCATGTGTCCCTAAAATGCATAAAAGCAAGCTGTACCCCAACCACCTTAGGCACGTGGCCTCAGGCCCTCCTGAGACTGTGTCATGGGCTTGTTCTTAACCCGGGCAAAATAAACGTTCTAAGTTGATTGAGATCTTTCTCAGGTATTTTGGATTCACACCTGCTAAGCTGCTCGGTTACAATGAAGGCTCATAGGTTAGGGGTTTTGTCAAAGGTAGTTTGGTGGGCGGGGGGCTAGGGTATGGGGAGTGCTGACTGGTTGGGTCTGAGATGAAATCAAGTTGTCTTTTTGTGCTGAGTGGCTTCTGGGTGGGGCCACAGGAGCTGCAGTCTAGCTGGATCCATCCATGTCAGACACGCAAGAAACCTGAAAAGGTCCCTCAAAAGGCCAAGCTTAGGTTCTACAACAGTGACACCATCTGCACGAGTAACTGGGGAAGTTGCTTATTTTGTGACCTCCAGAATAATGGCTGATGAAAGTTTATGTCTACACCGTAGTGGAATTCAGGCTCCTCTACCCTCCTAGCCCACTGGGTTCACCTTGCCCACTGCCTAAACACAACCAATTTATCAAGACAAGGGAATTGCAATGGGGAAAGAGTAATTCACGCAGAGCTGGCAGTATGGAAGACCGGAGTTCTATTATAGTCAAATCAGTCTCCCCGGGCATTCAGGGATCAGAGTTGGTTTTTTTTTTTCCACTTTCTTCTTTCATTTTTTGGGGGATCAGAGTTTGTAAGGATAAGCTGGCGGGCATGGGCTCGGAAAGTGGTGAGTGCTGATTGGTCAGGTTGAAAATAAAATCACAGGGTGTCAAAATGAGTTCTGGCTGATTTCTGTTCCTGGGTGGGATCACAGAAGTGGTTGAGCCAGATTATCCATCTGGGAGGTGTCATCTCCTGAATCCCAATGCAGGGTCTAGAAAATATCTCAAGCACGGATCTTAGGTTTTGCAACAGGGATGTTATCCCCAGGAGCAACTTGCGAAGATTCGGACTCTTGCAGCCAGAGGTTGCGTGGCCCCTAAACTGTAATTTTTACTCTTGTAGCTTAATTTGTTAGTCCTACAAAGGCCGACTGTCCCCAGACAAGATGGATTTTTTGGGGAAAGGGCTATTATCAATTTTGTTTCAGAGTTTAATCCATAAATTCCTTCCCAAAGCTAGTTCAGCCTACATTCAGAAATGAACACAGGAAGCTTAGAGGTTAGAAGGAAGAGGGGGGTGGGTTGGAGATCTTCCCCATCATCTTTTCTTCAGTTATGATTTTTGCAAAGGCGGGTTCAGTGGTTTCCTCATTAGCTTTACAAAGGCTGTTTTGGCTATTATTTAAATTATGAATGTCTCCCAAAGTTAGCTTTGCTTATCCAGGAATAATTAACGCCAACTGCAAGATGGGGCTTGGCCAGATCTCCCTCAGGGCCATCATTCTCTCACTCATAGAATATTTTGCAAAGGCGGTCTCAGAATGCCTGTCTTAATGTAACCGTAGCCCATGTAACGATATTTAGGGAGGGTCTTCTCTGACTTCTAAAAGGCTGAAATGCTTGTAAGGGCTCTGCCGGACCTGCTCGTGCGTCTCTCCTATAAATGCGTCTTTTGCAAATGCTGGGAGGGAGGGAGGGAGACAAGGAATGAACGCAGCCCCAGGGCTGCCCTGGGTTTATCTGAATCGCAACTTGGAGCTGTGCAAAGTCCACCCCATGCACGCTAGGCCGGCGCTCAGACAGGCCTAGACTCCACCACAGTCGTGCGTGGGACCGAGCCCACCCCACTCGGTTCCTGGAAGCGGCAGTTCAGCCTTCAAGGGGCCGACTCAGGAACCGCCGCGGGCACCCACCCACCGCTCACCGCGCGCTTCCGGGGTCACGTTAGAATGGCGTCAGAGCCAGACGCCCTGCGCCGCGCATGCGCAGAAGCGGAGCCAACGTGTCAGCGTGGCCCATGGGGCCCCAGGGCGCTTGCGTAGCCCCGCCCTCCTCGCTAAGCCACCAATGGGCTTTCAGGATCCGCCCCTGACGACGCGGGCCCCGCCCCTGGAGACGCGCGCTGCGAAGTCGTCACCTGCCGGGGAGCCGGAGGCCGCGGGCGCTGGCCGGGGGCGCCCGCCGGTCGGGCCTGCCGCGGCCGCCATGAAGCTGACGCGGAAGATGGTCCTGACCCGAGCCAAGGCCTCAGAGCTGCACAGCGTGCGCAAACTCAACTGCTGGTGAGGCAGGGCAGCGGCCTTCTCGCGCGGTCGCCCCGGGGTCGGGGGCGGAGCCGGGGCGGGCGGGGGCGGGGGCGGAGCCGGGGCGGGCGGGGGCGGGGGCGGAGCCGGGGCGGAGCGGGCGGGGGTCAGGTGTCAGGGGCGGGGGCGGCGGAGAGCTGGGGTAGAGGGGAGGACGCAGGGGTTGGGGTCCCCTGGGGCGCCACATTTCCCGGCCGGCCTCTGTCCCCTGCTGCCGGGTCTGATGTCTGGCATGCCACCAGTCACTGGGACCAAGTCGAATAGGAAACAGAACTGAACTCTTGAAGACTGAGTCAGGAAACACGTTGGTAATCGGTACTGGGGTGGCCGTGCCCAGGGGACTCCTGGCAGGTGACAGGAAGGGATGTGGGTGCAATGGGATCCATGCAGGCTCAAAGGCGGGTAATGCCGGGTCTCACTGGGCCAAAGAAGACCAGGGTCTTCCAGGAGAGGCAGCCTGGAGTTGAAGGCTGCAGGATCTCCAGGGCTCCCTGGGGGCTCAGTGGGGTCACTGCGCCCTGTCAACTGGTGGCACCGTGCAGGCGGGCATGGGGGTCAGCGAGAGCAGACGCTTCCCCCCAGGGGTGTCCCCAGACTGCCCGGAGTGTGTGAGCTCTTCCCTGTTCATTAAAAAGCTGTTCTTTCTGCCCTGGCCCATCTGGTGTTTTGGCCACAATTCCCCTGCGTCGTTTGCTTTCGGTAATGCATTTGTTTGTTTTGCACGGGGTGGTCAGTGCTGTCACTAAGCAGGGACAAACAACAACCCTATTTCAGGCTTTCCGAGTTTGCTTAATAAGTTGCCTGCTCAGCCTTTGAACTTGGCCTCTTAGTGAGGGAAACTAACCTGCTCCTCAGGGACCGTGAGGAAGAGTTCATCTTTTTGTGTCTTACAAATGGAGCAACCCCTGCTACTCCTTATCTGAAAAGTACCACCCCGACATCAAACATGCAGTTTTGTTGAAAAGCAACTAAAACAATTGTCTACACCTTTGCCAGTTATCTGGGCAACTTTCCTTTCTTATCATGCCATTACAATCCTAGAATCTTAAGGTTTGTAGGCAGTCATTGGTAATTTTGGAAATTTTTGTCTTCGGTGTTTTTTTATTCAACTTTAACAAAATTAAAGTATGTATCTCTTCTCTCCCCAGGGGCAGCCGCCTCACAGATGTAAGTATTGTGCTGATCAGCTCCAAGTGGCCCAACCCCTAAAGCTGTAGCTTCTTCCTCAAGAGAATTTTTGAGTTCACAAAACTGCACTTATCAGTTCAGCCCCACACTTGGTTCTTTGTTCACTTAGTGGTTTTCATTATGCAAAATCACTAATGGAAAAACAGTTCTCTTTTTTTTTTTTTTTTGAGATGGATTTTCCCTCGTTACCCAGGCTGCAGTGCAATGGCGTGATCTCGGCTCACCACAATCTCTGCCTCCCAGGTTCAAGCGATTCTCCTGCCTAAGCCTCCCGAGTAGCTGGGACTACAGGCGTGCACCACCACGCCTGGCTAGTTTTGTGTTTTTAGTAGGGAAGGGGTTTCTCCATGTTGATCAGGCTGGTCTCGAACTCCTGACCTCACGTGATCCACCCTCCTCAGCCTCCCAAAGTGCTGGGATTACAAGTGTGAGCCACCACACCCAGCCCTCTTTTTTAATATTTTGAGATGCAGTTTTGCTCTCATTGCTCATGCTGGAGTGCAATGGCGTGATCTCGGCTCACCGCAACCTCCCAGGTTCAAGCGATTCTCCTGCCTTAGCCTCCCAAGTAGCTGGGAGTTCAGGCATGCGCCACCATGCCTGGCTAATTTTTGTATTTTTACTAGAGATGGGGTTTCATTATGTTAGTCAGGCTGTCTTGAACTCCTGACCCCAGGTGATCTGCCTGCCTCAGCCTCCCAAAGTCCTGGGATTACAGGTGTGAGCCACCACACCCGGTGGAAAAACAGTTCTCTAGTGCCAGGCTTATTTTGGAGTTCCCTATACATGAAACGCCCTCTGTCACGTGGTCACAGAGGAGGGGAGAAGTTAGTTTGGAACTTGCTCTCACCTGGAAAGGAATCCCAGGAGGGTTTGTTTTCCTTTCTGAAGGGAAAGTTGAAGGTCTCCCCAGCCTCCTGACTGCACCCACTCTTCTTGGTCGCATCTAGTTTTGTGCCCCCAACCACTACCCAAAAGGCAGGCAGAGAGTCAGCCCTGCTGGGAGAACTTGAGCGTGTGCGTCTGTGAAGAGATTACTTTCTCCTCTCTCTCTTTCTCCTTCTCGGTCCAGAGTGTCCCCAACTTACACAGGGATTGCATAACAATTGTTTATTTCTCTTTTATTTGAGATGGAGTCTTGCTCTGTTGCCTGGGCTGGAGTACACTGGTGCCATCTTGGCTCACTGCAACCTCTGCCTCCTGGGTTCATGCGATTCTCCTGCCTCAGCCTCCTGCCTACCGCCATGCCTGGCTAATTTTTGTACTTTTTGGTAGAGATGGGGTTTCGCTGTGTCAGCCAGGCTGGTCTCGAAACCCCCGAGTTCAGGTGATCCGCCTGCCTCGGCCTCCTAAAGTGTTGGGATTGCAGGTGTGAGCCACTGTACCCAACCCAATTATTTATTTCTTTATTCTCCTTTGTTTTTTAATTTGGTAGAGACAGGGTTTCATCATGTTGGTCACGCTGGTCTCGAACTCCTGACCCCAGGTGATCTGCCCGCCTCAGCCTCCCAAAATCCTGGGATTGCACGTGTGAGCCAACAATTCATTTGAACTGGGCAGCAGTGCCTTTCCTTAAAGACAAAAAGCCAGACACATGGCACCTGCATGTAATCTGTTTTGTGCTGTAGCCGAAATACTGCAAGTTTAGCAGTGAACATACAAACGCGCCACGGCCGTAGACAGGAATCCCTTACACATGGGATGCATCTGACCAGACTGAGCTTCACTGAGGTCGGGGCCCTGCCTGGCACCCAAGCTGCTGGCACCATGCCTGGCGTGTGGTGGGTGTTCACATATGTGGGTGTGACCAGCAGGTCGTGCAGGCTTTGTGGACCACCTGGGCACCTCGCCACGGAATTGACAGTCCCAGTGTGGTCTGTCTGCCTTTCGGCCCAGGCCTGTTGTCAAGAAGTGATTTCCATCCTTTCCTTGCAAGCCTCTGCACAGGGGACACTGGGGGCCCCTTACCTGACGTCCTTTGAGGCATCTGAAGTAACGAATGCCCCGTCTGCACTGCTGGCAGCATCGACACAATGGTACTGTTGTAAAATTTGCTAAGGAGAGCACACATGCAAGGAGCAGCCTCAGTTTCTCCCTCAGGCTGTGGGGCATCTGCAGGGGAGCCCAGCACGCTCGTGGGCGTTCCCCCGGGGCACCCTGGCTGAGCAGGGCGGCTCCCCTCCGACCCTGGAAGTGGAGTTGGCTGTAGCTCTGACAGCTTTCTGTGGCGGTGGCCGTGGCCGTGTGCCCTGCTGGGCCGTGCTTGCCAGCCATGATCTTTCCCTCCTAGATCTCCATCTGCCGGGAGATGCCCAGCCTGGAGGTGATCACGCTCAGGTACCTCACTCCTGCCATCATGCTCAGCCTGGGGCCTGGAAACTGGGCAGAACCTCACGTCCCTCCCATGGACCCAGAGCTGTGAGATAACTGGAAGCCTCCAGCACAGACTGAGGGCAGCTTCCGGAAGGGGAGGGGCCGGGGCAGCCAGAGCTGGTGGCCCCATGTTCAGCCCTCCTTCCTCAGAGCCTCACCTGGGCCTCCCGATGGCTCCTGTCCCCTGCCTGCCCTGTGGTGCCCCTGCCCACCCTTGGCCTCTGTGCTCCGATAAGCTGTCGCTGGGCCAGTCGGTGGTGGGGCCCTCCTAAGGATGCATGGTGGCCCGCTCCGGCCGCCCTCAACGGTGGCTGCATCTGCCCCGGGGCTCCAGAGTCCTGGCCTCTTCTGCCCACCCCCCGCCCCGTGCTACCACTGCAGGAGCTCCCAGTTCCTCTGCATCCCGTGAAGTGTCCCCCTCTTCTGGGGTCACTGCCCTCCCAACAGACTAAGGAAAGCTTGAATGAAGCAAACATTACTGCAGTTTCAGGCAGTTGGGGAGTATTTGAGGGCTCTGGGGAAGAGAAGAGCTCCCTTTATCCCCAAATTCCCTTCTGCCCACTGTGGGACCCGGGAGGGAGTAGACACTCATGGCTCACTGCTGCCTGCCAGACGCTGGGTGGGGCCTTCTGTGGGTTTCTGCGTTTAAAAGCTCACGAGGGTCTAAACCCTTCAGGGAACCCCCCGCCCGTGTTTGGCAGCTCAGAAGGCTCTGGGGCTTGCTCTCTGAGTGGCCGTTGCAGGCCCCGGTCCCTGAGTGTGACCTACCTTCTTGATCTCACAGCCAGCCACAGAGTAGGCCAGCCCCTGCCCATCCTCCAAAATGCCTTCCGAGGTTGGCATTGCCATGGTGATGCCCATGCCCAGCGTGCTGCCTGCCATGGGCTGAGGCCAGTCCACCTGGTGTTCAGGCACCCCCAGTGTGGGCACCAGCCTGTCCTGCCTGAGCCTGTCTGAATGAAGGAATGAATGAAACGGGCTTGGAGGCATGCTCCTGGGTCAAGTCTCAGACCTCCCACCTATGGGCTAGCTAACCTTGGGTGAGGCATGGCCCTCTCTGTGCCTCAGTTTCCTTCCTGTAACATGGGAGGTATTACAAGTGCCCACTCCACAGGGAGACGAGGAGGCCATGCAGCCCAGTGCAGAGGTTTAGCAGGGCTGTGGTGCACGCTGTGGGGCTTGCTTCACCAGTCAGCTCACGCTTAGGGTGACGCTGGGATTTCAGCCCTGCCTCGGAAGGCCTTACCTGACAGGTCAGCTTGGAGTTCATGGCTCCTACGATGGCGGGAAGCTTGGAGCGGGGCTGTGGGCCTAGCCTGATCCCTGCCACGCACCGCGTCACCCAGGGGCCACAAGCCCTCCGAGCGCCAGGCCACTCGTGTGCAGGGTCATTTCTGTCACATCTCAGGAGGGACAGGCCCCCCGAGGGTGTTGACCAAGCTCAGGTGCGTGGCGCCTGCATGCCCGACTGCACCGGAGCAGAGTGGGGAGCGCCACTGAGCGGGCACGAAGCGTCGAGGCCGTGGGTGTGTCCGCATGTCAGGCTGCACAGGCAGGCTCCGTCCTGCGAAGCGTCCCACAGCCTTAGTTTTGCTCTTGGTAAAATGGGCAGCCTCCGAGCTAGAAGCCGTGTGAGAGGACACCTGGGAAACGCTGAGTGAAGGAACTACTGGGGCAGCATCGGGGAGGGGAGCTCAGCACCAGGGGCTGCCTGGGGGGGCCCTGGTGACCCCCTTCTAAGGCGTCTGCCAGACCCTCCATGCCGGGTCCCTGGCTCCCAGAGGCAGACGCTCTGTCCCTTTGAAGGCCTGTGGGGGTGGCTCCGCCTGTTTGGTTGTGGGGGGATGGACCCCACGGAGCCTTTAGGCCTCCTGGGTTTCTCTGCTCTGATGTGTCCATGTTCGGTGGAATGGAAATGAAGCCCATACCCAGGGTTTCTACTCTCACGTGGGGGTTTTGGAAATTCCATGCTCACTTCCGCGTCACATGGAGCTAGCTCGAATGTTCCGCCCTGAGTTTTTCTGACCACTCCCTTCTTTGGGGCAACATGATGTGTCCCTTCAGAGACCTTAGTTTCCTCTGTGAAGGAGGCTCGTCCCCCACCTCCCACTGGAGCGCCCTGAGGAGCCGGATGTGGAGCGTGGGGTCCATCCCAGTCCGCCTTCAAGTTCAGGGCCCAGCCTTCCTAGAGCTCTCTCCGTGGTCCAGGTCCAGCCGCATGTGACCCGTTATAGCGGATTTGGGCTTCTTGGGAGGGGGCAGGGGCAGGGGCACAGGTCCCGTGAGTGCCCTTTCCTGGGGCTCGAGATCGAGAGGTGGTGCTGGCCACGCCCCTCGCTGACTGCTGGTCTCCGTGCAGTGTCAACAGCATCTCCACCCTGGAGCCTGTGAGCCGGTGCCAGCGCCTGAGCGAGCTGTACCTGCGGAGGAACCGCATCCCCAGCCTGGCTGAGCTCTTCTACCTGAAGGGGCTGCCGCGCCTGCGGGTGCTGTGGCTGGCCGAGAACCCGTGCTGCGGCGCCAGCCCCCACTGTTACCGCATGACCGTGCTTCGTACCCTGCCGCGCCTGCAGAAGCTGGACAACCAGGGTAGGTGGCCGCAGCGGTGTCGCCGGCCGTCTGAAACGAGACTGGTGGGGGATTTTTCCAGCCCTCTTTTCTCTTCTGCAAATGCCTGGCCTGGCGGGACACGTGTGGCGTGTGGCTCCTCCAGAGGCCGTTCCCCGGCTTCCGTGTCTCCTCTCAATCCCGCCACCCGAATGCAGCAGCGCAGTGTTGGGTCCCTCCTGGGACCGCCACATGCTTACCCCCCCGAGAACTGCAGGATGGCGTAGCAAAGCACGAGGGTTCCTCCTGCTTCTGTGACGAGCAGCGCTGCTCTGACCATCGCCTTGCGCCATAGCAAGCGGGGAGTCAGCGTCTGGCACTGGTCCACGGGGACCAGGCGGGCTCCCCGGGCTGCCGTGAACCTAGGGTGGTGGTGCCGTCGCACACCCGCCGCGGGGAGGGGCTGCCCAGCACCGCGGTGCCCGCCGCTGCGCTCCACCTGTTGGAGACCCAGGGCCCTCCGTGACCAGCCCTGGTGCGGCTGCGCGTGCCTCGGCCAGCGCTAGCTCCAGTGCGGCTTGCAGGCGGCGGTTCCGTTCCGTGCCGTTCCTCCCTGCCATTCTCAGCACTCGGTTCTCATCCTTGTCAGTCACGTGGGCACTAATACTTTCCCCCAGACCGTTTTATTAATATTCATAATAGAAATAAACTTCAGGGAAATCGATATGTGAGTGAAATGGAATAAATTCAGTACGGTCTGTTCCTCTTCCTGTTGGGTCTTAGTTGAGGTTGTGATGAGTACGTGCTTCTGGCAGAGGCTGGTGTTCAGATTCCACCGTCTGCCGTGTCGGCCTGTGCCGGGCTGGGGATGGGATGGTGAGGGACTGGCCCCCACTCTGGGAGTTGCCCTGGAGGTGGACACACGCCTGCATTTCACCAGCAGACTGTGCTGAGGCCAGTGAGGGTGGGAGCCGTGGTGCGTGTGGCCTGCATGGGGGTGAGGCCACTCATGCTGCCTTCTGTCCTTCACCCAAAGCTGTGACAGAGGAGGAGCTGGCCCGCGCACTGATGGAGGGAGAGGAGATCACCGCCGCCCCGGAGGGAGAGGGCATGGGCACCGGCTGCCCCAAGCCGGGCTTCGCGCTGAGCTCCCTCAGCTCTGCCGCCGAGACTGGCCAGGACCCGCTGGACAGCGAGGAGGAGGCAATGTGAGGCTGGAGGGCAGCGGGGCCTCCGCAGCCCGTCCCTGTCCCCCAGGGCCCTCCCACAGGACTGAGTGGGGCTTCCAGTGAGCTGCATCTCGGAAGTGAGGGAGAGGGACTGTCCAGGGCGAGTGTCTGTTCTCATCCATATTCTACAAGTGACCTGGGTAGCGGGTGTCCATTCTCATCCGTATTCTCTGGGAGTGACGTGGGGCCCAAGTAGCGGGTGTCCATTCTCCTCTGTACTCTCTGGGAGTGTCGCAGGGCCCAGGTAACGGGTATCCGTTCTCATCCGTATTCCCTGAGAGTGACCTGGGGCCCAGGTAGTGGGTGTCCATTCTCCTCTGTACTCTCTGGGAGTGACCCGGGGCCCAGGTAACGGGTATCCGTTCTCACCCGTATTCCCTGGGAGTGACCCGGGGCCCGGGTAGTGGGTGTCTGTTCTCTGTACTCCCTGGGAGTCACCCAGGGCCTGGGTAGTGATTTCAGTGGCAGGTTCATGTTTTGCCCAACAGATGTACTAGGGAGCAGGAGAGGGGGTAAGCCAGGCCCCATGCCCTGACACAGAGAAGGCTCTCGGCCTGAGAGCTTGTGAGGTGCAGAGTCCCTGGTGGGGGTGCAGCCTAGGGTCACACTCACTGGAATGGTTGGTGGCGTGGCCATCAGTATCCGTACAGCCTTGGGCCCAGGGGCCGTGGAGGGGCCACAGGGCTGACTGCGGTGCAGTGCAGGCACCTCCCAGGGCAGTTGGCGGCGGGTCACAAATACATTTGAGAAGCGGGGTACTTCCCTCCTGCTTGGCAGGTCACACCCACTGCTGGTGCCTGCCGTGGGGGTGTCAGATGTGATCTCGGTTGGGCAGCTGCCGTCCTGCACAGGGCTTGGCCCTGTGGTCAGCAGCTTGCCCTGCGGCATTTGTGTGTTCAGGTGCTCCCTGCCCTGCCCCCACCCAAGGCCCCGGGTGGAAGGTATTACGGATGCAGGGAGGGCGCCCCACAGGTGACGTAGGTGCCGGGCTCTCCAGAAGCTGCCATCAGGAGCCACTGACCTTACAGGAGTTGACTCCTCTTCCCCCTGCGTGCCGGGTGGGATTTGTATGAGCCCCCCCTTGCCTGGATGTGACCTGCAGATGTGGTTTGCAGAGGCCCCCGGGGCCACGAGCCCCCCAACACTCACACACCTTCGTCTCCCTCTCACCAGCAGCGCCCAGGGTGAGCTTGGCCTGAAGCCCTGTTCCCAGGACCAGTTTCCTTCCTTCTTACCCAGGGATACTTCGAGCAGCCGCAGGAGCAGGGTGAGTGACAAGGGCCATTAGGGGGCCCACCGCACAGAAATCACGGGGGAGGATGGAGCCCCAAAAAGCTGCACCCCAGAGGGAAGCCGCATGTGTGGGTCCGTGAGTGTGCACACATGTAACACGTTCCCCGCACGCAGCCATCCTGATCCTCAGCCTCTTCTGGTCTCCTGGTCTGTGGAATGTGGGCCTGGGCCCTGCTGGGGTGAGGGCGACAGGAGCGACATGGAGGAAGCACCACACACGTGTTCACAGGCGAGGCTCCTCTGCTCTGATTCTCCATGTGTTCCAGACAGTCGGTCACCTGGGCACACCCCAGCCCCCGACCAGCCACTCCTGCTGGGTGCCACTGGCCAGGCCCTGGCCCTCGTGGTGGGAAGCAGCCTCGTGGTGCCGGGTGGGCTTAGTCTGCACCCCTCTGCCCCCAGAACGTCCTGACGGCGATTCTGCTGCTGCTGTGGGAGCTGGACGCCGAGGGGCTGGAGGCTGTACAGCGGACGGTGAGCAGCAGGCTGCAGGCCCTGCACGGGCAGGAGGTGCAGGAGCACGCCGAGTGACCGCCCACAGGGCCTGAGCACCGTGCCACCCTCCACGTACCCCAGCATCTTCCCCAGTCCCCGGGAGCTGGAGGGCAGCTGCCACAGCCCCGGCCCCACACAGAAGCCTCCCCAGTTTGCCACACCAGCCGAGGGCAGGAGGGGTGTTAGGTGCTGGCTGGCTGGCCGAGGCAGCAGAGACGCCTGCCCACACCAGGATGTCCCCAGCACTCCCCTTCTGTGGTCAGGAGGGTCTGGGCTGGCCCAGACTCTTGAAGGGAGGGCTTTGCAGGCTGTCTCCCTAATAAAGGATTTTCCCAAGTCTCATCTGGAAGCACATTTTTCCCAGGCATGGCCCTGACGGTCTACCTGAAAGCAAGGGCCGTTTCTCAGCAGCATGAAGGAGGCGTTCATGGGTGGCTTGGCTGATTCCAGCCCTTGGTCATTGCATAGATTCCTGTTGAGCAAGGGAGACTTCCAGAAGGCGTCCACAGGGACTCCTGCCCTGAGCTGCTGCCGGCAGGCAGGCAGCACCCTCGGGAGAGGGTTTCCTTGGTCGGGCGGGGCAGGGGCGCCTTCCTCTCTCTCTCCTGTGAAGAGCTGCAGTGGGGCCCTCCGCTGTCCCAATGAGGCTGTGGATGGACAGGCCTGTTCCCTCTGGGGTCCAGGCCTGGCACAGGAAGCAGCTGGGCTGGGGGAGTCTGTGGAACATCTGAGAAGGGTTTTCTTTCCTCTGGGAAGAGGCGCAAGTCTTATGAGGATGCCAGGATTCAGGCAGTGACCCACAGCCCCGGGGAAACTTTCCAGTGCCCCCAAAAATCAAGGGGACGTTCACATGAGAGGGGGAGTCAGCCTTCCAGCTGGTGCGTAGGAAAGCCAGCTCCCTGGGCCCTTGTCCTGAGTGGGGTTGGGACCCAGACCTCCGTGAGATGTCCCCGTCTGTCGCCAAATGGTGATGGGTGCCCATGTCTGCAGGCTGCCACTCTCCCAAGCCTGGGCCGTGCAGTCTCCTCGTCCACTGCCACCAGAGCCAGCTGCAGCACTGGGGCAGCCACTGTCCCCGGACTCGGGGAAACCCAGGGTGAAGACAGTCGCTCACACATGCGAGTTCTCCAGGAGGGGTGTGATCTCTGCGGTACAGTGAGGGGTCACCGCTGGGGACGTGGAGGGTGGGCAGTTCAGGCCTGTGTCTACCTCCTTGTGACTGGTAGGGGGGAGGATGTCCTCAGTAAAGCGCTTTGTTGGAACAGCTGAGGTTGTTAAATTGTGTCCCCTTCTGTGCCCCGTGGCACAGGCTGCTGGGGATACACGGGGCTTACACAAGCACCCTCCTGCCCCACACCATGCACACCTCGGTCGGGACAGTTGGAGGGGACCTGTGGGGGCAGCTGCCTGCCCTCAGCCCTTGGTTCCTCACCCCTACCCCCACACCATTGCCGCCTCCACCCTCAGCCTCCCGCCCGCTCACTGCTCCCCTTCTTGGCGACTCTTCACCCACTGCCCCCTTGAGAGCCTGGAGCCATGGAGGACAGCCAGAAGCACTGCAGCCTGAGGCACCCCACAGTCCCACCACTCCTCCCCGTCACCCCAAAAGTTGGGTTCTCAAGCCAAGCAGGCACTGGCATCACACGTGTCCCATTAACCCAGTTCACAAGGGAAGACCGAGGGCCCGGGAGGCCCGTCACTCTGCTTGAAACACCAACTCTGTGCAGCCAGAAACGGGCCTGATGCAGGGGCTCTCACCACAGCACGTCACCCAGGACGGAGGCGCCCACTGTCCCCGGCATCACCCACAGGCCACCTGGGTGCAGCAGCTGAGTGTGGCAGCTGAGCAGGTTCTAACACCATCAGGCAGGGCAGATCGAGGGAGTCTACTCAGAACTGAGTCCTGATCCCGACACAGCGCAGCCCCCAGAACATGCATGCATGGTTCCCAGGGCCCGTGCACCTGCCTCTCTGTTCCTTTGAGACAGGTGCAGACCCCGGGAGCGCTGTCCTTGGACGACTGTCTGCTCCTGGGCCTGGCCCCAGGACTGCCCCCACTCAGAATGAACTGGAAGGCCCCTCCTCCCAGCTCCAGAATGAAGCAATCTGGAGGCCTCTGCACTGGGGCCAGCACAGAGAGGGGCTACCTGGGGAATATCAAGGTGCCCCAGGGCAGGAGGGTCCCAGCACCCTCACCTGGTCCCTAGAGCCACCCCACTGGCTGAGCCCAACTGAAGACTGCCCAGGGGCCCTCAATGTGGCCTACAGGCCCCTCCAAGCCAGGGTCTCCCCTCCGACACCTCCTGTGTCCTGAAACCACATACCCAGGTGGCACTGCGGGCAGGAAGCAGCCCTCTCTGGCAATCGCCTGCCGAGTGGGTGCTGCAGAGCCGTGGGTGGTGCAGAGTGTGGCTTCGACCTGCAGGTTAACAGGCAAACTGCGAGCAGGGCATCTGCCACCCCAGAACCACATGTGGGACTCAGCCTGGCCCTGACGGGAGCAGCTTCCCATTGCCTTCTCTCCCGCTCCAGCACATCCACCATCAGTGTCTCCTGGATGCTGGCTTAAGCCATCTGCAGATCGGAGACCCCCACTCAGGTGAGGCTGGGGAGACAGGGGAGTGAGGCTGTACCCTTCTGCCCCCAGGGCTGGACCAGGAGGGGCTCAGGTCACCCTGGTGGCCTCCCAGGGCACACGTCCCTTTGACCTGGCCCAGGCTCTGGCCAGAGGGCCCTCCGCCTCTGGCGGCCGCTGCCCACTGGGCTGGCACCAGGATCCTTGTGACTGGTGCGGGGGAGGATGTCCTCAGTAAAGCGCTTTGTTGGAATCCCTCCGAGGATTGTGCTCTCCAGAGACCGACGCACCCCACTGTCAAGGAGATTTTATTTCTAGAAAAGGTGACAGGTGCTGCACGCGGGCAGTAACAGGTCACAATGAGGCAGGGCTGGTGCCTCCCCATCTCAACACAACCCAGGCGTGTTGTGAGTGAGCCCAGCGTAGGGAGAGGCTGAGGCCCATGGGGTGCCAAAGCCAGGGGCAGCAGCCTCCAAACACCAACAGCCCCAGTCCCCTGGGCAGGAAGATGGATGTCCCAGGGCGCTCTGTCCTCCTGCTGGAGGGCCTGGCAGGCTGGTCTCAAGGCACCAGCCCCGGGGGCCTGGTGGGTGGCCAGGGATAGAGGCGCGGCTGGGCTGAGCAAGGCCGCAGCCCCCACCTGCCTGCAGGCTCCAGACACAACAGCCCAGGCCCCAGCTGGGCCCTGCGGTACAGCTGGCGTCACTGGGGCCAGCTGGCGTCACTGGGGCCAGCTGGCGTGGTTGGGGCCCGGGAGCGGCGTGGGCGTGGCCTCAGAAGCCCTTTTCCATGCTCAGAGTGCGGCGGGTCACGTGCTCCAGCTCCCCCGACACGTAGGCAGCCATGCTGATGCGGTAGTGCGCCAGCATCTTCAGCATGAGCCGCAGGCTCAGCCACCACTGCTCCCGCGGCATGCGGTGCCTGTGCAGGAGGCGGGTGACGGAGAGTCAGGGGTCAGGGCGGCTCTTCAGGCCTCGCCCCTGCCACGCCACGCCCCCTTTCTGTGCATGCCCCTCCCTCTGAACATCTCCACATCCACGGAGCCCTGCAGCGTCTGGGTCAGGTCTAGGGTCTCCATCCCTCGGAGCCACAGCACAGTCGGCCGCAGCCGCCTTCAGGCGTGCCCAGTCCTGACTGCCCACACTGTGCCCCATGCCCACCCGAGGGTCTCGCTCAGGGTCACGCTCAGAAGACCTGGGCATGGTCCCTGCTTTCCGAGGCCTGGCGGGGACCGGGCGTGGGAGACAAGGAGGCCTTGTGGGATTAGGGTGCGAGTGGGGCTGGGCCTGGCACGCCAGCCCCGGGGAAGATCTGGGCCACCCCTCGGCCCCACCCTCCTCCATGAGGCTTCCATGGAACTCACTCGAAATCAGTGTCTTTCTTGAGCTCAGTGACGGGGCTGAAGGCCACCGCCTTCTTCTTCAGGCCGATCACACAGGCAGAGTCTGGGGCATTGGCGAACACCCGTCCTGCAAACATAGGCACATGGTGGCCCCCAAGGCCCGGCCCCGCCCCAGGGACCCAGGGGAGGGCAAGGTGAGGCCTCAGGCCGCCCCCACCACCTACCCTTGCGGTAAACCTCACGCAGCTTCTCTGACACCCAGAGCATGGCCTTCACCCCCAGCTTGGTGCCGTAGTTCCGGTCAAAGGGGGTCGGAGCGCCGCCCTGGAAACAGGTGAAGCCCAGCTCCTGGGGCTGCCCGGGGCTGCCTGGGCTGAGGAGAGGGAGGCCCAGCCCTGGTGCAGACAGGGTCTACACAGGAAGCCTTCCAGGCAGCTTCTGAACACCAATCCCTTCAACCCTGCACAGTTCCCATCTGCTCCCGAATGGAGGCCCCTGCCCGTTCTCTGCAGCTCGAAGCCAGGCTAGAAGCCACCTCCTGAGGCTGACAGGCGGCTGCCTCCTGGCCAGGTACCGTGACCCCTGGGCCCCTGCCTTGGGCCCCAGGCCCAGCAATCCTGACTCCCCCTCCCTGGCTCAGAAAACCCCAGGACGAGGGCTTCCTCCAGGGCCACAAGGCAGGGAGCATGCCGGAATCTAGGTGAGGGGCTCGGCAGAGTGGCCGCAGGAGGCCTGGCAGGGGTGGGGAGCAGCTCAGCATCTGAACGCGCTGGCCTGTGCCCCAGCCCCACCCCTTCTTGGAGCGAGACCTCACCCAGATACGGGCCTCCGACTCCTCACCACTGAAGGGCACACATGCTGGCCAGGGCATAAGAACAGAACAGCCAGCCAAGGAGGGCCTGCCAGGAGTGCCAGTGGGTACCCGTAAGGCTAGGACTCCTGGGCCTGGGGACAGATGGTGGCAGGGATGAGGGGTGGGCCTCCCGACTGGCACCAGGGCCCCTCCATGGCCCCACCCCCGACCTGCTGCAGGTGGCCTAGCACATTGGTCCTGCAGTCGAAAACGCCCTTGCCCTCTGACGAGTAGAGGTTGTACAGGAACTCCGTGGTGTAATGGTCGTGGCACTTCTCATTCCTGAAAGGGACAGCAGGGCCCAAGTCGGGGGAGCAAGTTCAGGTCTCCCCCTAATCTCAGTCCCCACTGGGCCAGGCCTCCAGGCCAGGTTGGGAGAGGTCGTGGCAGCTCCGAGGAAACCCACCCTCACCCACCCTCTCCAAGGCCTCCTCCTGCCTTCTCCTGCCAGCCGCCTCTCAGCAGCCCCAAGGGTCGGAAGCCCAGCTGTGGCCCGGGACCCCTCCTCCCACAGGCTGGGCCCATGGCAGCCTCACCGCAGCACCAGGCCCCTCTGAATGTCCGTCTTCATCTTCTCCGTCATGTGCTCCACGTTGGCCTGCAGAAGGGGCAGACATGGATGAGCCGGAGGACTGTGGGGAGGGAATTCCAGGCCGGCCAGCGACCCGGGCCAGCAGGAGCACTGGACTGTGAGTCCTGCCTGCCCGGGCCTGCCCTGTGTTGGCCCAGCCTGAGTGTCTGGGGCCCAGGCTGGCACACCAGTGGGTGTGTTGCAGCAGAGATCGGGCTGCGCTCACCTTTAAGTCATGGATGTTAAAGGGGTCCTCGAAGACATAGGCGGCGTCAGCCCCCACGGCGATGCCGGTCACCGTGGCCAGGTAGCCACAGTAACCCCCCATGGTCTCCACGATGAACACGCGGCGCTTGGTCCCCGAGGCGGACTGCTTGATGCGGTCACAGCTCTGTGGGTAAAGGGGGGTCAGGGGTCTCTGTGTGCCCACCCTTCCCTGCAAGCCGTGGGCATGGCTACCCTGCAGGGAGCCGTGTCTCCAAAGCCAGCGGGGCTCATGCACCCAGGAAGCCGGCAGCACCAGGCTTAGGCCCACCTCCTGCCTGGGCCCGGCCAGACCAGTGGTTCTCAACAGGCCGACCCGCCCCCGCAGGGCACAGTGGGCGGTGGCCCACACACACACTGGCTGTTGGCATGCAGGGGTGTCCCTGCACCCACGGGCAGAGGCCAGGCGCTGCTCTCAGGCTACCCAGTGCTGCGGCCGGGACACTCGCACCTCGGCCTCCCCATCTGAGCTCATCGCAGCAGTGAGGAACAACACAGGGCCCCCTGGGCCCGAAAGTGGCTATGTCAGGGAGCTGAGCCCTTCACCCGGGCCCGTGCCCCACACACCCCCACGCTGGCAGCCTTCCCGGGCGCTCACCACGCACTGTCCCCTCCAGCAGCCTCCTCAGGCACAGCCCCACCCCGCAAGGGCCCGGGCCTGACAGGCAGAGGTCTGGGAGCCTGTACCTCCATGGCGGCGTTGACGGCGGTATCGGAGCCCAGGCTGAAGTCGGTGCCAGGGACGTTGTTGCTGATGGTGGCCGGGATGACGCACATGACGATGCAGAGTTCCTCGTAGCGCCCGCGTGCCTCCACCAGCTGCAGCACCCCCTCGTAGGCCTGCAGCCGCGGGGCAGGGGCGGGTCAAGGGCAGCACCGAGGCCGGGTGGGAGCTGCAGCACCCCCTCGTAGGCCTGCAGCCGTGGGGCAGGGGCGGGTCAAGGGCAGCACCCCCTCATAGGCATGTAGCCGCGGGGCAGGGGCAGGGGCGGGTCAAGGGCAGCACCGAGGCCAGCGTGCCAGCGGCCGCCCAGCCCTCCCTGCTAACCTGCCACACACCCCGTGCTGGGTGCCGGGACCCACCTGCTCAATCCCCTGGGGCTGGGCCGGGCACTCAGCCTGGTGTCATCTCAGGATGCCCACCAGGGAAACTGGTCTCTAATGGGGGTCAGGAGACCCATCCAACCCAGTCTGGCCCCAGATCCACTCCATGAAGCCTGAAGTGGGGTTGGCTTTGGAGGACAAGGGGGAAGGGCTGTCATTTATTTATTTGGTGACAGCTTGCCCGATGCCGGGACACCACATCCGACACCCACAGCCTTGCCGCCTCTGCCTCCCATCTTCCTCGTCCTTCTCCCGCTTCCGAGTCCCCTTCCTCCCCTGCCCGTCCCCAGCACTGGGGTTAATTCGAACCTTGTGGAGCTTTCTGGAGAAAGTCGAGAACCCTCCCAAGCCCACCACCACACTCAAACCCCGATCCCGGCCGGCACGCGGGTTTTCAGGACAGGCCCCTCAGCAGGAGGAGACACCTGGGTCACCCAGGATTCTGTTCAGTGCAGGCAGCTCTCACCTCAAACCCACCGACGGCCAGCAGGGCGTGGATGCCGTAGGTGCGGATGTTCTCCACGATGGACTCCAGGTGGCCCTTGGGCAAGGTCCTGCAGTCACAGACTCATCAGCACGAACACGGCGTCCGAGGACGAAAAGGCACGCCTTGGCCGTTCCCGAGCCAGGCAGCAGTCCCCACAGCGCCCTGGAGGTGGCGCTGTGGCTCTACACCGAGGGACAGGCAGGCCCAGCGCGAGCTGCCCGGGCATCACTCAGCAGTCACCAGGCACCAGCCAAGCAACCGACTGAACCCCCAACCGCCCTCAGACTCCCCATGGGCACTCCTTCCTGCCTGAGGCTTTCTCTCCCAACACTCAGCGGCAGGAGGGGATGCTCCCTCTGGCCCTTGCAGCCACTCAGGCTTGGAATAGGGCGGCTTCCACTACAGTCACACAGGGCGCCTGTGCCCTCCTCATGCCCACTTCACAGAAGGGTCTCGGGCCCTGGGACAAAGGCCACAGCCAGAGTGGTGACAGTGCAGGCTGCCTGGCCCAGCCGGGTAGGGACAGACGCTGTCCAGCTTCCCTGACACCGAGAGCCTGCCGCGGGCGTGGGGCCACCACAGCAGCCTGCCCTGCACAGCTGAGCTCGGGCCAAGACGTCCCAGGCAGGAGGGTGTGAAGCCTGCTCTGGGCAGGCCACCAGCCAGAAGAGGGGCCGAGCCCAGGGACCCTGGCTGGGTTCCCTTGCTGCCCCCACTGCGGGGCCCAGAGACCGCACCCTGGCCCTCCTGCTCCCAGGTACCCGCAGCAGGTGGCTTACCTCTTGGTCCCCAGCATGGAGCCACCACGCCCCAACCAGCCAGCCACGTCGTGCCAGCTCACTTCTTGCACCTGTCAGGAGGAGATGCAGCTTCAGGGGCCAGTCCATGCCTCTCGCCGATTCCCCCCAGGGGTGGGCCTGTGCCCGGGGGCAGGGGCCAGCCAGCGTTGGGCGTCTCGCCACAGGGAGAGCTGTGTATCCAGGCTTGGGTGGGCACCGACACGCGGACCCAGGCCTCAGCCTTCTCCTCCAGGCAGCCGTCCTCCACCGGAGACGCCCCCAGTCTGCACGCAGGAGGCCCAAGTCCTCCTTGTCTGCCCTGGCCAGACCCACCTGACCCTTGGCCAGGCCTTCGAAGCCGTCGTGCACGACGTAGACCGTGTGGCCCTGGGAGATGCCGGTCCGCACCGCCGAGCGCACAGCCGCATTCATGCCGGCCGCTGGGGCCCCCACGTTCAGGATGGCCAGGGAGAAGTTGGACTTCAGAGAGAAGGGGAGACGAGCATCAGGCACGGCTGGGGAGGGGACCCAAAACCTGCACAAGAGGCCAGCAGGTTCTGGGAAAAGGGGCCAGGCCCTGCCGCCAGCCTGGACGCCACCCAGCACACCAACTGCCCTGGGAATACAGCATCTGTCCTCACTCCAGAATCTCGTGAAGACTGAGACAGCGCAATCCCAGCACGCAGGCGGCGGAGGGGCCGGGGGGGCCGGGGGCGCGTGGGAGGCGGGGGGGCCGGGGGTGGAGGGGGCAGGGGGCAGGGGATCGGAGGGGCTGGGGGGGGCCGGGGGGACGGCGGGGGCAGGGGGGCAGGGGGGCGGAGGGGCCGGGGGCGCGTGGGGGGCGGTGGGGGCAGGGGGGCGGAGGGGCGGAGGGGCCGGCGGGGCAGGCACGGTAGTGAAGCCAGGCTTGGGGCAGGAGCACAGGTCTGAGCCAGGGTCTATGCTCACGCAAGGGGCCGGCGGCAGGCGCGGGCACAGCCACAGGGAAGGAAGGGGGCCCTGACTATCCTGTTTTCTAGCAGCCACGTTAAAGGAAGGGAAGGCACAAAGACGTGAAGACAGACCTGTCAGGACTACAGTTAATTTAACCCACCGTGTCCATGTGAATCCAGTGACGGCTGCCACCTCCTCCCCGCCACCCTGTGCCAAGGCTCTGAACCTGGCATGCACCCGTCACGTGCAGCACAGCCCACTCGGCAGCAGCCACACCCACCACCAGCCCTGCTGTCCCCAGAGCCGGTCACGTCCCAGCCAGGTTCCGGGTGCTTCATGGACCACGCTGCCCCACACGGAGGGTGCAGCACACTGACCAGCTCCGGGATTGGCAGGAGGCTGGAGCAGCAGGGACACCCACAGATGGCCACGGATGGAAGGACCAGTCCCAGGCTGGGCCACGCTGCCTGCCCCAGCCTGCTGCTCTGGCCGTGGCTCAAGACCTCACTGGCCCTGACTCTCTACAGGACCTCGTGGATCCCAGGACTTCAGAAACAAGCCACTTCATCCTTGTGTTGGAGGGATCCCATTTCCTGAGGCTTTCAGCTGTTTGGGGACATTTTATTTTCCGATGGAGTTTCACTCTTGTCACCCAGGCTGGAGTGCAGAAGCAGGATCTCGGCTCACTGCACCCTCTGCCTCCTGGGTTCAGGTGATTCTCCTGCCTCAGCCTCCTGAGTAGCTGGGACTACAGGCACCTGCCACCACGCCCAGCTAATTTTTTATTTTTAGTAGAGACAGGGTTTCACCATGTTGTCCAGGATGGTCTCGAAAACTCCTGACCTCAGGTGATCCACCCACCTCGGCCTCCCAAAGTGCTGGGATTACAGCCTTGAGCCACCGCGACTCGCCATTGGAGACATTTTCTCCACAATGGCTCCCTCCTCTGCCGAGCTAACCCTGTGGGCCTGACTTTATTTCCATCAACCGTTGAGAAGCAACTGCCAGCCCTGTAGCCAGGGTCCCAGCGCCTGGGATTAGCCAGCCACAGTGGTGCCTGAGCCCAGGCAGAGGCTGAGCCCACCCTCCCGGCTCACAGCTCGGACCCCAGCAGGAAGGAAGGCGGTGGAGGCAGGCCCAGCTTCAGGGGCCGGCGAGAAAAGGCTGCAGAATAAGAGCCCGTTCCTCCCTCTCCAGCCCGGTCCCTGCTCCAGCCACACCAGTGTCCCCACCAGGCCACTCCCTGCCTCACCTTCTCCTTGGAGAGCTTCTGGTGGGCGAGGAGCTTGTAAATGTTCCAGTTGTTCTCGAAGCTCCTGGAAAGGATTCAGGTCATGACCTGCACAGCCCTGCAGCCCTACAGCCACAGCCACAGCGCAGCCACAGCCATAGCTACAGCCACAGCCACAGCGCAGCTACAGCCACAGCACAGCCACAGCCACAGCCACAGCCACAGCCACAGCACAGCCACAGCCACAGCGCAGCCACAGCCACAGCTACAGCCACAGCCACAGCTACAGCCACAGCCACAGCACAGCCACAGCCACAGCTACAGCCACAGCCACAGAGCAGCCGCAGCCACAGCTACAGCCACAGCCACAGCCACAGCCACAGCCACAGCCACAGCACAGCTACAGCCACAGCCACAGCCACAGCCACAGCTACAGCCACAGCCACAGCCATAGCCACAGCTACAGCCACAGCCACAGAGCAGCCGCAGCCACAGCCACAGCACAGCTACAGCCACAGCCACAGCCACAGCCACAGCGCAGCCACAGCCACAGCACAGCTACAGCCACAGCCACAGCCACAGCCACAGCCACAGCCACAGCCACAGCCACAGTGCAGCTGTGACAGAGCCCAGGAGGCTGGTCACAGGTACACGGCTCCGGAAGCTCAGCCGTGAGGCTGCGGCAAGCGCGCATGCCCAGTAGGGCTCCTTCCACAGAAGGTCAAGACCCCCATACAACACGAGGCCGCGTCAGCCGTGCAGCTCCAGGAAGGGCAGGCCATCTTGGTAGCAGGCGGAGGCACGGATGGGAAACCAGATGTCAAATCCAGCCTGCCCCGGGTGCCAGCAGACCTGCAGGAGGGCAGCACCCACACCCGCCACCTGCCAGCCTTCCAAGCCCCACGGGGCCACCCCAGGTCCTGGGCTTGCGTCCACAGCTTCTCAGCCCCTCGCCACGCCCAATCTGTGTGCACTGGGCCCTGTCCAAGCCGCCACCCAGGGTCTCCCGCAGCACCACGCCTCCCTGCCCACCTCCTGTACCACCTGCAGGCCCGTTCCTCCCTCAATCTTCAGACGCTGTGCCCGGAAAGACAACCCAGGCCAGGCATGCACAGCGCCACCAGGGCACATGACAGCTGGCACCAGGGCCCAGCGTGGAGGATGCAGGGTCTGCGGAGGGTGCTCACCTGCCGCGGAGCTGGATGGCCTCATCAAACCTCTTGTCGTCCATGGCTTTCTGCACTTCCTTGGTCTTAAGGAAGAGAAACAGAACACAGGGTGTAGAGGGTGCTGCCCGCACACCCATGGCCCCTGCCCCATCCAGTGGGCCAGACGAGGGCAGACCTGGCCGGCATCTCTTAGCCCTGGGGCTGGCCCTGGCCTAGCAGCCTCTCCCTGGGAGCAGGGGTCACTACCAAGGTCACGTCTTGGGGGACTAGCCAAGGCCAAGAGGCCCCACCCTGCCCCAGCTGCCCTCCCCTCCTTCCAGCGGCCCCAGCTCCAGGCAGGGCCACCCTGCCCCAGCTGCCCCAGTTGCAGGCCTCCGAACCCACTGAGCCAGAGCTGGGCCCGCCCCCACACCCAGCCTCCTGGCCTCTGCCCTCCCCACACCTCCCGTCCCCACACCTCCCCTCCCAGGGTCCCTGCTCCAGCCACACCAGCGTCCCCACCACCTGCCCGAGCTCCTTCCAGGGCTCAGCTCTGACCACCGGCCCCTCCTCCTCCATCCCATCCTAACCCTACTCCCAGCACTGCCCACAGAAGCTCAGTGACCACGGCCCCTGTGCCTTCTCCCGCATACCGGGCTCCCTGCAGCTCTGATGCACCTCTTGGGGACCATCCCAGGGAGATGTGCTCACACCCCTCCCCTCCTGGAGGCCTGGGATTCCCTGGGCCAGCCATGAGGCCCTGTCCTCCGGTGCTCCCTGTGCTGGGGCCCAGGAGTGGGGACTGGGAGTGGGTCCAGGTGGTCGTGAGGGGACGGCCCAGGGCTTACCATCTGCACGCACTCCATGAGGGGCAGCCGCACCGACTGGTTCCCCGAGAGGCTGACCACACAGGCCGGCGTGTCAGGCGTGGCCTCCAGCAGCGCCATCACTGCCTCCATGCCCATCTTGCTGCTCTGTGGGGAGGGTTCAGGCTGGCACACCCACTTGGTCCCTCTACCCCAAACCACATGCCCGTCCTCTGCAGATGCACAAACCCAGCTTCCAAAGCCCCCCAAGATGACGGAAGCTTCCAGAACAGGTGGCACCGGAGATGGAAAGGCGTCTGACCTGCATTCACAGCAGCATGCAGGACACTGTTTGTCTCAGAGTCCCCACAGCCCTGCTGGGAGGCCCGGGCTGCACCTCGGGCTGCAGGGTGCCATGCAATGCCACCACCCGCCAGCACTCAGTGCCATCGCTGGGCACACAGGGCGAGGGTGGAGCCGGGTCCCCAGGGCCCTTCTGCTGCGACGGTTCCTTGCATGCAGGCTCTCGTGTCCTCATGTCGGGACTTTGCTGGTGTGTGTTGGCACCAGCCAAGGGGCTGGGCAGTGGACACATCCAGGAGCTGCCCCTGGGAACACACAGCAAAGGCAGGCCCCGCCCCACCCAGGGAACAGCCCACAGTGGGCAAGACAGCGAGGCCCGCGGTCTCCGTGGCTGTCCCATGACCGCCAGTGCGGCCCTGTAGCGGCCCGGCCGCTGGACCCACGGGGCCCCAGGCGGCTCTAGCCCTGTAGCAGCTCTGGCCACTGGACCCGCAGGGCCCCAGGCGGCTCTGGCCCTGTAGCAGCCCGGCAGCTGGACCCGCGGGGCCCCAGGCGGCTCTGGCCCTGTAGCAGCTCTGGCCACTGGACCCGCAGGGCCCCAGGCAGCTCTGGCCCTGCAGCAGCTCTGGCCACTGGACCCACGGGGCCCCAGGCAGCTCTGGCCCTGTAGCAGCCCGGCAGCTGGACCCGCGGGGCCCCAGGCGGCTCTGGCCCTGTAGCAGCCCGGCCGCTGGACCTGTGGGGCCCCAGGCAGCTCTCTGTGGTCTATGCGGGTTTCTTCGTCTCGCAAGTGACGCGCAGGCAGCTCCTTGCTCCGGGCACTCTCTCCAGGACACTGTTTCAGGGGCAGCCTCAGAGACACCCCTCATGCTGGCTGAGGCTCCTTGGAAAAGTCCCAGTTACCACTGCGTGTGCTAGGTCACCAGCCCCCTTCATGGCACCCAGTGGGAATACAGGCTCAGGGAGCCCAAAACACTGGTGCTCTGGGTGACAGCCGCGGCCGAGGGCGATCAGCTGTCCTTTGTTTCAGACCCAGCGTCAAGCATCCGACACTGGCCGGAAAACCCAGCAGCCTGCAGGCAGGGAGCACGCGGCCCGCCCGGTCACGGCGGCGGCATTTCCGCCACCCAGGCACCGCAGCAGTGGCTGGCCTGCCCTGATGTCCCAGGCCCCTTGAGAGGCTCTTCTGAGCGAGCCTGAGGCCTCACAGAGGGGCAGCGGCTGCCTGGCCAGGTCAGCGGAGCCCCTCTCTGAAGAAGCGTCCCCTCTGTAGAGTGAACCCCGTCCAGCACTCTGGGTTCCCTGGGAAGGCTCGGCACAGGAGTCACAGGGCCGGGCGCAGTCACCTGGTCTGCCTCAGCGCAAGTCCCACCTGCCTGGCAGTCTGGCCCCGCCCGAGAGGGTGACCACCCTCACAGTCTGGCATTTTGCCTTCCATGGGGCCTTCCTGGTCCCAGACCCTTTCCATTTGGCTCCAACTTGATTCCCATTTCCCAGAGGACAAAGTGAGACCCAGCGGTGATCACGGCTGAGGGCGGCGAGGTCAGGCCAGACCCTGCACGCTCCCTCCCAGTGCCAGCCTCCTAGACCACCACGCTGCGGGCACCACAGGCACCGCCCTCTGACCACCCAGCCCCCTCTCCCAGGGCCTGCCCCCAGCTGCCGGGAGGGTCTGCGGCCCTGCCTGCTGCCATGTGGACCTGGCAGGGGGTGGGGAGGAGAACCGCCAGGAGGCATGGGCCAGCAGGGGTGGTCCCCAGGTCTGAGTTCCCTACACCTGCAGGGAATTGAAAAGCAGGTCTCGCTGTCCCCCAGGAGGAGAAACAGCTTGGGGAGAAACGCCCCATACACCCACACTGACACACACTGACACACACGCACATGGACACAAGCCCACAACGACACACAGACACACCCACACAGACACACTAATGCACATACCCACACACCCCCACTGACACACATACACACCAACAGACACACACACTGACACACACACACACTGACACACACACACTGACACACACGCACACAGACACAAGCCCACGACACACAGACACACCCACACAGACACACATACTAATACACCTAATACACATACCCACAGACACCCACTGACACACATACACACCAACACAGACACACACACTGACACACACCAAGACACACACACGGACACACACCCACAACGATACACACAGATACACACACTAATGCACATACCCACACACCCAGACACACATACACACCAACAGTGACAGACACACACCCACTGACACACACACCCACTGACACAATACACACACTGACAGACATCCACACTGACACACACCCACACTGACGGACACCCACGAGGACCACATACCCCTTACGCATACCCACACATACACAGACGTGGATACACACCCACACTGACACACCCACGAGGACCACAGACACACCCACGCATACCCACACACACTGACACCCACCCATGACACACACAGACACACAGACACACCCACAAGAACCACACACCCCACACACATACCCCCCACACAGACATGGACAGTCATCCACACTGACACACATACCCACGAGGACCACACAACCCCCACGCACACCCACACGGACACAGACACGGGCACACACCAACAACCACATGGACACACAGTGCACATGCCACACTCACAGGCACGCTGCCCACACCCACACGCACACACCCCCCTCACGCACGCGTCCAGCTGGGCAGGGTGATGGCCACTTACCAGGACTCGGTCGAAGGCGGAGGGCGTCCCTCCCCGCTGCACATGGCCCAGCACGGTCACTCGGGTGTCAAAGCCCAGCCTCTGAACCACTAGCTGCAGGAGAGGGGAAGGAGCGGCCTGAGCCCACCCCACCCGGCCTAGACATGCAGGGGGTCTGCCCCGTGGCCGCCCCCAGGCCCACACGCACGTCCTTCACGTAGCTGGAGGAGATGGGCTTCCCGTTGCGGTCGATGGCACCCTCGGCGATGATGATGATGTTGAGGCGGGACCCTCGGCTCCGAGTCTGGGTCAAAGGCAGGACGGGGCTCAGCCGCCAGGTGGGGAAACCTGACCTGGACAGAGCCCCCAGGCCCCGAGAGCCCCCCTGGGGCCACCATCCCCAACCCACTGGGCCAGGCCACAACGCCCACCCAGCAGGAGGAAGGCATGGCTGGAGAGCCGGGGCAGAGATGAGGCTGCGGCCGCTAGCACCCCGCCCTCCTACAGGTGGTGACCAGAGAGCTCTGCCCGAAATTCGGGGAAGGGTGGCAGGGAGGAAGGGGCCTTGGGATTGGGCCCAGCACACACACAGCTGGGGCGGGGCCCCTGTGTCTGGCGAAGGCTTCCAGGTGGGAAGATACTCGGGGCTGCAGCTCCGTGGGGCAGAGGGCAGAGGGCCTGCCCAGGCTAGCCTGCGCTACTTGGAGCTCCGTGAACCTCCATCTGCTCATCCTTACAACCAGGAGCCTCACATCGCTGCCTCCAGCCAGGTCTCCCTGGACACCCTGTCCTGAAGCCACCATGGGTGCACGCTGGTACACGTGGCAGGCCCCTGCCTCAGCACCTCACACCCCAGCCGTGGCCCAGCTCTCCGGGAACTAAAGGGCTTTCCAGTCGTCCACTTCTTCAATGACCCAACAAACGTTTGTGGGACTCACTCTGAGCCACGAGCCCCATGTTTGCCCCACCACGGGCGACAGAGCCTCCTACAAGGACAGGGTTGGAGCAGCTCAGGCATAGCCTGGGTGTGGTGGGAGTGGAGGGCTGCCTGGAGGTGGCGCCAGTGCAGGTGAGGTCAGACACCCAGAAGCTAGGCTGCAGGTGCAGCAGGAGAGCTGTGCCACCCTCCCTGTCCCAGTACATCCTGGGCAGTGGGCAAGGCGGAAACCCACGTTACGGGGGAAACTGAGGCTCTCGGCCAGGGCCTGAGCCGCTCACAGAGCGGGAAGGATCGAGGGGGGCCAACCTCTCATCCAGGCCACTTCCAGGAGGACCCAACCTGAGTCACAGACATAAGCCAAGGCCAAGGTCCCACTGCAGCCAGGGGGGCGGGGGACACCCCAAGAGGAAGGTCCCACCCTAGGAGACGAGGCCCCTCACAGGACCTGCCCTCGGGCGGCCTCCCCTGCACGGCTCCAACTCCACCCAGCCTCTGAGCTCCACTGAGGAAGGTTCCAGAAGCCAGGTCATGACCCCTGGCCTCACTCACTGCCCTCCGCCAGGCAGAGACAGAACTAGGATCCACACAGATGGAGTGACGCTGCCACCTTCACATGGGGACGGGCACACCCTGTCAGCCCAGACCCACCCTCTGCCCCAGGACTGGTGCCGGTGGTCCTGCCTCAGCCTCAGAGCACAGAGGACAGAGCCATGGGGCCCCAGGCTTGCCCTGCGTGGCGGGGCGTGGGCCAGGATGGCCTGTGTGGCCCACGCCTCTGCTCCACCATTGACCCCAGCCCACAGAGGGGCCAGCCTGCCTGGCTGAGGGGCCCCTATTTGAGGGGTCTCAGGGTCCACAGGGCAGAGTGTCAACCCCACCTCAAGGGAACCAGAGGGCAGCACTCCAGGCAACCCCACTCCAGGCACACCCCTCCCCGCCAAGCATCCCCCACCTTTCCCAGAGCAGGTCTCGGCCTCCCAGCAGCCTCCCCACCCTCTCCTGCCTCCAGGACCTCCTGTCCATTCAGTGGCTACAGGCACTTTCGGACACATATCCCCAGCTTAGAACCCACCCCCAAGCCCTGACCGCCCTCAGGGGAAGTCCCTGCTCCCCACCTGCCCAGCTCCTGGCCCCGCCACCCCAGGGCCCCCGCCATCTGGACCTCACTGGGGCCACTCATCCTCACAACCAGCCACCTCCCACCGGCCCAGGCCCAGCAGTCCCCCCACAGGAAGCAGCCTCACCACGCTCCCCACACTGAGCCTGGGACGGTGGCCTGAGTGACCCTCTCCGCCTCCTGCCCACTGGGGGCAGGACCACAAGCCTCGAAGAGGTCAAGCCTGTAGCCCCGGACCACATGTCCCACTCTGAGGGGCACCTGCAGCTGCTGTTGAACCAATGAGTGAGGGACCAGTTGGCCAAAGCTGGTCCCCAAACCCCAGGGCGCCACCCAGTGCCCCAGGACACCCGCGCCCCCCGTTGACGATGGCACCCACCTCACCCAGCCTCTCACACATGAAGTTCTCCCAGCCATCCTCAGGCGGGGACTCAGGGATAAACAGCCAGTCGGCCCCCGAGGCCAGCGCAGACACCAGTGCCAGGTACCTGGAGGGGTGGACCCCTGCCGGCTCAGGACCCTGCAGGGAGTCGCTGGGGGGAGCGTCCCCCTCGCCCGCAGGCCCGACTCTGGGCCACAGCTTCCCAATCTCTCCTGGCCCCCCCACAGCTCTCTCACACCCGTGGTGTTAACTGAACCCTAGAAAATGCCACACCCATCACTGCGGTCCCCAGCAGCACCCAGCCCACCCCATTGGGCCAGGAAGCCCCTCCTCACCCACAGTGCCGGCCCATCACCTCCAGCACGAAGGTCCTCTGGTGGCTGCGGAGAGAGACAGGAACAGGCATCAGTGCCAGCCACGTGGCCCTGCCAGCCCCATCCCCTGTGGGGTGCCCAAGGGACTCAGTAGATGCAGAAGCAGGCAGGAGACAGCTCCTTCTCACAACAGGGCTGCTCAGGCTCTGAGCTAAGACACCTTGGGCTCCTTCCAGCTGCTGGGCTGGTTTCGACTGATCTGCTCCAAGGCTGAGGGTCATTCGCCAAGCCCAGCCCGGGCCAGCCCAGCCCAGGACTTCCTCTGGGGCCATCACACTCCAGGGCAAGCAGCTGCCCCGCAGAGGGGGCTGCACAAAGGCCCCTGGCAGCCTGGCAGAGTGGGCGTGGATCCCACCGTGCATCCCCCCAGCTGGGGGCTGAGGGCGGATGGCCCGGATGCTGGGGCCACCAGAGTCCACTGCCCTTCCGATGGCCATCACCCTGAGGCCGCCTCACCACCGAGCGGGGAGGACGGGACCCCGAGCCGGCCCGCTGGCGCCAGCCTCGCTCACCTCTGGGCGGTGGTGGTGATGGCGTCGATGACCTCCATGATGCGGTGCAGGGCCGAGTCGGTGCCGATGGTCATGTCAGTGCCGCAGAAGTCGTTGTCGATGGAGCCCACCAGGCCGGCGATGTTCAGGTGCGAGTAGGTCTGGGCAGTGGACTCGGAGATCTTACCTGGGCCAGGAGCAGAGGGAGGGTCTGGCTGAGGCTCCAGGGGCCCCACTGCAGGGCCAGAGACCCCTCTCCTGCCGCCCTTCCCCATCCCAGGCATGCAGCCCGGCAGGGCCCGGAGTCCCAGGCTCAGTCTCCTCCCACCCGAACCCTGCAGCAGCGTGGCTGGACCCGCTGGTGCCGAGCGCAGACGGGGACCTGTGGGGGGACCTGCAGAGTAGCCACGGCCTCACCTCAGGGTCCCCCACACCAGGGACATGGAACAGACAAGGCTCCAAGAGGCCACTTTCCAAGCGGTGGCCTCAGGACTCTGTGTCCCCATTACCAGAACTTTAACTCTGTTCTGTGAACTCTGACCATGCCTGTCCAGAATCTCACTGGATCAATCACAGAGACTTGTCTGCACCACGCAGGGTGAGCCACACTGGCCTCCACCAGGTCAGGCACTGCCCGGGTCCCTCCCTCAGGCTTACGCACTGACCTCCTCTCTGGGAGACGTCCGAGCTCGGGCTGGCATGCACCACACCTCCCCGGCCAGCGGCCACACAGCCCCTCATCTGCCTCAGGGCACCCAGGGCTCCCTCCTCCCTCTGTCCTGCCCATTCCCACGCCTGCCAGCAGTGGAAAAACAACCCCGGGGTCTCCAGCGCGCCCGGGCGCAGACCCACCTTCCGCCACCAGCTCCTCCAGCAGGCTGCCCCACTCGCTGCGGAAGATGTTGGCGCCCGTGAGGCTGCCGTCCCCGCCAATGACGCACAGGTTGGTGATGCCACGCTGGACTAGGTTGTAGGCCGCTGCGCGGCGGCCCTCCCGGGTGGTAAAGGCCTTACATCGGGCACTGCCAATGACAGTGCCACCCTGCACGGAAGAGACCGGAAACCTCAGGACGGACGGCCGGCAGCAGGCAGGTCCTGTGGGTCAGCAGAGGGACCCCAGGACTGGGCAGCAAGGGGATGGGCAGGCCTGAGAGGAAGACGGAGAGGCTCGGGAATCTCCAGAAACCTGATGGGGCCCCACCTCCCTGTGCCTCACTCCTTGGATAGAAAGAGGAGGACGACACCTGGTCCTGGGCTCTGGAAGCCCACGGTAACGGAGCGGAAGGTGTTGAGATGGAGAGCACAGTACACACGTGCACGCACACTGCACGCACACTCCATACGCAGGCCCTGCACCAACTCGGGGAACTGGCTGGGGCCCCCAGGGCATGAGCCTCAGCAGTGCCAGGTGCGCTCACACGGCCCTCACCACCAGCCTCTGCTGGGGCATCCCCAGAACCCAGCACAGCCACACTCCAGGCCCTCCTGGCCCCTGGCAACCCCATGACCCTATGACCCAACCACTCCATGGCAGCGGATGACATGGCTGGCCAGAACCTGAGCCCCTGTGGGATGGGGTATGTGTGTGTGTGACTCCAAGTACATGTGTCTGTAATGTTCTGTGTGTGTACCTGTGTGTGCATCTCTATGTCTCTATGTGTTTATCTCTGTATGTGTCTGCACGTGTCTATCCCCGGATGTACGTCTCTCTCTGTATATGTGTGTGTGTGCACATTGCTGTGTGACTCTGTGTCTGTACACGTCTGTGTGCGTGTCTGTGTGTGTGTCTGTGTCTGGGGGTGTGTATGTGTGCGTGTCTGTGTGTATGCGTGAGTCTGTCTCTGTGTCTGTGTGTGTGCGTCTGTCTCTGGGTTTGTGCGTCTGTGTATGTGCACATGTCTATGGGTGTGTGTGCATGTCTGTCTGTGTGTTCATGTGTCTGTCTGTGTCTGTGCATGTGTCTGTCTCTGTGTTTGTGTGACTGGGTGTGTGTGTGTGTGTGCATGTCTGTGTGTGTGCAGGTGTCTGTCTTGTGTGCGTGTCTGTCTCTGTGCACACGTGGTCCGTGTGCGTCTGTGTGTGCATCTTTGTGTGTGTGCCTGTCTGTATATCTGTGTGCGTGTGTGTGCATGTCTGTCTGTGTGCACGTCTGTATGTGTGTGTCTTCGTGTGCACATCTGTCTCTGTGTATCTGTCCGTCTGCGCGTCCGTGTGCACACGTGCGTCCGAGCTCCCCGGCCTCACCAGCTGGATGATGTTGGAGACGCTCAGCCAGTTGGCCTGCTTGATGTTCTCACCTCCCTCCACGAGGCCCTCGTAGCCCTGAAATCAGAGTGGGGCAGGCATGAGACAGGCAGCCCTCTGGCAGCCGGCAGCAGGTGGTCTAGCAGCAGGACCGTCACCCCACCAGCAAAAAGCAGGCCGGGGGTGGGGGTGCTGACTGAGGCCCCACTGTTTCCAGGGCCTGGGGTAATGGGGACCAGGTACCCCACATGGGGCTCCAGACACCCTCTGCATGGCCGCCGAGTCTGTGTGTCCGGGGTGTGACTCCCGAGCGCTTTGGTGCAGGGGCCTGGCTGAGCTCCCTCACCCTCCAGATCCACAAAGGCGACCAGGGCCCCAAAGCCCCTGGCGGAGCCCACCCTCCAGCTCCTGGGAGTGCAGCCTAGGTCTGCCTGCTCTGAGCGTCGCAGAAATGGCGCCTCAGAGACCTCTGTGTCTGGCTCCTTCTGTCCCCCTGCAGTCCCCCTGCACGTGCGACCGGCGAGGTGCACGGCGCGGGCTCCTGCTGTGTGGCGACTGCATGAACAGCACAGGCTCCCGTGTGCGCACCAGAGCGGGCGGCTGAGAACACACACCTCCCTGTAGGGGTGCACCCGTTTCAGCCACGCCCCCACCTGAGGGGGTCATGGGTCCAGTGGACCGTAGGGCCGGACACACCCCAGGCAGGGCTCTAGGCTCTGCGTACCACCCCGTGGCTGTGGACCTGCCTCTCATGTGGTTCTGCCCAGGATTTCCCCGATGGTGCCTGCACAGCCTCCATGCCACATGCCCGTTTCCTGCCGCACGGCTGGCCGTCTCTTATTGTTTAAGGGGAGGGGCTCTCATGATTGTTTCACTAAGAGTGCGGAGAGGAGAAGGGCGGCCTCCTCCGTGCAGCCCCCAGCACCTCATGACAGCAGCAGCTTCTCGGCCTCGAGATGAAGCCCTGGAGGTGCCACTCTCAGCCTGGGGCGATGCCAGCTCCACTCTGTGCCTCTGTTCCTCCCTCCGCCTCCTCCCCAACCAGGCGTCAGCGCTCTGGGGGCCAGGAGGGAAGTGCCTCAACCAGGCAGCGGGTCCAGGGACAGTGCACGCCGAGGGGCGTGAGAGTGGCTCCACTCTGGCCGTGGCGGGCTCGCAGCCTGACAGCCTCACTCCCTCACCAGCTGGGCTGGGGGGACAGGTGCCCCTGCCGCATCTCACGGGTGATCTGAGGGACCACAGAGCCACTTCCTCTGGCTCAGGCCAGGCCAGCCTGGCCCCCTCTGGTCGTACAGTCCCCAGCCAGGCACAAGGAAAACCGGAAAATGATTCCAAACCCACAGCCCCATCTGAGCAGGAGGCACCACACACACAGCTGCCTGCAAAACTCAGGACCCAACACGCAGCCCAGGCGCCAGCCAGCCTCCTGCCCCACTGGGTGGCCAGCCCAGCAGTCCCCACAGACCCCACAAGGCCAGGGGCCCGGGCTGCCGGAATCAGTCTCAGACACAACCTCCTCCTACTCTTGGAGCCTTCTGGAAGCTCTAGGATTGCCCCCCTCCACTCGCTTTGCCTCTGTATCTGTCCTCCCAGGCCCAGCTTACCTTCCCCCTCCCTTCCCCTCTCGTCCCGCCCCCTCCTCTCACCCCTGCAGGCCTGGCTCCAGGCCCAGGACACTTCCCGCTCTGGGCTCCGCCTGGGAGGATAAGAGCAGCCCCGTCCCAAGCCCTCCTTTGTGTCAGAATTGAGAAGAGTTTTCACCTGCAAGGCCACCCTCTTTCTGCCCCGACAGCCCCGAGGAAGGGATCGATCTCCCTGTTGAAGGAAACCAGTGCTGGGGCTCAAATGAGACTCAAAATGCAGAGTCTGATGTGAACGGACGCAGCGCAGGTGTCCCCAACCTCCCCCTCCCGCCTCTCCACTCGACCCTCCGCCTCCTCCATCCGCCTCCTCCAAGCTCGGGACGCAGCCGCTCCCTGAAGCCCCCACATCTGCCTAAAGCCCACAGCTGCCGGGGAAGCACGGTGGCAGTCAGTCCCTTCCCTGCGTTTCCATGCGCTGAGGTCATCACAGGAAGAAAGACTCGCGTCTGCCAACACACCTGGGCAGGTGGTCACCAGGCCAACAGATGCTGCCCAAGCCCGATGAATCCCCTAAAAATCACTGATGGCCAGGTGCGGTGGCTCACACCTCTAATCTCAGCACTTTGGGAGGCAGAGGCCAGGAGTTAAGACCAGCCCGGCCAACATGGTGAAACCCCATCTCTACTAAAAATACAAAACTTAGCCGGGCATGGTGGTGGGTGCCTGTAATCCCAGCTACTCAAGAGGCTGAGGCAGGCGAATTGCTTAAACCCGGGAGGCGGAGGTTGTAATGACCTGAGATCTTGCCACTACACTCTCCAGCCTGGGCAATAGAGTGAGACTCTGTCTCAAATAAAAGAAAAAAAGGGAAAGAAAAACACTACCATCCTAGAATCATCCAGGCTGCCCATGCCCCTTTCCCCTGGGAGGAGGGCGGTCAGCATCTCCGCCCCACCTCCCCATGCCTGTTCACAGTGAGTGCCAGCACCTTCTCCCTAGTAATCCGTCTTTTGCAAGTGGATTGTTCCAAGAACCTTCACAGGACGGAGGGGGTCTTCCCGTGGCTCCTACAGCGAATGTCTCACCTCCAAAGATGCCTCTTTGATGTGGATGTTTCTGAGCTAAGCCCACCAGGCAGCAGGTGCAGAGAGGCGCTCAGCTTTGCTTCCCTTCGAGAGAAAAGCCGGACAGAGCATCCCCAGACTAAGGCTCCTCCTGCTCCCGCCTGCACAGGATGTAAATGCCCTCACAACTCTTCCCACCCAGAGACAGCCCCGAGGACCTGCGCCCACCCCGCTTCATTCCTTCCTCCCTAAACTCACCCTCCCGTATCTCCCCACCTCCCAGAGCCTCACACGGCGCTCCTGTGCCCCGCGGCTTCTCCAGCGCACTGGTCTCTGCTGGGGCTCTACAGAAGCCAGGACTCCAGGCACGGCCCAGCGCCTCTTCCCCGATTTTCCAGGACACACCCTGTGCTGTGAACCTGTTTTCTGTCTTTTGCTGCAGAAGTCTGTCCCAACCACGAATGTATGGGGGTTCAGGAAAACCCTAATTTCTCCCCATCGCCACTTAGAAGAAGAAACTGAAGGTCGAGCAGGTGGTGGGAGGGGCTTGTAGGGACACAGCCCATCCTGTCTGGAGGCCTTGGCCCCCAAACTCAGCTCCCCGACACCCAGCTCCCCCACACCCGGCTCCCCCCGCACCCGGCTCCCCCCGCACCCGGCTCCCCCCACACCCGGCTCCCCCGACACCCAGCTCCCTGGGGCTCTGAGACCTGCTTCCTAATCCCATACTGCCAGGGCCCCAGCACCACCCCAGCCTGGCCACAGGGAGCGGAGGGGCCTGCACAGACCGCTCACTCACCCACTCATTCATTCACACAGCCCTGTAGAGGGAGGGCTGGGTGGCGGCCTCTCCCTGGGGCCAAGGTGAAGGAGCTGAGACCCAGGGCGGTGAGCAGTGAGCAGGTGGGGTTCAGCACCAGAGGCAGAGCTGAAGTTGCTACATTTTATGTAAACAGCTACATTTTATGTAAAAAGTGGCAACAAAATACCAAAAGGCCACCAGAAAACCACAAGACCAGGAGCACAGGCTGAGAGAACCTGGTGTGGCCCAAGTGTGTGAATGCCCTGTGTGTGCAAGTCTGTGTGTGTGTGTGTGTGTGTGTGTAAACGCCCAGATGGAGGGCGAGCCTCACATCTCCCACAGGGAGCTGGGGCTGAGGAAGAGGGGCACTGGCTGCTCGCACAGGAACACGCTGAACGTGCTGCCAGGGGCTGGTGGCTGCTGTTCCCCAGGTTTGGGTGGTGAGGCAGGAGGCTGCGGAAGATGAGGGCGGGGGCGGCGAGGTCTCTAACCCCACTCACAGAGGCCTTGGGGCGGGACGAGGGCCCAGGCTGGGGGACACCAGGCAGGGGTGTGGTGGGTGGAGTCTGGCCCCAGGCACAGATCATGTCCGACCAACCCCCAGATGGAGGCCTCTGGTTGAACGCTGACCAGCCATCACTGCAGGAAGGGTCTGGGCTCTGTCTCCACCCGGCTCCTTCCCTGCCCCCAGGCCCAGCCCCTGCAGCCTCTGAGCCTCCAGCCCAGGGGACAGGTCTTCTCTTCTTTCCACAGATGCCTCTGGCTGGGCCCCACGCTCCCCCTTAAGCTCCCCAAGACCATGTACCCATCAGCTCCCCCCAGCCAGGACCACCCAGCCTCCCAGGGGGACCCACACAGAACACACCTCGGCCCACGCCCCAGGAGGCCCCACTCCCTGCACACACGCAGCCCACCTTGGCCTTACCTCATAGATGAGGAAGACTTTGGCGCCCACATAAATGCCCATGCGCGTCACGGCCCGGACGGCGGCGTTCATGCCTGCAGAGGTCAGGGCAGACCTGTCAGTCCAACCTGAGATGCAGGGCCTGGACGCCCTCCCCAGCTCAGAGGGCAGGGGGTTGGGGAGGCCTGCATACCCGCCCCATCTCAGAGGGCAGGGGGTGGGGAAGCCCTGGTCATCCTCCCCATCTCAGAGGGTAGTGGGTGGGGAAGCCCTGGTCATCCTCCCCAGCTCAGAGGGCAGGGGGTTGGGGAGGCCTGGATACCCGCCCCATCTCAGAGGGTAGTGGATGGGAAAGCCCTGGTCATCCTCCGCAGCTCAGAGGGTAGTGGGTGGGGAAGCCCTGGTCATCCTCCCCAGCTCAGAGGGTAGTGGGTGGGGAAGCCCTGGTCATCCTCCCCAGCTCAGATGGCACCAGGCCAAGAAACTTCTTGCAGACAGCCCTGGGCCCCTGGGTGGAGCTTCGGGTGAACCCAGCAGGCTCCAGGCGTCAGCCTCCAAGCACCTGGAGTCCTGGTGCCCAGAGATAAACTGGGAGCATCCCACGTGGGGCGTGCCCACCAGGCGTGTGCGCACGTCCAGAACTCCATGCCCCACTGCCCCAACCTCTGCCACGGAGCCCCCACCCTCACAGGCCACAGAGCCAGGCCTTTACCACAGACCAGTAAAAAGGGGCAGGTGGAAAAGAGGGCAGCACTTCCCATACCAGCCCCTGCCCCAGATATTCAGGACACGGTATCGGAGTGGAGTGCCCAGGAAACACCCCTGGGCACTGAGGAAAGTGCCCACTGGACTGGGCACAGGCTCCTACCCCGCAATGAGATGGGAGACTGAGAACAGAGCCCCTCCAGCCCCAGCCACCCAGGGAACAGCACTGCCCTGCCCCAGGGCCTCAGGCACCCTCACCCCCCAGCCTGGACAGGACACTGGTGTCACCAGGCTCTGCGGTCACCTCCTCTTTCCTGTCCCCTCATCCTGGGCTCCTGGGACTACAGTGAAAGAAACAGCACGTCCCAGCAGGGGTCCCTGCAAAGCCGACAGTGACGGGGAGGTGGCACACAGGAAATGCTGGTGCTGATGTACCCAACGCCTTCTTCCCAAGAGCCCCCATCTCAAAAGACAGCCATGATTTCATACAAAAGGGGCACCGGAGACCACCATCCTCGGAGAGGAAGCAAGAAGCCCAGGCCAGCGGCCGGCATCCCCACGCTGAGCAGGGCCGGGCTGGGTCACAGATGGCACTCAGCTTGGGCTTGCTTCTGGGACTGGCCCTGCTCTTCCTGCCTCCCTCCCGGCACCCGCACCATGACACCCGTCCCTAAGATGCAGGTCATCTGGCCCAAGCCTTGTGCCCCTCAAAAGCGCCTGCCCTCCCACGCCCCTGCACTCGCAGAGGGCGAAGGTGCTGACTTGCTGAGGCCTCCTGCCCGAGCCTCGGCAGCGCCCTTGAACATGGAGAACCCCCCAGAGGACTCTCGCCCTCCACCCTGGTTACACAAGCCTTCCAGCCACTTTCCAGCTTGGGCAGGGGCTTGGCGGGAGGGGGCAGGTGTGAGGTGAGGCCTCAAGCCTGGAGAAGCCCAGGGACTGGCGCACTGCGCAGGGTTCCCACACAGCAGCCTGGGCATCTCCCATCATCCACACTACAGGGACCCACCGAAGTCCCAGAGGGACGGTGAGGGACCTTCCAGAGCCCAGCAGGTGACAGCAGAGCCAGGACTCACCCAGACCCATCCTCGGGCTCAGCAGGCAGCCCTCCCCTCACCCAGGAGCCAGGGTATCCTGAGCCCCTGGGAGGAAGGGCACAGACATCAGGACAGGCAGAGCATGGAGCCTGCAGGCAGCTGGAGCGGCCCACACTGGCAGCTTCCCCACTTGAGCAAGCACCCCCATCTCTAAAGGAACAGTGCCTGCCTCACATCCACACACAGATGGCAGCGGGGCTGCTGCGGCTGAAACCGGGTGGGAGCCCAGCCAGCATCCCACACACACCAGACAGCCGAGCACTCCAGGCACCCGACAACCAGAAACACCCAGAACAGCCAAGTCCTGCTGCCTGAGGCTGGGCGTCCAAGGAGGTGCTTCGGCTGCAGGCTCCCTGATCCCACCCTCGCAGGAGGTGGGGGCAGTGAAGATCAGCTCAGCCGCAGCCTGCCGGAGCTTCCGTGGCTCCCTCGCCCTCCCTGCGGACCTGGTCCCAGCATGGGTCCAAGCCCAGCTCTGGCAGGCAGCAGCTCTGGCAGGGCAAGGAGGGAGGGCAGGAGCAGCACGCCCAGGCCGCTATCCAACCACAGGCCTCTCTGTCTCCCCAGCTCCGGGTGGAGTCCGGGTGCCGCCGGGCGGTTCAGCCCAGGGTCACAGCCATCTCAGCAGCCGGCCTGGTGGGCTTGTCAGGGGGCCTGGGAACAGCAAAGGGGCCTCAGGGTCAGGGTGACACTGGCACTGTACCCCTGGCTTCCAAATGTCTTCAGGCGCTCTGCAAAATAAAACATGCTTTGACGCCCAGAGACAATGAAGCTGCCAAAAGTAGCTTTGCGCTGAGCCCTCAGAAGAACAAAGTGCCTGTCATAGGAAACTGGATTTAGATCAGGACTGGGGGCCTGAAGGAGCGGTTTCTGTCAACCTCATTGGAAGCTGTAATCTTCAACAGGCCTCTTTAATGGCCCTTTAATCAGCTTTCCCTTCTCAAAATAAACCCCAGGCAGCAGTCTCCAGCACCCACAGTCAGAGGGCAGGCGGGACGGTGAGCCTGCTGCTGCCTACCAGCTGGTGACGGACACCCCGCCAAGGAAAAAAGGCTGGAACGAAATAGATGTCTGAGTTTGGGGCACTGGTTCCCGCGGTGACCTTTCCTCACCATTAGCTCCCGGGCAAGAAAGCAGTGATCGTGAAATGGTTCCAGGCTCAAAAGTCACAAAGTTTAATGATCAGCTAAGGATGTAAGCATGAGCCTGATGGCTCCGAACACGGACGGAAGTCAGGGAGGTGTGGCAGGCCAAGGAGCTAAGTCCTCACCTGCAGTGACAGGAAACCGATGTCCAAACGCACCGGCCAGGGAAAGGCAGGGCACCATACTCTGCAGGGCCAGGGAGGGGTGCTTGACAAACGGCCCAGAGAATTAAAAGTGCCCAGGCCAGGACGAGATGAAGGTGGGCACAGGCAGGCTGGACTGTTTTTTATTTCAAGTCCTTTTTTTTTTTTAGGACAGAATCTCGCTCTGTCACCCAGGTTGGAGTGCAGTGGTGCGATCTCAGCTCACTGCCACTTCCACCTCCTGGGTTCAAGCGATTCTCCTGTCTCAGCCTCCCCAGTAACTGGGATTATAGGCACATGCCACTACACCTGGCTAATTTTTCTATTTTTAGTAGAGACGGGGTTTCATCATGTTGGCCAGGCTGGTCTCAAACTCCTGACCTCAGGTGACCCACCTGCCCCGGCCTCCCAAAGTGCTGGGATTACAGGCGTGAGCCACTGCGCCCGGCCTGTTTTAAGTCTTCTAGCTACCTGTGCACAGGCTGTGGTGCAACAGACATCCTTGAACAATGCCTCCCCCTGCTCGACAGCACGGACCCCTGGCCAACAGGAAGGGCATGACCCAGAGCCACACAGGACAGGACTTCTGGGCTGGATGGAAGGAACTTGCGAGGTGGCCTGTCTTGTTCCCAACACCCCTTTTCACAGAAGGGGAAACCGAGGCCCGAGAAGTCCCAGGACTGGGCAACACCAGCAGAGGGGTGAGGCTGGCTGTTCCCAAACATCTAACAAACACAGGCTGCCCCATCGGGGCAGAAAGCGCCTCCCAGTCCCCACTCTCCTGCTGCCTGGCTGACACAGAGGGCACAGAGAAGGGCACACTAGGCCATGGGTTTCCCTCGCCCAGGGTCAGCCTTTCTTGGAAGGCAGTGGAGGCTCGAGAAGGAAAACAGCATCCACCACGGGGAGCTGCACTGCAGCAGCAGTGGGGTTGGGGAGAGCCCCGCAGACTGCCTTTCAGAACTCATGAGACAGAAGGGCTCTGGTTCTGCCCAGAATGCCAGCTGGCCCATCCTGCTGGCCCCTGATAGTCCTCACCCAGAAGGCCAGCTCCCGTATCCTACTGGCCCCCGATGGTCCTCCCCACATCAGCCCCAGCTCTGAACTAGGGAAGTGTGTGGAGTCCCCCTCCCTAGCAGAAAACCACCTGTTCCCTGTCCACGCGTGGGAGGCCCCACACAGAGACACTGCAGCTGCCTCGGGGCTTGGTAAGGGAGGACATTTATAGAGGAAGGAACGGGCCCAGCTGGGATGGCATGATCGGCCAGCAGGTGCACTGTGGACACCCTCCCAGCTGTAGCCAGGAAGCGCTGCCCACCCCATGTCAGGCAGTGGGGCCAGGCTGGCCAGTGGGAACCCCCAGCTCAGGCAGAGACGGAAGGCCCACCCAGCCGGTGGCCGGCCCAGGGGGCCAGGAGGGGCCTCTCATCTCCAGACCCTCCACCAGCATCCAGAACCCACTGTCTGTCACCCTGGGTGCCCCTCCCAACTGGCCCAAGACCCACCTGCCAAGCTGGCCTTTCAGCAACCTCTGGTGGGCCCCCCTTCTGTTTAGTCTGTGCACGGGGCGGCGGGGAGGGGAGGTGGGTGGGCTGGGCTCTGAACCTTCCCAACCCTTTGCTTCTGGCACCCCCCTGCCCCGCTTTGTAGACAAGGAAGCAGGTTGAGGACCCTCTGTGTTTCTGGGATTCACAGGGTGGGCTTTGGGGCTTCACCAGCCTCACCGAGAAAGCACCTCCCTGGTGGGCAGGGGGGTCAGCCCTGCTTCGGTATCTGCCCTCCTGACCTGGGCCTTTCTCATGGGATGGGGCTTCCTGAGTTCACCCTCCAAGGCCATGGGCCTCCTCTCCCACCTGGGCCCACGCCCACCAGGCCACGCTCCAGGACACTGCCTGTGGCCGGCAACAAGCAGCAGCTCCTGAGAAGGGCGGGCAGCCGCCACCACAGGCCCAGCTCAGCCAGGTCTGAAGGAGCCCCCTCCGAAGGCTGCAGTTCAGACAGCTGCGGGCCACTCCGCCTCCCTGGCTTGGTCCCCGTCAAGGCCTGCTTCCTCCTCCCTCTTCCTGGCTTCCAGATAGGGAAAGGAGGGTCAGGAGCCTGAAGCTGGGTGGGGGTATGTCTGCATTTTCTCAACCATATTCTGAACCCTAAAGAAGACACACCAAGCCCCGCTACACAGACTGGGGTTGCTGGCTGGGCCCCTCCCCAGCGCAGGACCTCCCTTCTGGGCTCGTAAGTCCTCTCCCCTCTCCTTCTGAGGGTTAGGGTAGGTGGCGTCCTGAGCTACAGGTGCGACACTGGACATGTCGGGCCAGAGACACTGGAGGCCGGCAGTAGGCAGGACCAGGCCTTCAGGAAGGAGACTGCGAGAACATATCACCCCCCAGGCCGGACCCCCACCCAGGCCTGCCAAGTCCCAGTCCCCACCACCTGGGGCCTCCCCAGGACCCCTACAAAAAGGAGGACAGCGACGCTGCGCTCAAGGCCCAGGCAGGTCATCTCCCCACCCGCCTTCTTCGCCAGCTAGACTCGCATGGAAGGCGCCGCGAGGGCCGGAGGAGGAGGCGCGGTCCCGGGGTGAGCCCGCCCCGCGCAGCCGGGGGAGGTCCCGGAAGCCCGCAGCCTGGCGCCGGCCCTCGGGAAGCACCGGGTCCTCAGGTCGCTTCAGGACCAGGAAGGGCCGGGTTCTGGGGCGGCGGGACGGACGCCCACTGCCCAGCGTGGCCTCTAAGAGTCCTCGGAGGTCCTGCCCCGCGGCCCGGAGTCGGACACACCCCCCGGGGCAGGGCGCGGGCGGCGCCAAGACCCAGGCGGAGGTCGAGAACGTGGCCGGCCGCACGTAGGCCTGAGAGCGCGCGAGCCGGAGCCGGGGACTGGACCCGGGGCGGGAGGCCGGAGCGGGAGGCCGGGGAAGGAGGGAGGCCGGGAGGGGAAGGAGGCCGGGGCGGGAGGGAGACCCGGGTCCCAGGGCTCGGCGGGCGCTCCGGAGGGGCCGGGGCCGGGCGCCTCCCACCCGCTGCACCGCGACGCGCCGGGACCCCCGCCCACCTTGCGCGTCGCCGCCGCTGGTCAGGACGCCGATGGCCTTTCCCGCGCCCGACGCCCGCAGCTTCTCCAGGTCCACCGCGGCCATGGCGGCGGCCGAGACCGGGACTCAGCTCCCGCTCCCGCCGCCGGCGTCGCGTCGCCGTCCCCGCCCCGCCCCGCCCCGCCCCGCCCCGGCCCCCGCCCCCCGCCCCGCCCCGGCCCCCGGCCCCCGCCCCGCCCCGCCCCGGCCCCCGCCCCCCGCCCCGCCCCGCCGTCCCCGCCCCGCCCCGGCCCGGCCCGCGCACGTCTGGCTCCGCCCCCGCCCCGCCTCCTGCCCGCCCCGCGCACGCCCGGCCTCGCCGCGGCGCTTCCTCGCAGGACCTCCCTGGACGGAGCGCGCGGGGATCCTGGGTCTGGGCCTGCCGGGGCGCCTTTCCGCTCTGCGTTCCTAAAGCTGGGCCATGGAACGCGGGCCCCGAGCAGCGAGTCCTGGGCAGCCCCCACCCCGCGGCCTCGAGGCGCGCCGGGGACCGGGGCGGGGCTGGCCCGAGGCGTCCCTTCGCCGCCCGGTGGCGCGTCTGGCCCAGCTTCGCTTCTCCGGAGGTTCTTCGCCGTTGGCCACAGCCACCGCCCTCCTGCCACCCGGGGGCCCTCGGGCTGCCTTCAGGCCTCAGCGGAGGCCGAGCCGCATTCCTCCCTCCCTGCCTTCCTCCTCACATTTGCGGGGCCCCTGGGAAAGTCTCGGGCCCTGGGCCCTGGGGGTGCAGAGCAGGTGGTCGGGAGAGCCGCCTCCCCCGTGGGCCACGCAGTCGGCCCTGCCCGCAGGCACACCTGGGGTGTCGGGACGAGGCCCTCGGGCTCACCTGGGGTGTCGGGACGGGGCCCGCGGGCTCACCTGGGGTGTCGGGACGGGGCCCGCGGGCACACCTGGGGTGTCGGGACGGGGCCCGCGGGCACACCTGGGGTGTTGGGATGAGAGCTGGCTGCTTTGTGAAAGCTCAGCGGGCTGATCACTAGGGTTTGTGCGTTTTTCTCTACATATGCTATTTTCGGGAAATGGTGGCTGCCAATACCCACTGCTCCTTATTTAATTGTGAAATGTTAGGAAACACCCCAAAAGACTGCGTAAGCACGTGTGTGGGCTAAAAAGCGCTAAGAAGACACCCGTGTCTACCCCGAGGCAGCCATGTGCTGACATTTTGGGTCATTATTGTCTTCCTTTTCTTTTTTTTTTGGCGCGATCTCGGCTCACCGCAACCTCCGCCTCCTGGGTTCAGGCAATTCTCCTATCTCAGCTTCCTGAGTAGCTGGGATTACAGGCACGCGCCACCATGCCCAGCTAATTTTTTGTATTTTTAGTAGAGACGGGGTTTCACCGTGTTGACCAGGATGGTCTCGATCTCTTGACCTTGTGATCCACCCGCCTCGGCCTCCCAAAGTGCTGGGATTACAGGCGAGAGCCACTGCGCCCGACCTGTCTCCCTTTTCTTACAGCTTCATCGTGGGGCGGGCTCGTGCACATAAATCTTAAACGTATGTGGTTTAGCCAGAATGAGATACCACCTCATATCCGTTGGGATGGCTACTATAAAAGAAAAACAGGCTGAGCACAGTGGCTCATGCTTGTAATCTCAGCACTTTGGGGGGCTGAGGGCGGTGATCACCTGAGGTCAGGAGGTAGAGACCAGCCTGGCCAACATGGTGGAACCCCATCTCTACTAAAAATACAAAAACTAGCTGGGCATGGTGGCATGCATCTGCTACTCAGGAGGCAAGAGAATCGCTTGAACCCGGGAGGCGGAGGTTGCAGTGAGCCAAGATCGCACCACTGCATTCCAGCCTGGGCGACAGAGTGAGACTCCATCAAAATTAAAAAAAGAAAACATCGTCGTATATGGACTTTAAAGCTAGAGCTGGTTTGCTCAACGCATCCTGAAGGCCTATTCCACTTTCCTTTGGTTCCAGCATGGCACTGAGACATTAGTCATTCTGGTTCCTTTGTTTATGGCCTGGTATTTTCTTTCCAGAAGTTGTAGAAGTGCTTTCCCAAGTGTTGTGAAATCACACAGGGGGTGCCTTCTGTGGGTGGTTTACTTCCCACCACTGTGCTGGGCACTCACTGGCTCCGTCCAACCTAGCAGTTCATGCTTTGTCTCTGGGACAAGTTAGTTATTTTACCAACAGCTTCTTCCTTCTTCCTCTTTTACCAACAACTTCTTCCTACCAACAACTTTCCCCTTTACCTTTTCTGGAACTCCTAATTTTTACACCTTGGGCTTCCCAGGCCAATATTCCACATTTCTTAGCTTTTCTTTTCCTATTTTCTAACTCATTTTTGCTCTGCTTTCACAGAGCTCTCCTTAACTTGATGTTTCAACCCCATATCCAGCTTTTCATTTCTGCTGTCCTGGTTTTGATTTCCAAGAGCTGCTGTTGTCCTCTTCTGAATGTTCTTTTTCATAGTGTCCTGTTCTTGTTTCATGAATACAGGCTCCATCTAAGACTATTGCTAGTTTCGTTTTCGTTTTCAATGTGCTTTCCTCCCTTCCAAGTCTCTTTTTCATCCATGCCAACTGATTTCTGTTTGTCTGGGTCTCTGGCATGCTGGGGCTTTCGTTCGTGTTTAGGGCTCTCTGCTGCCCGTGACTGAGAGGCAGACGTTTTGAACGGGACGGGGGCTTAAGGTCTTTGAGTCTAGAGTAGGGTGAGCTTGCTGAGCGGTTTGTTGGGGAAACCCCCAGGACCATTGTTCTTTCAGACTGGTCAGATTCAAAAGAAGCATCTTTTCTTTCTTGCTTGGAGGGGAAGATCATGCCCCTGTTAACTGAAAAACAAAAAATCATACAATGATAAATTTGGAAAGGAGAGCTTTATTTTGTATAAAGGGTTACAGCCTGCAGGGTGGCCATTCTGACGGGCTGGGAAGCCTGCCTCTGGCCTGACCATCAGAAGGAGGAGGGGCTGGGGCAGGAGCCCTGTGCTGAATGGGTTGGCTAAACAGACACGTGCAACAAGTTATGGGGGCAAACAGTTTCTTTTCAAAGCCCTCATTCACTGAATCCGCCACTATTTTCCCACTGTGCTGTGCGCCTGGCCCTGGGTGGGTCCCTGTGACCAACATGGACCTGGCCGCCCCTGGTGCAGATGGTCCAGAGGGGAGACAGCAGTGAGTGACTAAACGGACATATAAAAGCTGGTGGACGAGGGCCTTGTGCTTTCAGGGAACAGAGAGGAGGCCATGCGCTTCCCCAGTCGTTCAGCAGTGGCTGTCACTCTACATGAGAATGGGTTTCCTCGGCGAGGTACCGTTTCTGAGGAATGGGTTTCCTCGGAGGGGTACTGTTTCTGAGGCAGGGTCTCACTCGGTCGCCCAGGCTGGAGTGCAGTGGTGTAATCATAGCTCTCTGCAGCCTTGGCCTCCTGGCCTCAAGCATCCTCCCACCTCAGCCTCCTGAGTAGCTGGGACCACAGGAGTGTGCCACCACACCTGGCTTATTTTGTTTAATTTGTAGTAGAGACGGGGTCTCGCTGTGTTCCCCAGGCTGGTCTCAGTCCTCGGCTCAAGTGATCCTCCCACCTCAGTCTCCCACAGTAGTGGGATTCCAGGCATGAGCCTGGTGTCTAAAGGCAGGCGGCCGGAGGAGTGCGAAGCGGGGGATGGCGGGGGGCGGGGGGCGGCTGCCCAGTGAGAGGCAGTCATTCTCTTGGCCATTTTCTAATTACTTTTTTACGATTTAAAACGCCAGATGGACAGGCGTTTATGGAGAGTAGGGAAAGACAGCCCTCAAAAGCCCCATCCCCGCCTGCCTGGTCCTCAGCCCAGTGTTTAGCGGTGGAAGGAGGGGAGTCGTCCTCTGCCCCCGTCCGCCCACCCACACCTCTGAGCAGAATCCTGGCTATTTCTAAGGGAATTGAATGCGGCTGGTGGAGGAGCCCCCAGAGCCCTCTGCAGGTGGATGACGGGAGGGCAGGACCTCAGGGCCCACATCCCAGAGAAGAGCGACAGAGTCTGAGGACAATGACGTCAGTGCGGTGGGAACTGCCAGGCCCCCGGGAGGGCATGCTGGGCACAGGAGCAGGGTCCTCCGGGACCTGTCTGGAGAGCAGTTCTGATGAAAATGGGGTCCCCAGGCCCCCAAGGTGAGACCCCAGGTGTCAGCAGAGCACTGGGCTGAGGGGGAAGGCTGGGTCCGTGCCTGGGAACAGGGCCAGAGGACTTCATGGCCAGGCTGCGTTTGTGGAGGGAGAAGCTGTGGAGTGGGGGCCGTTTGGACCTGATGGGCGGTGTGTGTGCAGCATCCTGGATCGCCCTGGGCAGCCCTAGCCACCCTGGGTGCCAAGGCCCCACCACGTGGGCCCATGGACACAAAGGTGGCTCCCTCTTGGGTGCTGATCCACCACGTTCACTCCTTTTTTTGTTTTGTTTGTTTGTTTTTCAAGAAAACATTCTCTTAGTTTATTTGCATCTCAGCAAAGGTTCTCATTTGGCACCTGAGTGGCATCAAACCAAAGTCTGTAGGCCAACAAAGCTGGGCCACTCACAAGCTTGCCATTTGTAGGTCTCAATGCCTATGAGTATCCGACACCTGTTCCTCTCTCTAGTCTCTTAGGGAGGCTGAAATCTGTCTCAGGTGTGTGACAGTGCCAGCCACAAGGTGGTGAAAAAGGCCATAAAACTGCAGTCTTTGCTGGGATAGGAAGCCAAGCAGCGCCTGGACAGCAGAGTTCTTTTCTTGGGCAGCAGAGAACCAGACAGGACCCTAACTGTGCTCTCATTCAACATTCTTCTGTCTCTGCCTAGACTGAAATAAAGAGCCGATCTCTCTCGTTGCACAGGGGAGGAGACACCAGCTCATTTACGTTTGACAGATCTAAAGAACACATCTACCAAAGTCTGATCCGGATGGACGGCACAGGGAGCTCTTAGGTGAGCGCTGCTGGTTGGCGGACGTCCCTGAGTCCAGCTTTGCAGCCTTCGTGCAGCAGCACTTCCTGCTCTTCCACTCAGCTGTCCCAAGGGTCAGGCCGGCCTGGGACACCTGCCCACCTGCTCCTACAGCACCAGCATGTGAGCTGGCGGAGGCCCTCTGTGTTCACAGAACTCAACAAAGAGATCCTGGGCTCTTCCCCTTCCCCTGGGGCATTGGTCAGGCCCCGGCTATCCTGGGTGGGCCTCGCCCCACCCGTCCCTCACAGGGGCTGCCTTCCCGCTATCTGCAGGCCCTCAGTACCTTGGGAGGCTGTGTGCCCGGCAAAGGGGTGCAGAGGGTCTCCCAAGGGCCTGGCCCCAAGGGACCAAGGACTGTGAGTCCTCGCCACCACCCCAGTCACTGCTCCTTCCTGGGCGGGGTCTCACACTGGCACCCATGCGTGGAGAGACCTGCAGCTACTCTCCGACCCCAGGTCTCAGAATTCTCACCTGGGGAGGCTGCGCCGGGAGCCCTGTGGGTGGGGGAGTTATGACAGCTCCGCCATCTCCTTCCACCGACGCTGACTGACCAGCCGAGCTGGCCTTCGGGTTCTGGCCAAGAACCGGACAGGGTCCTTCCCTCCCAGCTGCTGTCCTTAGGGAGATGGAAGCCAGTGCAGAGGCTGCCAGCCGTGGCAGGTGCCGTGAACAGGGTAGGGCACAGCACTGTCCATGCCCCCCCACCGTGGTCGCTGTGCCCTAATCCCTGGCATCCACCTGCACTCCTGCCATGCAGGCTACCTCAGCCTTTGCACTTGCTGGCACACCTCCAGCTCCTTTCTTCCTCCACGGGGTCCCTGCAACCCCAGCACACGCACAGCCTGCCCTGCCCTGCTTTGCAGCATTACCCCGTCCAAGGTCACCCTCCTTCTTTCTGTGATCCACCTCTCCCACCAGAATGTCCCTCAGGCACCCCCTCAGTCCCAGGAAAATGCTCAGGGTACAGAAGTTGTACAATAAAGGTTTCTTAGGCTGGGCGAGGTGGCCCACGCTTGTAATCCCAGCACTTTGGGAAGCCGAGGTGGGTGGATCAACAGGTCAGGAGATCGAGACCATCCTGGCCAAAATGGTAAAACCCCGTCTCTTAAAAAAAAAAAAAAGGTTTCTTAAATGAATGAATGAATGAGGAGATGACGTTGGAGCCGAGATGTCAATGATGAGAAGCCAGACTCAGAGCCCCAGGGGAAGGAACGTGCAGACAGAGGGAACACCCATGTGGAGGCCGGCAGGTAGGAACGAGCCTGGCTGCCTGGGGAACAGAGGGAAGCCGAGAGCACAGCCAGGGGTGGAGGCGGGGTGGGGTGGGGCTGGACCACGCAGCACCTTAGGGCCACAGCGAGGGCTTGGGTGTTGCTGGGGGGCAGAGGGAGGCAGGGGACAGAGCCTTGTGGGCTTGTCAGTGTGACTCCCACCCACGGGCACTGCTCCTCCCTTAGGCAGGCTCCCTTCCAGCCGTCATGGCGAACACTTCAGGCACCAGGTGTAGGAACGCCCCAAACAAATGCCCCCCCAACAAGCAACTCGAAACCACAGGTTTTAATTTCCAGGCGTGATGGCTGCTGTCCCCACAACACAGGGCTGTGTTTGCAGCCGAGGACAAGACGCAGTGCCGCCCCTTCTTGTTGGTCCAAGCTGGCCGGCTTCCAGGGCTAAGGGAGGAGGTGTCCTTCTCGGCACCCTCTGATCAGAGCTGTGTGGCGTGAGGGGAGCTCAGCGCCGTCTGCTGCCCGGTGGGAGGGAGGGCAGCTCCAGGCCACCGGCTATCCTGGCCGTCCGGGGTCAGGAGGGGAAGGGGGCCGCCTCCACCAGCGGGCGGGCCATGCTCTGGATGGCCCACTGCAGGATGCCATCAAAGGCGTGCTGTGGAACAGAGCGACAGCGAGAACTCCGGGTGTGCCCCTGCGACGGCCACAGGATCGTGGCTTTCATTAGAAATCACCGTACAACCTTTCCTCTAATTCAAAGGTGGGGAAACAGGCCCAAGGCCCCACGGCACAGGCCAGTCTGGGGAGGACCCATCTTGTGTATTTCACCACACCCCGTAACCCGTGGCACTACCCTGTGGCACTACCCCGTGGCACTACCCCGTGGCACTTCCGCCGCCTCGGGTGGCTCCTTCAGGGTGGGGGGTCAGGTCCAGCTGCTTCTCATTCTGCTCAGGAGCCCGAAGCTCCCATAGGATGGGGCCGCGGGGCCCACGGTGCCAGCAGAATAAGCCCCAGGGAGGCTGTGAGCCCGCCCCTCTTCTCTCCAGGTATATCCGGGGACCCCGTCCAGAGGGGCAGCACCCTTACCCAGCACCGGATCCCCTTGCCCACTCCCAGGCCCTGGGGCTCTCTCAACACTGGCACCATCAGGGTATGTGGGCCACGCTACTGCACAGGGCAGGACCCCCACCCCGTGGTCAGCTAGGACCCCCAGATGCCACGCCAGACACTGAGGGGAACATGTGGAGGCTGGAGGAGCTTGTCCTCTTGTCAAAAACAGAGCCCTTTAAAGTCACCTTTCCCCAGATCCTACCTCCCCATCATAGCTTAGAGAAGCCTGAGAGGGAGGGGCAAGCAGCTCTCAGAGGGACGGAGGGACAGGGTCTGGGCTGGGCCCTTCCCACTGCTCCACACCTCACCCTCCCCAGGGGAGAGTGGATCTTGAGCCAGCCTGGTGCTCCGGCCTCTGCCTGCCAGGGTCCAGGTGCTCGGGGGAGGGGGCGCGGGGGGGCTCAGCAGTACTGGGCTCCTGCGGGGGGAGGGGACGGGGAGGCTCCTGTGGATGGGACTGGGGGGCACCTGTGGGGGGTGCCAGGGGCTCAGCAGCACTGGGGTTCCTGTGGGGGGGCTGGGGGGCACCTGTGGGGGCTGCCAGGGGCTCAGCATCACTGGGACTCCTGTGGGGGGGCTGGGGGGCTCCTGTGGGGGATGCCGGGGGCTCAGCAGCCCTGGGGCTCCTGTGGGGGGCTGGGGGCGCCTGTGGGGGGTGCCGGGGGCTCAGCAGCACTGGGCTCCTGTGGGGGGCTGGGGGCACCTGTAGGGGGTGCCGGGGGCTCAGCAGCACTGGTGCTCCTGTGGGGGGCTGGGGTGGCACCTGTTGGGGGTGCCGGGGGCTCAGCAGCACTGGGCTCCTGTGGGGGGCTGGGGTGGCACCTGTAGGGGGTGCCGGGGGCTCAGCAGCACTGGGCTCCTGTGGGGGGCTGGGGGCACCTGTGGAGGGCGCCAGGGGCTCAGCAGCACTGGGCTCCTGGTGGTGGGTGGAGCAGAGACAGCCTGAGTTTCCGTGGCTCAGGAGCGGCGGGGGCCTGCAGTCTTCAGCATGCCCAGAGTGGAGAGCCTGGGTGGCGGCTGAGGTGGGAGAGGGAAGTGGAGGAACGGCAGGTGCCTCGGAGGCCAGGGGAGGCGTCAGTTACCTCGCTCAGGAGGGACTCCAGGTCATCCCTGTGCAGAGCGGGCTCCTGACTGGCAGTGTCGTCCTGGAACCCAGGAAAGAGAAGAGGTCAGCCCAACTCCCACAGCCCTCGGGGGACACAGAAGCAGGACTCCCCACAGAGGCCACAGGGCCTAGGGCCTCGGGAGTGCTTCCCCCCACTGAGATGGGAATTCTTACACCAGCTCCTTTGGGGGCAGGGGCATCAGGTGGCGTGGGCATGAGGAGGCTGGGGATGCCCGCCCAGGGTCCTGCCCACTGGGGAAACCAGCTGCCCAAGGCCCCCAGACAGCCTCCATACTGCACGGCCACCTGGGAAAACGAGGGGACTCAGGGAACCAGCAAGGAGCCCCCACTCTGAGGTGGAAGCCTGAGGCCCAGAGAGGAAAGTGCCTGGTCCATGCCAGCCCCGCCCCCAGCAAGGACCACCAGGGCCAGCCATGCCCTGGGTGAGTGGTCAGAGTTGGGGAGGTCCCCAGGCGGGCAGTCCCTGCAGAGAGGAGACCGTATTACTGGAATCGCCCATTTGTAACCCAGAACAGCCACACGTCAGCTCCTCCACTCCGGTGAACGCTGGCAGCGCAAGGCTCTGCAGCCCTGCCTGGCTGAGGGCGCGCTGCTGGGTCTGGAGGGAGAGTCCCTGGATGCACCCTTGTCTTAAGGATGCTGTCGGGGTGGGAGACCTACTCAAGACGGGGTCGGGGGCTACACACAACCTTCCCCAGGGAAGGGCGCAGGCTGGGGAGGGGCTGAGGCCAGCAGGACCTTTCCTCTAACATGGTGCCACATTTCACATCGCAGTGAAGAGAAAGAGGCCTCTGCTGTTCAGAGACAGAGCCCAGGAGGTCAGTGATGAGGACCGCTGCCTGAGCAGCCACAGGAAGACTACCTGGGTGGGGAGGGGCGTCTGCTTTAGGCATGGCTGGGCCCCCAGACACACGGAGGGAGGCTTCCAGAAGGAAGGGAACAGTATTCCAGATGAGCCCCGAAGGGCAGGGCTTGGTCTGAGGCTTGTGCCATGCCAGGCCAGAGTCTGCATGCCGGGGCAGGATGTCATCCTCCTGGGGAGTACCATGCCAGAGTGGGCTGTCACCCTCCTGGGGAGTACCATGTCGGGGTGGGCTGTCACCCTCCTGGGGAGTACCATGCCGGGGTGGGCTGTCACCCTCCTGGGGAGTACCATGCCGGGGTGGGCTGTCACCCTCCTGGGGAGTACCATGCCGGGGTGGGCTGTCACCCTCCTGGGAAGTACCATGTCGGGGTGGCCTGTCACCCTCCTGGGGAGTTCCATGCTGGGTGGCCTGTCACCCTCCTGGGGAGTTCCATGTCGAGGTGGGCTGTCACCGTCCTGGGGAGTACCATGCCGGGTGGGCTGTCACCCTCCTGGGGAGTACCATGCCGGGGTGGGCTGTCACCCTCCTGGGGAGTTCCATGCCGGGGTGGGCTGTCACCCTCCTGGGGAGTACCATGCTGGGTGGGCTGTCACCCTCCTGGGGAGTTCCATGCCAGGGTGGGCTGTCACCCTCCTGGGGAGTACCATGCCGGGGTGGGCTGTCACCCTCCTGGGGAGTACCATGCCGGGGTGGGCTGTCACCCTCCTGGGGAGTACCATGCCGGGGTGGGCTGTCACCCTCCTGGGGAGTTCCATGCCGGGGTGGGCTGTCACCCTCCTGGGGAGTACCATGCCGGGGTGGGCTGTCACCCTCCTGGGGAGTACCATGCCGGGGTGGGCTGTCACCCTCCTGGGAAGTACCATGTCGGGGTGGCCTGTCACCCTCCTGGGGAGTTCCATGCTGGGTGGCCTGTCACCCTCCTGGGGAGTTCCATGTCGAGGTGGGCTGTCACCGTCCTGGGGAGTACCATGCCGGGTGGCCTGTCACCCTCCTGGGGAGTACCATGCCGGGGTGGGCTGTCACCCTCCTGGGGAGTTCCATGCCGGGGTGGGCTGTCACCCTCCTGGGGAGTACCATGCCGGGGTGGGCTGTCACCCTCCTGGGGAGTTCCATGCCGGGGTGGGCTGTCACCCTCCTGGGGAGTACCATGCCGGGGTGGGCTGTCACCCTCCTGGGGAGTACCATGCCGGGGTGGGCTGTCACCGTCTTGAGGAGTACCATGTCGGGGTGGGCTGTCACCCTCCTGGGAAGTACCATGTCGGGGTGGCCTGTCACCCTCCTGGGGAGTACCATGCCGGGGTGGGCTGTCACCCTCCTGGGGAGTACCATGCCGGGGTGGGCTGTCACCCTCCTGGGGAGTACCATGTCGGGGTGGGCTGTCACCCTCCTGGGGAGTACCATGCTGGGTGGCCTGTCACCCACACAGTGTATACAGGGTGGAGGCACAGCTGGGAAGGAGCAGGAGCCACATGGAGCGGGTGGGACATGTAATCACCCAGGATCCCTAAAGGTTCCTCAGGGGCCCTCTGCTAGGGACAGTCAAGGCAAGAGGCCACCACCCCTGGAGGTTCATGCAGCAAGGACTCGGACCTCCCCCACACCCAGCTCCAGGGCAAGCCCGGCCACCCCAGCAGTCACGGGTCTCCCCACCACCTGGGCCCTCTCTGACACCAGAGTGGGAGGACAGGAAGCTACTGGCTGGACCTGGTGTCACTTTGCCTCTCTGGGAGGGCTCCAGCCACAGAATGGGGTGGATCCTGGCCCCAGGGAGTACTGGGGGTGAGACAACCCGGAGGGGTCACGCAGGGCGGGGTTTGCTCACGCAGGGTGGGGTTTGCTCCCGCAGGCCGGGTGCTCCTGCTCTCCCCTCACCCCACCCAGGGTGCCCTGGCAGACTCTCAGGCCCGTGCTGTGAGGGCCTCCAAGCCAACCATGATCTCACCGTCACCAACCCTTGGGGGGAGCCTCCTTTTTGACTATATTTAAGCTGCCAAAAAGAGTTCGTTTGATGGAAAATATATATAAATATTTTTTGAGATGGAGTTTTGCTCTTGTTGCCCAGGCTGGAGTGCAGTGGCACAATCTTGGCTCACTGCAACCTCCACATCCCGGGTTCAAGCGATTCTCCTGCCTCAGCCTCCCGAGTAGCTGGGATTACAGGCGCCTGTAAATTTAGCCACCACGCCCGGCTAAGTTTCGTATTTTTAGTAGAGACGGGTTTTCACCGTGTTGGCCAGGCTGGTCTTGGACTCCTGACCTCATGATCTGCTCACATCGGCCTCCCAAAGTGCTGGGATTACAGGCATGAGCCACCTCGCCGGGCCAAGAAGGGAAAATATTTTCTACAAATAATAAGCACATGGTCGGTGGGTGTGGCACAAACCCTCGAAGCTGGCACCCAGGGTCTGCCCTGAGATGTGCTCTCCCCACTTGCAACCCAAGGGGTCCGCACCCCCACCCCACTGGCACACATGCAGGGTCCCTGTGGCACTGACCTTGGTGGGCCCGGGGCCCAGGTGGGCGGGGCTGGGGGCCAGCACCCCCTCCGCAGGGGCCGGGGTCACGTCTCCTGAGCAGGATCTGCATCGAAGGCCTATCCTGAGGCAGAAGAGGAGGGGCTGCCAGTCTTGTGGGGAGCAGGAGTGCACCCTCAGGGGTATGGGGTGTGGGTGCTGGTGGGAGGCGTGGGGTGTGGGCATGGGTGGTGAGTGGGGGATAAGAGGTCTGGGGTATATGGAGGGGTGTGGGGTGTGGGTGGGGGTGTGGGGTTAGGTGTAGGGTGTGGGTGGGGTATAGGGTATGGGGTGTGAGTGCTGGTGGGAGGCATGGGGTGTGGGTGTGAGTGGTGAGTAGGACGGGGTGTGGGATGGGGCACAATGGTTGGGGGGATGAGGTGCAGTGGGGGTGATAGGAGGTGTGGGGTGTGGGGGGCTGTGGGTGGGGCTGTGGGTGTGGGGTGGGGTGGGGGTGGGGGGGCGTAGGGTGGGGGTGTGGGGTGTAGGGTGGGGGTATGGGGTGAGATGTAGGTTGTGATGGGGTGTAGGGTGTGGATGGGGTGTAGGGCTTGGGTGTGGCTGTGGATGAGGTGTGGGGTGAGGTGTAGGGTGGGGGTGGGGGGTGTAGGGTGTGGGTGTGGATGAGGGGTGGGGTGGGGTGTAGGGTGGGGTGGGGTGTGGTTGTGGAGTGTATGGTGTGGGTGGGAGGTGTGGGGTGCAGGGTGCGGGTTGGGGCCTCCATGTGAACCGCACTCACTCACCCTGCCCGGGGGGCGCCCGCCGGGAAGTGGCAGCGCCAGTGGAAGGCGGCAGCGCAGTGAGCACACTGCAGCGCGTCTGTGCCATCTCCACACACCCCGCACCGCGCGCCAGGAGCCGGATGCTGCAGGAGGTAATAGTGAGGGGTCAGGACGGGGGTGGCCTCCCCGCTCTCCCCTGGGACCCCCTAGGAATGGACGGGGGCCTAAGCATGAGTGGGAAGCCTACGATGCTGCTCAGAGACTGTGGGACAGTGGGACCGGTCCGGTCCCAGGAGGCAGGGGCCACACCGGCACCCTCAGGCTGCCACCCGCAAGCCAGGAGCCCAACCTCTCTCCTGCTTGGTGGGCCAGCCTCCTTTGGGGCTGAGTTCTGGGGGTCTCCTGAAGGGCGTTGCCCACAGGGCTTCAGTGGGGGGATCAGGCGAGGTGGGGAGGATGAGGCCCGGTGTGGGGGTAAGGAGCAGTGGGAGGTATGAAGAGCTGTGGGGGGATATGAAGTGAGGTGGGGGGGATGACGCGTGGTCGGGGGGATGAAGGTCGGGGGTGGAGGGGATGAGGTGCAGTGGGGGGATGAAGTGTGATGGGGGAATGAGGCAGAGTGAGGATGAGGCATGGTTGGGGGGATGAGGCAGGGCGAGGTGGGCTCCCACTGGCACTGAGTCATCCTCCCTTCATTGTCCTGCCTTGTGCGGGAAGCAGTGATGCCCAGGGCCAGGAGCTGGAGTGAGGGTCCAGGAGCAATGAGAGGATGTGTCCGGGAGCCTCCCCTTCCCCTCACAGCCCCCCACGCTCCCCCTACAGCCCCCCACAGCCCCCCACGCTCCCCCCACCAGCCCCCACACTCCCCTCACAGCCCCCCACGCTCCCCCCACAGCCCCCCACAGCCCCCCACGCTCCCCGCACCAGCCCCCACGCTCCCCGCACAACCCTCCACTCGCCCCCCATGTTGCCCCCACAGCCCCCCATGCTCCCCCCACAGCCCCAGGCCCTGTGCCTCCCTCTTCTTCTGTTTCAGGTGAATTCAGCCCTGTAGATCCTGGGCTCCCACCCTGACCCCCACTCCCGGCTCACCTGCTGCCCCTCAGGGCTCACACTCAGTAGGGGGTGCAGGGCCGAGGGATCCAGCCCTGGCAGGGGGGCTGCGGAAGGTGGGACTGGCAGGTGCTTGTAGATGAGAGCCGTGTCCATGCCGGCTGGGGGCTCCCCGGGTGGGCCCCTCACCTCCGCTCCCGCCGACCTCAGCCCCAGGGGGAGCTGGAACCCAAGGGTCAGCATTCAGAGGGGCAGCGGGGACCTGCCCAGCACCACCCGGCAGTTGGTGACTGCTGGGACCCTGAAATCCGGGTGGCAGGGTACCACGCTGGGTGGGAAAGGCCTGTGGCAGTTCCTGGCCCTGTGGTCCTCCATCCTCACCCAGCGACGCCCGGCCCTCAGGGCTGTGGGAGGGAACACTGGGTCTGCACGGGTCGTGCACGGGGTCCCTGCTATCTTCGCAGCAGCAGCCAGAGGAGCACAGCTCTGGGGCCTTCTCAGTGCTCACCCTGCCTCCCCTGGGCAGGCCCCACAGCCGGAAGCTGGGTTCAGGCCGGCGGGAACCCTGATGGGGGCTCCGCCGCAGGAGACCACAAGGACCGGGCTTGGGCACTGGGGGGAGACAGTGCTATGGCTGGGGTGGGCCTGTCCCATAGGACTCCAGGGGGCAGGCGGACAGGAGGGGTGGCCGGGCCTGGAGTGGGCGTGGCCGTACCGGGGTCTCCACGGGTGGCTCCTGGGGCCGGGGCTCCTCTGTCGGGGGCCGCATCTCAGGGACTGTCACCTGCAGGCAGCTGGAGCACCTCCAGGTCCCACTGCTCATGTGTCCACCAGTCAGAGATACAGTACAAGACAGGGGGTGACAGATCCCCAAACCCAAGGACGGGGCCCCAGGGCTCCAGAGCACCAAGTTCTTTTACAGAGGGGAAACCAAGGCACAGCGGGGAGCTGGGCAGAGACTCTGGCAGGGAGAGCCCAGCAGGGGACATTTGCCCATGTGGGGTTGCCCTGGCCAGCGTGATCAAGGTCCTGTTGGCGTACTTCTCTGATGAACCCCAGAATCTCCAGTGCAGTGGCCATGCCTGCCTCTCAGGGCTGGGCCCTGCCAGGGGCCTCCCCAAGCTGACTGCGTATGTCCCGGGACCCGACCCTGTTTCCTTAAGGGGAATGGCTTCCCTTCAGCGTCTGCAGGTGGCGGTGGCCATGAAGCGGGACGCCGGTTTGCACTGGCAGAGCTGCTGGCTCACCTGGGGATCTCCCGGAGCGGCGGGGACAGGCAGGCCAGGTGGAAGGCTCGAGGGCAGCCGTCACAGCAGATGAGCTCCCCGCCGTCCCGGCACACGGCACACTCGTCCTCGTTCTTCTGGGACGGGTAAGAGGGGGCTGGAGTGCAGCACCTTCCTGAGAGCCCCCTCCTCCCCGAAACGGCTCCCCACAGTCTCTGGGGGCCCAAGCTCCCCAGGCTCCGCCCTGCCCCCATGCTGCTGGGGCCTGAAATTCCACCCTGACCCCCTGCTTCCTGTCCATCTCGTCTCTGACATACACCTGCCATCCTTATTGGGAAGAAAACCCAGTTTCTCGAGGGCTGCTGTGTTCCAGGGGTCCGGGAGCTATACACCCCCACCACACGCCCTTCCTCTCGGGGCAGCGGGGCCAGGCCCAGGGAGCCCCTCCTGACCTCAGCGCCTGCTGAACCCTCCGCCCTCGGCCCCACCCTCCTGGTGCCCTGCCTGGATGGTGCCTGCTATGCCTTCAGGGGCCTCCCAGACACCCAGGCTAGGCTGGTCACTGTGCCTATCAGAGATCGTCGGGGTACAGCCTGGGCACACCTGAAAGGACCTCATTTTCTCTGACTTATTTAAAATAATATTATAATTGTACATTATGAGGAGAAAACACTGTCTATTACAGAAAAAGAGCTCTACCCTGTGGGGAGGGGCTCGGGCCCTGGTGCTCGTCCCTGAGTGCGTGGGACAAGACAGAGGCAGCAGGACCTGCCCGAGGAGAGCCGGGGCAGACAGGGGCCCTCCTGTGCTCTAGGGCGTTACCTGGTGGGGCTGGGGGTCACCAGGGAGGGCCGGAGGGGCGGGAACCCTGCCCTGCTGGCCCAGCCTAGGCTCACCTCCACCCTGCAAGGAAGAGAGCGTCAGCAATGGGGGCGGCCTGGGCAGCGGGGGTGCACGTGGCTGTGGCGACAGGCGTCTCGGCAGCAGTCCCCAGCCCCCAGCAGAGCTATTGCCCTGGAGGCCACACTGTTCCTGGGTGGGGGTATACCAGGAGCCGGGCTCCCCAGGGACAGGTGGGTGCTTACGGGGGCAGCGCCCTGGGCTCCCTTGGCTCGAACCAGAGGCTTCAGGCCACCGCTGCTGCGGGCCTTGCTCTTCCCACCACCGGGATCTTCGAACTTGCTGGGAGTGTAAAACTGCCCCCCGACCTGGATGCACTTCTTGGAGCTCCCTGGGAGGAGATGCTGGCTGGTCCCGCCTCACCCACCCAGCAGGACCTGCCTTGGTGGTGGTATAGGCCCTGGGCTGGGGCCTCACAGGGGCAGGTGGAGTTCCCCAGCCTGCATTCCTCCAGCCCGCCCCCGCCCGCCGGCGACTCAGGCCCGAGGATTGTCCTGGGGCTGTCTGCACAAGGGGGTTCAATAGTGTCCCCCAAAGTTCATGTCCACCCAGAACCTCAGAGTGTGACCTTACTTGGAACTGGGGTCTTCCTAGATGTGATTAGTTAATATGAGGTCGCACTGGACCATAAGTTCAATCACTGGTGTCCTTACAAAAATGGGACACACGGGAGACAGCTGTGTGACCGCAGAGGCAGAGCCTGGAGCGGTAGGGTCCTGAGCCCGGGAACAAGGGTACGGGGCACCCCCATGACAACCAGCAGCTGGGAGGGACAAGGAAACACTGTCCCCTCGAAGCTCCAGAGGAGCGCGGCCGGGACGCCTGGACCTTGGCATTCTGTTGTTTTAAGCCTCCAGCTTGTGCCAATTTGGTCCAACAGCCTTAGGAAGTAACACAGTGGCCCTGGAGCCCTCCCAGAGGTGCAACACCAGGGCCCTGGCTGCCCTCGGTGTCCCCAGCCCGTGTCCAGCACCAAAGAGACGCTGTGCAGGGACCGTAGATCAAATGCCCCAATGGCACGGTGGGCCTGCCGCCAGCAGCCCTACTGTGCCCTGGTCAGGTGGTGCTGGTGATTGCATGGGGTCGGCGGCTGGCCAGGGTATGGGGGCGAGGGCGCCGCAGGCCGTCCTGGTCGGAGTGCAGACCCCCTGGAGGTCCTCATCAGCACCAGCAGAACTTTCTAAGGATGCAACCCCATGGCCCAGGAGGGCCTTGCGGATGGATGGAGGTGATGGGAGTGCTGCACACCCCGAGCTGGGATGCAGGCCTGGACCGCCGGCCTCACAGAAGACCCCCCGACAGGGGACGTCAGTGCCCACCCTTCTCCTCCAGTCAGAAGAACCACAGGCAGAAACTACGGCTACCTGAGCAACAGCTCTGTCTGCTGTGGGACCACGAGGGTGCAAAGGGCGGGGTCCTTCTTCCATCTTGGGGCCTGGGTCTCCCCGTCAGCCGCCCTCCCCACCACAGCGTCTACCTGACTCAAACACCTGCTGGATGAGGATCCCCTCCACGGCCCCTCGGGCTCCCGGGACGTCCCCGGAGGACACGGTCACAGCTCTCTGGACTGAAGCTGACATGGTCTGAATCCCTGGGAAAGGGACCACCCATTAGGGTCACCCGTGGGGAAGACCGTGCCCGAGCACCTCCTCCTTGCCAGGAGCAGGCGGTACCTGGCTGCAGAGGCCTCTCCTTCCAGCCGGGGCAGGCCGAGGAGGGGACCCAGTCCTGCCATGTGCAGACAGCCCACAGGTAAGTGCAGAGACACACGAATGTGTGTGTTCATGTGTGCACTCGTGTGTGTGTGCTGGAGTGGCACTGTCAGCAGAGCTGGCGCATGGATAGGAAGGAATGACTAATCACCAGGCCCCCCATGACATGGGCCCTGTGTTGTGCTGGGAGGAACACAGAGTTCCTAGTCTCTGCCCTCAGGGAGGACAGCGCTGGGCACAGGGTGTCCCTGGAGTCCAGTGCCCTGGGAAGGAATGAGAGGGAAATGGGAGGGGTCCAGTCTGCGTGCAGCTGGGGGCCAGGGATGATTTTCTGGAGGAAGCAGTGTCTGGACTCATCCTGAAGGATAGGGAGTGGACGGGCAGAGGTGGGGTGCCTGAGAAGGGGGTCCCAGAACCGGGCTGCAGTGGGGGCGGAGGTGATTGGCAAGATCATGCTTGGAGCCAGGGTGTCCCCTTTCTGGGTCTGGCGGTGCCGCTCAGGCCCTTGGGATGGCCCTTGCATGCCAGGCCAGCATGTTCCCAGTCCCCAGGACAGGCCCTCAGGGGGTAGGCCCTGCTCTGACCCCTGACCCCTTGCCCCTGACCAGGGAGAAGGGAGGCACTCCCCCGGGCCCTGCTCACCGTTCCCGAGCGGAAGGCGCTGCTGCTCTGTGCTGCTCTCTGGCTTCCTGGGGGGCTTGGCCTTCAGTTGAGAGCCTGAATGGGGGAGCTGGGGGCAGCCTGGCCTCCCTCGCGGTGGGGGTAAGTGCTGGTGGGCAGGGGCCCGAGGTGGGAGGGTGTGGAGTGGGGTCCAGTCCTGGGTATCCCGGCCTCCCGTGGGTCCTTCCCTTTGCGGGACTCCAGTTTCCCCTCAGTAGAAGCAAATAAAACCCGCGTGCCTACTTTGCCAGCCCTGGGGAGCTCAGCCTTCAGGCAGGAAGGAGCTGAGAGGCTGGCCCAGTGTGTGGGGCAGTACCCAGGCAGGCTGGCTCTACCCCAGTGAGTGGGAGCCCGGGTGGGGAGGGGGCGCAGGCTCCCAGGAAAGACTGGAGCCCCCAGCTGGCTTCCCCTGCTGGGTACCTGGGCTGGAGGTGGCCCTTGGAGTCAGGGCTGCTGGCGCAGCAGCTCGAGCCTCTTCTGAGGCCTTCCTCTTGGTGGGGAGCCTGGGGATGGCCGGGGGCTTCCTCCCCTTCCGGGACTGGCTGAGGTCCACATCTGCAGCTCAGGGACAGAAGCAGGGTCCCAGCCTCAGAGTTTTCTGCAGGGGAGGCTGGTCCCCAGAACTGGACACCCTGGCCACGTGGGTGAGGCCTGGGCCCTTTGCCTCTTGGGATCCAAGCCCATCCTGGGGCATCACCCACGGGCTCCCCAAACACCACTCTGGCTCCAGTCCAGCTGGGCTGAGCAGGTGACAGCAGCTGCCCCAGGCCCCCCGGCAGCCAGGACCACCAGCACCCACCTCTGGGGAAGCTGTCGAGGATGGGCTGCAGCCGGCCATAGCGCTCCAGGTTGTAGTCCTTGAACAGAACCCTCCAGAAGTCCAGGATGGCTGTGGAGTCCTGGGTCAGCAGCCAGGACAGGAGGGCGTGGAAGGCCTGGGGGCAGCCCTCCTTCTCCTTCAGACGAAGCGTCTCCTGCAGTGGGGTGGCATGAGGTCCCCTGCGATGGTCACCCACACCCTGCAGCCCTTCTGTCTCCACCATGGCTAGAGGGGGGCGCTCCCACGCAGAGGCGCCTCCACGCCCATCTCCTCGGCTTGTGGTGGGGTCAGGTGGTGGCACAGGGCGTGGAGGGTGGGGGCTGGGGAAACTTGTCCTGGAGGCCATTCCTTTGGCTTGGGGGTGAGGTGTGGGGATGGCTGGGGGAAGGGAGCCAACTTTTTTTTTTTGAGACAGAGTTTTGCTCTTGTTGCCCAGGCTGGAGTGCAATGGCGCGATCTCGGCTCACTGCAACGTCCGCCTCCTGGGTAAGCAATTCTCCTGCCTCAGCCTCCCAAGTAACTAAGATTATAGGCATGTGCCACCATGCCCAGCTAAGTTTTTTTGTATTTTCAGTAGAGAGGGGTTTCTCCATGTTGGTCAGCCTGGTCTCAAACTCCCGACCTCAGGTGATCTGCCCACGTAGGCCTCTCAGAGTGCTGGGATTACAGGTGTGAACCACTGCACTCGGCCTTTATTTTTTTGAGATGGAGTTTCACTCTTGTTACCCAGGCTGGAGTGCAATGGCGTGATCTCTGCTCACCGCAACCTCCGCCTCCCAGGTTTAAGTGATTCTCCTGCCTCAGCTTTCCAAGTAGCTAGGATCACAGGCGCCTGCCACCATGCCCAGCTAATTCTGTATTTTTAGTTGAGATGAGGTTTCTACGTTAGTCGGGCTGGTCTCGAACTCCAAACCTCAGGTGTTCCGCCCGCTTCGGCCTCCCAAAGTGCTGGGATCACAGGCCTGAGCCACCCTGCCGGGCCTGGGAGGCTCGGGGCGCGGTCCTTCTGGAGCTTCCCCGGGGACAACCCCTGACTTGCGGGGCCTGGGGGCAGGGGAGGGCGGGGGGGCCCACCTGGAACTTGTCCTCGGGGACCACGTCGTGGTCAGCCAGCGCGTGCAGCAGAGGGAAGGCGCTGTCCACCGCCACCGCGATCTCCGTGCGGTGCAGCCTCAGGAACCGGCGCAGCGCCGCGTCCGCCATGGGGTCCGCTCGGGGCTGGGCGGGGGTCCCGGGATGCTGGCAGTCCCTCTCCTCGCCTCGGGTTCCGGCGGGCCCGTGGGGCGTCCGCGCCGGCTGCGCACCCGTGTCCCCTGCCTGCCAGCCCCGCGCGCCCCTGTTATACCCCGGCGACCACGCAAAGCGCAAAGGCAGCTCTGCCCGGTGCCCAATCAGGGCCAGAGCCTCAGCCTCCCTGCGGCGGGGACGCTTCCGTGTGATGGGGGCGCTGCTCTCCCTCGCTCACTCCCGGGAAGTCTCGCCCAGCCTGACTCACCCACCGGGGCAGCTGCCTTGGGGGCTGGGGACTGAGACTTGCTCTGGGCGGGGCTCAAAGGCCTCTGGCTTCCGGAATGTGGCCCCATCCTGCCTCTCCGAGGGCCCTGCTGGAATGGGGCAAAGGCAGGACAGCTGCCCTCGGTGGGGAGGCTCGGCGCTCAGGGGCCTGACAGGGGCTGCCGGGGTGCACTGGCCCCTCCAAGTGGCCTGCAAGAGCCTCCATGGAGGCTGGATCGGGGTGGCGTCCCTGAGGTACCTCCACACAAGCTGAGAGCCCCACTCGGGGGTCCGCCTGGGGCTGCGGGAGGAGCCGGATGCAGGGTCCCAGTCTGATGGACGAGACTGTAGGGCTGGTGTCCTGCCCTAGGCAGCCCTGGGCGATGCCGGGGAGGCTCCTGACTTCGCCACCCTAGGCTGGCTGTGTGACGCCAGGCAAGTCCTTTCCTTCTCTGAGCTTCGGTTCCCTCATCTTCAAAAGGGGTATATTCGCCTGGGGATGGAGGTTCCCACTGACCCCCTACTTCCTTCCCCCAGGTGCTTTAGAAGGAAGGCAGCTGGCCCCACGGCGGAGGCCCTGAGCGTGGCCCTGAGCGTGGCCCTGAGTGTGAGCTCCCGAGGGGTCTTCCTAGGACCAGTGACAGAGGCTGAGGGACACTGCGGCTTGGACAGGAGCTTCAGGGGCATCTGGGAAGACGTCCCAGAGAGGAGCTGCAGTGGACAGGAGACGGGGGTCCCAGGTGGACGTGGGTGGGGACAGTGCCCCCAGTAAAGCAGGAGCAGATGCAGAGGCCTGGGGCCTGCAAGGATGCTGAACCCATGGCGGCCCCGCAGGCATGGCCTCGAGGGGGCTGGCCTCAGCGGGAGGGCTTGGTAACACAGACCCCTTGTCTGTGCAGTCAAGCCAGCGAGGCAGGCCCTGTGTGCAGCCTGCGGAGAACCACGAAGGACTCGGCACACAGTGTTCCCCCTGAGCCTGAGAAGGAAGCGACCTGCCCAGCATGCGTCAGGGTTGAAGAGTGACAAAGGTACCAGGAAGCCTGAATCTGGGCAGCACTGGGCTGGGGTGACTGACGCAGTGAGAGATGCCACCAAGATTCCCGCGTGGGCAGGTGTGCCGTTGGTCGCTGGGCAGCCAGAGTCCGGGATGGGGAGCAGCGCGCACATCTCCTCTGGACCAGGGCTCGGTCTCAATTTCTCCTTCTGCCTCCAGCCCCAGCGTCCCCCTGAATGTTCTGCACGTGCTGAGATTCCTCCAGAAAAGACTCCGGGGGTGCTTGATAACAAACCTGGGGAGGAAGGTGGGGCCAGAGGTGGCGGCTGAGGTGGTCAGCCTGGGTTCAGGTGCTGGGGTTGTTGTGGGGAGCTGTCGGGGAGGGGTCCATCTCAGACAGCCAAGGGTGGCTGTGGAGTGTCAGGCAGTGCGGAGTCGGGGTTGGAACAGGCTGGCTGAGGTGTGGCGTGCCCCAGGAGCCCTGAGCTGGGAGCAGGGCCCTCTCGATGCCTGTGCCTGGGTGTGTGGCGTGCCCAGGAGCTCTGCGCTGGGATCAGGGCCCTCTCGCCGCCCGTGTCTGGGTGTGTGGAGTGCCCAGGAGCTCTGCGTTGGGAGCAGGGCTCTCTCGATGCCCATGTCTGGGTGTGTGGAGTGTGCTCTCTCACTCCCTGCACTGTGCCTTCTGCAGACCCCATGAGAGAAGACCCTCCTGGACCGCCCTGCAGGTGCCCGCTCTGAGAGGCACATCCTGTCCCTAGCTGGGCCAGGCCTTGGCTCACCAGGTTTCCTGCCCTCTCCCCTGGAGTTCTGTATTTATGGCAAAAATATTTAGAATAAGCGCAAGCCAAAATTGCACAGAAGCCCAGCTCTGCACGGGCCCCTGCCTGCCCTCGAAACACCCCGTTCTCCTTGCTCCTCCGTGGTCAGGGGTCTCACCAGGGGAGGGCTCACTAACATCAAGTTCAATGGCAACCCTCAGACCCACGGGCTCCACTGTCCATGCGGAAAGGTCCCGGGGTGCCAGGGAACGGCGCACACAGCTTTGGGATGACCGGCAACTTGCTCCCAGCAGCTCGGCTCCCCTCTCTCCTGTGAGGCCGCCCTGCCCTGAAGTCACTCCCTGCAACCTGGTGGCTCTTCTCGCCCCAGGTGGTTAAGTGGGTTAGTGGAAGCCTTAGCCCAGAGGTAGGTCAAGGGGAATTAAAAACCGAAAAGCAACACCCAAGCCTGCACTTCACTTTTTTTAAAAGACCTGAAATCTTTGCGGGTGCACCTGTGTCACTGGGCTGGGGCCTGACCCCCGTGGGCAGGCGTCACCCAGCCTCTTGCATGGAGGTTGACAAAGAGGCCCCTGTAGAATTCTGGACTTTCCACCATGCTGTGGGGCTTTCCATCCCAGCCCCTTGCCCTGGGGTGATCTGGAGCCGCCAAGGCTCTCTGGAGGAGGCCCTGGTGACACAGACCCTGGAGGGGAGTGAGGGGTCAGGGGCTTGGCCCTGTCTTCAGTGCGACTGATGCCTTTGTGGGGCTGAGTCTCAGTTTCCCCAAGAGGTGCCTGGGCAGCAGAGCTCTGGGACAGTATTGGGCTCCATCCCTGGGCCTGGTGTCCTCAGATGGAGCAGACGGGCTCAGCAGCCCTTTCTCCCACATCCGTGCTGTGCCCTAGGACGCCTGCAGGCCTGGCATGCCCGGGCTGGGCCCTGAGAGCTTTGCAATTCTGCTCACTCCATCGGCAGAATGGTCTCCTTAGGTCTCATCGTGATTGGTGCCATCCACACTGCTAAGGGGCAGGACCATGACTCAGGCTTTGATGCACGGAGGACAGAAGCTCTCCAGGTCCAGGCTCCTGCTGTGCTGGGTGCCCCTCGGGTGCCCAGGTCACATCAGGTGTTCCCAGCTTGCAAAGACAGCGGGCCCTGCCCGTGTGATGCATGAAGAATTCGGGAGAAGCCAGGTCCCAATGGCAGAGCAGGGCAGGGGCTGGAGGGGCCTCAGCCTTGGCGCCTCAAACAAGCCTGGATTCTGTGCCTGCTCCCCTGCTGCAGGTGGAGGCTCCATCCCCTGTGGCTCCCCGGAAGTGCCAGGCTCCCAGAGGCCAGCAGCCGGAGTCAGGATGGCCTTGGGTGACGTGGAGCTCTGGGCAGGGCCTAGGCCCTGCTCCTGCAGCCTGGCCAGGTAGTGTGGCATCGGGGGAGGTGTGGGTCTCTGAAGGACACTTTGTGAGGACCCTAGAACCCTCCTGGCCACCAGCTTCCTCACTAGGCCTCAGTTTACCCACTGTGGAGAGGAAGTTGCCTCTGCTTGTTGAGGGCGGGCTGGCCATTCCACATGGGTGTCCAGGTCTGGGAGGCAGCGCTGAGCACCGGTGAGCTCCAAAACACCCCTGCCCAGCCTAGGGCGTGAGGGTGGGGTCCCTGCTCTCTCCCCTCCCACTCCTCTTGCCTCAAACCTGCCCCGCTGGCTGTGCCTCAGTTTCCCTGGTCTGGCCTCTCCACTCCGGTCCACAGTGGGTATGTGTCAGACAGCATCGCTCTTCTCAGTGAGCTAGGGGACAGTAGTGACAGAGATTCTCTTCCTTTTTGCAGAATTCACCATCTGCCTGGCAGAATTACCAAACGGCCCAGCTGGTGGGCGGGGTCCCTCTTGGTGGACAGGCCCTGGGAGAACGGAGCCTTGCCCTCTGCCCCCCGAAGCCCACCTGCTATGGGGGAGGACGCTGGTCTCCCCTCAACATTCGTATGTTATCTCCCCACCCCCAGGGTGATAGCAGTAGGTGGTGGGATCTTTGGGAGGTCATTAGGTCGCAAGGACTCTGCCCTCATGAACGGATTACTGCTTGTATAAAAGGAGTCTGATGGCCGGGCACAGTGGCTCACACTTGTAATCCAGCACTTTGGGAGGCCAAGGCGGGTGGATCATTTGAGGTCAGGAGTTCGAGACCAGCCTGGCCAACATGGTGAAACCCTGTCTCTACTGAAAATACAAAATTAGCCAGGTGTGGTGGCTCATGCCTGTAATCCCAACTACTCAGGAGGCTGAGGCAGGAGAATCACTGGAACCCGGGAGGCAGAGGTTGCAGGGAGCCGAGATCTCGCCACTGCACTTCAATCCGGGCCACCAGGCTAAAATTCTGTCTCGAAAAAATAAAATGTTTATACAATAAGGACACTGTCAGGAGAGTGAAGATGGATGAAAGTGAGTACTTAAAATATCACATATCTGATAAGGGTCTAATATCCGGGACATATACAGGACTCTTAAGACAATCCAATTAAAAACTAGGCAAAGCACTAAAATAGACATGTCTCCAAAGAAGGCAGGCACATGGCCACCAAGCACAAGGACAGATGCTCGGCAGCATCAGCCACCAGGGAAGTGCAAACTGAAACCAAATGAGGCCGGGCGCGGCGGCTCAGGCCTTAATCCCAGCACTTTGGGAGGCTGAAGCGGGCGGATCACCTGAGGTTGGGAGTTCGAGACCAGCCTGACCAACATGGAGGAACCCAGTCTCAACTAAAAATACAAAATTATCCGGGCATGGTGGCGCGTGCCTGTAGTCCCAGCTACTCAGGAGGTTGAGGTGGGAGAATCGCTCGAACCCAGGAGCGGAGGTTGCGGTGAGCCAAGATTTCGCCGTTGCACTCCAGCCTGGGCAGCAAGAATAAAACTCCATCTCAAAATAAATAAATAAATAAGCCAGGCGTGGTGGCTTATGCCACCGCGCTTATCCCAGCACTTTGGGAGGCCAAGGCGGGCAGATAGCCTGAGATTGGGAGTTCAAGATAGGCCTGACTAACAATGGAGAAACCCTGTCTCTCACGGTGGCGCGTGCCTGTAGTCCCAGCTACTCAGGAGGCTGAGGCAGGAGAATGCCTTGAACCCATGAGGTGGAGGTTGCCGTGAGCCAAGATGGCGCCACTGCACTTCAGACTGGGCAACAAGAGCAAAAATTCAGCAGGTCGCAGTGGCTCACACCTGTAATCCCAGGACTTTGGGAGGCCAAGGTGGATGGATCATGAGGTCAGGAGTTTGAGACCAGCCGGGCCAACATGGTGAAATCCTGTCTCTTTTTTTTTTTTTTCAGGTCAGACGGGTAATGTGCCAACGTCATGACAAGGTTCAGGGGTAGCACATCTCACACAAGCGTGTGAGCACCCAATCATCATGGTCATGAACTACAAAAGGATCGAAACCCTCTCCCTCAAAAAAAAAAAAAAAAGGGGCCAAGCTCGGTGGCTCACGCCTGTAATCCCAGCACTTTGGGAGGCCGAGGCGGGTGGATCACGAGGTCAAGAGATCGAGACCATCCTGGTCAACATGGTGAAACCCCGTCTCTACTAATACAAAAAAAATTAGCTGGCCATGGTGGCGCGTGCCTGTAATCCCAGCTACTCAGGAGGCTGAGGCAGGAGAATTGCCTGAACCCAGGAGGCGGAGGTTGCGGTGAGCCGAGATCGCGCCATTGCACTCCAGCCTGGGTAACAAGAGCGAAACTCCGTCTCAAAAAAAAAAAAAATACAAAAATTAGCCAGGCATGATGGCACATACTTGTGGTCCCATCTACTCAGGAGGCTGAGGTGGAAGAATCGCTTGAATCCAGGAGGTGGAGGTTGTAGTGAGCCGAGATTGCGCCACTGCACTCCAGCCTGGTGACAGAACAAGACTCTGTCTCAAAAAAAAAAGAATACAAAAAAAAAATACAAAATTAGCTGGGCGTGGTGGCGTGCACCTGTAATCCCAGCTACTAGGAGGCTGCGGCAGGAGAATCGCTTGAATCCGGGAGGTGGAGGTTGCAGTGAGCCGAGATTGCGCCACTGCACTCCAGCCTGGGCAACAGAGGGAGACTCTGTCTCAAAAAAAACAGAGCAAAAATTCTGTCTCAAGTCTTTCTAGCCCCAGACCCGGACCCTACAGCCGCCGCGATGTTGATGCCTAAGAAGAACAGGATTGCCATTTATGAGCTCCTTTTTAAGGAGGGAGTCATGGTGGCCAAGAAGGATGTCCACATGCCTAAGCACCCGGAGCTGGCAGACGAGAACATGCCCAACTTTCATGTCACGAAGGCCATGCAGTCTCTCAAGTTCCAAGGCTACGTGAAGGAACAGTTTGCCTGGAGACATTTCTACTGGTACCTCACCAATGAGGGTATCCAGTATCTCCGTGATTACCTCCATCTGCCCCCAGAGATCGTGCCTGCCACCCTACGCCGCAGCCGTCCAGAGACTGGCAGGCCTCGGCCTAAAGGTCTGGAAGGCGAGTGACCTGCAAGACTCACAAGAGGGGAAGCCGACAGAGATACCCACAGACGGAGTGCTGTGCCCCCTGGTGCCCACAAGAAAGCCGAGGCGGGGGCCGGGTCAGCAACCGAATTCCAGTTTAGAGGCGGATTTGGTCGTGGATGTGGTCAGCCACCTCAGTAAAATTGGAGAGGATTATTTTGCATTGAATAAACTTACAGCTAAAAAAAAAAAAATTCTGTCTCAAAAAAAAAATTCAAGTGAGATCGCACTTTACCCCATAGGATGGCTATTATCAAAGAACAGAAAATCAGTTTTATTCTTGTTTCTTTGGTGAGAATGTAGAACAATTGGAACCCTCACAAGTTGCTGACGGAAACCGAAAGCGGCACAGCCGCGGCGGAAGACACTTTTGCAGTTCCTCAAAACGTTAAATACAGAATGACTATATGATCTAGCAATTTCACTTCTGGGGATATACCAAAAAAGAGATGAAAGCAGGTCTTCAAGCAGAAGCTTGGACGCAGGTGTGCGTAGCAGCAGCGTTGACGACAGCCAAACGTCCATCCACACAGGAATGGATGAATAGAATGTGCTGTGAGCGCAGGAAGGAACATCATTCAGCTCTAAGTACAAATGAAGTACTGATACACACTGCAATGTGGCTGAACCCCAAAAACGTGATGCTGCGTGAGCCAGACATGAAAGAGCCGCATATTGTACAATTTCATCTGTGTGACATTCACGGAACAGGCAAGTCTGTAGAGACAGAAAACAGACAGGTGGTTTCCAGGGGCGCGGCTTCCACTTAGAGTGGATGGAAAAGTTCTGGAACTAAGGCAGTGGGGACTGTCGTACAATATCAGGGTGTAATAATTGCCACAGAATTTTAAACTTTCAAATGGTGAAAATGGTAAATTTCATGTTATGTGAATTTACAATACAAATTAATTGATGAAAAAACATTTGTATGGGTTTATTTCTGGGTTCTCTGTTTCATTCCATTGATCTATGTGCCTGTCTGTTTACCAACATCACAGTCTTGATTACTGTAGCTATATAATCCATCTTGAGACCTAGTAAACTGATTCCTCACTTCATTCTTCTTCTTTTTCTTTCTTTCTTTTTTTCTTTTTTGAGTCTCACTCTTTTGCCCAGGCTGCAGTGCAGTGGCACAATCTCGGCTCACTGCAACCTCTGCCTTCCAGTTTTAAAGCAATTCTCCTGCCTCAGCTTCCTGAGTAGCTGGGATTACAGGTGCCAACCACCACACCTGGCTAACTTTTGTATTTTTAGTAGAGATGGGGTTTCACCATGTTGGCCAGGCTGGTCTCAAACTCCTGACCTCGTGATTCACCCACCTTGACCTCCCAAAGTGCTGGGATTACAGGTGTGAGCCACCAAGCCCAGCTCACTTCATTCTTCTTTTTTCTTTTCTTTCTTTCTTTCTTTCTTTTTTTTTTTTGAGTGTCTCTCTGTCACCCAGGCTGGAGTTTAGTGGTGTGATCTTGGCTCACTACAACCTCCACCTCCCCAGTTCAAGCTATTTTCCTGTCTCAGCCTACAGAGTAACTGGGACTACAGGTACACCACCACACCTGGCTAATTTTTGTGTTTTTAGTAGAGATGGAGTTTCACCATATTGGTCAGGCTGGTCTTGAACTCCTGACCTCAGGTGATCCACCCATCTTGACCTCCCAAAGTGCTGGGATAACAGACGTGAGCCACTGCACCTGGCCCATTCTTTTTCAAAATTGTTTTAGCTATTCTTGTTTCTTTGATATTTCCATATAAATTTTAGAATAATTTTGTTTCCAACTATTAAAAAATCTTGCTAGGATTCTGATAGGAATTACATTAAATCTATATATTGATTTGGGAAAACTTGATGTCTTTATGATGCTTAATTTTCTGTTCCATGAACATTGTATGCCTCTCTATTTTATGAGACCTTCATTGATTTTTTAATAACAGTGTCTCATAGTTTCAGCACACAAATCCTGTACGTGTTTTATGTTGAGCAAGTGTAAATGGTTTTGTGGTTTGTATTTTGGTGTCTATAGGTTCATTGTTAATATATAGAAATTCAAATGTTTTCGCATGGTCCTCTTGTATCCTACAACCTTGCTGAACTTGTTTCTTTAATTCTAGGAGTGGTTATTAGTTAAATCTTTGGTATTTTTTTCAAAGACAATTATGTCTTCTGTAAATAGGGACAGTTTGATTCCTTTCTTTCCAACCTATATGCCTGTGTTTCCCTGTCTTGCCTTATGGCACTGGCTGAATCAGCACTGAGTTGAGTAACAGTCATGGGCGTGGACATCCTTGCTTCATTTCTGGTCTTAGGGAGAAAGCATCTAGTCTTCTACACTAGTTGCATGTTTTTTGGAGATGTTCTCTATCAAACTGAGGAAAAGCTCCCATTATTTCTATTTCTCTGAGGGTTCTTATTGTGAATGGGTATTGAATTTTGTCAAATGCTTTTTCTGCATCAATTGATCTGATCCTGTGATTTTTTTTCCTTTTTATGATGACAACATATATCCCACCTCCCCTCTCTGCCAGGAACAAAAGTTAATCACTGACAACAGCTGGATCCTTATTGGCCTGAAACTGATAGCAGAAGAATCTATGATATGGTTTGGATGTTTGTCCTCTCCAAATCTGACGCCAAAGTGTGATTCCCAGTGTTGGAGGTGGGGTAGGGCAGTAGGTGATTGGATCACGGGGCCTGATGGCTCATGAATGGCTTGGCACTTGGTGATAAGTCAATTCTCATGCTATCTGCTTGTGTAAAGCATGTGACACCTCTCCCTCTCTCTCTTGCTCCCGATGTCACCATCAGAAGTGCCTGCTACCACTTTGCCATCCGACGTGCTCATAAGCTGCCTGAGGCCTCCCCAAAAGCTGAGCAGATGCTGGCACCATGCCTGTACAGCCTGCAGAACTGTGATCCAGTGAAACCTCTCTTCTTTATAAATTACCCAGCCTCGGGTATCTCTCTAGAGGGAAGCAAGAATGGCCTAACACCATCTGCACAAGCAAGCTTCCCTAACTCGCCTGCATCTGCCATTCTCTTTTTTTTTTTTTTTTTTTTTGAGACAGAGTCTCGCTCTGTTACCCAGGCTGGAGTGCAACTGCAACCTCCGCCTCCCGGGTTCAAGCAATTCTCCTGCTTCAGCTTCCTGAGTAGCTGGGATAACAGGCGCGTGCCACCATGCCCAGCCAATTGTTTGTATTTTTAGTAGAGATGGGGTTTCACCGTGTTGGTCAGGCTGGTCTTGAACTCCTGACCTCAGGTCATCTGCCCGCCTCGGCCTCCCACAGTGCTGGGATTACAGGGGTGACTCACTGAGCTGGCCTCAAATTGTCTTCTGTGTGTGGTGTGAAGTGGGCAGGAGCTGAGGTTTACTCTTTTGCAGGTGTATGTCCAGCTGCCCTGGCACTGGAAATACCCCTTTCTCCATCTAGTGGACTTTGCACCTTGGTAGAAGTCCAGCTGCCCGCAGGCATGAGGTCTGTTTCTGCATCTTCCCCCTTCCACGGTCTGTGTGTCCATTGGCTCACCTGGGGGCTGTGGTCTTAGTGACTGTGGCTCTACACGCCCACATCTTGGGAGTCAGGCCACGCAGGGATCCACTGGCTTCTGCTCTTAGAAGTCCCTGGCGCTTCCCTGGGAAACTTGGGATCCCCCTTTGATTTCTAGAGCTGCGTCCTTGGGGCTGCTTGAGCCCCTCAAGGAACCCCTTCGTGGCTCCCCTTCAGAGGCCCCCATCACCTGCAGAAACTCTCTCCAACACCCAGGACCAAGCTTGAGCTCAGGCCTCTGCCAGCATGCCCCGCGGAGGCGCCGGCGGTGTGAAGACCACCAGCGATGGACTCCTGCTGCGGCTCACATCGCACCGCTCGGGGGAGCCCAAGGAGCCTCCAAGGACTTCCTAGAACAGAGCCCCTCCCTCCCTTCCACCCTCCACATCTTCCCTCTGCCCACCTGGTCACTGCCAGGGTAGGTGGCTCTCCCTCGCTGGGCCTTCCATCAGCACCAAGGGGTGGACAGCGCGGCACCAGGTAACAGCCCTTTGGCACCTCCACCCCTGCCACGGGCCCCATCAGCACTGGGGTTTGTAGTCGGAGCTCTCGTTACCAAAGAGGTTAAAAACAAGCAGCAGGCCAGGCGCGGTGGCTCACGTCTATAATTTCAGCAGGCCGAGGCAGGCGGATCACCTGAGGTCAGGAGTTCAAGACCAGCCTGAGCAACATGGTGAAACCCTGTGTCTACTAAAAATATAAAAAAATTAGCCGGGTGTGGTGGCGGGTGCCTGTAATTCCAGCTACTTGGGAGGTTGAGGCAGGAGAATCACTTGAACCCAAGAGGTGGAGGTTGCAGTGGGCCGAGATGGCACCAGTGCACTCCAGCAACAAGAATGAAACTGTCTCAAAAAAAAAAAAGAAAAGCAGCAAACACAGCCGGCTCCGCCACAGTCAGAAAGCCCAGAATAGAAGGAAGGGGAGCTGGGTGCCGACGGGAGCTTCCCAGGGTCCATCCCCACGCGGCAGTGCAGAGATGAAGGACAAGGAAAGGCTCCAGGACGCGTCGGCCAACCCTGAATCCAGTCTGACGGTGGCCTGACAGAGGGAGGTGGGTAAAAGGGGTGTCCTCAGCGGGAGGCCCAGGAGGAGCCTGTTGTCCGGACCCGCACATGGCCGCCTGTGCCAAGGGGCACCCTGACCCCACTGTGACAACCCTCACCTGGGGCCCTGCCATCCGAGGTTGACTCAGGTGCTCAGGGCTGGTTTACAGGCTCACCCAGGCAGGAAGAGCCCCCGAAAACCGAGGAGGAGCCTGTGCTCAGAGGGGTCCCAGGAGCCTTCTGCACTGGCAGTGCCCATGGCCCTGGACACCAGAACGGAAGCCACTGCATCCTGGGGCCCCTTCTCGCCCAGCCCAGCACCTGCTCTTCCTCCAGGCCCCAGTGCAGCTTGACCTCGCACCCTGCCATCACTGGCCTTTCGCTGGGGGGCCAGTCCCTGTTCCCCCATGGAGGAACCCTCCCCCCGCCCAGCAGACCTGTGTTCTGGCCTCACCCCTGCGTCTCTGCAGGGTCCCCCGCCTAGCCCAAGTCCCCAAAGAACCCACCGCAGCCCTGCCCAGTGGGTCCACTTTTCCCGGAGACTTGGCTGGTTTTCTCCCAGCATCAGCCCAGGGCCTGCCCCAGAACAGGTCAGGACACACCCGCTGCATGGACAAGGGCTCCCTCAGCCTCCCCACCCAGCCAGGGACAAGGGAGCAGGCCCCAGAGGCTGACGGGTTAGTGCTACCAACCCCTGAGTGACAGCCACGTGTGCAGAAAACACACTGGGCGTCTCCGAGTCACAGGGCCTCTGCGGGCACCCCCATGCCGGCATCCTCGGCCCTGGCTCTGAGCCCCCAGGCAGACCCTGACCATTCCTCAGCCGCCGGGTCTCTGATGCACTGGTCCTGAGCCACTGTGGGCTGTGGAAGCAGGACTGAGGCCAGGGTGCTCTGGGGACGTCCCTTCTCCACACACGTCCCCACCTGCTCCTGACCTGCGGAGGCACAGAGAACAGGGGAGAATGCAGCCTGGGTTGGGGCTGGAAGGGAGTCTCCTGAGATTAAAGGTGAGGACAAAAGAATGGAAACTACCCAGATGTCCCTCAGTGGGGGCAGGTGAGAGACTGAGCGTCCTGCTCCACAGATGACGGGCCAGCCGTGGTGGGAAGCTGGGCCGAGTGCTGGGACCGCATGGTGACTAGCGTGTCACTGTTTAATCTGCAGGCAAAGTATCGCTTCAGCTGTAGACATACGCATAGATTCATTTTGATGTGAAAAATAGGAAGTAGGCCGGGCGTGGTGACTCACACCTGTAATCCCAGCACTTTGGGAGGCCGAGGTGACCGGATCACCTGAGGTCAGGAGTTCGAGACCAGCCTGGCCAACATGGTGAAACCCTATCTCTACTAATAATACAAAAATTAGCCGGGCATGGTGGTGTGTGCCTGTAATCCCAGCTACTCAAAAGGTTGAAGCAGGAGAATCACTTGAACCTGGGAGGTGGAGGTTGCAGTGAATCAAGACCGTGCTATTGCATTCCAGCCTGGGTGACAGAGTGAGATGAAAGAAAGAAAAGAAGAAAGAGAGAAAGAGAGGAAGGAAGGAAGGAAGGAAGGAAGGAAGGAAGGAAGGAAGGAAGGAAGGAAGGAAGGAAGGAAGGAAGGAAGGAAAAGGGAACGGAGAAAGAGAGAAAATATAATGAAAAAATATTCACCACAACAATCAACAGTCACTTTTTTTTTGAGACAGTCTCACTCTGTCACCCAGGCTGGAGTGCAGTGGCACGGTCTTGGCTCACTGCAACCTTTCCCTCCGGGTTCAAACAATTCTCATGCCTCAGCCACATGAGTAGCTGGGATTACAAGCATGTGCCACCATGGCCAGCTAATTTTTGTATTTTTAGTAGAGACAGGGTTTTGCCATGTTGGCCAGGCTAGTCTCTAACTCCTGTGTTCAAGTATCTGCCCACCCAGGTGCTGGGATTACAGGTGTCAGCCACTATACTGAGCTACAAGGACTCTTTTTTTTTTTTTTTCTTGAGATGGAGTCTCGCTCTCTGTCGCTCATACTGGAGTGCAATGGCTCAATCTTGGCTGACCGCAACCTCCACCTCAAGCAATTCTCCTGCCATAGCCTCCCAAGTAGCTGGGATTACAGGCAGTCACCACCGTGCCCAGCTATATTTTGCATTTTTTTTTTTTTTGTAGAGATGGGGTTTCACCATGTTACCCAAGCTAGTGTTGAACTCCTGACCTCAGGTGATCCACCCACCTTGGCCTCCCAAAGCGCCTGGCCAGGACTCACATTTTTTAAAAAGAAGAAAGAAATGAAATGATATGTCGTGTTCCTAGATTTAACTTTTTTTTCTTTTTTGAGACAAAATCTCACTCTGTCACCCAGTCTGGAGTACAGTGGTGAGATCACGGCTCACTGCAGCCTTGAACTCCTGGCCTCAGTGATCCTGCCGCCTCCTTTTGGGTTGAGATGGGGTCTTGCTATGTTGCCCAAGCTGGTCTCCAACTCTCGGCCTCAAGAAATCCTCCCAACTCAGCTTCCTAAAGCACAGGATTACAGCTGTGAGCCCCTGTGACTGGATTTAACTTTTTTTTTTTGAGATAGAGTTTTGCTCTGTCACCCAGGCTGGAGTACAATGGTGTCATCTCTGCTCACTACAACCTCCATCTCCGGGTTCAAGAGATTCTCCTGCCTCAGCCTCCTGAATAGCTGGGACTACAGGCACCCATCACCGTGCCTGGCTAATTTTTGTAATTTTAATAGAGACGGGGTTTCACCATGTTGGCCATGCTGGTTTTGAACTCCTGACCTCAGGTGATCCACGTGCCTTGGCCTCCCAAAGCGCTGGGATTACAGGCGTGAGCCACCATGCCCGACCTGGATTTAACTCCTTTTTTTTTGCTTTTTGAGATGGAGTTTTGCTCTTGTCACCCAGGCTGGAGTACAATGGTGTCATCTCTGCTCACTGCAACCTTCACCTCCAGGGTTCAAGCCATTCTCCTGCTTCAGCCTCCCGAGTAGCTGAGATTACAGGCATGCATTACCACGCCCAGCTAATTTTGTATTTTTAGTAGAGACAGGGTTTCTCCATGTTGGTCAGGCTGATCTTGAACTCCCGACCTCAGGTGACCCGCCCACCTTGACCTCCCAGAGTGCTGGGATTATAGAGGTCAGCCACCTCGCCCGGCCGTGGATTTGACTTCTTAACTGTATTTTTACAAGTCAGTTCTTTCTTAATTAGTGTATAAATCTAATACTATTCCAATCAAATTACCAATGGGATTTTTCAAAAAACTTGATTTAATGTTCTTCTGGAAGGTGAGTGAGTATGAGACAAGACACCTCTGAAGACTGTCACGTGCGCTGGACATTTAAATGTAGCATAAAGCTGCTGTCAGCGGGGCGGGGGCTCTGAAGGAGAAACAGACACACCCCTGGAGTGAGATGCAAAGCCTGAGACCCAGGCACTCAGAGAGGGCAGGTGGATTAACACAGGGTTCCGAATGCATCAGGAAATGGAGGGCGTATTCAGTAAGTGACCTTGGGACAACTGGAGAGTCATTTGTAAAAAGACAAACACTAAAACTATTCCAGTTAGAATTAATACATAAAATGACTTAAATGAAGACATGAAATGATGACATGCAAAAAATGAAATAAAATACCCAAAGGAAATAAAGGTGCATGCTTATATCATCTAGGGGTGAAGAGGAGCTTTTTAAGTGTGCTAGAAAGAATGGAAGCCTGAAAAAGGACTCACAGACCTAACAATGACAGTGTAATGAGCTTGCATAGAGAAACGCTGTGAAACAGTGAAACAGGTTAACAAGCTGAAGAAAATACTTGTGACTCACGTAGACAAGGAGTATAGGAGGTAATGTCTTTAACATACAAAGAGGCCTTCAAATCAGTAAGAAAGAGACACCCAAGGGTTACAAAGAGAATGAAAGGAGTAGAGAAGACCGACTCAAGCTTTGCGAGAGATTTTACTTCGTAGCTCTGAGCACGGGGGCTGCAATCTGGCACCATTCACCGTTCCCACTTTGCGGCTTTTGAAAATTGAGCTATGAGAATACGTGACGGATGCACAAATCATACGCGTTTTCCAGACAGAACACAATTTCATACCTGGCTTTTATAAATGTATGATAAAGGACATTTCCTTTACTTAGTAGGTTTGGGGGAAATGGTGGGTAACTTTTTTGGGGGGCGGTCGGGGGATGGAGTCTTGCTCTGTCCCTCCGGTTGGAGTGCAGTGGTGTGGTCTCTGCTCACTGCAACTCCGCCTCCCAGGTTCAGGCAATTCTGCTTCAGCCTCCCAAATAGCTGCGATTACAGGTGCCTGCCACCATGCCCGGCTAATTTTTGCATTTTTTAGTAGAGACAGGATTTCACCATGTTGGTCAGGCTGGTTTCAAACTTCTGACCTCAGGTGATCCACCTGTCTCAACCTCCAAAGTGCTGGGATTACAGGCATGAGCCACCGTGCTCAGCGTCTTTCTCAGTATTAAAGCGTCAGCTTTGTCCAAGGTTCAGAGAGCCACAGGCCTGGGTGTGGTGCTGGAGAAGTCTCGGACCGTGGGCCCTGGGGCAGCCTGCAGTCCTCTCCAGATCAGGCGATGTCCTCTCTAGGTCAGGCGATGCAAGGGTCACGTCACCTCTGACTCCAGAGGCACTTCCTCTTCAGGAGAAGAAAGAATGTTTGTTCATTCATTCATTCACCCCACAAACACAAAATACCACCACTCCCCACCCCACTACAGCTGGGTGGGTCATGTGACAATGTGGCCACTGAATGTGCAGGGGTCATCACGTCCCTTTGCCTGCCGAGATCACCACTTTGGTCTGCCCCACAGAAGCCCCCCGTGGCCCAAGGCTCCGAGCCTGTCCCCAGATGCCAGCTTTGGCTCCTGCTGTCTGTAGACCGATCAGGCAGAGTGCACGGTGTGGCATCCCCCGGGCTCCCCAGCCCCCAGCCGGCGTCGGCACCAGTCCTCACACCGTCACGGGCTCCTGGACAGAGGCTGGGTTGCACGGCCTTCCCACTTCTGGAGTGTGGTTTTCCACCTGGGTGTTTTCGGACACAGTCTCACATGCCATTTAGAAATGCACCATCAGGGGAAGGCTCTTTGCATTGGTAGCTCCGGAAGAGACAGAGGCTTCCCTTGATTAAGGGCGTCTGTCCTATGTGCTTCTGAGAGACGTTACGCAGGGATGCAAATCTCGACCCTCCAAGCAGACGAGGGGTAGGCAGTGTGTCCCAAACAATCTGACCATGCACCCTGTTCCCAAGCACACCCATGACAGTGCCTTCTGGAAGGTGGGAGAAGCCACAGCCCCTGCTAGGGTCCAGTGCACCAGCCGGCTGGGCTGGGTGAGCCTTCAGTGACCACCCCAGGCCCCCAGGGCCTCCACAGCAGCGGCTGTCCTGTCCTTTCTTCCTGACCCTCATGGCCCACACTGTATGCGACCACTCTGGGTCCAGCTGGGCCCGGGCCAGGGCCGAGTTGAGTGACAGGGTCTTTCCAGACCCCCGAGGCTCGATGGCATCAGAAATCAATGTGGGGTGAGCTGTGGGTCACCCCGTCAATCCAGCACACAGGTGACCTCCAGGCTGGGTGGGGGCATGGGAGCTCATGCAGAAGGAAGGTGCCAGATGCACCCATGAGTGCCAGGAAAGGGCAGCCGCACAGGGGACTGTGCTCCACCAGCCCCGGAGCCCTGCCTGGGAGCTTTAAGGCGCACTCCGCCACGTTTGTGGCCTCAGGGCTTCCTGGGGCATCGGAGAATGAGGCCAGAGGTCCCCCAGCACCCAGCACCTGTGGCCCGCATGCTGGTGGGCATACACAGGGTCCGATGCCAGTGGTGGCCTCAGGGATTGAGCTCCCCGAGGGCTACCCATGAGAGGCTGGCTCTTTGGGGTCCATCTGCAGAGCACTGGGCCTCTCTCCTGCTGAGGCTGCTCTGGTCTCTGCTGAGCTGCAGGGAGTGCGCAGGGACCGGGGGCTCGGATGGACACAAGGGGCTTCCTGTCCTGTGGCCTACATCGGGGCACCCGCCCTGGACAGAACCTCCTGCAGCCTCCACCAAGGTTGGGAGTTCCCCGCCTGCCAGGAGGCCATCCCTTCAAGCCTTTAGAAAACTGCCCTTCCCAATCACTCCAGGTCAGGAGTTTGAGACCAGCCTGGCCAACATGGTGAAACCCTGTCTCTACTAAAAATACAAAAATTAGCAGGGCGTGGTGGTGCATGGCTGTAATCCCAGCTACTTGGGAGGCTGACGCAGGAGAATCGCTTGAACCCCGGAGGCAGAGGTTGCAGTGAGCTGAGATCCTGTCACTGTGCTCCCGCTTGGCGACAGAACAAGATCCTGTCTCAAAAAAAAAAGAGAGAAAGAAAACCACCCTTCCAGGAGCTCCCCGCTTTCCACTTGTGCAGGCGGGAACGGCACCACAGGGGCAGGGGAGGCTGGGTGTGGGGCTGGGGGCAGGGCAGGCAGGGCTGGCTCCCTCTAATCACTTTCAATCCGGTGAGCGCCTTAAAAACAGCTCTTTGGCATGAAAGGAGAAACAATCAGGAAGATTTACTCAATCACAGGGAAGAGATTTCACCGTCTGCATCAGCATTCTCTCCCTTCACTTTTTTTCATTAAAAAAACCAAAGAAACCATTAAAACAGCTTTGAAGTTATACAAACCTTGAGGTGCTAGTCCCGACCAGCCTCGACCCCACCCAGCCCTCAGGCCACGGTGGACGCTGGGATTACACTAATGAACCTGCAGACGCCCTAGAATCAGCCACCACGAGACATGCCCTCTCCGTCCTGGAGACACAGGACATTTCAACGTCACAGCCCCTCAGTGTCCTCCTGGGAGGAGGCCTCAGGCACTGGGCAGCCTCCGCTCCTGCCAGGGGCTGAGGGGCCATCAGGCTGTCCCTGTGTGGTGACCCCTCATGTGGTACTTGCCAGAGGAAGTCACCAGGCCCAGCCCACACTTCTGGGGCGTCACCTCCCGCCCGCAAGGGTCTTCTACTTTCCACCACCATAATCGTCCTGAGGCTCCAGCCCTGCCCAGCGGTCCTCCGCCCTCTGCTCTGAAGCCCCCAACTTCCCTCCAATAAAGTCTCCCTTCCAACCCACCCACACCTCCCACAGTGCCCCTCTGCCCACCCCACCCACCTGCTCCCTTTCCTGCCCCACCTTCCATCCCCCACTCTGAACCTACCCCTCCCAGCCCCAAACCCCCTACTTGCCCTGATGTTCCCCGCCCAACACCCCTTACCCCACCCTTCCCTGTTTGCTTATCTCCCCCACAGCGGCCCTCATCCCTGGGGCTCCAGACTGAGCTCCCAAGCCCCTCCCAAACACCAAGCTCCTGAATGCCCTTTTCCCATCTCCTCCTCACCATCTACCCCCACCCTCTCATCCTGACCGACCCTGAGCTCCCTAAGGCCCATCCCCACCCCATTTGCACCCCTGTCCTGCCCCAAAGGCCACCTCCACTGAAACCTCATCACACCTTCACTCCTGCTCTCACCCCGCCACTCCTTCCCCCTACCGAGCCCACCCCTGAGCGCCCACCCCCACCCTGTCATCACCCCCACCCCGCCAGAGGACCACCTCCCCTGAATGCCCCATCTCCAACTCACCATCCACCCCACCCCCACTCCCTTCCTAATCCCTGGACACAGCTCCCTGAGTCCCACAAGCCACCTGCCCACCCTGCCCTCAGGGCACCTCCACTTAGGCCTCATCCACCCACACCTCCACCAGCCCCACCTCCACCTCTCCGCCCACCCGCACCTCACCCCTGCCCCACCGCCACCCACCACACCTCCACCCTCATCCCTTTCCCCACCTCTGCCCTGAAGCCCACCCGCATGACCTTCCCAAGCCCACCCCTGAGCGCCCTGCCCCAACCCCACAGCCACCCCATCCTCCACCCCACTCCAAGGGCGCCCCCTACTGAAACCCCCCCATCTGCCCCATCCCTAGTCCTCCCATCTCCACCCCTCCCCTGAGCCCCATCCCCCACCAAGGTCCCTAGACCGCACCCCACACTTCACCCCAAGGGCCCCATTCTCTGTACCCCAATCCCCCAGCCCCGCTGAGTGCTTAACCTACCCCACCTGAGGGTTCCCTGCCACCGCGAACTTCCCAGCTCCCCACCCCAGTGACCCTCCAGCTCCGGACCCCTCCCACTCCACTCCAGCCCTGAAGGCTGCCCCGCCCCCGCCCTTCCCCGCCCCCGCAGACACGCCCAGTTTCTTCACCCCCACAGCCAGGAGTCCTCTGGCCCCCACTGTCCCTGGTGGGCCTGGATCCTTCCAGATCATTCTTTCCCTGCACCATCCCTGGTTCCATGGCCCACTCCTCCCTTGGGACCCCGCGCCTGCAAGACCCAGACGGCCGTAACCTTGAACCCGCCTGCTGCCTCTATCCGGAGCCCTGGCGGCAGCCCTGTGAAATCGGTGAGTCTCTTTCTCCCTCTCCCTGGCGTCCTGCCTTTGAGGGTGTGGCTGGCCAAGACCATCCCCAGGGGTCCCTGCTGGCCTGGGGGACACTGTGGGAGGCTGGAGGATGAGTGTCCCTGAGGGGTCGAAGCCTGGGCCAGAGGAAAGCAGGGACTGCAGCGGCCCTTGGCCCCTGTCCTCATGAGGCCCCTGCCCTCCCCTTTCTGGGGAGAAGTGAACCACCCATCCTCCAGGTGGTGACAGGGCCAGGCAGGCAGGGTGCACACCACAGGGGACCCTCGAGGCCCTCTCAGGGCTGGCAGTGGCCTCGGCCTTCCTGCTTCTCATCCCTGGTTGGGCAGGTGAGTGTCACTGGTGTGCAGGTGGCCTGAGCAGGGCAGGGTCTGCTCAGCAAGCTGCTTCCAGTGCTGGAGTGTGTTGACGGCTTTCTCCCTTCTGTGTCTGCGTGTCCTGTGTCCCGGCGTGGCGTCCCCATGGCAGCCACCCCAGCCCTGGACCTGGAGGCCGAGCCCAGCATGGACGTGATCTTGGTGGGATCCAGTGGGCTCTCAAGCCCTGTTCCCCCGGCCACAGGCAGAGGTGAGGGCTCATCTGCTTGTCGGACCAGTCACGTAGGACGCGGCCCCCAGGCCTGGACAAGGTCTGGAGTTCCAGGCTTCTGGAATGTTAATGCATTTTTCAGATACCCCCAGCAAGGGCAGGAGATTCCCCACCCACAGCCTTCCCCCGGGGCGAGGCATTTGACACACCAAGATAAGGTGTGGGGGAGGGGTGGGAGAGGCGCTCAGGCTCCTGTGGCTTCGGAAAATGAACCAGCGACGCTCACTTCTTGGCCGTATTTAAATTAAGAGATCAGAGGAGGAAGGAAAGGGGCTACTTCTTCTGTTCTTTTCCAGAGCTTATTGCATATGAAGTCAAGGTTAACCAGCGGAACATAGAAGGTGAGTGGAGTGTCTGCACGCTTACCCACAGCCAGGTGAAAGAGGCCGGCGTGGTGGCTCACACCTATAATCCCAGCACTTTGGGAGGCCGAGGTGGGAGAATCACTTGAGCCCCAGGAGTTTGAGACCAGCCTAGGCAACGTAGTGAGACTCTGTCTCTACAAAAAAAGAAAAGAATTAACCAGGCATGGTGGCACGCGCCCGTAGTCCCAGCTACCCATGTGGCTGAGTTGGGAGGATCGCCTGAGCCGGGGAGATGGAAGCCGCGGTGAGTGCACCGCACTCCAGCCTGAGGGCCCCATACGCCACTTGTGCCCCTTCTCCCTCTCCCAAGGCCCCTGCAGCTTCATTTAGAGCATACAGTTTGAGGTATCTCAGTTTATTTACAATTGCAACCATCATCACTATCTAATTTTAGAAGATTTTCATCACCCCCAAAAGAAAATCCCTGTCTAGCGCCGGCCCCTCCGAGCCCCGGCTCCTGCCCCGCTTCTCTAGCTCTAGCAGCCACTCCTTGACTTTGTCTCCACGCGCGTTTGCCTTTTCTGGAGCCCTCGAATTTCCAAACGGATTTAGGATCAGACTGTCAACTCCTGCCAAAAAGCCGGCTGGGATTTAGAGAGGGGTCTGCAAATCCATTTGGGGACTCATGCTCTTTTAACAACATTAAGTCTTTTTTTTTTTTTTTTGGAGACAGAGTCTCACTCTGTCCCCCAGGCTGGAGTGCAGAGGCATGATCTTGGCTCACTGCAACCTCCGTCTCCCAGGTTAAAGTGATTCTCCTGCCTCAGCCTCCCGAGTAGCTGGAAGTACAGGCACCCGTCACCATGCCCAGCTAATTTTTGTATTTTCAGTAGTAACAGGGTTTTGCCATGTTGGCCAGGCTGGTCTTGAACTCCTGAACTCAGGTGATCTGCCCACCTCAACCTCCCAAAGTGCTGGGATTACAGACGCGAGCCACTGCACCCAGCCAATATTAAGTCTTCTGATCCATGAACACAGGATAGCTTTCCATTTTGTTCCGTCTTTCTTAGCATCTTTCTTTTTTTTTTTTTAAAGACAGGATTTCACCATGTTGGCCAGGCTGGTCTCAAACTCCTGACCTCAGATGATCCGCTCTCCTCAGCCTCCCAAAGTGCTGGGATTGTAGGTTTGAGGCACCAGGCCCGGCTTCCTTAATGTCTTTCTTTCTTTCTTTCTTTTTTCGAGACGGAGTTTTGCTCTTGTTGCCCAGGCTGGAGTGCACCGGTGCGATCTCGGCTCACTGCAGCCTCCGCCTCCTGGGTTCAGGCGATTCTCCTGTCTCAGCCTCCTGAGTAGCTGGGACTACAGGCACGCACCAGCAGCCCGGCTAATTTTTGTATTCCTTAACACCTTTTACCCGTGTTTTGCAGTTTTCGGTGTAGAAGCCTCACGCTGCTTTGGCTAAATGTATTCCTAAGTCTTCCACTGCATTTGACGTCACCGTAAAACACCCTGCACTTTGAATGTTTCCTTTAGAGATCTGCCTCTGCTGCAGAAGCTTCCAGGTTCACACGCGGCACCCTCTGTTTGAGGGAGGGATGTGCGCTCCATGTAAGGTAGGCAGGGAGGCTGGGCGTGACTCCCTCACGGCCTCAGAGCGCGGAGGGCAGAAGCCAGCCTCGCTTCGCTCCTTCCAAGGACAAGTTCCTGGACGCCCTCTTCCTGTACGACGAGGACGGGTACCAGTCCTACTGCTCCATCTGCTCCTCTGGGGGGACGCTGCTCATCTGCGAAAACCCCGATTGCACCCGGTGAGGCCGGGGCCCTGCCCGGGGGCAAAGGGTGAAGGAGTCACTGCCAGGGGCTGAGGACGCATCCATCCTTCAGCTACTCATTCTGGAGTGTGGGGGGCTTTTCCTCCCAAAAGGAGGATTTCCCTGGAAGCTTCTGGTTTCTGCCTCAAATGTGTTCCTCCTGGGCACAGAGCCCTGACGTACGGGAGTCGGGCGTCTGCAGCTGGCGACTGATTTTTCATTCAGTATTGGTATTGCCTCATCACTGCGGTGATGGAAACCCCACACCCAGGCTGCCAGTCACGACCAAGGGTGACCAGGGGCATGTGCAGCCCTCAGCCATTACTCCCCAGCCCCGGCTCCATCCGTCGGCCCGTCCCCTCTGTCCTGGGCCATCCTCGTTTTCACAGCTCCCCCCACCCCAAGTTGTCTCCCCCAGCTGGTGTTCCTACCTCTGGTTTTGCTGGGAGTCCCTACGCTGTTTCCTCAGGCTCCAGAGTTTGGGGGCAGACAGGTGGCTTAGGGGGTTCCTTGAGATCTGTCATTGTCTATGAGCCTGCCTCCCTGTCCTCTGCACCCGGCTCGGCTCCTGTCACGCTGCGTCCCTAGGAAGGACCGTGTCCCCCTTGCCCGGTCTACCACCTGGCCTTCCCAGAGTGAGCTCCAGCGTGACTTTTCCCTCCGAAGCAAGGCTCAGGCCCCCCTCTGCCATCCTTGGCACACGCGGGCTGTCACGTCCGCCGCCGTGGTTTTCTGTCTGACCCTAGATGCTACTGCTTCGAGTGTGTGGATATCCTGGTCGGCCCCGGGACCTCGGGGAAGGTGCACGCCATGAGCAACTGGGTGTGCTTCCTGTGCCTGCCGTTCTCCCGCAGCGGGCTGCTCCAGCGCCGGAAGAAGTGGCGTAGCCATCTCAAGGCCTTCTACGACCAGGAGTCGGTGAGGAGCCCGCGGGGGGCAGGGCCGGCGGAATGCCAGGGCGCCTGGGCAGCAGCGCCGCAGGCTTCGCAGCAAACACTCTTTCCTGGGTTCCTCCGATAGCGGCTTCCACTCGGGTGGCTTTGAGTAAATGGCTTTGGTATGGCAGTTTTGTTTCTTCCAAGCCTAGGAACGAGGCTCTGCTAGCAGGTGGGAGAGGGCCAGGAGAGGGTGGCTGGCACGTCCTCAGCACGTCTCAAAGTCCAGCGTCCAGGAGCAAATGCCCTGGCCGATGCCGGCCAGATGTGGGCCCTTCTTGGGAGTCCAGCCGAGGAGCCGGGGGGCCAGGTGGGAGCCCCGGACAAAGGCGGAGAGGGTGGAACTGTGTCCCGAGAGGTGTGCCCGGGTCCTAAGCCCTGCCTGGGGATGTCATCTTATCTGGAAATAGGGCCTTTGCCCTATTGCTTTAGTTGAGGGTCATGAGGTGAGGTCATTCTGGACTTAGGGTGGCCCTAATGCTGCGACTAGTGTCCCTGTAAGAGATCTGGGACGTGGAGGCAGGGAAGGCAGTGACATGGTGATGGAGGCAGAGACTGGAGTGAGGCATCCACCAGCTATGGGTGCCAGCAGCCCTGAGAGCTGGGGGAGAGGCCGGGCTCATCTGCCCTGCCGGCCGGCACACTGTGACTTCAGACCTCTGGCCTCCTGAGCTGCAAGAGAACCATTTCTACTGTGCCGAGTCCCCTGGTCTGGTTTTGTTTCTTGGTTTTTTTGAGACAGAGTTTTGCTCTTGTTGCCCAGGCTGGAGTACAATGGCACCGTCTCGGCTCACCACAAACTCAGCCTTCCGGGTTCAAGTGATTCTCCTGCCTCAGCCTCCCAAGTAGCTGGGATTATAGGCATGCGCCACCTCGCCTGGCTAATTTTGTACTTTTAGTAGAGACGCGGTTTCACCATGCTGGCCAGGCTGGTCTCGAACTCCCAACCTCGTTATCCACCTGACTCAGTCTCCCAAAGGGCTGGGATGCCAGGCATGAGCCACTGCACCTGACACCCCCAGTCTGTTTAAATTTGCAGGCCACCCACAGGAAGCTCCTCTAGAAGGGGTGTGGCTCTCAGTGAGGCAGCAGCGGGGAGCAAGGCATCCCTGAGCTAAGCGTGAAACTGCACCGGCCTCCAGCTCACATTCTTAAGGTTGAGCGAAGTCATCTCTCCCTGCCCAGCAGGCTTCAACCTGCCCTACTTCTAAGGAAAGGGTCAGGTGGGGTGGTATCTTTTTTCAGGATTAATTAACTTTATTTTTCTTGTATATAAACACCGTGCTGTAGCCACAGCTGGGGCCTGGGTCCTCTGCACGCAGACGCTGGTACACACTGATAAGGTCGTCAGTGAACCCCTAATAGGGAGACTTGGTGAATACAGCCTCCTTCCAGAGGTCGGGGGTCAGGCAGCTGTAGGTCTGAGACAGCATCAAAGGTGGCCAGGACGGCAGTGCAGCCCCTGGCTGAGGTGTAGCAGTCATGATACCAGCCAACATAAGCAGCTTCTTGGGCACAGGCGCCGAGACGATGCCAGTACCCCCGGAAGCGAGGATGAGGTGCCCCAGCACAGATCCGAAGCGGCTTGTCACCTTGCAAGGGACAGTGTGGGGCTTGCCGATCCCATCCCCCAGTAGCCTCTGTGCACAGGGACGATGGAGAGCTTGGCCAGGGTGATGGCCCCACGGACGGCAGTGGCCGCCTCCTTGGAGCACTTAACACCCAGATGGACACGGCCATTGTGTAGTCCCGATGGCAACAAAGGCCTTGAACCTGGTGCGCTGGCCGGCGCGGGTCTGCTTCTGCACCTCTCTCAAAGACACAGTCTTTGAGACACAGTTTCTTCAAAACTGCGTCCTTGAGGGAGGCCCCCAGGGAAACGTCAATGATCGCAGATTCTTTGATGAGCAGGGAGAAGAGGTAGTTCTCTGCGGACTTGATCTCCATGTCCTTGACCGGGCAGCCCAGCTTGGTGACAGGTGTTCACTCCTTATCCTCAGCCCTCCCTCCTCAAGCTCCATGGCCTCGGCCCCGGCCCCGTCCACAGCCACGACCCCAGCCCCGATGCCACTGCTGAAACCTCCACGGTCCCCCCACCACGCAGCCCCAGCGTCATCCGACATGCGATATTTTCTTGGAGAAGAAGCTGGGCTGGTATTTTTGTGGGAATAGAACCTAGAGCTCTGAAAGCCGAGGCCTCCCGAGTTTTGGGCCTTGAGGAGGGTCTGGCTCTTTAACAGAGCAGGTGAGGTCAGAGCCAGCTGCCCGCCTGGACCGGCTGGTTGACAGGGGCAGGGCAACTGCAGGGCCTCACCTGCCCCCAAGGCTCACCTCTCCCTGGGTGGCTCTGACCTCGGGGGTCTCTTCTCCGAGGCTCTCTCGAAGCTACCTGGGTGACCAAGACCAGTCTGGCCAACGTGGTGAAACTCTACTAAAAATACGAAAGTTAGCTGGGCATGGTGGTGCATGCCTATGATCCCAGCTACTTGGGGGGCTGAGGCAGGAGAATCGCTTGTACCCGGGGAGTGGAGGTTGTGGTGAGCCGAGATCACATACTGCATTCCAGCGTGGGTGACAGCAATCATCTGTTTAAAAAAAAAAATAGTCGGGTGCAGTGGCTCACACCTGTAATCCCAGCACTTTGGGAGGCCAAGGCGGGCAGATCATGAGGTCAGTAGTTCAAGACCAGACGGCCCAACATGGTGAAACCCCATCTCTACTAAAAAATACAAAAATTAGCTGGGCATGGTGGCTCGTGCCTGTAATCCCAGCTACTTGGGAGGCTGAGGTAGGAGAATTGCTTGAACTGGGACCCGGGAGGCAGATTTTGTAGTGAGCCGAGATGGCGCCACTGCTCTCCAGCCTGGGCTACAGAGCAAGACTCCATCTCAAAAAAAAAAAAAATCAGTAAACCCTTCCACACCTACTGTCCCTTGGCTGGAGAAGGCTGGGGGTCAGAGAGGGAGGTCGAGGCTGGGGCAGGGGTGGGCGCTTCACAGGGGTAACGGGGTCAGGACAGGCCCAGTCAGGCTTCAACAGGTACGTCTCCGATGAGTCTCGGGTGAGCGTTCATCCGGGGAAGCGTTTTTATTGTAACTCAAGGGCTCTGTAACCTAATAGCCGGCACAATGTCCTGTTTTGGTGTTTTAATAAATAGAAGAGTCCACTTGAGATGTTCGAAACCCTGCCTGTGTGGAGGAGACAGCCGGTGCGGGTGCTGGCCCTTTTTGGGGACATCAAGAAAGGTGAGTCAGTGATGTTCCGAAGACACACAGGAAGATGCCTCCACACACCTGGCTGCCTCACAGGCCACCCACCCCCGGGGTCCCCACACCCTCCTCCACCCAAACCTCTGTCCCCAGGCTGGCTGCCTGCTGGTGTCCTCCACCCCGGGCCTGTGCTGAGGCCTTTGGAAATCCCACTTGTCTTCTGGCCCTGTAGGCAAGGCAGAATCCCTGAAGACACTCCCTCGCCTCTGGCCACCTCTGTTAGGGATGGGTCCCCCGGGGACATCTGCTAATGCCACAGTGTCTCAGAGCAGCCTCACTCAGGGGTGCGTATCTGCCCCATGCAGCTGACCGGGAGCCTGATTCCACGGCCCCCATAGCCTGCCCCAGGTCTTGCTGCCCAGGCGGGGCTGAGGCAACCCGGGCTTCCTCCTAGGTGGTCCCAGGGCTCCGCAGCTCACACCAGCTGAACAGTGGAGTGGACTCCACCGCTCTGGATTCCTAACCAGTGGTGACATCGCATCCCAAAAATGCCTGCTGCTCTAATACAGTGCTTGACGTTTTTGGGGGAGGGGGAGAAGTCTCACTCTGTTACCAGGCTAGAGTGCAGTGGCGCAATCTCAGCTCACTGCAACCTCCACCTCCCCGGTTCAAGTGATGATTCTTCTGCCTCAGCTAGAGTAGCTGGGACTACAGGTGTGCACCACCATGCCCGGCTAATGTTTGTATTTTTAGTAGAGACAGGGTTTCACCATGTTGGCCAGGCTAGCCTCGAACTCCTGACCTTAGGTGATCCACCCACCTCTGCCTCCCAAAGTGCTGGGATTACAGGCGTGAGCCACCACACCCAGCCTTAGTTCTTGACATTCTTAAATCAATACTTGGTGATGTCTGCTTGTTTAGCTTATTATGAGACAAAACCTCCATCCTAAATCCTCCTGCCACATCACTAAAAAGATGAAGTCAGGCCGGGCTCAGTGGCTCACACCTATAATCCCAACACTTTGGGAGGCTGAGGCAGGCAGATCAATTGGAGATCAGGAGTTGGAGACCAGCCTGACCAACATGTTGAAAACCCATCTCTATAAATAAACAAAAAAAAAATAGCCAGGCATGGTGGCACATACCTGTAGTCCCAGCTACTTGGGAGGTTGAGGCAGGAGAATTGCTTGAACCCAGGAGGCAGAGGTTGCAGTGAGCCAAGATCGTGCCACTGCACCCCAGCCTGGCACGTGGTGACAGAGCAAGACTCTGTCTCAAAAAAAAAATTTTTTTTGTGGATATGGTGACTTGCTGTGTTGCCCAAGCCAGGCACAGTGGTTCACGCCTGTAATCCCAGAACTTTGGGAGGTTGAGGCGGGCAGATCACCTAAGGTTGGGAGTTCGAGACCAGCCTGGCCAACATGGTGAAACCCTGTCTCTACTAAAACTACAAAAATTAGCCGGGCATGGTGGCGCATGCCTGTAATCCCAGCTACTTGGGAGGCTGAGGCAGGAGAATCGCTTGAACCGCAGAGGTGGAGGTTGTGGTGAGCCGAGATCACGCCACTGCACTCCAGCCTGGGCAATAACAGTAAAACTCCATCTCAAAAAAAAAATTGTCTCCTTAATGGTAAGAGGGTCCTCTGATCGGCCACCAGCCCTTCGAGTCCCTGTAGTGGCACAATCCACGCTCACCCACTGGGCCTTCTGGTCTCCCCATCCAGAGCTGACGAGTCTGGGCTTTTTGGGAAGCGGTTCTGACCAGGGGCAGCTGAAGCACTTGGATGACGTCACAGACGTAGTGAGGAAGGACGTGAGTACCGCTGCACACTTTAGGACCGCGTGTGAGCAGGGGCGCGGGGTCCCTCAGGCAATGCCAAGTATGAGGTGGGCAAGGAGGCGGCAGCAGCGCTGGGGGGAGCCCCGAACCCCCCGGCCTCTCGGCAGCCCGGTGCGGGTCCGGGGTCTGGCAGTGGTCAGTCCCCCGACAGCAGTGCAGGGCTGAGCAGCAGGCGGTTGTGGTCCGGGGTCTGGCAGCCCCCCGACAGCAGTGCAGGGCTGAGCAGCAGGCGGTTGTGGTCCCAGCACTGCCAGAGCCAGAGCAGGGCAGCTGGGCAAGCATCTTGTCCAACGCCTTGAAAGCCAAGTGCCAGTTTCCACTGCCTTTGATGGGGCACCATCCGGCAAGGAGGAGCTGGACCCCACTCCACCCTCTAAGATGAGGAGGCTGGGCCTTGACCTGGACAACCGGTCGCTGTTTGAAGGCGTTCTCCTGCTGCTGGAAGATGACGCGGCTCCAGCCGTGGGTTCCCTCTGCGGGCCGGAGTCCCCGCTGCCCCGGCGCCTTCCCACACTGCTGTTAGGGAAACCCGTGCACCCACCTGTGTGCGGGTCTTTGGGGGTGCCAGCCTGGCACCAGCAGCCCCCATCAGCTCCGCTGCCCACACAGTAAAGCTGTCACTCAGAGACCCGCACGTAACACCTGCCGTTAACAGGTTTCTCCTCTGGCTACATGGGGAGGATGCACCAGAGGCCCCGTGAGGAGTCTGGGGCTAATGGGATTCCGGCTGTTACGTGATTTGAGGGGGGTCCAGGGAAGCGGGGTCCGTTCTGGACTCTGGTGCTGTCAAGAGACGGAGTCTCTCTCTCTGTTGCCCAGGCTGCAGTGCGGTGGCACAATCTCAGCTCACCGCAACCTCCACCTCCCGGGTTCAGGCGATTCTCCTGCCTCAGTCTTCCCAAGCAGCTGGGATTACAGGCGCACCACGCTCAGCTAATTTTTTGTATTTTTAGGAGAAACAGGGTTTCACTATATTGGCCAGGCTGGTCTTGAACTCCTGACCTCAGGTGATCCACCCGCCTTGGCCTCCCAAGTAGCTGGGATTACAGGCATGAGCCACCGTGCCCAGCCGTTGATGTTTTCTGAAGAAGAAAGACAGGATGAGGGCCGTCACTGTTTATGAAGCCAGCGCTGCCCACAGCCCCCCCTTGGTCACTTTCCTGGCTGAAGGGCACCCTTGTCTTGTCTGTGTTCGGGCAGGACTGGGGGGTGGCTGTGATTTGTCTTCCGGCTCGGCCATGGAGCGGCCTGGTCATGGGTGCTCTGCAGCGGCTGTTTCTGCCCAGCAGGGAAGGCTGTGTCCCGCTGACAACGGACACTGCCTGCTGTGTTCACACAGGACAGAGTCACTTACCTTCTCAGGTGGTCTGCGGTGTTGGGGCTCCCAGGACTGGCTCTCCAAGGGCAATGTGATGACAGACAGAAAAACCAAATTCTGCCAAAGTATTTAAACAGGCTTATTCTGAACCATGGTCCGGGAAACAGTCCCTCGAGAGGTCCCGAAGACGTGCACCCGAGGCAGTCAGTTACAATTTGGTTTTATACATTTCAGAGAGACGGGAATGGCAGATAGAATCAGAAACCAGTACACAGGTCTGCCGCGGTGTCTCGCGCCTGTAATCCCAGTACACTGAGCTCAGGCGTTCAAGACCAGCCTGGGCAACATAGTGAAACCTCATCTCTACCAGACATACAAACACGTTGGCTGGTGTGGCGGGGCTCACTTGCGGTCCCAGCCACTCCAGAGGCTGAGGCAGGAGGATTACTTGAACACAGGAGGTGGAGGTTGCAGTGAGCCGAGATCTCGCCATTGCACCACAGCCTGGGTGACAAAGTGAGATCCCATCTCAAAAAAATCAATAAATCAATAAATAATCAATACATAGAAGGTGCACATTGGTTTAGCCCCAAAAGGTAGGATATCTTGGAGCAGGGCTTACAGGTTAGAGGTGGGTTTAGAGATTCTTCAGTTGGCAGTTGGTTGAAAGAGTTAAGCTTTGCCTGAAAACTTGGAGTCAGTAGAAAGGAATGCTTGAGTGAAAATAAGGAGGTCTGCTGTCTGCCGGGTGATGCCATGGCAGAGTCGCCGTATACCGGGTCAGAAACACCCATTTAACAAGCTTTTGTGGTTTGTAAGGCGTGATTCCCCCACGCTCCTTAGAAAGGAATTTGGGCAGAATTCAGTCCCCAAACTCACAGCACAGTCTCCTCTGGGCTCCAGGCAGGCAGCCCCTGAGGCTGGTGGCGGCTGCGGGTGGCTCTGCCCTCGTGGGCTCCACTCCACGGCTCGCCCCGGCCTGCGGGTCCTGCCAGCTGAGCAGGGTCCGCTCTGGGGACACCTGCTGCCTCAGTGCCACGCCCTCTCTCCTGCAGGTGGAGGAGTGGGGCCCGTTCGACCTCCTGTATGGCGCCACACCTGCCCCCGGCCACGCCTGTGACCATCCTCCTGGTGAGTGATGATGCTTCAGAAACGGCCTGTGGTCAGCTCCGGTTCCCCGGGCAGCCTGCCCCCTACCCTGTTTCCTCTCCCCCGTCCCCACCACATGCCAGGGCAGAAACTGTGAAGTGTCTGCACTTTTTTAAAAACAGCTTTATTGAGGCATCACTGACAGTAAGTTGCACAACTCCATGAGTTCTGACCGAGCTATACACCCACACACCCTCATGATGAGCAGGAGAGTGAGCAAGCCCGTCGCCACAGGCTCCCCGCTGGCCCCGTGCAGCCCCCCAGCCTGCCCACGTCTCTGCAGCTCACGTGTCCTTTGGAGCTCCCTCCAGAGGGCGGTATTTGCGCCGGGCAGGCGCTCTGCCGTCAGCTCCTGGCTCACTCAGGTTGCCCGTCTTTTCCCAACGCCGGGCCTGCCGGGGAGGGGGTTCCTTGCACCTCTGTGGCTCTGGCACAGCGAGTCCCACGCCCTCAGGCCTCTATTGCTGCTGGAGGGACAGAGCTGCCACAGGGGCAGGGGACCCCTCAGACCCAGGCCGGCACATCCCCTCGATGCCCCCAGCCCTGCTCTCGTGCCTCAGGCTCCTTAGGCCCCTGCCCAGATGCACCTGAACATCCCCAGAGCCCTCCACCCTGTTCCCCCAGCCTGGTACCTGTTCCAGTTCCACCGGCTCCTGCAGTACGCTCGGCCCTCGGGCAGCACCCGGCCCTTCTTCTGGATGTTCGTGGACCATCTGAGGCTAAACAAAGAAGACCAAGACCTCGTGTATCGCTTCCTGGAGGTGTGTGGGTGGCCGGGCGGTCCTCCCTCTGGCCCATGCCCATGTGAGGGAGGGGCTGTTGGGGTGGAGCTCAGCCTACACTCCAGGCTCCGGGCCAGGCCCCCTGCGGCCCCCGCTTTCCAGGTGGGCAAAGGACTCAGGAGAGCTGCTGCGCGGCTCAGGCAGGGGCTGTGGTGCCTGGGACACCAGACTCCTTCCAGGACGGCCATGGAGGGTGGTCCCACCTCGCACCTCTCCCGTGCTCGCAGAACTCAGCTGCGGGGACTCACCTCCTCCCGCCCTGCCCCCTCAGTCTGCACACACACGTGCATGTCACACCACACACACTCACAGGTGCACACACTTGCCTCACACACGGGCACACCACACACACATGCTCACACCACACACTCACATAAACAGCCTTTCTTCATGCGTCTGAATCCCAATTATCAGAGGAACCACTTTTGGGCTCAGTGACGGATCCATCTGGGACGGACAGGCCGGGTGTTCCAGATACTTCCAGGGTGGGGCAGGGACTGCCACACCTCAGCCACAGGAGACAGGCCACAGGAGACAGGCCACAGGAGACAGGCGCAAGGGTCAGGAGGGGGACGTTCCTCATGCTCTCGGTTGCACAGAGGGGCCGCAACCAGCGAGGGCTCCGACCACCGAGCGGGCAGCACCTGTGGGCTGGAGATTTGCTGGGGTCTGGGTGGGGTCAAGGGTCTGGATGGGGTTGAGGTTACAGGTAAGGTCGAGAGTCCAGACAGGGTCGAGAGTCCAGACAGGGTCAAGGGTCCAGGAGGGGTCCAGGGTCTTCTGGTGCTGGGAATCTCATGGAGAGGCTGGGGTCCAGGGAAGCGGGGTCCGTTCTGGACTCCGGTGCTATCAGGAGACGGAGTCTTTCTGTTTCCCAGACTCCACGAACTGAGAACCACAAGGTCTGTGCTTTTAAAACAGGAGGCTGTTTCTCTAACGGGGGGACAGCTTGCAAAGCCTTGTTCCCCAGGCTGGGAAGCGTGGTCTCCGCTGCCAGGACCAGAGCCAGGAGGAGGCGTTTGGAAGGGCAGGGGTGGCCAGGGCAGGGGCTCCGTGCTGAGCAGGTTATGGAGGAGCGGCGAATATTTATAAAGGGCCCCTGCTGCACGCATACTAAGCAAACGTGTGTAACATGCGGCCCGCGTTCGTGCCTGGGTGGAGCCTTCACATGTGACTGTCGCCGTGAGGCCCTAAACGTCAGAGTCTTCTCAGGACACGCAGGCGCTCAAGTGCGCAGCCTCTGTAAACCGGCCAGAGCCGGTCCATGGTGGGGGTCCCTTACCAGGAGGAGGTTCCTGAAGTCAGTGTCCCGCCCAATCAGAGCCGTGGTCACGGCGGTGGGACGGGGTCACCCGGCGTCTGCAGGTGGATGAGCTGCGGTCGTCTGAATCTTGCTCATCGACGGGGGCCGGTGCTTGTGTAGCCGCTGGAGGCAAAGCGGCGGTGGTGAGGGCAGAGTCCGTCCTCTGGGTGTGGGGCACGCGGCTCCACCCTTCCTAGCGTGCCTGAAGTCCCGTCTGTAATTGGTATCTTACTGCCACAGAGTCTGTTCTGTTGGTTTAAAATGATTCATCAGCTGTTTTCTCCAAAGGTGATGTTTAAGAAAAAGGCGGGGACGTAGAGGACCCAGTCAGGCTAGAAAGTCGGTCGACCGCATAGGGCCATTGGCAGCTGAGGCCAGTGGGCCCGTCGGGGGGGCAGCGCTCACCGTCCAGGTCCCCTGACCCACGGCCACCCCTCCCATCCCCAGATGGAGCAGGCCACCATCCCGGATGTCTGCGGCGGAGTCCTGCAGGGCGCTGTCCGAGTGTGGAGCAACATCCCAGCCATCAGGAGGTATTTCCCGGGCAGCTGGAGCCGTTCAGGGCCAGGAGGACCCAGAAGTGGGGTTCACCAAGGAAACAGTGTCTGTCTAGCAGAGCCAAGCCCAGAGCAACCTCTGCCCTGGTGGCCCTCGGGAGCACCCTTAGACCCTGGAGGCACCGAAGCCCAAGGACGCCCCTTTCCTCTTGGGGACCTTCTCCAGTGCTGGCTCTCAGCTTCTCAGGGTCCAGCCCCTGGAAACCCTCATGTGCCTTAACGGCCTGGCCCTGGATCGGCTGCAGCCTCCAGGCTTTCCCTCTGTGTCGCCTCCTCACCTCCCTCGCACACCCACAGGCGCCTCACGTGTGCTCACACTCAGCCGCACTCACACAACTCACATGCTCATCCACACACCTGTGTGCTCATGCAGTCATTCCCCCCCACACACAGTCATCCCCACGGTCACACTCATCCACACGCACACATGCTCAGTCACACTGTCACACGCTCACAGCACACACACTCATGGCTCACACACACACAGTCATCCCCACGGTCACACACATCCACACACACACATGCTCAGTCACACTGTCACACGCTCACAGCACACACACTCATGGCTCACACACACAGTCATCCTCATGGTCACACACATCCACACACACATGCTCAGTCACACTGTCACATGTTCACACAGCACACACACTCATGGCTCACACACACAGTCATCCTCATGGTCACACACATCCACACACACATGCTCAGTCACACTGTCACATGTTCACACAGCACACACACTCATGGCTCACACACACAGTCATCCTCATGGTCACACACATCCACACACACATGCTCAGTCACACTGTCACATGTTCACACAGCACACACACTCACGGCTCACACACAGTCATCCTCATGGTCACACACATCCACACACACATGCTCAGTCACACTGTCACACGCTCACAGCACACACACTCACGGCTCACATATACACATTCATCACCACGGTCACACTCATCCACACACACTTGCTCAGTACACTGTCACATGCTCACACATGTTCACATGTGCTCACTCACACAAACACAGGCACACATGCATCAGTCTCACACCCACCCACACGCTTGCACACCCACAGCACACTCCTGGGCCTCCGTCCTCACCTTCCGGTGCCTTAAACACACGGCCCCGCCCCACATGCCCTCCCGCCACACCCATGGTCTCTCCCAGCTGCCTACCCCCCTTGGCAGCCTTTCTGAACGGCCCAGACCTTGCACCCCACAGCCAGCCGCCCATCCATCCCCTCACTCCCACACCTGCCTGGCGTGCCCAGCATGCATGTGCATTCCTGTGGAAGCAGCGCCTTCTGGCTCAGCTGAGTCATGTCTCTTCCTGAGTGAGTTCTGGAAACTTCTTCCTCTCACCTCTCTGGTTCTGGCATTCTCCCAGCTCTCCACCATGCCATGATCATCCTGTGGCCTGGCACCTGCCAAGGTGTGGTGCCCGCAGGTCCTGCTGGCCTGGCCTCCCCTGGATTTGAGTTTGAGTGGGGCTGAGCTGAAGAGCTTTGCCAGAACGCTTTCTTTTTTTTGAGTCGGAGTTTCGCTCTTGTTACCCAGGCTGGAGTGCAATGGCGCGATCTCGGCTCACCGCAACCTCCGCCTCCTGGGTTCAAGCAATTCTCCTGCCTCAGCCTCCTGAGTAGCTGGGACTACAGGCGTGCACCACCATGCCCAGCTAATTTTTTTTGTATTTTTAGTAGAGACGGGGTTTGACCATGTTCACCAGGATGGTCTCAATCTCTTGACCTCGTGATCCACCCGCCTCGGCCTCCCAAAGTGCTGGGATTACAGGCGTGAGCCACTGCGCCCGGCCCCCGGAAGTGCTGGGATGACAGGCGTGAGCCCCCGCGCCCGGCCTAGAATGCTTTCTCTTAGAAGCCCTCTCACCTGCATGCCTCCCTACAACCTCCCCCTAACCCTAGTCCTGCTGCCCGCCACACCACTCCTTGAGGGGGCCGTGTCAGGCTCTGTGAGGCTGGGAGAGCAGGGGTGAAGGTGGGGGCAGACCCAGCAACACCTGTGTGCGCTACAGGGCATGCCTCACGCGCTGTCTGGCCTGGAGGCTCCTTAGCCATGTGCGTCCACACATTAGCGAGAGGACAGCGCACCATCAGGGTCCTTACGTGGCGGACCCAGGGTCACAAGGCTGCTCCACCAAAGGCGCCTCCTTCCGCTCCAGTGGCCACACGTGCGGCCCCTGCAGGGTTGGGCCATGGGCTGGCAGCTGCCTCTTCCCAGGCCCCCCATTCTGAGCGAGGCCCTGCAGGGCTCTTCCGAGGGCTGCATGCACCTGCATCCTGTCCTGGGGGTCGCATGGTTCCCAGAAGGAGGCTGGCAGCTCCTTCTCACAGGTGTGCCTCCCAGGCTCTGGGTGTCCCCACAGTGACGTGAGACACACCCCCTCACTAAAAGGAGAAATCATTTTGCAGAGATGGCCACCATCGCTCCCAGGATGGTCAAAGACAGTCCCCACTGCCCAAGGGAGGCCTTCACCCCAGAATAAGCTGAGGAATGTTCCTTGGCTCCAGTGGGGTGGCTGGGAGCGTGAGAGGGGGTATCACTGCCAAGTCTCCAAAGCCCCTCTTCCCAAGGGCCCCTCACACAGCAGGCTGGCAGGGGACCCCTTCCTCTCCCCACCTCCCCTCCTGCGCCCAGGGCTGGGGCTTCCAGCACAGGCAGCCCTGGGAACCCAGGGGGCGGGCTTTGGAATAGACTTCCCCAGGAATGCGAGGATGTGGCCAACCTTTGCCCGGAGTCTTGCCCTTTTCTCTTGGGGGTGTTGCCCAGGGATGGTGACGTCCTCTAGCGAGGGCCGTGGAGCTCGCAGTTCACACAGAGTGGGACCTTACACGGAGCTGGACTCATTTCTCAGAGTCCAAGACTCTGATCCTTGGGGACCCTGCCTGTCACCCCCTGCCTGCTTCCCAGGGGATCCGCCCCCCTTCCCCCACCCCCCGCCGGTGGAGGCAGGAAACGGGGCAGCCACCTGGTTCCCTGCTGCTCACTCCACCTCCTGGAGAAAAACTCCCAGAATGGGGTGGGGACTTCTGGGAATCTTAGCGCCTGGGACAACTGAGAGACAGGCTGTTCCCCTCACCCCCGGCAGCGCTTTGTCCCCAGCCCTGTCTCCTGGGCACCGCACCAGCTCACAGCTCCCCTCCCCTCTCCTCCCCTCTCCCCTTCCCTTGGCAGCAGGCACTCGGCCTTGCCTTCAGAAGAAGAATTGTCCGTGCTGGCTCAGAACCGACAGAGCTCCAAGCTCCCCACCCAGCGGCCCATCAAGCTGCTGAAGAGCTGCTTTCTCCCCCTAAGAGAGTATTTCAAGTATTTTTCAACAGAACTCACTTCCTCTTCATAAATGAGTCACTATACTGTGAAAAGTAAAAAAGACTTCCTAGAACAAGCCCAGCTCTCCTGACGCCGTCTTCCTCTCCTCTTCCGCTCGTTTCATTTGCTGGTTGCTGGTCTCTGGCTTCCTCGTGTCACTGCAGGCCCACACTCCGCAGGGTTCTGGAGACCCAGGGTCTCTCCCCCGTCACCCTGGCTCAGGGACAGGGCGAGGCCCAGACCGCACGTCGTGGGTCAGTCACACTGTCACACGCTCACAGCACACACACTCATGGCTCACACACACAGTCATCCTCATGGTCACACACATCCACACACACACATGCTCAGTCACACTGTCACACGCTCACAGCACACACAGTCATGGCTCACACATTTCTGTGAGAAAACATTTCTGTGTTCTAGCTGAGAAGCTAAAATACAGGTATTGGTTGTGTCTAGTATAGGCACAGCAGGCTGGCATCCTGCAGGGCATGGAGTGGAGGCGGGAAATGGGCAGGAGGCGTCTGAGAAGCGCCTGCGCTGGGTCCCAAGGGATGCACTTATTGGTGGAACCTTCCCCAAGAGACCAAGACCGCTGTTTGCTTTCTTTTTTTTTTTTCTTTTTCTGTTTTTGGATGGAGTCTCGCTCTGTCACCCAGGCTGGAGTGCAGTGGTGTGATCTCGGCTCACTGCAACCTCCACCTACCAGGTTCAAGCGATTCTCCTGCCTCAACCTCCTGACTAGCTGGGATTACAGGTGTGCGCCACCACACCCAGCTAATCTTTGTATTGTTAGTAGAGACGGGGTTTCGCCATGTTGGCCAGGCTTGTCTTGAACTCGTGACCTCCAGTGATCCACCTGTGTCAGCCTCCCGAAGTGGTGGGATTACAGGTGTGCACCACCACACCCGGCCACTGTTTGCTTTCATAGAGAAAACCATGCGCCCTGATCATAGCTGCACCAAACAACCCCGGAAAGTACCAGACGGCAGCCTTGGAGGGCAGAGGAGGGACCTGCTGAACAGATGGTTCGGAGACCAAGGCCAGAGCCACGCACAAAGGGTGTCACCTGTGTCGTACTCCGGGCGGTGTCACTTGCAGAAAGCAGGGCTCTTCCTGGCCTGCTGCAGTTTGAGTTTGAGTGAGGATAAGCCCACCAGAAAGCTCTGCCGCAGGCTGGGCTCAAATCACATGAAATGAATCCCGCAGGGGACCTCTGGGGTCTGCACTGGGACTACTGGTGGTACATAAAACGCTTGTGGAAGAGAGGTTAAAGTTGGACCTTTTGAAGATTAAAACTATGTGTCTTGAAGTAGAGTCCACATCTTCACTTGAACTAACATGGCTGGATCCTCTTTGGACAGTCCCGGACTCTGACAACACAGGTCTCACGTCCAGGGATGAATGCAGCGGGCTCCGTAATGACCCGGGGTTCCTGAAGCCACAGAAAACAGGGGAGCGCAGGTGAGGCTATCGAAGGGCAAATGAGCCCTCTAGGGAGGCTGTGCTCAAGCTGTCAGTCAAAGGGGGCTGAGGCCATCGTGAGCCCACAGGCCAGGCCTGTGGTGAGAGCTCCGGGCAGGGCGGGCTGGGCCCAGGCTGCATCCACGCAGGGAACCAGTGTCCCGGGCCCAACACAACTCAGGCTCCCTTTCCGTTGGGCTGCTTTAAAGCGGGGGCGCAGGGCGCTGCGGGGCTTTCTGCCCCTCAGGATATGCTTTCCTTCTTTCGTTTTCTCCTCAGCCCTCAGAACCGTCCACCCCACCTTGAGATGCTCTGTGTATTTTATTGCAAGTTTTTATTTTTTGAGAGAAGGTCCAGCTCGTCTCCCAGGCTGGAGTGCAGTGGCACACACAGTTCACTGCAGCCTGCAACTTCTGGGCTCCAGTGGTCCTCCGGCCTCAGCCTCTGGAGCAGCTGGGACTACAGGTGCGTGCCACCATGCCCGGCTCATTTTTTTAAATTTATAGAGATGGGGTCTTGCTCTGTTGCCCAGGCTGTTCTCGAAATCGTGGGCTCAAGTGATCCTCCCACCTTGGCCTCCCTAAGTGTTGGGATTACGGGTGTGAGCCGCTGTGCCCGGCCCTCTAAGTATTTTAGTTTTACACATAGGACCGGCCTCATGATCCCATGCTCAGCTGAACAGTGACCCCCCAAAAGATGCCCAGGTACCCATTCCCGGATCCCATGAATGCTGTATGCCAAAGGAAGGCCTTTGCTGGCTGGATTAAATTGGGGTGGGAGGCCTCCCTATGTCACCCAGGTGGGTTCTACCTGTCATTTCAAAGGGCCTCTGAAGAGGGGGGCAAAGCGAGGCTTGACCACACAGCGGAGCCACGTGGCCACCGAGGCAGAGGCTGGAGTGCTGCAGACACAAGCGCAGGGACGCCCAGGGCCACCGGGAGCCGGGAGAGGCGCGGGGGACGCCCAGGGCCACCGGGAGCCGGGAGAGGCGCCGGGGACGCCCGGGGCCACCGGGAGCCGGGAGAGGCGCGGGGGACGCCCGGGGCCACCGGGAGCCGGGAGAGGCGCGGGGGACGCTCCCCTAGCACCTCCAGCAGGCAGATTTCGGGCCGCTACCCCCCAGGGCCCAGAGAGGCTTTGTGTTGTTTTGAGCCAGCAAGCGTGTGGTCATTAGTTCCAGCGCTGACAGGAAACGAACCCACAGTTGTGCACCACATAACAGTGCCAACAGGCAATGCGACGGTGCCCCCGTAAGGCCACAATTCGGTATTTTTACTGCACCTGTTCTATGTTTAGATGGGTTTAGATACACAAATACCAGTGAGTCCCAGCTGCCTACACTATTCAGTGCAGTCACCTGCTGCACAGGCTTGTGGTCCAGGAGCAGCAGGCGTGACACGCGGCCCCAGCGTAGTGGGCTGTGCCACCAGGCCCAGTCGGTGTGCACGCACTCTGTGATGTTCACACAAGGACAGAATCACCTGGGGACGCATTTCTCAGAAGGAACGAATCCTTTTCGTTAAACAACATACGCGGCACCCCCTAAGGGCAAAGATCTTCCTCGGCCAGGAGTTGAGCTCCCAGCATCAGCCAAGGCCCGTGCTGTCAAACGCGGGTTGCTGTGCTAGACCCCAAAGGGACCGGGGCCTAGAGGTGCACCGTGGCAGAGATCAGAAGACCCCCGCACCCTCCAAACGGCAGAGCAGGGCACCCTGGGGCCAGGGGCATAGGGCAGCCACTTCCTGCTTCTATGACTTGCACCCAGAGTCTTGAACCCCAAGCTGCACAAATACAATTCCTGCTTGGTTCCCAGTGGGCCCTGAACACTGCCAAAGGGCCTTCTCTCCACACTCCTGGAACAAAAGCCCATTCTGCCTGCCGGAGAAACAGTCACGGGTGGCAGGAAACTAAAACCTTCCTTTGACTACAGGAAACTTCCCAAGGGGTTTTCTGTTTCTTCATCTGAAACCCTCTGCGTGTGGTAACCACGCACCAGTGTGCTGCGTGTTCACTTACAACAACCCACATTTGTGTATATGTCACAGACGGGGGATGCAGGCCCCAGGAGGAAGGAACCTGCTGACCTGCTGAGGTCACACAGCTCGGAGCAGAAGAGGATGTGAACCAGCCGCCGCTTACCGTTGTCTGTGAGGTTCCTGGGCCGTCCCGGCCTGCCTCAGTGTCCCCTTCCGACCCAGCTGCATTCCTGGCCCCTGCCTGGCTGTGCCCTCCACGCCGCGTCCCCTCTCTCGGGAGGGCCTGCCTGCAGCACTTGGCTTGCTGGAGTCTCTGGCGTCTGCCCGGGAAGCAGAGCCTGGACCTGCCCCCTCGGTCCCTCTCCCACCGCCCCTGGGTGGCACTGGGGAGCCGCAGGGTCTGGACCCACCGACAGGGCACCTTCCCTGCGCCGTCGCAGATGAGTGGCCCCGCTCTTGGGAGACCTTAATTGGGAGGCTCTGCTCCCCCAGGACCCAGTGCCCACCCTCCCACAACCCCCTCGCGTTATCCGGGGTCCGTCCCCGTCCCCGCAGTGTGGAGGGAATTCAGGTGAGCCCGGGGGCGGAGCGTTCCGCCAATGGTGGCGGCGTGGCCCCGGACCTCAGCCGCAAGCGCAGAGGCGCGCGGAGCCCGGCCTGTCAATTAGGGAGGGCCTCCAGAAGGAGGTGGGCCGGCCCGCAGCCCGCTCGGCGCACCTGCGCCGTCCCCTCCCTGCAGCCACCTGCCCCGGGGAGAGGAACCTCGGTCCCCAGCATCGCGACCCCTCCAGCCTCGCGGGTCCCAGCCGGTGCCCCTAAGCGTGTCCCGGGAAGCGCACGTCCACGCTGGCGCTGAAAGGGGTTTTCTGGCTCCAGGGACGGGACGCGCCCTAGACAGTCCCGCTCAGACGGGGTTGCGCGCCGGACCTCACCCGTGTGCGGACGCCGGTGCCTCCGCCCTGCGCGCCGCGGGCCCTGTTCAGCTCTTCCCGCTGGAGGGCAGGCGCCCCCCGACCCTGCCCTCTGCCAGGCGCACAACTTTAAACCCCCCAACCCCCATCTCTCAGCCTGGCCGGGAGGGGGAAGTCGCCGGGCTTCAGTGCTTCCTGCCCGGCCGCCCCCGCCGCCCCCGCCGCCCGTCTCTTCCGCCTTCTTGTTTTGTGTCTGGTCTCTCTGCTCCGCAAAAAACTTGCCTTCCACGGGGAGACGTTTCCGTATTTTTTAAGCTTTTGTCCGCGGCATTCTCTACCTCTTGGCTGAAGGAATGACAGCCTGCGGGGTGCCGTCTGGGTCCCCCGTCTCCCGGCGCCTCTGGCTTCCTCCGCGCGCCTAAGGCGGTGGGGGTCCGAGCCGACCAGAGACTGGGGCGCCAGGAGGAGGGTGCCCCTCTGCCCTGTCCAGCAGCCTCAGCCAGGCCCGTCCGGGGGCGCCTCTGCAGAAAGGGGGTCACGTCCCCTCTGGGCCCCACCTTACCCCAACTGAGACCCCTAAACCAGGGGTCCCACCCGAAATCAGGGAGGGAAAGGGTGTGCTGGGGGCTGTGGGCGGGGAGCAGGGGCCCTGGGTCCAACCCTCGGCTGCGTGGCGCGGCCTTTCCCAGACCCGCTGCCCCAGACTCCGGGCCAGACGCCACTGCCAAGGCTGACGAGCTCAGAGCCGGAGCCGCAGGCTGCCTTGGTTTCCCGGCGGCGGCTCCTCAGTGCCAGTGTTAGGCAAACAGGCTGCGCCAGCGCCCTCCGTTCCTCTAGACGGCTGAGGGAGCAAGGCCAGGTTGGGTTGGGCTGGGGCTGGCCCAGAGGGTAGAGCCCGCCCACCTTCCCTCCCTCCTTCCATTCATGCATTCATTCAGTCAATCATTCATTCCTCAGCAGTAGCTTTCACTCGCCCAAGTCCTGGAGATCATCCGAGCGGAGCGGGCCGGGGACTTGGCGCTCTCCCAGCGAGGCCTCGGGGCCTGGGTCCCCGGACCCCTTCTCAGGGAGGGCCGCAGGACCGGGGCATTCTGCGCGGCGCGGGGAGCGGCCCTGGCCTCCCACGCCGCGCCGGCCCCCGCAGCACCCCTAGCCACCTTCCTCCCGGGCACCTCCCACCCGTGCGTTTCCCGGGACGCCCAAGGCCTCCAGGTCCGCGTGCAGGCGGACGGCCCGACCTGCCTCTGTCCCGCCTCCGGCCGACGGGCACCCTCGCCTGGGCAGAGCTGAACTTTCTCGAGCCGCCGCGCCACGCGCCCCGGCGCGGCCTCGGTAGCGAGAGGAGCCAGGTCGGGGGCAGGGACGGGGGCGGGGCAGACCGGGGACAGGGGCGGAGCGGGGACACGACTGCCTCCCGCCCGCCGCGCGCTGGGCGCTCAGAGCTCGGGCGCAGCGGAGCGCAGTTAGATCCGATCTCCCGCGCCCCGAGGTTGCCGCGCCCCGAGGCCTCCCGCGGCCCAAGTTCTCCGTGGCCCGAGGTCTCCAGCGGCCCGAGGTCTCCGCCAGCGCCATGCGGCTGAGCAGGTGAGCCGGGGAAGGAGCGGCGGCGCCGCGGTCAGGGGCGGGGTGGCTCGGTCGGCGCGTCCCCAGCTCGGCTCGGACGTGGGGCCTGCGAAGCTCGCTTGGAGGAGCCGGGCGGGCAGTGCGCACCCGGAGAGCGGGCGACGAGGGCACCGGGGCGGCCGGCGGGGCGTGGACGGCAGCGGGCTGCGGAGGCCGGCACCGGGACCCGCGCGAGGACGCGCAGCCGTGCGGGGGCGGACCGGGGGCGGGGTCCCTGCCAGGGAAAGGGGACCGCGAACGCTGGAAGGAGGGAGGGAAGGGGGCGCACCCCGCACGCCCGGGTACCGGCGCTGCCCCTTCCACTCCCTGGCACCACTGATTTCCCAGAAGCTGGGTGAAGGAGGGAGGCGACTGGCCGGGCTTTCTCCAAGGCCAGCCGGGTGCTCACGGTCTGGCGACACGCCCTCCCCCACACACGTGGGATTCCCCGCAGCCAGGCAGCTGGTCCGCACTGGGGAAGGTGGGGCTGCCTAAACCGGGAGTGACAGCTTCCTCCTGGCTTTTTGTGAAAATATGCTCTTCGCAACCCAGGTCCTAGGGTTCGCAGCCCGTGCTCCCCTGGGTGAACCGGTGAGGCCCCTGACCCTAGGGGTGCCTCCCGCATAGCCCAGAACTGGCCCACACCTGGGTCACACTGCCCAGTACCCCTCCTAGTTAGAAATGTATGCAATTATGATCCTGCCCTAGAGAGAAAGAATTTAAGTCTGTGACTGTCACAGCCCTCCCAGGTCTTAGCTCTCCACCACTCGCACCTCCAAGCAGGTGACCCTGTCTGTGTTGGGTCTTGAGGCAAACTCAGGGTTGGGGGGAGGGAGGTTAGATGTAGGGGTGCTGAGGGCCCAAGGAGAGGACACAGAGGCCGCTGGGTGGGCAGCACCCAGGGAGGGGATAAACCGGAAAGAGCTCGGAGCAGCTCCCCGGCCCAGAAAGCCCCCCAGTGTCCTGAGGAGGCCTCCGTAGACAGGATGGGCCTTGTGAGCTGGTGAGGAACCTGGGCACTGTGGGAGAGAAATGGGGGCACAGAGGGGTTCTCACAGCTGTCGTTTAGAAGGTGGCCCCGGGGAGATGCCTGAAGGGGCTGAGGCTGGAGGCAAGGAGGCCCAGGTGGAGGCCATCACAAACATCTTGCAGCCAGAATGTCGACCCCAACAGGGGGAATGGGAGAGAGAGGAAGGGTCACCGGCAGGCTTCAAGAGTCCCTGGTGGCCTGGGGCTCACTTTGGTGCGTGTGTGTTCACTTGGTACAGGCACACCTCCATGCAGACTCAGGTGATGGCCATCGTGGGTGGGGCCAGGGTTTCTGTGGCTCCAGGGCTCAGGGACAGGCCACTGGGAGGTTCCCACGAGACCAGCCTTTCACTTAGGAAGCCCCCAAGGTTTCCGAGGCAGAGGCCAGACAGAAGGGGGATGAATGTCTCCCAGACCTTGGAGGTGCAGGAACATCAGAGAAGGAGGTGTCCCTGCTCCGGGGGCTCCCACTTTGTGGGGAGCTGGCCCCATAAACTGACGATCTGGGGGACTGGGGCAGGCCACGAAGGGCCTCCACCTGGGGAGGGCATCCTGGGGCTGGCGGGAGGAGGTGGAGAGCCTGAGGCATACAGGGTGCCAAGGCTCCCCGACCCAAGATGGCAGGAGCAGTGGAGTCACGAGGGGGGTTTGCTGCCTGAGGCAGGGCACCGCCTGTGGCAGGATCTGAAACAGGAGGAGCCCAAGTTTTGTTTCAAAATGATCTGCATTACCCACAGGGCTGTCCCGTCACGGGCACACCTGATGTTCTCCGTCTCCCCAGCATTTTAAGTGAAGCTCCTGTTATATGTGCCCTGAAAGCTTTTTTACCTCTGATTTCCTACAATTTCTTGGAATTTGTCCCCAGGAAGGCTAGACCAGCCTCAGGGGTGTCCCTCGCTCTCCTTCGTCCTCACGTTGGCATCATTGTGTTTCCGGGGATTTGTCGCCACCAGAGCTAGAGAGTGGCAAGAGGCTGCCGGCCCCTCGGACTTTCGGTGCTGGGCAGGGGGTGGCGGTCCTGGCTCCAGACCCCGAGTTCGCATGGAGAACGGAGGCAGGCAGGCTCCTGCCTTCACATTTCTGTGATGGACGGAACTGCCTCCTGCCCGGGGAACCAGCCTGCTCCTATTGGGAAGATGCAGGTAACTCACCCGCGGCCCCACCTCACCTGCGTTTCTGGTTTTTTTCCAGTCCTGGACTGCTCTTCCTGCTCCTCAGCAGCCTTCGAGCCGGTAAGTTCAGGGGGTGTTTTGCCACCAGTGTGAGCGCCCAGCTCTCAGATGGGCTGTCTGGCTATGTGGGCTGCCGGCCGCAGGGTGCCAGGAGCAGCCTCACCAGGCTCCTTTTTGCTTCTCAAGTGGCCCTTTGGAGAAAGTTGGCACCTAAACTAGGTTGCTGCCCAAGATGGAAATATTTCCTTAAAGGGAAACATTTCTGCAAACTCTGGAGTTCTTGTTTGATTTTGTGTTTGTTGCAGGCAGAATGCAGTTCCTCTGAGCCAGGGCTTCCTGGGCCCCCTGGTCTCCCTGTCCCGGGCAGCAGCCCTGCTGAGCCCTAAGAGCCACCAGCCTCTAGAAGAGCCAGGAATAGGGGCGAGGCACCACAGCACAGACCCGAAGCCTTGCCGAGCCTTCCAGCCTAGAGCGCTTCGGAGGCAGGCGACACACACAGGTTTTCCCACAGGCATTTACGTGGTTGTGCAAACGATAAAGCCACCCCATGTCTGTTACATTTATGAGACCTTTCCTGATGGAAGAGAGCAGCATCATAATGTAATTCTTGAGAAATTGTTTTCCCTTAAATGCCTGATTTTTAAAGAATGTTTTAATCTACATGAATTATAGACTCCCACAAAGTAGTAAAAATAGTGCTGAGTAACAGAAACGATGCTGAGTCCATCCAGCTGCTCCTCCCGGGCAGCCCAGCCCCTTACTTAATGGGAGTGTGTCATCAAAGCCAAAGATTGACATTGGACCTCACCGTGAAATACTCACGCTTTGCAAGTCTCACTGCATTCCTACATGTGCCTTGTTAGTGAATTCTGAGCCACAGTTGGCATTTGAGGCTCGAAACCCAAAGCCTGCCCCAGACAGCAGCTTCATGGCCTGGGCATTGGCCTCAGAAAACAGATTTTGCACCTTTCGGGTCGTTGCAGATACTCAGGAGAAAGAAGTCAGAGCGATGGTAGGCAGCGACGTGGAGCTCAGCTGCGCTTCCCCCGAAGGAAGCCGTTTCGATTTAAATGACATTTACGTGTACTGGCAAATCAGTGACACGGTGGTGACTTACCACGTCCCACAGAACAGCTCCTCCTCCGTGGCCAGCCGCTACAGGAACCGGGCGGCGATGTCGCCGGCCGGGATGCTGCAGGGCGACTTCTCCCTGCGCTTGTTCAATGTCACCCCCGACGACGAGCAGAAGTTTCGCTGCGTGGTGCTGAGTAAATCCCTGGGATTCCAGACAGTCTTGGAAGTTGTGGTCACACTGCATGTGGCAGGTAGGACCGTCGAGGCAGAGAGAGCTGGGTCCATCCCAGCCTCCCATCATGGAAGAGTGTTCACGAAATTGAAACCCCCTCCCTGGCTCATTCACTGTTTCTTCCAGTGAAGAAAATTCTCAGCTGTGTTATCAGGCCTCTGTCTAACTTCAAGGGAAACTAAACAGCTGAAAAATCCTTAACGCATGACCTGTGGCTGCTTGGTTTCCCAGAAGAGCGCCTGGCCTTGCCGTCTTTGCCTTTTTTGAGTTAGTTAGTTTTTTACGACAGGGTCTCACTGTTGGCCAGGCTGGAGCACAGTACTGGGATCACGCTGCAGCCTCGATCTCCTGAGCTTAAGCAGTTCTCCTGCCTCAGCCTCCTGAGTATCTGGGACTACAGGCACCTGCCACCTCGCCAGGCTAATTTTCGATTATTTGTAGAAATGGAGTCTCACTATGTTGCCCAGGCTGGTCTCAAACTCCTGGGCACAAGTGATCCTCCTGCCTCACCCTCCCAAAGTGCTGGGATTACAGGCATGAGCCACCGCGCCCAAACTAGAGTTTTAAAAGTGAAATGTGAAAGGAGAACAAAATTTAAGAGAAAAATTAGAGGCAACCAAGGAGCTCTGGGCACTTCATCAGGGAGAACAGCCATGTCCATTTCAGATGGACTGCGAGCCCCTGTGTCAGCAGCGAGATGAACCAGACCCAGAAAAGGGGGTCCCGGAACAGCTGCCGGCTGTGGAATGGTTGCCAGTCACTGCCCGCCAGGCTCAGCGGTCCCTGGCCACTGGGACTGCCTTGGGGGATGACTCCTGGGCAGGACAGGGCCGAGCTGGCTGCTCAGACCACAGCCTCGGTCCTGGCCACGTCGGGCCACAGTGGGCTGCCTCCCCAGTGACCCGGCCTTGGCACTGTGTACCCTGTTTCTTGACCGGCAGGGCCTGGCATCTCTCACCACCTGTTTCCCTCCCCCGCAGCAAACTTCAGCGTGCCGGTCGTCAGCGCGCCCCACCGCCCCTCCCAGGATGAGCTCACCTTCACGTGTATGTCCGTGAACGGCTACCCCCGGCCCAGGGTGTACTGGATCAACAAGACGGACAACAGCCTGCTGGACCAGGCTCTGCAGAATGACACCATCATGCTGAACACGCAGGGCTTGTACGACGTGGTCAGCGTGCTGAGGATCGCGGCGACGCCCAGCGTGAACATCGGCTGCTGCATAGAGAACGCGCTTCTGCAGCAGAACCTGACTGTGGACAGCCAGACAGGTAAGCTCCCAGGGTCTGCGTGCTTGCCCGCTCCCAAGACGGTGGGGCCAGGGCTGGCTTGGGAGACCCTCTGAGGCGGAGATGGACAGTCCCTTCGACGGACACAGCAGGACACCAAAAGGTGGTGAAAGGAAGAGGAGGAGAGAGGCGCACGTCGCGCAGCGAGGACCAACACGGTGTCCGGGAACAGGAACGGCGCCGGGCCAGTGCACGTGGCTCAGTTTCCTTCGCCTGGAGTCAGTTTCACTGAACCTGCTTGACAGCTGAGGGCTGAACTCTGAGGCCGGTAACACTCCAGAAGCCACAGGACTAGGAAGCAGCAGCCCAGGACGGAAGCCATCCCTGTGCAGCCCCCGCCCAAGCTCCCTGCCTCTTGAGAAGACTGAAGCTCCCAGACCCGGGAATCCCACTGGGCACGGCTGCTGGCTCAGCTCCTCCCTGTGGAAGGGGTGCAGGCGGGGACGTCTGCGCTGAGGCCACAGGCCCGCCCCATTTGTGTCCCCGTCTCCTGTGTCAGGATGAGAGGCAGAAGGAGGAGGCAGGAGATGATCGAGGGGGGGCCTGGGGCCCTGCTGGCTGCAGGAAAGGGGCTGCCAGCAAAACTCACCATGTGGCCCCGTGCAAAGCAAGAATGCAGGGCTCGGCCAGGCGAGGTGACTCACGCCTGTAGTCCCAGCACTTTGGGAGGCCAAAGCAGGTGGATCACAAGGTCAGAAGTTCAAGACCAGCCTGGTCAACATGGTGAAACCCTGTCTCTACTAAAAATACAGATGGTAGTGGGTGCCTGTCATCACAGCAACTTAGGAGACTGAGGCAGAGAACTGCTTGAACTGGGAGGCGGAGGTTGCAGTGAGCTGAGATCGCAGCATTGCACTCCAGCCTAGGCGACAGAGCAAGACTTCATCTCAGAAAAAAAGAACGCAGGGCTCCTTGTTTCAGAAGCTTTGAGAACTCCAGACAGTGACTGCAGGAATCACAGCAGCTGCCGGCCTTTCTGAGCTCAAGAAGCCTGCCCAGGTGCACACCCTGGAAGTCCACCCTGAGCACCAGGATCCCCTGAAGAGCCGGACGTTCTCCTTGAAATCGGGGCTTAGGCCCTGTGACTCACGTTCAGAGTCTGTGAGCTGCGTGCAGCAGGATGAGGACTGCCCCCAAAGCAGCCTCTGATAAGTGCCTTTCAGCCCACATATGCCCCCCAGAGCAGCCCGAGGGGTAGCAGAAGGTTCTCCCAGGGCCATCGTCTCAAGCCCGGTCACACAGTGGGGTCATCTGGGCAGCCTGTGAAACCCCCGTGCCCAGACCCATTGGACCCAGAGCTCTGGGCAGGCACTGGGCCTCAGGACAGTGTAAAAGCTGAGCATTGCCAGGTGATCTCTCCAGGTGTGCGCGGAGACACGCCGGGCATTCAGAACCAGCTCCTGGGGGGATGCCGCTGCTTGTTTGCCTGTGAGGTGCTCTCTGAGGGACAAAGGCATTGGACGCAGAGCCCGGAGGCATTGGTGTCTCTGTGCCTCTCGGTGGAAAGCAGAAGGGTGTGACTGCCAAGGGAATGACACAGCAGTTCCTCGAAGAGCTAAGCGTGGGCCGGCCATGGTGGCTCACACCTGTAATCCCAGCACTTTGGGAGGCTGAGGCAGGTGGATCACTTGAGGTGAGGAGTTCAAGACCAGCCTGGCCAGCATGGAGAAACCCCATCTCTACTAAAAATGCAAAATTAGCCGGGCGTGGTGGGGCACACCTGTCATCCCAGCTACTCGGGAGGCTGAGGCAGGAGAATTGCTTGAACCTGGGAAGTGGAGGTTGCAGTGAGCCGAGATCATACCACTGCACTCCAGAGTGAAACTCCTCAAAAAAAAAGAAAAGAAAAGCTAAGCATGGAAGTACTGTAGGACCCAGCATTCTCTCCTAGGGATATAGCCGAGGGGATTCAAACAAATGCCTGTCCATGAATGTTCACAGCAATCAGAAGGTGGAACCACCCGAGTGTTCTTTGTGGATGGACGGATGCACCAAACGTGATCCGTGTGTGCCGGCAGCTGTCCTGATGCACGCTGCGGCATGGAGAACCTCAAGGCCACTATGCCAGTGACAGAGCCAGACACCTGAGGACAAGCCTGTGGGACTCCGTTTATACAAAGTCTCCAGAATAGGGCGAGCCGCAGAGACAGAGGCTTCCAGGGGTGGGAGGACAGCAATTCTCCTACCTCAGCCTCCTGAGTATCTGGGACCACAGGCACGTGCCACCTCGCCCAGCTAAGCTCTGATTCTCTGTAGAGATGGGGTCTCACTGTGTGGCCCAGGCTTGTCTCAAACTCCTGGACACCAGTGATCCACCCGCCTCAGCTTCCCAAAGTGCTGGAATTACAGGCATGAGCCACCGCACCCAAACTAGCATTTTAAATGTGAAATTTGAAGGCAGTGCTATAAAGCACTAAATGAGAACAAAATTTAAGAGAAAAATTAGAGGTCCCGGCTGTTCTGGGAACCCCTCATTGGGATCTGGCCCTTCTCGCTGCTGACACAGAGGCTCGCAGTCCATCTGAACCGGACACAACCGTGCTCCCTGATGAACTGCCCCAGGACAGCAGAGGACAGGGAAGAGGCTGCACGTGGGCACAAGGTTGCCTTTTGGGGGTAATAAAACGGGTTCTGGAATTAGGTGGTGGTTATGATTGCACTGGCACCCCGAATTGTTCACTTTAAAATGGTTCATTTTGGGCTGGGCACGGTTGCTCATGCCTGTAGTCCCAGCACTTTGGGAGGCTGAGGCGGGTGGATCACCTGAGGTCAGGAGTTTGAGACCAGCCTGCACAACATGGTGAAAACCTGTCTCTACTAAAAATACAAAAATTAGCCGGGCGTGGTGGTGCGCGCCTGTAATCCCAGCTACCCGGGAGGCTGAGGCAGGAGAATCACTGGAACCTGGGAAGCAGAGGCTGCAGTGAGCCGAGATCCCACCACTCCGCTCCAGCCTGGGTGAGAGAGCAAGACTCCATCTCAAAAAAAAAAAAAGCATAAAGTGGTTCTTCTTTGGCTGAGCACGTGGGGCACACCTGTGGCTGCAGCTACTTAGGAGGCTGAGGCAAGAGGGTCACCTGAGCCCTGAGACCCACCAGGGCAACATAGTGAGATCTCATCTCTACCAAAAAAAAAAAAAAAATTAGCCAGGCCCGGTGGTACCCGCCAGCAGTCCCAGCTACTTGGGAGGCCGAGGTGAAAGGGTTAATTGAGCCCAGAAGGCCGAGGCTGCAGTGAGTCAGCTTTGTACCACTGCACTCCAGCCGGGGCAACAGAGCAAGATCCTGTCTCAAAAACTAAATAAATAAAATAAAATGGTTAATTTTATGTTCGGTGACTTTCACCTTGATTTTTAAAAATCCAGCCAGGTGAGGTGGCTCACACCTGTAATCCCAGCACTTTGGGAGGCCGAGGCGGGCAGATCACCTGAGATCGGGAGTTTGAGGCCAGCCTGACCAACATGGAGAAACCCCATCTCTACCAAAATTACAAAATTAGCCAGGCGTGGTGGCGGGTGCCTGTAATCCCAGCTACTCAGGAGGCAGAGGCAGCAGAATCGCTTGAACCCGGCAGGTGGAGGTTGTGTTGAGCCGAGATCGCGCCATTGCACTCCAGCCTGGGCAACAAGAGCAAAACTGTGTCTCAAAAAAAAAAAAATCCGGGAAGAACCTGTGCTTCCTGCCACACCCAGCCCTGTGGTCCTCTGGCTGTGGTCGGGGCTATTACCTCTCCCAGGTAGAACAGGGAGGAACAAGACCCCTGCAGGAAATGAAGCCCCTCTGCAAGAGAAAACCCTCCTCTCAGCCTGTTATTTTAAAACCTCAAAATCCTGTCAGGGAAATACTTCCCTGCAGTACTTTCTACTCAAGGATAAAAAAGAAAGATGCTTTTTTTCCAAGATTTTTATTTTTTTTTGAGAAAGGAGTCTTGCTCTGTTGCCCAGGCTGGAGTGCAGTGGCACAATCTCAGCTCACTGCAACCTCCGCCTCCCAGGTTTAAGTGACTCTCCTGCCTCAGCCTCCCCAGTAGCTGGGACTACAGACATGCATGCACCACCACACCTGGCTAATTTTTGAATTTTTAGCAGAGACGGGGTTTCACCATGTTGGCCAGGCTGGTCTCAAACTCCTGACCTCGTGATCCACCCACCTCAGCCTTCCAAAGTGCTGGGATTACCGGCATGAGCCATCATGCCCGGCCCTAAGATTCTTTAAGTAGGATTATTTTCCTCTTTCTTATAGGAAATGACATCGGAGACAGAGACAAGATCACAAAGAACACAGACAGTACCCCCGAGGAGAAGAACGAGGCGGTGTGGAGTGTCCTGGCTGTCCCGTGCCTGCTTGTGGCCCTGGCGGCAGGCCTGGCAACGTGGGTGTGCAGGTGCAGAAGGCCCCTCCGCAGTTATACAGGTAGAGACGGACCTGTGTTGTGGACGTTAACGTTTGTTCTGTTGGCGCGAATGTTTGCCTGCTTTCACGTCCCTCGCTGATACTGATTTCACTTGAAACTTTGCCGTGGCATTAAGACGCATGAGCCCGAGCGACCCAAACTCTCCCACGAAGTGGATTTCAAACCCTGCATCTCTGACATTCCCGACACAGCCAAGCCAGAAAGGCGCTGCGAAGCCGGCCCCACAGGTCGGGTGGGAAGGGTGGCTTCTGCGTGTCGAGGCCGGGGTGGTGTCCATTTCCAGGGGAGCCTCTGAGGCTGCCTGGAGCACCCCCATGCTGTGGGTCCATGACTCCAGCCAGCTCCGAGACAGAGCCTGGAGGTCTGTGTTTCAGCCACGTAAGACACGGCAGCAGAACACCGTGGAGCGGGAAGCCCTGGAAGCTGGCCATGGTGATGGCCAGACTCCCCCGAGGGTGGCGGTCACTAAAATGCAGGCATGGTGGCCACGGAGTAGAGGCAGCTCCTGTGGGCCGCCCCTGTGGGCTGCCCCTGGCTCTCCCTTTTGTGGCCAATCCCCGTCATCCCGGAAACATCTTCCATGGGGCTGGCTAGGCTGTGGAAGGGCCCCAGAGCCAGGTCACAGCATCTGAAGTGCTTCCCAGGCACTTCCCCTTACAGAGGATCTTCCTCAAAAGCCATGTGGCCTGGGAGCCCGTCAGCTGTCAGTCCTTTCCCTGCCTAGAGCTGGGGCCTCTGCGAGTCTTCGGAGCTGGGCATTTCGGGGGCTGCCGAGAGCTCAGGAGCACCGGGGCTTTAGGGACACCCCCACCGCTGCTGCCCTGACCCTTTCGGTTTGTCCCCAGGTGTCTGGGCCGCGAGGCCGGAGCCAGAGCTCACTGGTGAGTTTGCCGTGGGAAGCAGCAGGTTCTGGGGGCCCGAGGGAGGTTTGGCTGGTGACTACCTTTCAGATTTTCAAAAACTTTTCAAAAGGCAGAAGTCCTTTGCCTTGACTCACTGTTGCTCCGGAGACGCAGGGAAGCCCTGGTGGCGCGCACGGCATTTCCTGCAGCCTCCCCTTGGCATGGGCTGGCATCCTGGTGTGCGCTTTCCCAGGCTGCAATGGCATTTTCCCAGCATGCGCGGGAGCAGAGACACACGTGCTGGAGCCCTGTCCTTCCTGGCGCCCGGCCCCCACGGGGGTGTGCAGAGCGGGTCCAGGCACTGCCAGCTTCTCTCTGCTCCAGCCGCTCCTGCAGCTCGGGCGGCCCCCTGTCCCCAGGTGGAGGTGTGCCCCCCACGGTCCCAGGAGCAACACAGATTCGGATTCCTATCCCAATTTGGGGAAAATGTCCACACACGGTCACACACCTGGCAGGCGCCTCTGGCTGCAAGGGGCACTGGGCTTCGCAGGTTGGACGGCTGGGCTCCCCACCATGGTTCGGGACCCCCTCTCAGCCCTGTTTTTCACCCATGAGAAGCAGCTTCCCCAGGATGGTGGGCTTATGGAGTGCGCAGCCACCACGGGTCACCTGCGGACCCAGGCGAGCTGATGGCTGACTGCAGAGGACACACTTCCAAGGTCAGGTCAGCCCGTTCCAGATCACGCTGGAACACAGCTTGCTAAAAGCATGGCCAGCCTGTTCCTACCAGAGCCAGACCAGGCGCCCTGTGCAGGCGGCTGTCTCCAAAGCTCTAAACCTTTTATCTGCACCAAGTTGAGTCCTGAGAAAACCAACATCTGCCTGCAGAAGGAAAAGGGGTGTTTCACGTTCCTCTCTCTTCTTCGCTTCCCTCCCAAGGTCATGTTTGCCTGAGCTCACCGCCCAGAAGTGTCATCCACACCAAAGGCAAATGTCCCCAAGTGAGTGAGCGCGTCACCGTCACTGGCAGTCAGCCACAAGAAGGGCCTGGTGATGGGCTCCTCTGCACTCGGAGCGGGCAGGATTCGGCACCAGGCTCTTCCCAGCACCCAGACCCACTGGGGTCATGTGCCTTCCCATGAGATGCGGGACCCTGAGACTGAAGGAAAGGTGTTTGGTTGAAAAGGAGGACTGGGCATCCCCTCTTCCAGGACAGCCTCTGTGCTGCTGGGGTCTCTCGAGGTGTTAGCGGGAGGCCCAGGTGCAGGACCTCTTCTGCCCGGGACGTTCCCGACCTACCTCCCGCCCGGAGGCCACAGGACCCACGCCGGTGCATGTCCACCAGCATCGGCAGCCGTCCACACCGAGGAGCTCTGGAGGGCATCGCTGGCCTCTGCCACACTCCCTGGGAGGAACACTGACCCTTGGCTCTTCTGGCGAAAAGCTGAGCCGCCTTCAGAAGAGGCACAGGTAGAGTTTGCCAGAAGAAAGGCTGTGCCAGGACCGTGTTAGGCCAGCAGCAGAGGCTGCAGGGGCTCTGCCTAGGGCCTGCAGTGAGAAAGACACAGCCCTGGGCACAGCCCAGCAGGGCTGGAGGCGCCCATGTCCAGCAGGCGCGGGCCTGGCCATGTGGTCCCCAGAGTCCTGAGCAGCAGTTAGGTGCGAGGAGAGGGCGTCACCTGGCGGCCATGGTCCCCCTTCCCACTGCAGCAGTGATCCCCAAAGTACGGGGTGGCCCCTCCACCTCCACCACCCTCAGCAGCCCCACCTTGCTCAACCCTGAGGGTCTCAGGATCCTGATGAAGACCTCTGACCCCAGCACCAGGCTCCTCAGAGACCAACAGTCCCGAGGGGGGCCGGAGACGGGGTGGGCCAGTGCTGAGGGGTGCGACCCTGGGCCCTGACCCGACCCAGCGCCTTCCACGCTGGTCCCCAGAATGAATCAGCCGCTGACTGTCTCCAGGAGGACTGGAAAGGACGCTGCCAGGTGATCCGGGGTGTACTCGCCCCAGGGAGATGGGATGGACGCCTGGCCTGACCCTCAGGATGCAGCGTCGGCCCCGGGGCTGTGGGCCAATGCCCCTCCTCCTCCCTTCCCAGAGTCACCTGATATCCCCGGGATCAGTCGGGGCCTGTTACAGCCTCCGTCACTTGGAACTGACAGCTGTGTGAGGCCTGCGCTTCTCAGACTCAGAACAAAACGAGCAAGGACTCATGGTCACAGTGAGGTCCCAGTACTTGTTACAAGCAGTTGTTTTTCTACAAAAAAAGTCCCCGCCCGGACCTTTAAGTGAAGCTGACCGGGGCTCCACTCGCACTTTTAACATGGGAGCATTAGAAGGTGTGTGGTGTTTGTAAAAGGATGGTCGTTGTCAGCGGGCATTGATTGGCAGGGACGATGAGCTGCTGGGGTGTGGAAAGTCGGGGCGTTGGAAATTGGGGCGTGGTCCCGTTTGCAGTGACTGAGAAGCGACTCCAGGATGGACCTGCAGGGACACCCAGGGGTCCTAAGCCCCAGGACTGAGGGTCATGCATCACCACTCAGGTGTCCCAGGAGATGCCCTGGGCCTGGTGACCTCACGGGCAGGTCGGGGATACCCCGAAGGGAGACGGAGTCTGGCTCCAGCGTTTCCCATTGGAGGTGGTTTTCCTTCACCAGGGGACAGGCAGGAAGGCTGCAGCTGCCCCAGGGGCTCCAGAAGCTTCTGCCCCTCATGCCTGGGGTTCGGGGGACACTTTGGAGGCTGCTATCACCACTGTGCGTCCAAGGCCATGCCCTCTGTGGGTGGGTGCCCGTGTCTCACCCCCCTGCTGGTCCCCGCAGCCCCCTCCGAAGCCTGCGTGCCACGTCTATAAGACCCTATAACGCTGCCCCTCTCAGCCCCAGACGTCGGCTTCCCCTTTCTCCTGCGCTGCGGACAGGCTGGATGCCAGTGTCCTGGCAGCCACCTCCAGAAACCCAACTTAAGAGAGTAAGATGCAAACTGTGCCTGTGTCCTCTGGCTTCGGTGAGTGCAGGGAGTCTTGGGCATGGCCAGCTCAGCTGCCTGTGGTCTGGGCAGGAACGGGTGCCACACCTGCTTGGGGGCCCCTGCCCTACACCAGGCTGTTCTGTCTCCCAGGGGACATGGGGCCAGGTCTGGAAGCATTTGGGGCTGTCAGAGCTGGGAGCTGTTCCTGGGCTCCCTCAGGTGGGAGCCGCAATGCTGTTAGCATCGTACTGGGCACAGGAGGGCCGCCACAGAGAAGCTCCCACTCACAAGTCTACAGCCCACGGTCTCCCCTCGGAGACCCTGCCCTCCCTGCACCCACCTCCAGACAAAGGTCCCGCTGCCCCAGGGCTCGGGAACCTCGCCGGTCTGTGGAACAGGATGGGGGAACTCTCGCCCCCCACACCACCCTGCACATAGTAGGTGTGCAGCAAACACCCACCAGCCAGGCTCCAATCAAGACTGGCAGATGGGGTGGTCCATCCCTAGGGCGGGAGACAAGGGAGATGGCTGCCTGCTGGACCCTGAGCCAGGTAGCACTGTGCTTGTGCCTCAGTTTCCCCTCCTGTAAAGTGAGGTGCTGGAACCGGGTTCTGTCTACTGGGCTCTGCAGCTTGGATGCTCTGAAGACTGAGGGACCCAGGTGGGGAGGGCGGCTGTGACTTTCGAATAGCTGTCCAGGCCCAGGCGCCTCCAAGAAGGCCACCAAGCCCTGCCCATGCTGCAGGGGTGCGGTGGGGAAGGGGGACAAAGAACCCAGAGGCCTCCTCTCTGCATCTTCTTGTCTTCAGTGACCAGAGGTGCAGCCTAAGCTCGGGAGAGGGGTTCCTGCCTTGAATCCCAGGGCACAGCACACTTTTCCCAGGGAAGACCCCTGGGCTCCCTGCATTGCGCCAGCGGAGTGTGGGCTCACCTTGCAAGAATGACATTGAGAAGCTCCGGCACTGGGGATGTGCAGACTCCACCAGCCAGCCCCAGCAGGCCCAGGCTTGGGCACACAAACGTGGGGCCTTCTCTCCCAGTGCAGGCTGGACTGCTCTCCCATCTCCCTCCCCACTGTCCTCACCCAACTGTCACCCATGCCTCCCTCTTCCACTGTCCTCCCTGCACAGCCCTCCCCTCCTCCCCTCACGGTCCCCCACACTCCTCACTGTCCCTCCCACTCCCCACTGTCCCCCCACTCCCCACTGTCCCCCCACTCCCCACTGTCACCCCCACTCCCCACTGTTCCCCCACTCCCCCCACTGTCCTCCCACTCCCCACTGTTCCCCCAATCCCCCCACTGTCCTTCCACTCCCCACTGTCCCCCCACTCCCCCCACTGTCCTCCCACTCCCCACTGTCACTCCCACTCCCCACTGTCCCCACCACTCTCCACTGTCCCTGCCACTCCCCACTGTCCCCCCACTCTCCCCACTGTCCCCCCACTCCCCACTGTCCCCCCACTTCCCCCACTGTCCCCCCACTCCCCACTGTCCTCCCACTCCCCACTGTCCCCCCACTCCCCACTGTCCCCCCCACTCCCCATACTGTCCCCCGCCTCCCCCCACATGGACTTGGCCATGTCCTTCTGGGCCTCGTCATCTGAGTTCCCCTTATGCCCCGGGCCTGCAGCTTGCTCCTCCATCCCTCCCTGGGCTGCAGCTGGCCATGCAGGGAGCGAGCTCCAGCACCTGAGGAGTCCTTTCGGGGGGGCCTCTCCATGCCGCAGCAGCCAGGGACCTTGATGCCTTTGCACAACGCCCTCACATGCAGCCTGGGACCTCAGATGCCTGTGCACACCACCACTCCTCCCCCCGCCCCCGCCACCCAGCCTCTCCGGATTAGGACTTGGTTTGGCCTCGTTAGCCTTAGAGCCTGCAAAGGGGCAGGGCTTCCTCCTGGCAGGCCTGGCCGTAGCGGGGAGGGGCCGCAGTTCCAGGCCACTCCGCACCCCCCTTCCTCTGGGCCTTCCGTGTGTGCCCTGACCCTGTTCGCTGGGTGACACCCTTCAGGGTACGTTCAGCACCCCACTAAGGAGAGGCCCACAGCTGCAAGGGAGGGGGATGAGCCTGTGTTCTCAGGCCGGAATGGGGCCTGGGGAAAGCCATGGGCGTGAGGACTGGAGTCTTCAAAGGGCCGACCTTCAACAGAGAAGCGGCCACCCCCAGAGACCAGCTGCAAACACAGGGGTATCACGTGGAAGGAACTGGCGTCGGCCCACACAGGCGTCACCAGGCTCAAAGGCCCAGGCACCGCGAGTCCTGCTCAGCCCCAGACACAATGCACTGCTGCTGCCCTGGCCCTCAACAGGCCCCACGCAGGCCAGGAGCACCTGCAAAGCCTGGCGACCCGAGGAGGGCCAGGCTCCATCCAGGCTGAAGGTGGTCAGCAGTCCACCTTGGCCCAGGTAGAAAAGGCATGAATTAAGATTTCATGCTGGCCAGGCACGGTGGCTCACGCCTGTAATCCTAGCACTTTGGGAGGCCGAGGTGGGTGGATCATCTGACCAGCCTGGCCATCATGGTGAAACCTCATCTTTAAAAAAAATAAAAGATTTCATGCCGACTCCAAAGGCAAGAGACTTTTTTATTTTATTTTATTTTATTTTATTTTACTGAGGCAGAATCTCACTCTGTCACCCAGGCTAGAGTGCAATTTCTGCTCACTGCAACCCCCACCTCCTGGGCTCAAGCAGTTCCTGCCTCAGCCTCCCAAGTAGCTGGGATTACAGGAGCCTGCCACCGTGCCTGGCTAATTTTTGTATTTACAGTAAAGACAGGGTTTCACCATGTTGACCAGGCTGGTTTCGAACTCCTGACCTCAAACATCAGCCCACCTTGGCCTCCCAAAGTGCTGGGATTACAGGCATGAGCCACAGCACCAGCCACAAGAGACTTTAGAGTCACAGGTTAGTCTTTCTCTTTCTTTCTCTTTCTTTCTCCTTCTTCTTTTTTTTTTTTCCTTTGGTAGGGGTAGGGAATTGGCGAGAGAATTACTTTTAAAAAAAGGCAAAACAGGGCCAGGCGCGGTGGCTCAAGCCTGTAATCCCAGCACTTTGGGAGGCCAAGGTGGGTGGATCACGAGGTCAAGAGATCGAGACCATCCTGGTCAACATGGTGAAACCCCATCTCTACTAAAAATACAAAAAATTAGCTGGGCACGGTGGCGCGTTCCTGTAATCCCAGCATTTTGGGAGGTCGGGTGGCTCACGAGGTCAGGAGTCAAGACCAGCCTGACCAAGATGGAGAAACCCCCATCTCTACTAAAAATACAAAAATTAACTGGGCACAGTGGCGGGCACCTATAATCCCAGGTACTTGGGAGGCTGACGCAGGAGAATCTCTTGAACCCAGGAGGTGGAGGTTACAGCCAGTGAAGATTGCACCACTGCACTCCAGCCTGGGCGACAAAGCGAGACTTTGTCTCAAAAAAAAAAAAAAGATTTGCTACATTGTGACACCTCAAATGTAATGAGTTTCTTTCACTTGTAAGCGAAGCTCTGCAGTGCCCGTAGGACAGCCCCACTCAGAGGCTGATGCACCTGCCTGCTCCCAGCACTCTGCCTAGGGCCTGGCATGTCCAGAATTTGCAGACACAGCAATTCCTTCCTGCAGCAGCAGTGCAATTTGTGGGAGGGGCACCGTGGTCAGGCCACACCATGGCTCAGTCGGTGATGACTGAGGCTGCTTCTCATGGCAGGGCTGTGGGTGTGATGCCCAGGGCACACATGTTTGCACACGCACAGCACACAGGGGTTATCACCTGCTCAGCCCCATAAACCTCGATGGACAGGCAAGGCCGTTTGCACCCAGGACCCTGCCAAGAACTGCAGCTGACTCACCACCCTGGCATCGTGAGCTGCTGCCGAACAGGGGGTCTGGTGGCTTTGGTGGCCTGGGCTGTGGCTCTGCTGCCCCTGCCCTGAGTGAAGAGCCGGGTTCTCTGGGTGCTACTGAGCTGCTGTGTGGAGAGCTGGCCCTTGGGGTGATGAGAGCTTTCCCAACCCGCCCTCAGCCCCGGGACAGCCAGGATCACTGGGTCTGCCCACACACAGGCTTCTCAGAGGAGTTCTCAGCTGGCACCATATGTCCCCGGAATCCTGGAACCTGCTACTTGTCTCATAACTGATTGGGTTCTCTATGTGCCTTACAATAAAACCTCTTCATTTGAAAGGAAAAAAGTCTACATCATCTGTTTAGGAAGGGAGTTCATGTCACAGTCTTTTTTATTTTAATGAAAATAATCTCAGCCTGGGCAACATAGTGAGACCCCATCTCTGTAAAAAAATTTTTTTAAATTAGCCAGGTATGGTGGTACACACCTGTAGTTTCAGCTACTCAGAAGGCTGACACAGGAGGAACCCTTGAACCTGAGAAGTTGAGGCTGCCGTGAGCTGTGATTGTGCCAGTGTACTCCAGCCTGGACAACAGAGCGAGACCCTGTCTCTATAAATAAATGAAATAAAAGGCTCTGAAGGCCTGATGACCACGGCTAACACTGGCCATTTTTGCTCTAAGGCGTGCTTCCACACGTGACTTTCACTGAGTCCATCAGGGTCCGTAACTATAAAAACCCACAATTAAGTCATATTTTATATACTAATTTGTCAACCGGGCATGGTGGCTCACGCCTATAATCCCAGCACTTTGGGAGGCCGAGGTGGGCGGATCATGAGGCAGCTTGTGCCTGTAATCCTAGCACTTTGGGAGGCTGAGGTAGGCAGATCACTTGACGCCAGGAGTTCAAGAATAGCCAGGCCAACATGGTGAAACCCCATCTCTACTAAAAATACAAAAGTTAGCTGGGTGCGGTGGCGCATGCCTGTAATCCGAGCTACTCAGGAGGCTGAGGCAGGAGAATTGCTGGAAACTGGGAGGCAGAGGTTGCGGTGAGCTGAGATCACTCCACTGCACTCCAGCCTGGGCGACAGAAAGAGACTCCCTTAAAAAAAGTATCAAGGATGAAGTTGTAGATGATAAGAATATCCATGATGAAATTAGCAGTGATGGGGTACGCCCAGGAACCCCTCTGCCTCCACCATAAATGAAGCATCAGGCACAACCTGGGTGTATGCAGGACAGTCAGGTGACCTCGGAGGAGGCCAGCTCTGGGCACAGCCACCGCTCAGGTCAGAGGGAGCCCTGCCATGCCCCAGGAAGGCACTGGCTCTGCGTTTTTCTTCACTGTGAAGAATCATGATGACAAACCAGAATTGGTGAGACTGGCACCTCATTTGAGGTGCTTCCTCCAACTTCCCTGGAGAGCGCTGCTCGCTGGCATCCCGGCCCGGAAGCACTGCCCCTCTCTTCCTGGGAGTGAGTCCTGGCTGATGCCTGCTCCCAGGGCAGGACTCTGGGCTTCAGGAGTGTGATCCCGAGCCGAAGGGCAGTGGTAGCTGGTCTGCAAAAGGCTTTCCCCACCATGGACGTGTGGACACTCCAGAGTCCTGGAATGTCAGCAAGTTGGCCAATGGCCACAGGGACAACTATGGTAAAGCCAGCCTGCCGGGAGAAAGCCACAGTCTTGGACCTAAAATCACCTCCGGAACTTCCTGTCTACTTGGACACCTGCCTACAGGGCCTAATAGAGGAACTGACACTTTCACCCCACAGGGCCTCGTCAGGAAGGAGCCTCTCCTGCCACGGCAGCCCAGGCCCACCCGGACTCCACTCAGAGCCTGGGCCCCCGGTTCCTGAAGCTCTGAGGGCAGGCTGGCAGCCACAGCATCGGGCCAGGACCCAAGATGGGGCCAGCTAGGGCCTCCACCAAGGGCCCAGTCCTTTTGTGCAGATGCAGGCAGAGCCTGTGGGTGGCCGGGGGTCCCTGGGAGAATACAGTGAGGAAGGGCGGGTGGATGTGCTTAGACCAAGACTGACAGCTCCAGGGTGGCGAGTGCCATGAGCTGGGCACGGCCCTTCTCCTCCTCCTCCTCCTCCTCCCCCTCTTCCTCCTCCTCCTCTTCCTCCTCCTCCTCTTCCTCCTCCTCCTCCTCTTCCTCCTCCTCTTCCTCCTCCTCTTCCTCCTCCTCCTCCTCTTCCTCCTCCTCTTCCTCCTCCTCCTCCTCCTCTTCCTCGTCCTCTTCCTCCTCCTCCTCCTCCTCTTCCTCCTCCTCCTCCTCTTCCTCCTCCTCTTCCTCCTCCTCCTCCTCCTCTTCCTCCTCCTCCTCCTCCTCCTCCTCTTCCTCCTCCTCTTCCTCCTCCTCCTCCTCCTCCTCTTCCTCCTCCTCCTCCTCTTCCTCCTCCTCCTCCTCTTCCTCCTCCTCCTCCTCTTCCTCTTCCTCCTCTTTACCTTCCTCCTCCTCTTCATCTTCCTCCTCCTCCTCTTCCTCCTCCTCTTTACCTTCCTCCTCTTCCTCCTCCTCCTCCTCTTCATCTTTCTCCTCCTCCTCCTCCTCCTCCTCTTCCTCCTCCTCCTCTTCATCTTCCTCTGCTTCCAGGCGCTTCCCTGCAGCTGCAGTGGGAGATGTTTCCAGGTGCTGTAATGTGCTCCTGGGGCAGCAGCCCTCTGCCTGCTGGCATCTCTCCTGGCTCCTCTGCCTGGGCTGTGCACACAGCACCAGTCTTAGGGCACAGCGGTGGGGAGTCCACAGAGGGGAATCCTCTGGTCTCACTGGGGATAAAGGTCCTGTCTGCCAGCTGGGGCAACTCCATCCCACGTGGCCTAAGGTAAAACAGAATCCTTTTGCCCTAGGCCAGGTGGGATGGAGTTGACTTTTGGGATGGTGTTTTGCAAACAGTAAAGGGACAGGCACAGTTCTTGTTGTAAGCCATTCAGGCTCCCTCCTGACAGCCCTGGGGATTCCAGAGAGCTGGCAGAGTGTCCACACGCAGGCAAGAGCAGTAAGGTTGTGGGAGGACCCTGGTGCAACCTCCCCACCCCACCAACCCTTAATAAGATCCTGTAGAAGACGGTGCCCTGGGGCTGCCCACACAGCCGGGCACTTGAGGGCCTGGGAAGACGCTGCTCCCCCATGCCTGTTGGGGACACAGGCTTTCACCCTCAGCAGGTGTGCAGGGCAGGTGGGGGACCTGGTGAGAGCTTAGACAGACAATGCCTGCCACAGGACGCAGTGGAATCAATACACAGCCTGCTTTTCAATGGCCTGTAACTGATTCTGAACAAGCCGGAGCCCCAGAACAGCTGGCTTCCAACACCTCACTCACTCCACGCTCAGGCCAAGCTCTGGTCTCACTTTATAAGAAAGAGATTGGGCTGGTTTCCTCCGCCAAGACACACTGGAGAGATGGTACTAAACCGGGGCCTGGGATGACCTTCCACCTCCCCGCCTCTGACTTCAGTTGGGAAGACGATGGAGGTGGCGGGGAGAAGAAGACGAGGCCCCCCCGTCGTCCGCTCGGCCGAGTCTGTTCTGCTCTGCGGTTTGTGGGTTTGACACCCACGGCCTTGAAAACAAGCCTCCTGGCCCGGCCTCCATCTTCCTGACAGCAGCCGCCTGTGAGTATTTGCATGGCACGGCAAAGTCACAGCTCAGCGGACACTCCTAATGACACCGTTCATAACACCATGCGCAGGGGCGGGTGAGCACGCTACCTTTCAGAGCCCAGGAAGCTCCCCAAAGCCCCCGGCAACTGACCTGCCCCCACCACGCCCCTAATCACCCCATCGTCTGACTCCACCTTCTGGCCTCTTTCTGCGTCTTGGCTCCAGGCACCTGCCTGCCCGGGATGACTGAAGCCGCTACTACACACCCAGGTCACGCTGGAACTGCCCACGGGCTTTTAGCAAAGTTCCATCCCAGGCCAGCGTAAACCAAACATAAAACCCAAAGTCCCCGGCCAACTGAAGTGACCCCCGCTTGTCCCCCCAGAGAAGCCTGAAACACCTCCTCCGGGGGGGGGTCACGCAGGCCGCGTTAAGTCACCGAGCCCGTAGCTTCAAACTGCGTTTTAAACCCATTTTTCTTTCCTCCTTTCTCCCCATCTCAAGACGTGGCTTTGAGCAAACCACAGATGCGTTTCATCTTCAAGTCCAGCCCGGGAGCACGCTGTGAGCTTCCCACCGGAAGCTCCAGCCCCGTGCACACTTGTTGACCTGGACGCTTGTTAGGCGCACACCATGCTCACTCAGCTGGTCATCTAATTCCTTAGAAGCTTCGGGGCCCAGGTCCTGACCCGAACCAGGCACCTCCGGAATTCCCTCCGCAGCAGCCCGTTACTTCACGACTGGGGCTCACTCCCGGCTACAGACTGACTGCAAGGTTGACCGTGGTCGATCTGTCATCTGCGTGGGCCCAGGACGGCGCCGGTCCCTTCAGCAGATGTGTTCCTGGAGGAAGTTACTAAGTGACACGGCACCGAAACGTGAGCGGCTGATCCTTACGGGCCTGCAGCAGCCTCAGAAGAGAGAATTTGGCCGAGGGGCATAAGGCAGAAGGAGAGGCCGAGGCCAGTTTTGGAGCAGGAGTGACGTTTATTAAAAAGCTTTAGAGCCCGGGCGTGATGGCGCGCGCCTGTAGTCCCGGCTACTCGGGAGGCTGAGGCTGGAGGATCGCTTGAGCCCAGGAGTTCTGGGCTGTAGTGCGCCATGACAATCGGGTGTCCGCACTTGGTTCGGCATCAGAATAGTGACTTCCCGGGAGCGGGGACCACCAGGTGGCCTAAGGAGGGGTGAACCGGCCCAGGTCGAAAACGGAGCAGGTCAAAACTCCCGTGCTGATCAGCAGTGGGCTCGCGCCTGTGAATAGCCACTGCACTCCAGCCTGGGCAACACAGCGAGACCCTCTCTCTAAAATAAATAAATAAATGAAAAGCTTTAGAGCAGGAGTGACTTTTATTAAAAAGCTTTAGAACAGGAACTACAGGGAGGAATGTACACTTGGAAGAGGCGCACGCGGGTGACTTGAAGGACGAGCGTGCGGTTGGACCTTCAGCTTGGAGTCCCATCTGTTGGCCCACCTCCAGGGCCTGGCACGCCTTCTCCCCGATTCTTCCCTCGGGGCGAGCAGCCCGCATGCGCAGTGGCCGGTCAGCGCTTGGGAGGAGCGTGCGCTGTGCTTACTGGAGTTGTGCGCCTGCTTACCTGACGCCGCTTCCCTCACCTGTCAAATGCCCCACGAGGTCTTAGACCAGTCACGCTCCACAGTTCTGCCTTTGAATACACATGCTTGAGCCACTCGCCCGACTCCTGAGGTCTTATGGGGAAGCTGCTGATCACCAGTTTTGGGATTTTCCTGTCTGTTGGGAGACTGCCTTGCCCTGGTGTTGCCTGTGACCAATTATTGTTTAAATAATTATTTATTATTATTATTATTTTGAGACAGTTTTGCTCTTGTTGCCCAGACTGGAGTGCAGTAGTGAGCTCACTGCAACTTCCGCCTCCCAAGTTCAAGCGATTCTCCTGCCTCAGCCTCCCAAGTAGCTGGGATTACAGGTGCCCACCACCACGCCCAGTAGAGACAGGGTTTCACCATGTTGGCCGGCTGGTCTTGAACTCCTGACGTCAGGTGATCCACCTGCCTTGGCTTCCCAAAGTGCTGGTATTACAGGCATGAGCCGCCATGCCCAGCTGACCAATTACTATTTTAGAGAGACAGTTAACAGCCACCCGGCCAACACTGGTGGTCACCTGACATTCCTGGTTGGGAGGGCCCTCTCCTGCCCTGCCCATGTCTGACCAGCTACCTACTGTGACAGATGGAGCAATCACTCAAGAGAAGCCATCGGAGCAGGTCGCCTGGCCTCCTAGCCCTTGCTTCTCCTGCATTCCAGACCCCCTCCTTAAAAACCCTCCCTCCCTTCCTCCCTCCCTCCCTCCCTCCCTTCCTCCCTCCCTTCCTTCCTTCCTTCCATCCTTCCTTCCATCCTTCTTTTCTGAGACAGAATCTTACTTTGTTGCCCAGGCTGGAGTGCAGCGGTATGATCTCAGCTCACTGCAACCTCTGCATCCTGGGTTCAAACAATTCTCATGTCTCAGCCTCCTGAGCAGCTGGGATTACAGATGTACACGACCACACCTGGCTAATTTTTGTATTTTTAGCAGCAATGGGGTTTTGCCATGTTGACCAGGCTGGTCTCGAACTCCTGGCCTGAAGTGATCTGCCCACCTCAGCCTCCCAAAGTGCTGGGATTACAGGCATGAGCCACTGCACCTGGCCATCCTCCCCTTTTTAGACCATATAGGGTAACTTCCTGATGTTGCCATGGCATTTGTAAATGGCTCTGGCAAGAGTGTCTCTTAGCAGCGAATACATTGTCATCAGCGTTTAAAGAGCAGTGAGGTTGACCAGAGGCCGCCCTTGTGGCCATCTTGGTTTTGGCTGGTTTTATCCGTCTTCTTTATCACAAGCTGCTTTGTCAGCAAGGTCTTTGTGACCTGTGCCCTGTGCGCACCTCCTGCCTCATCCCGTGACTTCCAATGCCCGACCTCCTGGGAATGCAGCTCAGCCTCATTTTACCCAGTGCCTATTCAAGATGGAGTCGCTCTGGTTCAAACGGGACTCAGGTGCGTCTAACATGCAGCCAGCTTATACTCACTCAGAAGAAACAGTGTGCTGTGCCCGGGGCCAAAGGAACAGTGACCGACAGTGACCTCAGGGCAGCAGGCTTATGGTGACAGACACCGTCCCACCCTGATTTTACTGCAAGAAGCCAGAGGCCCTGGGGGACGGGATGGTCTGGCCAAGGATCGTGATTACACCAGTAGCCACCTCGGTCACAACCAGAGTGGGTGAGGGGAGACAATCTGGGAACCCAGGGAGCAACCTGTGAGGCCCAATCACGCCTGGGGCCGACCCTGCACCTGCTGAAGCCTGAGGTCCCCAGGCCTCGCCTTGGTCCAGCCCTGCCCAGGGTCCCAGGCGTGGAAACCAGCACTAAATATTCTAGAGTTTCGCAGCTACTTGAGAATTAGCTGGGAGCTTACAAATGGCCTCAGCGGGAGTCTGGAGTATTCACACCACAGAAATGGGGAACTCTGAAATCAGGCTGAGCTTGGGGTGTGCTTTGTTGAGGGCGCCTCTTGGCCACACACCATCACTCCCTGGTCTCCGATGGCCAGCCCTGAGCCCATGCCTTCTCAAAATTATTATTATTATTATTTGAGATGCAGTCTCACTCTGTCGCTCAGGCTGGCTGGAGTGCAGTGGCGCAATCTCGGCTCACTGCAATCTCTGCCTCATGGGTTCAAGCGATTCTCCTGCCTCAGCCTCCCGAGTAGCTGGGATTACAGACGTCCACCACCACACCTGGCTAATTTTTTGTATTTTTTAGTAGAGATGGGGTTTCTCCATTTTGGCCAGGCTGGTCTCGAACTCCTGACCCCAGGTGATCCGCCTGCCTTGGCCTCCCAAGTGCTGGGATTACAGGCGTGAGCTGCTGCGCCCAGCCCAAGTTATTTGTTTATTTGGATCTTTGCATGTCCCGTTGAGAAGTTCCACCCTGACAAATGCTATTTTGTTCGAAAAATCCCCAGGACAAATTGGCCAAGGGCATTTTCCTTAAATCACAATATTTTATGTGGGGACATAGTTTATTTGCAAAAACCACGAATGAACTGTCAGTGTCTTCTTTAGTGACTGTTGGGGGACTGTTTTCCAAAGGCCCCACCCTGGACACAGACCCCCGTGTCAGCCTCAGCTTTCCGGAGCAGCTGGCCCCACTCCCGGGCTCTCCCCAGGGAAGTCCCCAGAAAGGTGCGTTATTTTTCAAGAAACGGCCCTGAGCTCCTGAAAACGTAACTTTTGTGAATTGAATGACAGTGACTCCTTTTGATAAAGGGAATTTCCATTTGTTTAAAAAAATTTTTTTAACGGTCCCTATTTTTAACACTGTCAGCTGAAGCCCCAGGGTTGGCTTTGTGGGGTTCAGGGTCTAGGACAGCTTCTTTCCAGTGAAACTATTCTGCCGAAGCGCCAGGGGGCTTTGTATTCATTCATTCATCACACATTCACTCACTCATTCATCCCACATTCATTCACTGGCATCCATCCATTCATTCCACATTCATCTGTCCCTGCCGAGAAGGACCGAGCTGGTGGTGGGGCCTGTTCCAGGAATTGGTGACGGAGGGCAAGCCATGCAGAAGGCAGGGAAACCAGACAGTGTCGGAGTGGACTGGGTTCCGGGAGAGGATCAAAAAGGGGACTCCTCAAACTCTGTGAGTTACAGAGGTTTCTGAGGAGGTGACGTTTGTCAAACCTATGACCTTGTGTCCTCATCCTTCCTTCCATCTACCCATCCCTCCCTCCCATACAGCCCTCCCTCCTTCCATCCCTCCTTTCCTTCATCTAACCACCCGCCCATCCATCCCCCCACCTCTCCATTTATCCATCCCTCCCTCCATCCCTCCCTCCCTCCATCCGTCCCTCCATCCGTCCCTCCATCCCTCCCTCCATCCCTCCATCCTCCATCGCTGCATCCCTCCCTCCATCCCTCCCTCCCTCCATCCCTCCTTCCATCCATTTCTGCCTCCATCCATTTATCCATCCATCCATCCTTTTGTTCGCGCCTGTCCTGGGTGCTGAGAATGTGTGGACTGCAGTGTTCACATCCCCTGCTGTGGCACCATACCTAACTAGAGAGACAGACACAAGTAAGTCACCAGTCATCTCCCCAAGGGTTGGGCCTGGGGCTGTCGAGGAAACCTAGAATGTTCTTCCACAGTGGCTGGGGGAGGCCAGCTGAGGAGGGGGCTCTGGAGAAAGGTTGGGGGATCAGGGCCTGTCCATGCAGAAATCTTACCCATGGTGGGTAGGAACTTCCAAAGGTGAAGGACAGTGGGCTTTTCTTCAGGTTGGTGGATTACTTTTTAAAACTAACATAAGTCAGGCATGGTGGCTCATGCCTATAGTCCCAGCTACTCAGGAGGCAAAGGCAGGAGGATCACTTGAGCCCAGGAGTTTGAGACCACCCTGGGCAATATAGAAAAACTTCTCTAAAAATAAAATAAAATAACATCGGTTGTCCCTCAGTATCCTCCAAGGATGAGTCCCCGGACCCCTGCGTGTACAGAGCTCGGCAGATGCTGAGTCCCCAGAATAACATGCCCAGAATGACCCCATTAGAAACAACCATCTGTAGGACTGGGAGGCTTTGATCATGTGCGAGCAGGAGGAGGGCACCAGAGGGCTGTTCAGGTGGATAATTGTGCAGGTGGGCATCCATGTAGGTGGGCATGCGTGCAGGTGGGCATCCGTGCAGGTGGACATGCATGCAGGTGGGCATCCATGTAGGTGGGCATCCATGCAGATGGGCATCTGTGCAGATGAGCATGCGTGCAGGTGGGCATCCATGCAGGTGGACATGCATGCAGGTGGGCATCCATGTAGGTGGGCATCCATGCAGGTGGGCATCTGTGCAGGTGGGCATGCGTGCAGGTGGACATGCGTGCAGGTGGGCATCCGTGCAGGTGGGCATCAGTGCAATGGTGGACATGCGTGCAGGTGGGCATCGTGCAGGTGGGCATCCGTGCAGGTAGGCATCGGTGCAACGGTGGACATGCGTGCAGGTGGGCATCGTGCAGGTGGGCATCCGTGCAGGTGGGCATCTGTGCAGATGAGCATGAGTGGTGGGCATGCGTGCAGGTGGGCATGCGTGCAGGTGGGCATGCGTGCAGGTGGGCATCTGTGCAGGTGGGCATGCGTGCAGGTGGGCATGCGTGCAGGTGGGCATCCGTGCAGGTGGACATCCATTAGCTGTCACTCTTATACCCACTATCCCCATCCTGAGGATCCAGGGCCTCCTTCCTTGCCATATGTCCCCCACTGTCACCTCAACAGGTACCGCAGGTCCTTACCACCTGCCTCTGCCTGCCCTCCAGGTCAGCCTCCCACGGTCGGGCCTTCTTCCCTCAGCCTCACTCACCTTCCAGCGATATAGCTATGCTATGGGCCCCACCCAAAACCCACACAGCCCACTGGCTAGAGGACGAGGCCGCCAGTCAAGCTCGTGCAGTCAGGGCTCGCTGCTGCCTCCCTGGCCCTCTGAGAGGACCTTTTCTTGCCCACCCAGGTGTCCATCCACCCGCCCTAGGATGCCCTCCCCTTCTGTGCCCTTGCAGCTCCCATGAGCCTCAGCCCCCTCCATCCCCGGCTCCCCAGCAAAACCTCCCCTGAGGCTCCAGCCCTTCCCCTTCCGCTGTGATAGGATCTCACCACCTCTGCAGGAGGCTCAGTCTCTCCTGGCCCCGAGGCCCAGATGAATCACCCAGGCCTGGGTTCTTCCTGGGGACAGAGGGAAGACGCTGAGGGAAGAGTCACGGGGCCTGCCTCCCTGAACACGCACATTCGCGTCCTTCTCCTTGGTGGCTCCTTCCAACCACAACAAATGTGCAGAGCTAGAAGGACAGGCCGGTGACAACGTGAGGGCAGGAAGGGCTGAGAGCAGCTGCCCCCGGGAGTGGGAGGGCCGAAGAGAGTGGCCAGATGGACGCAGACATAGACACATCCCCACTGTGGCCGGGGCTGGAAAGTGACAAGCCAAAATGCCTCTCGACTTTGTCAAGTGTCCCCTGGAGTTTAAAATGGCCTGGGGTGAGAAGCTCTGGTCCAGGCCAAGTTGTGTCCCTGGACAATGACTGTGTCCAAATCACCCCCCGCCCCCGCCACCGGGCTCTAAGTCCCCCAGTTGCGCCACAGTGGCGGCTCTTCTGCATGTGGGCCAGCTACCCCTGTTTCCCTGATGCCCAAGACAGCGGTGGGGAGGAACAAATGAATGAGCAAACGCTGCAGAGTGGCAGCCTCCCTCAGCCTGGGGCTGCTTGCTGACCTTCCCATGTGTCCTCCGTTCCTAGGCCCCCAGCGGTCTCACTTCGGAAAACCCCTCCAGAAAGCCTGGGACAGAGCAGGTGTGTGGTTCAGCTGGCAGAGGAAGCCGGAAGCGACCAGGTGCCCACGCCTGGGCAGCCAGCTGGAAATGCAGTCAGACATGACCTCTCCACAGCCTCAGGGGTGCTGGGCCCCAAGCAGAAGTGGCCGGGTGGTCCAGCCTGGGTGTCTCAGGGGCCTGGGCAGGTTCAGGTGACCTGGGTGCCCGGTGAGTGAGGCATGGCGGGCAATTCCCGGCCCCACCCACTGCTCTACCTCTGGAATAGCGATTGCCATGATCGACGTCAGTAGCCTGGGCTCGGGGGGCTGCAGATGGGAGTGAGGAGGTGGAAGGCGCCGGAGTGAGAGGAACCGGTTTGGGAGCAACCACCACCTGCTCAGCAGGGCCCATGGGGCCTGGAGAGGGGCTGGGGCTGACCACTGGCTGACAAGCTTCGTGGCGGCCACATTCCTGCAGGGGACACAGACCCACCCACATTAGAAAAGTGACCCCTGCACCCACAGTCAGCCTCCTGGGACCAGATGGCTGTCACCACGACTTCCTGATTCACTGATGCGTGTATCCCGGAGGTGCACACGTGCGTGGCCTCGGGCTGAACAGAGCTGCTCACAGCCTGTTCCTTTCGGTTTTAGAGCTGCTGAGCGGGGCGGGTGAGGGGAGGGAAGCCTTCTCCCCCAGGGCGTTCTTAATCACAGGTAACCAAAACTGAGCAGGTGATTGGGTCACAGCCAGGAGACTGATTTTGTATCTAGAAGTTTCCGTTTCACCATCGCTAAGCTACTCACGCTCAAAGGTAAGTGTCAACAAGAAGTCAAACAGACTTTGATACAGACAGAAAGTGAACGCCTGTTCAAGATTTCCTTCACTTCATTGTTAGCGCAGAAACCAGTGAGATGTGGCAGCCAGGCCAAAGGTGAGGTGGCAGAGGCACCTGTGCACTCGGGGTAAAGGAAGGGGCCCTTCGCTCACGAGGACTGGCTCTCCGGCCGGCGGGCGGGCGGCGGGAACCCGTGGCAGCCCCAGGCAGAGGCCGTCTGCATGCCGTCCCGGCCGTCGGGCTGCTGAACAGCGGACCCCAGGCCGGGGCTAGAAACAGCAGCCACTTGTCCTTGCACAGTCTGGAGACCAGGGTCCGGCATCGAGGCGTGGCGGGACTGGCTCCTTCTGGGAGCTCGGGGAGAATCCGGTCCAGCCTCGGCCCCCTGGCGTGGCTGTCGGCCTGCTGTCCCCGCACCAAGGCTGCCGAGCTCCAGTCTCTGACTCCGTTCCCCACCGCGGTTTGCCTCTGCAGGCCCCAAATCTCCCTCTGGTTCCTTCCACATGGGTGCCAGACGTCAGATTGAGGGTCCTTCCACATAACCCAGGATGACCTCATCTCAAGAGCCTTGATTTAAGGAAGCATGGTGGCTCACGCCTGTAATCCCAACACTTTGGGAGGCCAAAGGCAGGTAGGTCGCCTGAGGTCAGGAGTGTGAGACCAGCCTGGCCAATAGAGAGAAACCCTGTCTCTACCAAAAATACAAAAATTAGCTGGGCGTGGTGGCAGGTGCCTGTAATCCCAGCTATTCAGGAGGCTGAGGCAGGAGAATTACTTGAACCCAGGAGGCGGAGGTTGCGGTGAGCCGAGATCGCGCCATTGCACTCCAGCCTGGGTAACAAGAGCAAAACTCCGTCTCAAAAAGAAAAAAAAAAAGCCTTAATTTAATGACACATCTGAAAACACCCTATTTCCAAATAAGCTCATGCATAGGCATGAGGGTTGGGGCTCACACATAGCTGTTAGGGGCCACTGGCAACCCCACTACACGCGGCTGTGAGCAGGAGTTACCTGCATTGGTCTGTTACCTGTAATTTACAGATTGGAAAATCGCTCGAAAGCAGAGCGGGGCTAAAATCAGAAAACGCAGAGGGTCATGGCTCCCACTGCGGGGCCCAGTCCTCCTTCAGGCTCTGCTGCGTGCTCGAAACCTGCTCACACTCGCTTCGCAGGGTCGCCCCTCGGCCTCCAGAGTGGCCGCGGTGTCTTTTTATACGCACTGGTCCCTGGGGGCTGCGGGCACAGGCCCTGGGGGCTTGGTCAGTGCTGTTTGGGCGGGGGGAGTCTGGGGCCTGGGGACTCCGGGGGGAGGGGTCTGGAGCACGGCGGAGCCAAGTGAGGGAGGCTGGGGTAGGGAGGCCTCCAGGTGCAGGTGGGGGGGTGGGGGGAGGTGGCGCGTGGGGTGGAGCCTGGGACCCAGCGATGCCAAGAGCCCACTCTGCCACCCACAGCTCTTCCCTTTCTCTCCCAGGCCTCCTGCCTCCCTCTTCCCCGGTCTTCCCTTCAACACCAATACTGCAGGCGTCACTCCCACCCTAAGAGCAGGAAACCCCTACAGCCCTGTCCCCTTCCCTCTCCCTCCCTCCATTTCTCCCATGGGCGCTGCAGCTCGCAGGGCTGTCTGCACCTGGGGCTCCCTCTCCAAACGCTCCCATAACACACGCCCTCCTCACTTCCATCGGGCTCTGCTCAGAGAGACCCTCACGGCCAGCACCCATGGCTGCCACACTGCGTGAGCTGAGACCGCATCCTGTCCCGCCCCCAGTTCCAGCGCCTAGAAGGGCACCTGCCCTGCAGCTGTCCCCATCTGCACCCCAGGTACTCAGCAGACAATGCCTGCAGGTGGGGCTGCCCTCACCATCCACGTCAAATGCAGACCTGCCAGCCACGCACCCAGCCCTTGGGCCTGGCTGGGGAAGTGTCTGAGTCACAGAGCCCAGCACAGGGCAAGCCGCTCCTCCACGCCTCACAGATGGCAGAGGAATGAGGAGGAGGGGGAGGGAGCGAGCAGCCCATTGCCAGAAGCCCACAGGAAATAGGGGTCCTCAGGGAGACCAGAGGGGTGGGACCATGGGGGCCGGAGGCCAGCTGCTTGTCGTGGAAGGCAGCTGGATGGGGCAGCGGGGTCAGACAGAACAGGCCTGGAGAGAGTGCCCATGGGGTGGGGACGTGAAAGGAAGAGGCGTTAGTTGCTCTGGGCAGAGCCCACGGCAGTTTCGGGCCTGGCTCTGGGCTGGCTCACCCAGCCCAGGGGCACCCTCCCTACAGAGCCCCCTCCCATAACTGCTCTGCAAGGGGTGCCGGTGGGTGTCAGCCCTAGGCATCCGGGACACCAGGCCTCTGCTGAGCTGATGTGGGGGTGCAGGTGCAGCCCTGGAGTCCCAGTGGGCTGTGCCCCGTGTCATGGCCTCGTCCCTGTGAGACTGCCTTTGCAAAAATTCTAACAGCCATTATTCCAGAGGCCACAACTTCCCCAATTACTCCTGCGGATGACACCACTATTGTAGACCCTCAGATCGGCCTTTCGAGGCGTGTTTTTAGGTTTTTGCATTTCTGACGATGATGGCTCCACCTGGACTTGGACCCACCGAACCCCCGCCCACCACAAACCAGTCCTGTGGCCCCACCCAGAAGCAGACTTATCCTTGAAAAATCGGAGCCTGTGAACTCTGGGGGAGTGGATTTGAGTAACAGCCCCGTCTCCCACGTGGCGCGCCAGCCTGGTGTCTATGAAACTCTTTGCAGCAGTGCCTTGGTCTCAGTGAAGTGGTTTTGTCTGTGCAGGGGCGGGAAGAACCCGGCAGGTGGCTACAGCTGGAGGCCTGCCCTGAGCCTCCTGCCCCTCCCCAGCGTCTGCAGAAGCTGACCCAGAGCCTCTGCTGCGGGGCTCCAGGTGGTTGGTCAGGGTGGGCCTGGGGCTCCCCCGCTGTGGGACTCCTGTTCTGCTCCCCAGAGCCCGTGGGCAGAAGCTGACGACCTCTGAGGAAAGCCGAAGGATTTGCAGGAAATCAGTGCACAGGGAAAGCTCAGAAAGCCCCCAGTATCAGGGCCGCTGGGATTCGTTTCCTGGAGAAGGACGCTTTGGGTTTGCACTCTGAGCGTCCAGATGGGCCGTGTTCCTCCCGTATCCATGGCTCCCAGCAAAGCAGACCAGCACCGCCCCCACGCACAGCTGGGCCCAGCCCAGCCCCCACTCGGCCACCGAGCTCACCAAGATGAGGGCGAATGTCTCTGGCCATCGGCCTGCAAGCATTTACTGAGCGCCTACTGCATGCTCAGTGCCCACAGACCGAGAGACAAGGACAGTTCTTAGTTCAAGGAAGCCACTCCCAGGCAGGGTTCTAGGACGAAGGGGCCGGGGCTGCCTTGGCACCTCTCTGGGCCCCAACAGGATGTGGCTGCTTCGTCTCCTGGGAGAAGGGAATTGCAGGCCTCCAAACGCAGGCGGCAGAGCGGGCTGGGAGAAGGAGGCTGTTTCTGTGCCTGCCGTGGGGGGAGAGTCTGGTGCAGCGCTGACGGGGACGCAGGAGAGCTCGGGGGAGACCCAGGCTGGGCGTGGCACAGCTCAGACCCTTGGCCACCCACGCAGCTTAGTGGGCATCACAGCCCACGGCCTGAGGCCACCAAGACAGACAGAGAAAGTGAGGGGAGCCGGACTGGGCCCTGCCACACGTGAGGGGGTGCAGGAAGCAGATATCTGTGCGGGGTCTCCGCCTGCTCAGTCGGCCTTGCCCACGGAGAGCTGCCTGCCGACTGCCTCCAGCGTGTGCCCAGCCCTCCCAAAAGCGTTGCTTTCTCTTCTTCCCTGGTATTTCCTAACATCTGACGATCCCAGCTTACATTGGTCCCCTGTACTGTGGCCCCCATGACATTTTGTCCAGCTTGATCAGAGCAGAAAGGGGACCCGGTGGGCAGCCCAAGGGGCAGGAACCCTCTGGGTGGATTCCAGCACAGCCCCAGCCCTGCCGGGGTCTTCGTGGCAAGCCCCTGCTCTGCCAGGCTTGGAAGCTGGGCTGTGGAGCGACAGTCCTGGCCCACAGGCAGGTGTCTTAGCCACTCAGGCCACTATAACACAATCCACAGCCTGGGCAACCTGCACGTACCTCTCACACTTCCAGAGGCTGGACGTCCACAGCAACTGCAGAAGAATAAATTTCTGGCTTGTTTGTTTGAGACAGTCTCGCTCTGTCACCCAGGATGGAGTGCAGTGGTGCAATTTTGTCTCACCGCAACCTCCGCCTCCCAGGTTCTAGTGATTCTTGTGCCTCAGCCTCCGGAGCAGCTGGGATTGCAGGCACCGCCACCACGCCCAGCCCATTTTTTGTGTTTTTAGTAGACGGGGTTTCATGTGCAGTGGCGTGATCTCAGCTCACTGCAACCTCTGCCTCCTGGGTTCAAGCGATTCTCCTGCCTCAGCCTCCCTAGTGGCTGGAACTACAGGTGCCCACCACCACACCTGGTTAATGTTTTGTATTTCATTTTCTTTTTTTCTTTTCATTTATTTATTTATTTTGAGACAGAGTCTTGCTCTGTCACCAGGCTGGAGTGCAGTGGCCACAATCTCGGCTCACTGCAACCTCCGCCTCCTGGGTTCAAGTGATTCTTCCTCCTCAGTCTCCTGAGTAGCTGGGACCACAGGCACTTGCCAGCACGCCAGAGTAATTGCTGTATTTTTAGTAGAGATGGAGTTTCACCATGTTGGCCAAGATGGTCTCGATCTCTTGACCTCGTGATCCGCCTGTCTCGGCCTCCCAAAGTGCTGGGATTATAGGTGTGAGCCACTGCGCCCGGCCGAATGTCTTGTATTTTTAGTAGAGACGGGGTTTCACCATGTTAGCCAGGCTGGTCTCGATCTCCTGACCTCGTGATCTGCCCACCTTGGCCTCCCAAAGTGCTGGGATCACAGGCATGAGCCATGGTACCCAGCCTTATTTATTTATTTTTTAGAGACAGGGTCTCACTCTGTCACCCAGGCTGGAGTACAGTGGTGCCATCACAGCTCACTGCAAATTCCATCTCTTGGGCTCAAGTGATCCGCCCACCTCAGCCTCCTCCTAAAGTGCCGGGGTTCCAAGCATGAGCCACCGCACCCAGGTGTCCTGGCCATGCCCGTTTCTTCCTGCACAGTTTCGATAATATCCTTGTTTCCCCACCATCCGTCATGTCAGGGGTATTAACTTCCCATGGCTGCCACAACAAAGTGCTACACACTGAAGACAAGGGCAGTGGGGGAGGGGGAGGGGGAGCCTTAAAACCACAGAAATTGGCTGGACCAGGTGGCTCACACCCGTAATCCCAGCACTTTGGGAGCCTGAGGTAGGAGGATCACCTGAGGTCAGGAGTTCAAGACCAGCCTGGCCAACATGGTGAAACCCCGTCTCTACTATAAATACAAAAATGGGCGTGGTGGCGCATGCCTGTAATCCCAGCTACATGGGAGGCTGAGGCAGGAGAATCGCTTGAACGAGGGAGGCGGAGGTTGCAGTGAACTGAGATTATGCCACTGTACTCCAGCCTGGGCGACAGAGCGAGCTCCGTTTCCAAAAGAAAAGTCATGACATTGAGAGGATGGGGGAGGAAATGTGTTTGTGGAAGAGTTAAAATGTAACCGTGTGTTGCAGGAAGCCGGTGGGTAAACTGTAAAATGATAAACCGAGAAGCTGCCTGTGGAAGCCACTTTCCCCTCTGCTGCAATATCCCCTCCCCAGTCCCCGAGCCCTTGGCAGGCTGGCAGAGGGGTCCTGCGGTGGCTGCCTCTCAGGGGTCCCTGTAGGAAATCCAAGTGCCTTACAGGGAATCCGGGACTGTGAGTTTTCTTCGAGTTGTAGGGCCATGGTGGGCTGCCTAGAGACCCCGCCCTGGGCTCAGTGTCGGTCCCTCTTCTGTGCCTGTGTCCAAGGCAGAGCCGTGACCCCCGGGAGGAATCGCGTTTGGGGTAAACTCGGGGTGCAGTGATCCAGGAGGTGACCCCAGGGAGGAATCGCGTTTGGGGTAAACTCGGGGCACAGACAGTGATCCAGGAATTTTTGTCTTTGAACAGCGATGGTCCAAGGCCAGTCCTTTCATACAGAATCAGCCTTCCCAGGATCGCCACGGTGGACGGCCTAAATTCATCACGCGTGGCTCTTGCTCGTGACCTTGGCACACGTGGAACTAGTGTACACTGGGTGCCTGCCCCAGCAACCTGGTGGGTCTCAGAATGAGACGTGCCGCTCACCAGCCCTCCTGGTACCTCGGGGGCCAGAGCGGATGAGGAGCCCTGTGCCTGAACGAGCCATCCCCGGCAGCAGGCCAGGGCCCTTTCACCAGGCCCGCATGCTGCTGGGACCGCAGGTGAGGGGAAGGTCCCAGGAGGTGACACTGTTGGAGCCAATGGCCTTGAGACTGGTGCCGGGCCACGGAGAGAAGCGTGTCCTCAGCAGACCTCGGCAGCACTGACGCAGACGCTCGCCTGTGGGAGCCTTGGCCACGGCTCTGCCCTAGGTGGTGAATTATGAGAAGACCAATTCTAGAAAATCTGAGGAAGAAACACCGAGTTCTCTTGATTAAACTATGAATGAGCTAAAACATCTGTAAACAGATCCTGTTTTCTTCCTTGGATGTTTCTGTGACTCTGGGAGTTGAATATACGGCTTCAAACCAATCCTGAGCCGCTACCCCAGAACAGAACACAGGGGTCCCGCGTGGGCACGATGAGCTGGAGGACCTGAGGGCGGTCCACTGCCAGGTGGGTGCCATGAGGGGCGTCTCACCGGAGCCTGCCTCCAGGGCAGGGTTTCAGCTGCAGGGGTGGAGAGGGATGCCACGCATGGGAGGCCCTGGATTCTACGGGCAGCAAAGCTGTGTGTGCTGTTAACAGGCTGGCCAAGAGGTCCCCACCTGCCCTGCATGACCGGGATCAGCTCATCTGCGGTTCAGCGCAGGACAACCCGCCTGCTCCCTGACTGACAGGTCTGGCCGTGAGTGACAAGCTTGTGTAGGCGTCCAAGGCGTCCGCAGTGCACGTGGAACTGGTACTCTGTGTCCCCCTGAAGAGGATGGGGACTATCTCGGACAAACGTCCTTCAAGGCATGCATCCTCCCACCAGGAAGCCACAGACGAGGCTGAAGCTGGGCCTCCCACAAAAGGAGCTTCCCCAGGCCCGAAAGAGGAAGCCCAGTCCACGGCTCGAGCTCCCGACTCTGGCGTCACTGAGGCGTGTGCCCCCGTGTCGTGGCTGTGGGTGTTGTGCTGATGCAATCTCCACAGCAGAGAAGGACGCACATCCTGCAGGCCCACGTGGGCCTGTGACTCAGCAGATGGGGCCCTGGGGGACCAGCCCAGAATGCCATTCACCCCCTCCAGCCGGGTCCCAGCCACCGGTCCCTTAGAACAGGGCTCTGCTGTTAGCACCAGGGCGTCTTTGCCTGGGGCCATCCTGTGCGGTGAGGGTACTCAGCAGTGCCCTGGCCTCCACCCGCCCGGTGCCTGTGGCCTCCACCCGCCCGGTGCCTGTGGCACCCCTGCCCTGAGGCATGACAACAAAGTCTGTCTCCAGGCACTGCCAGGATCACCTGCAGGGTAAAATCGCCCCTGAGTGAAAGCTACCACCTTAGGACTGACGGTCACCAACCCATCACCACCAAATCTAAAAGGTTGAAAGCCGTGTGCATAAACACTGGGACCGAAATTCTCCATAAATGCCGCAAGTGGGCAAAATTGCCAGTAGTTGAAATTCCCAATTCTATCTTTATTACCAATGGAGAGGAGAACCCCCCCGCCAGGCAGGGCTCAGATCCCACGGGAGCATCTAACAAAGTGTCTCATGATTGATGACACGCTACATAACCAGAGCTCTGTTTGCACGGGATCTTAGGGCGCTGAGTACGTTTTTAGACAGAACTGCTTTTGCTAATGGGAAGGTTCATTCTAAAAGTTTATGCTGGAAGTGGGATCTTTCTTGCACCTATTTTTGCTCTTTTAATTGTGTGTGTGTGTGTGTGTGTGTGTGTGTGTCTGTGTATGGTATGAATCTTTTGTAAGACGGCGTTGAATGTCCCAGATCATAAATAAGGAGTTGACACCACTTCTGTGAGTGGACGAGGCACACAGCCAGGTTTTATTTCTATGTGGCCACCAAGAGCGCCCATTCCGTGAAAGCCAACTCATGGCTTCTTCTTGGCAGAGGCAACTTACAAAAAAAAAAAAAAGAGAGACGGCTCAACGATCATGGTTAGACTCGATTAAAAACACGTATCTAGCAGGCGCGGTGGCTCACGCCTCTAATCCCAGCACTTTGGAAGGCTGAGGTGGGCAGATCATACGGTGAGGAGTTTGAGACCAGCCTGACCAACATGGTGAAACCCCGTCTCTAGTAAAAATACAAAAATTAACTGGGCATGGTGGCACATCCCTGTAATCCCTGCTACTCAGGAGGCTGAGGCAGGAGAATCGCTTGAACCTGGGAGGCGGAGGTTGCAGTGAGCCGAGATTGCGCCACTGCACTCCATCCTGGGTGACAGAGCGAGACTCCATCTCAAAAATAAAAAAATAGAACAAACAAAATAAATAGATAGGTAACAGTGCATCTGCTCGAGGCTCCTGGGGTCCCTGGGCAGGGCGGGGGCTTCCTGGCTGGGGCCATCCCCCTTCTGGCAGGGGTCTTCGGCTCTCAGTCAAGCTCAGGATGTGCACGGGCACCGGGCAGGGTCAGGAAGGCCATCGCTCAAGACAACGTCTGTCCCAAGAGTACACGCAACATTTTAATATTTGTTTTACGGCCGCCGTGGTTTACTCTTGTTTCCTAGGAGGGAGCGGCAGGAATGATAACAATGGAAACGCACCATGAGGAGCCACAAAGAACCACATTCCAAGGGAATCTTGTGATCTGGGTGCAGCTTTGGCTTTCCTGGCTCCATCCGGCCAGCAACACGGCTGTGAGTGGGTGCCCGTGAAGCCCCTCCCGGCTGTGAGCCAGACGCTGGCCCCCTGGCGAGCACTGATGGGTGTGGGAAGGTGAGCCCACCTTGTCCCGGAAGTTCGGCAAGTACAGTCCTTGTGAGCCGGCGCGTCCTCCTTGTCCCTGAGCGGGGCTCCCCACCAGCCTGGCTCAGACAGGCTGCAAAGCACCCGGCGTGGCTTGGGCTTCCTCTTCTGGGAACCCCTGAACTCCAGGGCCTTGGGCTTCTCCTCCCCACCGGTGCAGATCCCAGCCCAGCTGCCCAGACCCCAGCTCTCAGCCTCTTCCGCAAGCATCGCCCTGTCCGTGGGAAGCGGCCTGGAGCCCAGCTGCACAGCGTGGACCAACGCGGCTGCCGGCAGGGAGGCCAATGTTGAAACGTCCTCCGTGACACGATCCAAATGGCCCTCTCACTCTTCTAAGTAGCAAAATAAATACCAGCATCAAGGCTCTGGATGGAGACCACTTCACTCGCTCACATATTTCTGCAAGCTGTTCACTAGGAACTGCTTAAAGAATTACTTCATGTTTGGATTTGGCTCTTCTTAAACATGGTCTCGTTAGGCGAGGTTTCGTAACCAGCACACGACTGTCGGTCGTGTTTTATGGGCGTTGTGATGATAGCTGTGGCTCCAGACGCGGCAGTGGCCGACTCCCCAGTGGCTTCACGACACACCTTCCTTCTCCTGCAGCCCTGGAGGTCAGAAGCTCCCATCCAGGTGTCGGCTGGACCCCACTCCTCCTGGAGGCGCTGGGGGGCATCCCTGTCCCTCTCCCCACATCTGGGCCCCGTGTCCCTCTCCTCGAATCTGGGCTCCGCTGTCCCTTTGGCTCAGGCCCACCTCCAGCTTCAAAGTCAGCAGCCTCCCCTCCCCTCTGACTTTGGCTTCCTCCGCTGACTCCGACCCCCTGCCTTCCTCTCATAAGGACCCTGTGGTGACCTGGCTCCCACCCAGCTAATTCAGGCTTGCACCTCCATGGCCAGGTCCTTCATTTATTTATTTTTATTATTACTTTTGAGACGGAGTCTTGCTCTTGTCGCCCAGGCTGGAGTGCAATGGTGCGATCTCTGCTCACCACAACCTCCACCTCCCGGGTTCAAGCGATTCTCCTGCCTCAGCCTCCCGAGTACCTGGGATTACAGGCACTGGCCACCACACTTGACTAATTTTGTATTTTTAATAGAGATGGGGTTTCTCTATGTTTGTCAGGCTGGACTCGAACTCCCGACCTCAGGTGATCCACCCACCTCAGCCTCCCAAAGTGCTGGGATTACAGGCGCGAGCCACCACACCCAGCCCTCGTCCTTTATTTAATCCCATCGGCCAAGTCCCTTTTCCAGCGTGAGGCCCCACAGCACAGGCCCTGGGGGTGAGGACGTGGCATCCTGGGGGAGCCACAGGCAGCGTGCACGAATATACACTTGGGCTCACAGCAGGGCTCTCAAGCGAAACACGGACGCCTTTCAAATAAACAAAGAGCAGACGAGACCCCTCAGAGGCACAGCGAGAAGGTTAGATATGGCCATCTCGGAGGCAGTCCCAGGCTGAGGAGGAGCAGGGAATACAGAGCGTCTTTTTGTTGTAAGCTCTTCAGATTTCTTGGGGTTTTGTTCTTTTAAACTGAGTGACGAATGGATGGATGGATGGATGCATTGAGACAGGATCTCGCTCTGTCATCCAGGCTGGAGTGCAGTGATGTGATCACGGCTCCCTGCAGCCTTGACCTCCTGGGCTCGAGTGATCTTCCCACCTCAGCCTCCTGAGTAATTGGGACCACAGCCCCGTGCCACCACACCGTGGCTAATTTTTTATTTTTACGTCTATAGAGATGGGATCTTGCTATGTTGCCCAGGCTGGTCTGGAACACCTGGGCTCGAGTCACCCCCTGGCCTTGGCCTCCCAAAGTGCTGGGATCACAGGCATGAGCCACCACGCCCAGCTGGCCTGTATTTTTAAAACAGATAATGGTGGCTATCAGATCACTAGGGTTTCTAATACATTTGAAGGGCGACTTCACGGTTATTTCTTATGCACTGATTTTACAGTGTGTCAGATGCAAGTACTTCCACTTACGATGACAAAGTTTAGCTGTGAGAGGCTGAATGTGCACATGGACCGCGGCCAGCCCGGTGATAAGAATGGAGCTCCCCTCCTATCTGCAGCACCAGCCCAGGAGGCTGCCCCCTCCACCCCCACCCCTGGTAAGCAGCCCAGAGGCCGCCTGCCGTGTCGGCTCGTAGGAGGGGCACTGCTATCTCGAGAGCATCCCTGAAGCTAAGCAGTAGCTCCTGTTCCCATTGGCCCCAAGCAGCTGGGACTGGATTAATAAATCAAGTGACAAATGTAATTAATTAATTAACTACCTTCCCTAATTTTGGCCCCCACTTTTTTCTTTTTTTTTTTTTTTTGAGACAGAATCTTGCCCTGTTGCCCAGGCTGGAGTGCAGTATCGCGATCTCGGCTCACTGCAGCCTCCGCCTCCCGGGTTCAAGTGATTCTCTTGCCCCAGCTCCTCTGGCCTCGGCCTCCCGAGTAGCTGGGATTACAGGTGCCCGACAACACGCATGGCTATTTTTTGTGTATTTTTATTACAGATGGGTTTTCACCATGTTGGCCAGGCTGTTTTCAAACTCCTGGCCTCAAGTGATCCACCCACCTTAGCCTCCCAAAGTGCTAGGATTACAGGTGTGAGCCACCGCACCTGGCTTCACTTTAAACTTAAGACCAACCAGAGAAAGCCACGGTGCGGCCCTCACCAGTCCCCGGGGAAGCCTGCTGTCTGGCCCCAGCCTCCCCGGGCACACCTGAGCCTCCTCCGCTCGCCAGCTCCGAGGCTTCCCCTCCCAACCTCCCTTTGTATCTCTCCAAACACAGATGCCAGTGCCGGCACGACCATGGCCAGCTCCGCACACACAGCTTTGGTTTTGGGGTTTTTTTTTTTTTTTTTTTAAGACGGAGTTTCGCTCTTGTTACCCAGGCTGGAGTGCAATGGCGCGATCTCGGCTCACCGCAACGTCTGCCTCCTGGGTTCAGGCAATTCTCCTGCCTCAGCCTCCTGAGTAGCTGGGACTACAGGCATGCACCACCGTGCCCAGCTAATTTTTTGTATTTTTAGTAGACGGGGTTTCACCATGTTGATCAGGATGGTCTCGATCTCTTGACCTCGTGATCCACCCGCCTCGGCCTCCCAAAGTGCTGGGATTACAGGCGTGAGCCACCGCGCTCAGCCCTGGTTTTGGGGGTCTTTATTTCCACAGTGGTTGACTTAAAAATGTGTTGGAGGCCCCAGCACTTTGGGAGGCCGAGGCGGGTGGATCACGAGGTCAAGAGATCAAGACCATTCTGGTCAACATGGTGAAACCCTGTCTCTACTAAAAATACAAAAATTAGCTGGGCATGGTGGTGTATGCCTGTAATCCCAACTACTCGGGAGGCTGAGGCAGGAGAATTGCTTGAACCCAGGAGGTGGAGGTTGCGGTGAGCCGAGATCGCGCCATGGCATTCCAGCCTCGGCAACAAGAGCGAAACTCCGTCTCAAAAAAAAAAAATGTGTTGGAGGCACGGAGTTTCTCAAAATGTGTGTGGGGCATGGGAACCCCAGCGTTTGGAGTGCTGGGTTGTGTGCGGAGAGAGGGCACAGCCATGCACGTGGAGGCAGAGCTGGGAGGCCTGAGAAGGACTGGTGGCTGGTGTGGGGCCGGGCACCAAAGACAGGGGCAGCCAAGCGGCAGCCCCAGTTGTGTGCTGGTTACGAAACCTCGCCTAACAAGACCATGTTTAAGAAGAGCCAAATCAAAACAAGAAGTAATTCTTTAAGCAGTATCCTAGTAAACAGCTTGCAGAAATATGTGAGCGAGTGAAGTGGTCTCCATCCAGAGCCTTGACGCTGGTATTTATTTTGCTACTTAGAAGAGTAAGAGGGCCATTTGGATCGTGTCACGGAGGATGTTTCGACCTCAGGGGCGCCCAGCTCTGCCTCCGCACCCGAACCTCATCTGTGGGCGGTCCGGTCCACCAAGAGGCTCAAGGAGGGTAACACTGTCAGATTGCTGGAATCACGCTGACAGTGGGGTGCGGTCCGAGTGGAGCTGGACAGACATCAGCCTCCCTCTGCCAGCCTCCAGGCTCATCCCATGGGGCCTGAGCTGATCCTCTGTTCTCAGGAAAGCCCTCATGGCAATGAAATCCCTGTGGTTTCACCCTGGGCAACTTTAGTTGTAGCCAGTCTATGGAGCCTGCTCCACACAGCGACTCAGGGACTCAGGGACCCAGGCTCCTTCCAACTGTGGCTCCACCTCTAGGTGCTCCGGGTCCTCCTATCCAGATGGGGGATGAGGAGGGAGTTTCCAACCCAGAGCCCAAATCCCCGAGGTGCGAACTGCATGTCCTGTGTCCTGAGGCCACTCACAGTCACAAGTGAGACCCAGACTGACTCGCCATCAGAGCGGGCAGGGAAAGCTGACTGGGCAGCCCAGCTGGGACCAGCCCCCAGCACATGCCCAAGCAGGGAAGCTCACCCTTGGGGTCTGGGGGGACTGGCCAGGTGGTGGTCTCCTGGCCCAGGGGCAGCCTGAGGCCCTGCAGAAGAGGACCTGGGACGGTGCTACAAAGTCCCATCTGACCTTCCGGCCCATCGCACCCGCCCTGAGGGAAGATGGACGAAGGGCATGCAGCCTTTTGAAACTACGCCATCGCCCCGGCCTCTGTCCTGGTGCCTCAAGTCACAGAGCTTCCTGTGTGCTTTACAACGGCCCTCCCCAACCTTTTGGGCACCAGAAACAATTCCATGGAGACAACTTTTCCATGGATGTAGGTAGGAGGATGGTTTTGGGATGAAACTGTTCTATCTCAGATCATTAGGCATTAGATTCTCATAAGGAGCATACAACCAAAATCCATCGCCTGCGCTCCTGACACTCTAACACGGCTGGCCGCTGATCTGGCAGGAGGTGGCCCTCAGGCTGGAATGCTCGCTGCGCCTCCCCCCACCTCCTGCTGTGCTGCTCTTTCCTAACAGGCCACAGACCAGTAGTGGTCTGAGGCTCAGGAGCTGGGGACCCCTGATGTGTAAGTACCAGGTTGGTGGGCCCCTCCTGTAGGTGCCCAGTGTGGGCCAGACTCAACTCTACCTGGGTATACACAGCCCACGCCAGCCCCCACCCAGCGCCACCTTGTCTGGGTCCCCTGGGGCCAGTGTGCACCAAGGACATGGGAGTTTCTGTGCCACTGATGGAGCAGCAGTGTAATCAGACTAACAGTGGTCCTCTCAGCAGAAACTCCACAAGCCAGAAGAGATCGGGGGTCAATATTCAGCATTCTTAAAGAAAACAATTTCCAGGCTGGGTGCAGTGGCTCACACCTGTAATCCCAGCACTTTGGGAGGCCAAGGCGGGTGGATCAACTGAGGTCGGGAGTTCCAGACCAGCCTGACCAACATGGAGAAACGCCATCTCTACTAAAAATACAAAATTAGCCAGGTGTGGTGGCTCACACCTGTAGTCCCAGCTACTCAGAAAGCTGAGGCAGAAGTGCTTGAAATTGGGAGAGAGAGGTTTCGGTGAGCCAAGATTATGCCGTTGCACTCCAGCCTGGGTAACAAGAGTGAAACTCAGAAAGAAAGAAAAAAGAGAGAGAGAGAGAGAGAAAGAAGGAAAGAAGGAAGGAAGGAAGGAGAGAGAGAAAGAAAGGAGGGAGGGAAGGAGGGAGGGAAAGAGAAGGAGAGGGAGAGGGAGAGGGAGAGGGAGAAGGAGAATTTGCAACCCAGAATTTCATATCCAGCCAAACTAAGCTTCACAAGCGAAGGAGAAATAAGAACCCTCTTATTGGGGCTCTGTGTCCCAACACAGTGGGGAATTGCCTAGGCTTGGGGGAGAGAAGACAGGAAGCGCAGCTGAGAGCCCTGCACATACCACGTCACGCATGTGCCACAGACACCCTCACACATGTGAGCACGGGGTGTAAGCATGGCCTGAGTCGATGGACAGAGGGAGGCTCCCAGGCCCAGAGCACACAGCAAGCCAGGTCCCAAGGCCAGCAGACAAGAGGCCCCTCGCCTGGATGACAAACACAGAGACGTGTGCCCACGTGACTCCAGGGGGCAAGGCCACCATCGCCAGAAGACATGAGGAGAATGGTGTTGCTGGCTGGACACACAGACAGGCAGAGGAAGGCCAGGCAGAAGGAGCCAGCTGGGTAGCCTCTAAACCACTAGGAATGAGTGGAATCCACGAGCAGCAATGATGCAGGATTCGCGGAATCCATTCATTTTTCAAGTCAGTATTGAGCCTGCTAGGAGCTGAGGATAAAGCAGCACATAAGAGAACTTTCCTAGGGTCAGATTTCCATCTGTGTGTGGAATTTCTGTTGTTCGTAGACTGCATTTATCAAGTGGTTTCAGATGTCTGGGTCTGTCTCTAAGTGTGTTTACTTGCAAATCTGAGCCAGGTTAAACAAATGGCCTTAACTAAAACTTTCATTTGATCTCATGTCCACAGTCTGCTCTGCCAGTAGTTTATAGCCAGAGGCAAAGCAAAACAAGAACACAGAACCATCTGCAGAGAAAAATCCTGGTTAACCACTTCTTGTCGGAAAAGCCCATCACCATCTCCACATTCAAGACAACGGTGCTGGACCCCTACCTCACACCATTTACCAAAACTAACTCAGAAAAGACCAACCACCCAAATGTAACAGCAGAAACTATAGAACTCGCAGAAAAAAACCCAGGGGAAAAGCTTGACAATGTTGCATTTGGCAGTGATTTCTGGGCTATGACACCAAACGTACAAGCAACAATAGAAAAAAAACATTAAATTTAAACCATCTGTGCACCGACACTCTGAATAGTGAAAACACAACCATGAAATGGGAGGAGACAGGTGCAGATTGTGTATCTGATACAGGGTGACTATGCAGAATATGATTATTCGTTTTTTTTTTTTTTTTTTTTGGAGACAGGGTTTCGCTCTTGTTACCCAGGCTGGAGTGCCATGGCGCGATCTCGGCTCACCGCAACCTCCGCCTCCTGGGTCCAGGCAATTCTCCTGCCTCAGCCTCCCGAGTAGCTGGGATTACAGGCACGTGCCACCATGCCCAGCTAATTTTTTGTATTTTTAGTAGAGACGGGGTTTCACCATGTTGACCAGGATGGTCTCAATCTCTTGACCTTGTGATCCACCCGCCTCGGCCTCCCAAAGTGCTGGGATTACAGGCGTGAGCCACCGCGGCCGGCTGATTACTTGATTTTTACTTCTTTTTAAGACAGAGTCTCACTCTGTCACCGAGGCTGGAGGGCAGTGGCACAACCTTGGCTCACTGCAACCTCTGCCTTCCGGATTCAAGTGATTCTCGTGCCTCAACCTCCCAAGCAGCTGGGACTACAGGTGCACACCATCACACCTGGCTAATTTTTAGTAGAGACAGGGTTTCGCCACGTTGGCCAGACTGGTCTCAAACTTTTGGTCTTAAGTGATCTGCCTGCCTCAGCCTTCCAAAGTGTTGGCATTATAGGCATGAGTCACTGCACCTAGCCATGATTATTATTATATTTTAATATAGAGATAGGATCTTGCTATGTTGCCCAGGCTGGTCTTGAACTCCTGAACTGAAGCAATCCTCCTGCCTCGGACTCCCAAAGTGCTGAGATTACAGGCATGAAGCACCATGCCCAGCCAAGAATCTGATTTTTTTTTTTTAAATGGGCAGAGGACTTGAGTGGAAATTTCTCCAGATAGAAATAAAAATGATGAATAAACACACAAAAAGATGCTTCACAACACTAATCATTAGGGCAATGCAAATCTCAGCACAGTGAGGTACAGTTTACACCCATTAGGATGGTCGTTGCTGGAACAAAAACAAGACTTGGCGAGGGTGTGGAGAGGCTGGAGCCCTCAGGCACTGCTGGTACAACCGCCATGGAAAACAGAATCACCACGTGATCCAGCAATCCCACTGCTGGGTCTACACCCAAAAGGACTGAAAGCAGAGACTCAAACAGATACTTGTCCCCCCGTGTTTACAGCAGCTTTACACACAGCAGCCAAAGACGGCCATCCTGGGTCTGGCTTACCACGCCACATTCATCGCGCGTGCCTGCGAGCGCGTGGCTCCTCCGGGCCCAAGGAGCAGGAGCAGAGCGGGCCCCAGGGGCAGGAAGCTCCATCCTCACGGCCCCACACACAGTGCAGAGGACCTACGGTGGCCACAGAGGTCTCACTACTTGAGGCCCGCACGGGCTTGTCCTCCTGCAAAGGCCCAGCCCCGAGGGTGGGCACCTGGGGGCACAGGTGGTGAGGGCAGCTCTGGGGGTTTCTGGGGTTTGGCATCTCGGGGCAGGCAGGAGCTGGCAGAAGAGAAGCCGAGGTCTGTGGGGAAGCAGCGGGCACCGTGGGCCACTGCCTGACGCATCACTGTAAGCAGGGTGTGGGGCTCTCCACCATCCCCGAAAGACGGCCGGCACACCCCGTCTCCAGCACCACCCTCCCCAACCGCAGCCACTGTGCTGTCCCGGCCGCTGGCCAGCCTGGCGTTGGCCCCTGGAGTTGGTAGGAGAGGGTCCTGTGTCTCAGGCCGCCCTCCACTGTCTTCAGGGCTCAGAGGCTGGGATAAGCAGCCTTTGCACAGGGCGCTGGGGGCTGCCGGCAATGAGGGCTCCAGCGTCACAGGACTCGCCTCTTTGGGTAAAATGCTTTCTCCAAAGCCCCCCGGGTAGACAGAGCAGGTGGAGCAGAAGCCGCCCACACCCCGGGGTACTGGTGGTAGGGCTCATCGGACACTGGTGTGGATGGCACGGCTTCAGTGGGAGGTGAGTAACCAAGGAAGAGAGGGGGCGCCGGGACCCGCACCCCTAACGTGAAGGCTGAGTGACGAGGGGCGGCAGGGCCCTGAGGGCTCAGGGGACACGGGGGCTACAGAAAGCTCAGGGACAGTTCCTGGCCAGGGCATCCTCTCCCCAGGTAGCAAGAGCCTTCCCTGACCTGGCCAGTGGCCTCCCCTGGAGGGGGCAGCTGTGTGCAGGGGCTGGAAGCCTGGGCAGGGGCCAGGATGAGTTGCGGCCAAGGCCAGCACAGGGGAGCCTGTCACTGCTATTCACTCAGGGTGGCTGGCAAAGTATTACAGAAACTGTTTAAGGAAGGTTACAGGTGATAGTCTCAGACCTTCTGGAAGGCCGAAAGGTTTTACCAGGGCAGGCTGAAGGCAGTCCATTAAGTTAGGGAGAGACGGACGGTCAAAGGCCTTCCCAGTTCAGTCTGCTTACCTCACCCCACACCCATTTGTCTGCACTGTGTTTACTCACGTTAATTTTGTGCCGGGTGGCCCTCTCCCAGGAAGGTCAAAGGGGGATTACCCGTTAATGAATTTACTCTGGGCCCCCGCAACCTGAAGCTTTACCAGTGGCAAAACCATTCTCTTAACCATGTTAATTATCCACAAGTGTGTTATCTTAGAACCTCTGCTGTGAAATCTTGGCGGACAGGGCTACTGTCCAGATTCTACGAAGAACGAAAACAGATTTACGAGAAAAACAAACAGAAACCCATTCAAAAGTGGGTGAAGGATATGAACAGACACTTTTCAAATGAAGACATATATGAGGCCAACGAACATATGAAAAAATGCTCATCATCACTGGCCATTAGAGAAATGCAAATCAAAACCACATTGAGATACCATCTCACGCCAGTTAGAATGGCGATCATTAAAAATCTGGAGACAACAGATGCTGGAGAGGATGTGGAGAAATAGGAACACTTTTACACTGTTGGTGGGAGTGTAAATTAGTTCAACCATTGTGGAAGACAGTGTGACGATTCCTCAAGGAACTAGAAATAGAAATTCCATTTGACCCAGCAATCCCATTACTAGGTATATATCCAAAGGATTATAAATCATTCTATTATAAAGACACATGCACACGTATGTTCATTGCGGCACTGTTTACAATAGCAAAGACCTGGAACCCAACCTAAATGCCCATCGATGATAGACTGGACAGGAAAAATGTGGCACATATACACCATGGAATATTATGCAGCCATAAGAAATGATGAGTTTGTGTCCTTTGTAGGGACATGGATGAATCTGGAAACCACAGTTCTCAGCAAACTGACACAAGAACAGAAAATCAAACACCTTATGTTCTCACTCATAGGCAGGTGTTGAACAATGAGAACACGTGGACACAGGGATGGGAGCGTCACACACTGGGGTCCATTGGGGAGGCTAGGGGAGGGACAGTGGGAGGGAGGGTGGGGGAGGGATAACGTGGGGAGAAATGTCAGGTATAGGTGATGGGGGATGGAGGCAGCAAACCACATTGCCATGAATGTACCCATGCAACAATCTTGCATGATCTGCACATGTAGCCCAGAATCTACAATTAAAAAAAAGTGTGATGACCAGAGGGTCTGGGTCGATTGGTTGCATTTCACCCTCTGAAAGCAGCCGACGACCATCCCTAACCCACTTGAATCGCTGTAATGGTGTGAGTGTGTGTTCGTTCACCCGTCGTCAGTGCGAGCGTGCCTTCGTTCACCCGTCGTCGGTGCGAGCGTGCGTTCGTTCACCCGTCGTCGGTGCGAGCGTGCCTTCGTTCACCCGTCGTCGGTGCGAGCGTGCGTTCGTTCACCCGTCGTCGGTGCGAGCGTGCCTTCGTTCACCCGTCGTCGGTGCGAGCGTGCGTTCGTTCACCCGTCGTCGGTGTGAGCGTGCGTTCGTTCATCCGTCGTCGGTGTGAGCGTGCGTTCGTTCATCCGTTGTAGTTGAGTCAGGGTCTGTGGGCCAGACTTCCGCAGGTGGTGACCCAGGTCTCAGGTGGTGACCCCAACAGGATCGAGGACACAGCCTGTACCCAAAGGGCAGGGCCTGGGCCGCACACATGGCTTCACTGTGCCGGAGTAAAAGCCACAAAGTCCCCCATGGGGTTTCCTGGGGCTCCTTCTTCCACCCCAGCCCTCGCAGGCCTCTGCCGAAAGAGCAAGCAGGAACTTAACCACAGCGAAGTGAAAAGGGGGAGAGGCTGGAAAAACCCACTCTCCCTGTTCCATGGGGAAAGCCCCAGCCCAATCACACTCTGATTATTCAAGAGGATGAAAAGGAAAGCTAGCAGAGCTATTAAAATATTGTTTTATCAAACCGGGAAAACACAGTATTCAAACAGAACCTACGGATTAAAAACACTTCCTGAAGGAAGAAATAAGACATTTACTGCCATTTCCACTCGCTGGAATTCAGGAAATGAAGCTCAGGCACTGGGTGCTGAGATGTCAGACAAAATAGACGGGGATGGAATAGAAGCTGGTGGACGGGCATGAATCAGTCTAGGGCAGGGGCGGGGAGTCGATCTTGGGGACAGAGACCCAGCAGCAGCTTTCAAGGACACTGGGAGGAGAAAGAACAGCACCTGTGGCACAGAGCAGACCAGGAGGCCGAGACACAGGCAGCGGTGGCAGCCCCACGCCCCGTGCCCCGTGCCCCAGGGAATAGGAAGGCAGAGATCAGGAGAGAGAAAGCAGACACGGAGGACAGAAGCTAGACACCCGCCGGGTGGAGGGGCAATCTTCCAGATAAAGAGACTCTAACAACCCAAATGGCGCAGCCACGGCAGAGGTAAGAGAACCAAATTCTTGAACCGAAGGCAGATCTGAATCTATTTAATCAAACGGCTTATGGGAACACACAAAATTAACGAAGATGAATCCGGTGGAAATCTTCCGCTTCAGGCATAAAACACCAGACAAGCACAGAGAAACCAAGTGGGTCAGTGGTGTCCTGTGCCAACGCCAGGAGACCCCGGGGCGATGGGCAGAGACTCACAGCTGCAAACCCAGACTCCGCCCAGCCGGGTCACCGTGGGGAGACCCGTGGCACCAGTCCAGGGAGCAGAAAAAAACATTCTCGGCAACATGGGGGCCAGAAATTGTACCAAGAACATTTCTTCCCCGAAAAAACAACTTAAAATAAATTATTTGAGGCAGACAAGAGGTGACTCCCAACAAAGACCCATGAACGGGAAGCACAGGCAGGTGGTGGCGGCCGGGGCCGTGGAGGTGGCTTGAGCTAGAATCGAGTCCAAGAGGGTGCTGTGAATAAAATCTAAGAAATGCAAAACAACAATCACTAAAATTAAAACCTCCCTCTTATCAGGGACAATGGCTCTTTGGGGGCCTTGTAGTGAGGCCAAGATAGACTTCAGGATTGAGGTTCTACCGGTGATTTAAAATTAGGATGTTGAAATTTTGCAGAATGGCTTAAGTTTTAGCAAATAGGAAGTTGGGTCATTCTCTTTCCAAAGGAAAGCTGCCCCATGCCAGAATGACCAGCCATTTGTGTGTGCAACAGTGAGCATCCGTAGCCCTTAGGAACGTCACATTCTCAGCCTCACTCATCCCAGAGAAAGCCGTGGGAGACGCCAGTCACTCTGCAAGGTTCTCAAGCGTGTGGAGACTGAGAGGCCTCCCAGTGGGCCCGCCTGGCCTCCTTCCCCGGCTGCCTCTCTCCCGTCCCACTGAGCAGGAGGGGCTTCCGGACCTTCCTTGCAGCTCGGAGGCTGGAGGAGCCCCATCGGGGCAGGGCCGGGCAGCCGCGTGGCTGTCTCAGGTGTCATGAAAGGCAGGTTTGGTGAAGCTGTTAGTAACAAAACCCACATGGCAGGATGGAAGCTTGATTCGGTGTCGCCAGACGGCAAGGCAGACCCCCGGCGAGCCGGCCCCAGCCCACCCATCACTGTAGGCACTGGCACAGTCACCCTGAGCACAAAGGAAGTCACTTCCCTGCCCCACTCTGGAGCTGGGCCACGCAGACTGCTGGACCCGCTCTGCCGCTGGGCTGGGCCTCGGTTTCCTCACTGTGAAGAGGGTGACGATACACTGGCCCCACTCGAGGGAGTGGGGCCCAGGAGGCGGTGGGGGTATTCGCCCAGGAATGCTCACCAAGGCCTCCTCGGGTCCAGGCAGCTGCCCAAACGTGGCCCTCGCACACCTCCCGGGACCCCACGTCCACACCCAGTGATGGTCCCATCCTCATGCTCCAGATGAGGAAACTGAGGTGCAGAGAGGGAACCCAGAGACTTCTAGTTTGGGCTCCACAAAAGGCCTTTTGATTGAATCATGCCTTGAAAAGGCAGGCTTCTCTGGGAACCACACCCAGTCTGAGGCTTTGCGCCTCACCGCTGCCCATGGTCCTACAGCTGCCCGGTGCCACCGCCCGGTGCCACGGCCCCTCCAGGGCCCACTCTGTTCTCTGTTCGGGAGGTCGCTCTCTTCACATCCGTGTGTGAATCCCATCCTGGGTCATAAGCCCAAACACAGCCGAAGACAAGATGGCCCCAGTGGGAGGCCAGCAGAACTCACTCCTGTCCATCCAGACTACGGTGGGGGTTGGGTGGGGACATTCCTAGGGCATGGGTCCGAGAGAAGCACGAGGACCTGCAACCCAGCGGATCTTCAGTGCCAGGGCACTGGAACACCTGGGAGTCCCTTGAGGATAAAAAACGAGACCTGAGCCAGTGAGATGGACACACAGCCCCTGCAACCTGAAGGTCCGTCTTCGTGAACTTGATGTTCATCTGTGTTAAGTGATCCTTTTCTTTTCTTTTTCTTTTTTGTGTGAGACAGAGTCTTGCTTTGTCACCCAGACTGGAGTGCAGTGCCACGATCTCGGCTCACTGCAACCTCCGCCTCCAAGTTCAACCGATTCTCTTGCCTCAGCCTCCCGAGTAGTTGGGACTACAGGCGCACAACACCAAACTGGCTAATTTTTTATAGTTTTTGTCAGGGCCGGGGTTTCACCACGTTGGCCAGGCTGGTCTTGAACTCCTGACCTCTGGTGATCTGCCCGCTTCAGCCTCCCAAAGTGCTGACATTACAGGCATGAGCCACCACACCCAGCCTGGGTGATCGATTTCTAGGTAACAAACCAGCCCAGCACTGGATGGTTTTAAACAGTAATAGCTGTTTCTTTAACTCACACACGTGCCGTTTGGGCAGGGCTCAGCAGGGCCGGCTCATCTCCTCTCCATGGAGGCCTAGGGCTGGGAGCCCTGCAGGCTCAGCTTGGATTCATGGGGATGGCCATTCAAGCTGCAGGATTCACCAGGAACCGTAACCTTATCAGTGAAGACTGAGTTCACCTCTGAAAAGAGGGAGCCACATGGCTGGAGTTTGGCCACGAGACGTTCCTCGGCAGGGCTTGGGTCTGGAGCAAGTGGACCCAAAGCAGGGGCAGTCTGGGCCATGCCAGCAGCTGCCTTATGGTCAGGCTGCCTTCTTGGCCTCCCTGGACCTGCCTACGTCTAGCCCTCATTCTTCAGCCTTCTGGCTGGTTCCTAGAGCCCCGGGAGCCCTTTGTGAAAGTTGTTTAGCATTGGTTTCCATTTGTTGCAACCAAGATCCTGAGTGCTTGTATGATACAGCAGTTATGTTTAAAGAAAAAAATGAAAAAAGCAGAGACTATTTGCAACAGGACTATGCTGAGAAGTTCCATCGAGCGGCTCTGGCAGAGCCAGCAGGCAGGAGCCACCAGGAGGGACCTCCAGTTCTGCGGCTGAGCAGACCTTGATGGGCCTGGCTTTTCTCAGGCTGGCCGGCAGGTTGTTGTCGGCTCTCAGGGGAGGGTGGGCAGATGGGGAACCGTGGCTCCCCTGGCTCCTTGGGGCAGCCCCTGCTTGGCCCTGTCCTCACCCTCAGAGAACACGCTGCCCGCACCACCGCATGAAGGGGAGTCCAAGAGAGATTGCGTGGGTTACAATGCACTCAGTGACATCAGGACCAGGCGTGGAGGGGGCGACTCTGATCTGGACACCATCAAGCACGTCCCAAGGCCCCAGGCTCAGAGAGGGGCTGGAGAGCGTCCACTGGGGCATGGTGTGGACCTGGACAGGAGCCTGGGCACTGGAATTCTGGCCCTTCCCAGACCCGATGAGCCAGCGCGGGTGTCCTAACCCTAGGTACCCCAGGGGCGCCTGTGCACAGTCGCTCAGAGAAGCCACAGGCAGACTCAACTCTGTTGAAGGGTCTGTCGTAAGCAGAGCTTGGAGGTTGTCCGTGGTCTCTGCCCCTGGTGTTACCCCCAAGACTTGGCTGTGCTGTGTGGCAGAGGGATTCTGAAGGCATGGTGCAGTTCACCAACCAGCTGACCTTAGAACCGGCAGGCACCCCCAGACCCGACCTCATCACACCGCTTTTTTTTTTTTGATGGAGTCTCACTCTGTCACCCAGGCTGGAGTGCAACGGCACAATTTTTGCTCAGTGCAACCTCTGCCTCCTGGGTTCAAGAGATTTTCCTGACTCAGCCTCCTGAGTAGCTGGGATTACAGGTACATGCCACCACACCGGCTAATTTTTGTATTTTTATTAGAGATGCCATTTCACCATGTTGGCCAGGCTGGTCTTGAACTCCTGACCTTGTGATCCACCCGCCTCGGTCTCCCAAAGTGCTGGAATTACAGGCATGAGCCACCTCGCCCTGCTCACACTAACACTTCAGAAGAAGAGTTTTCTCTGGCAGGTGCAGAAGGGATGGCCAGAGAGAGTCACTCATGTGTGTACTCACGGGCCACTGCTGCTTGAAGATGGAGGGGCCACCAGCAGCCACCAGGCAGAGACCCGAGAGCAAGCCCTAGGCGCTGAGGGCAGTCTCTCGCCAACAGCTACAAGAAAACGGGGACCCCAGTTCCACACCCACAAGGACTTGGATTCTGAACCAGCCTGCGAGGAGGCCTGAGCCCCAGGTGAGGCCCCCAGGGGATCTAGCCTGGCTCTTGACCTGCAGGTGAGAGCCAAAAGATGGCGCAGGCTTGTCCATTTACTTATTCGTATGGTGGTAAAACACACATAACATGCCATTGACCACCAGAGCTATTTTAAAGAGTCCAATGCAGTGGCATCCCACACCGCCTCGGTCAAGCTCTGGAACTTGCTCATCCTCCCAAAGGGAGACCCATCGGCAGCTGGTCCCGTTCCCTCCGCCCTCAGGCCCTGGAAGCCACAAACCCTCTCCGTCTCCGGGATCTGCCTACTCTCGATGCTTTACATCAGTGCAAGCTTTTCACACAGTGCAGTCACTTAGCATCCTGTTTCTTTGCTTTTTTTTTTTTTTTTTTTTTTTTGAGGCTGAGTCTCTCTCTGTCACGCAGGCTACAGTGCAGTGGTGTGATCTCAGCTCATGGCAATCTCTACTTCCCGAGTTGAAGCAATTCTTTTTCCTCAGCCTCCTGGGTAGCTGGGGCAACAGGTGCACACCACCATGACCAGCTAATTCTTGTATTTTTAGTAGACACGGGGTTTCACCATAGTGGCCAGGCTGGTCTCGAACTCCTGGCCTCGTGATCTGCCCGCCTCGGCCTCCCAAAGTGCTGGGATTATAGGCATGAGCCACCGCGCCCGGTTTAGCATCCTGGTTCTGAGGCTAGCCCGCGCGCCATGTGTCAGGGAGCTCCGCCCCTTTTCCGGCTGCACACATTCCATCGTGCGTGCCCCGCAGCCTGTCGGCTCGTTCCTTGGCCCGCACAGTTGGGTTCTTTCCACCTTCTGGCTACCGTGAATAACCTGCTGTGAACGCTCATGTCTGAGGTTTTGCGTGAACCCGTGTGCTCGTTTCTGGCTGAGCGTCCCCAGGTGTGGAACTGCAGGGTGCTATGGTAACCGTTTAGGTTTTCTAGGAATCGCCAGACCGTTTCCAGGAAACGCCAGAGCCGTTTCACGCTCCCACCAGGAATGTGTGCCGAGCTGGTGCTGTTTCAAGCTGCTGAGTTTCTGGTAAGTAGAAAACAGAAAACGAACACAGGGACTGGCCAGAGTGCTGGAACGGGAGTGCGGCAGGGCTCTCCTCCCTGGCCTCTCAGCCCAGCTGCCAAACTCTAGGTGGCCTCAACTCCTGCTCCAGCCTCAGCCCCTGCTCCACATCTCAGCTCCCAGCCTCAGCTCCAGCTTGCAGATGGATTCAGAAAGGCCCCAGGGGCCTACAGCAATGCCCCAAAACCTTGCTGCTGCAGGGGGTGCGACTGGCCGGCCCCGGGAGGAGTACAGGTGGGTGGAGGTCTAAGCCCCCACTCAGCTAAGTGTGGCACACGTCAGGGCAGGAAGGACACCCGAACGCCATGCCCAGGTGTTGAGAAGGGCAGAGGCCTGGGAACGCGAGCAAGAGGGCACCGGAGGACTGACGACACCAAGGCCCTGCTGTGGCCCTGTGCTGGGGGGACAGTGCCTCCCAAATTCAGGTCCCCCAGAACCCAGGAAGGCGCTTTGTTTGGAAATAGATCTTCGCAGCTGCGGTCCATTAAGAATGGGATGAGGTCGTTCTGGACTACAGGCTCTTGCCCTAGCAGGTGTCCTTCAAGAAGACAAGGGGACACAGCCTCATGACAGAGGCGGGGCTGGCATAATGCTCCCACAAGCCACAGAACCCCAGGGCGTGCCCATGACACCAGCAGCCAGGCAAGCAGGGCAACCGCGGCCCTCACAGGCTGACCTCGGCTTCCAGCCTCCAGCACAGCGAGACAGCACGTTCTTGTAGCTTTAAGCCCCCTCGCCTGTGGGACACTCACCCCCAACTAAAGGCCCGGCCGTGATGGGAGCGGAGCCATGAGGCCGCAGCCCTGGGGAAGGCTGTCCTTGGTCTTCCAGAGGCGAGGGGCTGCAGAACTTCCTGAGGGACACTCAGCTCTGCACAGGCCACCTGGGCTTGTCCATTTCCGCCTGGCAAGTCCCTCGGTGTTTACTTTCTCCTAGTCCAGGGAAACTCCACACCCAGGGCCTGGGATTCAGGTCAGGAGAACATTCCCCCCACAGCCAACCGCAGCCACAGGGAGGAAGTGAGGCTGACCTTTCTCGGGTCCAAAGGCACTCAGCCTGGCAGGGGAGGGAGGAGGGTGGCTCTGCCCTGCTCCCGCCCCGAGACTCCAGCACCACAGGTCACCTGCCCTGGGGCCTCCCTGGCCTCGTGGTCCTGGACTTCGGGGCCGCCCTTGCTTTGTACTCGGCCTGTCTTTGGTTGGGCTGAGGGGAGATTTGGGGGTCCCAGGCAGAAAGCTACAAGAACCTGTGGTCCCCAGACCTTCTCAGCGCCTGTCACCAGGTCACATCTGATTTGCTGGGCCTCATAGCAGAGTCCAGATGAAAATGCCGGCCGGGCATGGTGGCTCATGCCTGTCATCCCAGCACTTTAGGAGAACGAGGCAGGAGGATCACTTGAGGCCAGGAGGTCAACACCAGCCTGGCCAACATGGTTGAAACCCCAGCTCTACTAAAAATACAAAACTTAGCTGGGCATGGTGGTGTGTACCTGTAGACCCACGTATTCAGGAGGCTGAGGCATGAGAATTGCTTGAACCCAGGAGGTGGAGGTTGCAGTGAGCAGAGATCATGCCACTGCACTCCAGCCTGGGTGATAGAGCAAGACTCTCTCAAAAAAAAAAAAAAAAAAGAGGAAAGAAAATGCCTTCCTCCTGGGACAGTCTCTGAGATGCAGCCTCCCCGCTGAAGGACACACACAGCAATGGCAGCCCTGCAGAGCCAGGCCTCGGAAGTCTGGACAGAGAGGCGGGGGTGGGCCACGGCCCCACGCAGAGCCGCCACCTGCATTTCCCCTTTCCCAGAACCAGCTGGCGCAGGGGAAGTGGGGTGGGGGTTTCAGTTCCTCTTGATCTCATCAAGACACTTGTCTAGAACCTTCTTTCTGCCCATCGCGATAACCGGAGATGTCGCTAACCGGCTCACACCTCTGCCTGCCTGCTTCATGCCTGCCTTCCTTGATCCCTGGCATCCTTACTGAAGTTTTGCAGGAAACCTGGATGAAGGCCAAGGCCCCCATGAGGGACCTGCACTCTGACACAGACAGACAGACAGACCTGGCCGGAGTCTGGCCCCTGGGCAGCCTGGGCCTCCATTCTGCACTGGCATCGTGTGGTGAGGCGGTGCCGGCCAGAATCCCCAACACCAGCTCCCCAAATCCTCAACTCTTGAAACATCAAAATCTAACATTTTGGTGCTTTGACCAATTTCTCTGTGAATGGTTCATCTGTGTGTGACTCATACACGTGAGTGAGCACACCCGTGTGTCTGTGGCTGAGAAAATGTTATGATCGCAACTTGATTAGGTAAAGTGGCCTATGAAGGGGTCTGTCGTGTTTTTCTCCTTCTCAAATAAAATAAATCCCCTTTAAAAAAGTAAATAAATAAATTTCTTTTAAAGGATTGGTTTTTTCTTTGTTTCTTTGTTTAAACAGGGTTTTGCTCTGTTGCCCAGGCTGGAGTGCAATGGCGCCATCTCGGCTCACTGCAACCTCCGCCTCCCGGGTTCAAGTGATTCTCCTCCTCAGCCTCCCGAGTAGCTGGGATTACAGGTGCTCGCCACCATGCCTGGCTAATTTTTGTATGTTTAGTAGAGACAGGATTTCACCATGTTGGCCAGGCTGGTCTCGAACTCTTGACCTCAGGTGATCACCTGCCTCAGCCTCCCAAAGTGCTGGGATTACAAGCGTGAGCCACCGTGCCTGGCTACAGAATTTTTTCGAATTACTTTTTCAGAATTATAGTTTTGGGATTTTGATCTTTCAGGATGTCAGCATTCAGAACCGTGTCCCGGGATCGTGGTCCAGACCCACAGGGCAGGGCACGTGCTCTCGAGGGTTCTGAAGATGACCCGACAGGGTGCCCAACCTGCTGGTAAGGACTCAGGCCTCCCCTGTCCTTGTCACGTGCATGGGAAGGGACTCTGGATCCCTGGCATGGCCGGTCTGGGAACTGGGGAAGGATGGGCGGTGCCCGGTGTGCAGGTTCCGGTACTCACGTTAGCACGTGTCTGTTACTGTGGGCTTCGATCCCATGGACACCCACGGCTGCGGTACACACCTTCCCACGACTGTCGCAGGAGTGACACTTTCTGATTCTAACATCAGTGTGTGCACATTTGGGGAAAAGCAGCGAGTACAGAAGAAGAATTTAGGCTGCGCACAGTGGCTCCTGCTATAATCCCAGCACACGGGGGAGTCAGGGCGGGAGGATCTCCTGCTATAATCCCAGCACACGGGGCAGTCAGGGCGGGAGGATCTCCTGCTATAATCCCAGCACACGGGGCAGTCAGGGCGGGAGGATCGCTTGAGGCCGGGAGTTTGAGATCAGCCTGGGCAACACAGTAAGACCTCGTCTCTATTTAAGAAAAGAAAAAGACCACTGGTCCTCCCAGTCTTTTTTTTTTCTTTTTGAGATGGAGTCTGGTGCTCGTTGCCCAGGCTGGAGTGCAGTGGCACAATCTTGGCTCACTGTAACCTCTGTTTCCCGGTTCAAGTGATTCTCCTGCCTCAGCCGCTTCAGCAGCTGGGATTACAGGTGCCCATCACCACGTCCAGCTAATTTTTGTATTTTTATTTTTATTTTTAATTAATTAATTTTTTTTTGAGATGGAGTCTTGCTCTGTAGCCCAGGTTGGAGTGCGGTGACTCCCTCTCAGCTCACTGCAACCTCCGCCTCCTGGGTCCCAGTTCAAGCAATTCTCCTACCTCAGCCTCCCAAGTAGCTGGGATTACAGGAATGAGCCACCATGCCTAGCTAATTTTTGTGTTTTTTAGTACAGACGCGGTTTCACCACGTTGGCCAGTCTGGTCTTGAACTCCTGACCTCATGATCAGCCCATCTTGGCCTCCCGAAGTGCTGGGATTATAGGCATGAGCCACACCACACCCTGCCAATTTTTGTATTTTTAGTACAGATGGGGTTTCACCATGTTGGCCAGGCTGGTCTTGAACTCCTGGCCTCAGGTAATTCACCCGCCTTGGCCTCCCAAAGTGCTGGGATTACAGGCGTGAGCCATGGCGCCCAGCCCTTCCCAGTCTTTAAAAGATGTTTCCATTAACACGGGAGGGGTCACAATGAGTGACCTAACAAACACATGTAAATACCCTCCAGGAAGGGGCGCAGACAGGAATCCTGCCGTGCCATCATGGGAACCTGCAAATGTTTTCCCAAGCTGGGTACCCTGTGTGGATAGAGGCTGGCCAGCACCATGGCAGCAGACTAGGCTGAGATCCCCAGTGGGTGGGGACAGCTGGGGGGTAGCAACTCAATGGCCCTGTCCAGGGCTATGTCCCGGCAGAAGGTGGGGTCTGCCAGGGGTGGGGGTGGTGGCTGCGGATCCCATTGTCTGGTCTACAGCGATCCCCTCACCAAAGCCCTGACCCTCTCCCCTCCAGCAGTTCCCCAGCCCCCAGGACGGTGCTTCAGGACCCTAGGGGAAGTCCCATCCACAAGGACAGCTCAGGGGTCCCCTGCCACAGCCAGTGAGGACGGGGTCCTGCAGCCGAAGTGGTGCGTGCTGGGCGTGGTGTCCCTGGCAGGCTGGGAGGGCGCCCCTGGCTGCCCGTTAGTGAGATTGGGTTGGCAGGATGGTGACGGGCCCAGATTCTGGGACTGACAGCCTGAGCTCAGCCCCAGCGTCCCGACTCGTGGGGCTCCTCCACCTGGAGGCAGCTCGTGCCCCTGGCTCTGCAGCAGTGCCTGCTGGACTCCGGCCCAAAGTGGGGGCCACGGCTGACCCAGCTGGAGACCACCCCACTAGTCAGGTCAGTGCTGTCCTCGGCACCAGATGGCTTCTCCTGGCAAGGAGGGCTTCCCCGTCCCCGGGCTCTGTGCCAGCCGGAGGTTCTGCAGGAGCTGCTCACTTCCTCCCGCCAGCCGGGGCAGCCTGGGGACAGCTCCAACCTGGAGAAACTAAACTCAGGGCAAGTCCCTGGCTGCTTCCCTGGAAAGTCCCAGAGGAGTCCCCACTCCTTCCCGCCGGTTCTCGGGGTGCTTTATTTCAGAAGGGGATTTCTTCCTCCTGAGAATCTCGTGGCCACACGGTGCCTGTCACATGTCCACCTCACGCCCTCCTGGCTGTCACCAACTTGTCCAACGGTCAGAGGGTTTGAACCACAGGACTCTGTCCTGAATAGGGGCGGGGGAGATTGAGGCTGGGACCTGCTGGGCCGCATTCCCAGGAGGTTAAGGCGTTCTTAGTCACAAGACGGAAGTCACAGACGCCTTGCCGATAAACAGGTTGTAGTGAAGAAGCCGGCCAAGCCCATCCAAACCAGGATGGCGGTGAGCGGACCTCTGTTGCCCTCGAGGCTCATTGGGCACAATTCCAACACATTCGATGCTACAGGACACTCCCACCAGTGCTGCGACAGTTTGCAAATGCCATGGCAATGTCTGAAAGTTACCCTACATGGCCTAAAACAGGGAGGAAGCCTCAGTTCCGGGACCTGATAGCCCCTTTCCCGGAAAACTCATGAATAACCCACCCCTTGTTTAGCATGTAATCCCAAAATAACCAAACTACCCGCGAGCACATTCGGGGCGCCCGCTCTGCCTCTGGGGCAGCCGTTCCTCATTCCTTTGTTAGCACACTTTCTCTTGGCTCTCTGGACTCCCCGAGGTCCTTCCTGTGTGAGGTCCGAGAACCTTCTCTCAGGGTCTGGATCGGACTCCTTTCTGGTAGCACAAACACACAGAGACGTCTCCAGGGGGTGGGCGGGCCCACGGAACAGGCCGCACGTGCCGGGGCCAAGCCCCACCCCACGAACTCACCATCACAGTGATGCAGGCCACCCGCACCGCCCGGCAGCCCCACCCCACGAACTCGCCATCACAGTGATGCAGGCCACATGCACCGCCCGGCAGCCCCACCCCACGAACTCGCCATCACAGTGATGCAGGCCACCCGCACCGCCCGGCAGCCCCACCCCACGAACTCGCCATCACAGTGATGCAGGCCACCCACACCGCCCGGCAGCCCCATCGCACCGCAGTGCCCCAGCACAGAAGGCTGCCCTGGTCCGGCTCTCTACACTGCCTCAATTTCCCCCTTTCTAGGCCTTGCTTGGGACGAAGGTCACTGCACACCAGATGCCTGCACGTGCCAGAGCAGAGCGGGGCCGCCTGGAGCATCAGGCAAGGTGGGAACACAGGCTGTGGGGAGAGGAAGTTCCAGTCCCAGAACACAGAGGTGTCCCGGGCTCCTGGCTGGTGAGGCCTGCTCCCTGGCTGGGAGACATAGAGACGCAGGAGCCAAGGTTGTCTGTGGGGACCCAGCCGGGTGGCCTTGGGGGGTCACAGGGTCCCCCAGGGCTCAGCCTTGGTCTCTGCTCTCTCTCTTCCTCTGAAGAAGTTTGTACTGTTGGTCACTTCGCTTTATTTATTTATTTCTGAGACGGAGTCTTGCTGCGTCACTTGGCTGGAGTGCAGTGGCGTGATCTCGGCTCCCTGCAACCTCCGCCGCCTCCCAGGCTCAACAAGCGCAGAGAGAACATTGGCTCATGCCAGGCCCTGGGTCCCTGCAGGAACCACGTGGGCGAGGCCCTGGCCCCTGGAGCTAAGGTTCTGGGGGAAAGAAGAGACCAGGAGGCAGCTGGCACCAGTGTGTGCGGGCAGTGAAGCCTCAGCGAGCATGCGCCGAGGAGAAGCAGCCTTCCAGGCAGAATGGTCTGTGCAAAGGCCCTGGGGCAGAGGGGCTCAGACACGGCCAGGAGGCTGAGGGCAGAGGTCTGGGGTCAAGGCGCGGCTGGAGGGTGGGAGGGGCCCCTGGGCTCCTGGAGGCTCTTCTAGGGCATGGACCAGGGCCGCTCCACTTTCACACACCCGGGGTTTCCCCAGGAGCCTTCTCTGTGGCAAAGAGCCTGTTCTGGAAAGTCCCGGACCACAAGTCACCAAGGAAAGGTCAGCTCCGGGCTGTGGCCGGGCCAGGCCTGTGCCCTGTGGCGCTCCCGAGGCTGGGGCCGGCGATCCCGAGTCCTGCTCCAGCCCCTCTGTGGGTGCGGGAGCCTGGGGGCTGCCCTCCCAGGAAGTACCACCGAGGCCCTGGCTCTCAGGCTGCCCACAGGGCCTCTCCCACCAAGACAGCGACGCAGCAAAGCCACAGTCGCAGGCTCCCTCACCCCCTACTCAAGCCCTCTGCCCTCAGGTGTGCAGCCACACCCAAGGTGCCAGGCCTGGGGTCCTGGGCGTCAACCTGAGGGGGCCTGGGCAGGGCAGACCGGGGGAAACCCGGGGTCCAGGAACGAGCAGGCCGGGAGGGTGAGAGGTGTCCCGAGTGCCAGAGGCCCTCTGGGAAGTGACCTTTCCTCTGAGGGTGACGGGAGAGGCTGGGCACAGAGAGGGCAGTGGCCATGACGCAGAGGCAGCAGGGACTCGGGGGAGCAGGAGAACTGGGCGAGCACCTGATCCCTCCGCTGGCTCCTACGGCCCCTCCTCCAGGCCCAAGAGAGCTGGCCAACACGTCCTGGGGCAAACTCCCCAGGTGAAGAGCGGCTGCTCTAAGATTTAACGTCCAGGTTATCACAAAGCCAGGGAGGGGAGGGAGGGATACGTGGTTATAACAGATGCTGGGACGGGGATCAAACCTGGGTGCAGCACATCCTCTCAGCAAAGTCAGTGCCAATCTTGAACAAGCTGGGGCCCGATTCCAGAGAGGTGAGGCATGGAGCCCAGCGAGAGAACCTGGGGGCATCTGAACGCGAGTGGGAGGCTCGATGTTTTCCGAAGGCGATGATGTCATTGTGGCAACACGGAGAATGTCCTCGATCCTGGAAGTTTGCTGTGCCCACGGAAGCACAGCAAGGGGACCCCGGAGAGCCACCATGCAGTGTCCCAAAGCTCCGGGCATTGAGGAAGCCTGATCAAGGAAGCCCGAGAGAACTGGGCATGGTCAGAAGCGGGCTGGCCGGGCTGGCAGGGGTCGAGGGTCTGGGAGCGGGGTCGCTGCTGTGTGGGCACCACAGGCTGAGCAGAGCCCCTCAGGGAAGGACCCATCAGCCCCCCACCATGGAGACCCCTTCCGCCCCTGGTTCTGGGGGCCAGCCCTTCAACCAAAGTGCTGCCCGGCAGCTGCCCATCTGAGGAAGGGGCCCACACCAAGGGGCAGAGGTGTCCATCTGAGGAAGGGGCCCACACCAAGGGGAAGCGGTGCCCATCTGAGGAAGGGGCCCACACCAAGGGGCAGCGGTGCCCATCTGAGGAAGGGGCCCACACCAAGGGGCAGCGGTGCCCATCTGAGGAAGGGGCCCACACCAAGGGGCAGCGGTGCCCATCTGAGGAAGGGGCCCATGCCAAGGGGCAGCGCTGCCCAGGGGGCCAGGGCCACCTCCCCTTCCGTGGGCCCTGGGAGTGGAGAGAAAGCGGCTTCCTTTTTCTCTCCCAGCCCAAGATGTGGAAATGGGGCTCGGCCAGGCCCAGTGGCTCACGCCTGTAACCCTAGCACTTTGGGAGGCCGAGGCAGGTGGATCTCCTGAGGTCAGGAGTTTGAGACCAACCTGGCCAACATGGTGAAACCCCATCTCTATTAAAAATACAAACATTAGCTGGGTGTGGTGGCGGGCACCTGTAATCCCAGCTACTTGAGAAGCTGAGACAGGAGAATCACTTGAACCTAGTAGGTGGTGGATGCAGTGAGCCGAGATCCTGCCATGGTACTCCAGCCTGGGCGACAGAGTAAAACTCTGTCTTAAAAGAGAAAAAGAGAGTGGAGCTCATACCATATGCCACAGGCACCTAACACACAGACCCCCCGTGTGTCCAGGCCCCCCTGTGTGTCCAGGCCCCTGCATGTCCAGCCCCCCCGTGTGTCCAGGCCCCTGCATGTCCAGCCCCCCCGTGTCCAGGCCCCTGCATGTCCAGCCCCACCATGTGTCCAGGCCCCTGCATGTCCAGCCCCACCATGTGTCCAGGCCCCCTGTGTGTCCAGGCCCCTGCATGTCCAGCCCCTCCGTGTGTCCAGGCCCCTGCATGTCCAGCCCCGCCATGTGTCCAAGCCCCTGCATGTCCAGCCCCGCCATGTGCCCAGCCCCCCCGTGTGTCCAGGTCCCTGCATGTCCAGCCCCACCATGTGTCCAGGCCCCCCATGTATCCAGTCTGAAGAATCCCACAGAAGACCAGCCCACACGTGGGAACCCACACGCCTCTATAATGCAGTGTGGCTACAAAATATTCACAGCCCTGAATCCATGTCATTTCTGAGAAAATACTCCAGGGAAAAGGCCTCAGAGGCCAAAATGTTCTTCTCCACATTATTTTAATCAGGAAATACTGCAAACTATCCCAACGCCAACTACGACAGTGGGGCGGAGGAAGTTTCTGCTGACGCCGCTGGAGAAAGTATCACACGGCCCTCGGTGGCCCTCGGTGGCCCTCGGTGGCCCCGGGGGCTGGGCCAGGGCAGGCCGTGCCTCACAGGGAGTTGCACAGATGCCGGATTGCAGGGCTGGGCCGTGAGAAGCAGGCGGCGGGCTCCTCCGCCCTCAGACTTGTAAGCATGGACCGCGGACCTGACAGGACTCACCATCACGCTTTGCTCATTTCTCAGGGTTCAGTACTCAGCCTGCATCTCCTCTCCAGCAGCAGCTAAACATTACGCCATGGGGCACCAGCTCTGAGGACAGCTTGGCAGTCCTTCCTCCTCCCAGCCTGGAATCATCGCCCAGGCCCTTCCCTCTCAGGGCGGGGACCTCTCTAGGGAAAGGAAGGGCTTTCCAGGGCAGCCCCAGGCCTAGCAGCCACCCGCCGCCTGCATCTCCTGGGAGGGCCCCAGAGAGGGCACTGGCCAGCTTCACTTCAAATCGGGGGGCATCGGGGCTGAGCCTGAAGCAGGAGGGCAGGAAGGGTTCTAACACTGTGGACTCGGCCAGGGAGGGGCCAGGTCCCTCACAGCCACCCACAGCCACCCGGCCCGAGTGTGAGGATTCAGGTGTTGGTGGACTCTGGGGAAGGGGCTGCAAGGAAGCGGGTCTGGAACTTGGTGCTGAAGCCCAGGACCCATGCAGGGACAGGGGCAAGGACAGAGCAGGAATGCGGGCCAGGACAGAGACTGGGGGCAGGGCAGGGGCAGGGATGGGTGTGGGTAACCCCCCTATATAGGCACCGAGGAATGAGAGCTAAGTAGAATCCTGGCACAGTTAGGGCTTGAGGAATATCTCACTTTATAGTGTTACTACTCAGCCTCGGTCACCTAAGCGGGTGGACCCCTTACCGCACCCGGCCCTTGCCTTCATGGGAACAGGCCCTTCGCTGTGCACCGTCCACCTCCTAGCCTAGGTGACCTAATGGGGGTGGACCCATGTTTTGTTGCTCACGACCCTATCACTATCCTTAAAGATGATTTCACTCACTGCCCTGCCCCCTAACCTATACACGATAAATACTCAGGCTTCTGGACATTCGGGGCCTCGCCTGACTCCGCTCATAGGTGGCGTGGCCCCCCGAGCCCAGCTGCGTTTTCCTTGTACTTCCGTGTCCTGTCTCTTTATTTCTCGGATCCTGTGCCTCAGCAAAGCATAAGGCTCACCCCACGACCCTGTGGGGCCCTCAGCCCTACAACGGGGCGGCAGAACAGGGACAGGAAGAGGGACAGGGACGGTGCAGCCTCCGCTGCTGCCCTCTCAGGGAGCACGGGTCCCTCCCTCGCCCGGCCACCGCTCCTGGCACAGAGCTGAAGGGCACTGGAGGCTGCGATGCTCCTCTATCTGTCCAGCTCTCTCTGTCCCGCTCTCTCTGTCCCGCTCTATCTGTCCGGCTCTCTCTGTCCCGCTCTATCTGTCCGGCTCTATCTGTCCAGCTCTCTCTGTCCCGCTCTCTCTGTCCCGCTCTCTCTGTCCAGTCTCTCTGTCCCGCTCTCTCTGTCCCGCTCTCTCTGTCCCGCTCTATCTGTCCGGCTCTCTCTGTCCCGCTCTCTCTGTCCCGCTCTCTCTGTCCAGTCTCTCTGTCCCGCTCTCTCTGTCCCGCTCTCTCTGTCCCGGTCTCTCTGTCCCGCTCTATCTGTCCCGCTCTATCTGTCCGGCTCTCTCTGTCCCGCTCTCTCTGTCCCGCTCTCTCTGTCCGGCTCTCTCTGTCCCGCTCTCTCTGTCCCGCTCTCTCTGTCCGGCTCTATCTGTCCCGCTCTCTCTGTCCCGCTCTCTCTGTCCGGCTCTCTCTGTCCGGCTCTATCTGTCCCGCTCTCTCTGTCCCGCTCTCTCTGTCCCGCTCTCTCTGTCCGGCTCTCTCTGTCCCGCTCTCTCTGTCCCGCTCTCTCTGTCCGGCTCTCTCTGTCCCGCTCTCTCTGTCCGGCTCTCTCTGTCCCGCTCTCTCTGTCCCGCTCTCTCTGTCCCGCTCTCTCTGTCCGGCTCTCTCTGTCCCGCTCTCTCTGTCCCGCTCTCTCTGTCCCGCTCTCTCTGTCCCGCTCTATCCGTCCGGCTCTCTCTGTCCCGCTCTCTCTGTCCGGCTCTCTCTGTCCCGCTCTCTCTGTCCCGCTCTCTCTGTCCGGTCTCTCCACCTCCCTCTCTCAGGCGACTCATGTGATAAAGAACCGACCTTTCGGAGACATTCTGTGACCTCAATAAAAATAGCCCCTGGCTGGAAACCCCCTTGAGGAGACCAACTTCCTCCCTGGCTGCGGCAGCCCTTCTGCACCTGCCCTTCTGCACCTGCCCTGTGCTGGCCCCTCCTGCAGGAACCGGGTGGGTAAGGGGACCCAGGACCACGGGGAGGCTCCAGGGAGCCCTGTGGGCACCTCCAGCAGCCACCAGGGGGCGCTGTCCCCCACATGGCATCTGTGAGTTTCCCGTGGCAAGGCAGTCCCTCCCGCTTCCCGGGGGTGGCAGTCAGACTGCCCGAATGCAGAGGCTGCTGCGAGGGGCCCCGAAGCCCCCCAGGTCCCCTCGTGTTCTCCACCCCCAGTCCCCCGCCTAGCCAGCAAGGGCTCTGACTCCCGCAGCCAAGGGTGCAGCCCACCCGGGCCTCTGGGGAGCCAGATCAGCTCTGCCGGGAGCCCAGGTGCAGGAACCTCTGTGCCAGGACCATGGGGAGGGGCAGGTTCAGGGAGCCCCTGCCCTGCCCCTCACCTGTCCCCCCTCACCTGTCCCCCCTCACCTGTCCCCTCCACCTGTCCCCCCTCACCTGTCCCCCTCACCTGTCCCCCCTCACCTGTCCCCCCTCACCTGTCCCCCCCACCTGTCCCCCTCACCTGTCCCCCCACCTGTCCCCCCTCACCTGTCCCCCCACCTGTCCCCCCTCACCTGTCCCCCCTCACCTGTCCCCCCTCACCTGTCCCCCCCACCTGTCCCCCCTCACCTGTCCCCCCCACCTGTCCCCCCTCACCTGTCCCCCCCACCTGCACATCCCTCCTCTGTGTCGCCTGCATGGAGCCCTTAGCTCGGCATGGCAGAACCAACCCAGGAGAGCAGCTAGCCTGTCACCTGCTGAGGGGCGGAGGTGCACGGGGACCTGGGGAGCATGGGGGTCTGGAGTGCTCCACGGTGACCCTCCTCAAGGACTGTTCTGCTGAGGAACAGAGGTGTGGGGACCTGGGGGGGATGGGGGTCTGGAGTGCTCCGGGGTGACCTCCTCAAGGACTGTCCTGCTGAGGAACAGAGGTGTGGGGACCTGGGGGGGACGGGGGTCTGGAGTGCTCCTGGGGAGACCCTCAGGGACTGTCCTGCTGCTGGCAGCGCCTCACTGGGGGCTGATGGAGGTGTCTCCGGCCCCCTAGGCCTGTGCCCAGGACTGCAATGGCTCCCCACACTACCTCACGACCCCGGTCCAGGTTCGCCGACAGATGAGGAAACTGAGGCAGAGGCCCCGGTCTTGCAGCCATTATTGCAGAGCTGGGCTCCAAGACCTGGGTGGCCTCTTTGTAATTACTTCTTCCTCGGAGGACAAGCCCGGGTTCTCCAGGGCGTGACATCCATGCGCAGCCACAGCGAGCAAGGACTTAGAGACAGGCCTGGGACAGGGGCGGGGGGGGACCTATGTGCTGGCGATGGTGGCACCATGGGGCATTTGGGGACACCAAGTGAGCTCTAGAATGGCTGAAGTGGCAAATCTTGTGTTTCGTGTAGATTCTACCAATTAAGAAAAATAACATGTAGGCTGGGCACAGTGGCTCACATGTGTAATCCCAGCGGGCAGATCACCTGAGGTCAGGAGTTCAAGACCAGCCTGGCCAACATGGTGAATGAAACCTTGTCTCTACTCAAATAAAAAATACAAAAAAATTAGCCAGGCATGGTGGCGGGCACCTGTAGTCTCAGCTACTCGGGAGACTGAGGCAGGAGAATAGCGTAAACCCAGGAGGCCGAGGTTCCAGTGAGCTGGGATCACGCCACTACACTCCAGCCTAGGTGACAAAGTGAGACTGTTTCAAAAAAAAAAAAAAGAAAGAAAGAAAAAGTGACAATCCACATATACCCCTGAAAACCTCTAGGCTTGGGGACAGCAGGAGCCTTCCTGAGGGGGCATCCTGGGCCATGCCGGGGCCCCCGAGGCCTCTGGGACGTCGTCCCGCTCAGCTCCTCGCTCTCCTGCCCGAGAACAAGCTCTGTTCTGCCCAGGTGCTGTCTGCACACACAGCTAACTGCTTTGCCGTCAGCTCCCGCAGATTAAAAAAACACAACAAAAAAGAGAGGGTTATGGGCTGCGCTGTGTCCCCCAATTCACAGGGTGAAGTCCCAACTTCAGGATGCGCCTGTAATCATACACAGGGTTTGACAGAGGTGACCACCGTGAAACGAGGTCACCAGGCAGGCTCTGACCCGACCCGCCCGGCATCCTTGTAAGAGGAGGACACAGACATGCAGGACACATGAGTAGGTGCCGCCTGCCTGCCCAGGAGAGGCCTCAGAGCAGCCGCGCCGCCTCTGGACCTGGGACGCCAGCCCCAGGCCCGGAGAGAACCCGCATCTGCCGTGGGAGCATCTGGCCATGCCGTGTGCCACGCGGCCCCAGCAAACTCATGCAGATGTGCCCAGCTCCCCCAGGCCATCTTTCCCATGGGAGGGCATGACCCAGTGTTCTCCCAAAACCCAGCCCGTCCCGTGACACGTCCCCCACCAGGGCGGCCGGGCCAGACTGTAGGGCAGGCTCCCAGAGGCCTCCAGCGATGCGCTTCGCAGAACTCCCTGTCTTGGCTGAGATCAGAAACCCCACCAGACGCTCACGGAGGATTATTTTCATACTTCTGCTATCTGGCCTCCGCCAAAACCAGGAAGTGCAGGGAGTTGTGCAAATGAAGAAAATGACCAGGACCTGAGGGACAGCCCGGGCCATCAGAAGACAATCCTGAGCTCCCTCTCCAGGCCTCGCCCTGCCCCTCCATCTCCACCCCCAGCAGGAGTCCCCTTTTCCCTCAGGGCCAAGAATCCAGACCTGCCAGGAGGGCCGCAGCAGGGTATAGAAAGGAAGACCCATCGCTAGTGTGAAGGGTGGCTTCCATGTCGGGAAACTGAGTCAGTAGCCACTCCGGATTGGAGCTCCTAACCAGGTCAGGTATGCGGGTGCCGCTCCCTCAGCCAAGAGGCCCCCACAGTCCCACCTCCTCAACAGCTGGGCACACGCTATCGGGGGGTTCCAGGAGACTTACAAAAGCCATGACCCAACCCCACGGAGGTGCCCTCTGAGCTGGGTGTCCCACGCTAGAGTCAGGGTGCCCTGAGGCCAGGCCAGGCACGGGGCCGCACTGAGCAAAGACGGGGACCTAGGAGGGCCTGCGACTGGCCAGGACGGTGGCCACTGTGTTGAGAGGGCATCTGGGATCCCAGCCCGCGGCCCTTCCTTGTGAGCCGTGGGGCCTCAGGAAATGCACCCTACTCTGTGCCTGTTTCCCCCTGGGCTGAACTTGTCCCCCAACAGCCGCGTGTTGAGGTCCTGAGTCCGGGACCTGTGAGTGTGGCCTTATTTGGAGGCAGGGTCTGCACAGAGTTAATGAAGCTCAAGTGAGGCCAGCCTGTGGGCCACCACACACAGACAGAGGGAAGGCACATGACACGGGGCAGAGACCGAGGCAGCGCTTCCGCCAGCGAAGAGGCACCCAACACCTCAAGCCCCAAAGCTGGAGCAGCTGGGGACAGACCCCTCACGGCCTCGGGGCCAGCCCTGCCCACACCTTGACCTTGGACTTCGCGCACCAGAGCCGTGGGAGGAGGACTCTGCTGGTGCGGGTGTGTGCTGATTTGCCACAGCAGCGCTGGGTCGCCGTACGGCGCAGGTCTGTAGCCATAGCTGAATGAGATGCGACAGGTGCAGAGCCAGCATCTGCTGGGCACGCCCTCGGAAGAAGTGTTGGGAGCAACAGGGCCTAAAAGATGGGAGAAGCAGCAGCCAAGCTCTGGGATGGACCAAAGAATTTAAGAAGGGGTTGGGGCATGAAGCCTGCCCCAGGGGCTCCTCTGAGCAACCCCAACCCTCCCCAGACCCCCGTGAGCCGCGCTGGCTCTGGGCCAGCACTGAGCCCGACTGCTGACAAATGGAGAGTGCGCCGGCCCCGTGTGCCCGTTCAGAGTCTCACACGTTTACAGCATCGTCCTGTGTGTGACTGCACTCGGTCCTCAGAAAATCTGGAAGGGTGTGTCCCAGCCACGGCCTGAGGACTGGGAATGTGGGCCACCCACAGGCCAGACGCCCCATGGAAGGAGCAAACCGCCAATCCTGCCCTCTGCCCACCAGGCACAGGCGGGAGCCGGGACAGCAGAGCACCTGGTGGCCCTGGACTGCCACGGCCACAGGAGCGAGAGCGCCCGGCCAGCTCCAGGCTGACGCCCTCCCCGTCCCGCCCCCCACAGGCTCCGCCCCCGCCCCCCGGAAGGCTCCGCTGCTCTCAGCGCCCAGCCGTGTCTCTAAATGACTGGCTGCTGTTTGTTTTTCTTGTGGCTGCAGCGGTTAGACGGTAACTCACACTGCAGGCAATAAAAATAGTTACCACTCATGCCACATCTGCAGGCCGGGCCTACCGGACCTGGTCCCAGAGGCTACAATGTGCACAGATACACACATCACACATGCCTATGTGCACACACCTGCCTGCCCACAGGTACACCTGCACGCACACATGCACAGATAAACACACCACACATGCCTATGTGCACACACGTGCACACACCCGCCTGCCCACAGGTGCACCTGCACACACACATGCACAGATACACATACCACACATGCCTATGTGCACAAACGTGCACACACCCGCCTGCCCACAGGTGCACCTGCACACCTGCACACACATGTGCATGCATACATCCTCAGCCCCTTTCTCTGGAGCAGCAGGGGGCATGTGATTTGTCTGAGGTCCATAGCAGGAGAGTCAGCCACTGAGCCAGAATCAGGAACTGGGCCCGGCTGACTGACACTGCTCGTCTGGGCAATGAAACTCCTTTCCCCATGAGGCCCTCCCGGCTGCTCGTTGGCCTTGGGGAGAACACGCCACCCTGCCTTCCCCTCGCTGCTCCTGCAGCACCAGCCAGGGCTCCGTGTGCCCCTATGCCTCTCACTGGAAGGATGGAATCTGCCCCGTCAGACATCCAAACCACACCCCAGGGCCCTGAGAGCAGGTCCCCAGGAGGAGCAGGGCAGGGCCTGGCTGGCGTCCCTGTGGCCCTGAGCACCAGGAAAGCAGGGTCTGCCCACCCTGGGAGGTCTCTCGAGCCCAGGCACTCAGCCCTAGTCCTCCTGGTCCACCCGGGATGACCCCGCCCTGTTCCTGCCTCTCCCAAGCACCTGTGACTCTGGGAAGCCCGCCACAAACACCTCCCTGGGAAACCAGGCTGCAGAGCGCACCGTTCGGCTCTCACCACAACCTCAGGCAGCACTGGCACCCACGGCAGGGGCCGCCCTCATGATCTCACGCTGCAGGGGCCCAGGTGCGATGCTAGCCAGGCAGCCCCTCCACTCCGGGACCCCACTGCCCCCGGGTCCAGCCCAGGCCCCGCGTTTGGCAGCTGCTCCATAAACAAATGAGAATATACATGGTGCCCACGGTTAGGGGAGTCCTGTCTCATGGCGTCCGGCCTGGCTCGTGGGTGAGGACAGCAAAAGCACCAAGAAATGACCCGAGAGGCGGACAGCAGCTCCCGGGGAGGCCCGGCAAGAAAGCCCCACAACCACCTCACATCCGTCATCAACAAAAACAGCGCGAGTGTCGGCGAGGACGTGCGGAAGCCTGGGCGGCGCGGCTGCCGGGAAGGCAGGGAGGCAGGTCCTCAAGCCAGCAGGACCCCATGACGCGCCAATCCCACCTTGCCGGAGGCACAGCCCCAGAAGTGACAGTGCGTCTCAGGGAGACACCGGGCACCCACGTTCACAGCGGCGTTCTTCACACCAGCTAACTCACGGGCCAGCCCACACGTCCACTGCCAGAGCAATGAGCAAACACGACGTGGCCCACACACACACAGTGGAATATTTTTCAGCCATAAGCTGAGAATTCTGACACACGCTGCAACATGGACAGGCCCCGAGGATGTGATGCTGAGTGAAACTGACAGACTTTTTTTTTTTTTTTGAGATAGAGTCTCACTCTGTTGCCCAGGCTAGAGTGCAGTGGAACGATCTCAGCTCACTGCAACCTCCACCCCCCGGCTTCGAGCGATTCTCTTGCCTCAGTCTCCCTAGTAGCTGGGATTACAGGCGACCACCACCGCACCCGGCTAATTTTTGTAGTTTTAGTAGAGACGGGGTTTCACCATCTTGGCCAGGCTAGTCTTGAACTTCTGACCTCGTGATCCACCAGCCTTGGCCTTTCAAAGTGCTGAGTTGACAGGCGTGAGCCACCTTGCCCGGCCTGAAATGGGGAGACTTTGTTAGTGGCTTGAAACGACCACCGCTGTATTTGCTCACAAGCCCATGCCTCGGCCGCTTGGTTTGGGCTGGTCTCCTGGCCTGGTCTACCCAGGCCCCCCTACCCCTGAAGCCACTTGGCGGTTGCTGCTGGCCAGGGACTCCTTGGTACACACCTGGCCCACTTCCTGAGTTCCAGCTCCTCCCCTCCAGGGCGGCCTCTGGCCCTCAGGATTGGGGTGACTGAGGCTGACGGAGATGGCACAGTCTCCTCCACAGCTGTGCCCAGGGAGGCTGCCAGGCACTGTCTACACAGCAGCACAGTCCAAAGCCAGCCGGCCCCTCCCTCAGCCGCCACCCACGCCTTTCTCACCATGGGCTCGAGGCCCCAGGCAAGCGACGCAGACAAGGGGGCAGGGAGGCTTCCAGATCCAGCAGGAGCCTGGAGGCTTCGGCAGCCACGCCCCATTCCTGCAGGGAAACACCCCAGCAGCCTGGGTGAGCCCAGAACCATCTGCCCTGGGTCGGGGGGCCTGTCCAGGGACCAAGTCCTGCCTGTGTTTTAGAGCAGGTTAAAAGCAGTAGCACGCTCAAACAATCCACACCTAGGCATTTGGTATTCAAACTGCAGAAAGTTAAAGAAATGCTCTTGAAAGAAGCCAGCAGGGGTGGGAGGAGGGACCCCTAAATTATAGAAAAGAATACATTATTTCCTATAGAATTAGTTTTGACTTTTTAGAAACTGCAAGAAGAAAGAGAATCTGAAATATTTAAAGTGTTGAGAAAAAACCCACAAGCCTAGAATTCTGCATCCAGTGAAATTATCCTTCAAAAGTCGAGAAGTAAAGACTTCTTAGACGCACAAAAACTGAGAATCTGTTACTAGTAGACCTGCCTTGCAAAAGGTGTAAAAAGTTCTTTAGAGAGGAAAAAAAAATGCACAAGTCAGAAACCTGGATTTGCATATGGAAAGGGAAGAGTGCTGGAGAAGGAGTCAGGAGGGACACACGCTTTTATTTTTCTTATTTTATTTCTTTAAGATGGGGTTTCACCATGATGGCCAGGCTGGTCTTGAACTCCTGACCTCAGGTGATCCACCCGCCTCAGCCTCCCAAAGTGCTAGGATTACAGGCGTGAGCCACCGCGCCCATCTTATTCTTTTTTTTGAGAGAGAGTCTCGTTCTGTCACCCAGGCTGGAGTGCAGTGGTGTTACACTGCCATCTCAATCACCCAGCTCAAGCGATCTTCCTACCTCAGCCTCCCAAGTAGCTGGGACCACAGGTGCACGTCACCATGCCCAGCTAGTTTTAATTTTTGGAGAGATGGGGTCTCATCATGTTGCTCAAGCTGGTTTTGAGCTTCTGGCCTCAAACGAGCCTCCCACCTCAGCCTCCCAAAGTGCTGGGATTGTAGGTATAAGCCACCATGCCTGCCCATTAATCTTAATTCATTTAACACGTAGAAGTTTGTTCAAAGTCATAACAATGTCCTTGATTATATATGCTTATATGCTAGTGAAGCTAATGACAGCAGCCGTACAGGGACAGAAGTGAAGAACTGGGAGCATATTGTTACTAAAAGATACTTGTGGCCGGGCACAGAGGCTCATGCCTGTAATCCCAGCACTTCGGGAGGCCGAGGCGGGTGAATCACTTGAAGTCAGGAGTTCGAGACCAGCCTGGCCAACATGGCAAAACCCGATCTCTACTAAAAGTACACAAGTTAGCTGGGTGCGGTGGTGTGTGTCTGTAGACCCAGCTACTCAGGAGGCTGAGGCAGGAGAACCCCTGGAACCTGGGAGGTGGAGGTTGCAGTGAACCATGATCTCGCCACTGCAGAGATGGGTGGCAGAGCAAGACTCTGTCCATAAATAAATAAATAAAGACACATGTGCAGGGCTGCAGTCCCACTGGCTCATGGGGTGTCCCCTACAGTCGTGCTGAGACGCTGGATCCGAGAAATACAGACAGGACAGAGAGGAACTGGAGAAGAGCAGCTGGGCTCAGGGGGCCACGCCACCTATGAGCGGAGACAGGCGAGGCCCCGAAAGTCCGGAAGCGTCTGTATTTATTAGGTGTCGAGCAGGGGGCAGGGTCGTGAGGTCGTCCATAGGCTTAGTGACAGTGCGGTCGCTCCAGGCCTGAGCGATGGTTTTGCGCATTTGCTGTGTGGAAACCAAGTGAATGCCTGTGACTTGTGCACTTTTCCATACACTCATGCACACGTGAATGAACACGTGGTACATGGGGCCCCCTCCCACAAAATGTGTCCATACAAGCCTATGGAAAGGGGAGGAGCCCGACCTTACCCCCGACGTGGGAGGCTCCTCTGCTGCCTGGCTGGACCAGGGTAATCCTGGCCCCGGGGCAAGTGCCGTGGTCATGCGCAGTGGGCATGGGCACCTGTCAGGCCACGGGAGGAAGGCCACTGGAGAACCCAGCTCCTGCAGAGGAGGAACCAGAAGTGCCAGGCCGAGACCCGAGGTGGGGTGCAGCGGGGGCCTTCTTGCCTCACCCACGGACCCCACGCCCTCTCAAGGCAGTGGATGAATTCACTGATTCCACACGGCAGAGAGGGCCGAGGGGGTGTGGTGGGTGCCAATGCGTTGTCTTTGGGACCAGGGCCCGCACACACACATGAATGCGGCACAGAGTCCAGCGCGACGCACTTTATTTCCCTCTGGACGTGTCTGCAAGCTTCTGCCGCACCTGAACCCGTGGCCCGGGACCTACGCTAGTCGCTCCCCAGAGGTCAGTCTCGGGGGCTGAGGAGCTGCAATTTCCCTTTCTTCCTGCAAATTAAGAGAACTGAGACTCATTGAAGAAACCTCACTGCCCCTCCTCACACAGCAGTCTCAGCAGGCCTGAAACGCGGCTGCGGGAGGTTTCCATTTAGGGAAGGTGTTTATTTGCTGCGGCTACAGGGATTGTCTGCTTCAGAAACCCCCGTACACTGATTAACTCAAAAGTCACTTCGGAATAGAGAGTCAGCCTTTAACGGTCCATCACTGTGGTTCTTCTGGTTTCCTGATGAAGAGACCTGCAAACCTAAACACGTTCTTCCTTCCAAAACCCGAGTGACCTGCGCTGTCAAACCTCAGACGGGGAATTCTCTGTTTCTAGAAAAGCTGGCTGCGATTTGTTTTGGGGACAGTGAGGCGAGTCCCCGTGGCGGAGAACGAATCAGCCCCTCGGCCCCTCTCAACATGAGAGCAGCGCAGCCACGCCAGGGTGAAGCGTGTCCCGTCCACTGTGCTGCAGCCTCCTTACAGAGGGCGCACCTGCAGGTTTCAGGAGAAAAGGGCCTGCCAGCCTCCCAGCTGGATGGAAAGCAGACACAGCTCCTCGGCCGGGGGCGAGGCCGGGTCCAGGCGCCAAACTGGGCCCCGTCCTGCGAGTCACTTTCCGGAGAGTTCCAGCACCTTCCTCACCATGGCCCCGATGCCATCGTGGATGTGGTGGAGCGCCGTCTCACACATGAAGGCTGGGGTCGTGACCACCTTGTTTTTCTGGTCCACATGAGCTTCGTGTGCAGAGTTAAGGAAAAAACCACCCGGCATGGACCTACACACTTTCAGGCGTGGCGCCCCGGCCCCACCCCTGCTCCCAGCGCACCCTCGCCATGCATCCTAACTTCGTTCTCAGAAAACTCGGAACAGGGGCACTGGCTCCTGTAGAGTCTGTGCTGGCAGGACCCTGCTTTCTGTATGATTTATGCTGTTCAACGACGTAAGAAGGGATCCGATCCCTTCACATGCATTTTAGAGGAAGGCGGCGGCGGGAATTCCAGGACACGGGGCGCTGCCCCCAGGACCCCTTTCAGCCAGCATCGCACAGGCCCAACACCCACACACAGCCAGGAGCTGCCCCGCCATGGGGGCCCACACACGCCAGGGGTCCTCACCAACACCGTGGGAGGCAGGGGCGGCGCCCACTTTTCAGGTGAATTGCTGGCCCGGAGGGAGCCGGTCCTCATGCCGCAGGGTAGCAGGCGACAGGGTAACCGGCAGCATGACCAGGACAGGCCGGCCAGGCCGAGCCTCCCCAGCGCCACACGAAGCCCAGGCCGAGCCTCCCCAGCGCCACGCGCAACCCAGGCCGAGCCTCCCCAGCGCCACACGAAGCCCAGCCGGGCCTCCACAACAACCAAGAACAGAGGCCTGGGGCCAGCCCCGTCCTGCGCTCCTGCCGGACGGGAAAGCCGCAGGGAGGGAGACGGGCCAAGGCCCGAAGCTGCCCAGGACTAAAAAGCTGCCCTGCTGAGAGGAACTGCAGCCTTCAGAACAACACCGGCAAGGGACCGGGCCCACATGTACTCACCCTAGTGCCTTCTGCACCCCGGGCCGTTCCGATCGCTGACTTGGACCCACGTGGACACTCTCCTGGGTCCAGGCAGGGCCTCCCTCCAAGTCTCCCTAGGCTATAGCCCCACCGGTGCTCTGGGCCCATCATCTCGGAACTCGGGGGCACACCTCGACCGGAGGGGCCAGAGGCCACGAGGCTGGCTGGAATCACTTGGCCATCCAAACCAGCCTGAGGACTTCCACCCAAGTAAAGCCAGGAAGCCCCTGTCCCTGCACACCCGGCCCCTCTCCCCTCAATCTCAGGAAGGCCCTGTCCCTGCACACCCGGCCCCTCTCCCCCCAATCTCAGGAAGGCCCTGTCCCTGCACATCTGGCCCCTCTCCCCCAAATCTCAGGAAGGCCCTGTCCCTGCACACCCGGCCCCTCTCCCCTCAATCTCAGGAAGGCCCTGTCCCTGCACACCCGGCCCCTCTCCCCTCAATCTCAGGAAGGCCCTGTCCCTGCACACCCGGCCCCTCTCCCCCAAATCTCAGGAAGGCCCTGTCCCTGCACACCCGGCCCCTCTCCCCCAAATCTCAGGAAGGCCCTGTCCCTGCACACCCGGCCCCTCTCCCCTAAATCTCAGGAAGGCCCTGTCCCTGCACACCCGGCCCCTCTCCCCCAAATCTCAGGAAGGCCCTGTCCCTGCACACCCGGCCCCTCTCCCCCAAATCTCAGGAAGCCCCTGTCCCTGCACACCCGGCCCCTCTCCCCAAATCTCAGGAAGGCCCTGTCCCTGCACACCCGGCTCCTCTCCCCCAAATCTCAGGAAGCCCCTGTCCCTGCACACCCGGCCCTTCTCCCTCCACCCCTCGCACACACTCTCCCTCACCCTCCCGGGCCAGAGCATCCTGAGGTCCCACAGGCTCCCCTGAGGGGTGCTGCCCGCTGCCCTGTGCAGGTGCTGACCGTGGCTGCCCGGGGGTGCTGAGCAGACTCAACAATCAGACTAGGGGGCCCGGACCACCTGCCAACCACGCACCAGAGTTGCGCTCCCGCCAGGTGTCTGCAGCCCACCCGGCGCCAGCTGGGAAGTCACAGCCATCTGCCCTACGCCCTCAGACACGGCTGCAGTGCAAACGGGGGAGGCCCCACAGGCAGCCCGGCAGGTGCAGGTCCCAGTGAAGAGGCCGCCTGGTGAAGCCATAGGCCAAGGCAGCCCGGAGGGGGGCGCCCCTACACACGTCTCAGGGACAAGCGTGACAGCGGGCCCGGCCTGCCTGCCAGGAAGGATATGGCCACTCCCTTCACGCAGTGCTTGGCACCCAGGGCCTTGATGGCCTCCGCGGTCCCGGCGTAAGGCCACCTGCCGCCTTCCTCCTGCTCGTGACCCACGGTGACCTCAACGCCTCTGAGCACCTTGGCCGCGAGGACGGGTGCGATGCAGCACAAGCTGAAAGGTGAGAACACGCGTCAGGCGGGCACCGGGCCCGGGCCGCACAGCCTGCAGGACAGACATGACCCGCGCCACGACCCCAGGCAGCCCTGCCACAGGGGCCCTGCTGTCCTGGACCTTGCCCCTGTGAACCTGAGCTGCCCCGAGGCTGCGGCCACGGGACGTGGTGGAGGTAGCACCAGGTGACTCAAGGCTGAGAGGGAGGTGTCCTCAGCCACCAGGCCACGGAGCTTCGAGGACAGCCCCCTTGTAAAGGGGAGCCCCAACCGCTGTGGGCTGAGCAGTGCCCCGGGACACCCCAGACTGGCGGGAGTCCAGGGAGGCCGAAGTCCACTCGCAGAGAGGGACATGCAGCTGCCCAGCCCCGAGGTGTGGGACGGTCTGTGACCCAGCAACAGGTAGCATGGCTGCACTTATCGGTCACAGCAGACCCCCTTCTACGGAAGTAGGCACAACGGGCAGGAGCAGCCTCACCGGCTTCCAACCTGCAGTGCCACTCTCTCAAGTGGAGGCCAGCGGGCGCACGCCCCGACCCGATGCACAGGCCATGGCAGCTCCACCCAGGCCTGTGGCTGAGGGCCCTGCTGCTGCTTCACCGGGAACCCTTTCCTGCTCAGCGAAGAGGCCCTTCTGTGTGCCAGGCGCTATGCCCACAGCAGGGCCTTCAGTGACCTGCGCTGCCCAGCACCTCATGTCCACCCAGGGGCGACAGCGGAAGGGGCAGGGCCTCATCAAACAGCAGCCTCATCCCCTGGCACCCTGTGGTGCGGCCCACAGCTGTCAGGCCCCCAAAGGGGCAAAGGGACGTGTCTGGCTGTGGTTCCCCGGGAGGGAGGGAGGCAGCTGGGAGCGGACGGCGTCAGGGACAGGGCATGTGCTGCAGTGACCGGAAAGAAGTCAGGGGGCGGGGGGTGCCGTGGCTAAGGGGCTCCTCGAGAGAAGGGGTCTGATAAAGGCTTGGGGTCCCGAGGCACTGCCTAGGGATGGCTCTGGGAGTCGAGAGAATTCCAGGTCTCCGCAAGAGAAGTGCAGTGCGCCATCTCCTTCCCGTTAAGTCACCAGTGACGCTGAGTAAAATCCCGTCAGTTAAAACAAGCAAAGCAGCTGAGTTTCCGGAGGCCGCACGGCCGCGCCCCCCGCCCTCGCTCCGGTACACACCCGATGGGCTTCCCGGCCTGGTGGAACTCCTTCAGAACACGCTCCACGTCCTTATTGACCTTGCAATCTTTCCCGTCCACGGCGAACGTGCTCCTGCCAGGAGAGAAAAGGCCTCCTCAGACAGCCTCACAACCAAGGTCTAGCTTCCTGGGGGGCTTCTTAGACACAGCTCCGGACCCCCAGTCGATGGCGGCGAAGGACAGGCGCGTGGCTATAGCTACGCATTTCATGTTAACATCTTTTCCTGTTTTTTAAGCAGAAAGCAGGTGGATCAGGAGGTGGGCAGGAGCAGGAGGGTACCAGGCTGAGACGGCCCATGCCCCGGTGCCTTCCAGAGCAGCTGGCAGAGCTCAGGCTGCACTGCTGAGATGCAGCAGCCGGTTCCAGGCAGGACCCTGGCTCCTAACTCCCACGGCTCTCATTTCTGTTCCGATATCGGCTGTCAGACCTCAGGCAGCCTCTGACCTCCCGCCGCCTTTCACCTGCCCCGAGGCAGGAGCCCACCTTTCTGACTGTGGTCTTCAGACCCTCTCCTGAGAGGGGCCCCACTCTCTGGGGGAGAATGTTACTGTCATGTTTCCCTGAGCTCAGTGAGCCACTCCAGTAAACAGGGGTCATGGGAACCCCCACTGGAAGCCAATCGGTCAGCCCCGGAGGCTCAGCCTAGTGACTGGTGTGTGTTGCAGGGCAGTCTTGGGGACAGAGCCCTCAACTCCTGGGATCAGACGCTACCCTGAGTGGATACTGTCGGAACTGAATCAGAAGACAGGCGGCAGCGACCCCTCCCACCTGCTCATAGGAGCCTTTTGTGTGGACCCCTATTGTGGGGGGAGGAGGAGAAACATGTGTGTGAGCTTTTCCTTTAAACAAAGGGGTAGCAAGAAACTCCAGGAGAGTTTCCAAGCAAAGCCATGCCATCAGCCTCCGGACGGAACAAGTGCACTCGGTAAGACGCAGTGTCCACACCTCAGGCTGAGGAGCAGGAGCTGTGGAGGGCACGCAGGGTGGGGGGTCTCCCCACACTGCCCATGGGGCGTGCGATTTGGCAACACCACCAAATCTATAAGGGGCCACACCTTCCCACCAACCCCACCCCGGGCTCCACGCCACCAGGCATGCACGCCAGTCCTCCGCCCTGGCATTTTCCACACAGGTTTGCTGGCAGAGCACTGGGAATGTTCCGGAGGCAGTGGGGGTCCACCGTCCCCACGCTGACTGCCTTGGAAGGGGCAGAGCTCATCAGAGCGCTCCGCACTATGAACACGCAGGCCAGGCACACCTCCAGAACACTCATAAAACAAGCACGACCACCGGAAACCCTCTGCCCGGCCACCAGCAGGTACTCGCTCCGGGAGTCACTGCAGGCTGCTGTGAAATCGTGGCGAACATCTGAAAACCACGCTGCTAAGTAAAGGTGGCGAGGCCTGGAAGGACGCCTGAAGATGCTGCCGCTGGGTCAGTGTTTCACACACCCACACGCACCAAGTCTCTCTGGAAACACACAATGTGGTAGCAGCTCCATGGAGAGGTCTGGGGCTGGCGGGGAAGAAGTGGACCCTCATGGGCTTCATGCCCACCGGGCATCATCCCCTGCCGTGTCTGCTACCACAGCAGCCGCCTCGGAAGCACGGCTGGGCTGGTGGCCACGCAGGCTCGCCAGGAGCCCAGATCCGTCTTCTGGACAGGTCAGTAAGAACGGGACCCAAACACTCAGGCACACAGGGCCCATCAGTGCCTTGAATGCCAAGGCCAAGACCCACTGACCCCAGAACCTCCACATGCCTCAGGCCTGTGCCTCGGGGTTGGCAAAACATGGAGGGGCCGTGCCAGGGCACACCCCTCCGCACAGCCTCCAGCTGCCCCAGCGCTCCCCACCTCAGTGTCAGCAGTCAGAGGCGAGGCTGGGCCGTCCTCCCAGGAAACGCTGGTGTGTTGGGAGCGCAACCTGACAAGAGGCCGCTCCCTGCCTGTCCCGCCGGCAGCCTCACGGAGACGGCAGCGACGCGGGCGCACCTACGAGGCTCGCTGGTTTTCAGGAGACGGGGAGGATGGGAGGCCGGGGCGGGGTTTCCAGTGGGAGTTGGGTGAGGGCACGGCCAAGCGCCCTGAGAAAAGGGCTGGAGTCTGAGGAAGGAGGCCTCCTGACACCCGCAGGCAAAGCAGAGCCTTGCAGTTTCGGGATGAGGAAGGGCAGGCTCTTCGGATGGAGACTGCCTGCCCCTCGACGCTGGGTGTGGGCTGCCCAGGGCGGGGCGAGCGGCCAGCCAGGCTCCAGCCTGCCCTCAAAATGGGAGCTGCCAACCGACCGGGGCCAGCCCTGCTGGGACTGCCACTCATGCAGCAGCACAGAAGGCACCTGCACACTCAAGACACAGTGACAGAGCTGTGGCCAGTGCTCCTGCAGGTGGCAGAGCTGTCCCCGGCACCAGCTCCACCTCGCAGGCAGGGCCATGGGGGTGGTGCCGAGAGAGAATGTGCCCGGGGAGAGACACACAGAGAAGGGAGAGGATCCGGAGCTCAAGGGCGCCACCATGCGGGCGCCGGCCACACGGCCACAGCTCACACTCCAGCTACTGTGGAGACAACCCGAACGGCAAAGCCTGGCACCTCCCTTCTTCCTGTCAGGACGGCTGCCCTGACTACCGAGAAGAAAACCAATTTCTGACACCGCAAGGTTCTATAAGCGAATCAGAGCTGGGCGTGCTGGCGCGGGCCTGTAATCCCAGCACTTTGGGAGGCCGAAGCAGGAGGGTCACTTGAGCCCAGGAGTTCCAGACCACTTTGGGCTACGTACATGGCTACAAAAAATAAAAATAAAATGAAAACATGGGCATGGCAGCCTACATCTACAGTCCCAGCTACTCAGGAGGATGAGGCTGGTGGATGGCCTGAGCCCAGGAGATTGTGGCTGCAGGGAGCCAGGATCGTGCCACTGCACCCCTGCCTGGGCAACAGACCAAGACCTCACCTCTATTGAAAAAAAAAGAGAGAAAACTGGTATCTGCAAGGAATAAATACTGAGACTGATTCCAATGTGACGAGGCCCACCAGCATGGTGATTAGATAAGGAGGAGCCCAAACCCACGCTTACAGCTGTTGGGTACCAGTAATGCTCAGAGATGAAAGAGCAGAGAAGCAGAAAAAGCGAGTCTGGCTAAAACGCTACCTAAGGCCCAACCCTAAGAATAGCTCCCAGAATCAGAGAGCAGGGTCATGCAACGCTCAGACCCTAAACCCAGAGGCTGCTCCTGTCACCACCCCTGCCACCCGCCACTGCGCTGCCCACATCGGACAGCTGGCAGGTGCACTGTGTAGACCTAAACCCAGAGGCTGCTCCTGTCACCACTCCCGTCCCGTCTACCGCTCCACGGCCCGCACTGGACAGCAGGCGTGTGCAACCCTTCCCATCTGCTCCACGCAGAAAGCGGAAGACGTCAAAGCTCAAATACGCACAGGTTTTTGGCCGCTCCAAAGCCTCCTGGAAAGATGGCGGCATCATGGTTGGCTGCACTGAGCTTGGCCAGGTCTGTGATCTTGCCACGGGCAATCCTTGCAGACTCGGTCAAAACATTCCTGGGAAAGAGCACAGGACAAAAAGCCTGAGCAGGCAGGTGGAGGACTGTCGAGCGGGGCGACACACTCCACACGCGTGGCTGTCAGCCACATGGGGACTCACTTGCAGGTCACCATGTCTGCTCACTACCTGGAAAGGCAACATGGGTCTAGCAACACTAAATCTGTGCTGGGCTCCTCAGATCAGCACCTCAGAACCTGCGCCAAACCACTCTGAATCTTCCGCACCGTCCGTCAAGGCCCACCAGAAGTGGAAGTCTCTCCGAGTGTCTAAAGCAGACAGAAGTCTGTGCATCCATTAGGATGGTGGGACTCAGCGGGGAAGGTAAGAAGCCACAACTCAGGACCAGCGAAGCCACTCGAGGGCCAGCCACTGCAGGAAGCTGCTAGTCCCAGGTGTGGGGGCCGGAGGCGCAAGCGCAGAAGCCAGGGTCCCAGGCAGGAAAAGAAACCAGAGGGGGCCCCACTGGGGAGGAGCACAGCCCGAGGAGGCAGCTGTGGCTTCTTCCTCCAATCTCCAGCCCGACCTCTCACGGTCTGAAGCCAGGAAGGCACCTGGGAATGGCCTGCCCAGGGCTGTTGGGCAGGACGGGCAAGGGAAGCAGATCTCAGGCCACACAGGCCAGAACCACACACCGCAGTGACAGGCACGTTGCTGGGAACCAGCAAAACCCAGACAGAGGAAGAAGGTGGGCGACCAAACTGAGAAAACCACCTCTGCTCAAGACCAAGGCAGGAGAGCGTTACTCAGCGGGAAGTGCTGGGTCGACATCTCCACTCGTTCTCTCAGTACTGGAGACGTGACTGAGCCACGGCAGCACTCCCTCCAGAACAGCCAGAGCACAGCTGCTCAGAAGGACATTCATTTGCACCAAGACTCGGTTTCAATGACGCCAGCAGCAAAGGCTGCCGCGGGGGAGGTGGACAGGGAGCAAGTCTCAATCCCACCCCACACCTGCTCTCGCCTTCGGAGGGCTGCCCCTTGGTGTGGTCAATCACGTGCATCTGAGGGACGTCAGGAGCGAAGATCTGGACCTCGGCACCTCCACGGCTCAGGTGCACCAGGATCCTGCCGAAGAGAAAACCAGAGACAACTCTTCAAAAGGTGCCCCACCCAGATCTGTGTTAACACATTTCTAAAAGCAGCATTTCGGCTAAGTGCCAGGAGTCAACTCCTAATGTACATTAATATCTTACTTGCTCTGCCGAAAGTTACAGTTGGCTCCATGCTAAGCCAAATGTCCCCCTCGTCCCCCATTCCAGTTCACTGTGGGTTGGTGGTGAGGACTACGACAGACCCTCGGAAGCAGGTCACAGAGACCAGCCGGTCCCACTGGAGCACGGGGCCGGGTGACGCCACTGAGGGCACAGTCTGGAGGCGTGTGGGTCCGCAGCTGCTGGGCACTCCCAGGGCCTGGCTGCCTTCTTCCAGTTGCTCGCTGTGGGCACCAAGAGTGCGCAGCAGCAGTGTGCGCAGAGTGCCACATGCTCAGAGGGTGTGAGGGGCTTGCGGTCACTAGTTCAATTTTCAGTCTCCCTCAACTTTCACATCACAGATGGAGGAGGAGACACAGAGACCCAGCCACACTACAGGCCAAGCAGCTCCATCTCCCCAAGGGCAACGGAGGCTCCTCCTGGGGACAACAGCTGACATTACGAGGGCTCATGCTGGCATCCGCAATTCCCGGTGCCAATAGGAAACAGCCCGCTAAGCCCACCCACACACTAAGCCCGCCCTCACTGCCCCTTATGAGGAGGAGGAAACCGAGGCACGAAGTGCTGTGACTTGCTAGAGAGGTCAGGACCTGGCCCTGGCACCTGGGTTCTGCTACCCATAAGTAATCCACCCAGACACCCCAGACACAGGCCTTGCTGTTCCACCTGGGAGGTCTCAAGCTATTCTGTGGCTATTTTCTATCCCACCAGTTCTGTTACTCCAAGGCCCAATCATGAAACACATCCTGGCCCTTTGCCCCCCAGCTCACTGTGCCTAGTGCCAACTCTAACCCCGTGGGGCGGGCAGCCCACAAAGCCACCAGCCTCAGGCCCTCTCCGTAGCCTGACACCCCTTCGCCACCACCCAGCTCTCCCCTCTCCAGGTCACCCTGAACCACATTGGAACTACAGACACCTGGCAGGTGGTGGCCTCCTGTCTGATCAGTTTGGCTTGCAGTAATTTCCAGTAAAATAGGAAATCAGACCACCACCCACTCAGCAATAGCTGACCAGTCACACATACGATAACCTAAGACCCAGAAATACCACGCCGCTGTTAAAACCCGTGATGCTAAGAACCGAGTGAGTGGGAATCACCAGGCATCAGAAACATTTGCAAAACACAGATAAGCATGAGCTCAATGTTTGCAAAATGTGCGTGTCCTGAAAAACGCTCCAGTGAAATGCTGAGTGACGACCTCTAGGTGACGGTATATGCGATACTTAAAAACTGTTCTTCTCAGTGTCTCCCTGGGTTTTGCCAGTCGTTTTTGCTTTTTCACCCAGGAATAGGGTATTTAAAATATGGTGGCTCGCAGGGCGTGGTGGCTCACGCCTGTAATCCCAGCACTTTGGGAGGCCGAGGTGGGTGGATCACGAGGTCAAGAGATCGAGACCATCCTGGTCAACATGGTGAAACCCCGTCTCTACTAAAAATACAAAAAATTAGCTGGGCATGGTGGTGCGTACCTATAATCCCAGCTACTCAGGGGGCTGAGGCAGGAGAATTGCCTGAACCCAGGAGGCAGAGGTTGTGGTGAGCCGAGATCGCGCTATTGCACTCCAGCCTGGGTAACAAGAGCGAAACTCCGTCTCAAAAATAAATAAATAAATAAAATATAGTGGCTCATGCCTGTAATCCCAGCACTTTGGGAAGCCAAAACGGGTGTATCACTTGAGGTCAGGAGTTCGAGAGCAGCCTGGCCAACAGTGAAACCCCGTCTCTACTAAAAATACAGAAATGAGCTGGGTGGTTGGGTGTGGTGGTGCACGCTTGTAATCCCAACTACTTGGGAGGCTGAGGCAGGAGAATCGCTTGAACCCAGGAAGCAGAGGCTGCAGTGAGCCAACTGCACCATTGGACTTATCCTTTGAGACAGACTGGGCGCTGTCTCATAGGATAAATGTAAAATATAAAATGCAATACATACTTTCTCTAAACTGTTCAAAAAGAGTAAACTGCACCGGTAGAGATGCCTTCCCGAGGCCCCCGCGGTGGAGGACCAGCTGCCCCTGAGGACTTACGCCGAGGCCTCGTGGATCTCGGTCCCATCGAAGACTCCGCATCCAGACAGCACCTGCGAGAGGAGCGGGAGCTGACCAGGGGGAAAGGGGCTGAAATGGGCAGCGGGAGCTGACTCAGGAAAAAGGGGCCGACCTGGGCGGGAGCTGACCCGGGGAAAAGGGGCCGACCTAGGCGGCGGGAGCTGACCTAGGAAGTGGGGCCGACCTCGGGCGGGGAACGGAGAAGGCTGACCTCTGGAGGCGGAAACTGACCCCACACCCTCGTCCACTCACCAGCGCGACCCTGGCCCCGGGGCGCGGCGCGGAGCGGTGAAGGGCTGCGCGCTGGGAAGGCGTCCGACTGCCGGGGGACAGCGACGCGAACGCAGATACCGCAGCGAGCCTCGAGGCCACCAGGGCCCTCACAGCCGCCATTGCGGTGAGACCAGCGGGGTCGGAAGGTCGCAAGGGAACAAAGAGGGTGCAGCTGGTCGGGACGGCGCCTGCGCAGAGCCTTCGGGGCCGAGCTCCAGGGCCCACCCCCGTCTCAGCCCTATCGCGAGTACGCTGGTGGGCGGGGCCGCGCCTGCGCAGACCCCCCTTGGGGCGGAGCTCCAGAATCCGCCCCCGTCGCTGCCCTATCCCGTGAGTGCGCCGGTGGGTGGGGCGCGCCTGCGCAGAGCCTCCGGGTAGAGCTCTGGGAAGCCTGTCCTCTTTCGGGTGGTGGCTGAGGGCTCGGGCCCAAGGCCGAGCGATGCTGGCGACTCTCGTGGTCTCCAGCGCCGCCCTCCTCGAACGCCTCCACAGGCACCGCACCCTTCCCGCCGTCCGCGGTGCAGCCTTGCCTCGGGGCGGCTCAGCCCGTCGCCGCGCCTCTTACCTCCCTCCTATCCTTAACTCACCAGCACAAGCACCCAGGGTCCACATCCTCCTAAATGGCCACTCGTCTTAATCTGGGTGTCAGGACCCACGCGGGGTCAGGACCACCCATGCTTCCGTGACTGTCTCTGGCCGGCCCCACTCTCGCGGAGCGACCCTTCCGGGTTTTGCTGCCCCCGGGATGTTGTACCCTGGAAACTGCAGTTCCACACAAGGGCTTGATCCGGGTTAGTCTGGTGCGATCCTGGCTCACCGCAACCGCTGCCTTCAGGGTTTAAGCGGTTCTCCTGCCTCAGCCTCCCGAGTAGCTGGGATTACAGGCATGCGCCACCACGCCCGGCTAATTTTGTATTCTTAGTAGAGGCGGGGTTTCTTCATGTTGGTCAGGCTGGTCTCGAACCCCCAACCTCAGGTGATCCGCCCACCTATTCCTCCCAAAGTGCTGGGATTACAGGCATGAGCCACTGCGCCCCGCCACTGTTTGGGTTTGTTTTTTGACATTCACAGCATGGATGGTCAGCGTGAAGATCCCAGCTGTTCACGTCCTAGCTGGAATTCTTCCGTTAAAAAAATCTATTTGTTATGCACGGGTTTTTGAAATAATGTGGTCACTGCTAGAGGATGTGCACTGGGACACGCTGGACACTGCAGTCAGAGCTGATGACCCAGCCCATGGCTGTCACTGTCCCCACTGATGCATGGTCCATCATTAGGACTTTTACTGTTAGTCCCTGTGGGAGAGTGGGGAACTAGAATAACAGACACGGGACACTACCAGTTAAATAACCAAAGATGAGCTTGGCACATTTGACCATCCTTGTTCCTGCTCCTCCGTGCCTGCCCTTCAGGCTTCTCAGCTCCTGGGGAGCGGCCAGCCAGGGAGCATCAGCTGGTGGGAGCGATGGGGTTGTGGGATGGCACGAAAACCACCAAGCACCACTCAGAAAGGAAATGCTGAATTCAGACTCCCATTCGGTCGGTGTGGGGACCAGGACCCTGTCTCTACCTCCTACCACATGCTCAGGAGCTGCCCCTGGCATGGAGCTCCCAGATCCCACTGCAGAATCACTGCTTCAGTTGTCCCAGGGGCAACTACTCAGGTGTCCACTGCCATGCACATGTGACACAGAAAAGGGTGAGGTGAGGTGGGGGAACGCTGCAAATCCTGTTTTGGGCAGACGATAGCTGAGGATTCTCTCTCCAGTCTAGGTCACACAGAGACGTGCAGCCACAGAACACTCGGTGACGCCAGGGCCTGAGCTCTTCCTTTCAACAAAGGCTTTGGTCTGCAGGCCTCCAATCACAGCACTGAGGGCCACAGTGCGCCACCTGTCATATTCATGACCACTCTCTAGTCCATGTGGCCTCACACCACCCGGGGAGGCCACCAGGCAGGTATCAGCTCCACTTCCCAGGTGCCACCCAGGGTCTCGTGGGCACACACCGCTGGTGAGGGACAGGCTGAGTCTGGCAGACAGCACTGGCAGTCGGTGAAGCGCCCACCACACTGGGTCAGCCTCGGGTCCTGACCCTGGAGGCTGCTGTTTCTAAGCTGTGGGGACCAGGATGGAGACCCATGCCACTCTCATGATGACCGTTCCCAAGGGCACCACAAAGGGTAGGAGCTGTCCCCTCCTCCATGTGGCCAATGCAGAGCTGGTGCAGGTCTGAGTGAGCTCACCAAGAGAGGCCAATCCCAGTCCCAGGCTCCAAAGCGTCCCCAAGTCAGGGAGAGGCTCTGTGCCCCTGACCCCTGGGATAGGCACAAGTCATGGGGCAGGGCCCTCGCCAGATGGCAGGGACCTCCCTAGATAGCAGGGCCCTCACCAGATGGCAGGGTCCTCCCTAGATGGCAGGGCCCTCACCAGATGGCAGGGTCCTCCCTAGATGGCAGGGCCCTCACCAGATGGCAAGACCTTCACCAGATGGCAGGGCCCTCACAAGATGGCAGGACCTTCACCAGATGGCAGAGCCACCCTGCTCTGCCAGCGTGTTTCCCCAGCACAGATGCCCCGGTGTGCAGGCAGGTCCTGAGCCCCAACAGAACACCAGGATTCAACATAAGCCTTTTTAATTTGAAGTGTAGACTTAATCCTCACATGTTAGAAAACCCCAGCTTTTTTCTCTCTAAGTCCTTTATCAAACCTTTATATTAGAGATATAAATAAGTCTCATACAAAGTTCATGTGAAGCTACTGACCTTTCTGAGAGGCATTTTCAGAATTCCTCACTGTTCACACAGCCCCGCTCCTGGCGCCGGTGCCAGTGCATGCCAGTCCCTGGTGTGGCCCGTCAGCTCACTGTCCTGATGGGCTCCATGTTTCCTTTGCAGGAAAACAAGTCCCTACCACCAGTGACAGTATTTCAGCTGCTCTCTGGACCCCTCCTCCTTGCTGGCCCAGGTGGCACAATGGTCCCATCTCCCTGGCAGGTCTTAGCCGGCACAATCTGCGCTGCAAGTGGCCGGCTCTAGGCTGGCATCTCTTCTTCAGAGTCTCCGCCCGCTCCTCCGAGCAGGTGCAGGCTGTCGTCTTCAGATGCTTCTGCCTCCTCCTCCTCACTTCCCAGCGGCTCCAGGGGGCGTTTCGTGCCACGCTGCTGGGAAACTGCTAACGCGTACTGCATGTTATAGCGGTTCCAGCCACAGCTGTCAATCACACACAGGGAAGGGTCAGTGCCGGCAACGACCGGGCCTCGGCCTGTCCCGAACCCAACCCCTTCTCTGCAACCCAAGAAGAGCGGCGGGGGCTGGACACGCCGGGCCCTCCACCCCAGCAGTCTGGCTCTGCCCCTTCCGGCCCGGGGCAGCAAGGACCTTCAAGGACCCAACTGGAACATCCCATCCCTTCTGGCCCTTCCACTGGGCCCAACCTAGATGGCTTCACCGACAAGTTCCACCAAACGCTTAGGAAGAGACCGCTCTTGCAGAGCAATGCGGTGTTTTGGAACGGGAGGGGAGGAAGGCACACTCTGAATCCGTTAATTTCCTGAGTTAATGAAATGAAGCAGAAAAGTGACACCGCCATCACTTTACATAGCAAAGCACCCCGTGAAGAAGAACTGAAAGGTAAGTGGACGAGAAAGAAGGAAAGCACCGCCCGCCGCATCTCAGGTCACATGCGGGACTCCCCACAGCCAGTGGCAGCCCTCCAGATGGGCAGCGAACGCCTAGACAGGAAGTCCAAGGAACGGTGCGCCTAAACAACTCCGAAAACCTCCCATAAGAGGGAACAGACCTAAAGGAGCTTGGCCAGGGGAGTGGCTCACGCCTGTCATCCCAGCACTTGGAGAGGCGGAGGCGGGCAGATCACCTGAGGTCAGGAGTTCAAGACCAGCCTGACCAACACAATGAAACCCCATCTCTGCTAAAAATACAAAAATTACCTGGGGGTGGTGGTGCGTGTCTGTAATCATAGCTACTTGCGGGGTTGAGGCAGGAGAATCACTTGAACCTGGGAGGCGGAGGTTGCAGTGAGCCAAGATAGCGCCACTGCACTCCAGCCTGGGCAACAGAGCGAGACTCTGCTAAAAAAAAATGATAAAATAATGAATTTAAAAATAAATAAATAAAGGAGCCAGACAGCCCTCCCCGTCTACGGAGCTCTGTGCAAAGTCCAGGACACCTCAGCTGAGGGAATGTCTGACACTGAAGTCGCGGATCAGGGCACACCCCGGCTTTCTGTAGAGGAGCCAGAACACGATGGGAGGAAAGGCTCCACTTACACTCTGGGACTCAGTCCAAAGACTGAGAGACACTTCAAGGACTGGCGGGAGAACCACACGAACCCGCAAGGCCCAAACTCAGGCCTCAGCCCCTGAACCCTGGACGGAGCAACTCGCACACAGGGCAGAGAACAGGCCTTTCAGAAACGCAGCCGGCAAACCTGGTAACTGACGGGCAGCAGAGGGAGCCATCCCTCACACGGCTACTCTGAGGCCTGCCCAGTCCAGGCTCTGCTGGACCTTCAGGGAGGGAGATTTGCTGGGGCCAGGGACAAAAACGGCACAAACCACAAAGAAACGACAGAGGAGGCAGGCGCCCCTGCAGAGCAAGGACTTTGGAGGCCGGGCCCGTCCCAGGCCCTCAGATGAATCCTCTCAGCAGCAGCAGCACCCTTCCCCGGGGAGCCACGGCTCAGGGCAGCCACACCTCCGGGACTCCTGAGACCACGCCCACTGCCCGTGCGGGTGACCTGCAAATCCAGGAAACGCTGCTGGTTCTACGAATGTGGCAATCCCTGTAAGAGCCTGGAAGACTCCGGCCGCACCCGGGGCGCCACCTGCAGCCTGTGTGCCTGTCACCGTGCTTTCCATTCAGCGCCAGGCCACCTCCCAGGGTGGCCAACCCCGGGGTGACCCGGCAGGTGCCGTTCACCCACAGTGAGAAGATGAGCACCTCCCGCACGGGCTCCTTTGCTCCTCAAATCAGATGACACCAGGTGTAGGGAGAAGACCCTGTAAGTGCCGAGGCAGGAGCCAGAAGCCTCAGCCTATTCCATACAAATAATGAAGAAGAAGGTGACTACGAATATAACCGTAGTCGTGATTAGTCATTCTTAGTTACTCATAGGTGATCCTAATTCTTTTACTAATGCCTCTCAGGTCAGAAGTGTGAACCCGGGTGACACTGTGAAAGGAATGACCCTAAGGCAAGATGCTCTAAGCCTTCTGTCGCACCCGTGTAAGGGCTGCTGGAGGGCGCCTTGGCTGGGCAGCAGTGCCAGCACTGGGAAAGCGCCCGCTATTTAGCCAGCTAGGGAAGGAGACGTCCAAAATAACTGAGCTGCCTCCTTCCCCCAGGAGTTAGGAGAAAACTCCGCTCCTCCGAGCTCTTGCGGTAGGTCTGACGCTGTCAGGAGGCCCGCAGACATCCGGGGGCTTAACTGTCTCTCTGTGAGGCTGCGCTTCAGCGGTCACGTTCCATGTCCACTCTCACGTTCCGCTTCTGCACCTGGTTTCTTTTTTCTTAGAAGGGATACTCGGTAAAAGTAGCGTAAATCTTACTGTCTTTGTTCTCTCTTGAAAGTATGGAAAAAGTGCTGACACATTATGCTCCTTACCTCATCTCAGCTACTAGAAAGCCTTGGGCCCCTACCTGTATGACACGTGATGTACTTAACCCTGTCACCAACCACCAAGGCCACACTCTACCTGCCCTGCCCCCAGCTTTGTACTCAATAAACGTCAGAGCGTCCAGGCACTCGGGGCCACTGCTGGACTCCACGCTTTGGTTGGCAGTGGACCCGGGGCCCAAACTCTCTTTTCTCTGTCTCTGCGTCTGTGTCTTTTATTTCTACAGTTTCTCGTCTCTGCACCAGCAGAGAGGGGCTCACAGGACCCTGCAGGGCTGGACCCTACAACCAGGAGCGCTCCCAGTGAGAGCCAGCAGGCAACAGTGCAGCCCTGCCCACCCGCCAGGCCGACACCCACACATACAGTTTTGACAGGTCGTCCAGGTGACGCTGGATGCTCTTCTGGAGGAACTGAATCACAGGCAGCAGGGTCCCGGCTCTGAAAAGGAGACTCACTGAGTGTGGGGTGTCACCTGTGTCACAGTGGCTCCCTGCATGCTGACTCCCTGAGCGTAGGGTGTCACCTGTGTCACAGTGGGCTCCCTGCATGCTGACTCCCTGAGCGTAGGGTGTCACCTGTGTCACAGGGAGCTCCCCGCATGCTGACTCCCTGAGTGTGTGAGGCTCAGCCCGTGTCACAGTGGGCTCCCTGCATGCTACATTTGCATGTAAAGGTTCCCTTTAACCAGCAAGACAAGCCGGTCAGGTGACCCGAGGCACAGATGAACAGCAAGTGAGATGCTCCTACCTGGACTTCAGCTTCTGTCCATGCAACATGAGCAGTTTCTGAGTCCAGAGGAGGTAGAATTCCACGTGGCGAGACACTTCAAAGGAGGAAGCTAAGAACTCAAGCACTTTCTCCACATACAATTCAGGAAGGGAGGAGCTGACCACTTCAACTGCACAAAGGAAAAAAAACAGGCTTATTCTGCAAATGACTCAAACCAGGAGAAAGGAGGACGCCCCGGCGCCCACCACACGGAGCCCGACTCACTCTCGTCCCTGGGCACCGCCTCCAGGGCCTCCTGTACCAGCTTGCTCTCGTTGAGCCGGAGGGCCATGAGGATGGCCCGGGTGAAGTCCTGCCGGTGCAGCGCCTCGCGCACCCGCCTGGGGGTGACGCTGGTGTCCAGCTCAAATGGGTCGAAGAGCACGCGCGTGTCCAGGGAGTAGATGAGGAGCCCCTCCGTGGTGGTGGCCGCCCAGCAGCGCCCTGGGAAATGGAGCAGCGCTTTTCTAAAAACTTAAGTTCATTCCTCCCAACTGTTTTCCTTTTTTAAGAAACAGTATCAAGTCCATTCCCGTGGAACGAAGTACAAAAGTCAAGAGGAACCATCTGCCTTTAGCCCCTCAACTCCCCTGGGAAGGAATCAACTGGCGCATCCTGGAAGGTAGCCCAGGGATTTCCTGCACACACAAGCGAATACGGACACACAGGTGTTCTCCTCTCCCAAGTCTTCTGCCAGGCTCCGTGTCTTCAGCTCCACAGGCCCTGTGGTCTCTGCGGCACCTGCTCAGTGCTGCCACAGTGCACTGGAGGCAGCCAGCTTTTGGGCCCCAGCGCACAGACCCCTGGCTCCCATGGGCCTCTCTGCTCTTGACCCTGACACTCAAGTCTTACTGGAGCATGCTCCCCGATAACCCTGCTCCTGGCTCCTCTGTGTGGGGACGACCATGTGCACCGTGCCAGGCCCCACAGACCTGTGGCCCAGACCCTCCTCCCCACTGCGAGAGGATGGGGGCAGTGCAGAGGAGACCGGCTCTCCATGACAGCAGGGCCGCCCCAGGTGAGCAGCGTCTGCATGGCACTCGAGGAGCTGCTAGAGCAAGGGCGTGCCAGGCCCGCCACGCTTCAAAGCTCAGGGCATCTAAGGTTGGCACCATCATGACCACCCATCCTCAGGGACAACAGTCATCTTGTAGCACCACCATGTTCTTACCCAGGGGCAGAGGGCACAGCCTGAAGCCTACAGGCAGCTCCATGGTGGCCGGCCTCGCCCTGGCACAGATGCCCCAGTGCCCGCCAGGACCAGCAGCCCACGGCCCAGTGCTCACCAGTGGGAGAGAAGCGGACTGAAGTCACCCTGACCTCGGGTCTGAAGTGCCGAGAACTCATGTCACCTGGAGAAGAAGAACCAGTATCGGTTACTGGGCAGCACACCCAGGCTGCCCTCCCCACAACTCATGCCATCCTGCAGTCTCCCGGCTGCCTGGGGGTGCCGTGGGGGCCCATCAGGAGGAGCAGCCTCTGCTCACTCGGCCCTGCACAAGGCGGCGGCACAAGTGGCCCTTCTGTTGCTGCAGCTGCGGCAGGCAGGCCTGTGCTGGGGGAGCTGCCAAGCAGATGGCCTAGTCCCTGGTGCAGATACCCCCGGAAAAGCCAGCCTGGCCAGCAGACTGCATAGCCAACCCCAAAAAGGGCCCTGGCCCAGCCCAGGGGTGGGTCTGCGCGCTTACCACAGCACCCTGGGCCTGTACGCAGAGGCACTCAGGGTTTCTGGCTGCCAAGTGTCCCGTCAGGGTGGTCTACCCCGGACCCAGGCGGCCCCAGGACTTCTGGAGCACTGGGCTCTCTGTGCGGTGCACAGGGCCTCACGCCAGACACTCCGTGTGCCGTGCAGCAGACGGGACACCCAGTCCCAAGAGCAAATGGACGGGTCCCGCCAGTACAGGGAGGCCGCGTGCAGCAACTCATGGGCAGCTCCTCCTGCCACAGGGGCTGATGGCACTGGCGCCAACCCACTGGGCCTTCGACACCCCCAATGTCCAGCAAACGTCACCACACAGTGACTGTTACTTCTCACACACAGCACGCCACGGTCCCCCAGGAAGGGTGAGTGGTGGACAGACGTGGCAGGAACCTCTGCTCACCTTTCTTGACGCCTGGCAGTGGTATCGCCACTCCATCCTCCTGCCCAGCGTCTTGATCAATTAGTGCCAGGTTGCCAAACTCTGTCATTTTTCTTCGGTTCAAAAATTCCTAGAACAGCGAAAGCAGTGGCTGCCTTGCTTCTGACAGTCCCACAGCCTGGCCCTCCTCTCCCGCCTTGCTCTGACCCCAAAACCAGACCAGCCTCAGCCCTGTCCAGAACCCGGACAGGGAGAGCCCTGCAGCTCCCCAGGGACCCACCCTGCAAAGCTGGCTGCAGAGGGGATGGATGGAGGCTGTGGCGTGGGGCAAGTGTGGAGGCTACAGAGGGGGTGGACGGAGACTGCGGAGTGGGGCAGGTGTGGAGGCTGCAGAGGGGGTGGACGGAGGCTGCGGAGTGGGGCAGGTGTGGAGGCTGTGGAGTGGGGCAGGTGTGAAGGCTGCAGAGTGGGACAGATGTGGAGGCTGCAGAGGGGAGTGGATGGAGGCTGCAGAGTGGGGCAGATGTGGAGGCTGCAGACGGGGGTGGATGGAGACTGCGGAGTGGGGCAGGTGTGGAGGCTGCGGAGTGGGGCAGGTGTGGAGGCTGCAGAGGGGAGTGGATGGAGGCTGCAGAGTGGGGCAGGTGTGGAGGCTGCAGACAGGGGTGGATGGAGGCTGCGGAATGGGGCAGGTGTGGAGGCTGCGGAGTGGGGCAGGTGTGGAGGCTGCGGAGTGGGGCAGGTGTGGAGGCTGCAGAGGGGGTGGACGGAGGTCTGCATGCTGGCATTGCTACCACCACCACAAGGGCTGGGGCTCACAGGGAGGACGGCCATCTGCTCCCTCAGGAAAATGCCAAGGACACTTTCCCCCAGAAACACCGAGGGGTTGGTGGGCGGCTGCCCCGATAGGGCATGGGCAGGTGAACCCAGCAGCCACACCCCTGCTTAGAGGCTTCCAGGACTCCCTCACCCTCGTCCCGAGGTCCTGCAGGAGCCAGTGTGTGAATGGGACCTGAGGCGAGGGCTGTGCTGAGAGGGGAGGGCAGGCACCAGTGGGGACAGTGAGTGCAGAGCCCTCCACGAGGGACCCTGGGCAGGAAGCCATCGGGCAGGGCCTGCCAGCACCCTCCTGATTCACTCCTTCCTTGACAGGTTATCCGTGTCTCCCGAGTCAGCGTGTATCGGACGTCCACCCTGCGGCCCCAGCCTTCTAGCAGCCTGCTCCGGCAGGGTCATCCACACCAGGGTTCGGAACTGGCTGCACAGCAGGAGGTGAGCGGTGCGGGGGCGACAGGCAAAGCTTCATCTGTACTTACAGCCGCTCCCCACTGCTCGCGTCACCATGTGAGCACCGCCTCCTGACAGAGCAGGAGCAGCACTCGATTCTCACAGGGGCACAAACCCTACTGTGAACCACGCATGTGAGGGCCTGGGGGGCGCCCTCCCTCTGAGAATCTAAGGCTGGTGACCTTGATCTGAGGTGAAACTGCTTCATCCCAAAACCAACCCCCCAACCCTGTCTGTGGAAAAACTGCCTTCCACGAAACTGGTGCCACGTGCCAAAAAGGCTGGGGGCCACGTCTCCACACACGGCTCAGGGAGGCGCCGGGCTCCACGCCGGGCTCTGCTGGGGCAGGTGAGGGCCGTGCACTTAAACACAGGACAGCTGCCACGACTACGCCCAGGGCCCCGTGGAGACAGGAGTGCCCAATGCAGGAGCCCAACGCACTCGACTGGACGGGAAGCCACACCGCTGGCCCTGCGCCGCTGGCTCACCTCCATGGCGTCCAGAGACAGGTTACAAGAGATCTCGAACCTCTTCATGAGAATCTGCTCGCGGACGTGGTAGATGCACACAAACCTGGACATGCCTCCCGCCAGGATGCTCTGGCCGTCTGCGGAGTAGCACAGGGTGCTGAAGGCTCTGGGTGGAGAGGAGACGTGGACTTAGGGAGGCTGCCGTGGAAGCCTCGGCATGCGGCTCCTGAAAAGCAACTATGGGCCGTTATCTCAGCACTTCGGGAGGCTGAGGTGCGAGGACTGCTGGAGGCCAGGAGTTCAAGACCAGCTTGGGCAACATAACAAGAACCTGTTTCTACAAAAAATAAAAAAATGAGTTGGGTGTGGTGGCATGCGCCTGTAGTCCCAGCTACTCAGGAGGCCGATGTGGGAGGATCACTTGAGCCCAGGAGTTGGACACTCCTGTCCTCTAGCCTGGGTGACAAAGCAAGACCGTGTCTCAAAAATAAAAAAATTAAAACTAACCTTAGGAGATAGAGAAGGCCCTATACCAACCTTCTAGGAAGCAAACACCACCCTCAGCAACCTCTGCCAAGGCTCACTGCCTCAACTCACACAAGACTCAACACCCACAATGTCCAATGGCGCCGTCACCTGGTTCCGCTCTAAGCCAGCACCATCCTTAGATGCTTTGGTTTCTGGAGAGGCAATGTCTTTTTCACAAAAGGACCAAATGGCGCAAAAAATGGCATTCTCTGCTGATGTCAGCACAAAACTGAGGCCGGTCGGCCTCCACCCTAAGCAGCCTCCTCTCAGTCACGTCTGCTCAGTCCCGCAGAAACCAGAAACCAGCCCTCACCACCCCGCTCAACAGATGTCTCGGGTGGGCAAGGTCCCTCAGCTATGACAGCAGAGAACATTGAACAACAGAAAAAATGAGCCAACTGGATGTCATCAGAACTGAGTTCTGCACGTCAAGAGCGCCACTAGAGCGGTGGAAAGACAGTTCACAACGCAGAACAATATCTGCACATCAGACATCACCGAAACCCTAAAATCAAAAAACAAAAAACAGAACCACCCAATTAAAAAACGGCAAGAGACCTGAACAGACATTTCTCCAAAGAAGACTTAAAACATCCAAGCAGCAGATGGAAAACGCTCAGTGTCATTGCGGAAACTACCATGAGAACTACGAGATACGAACTCACACCCACCAGAATAGCTCCAATTAAAACACAGACAAAGCGAGCGCTGGCGAGGAGGTGAAGCCGGAAGCCAGCTGCATTCCTCACGGGAATGGCAACCGTGCAGCTCCTCCATGCTGGAAACAGAACCACCAGGACCCAGCAGTTACACTCAGGGTGAACCCACGAGGACTGCACACAGGTGTTCACACCACTTCCAAGACAGGGTGCTACTTCCTTCTGGAGGAAGACCCTCTACTCAACAGGCTCCTGAGCTCCTGAGACCAATCAGGTCCAGGCCACAAGGCCACACCCACCCGGGCACACCCCAAAGATCCCCCAGCTCCTCCTAGGCCTGACCACCACCTGGGTGACCCTCACGGCCCAGCCAGGACCCCAAGCAGGCAATTCAGCCAGCGCTGGGACACAGGTCCAGGCCCCAACGCCACACCCACCTGGGCACACCCCACAGATCCTCCTCCTGCTCCTAGGCCTGACTGCCACCCAGGTGACCCTCATGGACCAGCTAGGATCCTACACAGGCTATTTGGTCAGCGCTACACTGGCCCCCGGCTGTTAAGACAAGGGGACACTGTCTTCACCGTCCACACGGCACTCTCTAGCCAGGTGAGGTGACTGAGGACCTGCGTTTTTACTCTAAGGAGGGTGCCAGGGCTGTTTTCTGGTGTTTCTCTTTGAGACAGCGTCTTGCTCTAGCACCCAGGCTGCAGTGCCATGCCACAATGCCATCCTCACTACAGCCTTGCCCTCCTGAGTTCAAGCAATCCTCCTGCCTCAGCCTCCAGACTAGCTGGGCCCACAGGCATGCACCACCACAGCTGGCTCATTTTTGTCTCTTTTGTAGAGATGGGGTTTCGCCAGGTAGCGCAGGCTGGTCTCGAACTCCTGGGTTCAAACAGCCTACCCGCCTCAGCCTCCCCAAGTGCCAGGTCTCCGGTGTGAACTCGGGCACCAGCTGCTTTCCCCTCCATACCCCAGGACGATGTTCTAACTCAGGATCAAGGTTTGGAAGTGGATGCAGGCTCTCAGCTGAACAAGTTTAGGTGCAGCAAATGCAGGCGACCTCCTGTGCTAGGGGCTGTGCGAGCCCAGGAGTTAAGGAGGACGTGGCCCCTCCCAGAGGGCTCAGGAGCCCCTGCCTCCACCCACAGGATTCGACGGTCTCAGGAAAGAAGGACAAGGCCAAAGACGGAGAAGCCGCAGGAGCCCGGCTGGCCACTGGCCGCGGTGTGGAATCAGGAGGCCCGGCGCCGACACTCACTTCCCCTTGGCTGAGTGCTTGGCTGTGATCTTGTCCAGCTCCTTCCTGCCCGTCTTGAGGTCGTGCCTGCCCTCGATGGAGCCAGTCTGCACTGCGTTCTCGGGGTCCCAGAAGGTGATCTGTGAGTTCAGCGTGGCCACAGCCAGCTCCGCACCATCAGGGCGAAAAGTCACAGCCAAGGCTGAACAGAAGAGACATAAAGTAAGGCCCAGTGAAGACCCAGTCTCCCGTGGGCGGCCCACCAACCGCCCTGGCTGGAGACCAGGCGCGCCCTGGCACCCCCAACAGACCAGCGCCTGTTGGATCTGGTACGCAAGAATCTCCTCCCAGAAGCTCCAACCCAAGTGGGTGAGGGAACAACTCAGCACCAGTGAAGAGCACCAGGTGGTCCAGCTGGGGCCGCAGGACCCACAAAGGCCCGATGAACGGGGCAGCCGGGAAGGTGAGGCTGATAGGTGAGTGATGGTCAAGGTTACTGAGGGTGGCTGGACAGATGAGAATACAAAGCCTCTGCAAAGAAGCCACGTGTGACACCAAAAGACTGGCCAGTGCCAGGCGGGAGTGGGTGAGGCAGCGGGAAGCAGGGAGAACCAGCCTCCTGGGGTGGCAGATTCTGTCCACACCCGAACATGGACGGGCTGGGTCTTTGTGAGCCACGCAGTCTTTTAATGCCGCCACTATGGTGTGACAGCCATAGCCCATGTGAACACAGGAGGCCATGGCTGCCTCCAGTACAGCCTGGTCAGAAAGGCAGGCAGCAGCCTGAGACCACAGTCTGCAGATCCTGGGGACCCCCACGGCCCCCTCATCCTCCTGGTCTACAGATGCCTGGGCTGGCTGCATCCAGCGTCTGGGCCCACCATGGCTCCCTCATCCTTCTCCCAGTGACACAATCCTGGCAGAGCTCCGGTTACACACTGGAGGACAATATTCAAACTCAAAGCAACTCAGGAAATCAGGGAGCAGCTGCGGTGGCCCTTTGCCCTTGGGAAGCTGTTCTGTCCTGCCTGGCACACTCGCCAATGGAGCGGGAACCCCACTAGCACTCATGGAAGCCACGCTGGCCCGACCCACCCATCTGCTGTCTCCTGGGTATCGCCAACCTCCGGGCCTGCCAAACTAGCAGGTCTGGGTTACGAGCGACCCACCCTTCCCACCAGAAGGTTCACACCAAACCCACAACTAGGAACAGGGTGGTGGGTGTGACAGCACACTGCTGGTCCCCAGGCCGCCGCTCCGGCCCACTGCCTCGTGCTCACCGTCAGAGGTCAGGGCCAGTGTCTCCTTGGTCCTCCAGCTGTCAAACATGTCCCACAGCCGCACCGTCTTATCCCAGGAGGCACTGGCCAGGATGGACTTCATCGGGTTAAAACACAGACCACTGACGGGCCCCTCGTGTCCGGACAAAACCTACCATGGAACGAGGCGGTGTGAAGAGTGGAGGTGAGGGCCACGGCGGCTCTCTGGGCAGGGCTGGGCCAGAGGCATGGGCCCTGCGAGTGTAACCTCAGCTCCCTGCATTCCTCTCCCAGGAGACAGGGGGGCCCTGTTCCCCGAGCCGCAGCCCAGCCCCTCGGGCCGCTTACGTCAAGGAGCCTGCCTGTCTGCATGGACCACACAAAGATCTCAAATGAGTCTTGCGCCCCCGCGGAGACAATCTCCCCACTCGCATCCACCGCCACACAGGAGAACTGGGTGGGGCGTGGTGAGGTGAAGGTGCGGAAGTTCCGGTACCTGCAGAGAAGAGCCAAGGTCAGCGTCACACGCCAGGGTCCCCCGCACCGGACCAGGTACACTGTAGCCTCTCCCTCCACCTTCACCTCTGCGTTGGGGGAGCCTGTCCCGAGCCAACCCTGAGCAGAGACCTCACCTGTGAAGGTCAAAGGCTCGCACGGTCCCGTCCATGGATGAGGTCACCACAACGTAGCCGGTGGCAGTAAAGGTCACACCAGTCACCCCGCTGGAGTGCTCCGTGAAAGTGACGAAGCAGAAGCCACTGAGGGTGTTCCACACTTTGACCTGCGGCAGGACGACAGGGGTAGGGCAGACCCCAAGCCTGTGAGCCACGGCTTCGGCGGGGATCCCCGTTCCCGTAACGCCCCAGCTAAGATGCTTGCCCCTGTACCCAACCACCCCTCAGACCCCCGCCTGTGACTGATACGCCATCGCTGAGACCCCTACACGTGATGCCGCATCCTGAGAGCCTTGCCCCTGTGCCCACAGCTGCTTCCAGTATAGCCTCACTAGAAAGGCAGGCAGCAGCCTGAGGCCACAGCCCACAGATCCCGGGGCCAGCACAGAGGCCAACAGGACGGGGACAGGAGCCTACCTTGCCGTCGTCCCCGCCGGTCACGATGTACTGTCCGTCGGGTGAGTAGGCCAGGGCCACCATGCTGTTGAAGTGGCCCTGCTGCTTGAGCACGTAGGACTCGCTCTGCCACTCCCACACCAGCAGCTGGCCCAGACCTGTGCACATTGGGGAGCCGCTGTACCCGGCCCAGGCCCACCTTCCCACGTCCCACAGGCCCAAGAAAGCCGCCAGGAACGGGGCGAAACGCACAGACCTCCAAGCACAGGCCAAGACCACCGCCCGATCGATACCACAGCTCCCCCAGCCAGTGATGGACCCCGCCTACGCGACCCCGTGGCCGCTGGTCACAACTGAGATGGGGCTGTGACCCTCCCACCCCTGAGCAAGGGGGCTTAAGACAGAGAGATGTCTGAGGAGGGCCAGGGCAGGGAGGGCACCCCTGGCCAGCAGCCGGAGAAGAGAGCACCCCATAAAAAGCAGCTGGAGGGGAGGCACCCCATGACAATGGGCTGGAGGAGGGGAGGGCATCCCCAGTGGGTGGCTGTCGAGCAGGCCTGCAGCCAGGCAGCAGCAGTCCCTGACAGGGCATCCATCTCTACCACCCGGGCCCAGGACAAACCTGAACAGCCAAAGGCGATCCAGTCCCCAGAGCTGTTGATGGCCACTGAGGCGACGCTTTGATCTGAGATGCTGCAGAGAACAGGCTGTGAGCAGGAGGCCGGTCTGCCCCGGCTGAAGCCCCAGCGTGCGCTCAGCGTGGCCCCGACAACCCACTCCATTCACCAGACTCCAGCAATTCACTTCAGTTCAAGTATCAGAAGGCTGGTGCAGGGGCATCAGCAGGCAGAGACAAGGACTGCTCGAACCCAGGAGTTCAAGACCAGCCTGGGAAACACAGCAAGACCCCGTCTCTGCAAAACATTTAAAAAGCAGCCAGGTGTCGTGTTACACACCTGTAATCCCAGCTACTCAGGAGGCTGAAGTGGAAGGATCACTTCGGTGAGTGCATAAAAACCACACCCCACTGCGAGCAAAGGCTCACCTCAGCGAGTGGATGAGGTTGAATTCCGGCAGCTCGTGAAGATGGAAGATTCCAGAAGCAAAGCCAGTGACCAAGAGGTGAGACTTCTTGTGAAATGCGGCAGCTGTCAGATTGTTAAAATCTCCTTCTTTATTGAAGAAATACCTGAATTGGCAAGGGAGGAGAGTGGTGAGGAGCACAGGGCCAGGCTGCCATCCCGCCTCGCTCAGGGCTCCAGTGCAGAGGTCACAGCTCCAGGCCGGAGGAGCCTCTCCCTCTCATCCCAGGCCCTGAAGCTGCCCTCCTCCATCTCAAGCTCGGGACCCCAAGGGAACCTCACACAAGGTCTCCACTATTGCCAGGTGGCCCCACAGCAGAGCTAGCGATGCGTCCAGAGGGAGCAGTGCCCACGGGAGACAAAGGAGGTGCGGGGGGCACAGCACGGCCACCGGGCACCCCCGGTCCCATCCTGCTGTTTCCTCCTCTAAGGAACCCTCAGTCCCCATCAACAGAATAAGGTGACCTGACAGCTCCCCCACCTTCAAAACCTCCCCGAGTCACAGTGCAGCTCAGCCCTAGTCCTTCCCTCTTCTTTCTGGCCCCCATCCCTCCTAACAAGCGAGGACCGCTGGCTGCCAGTGCAGGAGGCCCTCCCTTCACACCCTTAACAGCCCTGGTCCCCGCCCAGCACGCACAGTCTTCCTGGAGCTGCCTGGAACCTCCTTTCCCATCGTCCCTTCCTCTTCTTCCAGTCGCTGCTCAAGTCCTGACTCCAGCACACCAAGTCCCCACAGGGACTGACCCACCGGGCCCCGTTCTGGCCAACCCCCGCTCTGCTGCTCTTGGCAGAGCGCCCTCCTCGCACTGGAGCCCAGCGAGCCCCTCACTCCTCACACCCAAGACTCTCGTGACCACCGCTCCCACCCACCCACCCAACACACTCCAAACGCAGCCCGCTCCGGCCGCCGGCTCCCTCCACAGGCAGACCCCACTTCCGCATGCAGCCACCCCATCACTGCACCTCTCCCCAGCGGAGAGGCCTCACTAGGGCGGGTGGTGTGTCTCAGCACCAAGTTCAGAGCCCTGCACACAGCGGGTGCCAAGTAACTGCAGCATGGATGGGTCCAGGCTGGGACACCCGGCTGACAGAGACACCATGGCTGCGGGAAACTCTGCCTTCATGTGATCCTGACCAGCCTCCCCCACAGCCCAGATGCGGGGCGGCATCTCTGTCAGGGCTCCGGGCACAGCGAAGGCCATCCCACGGGCGGTCCACGGGGCCAGGCTCAGTCTCGTCTCGTCTCGTCTGGGGGGCTGAGTTCGAACGTGGGGCTGCACCGCCCAGCTCAGCGCCCGAAAAAGCACCAAGGACCACCCACCGGCAGGCCCCGAAGCAGGACTCAGGCCACCGCTGTGCCCACTCACACCCCAGCCTCTCCCTCCAGCCTTGCCAAATGCCTCCTCCTCACAGTCTCCCCACACGAGGCCGAGGGACTATCCCCCACCAAACTCCACAGAAGCTGGCGGGGCCACAGACACCCCCAATCCCCTCGGGGCCCAAGGTGCTGCTGTCCCACCATGCAGTGCCCTCACACCTCCCTCCCCCTACGCATCCCCACCCACCACCCTCTGTCTAGCCCTGGGCACACAGGCAGCTCAGACAGCCGAGGCAGGGACCCTGCTTAGGGGGCAGGGTCAACACCCAAGCACTCGATGGTACTCAAACCGGGGCCCCCAGATGCCGGCCTGCTCTCTACCTCCTGCTCCCCAGCCAGGGACCCCACACCCAGGTTTCTCTGAGCACAAGAGATGCCCACAGGAGTGCCCCCAGCACCCCGCCTCCCCTCGGAGACCTACTTGGCCAGCCGCGAGTACTTCACTTTTCCCGTCTTCTCCTCTTCGGCCGGAGTGGCTTTTCCCCGGATGGTCGTCTCTCTGTCCCGCTCCTGGTCCTCCTCCTCCTCCCCCTCCTCTTCCCGCTGCAGCAGGTCCGCCTTCCAGCCCGCAGGCGGCTTCAGTCGCAGGCCCTCGGGGGGCGTGTCACACTGCCACACGCACAGCACTCCGTCCTGGCTGAGTGAGTACAGCTACGAGGGGAAGCGCAGGGTCACCCCGGCCCCAGCCACGCTGGCCCGCCTGCCACAACCTGGCCCCTCCCTCCAGCTCAGATCCAGGGATCAGCACCACCGAAGGCCCCTCCAAACTCCAAGAACAATTCTCAATGGGCCACAACAGCTGCTGCTGGTCCCCCGATGCCCCTGGGCCACACGGGAACAGCCCGGAGGAAGCGCAGGAAGAGGCTACCTGCAGCCTGGGGCCTCCCTGAACCAGCCGCTTTTGGCCACCATCAGGCTAGGGAACTTGGCACGGGGACGTACGTCCAGGCTGCTGGATTCAAAGAAGCAGGCCACGATGGCGTCCTTGTGTCCCCCCAGTGCGTAGTAGATAAGGTTGTCCCAGCGCTCCGCTCCGAACACCCAGGTGGACATGTCTTTGCTCCCCACCACAAAGCACCTGGAAAAGAGGGAGACGGCACCTCCTCAGGGCTGGGCAGGACAAGGCAGACAGGTGCGCTCTCCAGAGAGCTGCATGGAGACCGCCACAGCCCCACGTGGTCTCAGAGTGAGCTGAGAAGCCTCCAGGCACGGTGGGGGTTGCCCTGGCACAGGCCCCGCCTGCCTGTCTTCCTCACGCCTCCCAGACGCCGCCTGAGCCAACCGCAGCATACTGTTTCCATGACAAACAGGTGAAAGGCCAGCGCAGGCTCAGGGGCAGGACGCCCAGCCACAGCCACCCAACCAGTCCTGACGGTGTGGGTGGCGCCCAGCCCCAAAGAAGGCCGAGACGCCATTGCAGAAGGAAGCTGCCCAAGGGAGGTACCCATCTCCGGTGCCACTCTCAGGCCCCGCCCCCTCCGTGCCTCCGAGGCCGCACCTGGAGTCATCCGTCCAGTCGATGCAGGTGGTATCATCGTAAGGCCCAAAATAGGTTTTGTCCAGACAGAAGGCATTGAACTCCCGCTTCTTCCCGGGGGCATGATACATCTGGGCAATGTTGCCCTTTGTGACGACAAACTTCCTACGGAAGGAATGCGGACACGGCTGATCCTCACCACCAGCAGCGGCCCCGAGGCCACTGTGGAGTCTCAGTCTGCACCCGCCTGGGCCTTCCAGAGTCCCGCCTCCTGCAGGACGGAGGCCAAGAAACACAGGAATCGGAAGTCAGGGAAGAAACAGACCCAGAGGGAGGGCAGCCGGGCCCCACCAAGCCTTCTGCTCCAGAAAAGGGGGGCACCAATGCCAGAGATGGGACCGTGTGCCCAACGTGACAACCCGGGGCCCAGGGAAAAGAGCCGGGCAGGGGGCCTCGCCATTGGCACTTGTGGCAGATCCCCTCCCGCCCCCATCCTGCCCCGCCAGCCGCCCTCCTTACCTGCCATCGGGGGAGAAGGACACGCTGTGCACAGAACCCTTGAAATGGAAGTGGTGCAGCACAGACCTGCAGACCAGGCTGACCAGCAGCGCATCGCCCCCTGCAGGAGGCCAGAGGTGAGACTGCGCAGCCGCCCCGGGGCCACTCCAGATAGACAGCACAGAAAAACGCAGGAAGGCCTTTCTCGTGTCCACTGTGAGGCGTCAGAACTGAGAGTGCCTGAGCCATTAGGCCCTGCCCTGCCACAGGTGATAACACAGACACATCCTGCGACAGGGACACAGCCTCGCCCATGACACCCGCACCCCCGATCCCCACTAAGGCCCCGACCCAGAAGTAACTGGGGAGTGGATCATCTCGGCCCCACATAGCCCTGAGTCCCTCCTCACTGGTCCCCTCCATCCCTGCTCACACCAAGGACCAGTACCTTCATCCACGATGATAGCAAGGCGCCCATCCGGGGACAGCGCCACGCACTTGACATTGTACCGAGTGGCCAGGGGCAGCGTGTCAGATTTGTTGCTGATAAAGATAAAAATCACAGTGTGCAGCTGGTCCTCAAGCCACATGAGACAGGCCAGGCCTGGCCCGGGACCAGCGGCCCACCCTCCCCACACGGTGCCTCCAATCTCACTGGACCCCCTCGTGCCAGAGCCCACCTGTGGACACCCCTACTCCCAAGAAAGAAACGATGTTGTCCCTGGAGGGACTTTGGTGAAACACATTAAAAGCCTTAAAAATGGGCTTTGAAAACATCAATTCTACTTCCAGGATGGTAGGATGACAAGAATCCGCCTCAGTGTGACATCAGAATATCAGACGCACACTCAACACCCAACAGAGATCGACCACCATGACAGCGCACCCATGTAACACTGTTGTCAGAGAAATGGTCAACAGGCGTCCAGGAGTCCCTCGGAGATGCTGCAGAAAGCGTGATACTGCAGTCGAGAGAGGCACTCACATTCTGGCTTCCCCGTGCACAGCTAAGTCATGTTTACGCCATATTGTAAACAGCATGGGGTAGTCTATTAGGGCGCGCTGCGGTCCGTTCGGGCGTGCTGAGCTCTTTTCATGCGCGCTGCGGTCCGTTCGTGTGCGCTGTGGTCTGTTCGCGCATGCTGAGCTCTGTTCGTGCGTGCTGTGGTCCGTTTGTGCGTGCTGCGGTCTGTTCGTGTGTGCTGCAGTCTGTTCGTGTGTGCTGCGGTCTGTTCGTGTGTGCTGAGCTCTGTTCGTGCGCACTGCGGTCTGTTCGTGCGTGCTGCGGTCTGTTCATGTGTGCTGAGCTCTGTTCGTGCGCGCTGCGGTCTGTTCGTGCGTGCTGCAGTCTGTTCGTGCGTGCTGAGCTCTGTTCGTGTGTGCTGCGGTCTGTTCGTGTGTGCTGAGCTCTGTTCGTGCGTGCTGCGGTCTGTTCGTGTGTGCTGCGGTCTGTTCGTGTGTGCTGCGGTCTGTTCGTGTGTGCTGCGGTCTGTTCGTGTGTGCTGCGGTCTGTTCGTGCGCGCTGAGCTCTGTTCGTGCGCGCTGCGGTCTGTTCGTGCGTGCTGAGCTCTGTTCGTGCGTGCTGCGGTCTGTTCGTGCGCGCTGCAGTCTGTTCGTGCGTGCTGAGCTCTGTTCGTGCGCGCTGCGGTCTGTTCGTGTGTGCTGAGCTCTGTTCGTGCGTGCTGCGGTCTGTTCGTGTGTGCTGAGCTCTGTTCGTGCGTGCTGCGGTCTGTTTGTGTGTGCTGAGCTCTGTTCGTGCGTGCTGCAGTCTGTTCGTGTGTGCTGCGGTCCGTTCGTGCGTGCTGCGGTCTGTTCGTGTGTGCTGAGCTCTGTTCGTGCGTGCTGCGGTCTGTTTGTGTGTGCTGAGCTCTGTTCGTGCGTGCTGCAGTCTGTTCGTGCGTGCTGCGGTCTGTTCGTGTGTGCTGCGGTCTGTTCGTGTGTGCTGAGCTCTGTTCGTGCACGCTGCGGTCTATTAGTATGCGCTACACTCTGCTCGTGTGCGTTGTATTCTATTGGTCTGCACTAACATTCTGTCTAAAGCAACAATGTGCATCCCTTAATTTAAAAACGCTTTACTGCTAAAAACTGCTAATGCTCATCTGAGCCTTCAGTGGCTCTTCCTCTTTTTGCTGGTAGACGGCCTGCCTCGATGTGAATGGCTGTTGACCAGTCACAGCAGTGGTTGCTGAAAATGCGGTGGCTGTTGCAAATTCCTAATACAAGACAGCAATGAAGCCTGGCGTATCGATGGACTTTTACTTTCACAAGATGCCTCTGTGCCATGTGATGCTGTTTGATAGCATTTTACCCAAAAGAGACCTTCTTTCTTTCAAACTTGGAGTCAGCCGTCACAAATGCTCCCAGTGCTTTATCGACTAAGTTGATGTCGTATTCTAAATCCTTTGTTGTCGTCTCCGTGGTCTTCACAGCATCTTCAGGAGTACATTCCATCTCAAGAAACCACTTGCTTTGCTCACCCATAAGCAGCAGCTCCTCATCCACTCAAGACTGATCATGACATTGCAGCAATTCAGTCCCATCTTCAGGCTCTGCTCCCATTTCTAATCCTCTTGCTATTTTTACCACGTCTGCAGTAACTTCTTCCACCAAAGTCTCAAACCCCTCAAAGTCATCCACGAAGCTTGGACTCGACTTCTTTCAAATTCCTGTTAATGTCGACACTTTCACCTCCTTGAATGAATCACGAAATGGCATCTAGAATGGAGACTCCTTTCCAGAAGGCTTTTTACTGGCTTTTCCCAGATCCATTACAGGAATCACTATCTGTGGCAGCTAGAGCCTTACAAAACGTATTTCTTAAATGAGATGACTTGAAAGTTAAAATTACTCCCACAGGCTGAAGAAGAGATGTGGCGTTAGCAGGTATGAAGATGTATCTCCTGGGGCATCTCCACCAGAGCTCACGGGTGACCAGGTGCGTGTCCATCAGCAGGAATATTTTGAAAGGAACGTTTTTTTCTAAGCAGCGGGTTCAACAATGCGCTGGAAATACTCCGTCAACCATGCTCTAAACAGATGCTGTTATCCAGGCTTTGCTGTTCCACTTACAGAGCACAGGCAGAGGAGCTGGAGCATAGTTCTGAAGGGCACTGGGATTTCAGCACAGTGAATGAGCACTAGCTTCCAGTTAATGTCCCCAGCTGCATCAGCCCCTCATAAGAGAGTCAGCCTGTCACCTGAAGCTAGGCATTGACTTCTCTCTAGCTCTGTGAGCCCTAGATGGCATCTTTTTCTTTTTTTAAAACTTTGTGTATTTTTAGACAGAGTCTTGCTCTGTCGCCCAGGCTGGAGTGCAAGATCTCAGCTCACTGCAGCCTCTGCTTCCCGGGTTCCAGCAGTTCTCCCACCTCAGCCTCCTGAGTAGCTAGGATTAACACCTGGCTAATTTCTGTACCTTTAGTAGAGACAAGGTTTCGCCAGGTCGGCCAGGCTGGTCTCAAGTAATCTGCCTACCTCGGCTTCCCAAAGTGCTGGAATTACACATATGAGCCACTGCACCTTGCCATCTTTTTCCAATAGAAGGCTGTTTTGTCTCCACTGAAATTTTGTTGTTTAGGTAGTCAGCTTCATCAACGGTCTCAGCTAGATCTTCTGGAAACCCGCTGCAGCTTCTCCATCAGCACCTGCTGCTTCTCCTTGCACTTTCAGGTTGTGGAGATGGCTTCTTTCCTTCAACTTCACGAAGCAGCCTCTGCCAGCTTCCAAGTTTCCTCCTGCAGCTTCCTCACCTCTCTCAGCCCTCACAGACCTGAGGCGAGGTAGCACCTTGCTGTGCTTTAGGCTCTGACTTGCTTATGGGAGAGTTGTGGCTGGTCTGATCTTCTATCCGGATCACTCAAACTTTTATCCATAGCTGCAATGGGCTGTTTTGCTTTCTTATAATTAGTGTGTTCACTGGAGTAGCACTTTTAATTTCCTTCAAAAGTTTCTCTGCATTCACAACTTGCCTGTGTGGTGGCGACCTGGCTTTCGGCCGATTTCAGCTTTTGATATACCTTCCTGACTAAGCTTAATCACTTTTAGCTCTGATTTCAAATGAGAGTGGTGACCCTTCCTTTCACATGGACATGTAGTGGCCACTGTAGGGTATTAACTGGCCTAACTTCAATGTTGTTTCTGTCAGGGAATAGGGAGACCCAAGTAGAGGGAGAGAGATGGGGGTGGGGCACGGCCGGCTGGTGGGTAGTCACATCACACACAGTGCCTCTCCATTGAGCTTGCTGTCTCACATGGGCACAGATCACAGCACCCCAGAACGATTACAATAGTAACAGCAAAGACGATCACAGATCACCCTCACAGGTATAAGAAACTTTGAAATATTGCAAAGGTGACTAAAATGTGACCCAGAGGCGTGAAATGAGCCCTTGCTGCTGGGAAGCAGCACCAGCCGACTCGTCCGTGCAGGGTTTCCACAAACGTTCGCTTTGTAGTGAAGCAGCTGCACGAGCTGTGAAGCAAAGTGCAACGGCCAAGCCCCGGCGACCCAAACTCATCCCCGGCTGCAGAGCTGGAAGCTTTGGGCCTGCCTGTCTGACTGGTGAGGCCCCGTAGCAGCAGGGCTACCGAGCGGGGGTCCATGGTGCCTTACTCTCCCCTAGCAGCCCTGGCCGCTTGGCCCTCAGGGGCCTTCCCTGATGGGGAAAGGGCTAATCCCGAGCTACACCCTTCCCCCGACCCAACCTCCACAGTGCAAAGGCAGGTCCTTTCCCAGGTAACACAGCCAAGTGACACGATTTTACGGGGCTTGGCCAAGGCACTAGAACCGGGTCTTGGCTGCCAATTTCCACAAGTGATCTGCTGACCCTAATAGGTCCTGTAGCCCTGTCCTGGGCTGCCTTAATTAACAGGTGTACCATTAAAAGGAAGCCACAGAAGACACTGTCAGCTTTCATACGCTACATAAAAAACCATGATAATAATACCACTATTATTAACACCACTTCCATCACATACTTACTTTTTAAGGTCAAATATAGTGACTCTATTGCCCACGGGACTGATAACTGAATTTCCATCGCAGGTAAAATTTAGGTTCCCACGCCGGTAAACCGTACCCAGCAAATTTGAAAACTAAAAAGAAAATAAAGTTGTCTTAACACCAAGAAAACAGTCTCGACTCCCAGAAAAACTCTAAGTGAGGCATCTGGGCAGAGAGAGGCAAGGGAATGCCACCTTGGGGGCCGTTCACATTTCCTAAGTGAGAGAGTAAGAAGTAAGGTGAGCCTGATCCTCAGGAGACCAGAGAAGCCGGCGGGGGGCGGGGAGCCCAAGCTGCCACAGAGACGAGATGGGTTAAGATGCCCCTGTGAGCCCTGAGGAAGCCTCCGAAGACAAGAGGCGCTTGCTAGGTGAAGAGGGGCACGGAGTCCACATTTCACCAAGAGAAAAGCTGCACTAACGGAACAGCACCCCAAAAGTGCCTAGAACTCAGGGCATACAGAAGCGTTGCAAGCTGGCATCCTCCTTATTTCTTTACTAATTCTCAAGCACAAGCGTTCCCTGGAGACTGCCGTGCGCACAGACACGCACACCTTTCACTCTCTCCCTAGCAGCAGGGGGATGAGAAGTGTGGGAGGAAGGGCTACTTTGGGGGGGGTCACCTGAGCTGGAACCTAAATGAGAAGGCATCAGCCAGGCCCCGAAGCTGTTGGTGGGCAGCGCCCTGAGGACCTCAGGGAGGAGCTTGGTGAGCAGAAGGACTTTAAGCGGCCAGGTAAGCTCCAAGGCACATTTTTTTGCCACCCCGCAACAAGAATGTGGAGTGGATGAAGTCCTGGCCTGCGAGGACGTGGATATGGTTTCTGACTTGGTGCTGGGCACAGAGCGGTGCCTCCGCCAGCACAGGGGCAGAGCAGCAGCACTCGGAGGGGCCAGCACCATGCTCAGTTTCCCACAGGACAAGTGTATTCACGGTGCGCCCAAGAGCAAGTGGCTCGCGCAACCCTGGAGGCCCCACAGTCAGGGCCACTGCCGGAAACACGGGCGTTCCTATACCCAGCCAGCTGCAGCAAAGGCTGCGGAGACCCCCCGGGCCGGCTCCGCGGCCCCCTCTGCCTCACTCGCCTCCTGCACTTTACATCTGGGACAAGTCCTCCCACCCCCGGCTCTCAGAAGTGCCGGCCTCCGCGTCAGGAATTCCCCCCGCCTCGGGAAACCGAGCTCACACCTGGGTTCCCGGCCCCTCCGCTCACCTGGACGCTCCCTCGCTAGGGAGCGGCCCCGGCCCCGGGTCCCCCTCCTCTCACCCCTCCTGCCTGCGCCCACGCCTGGTCCCACCGCCTCATCCCTCCCGAGGGTGCTGTGCCCTCCCTGACAGCACCGACCCCAGACTTTGGGCTGGGACATTCTCAGGTTAAAAATCCGCCCGCGACCCCGGCAAGTGTCCCTGTTCCCTCCGAGGAGCCGTCGGCGCCTGCGTCCCAGCTCTCCCAGGAGCCCCGCCACAGCCCTGCGTCCCCAGGGCCCTGGGCGCTCAGCCTGCCGGCGGACCCCACGAGGCCAGGCGCCGCGAAAGACGACCACGCGCTCCCAGCGCCCTCTCAGGCGCCGTCTGCCGGAAGAGCCGCGCCGATCCCACAGCCCGCCCGCCGCCCGCCGCCCGCCGCCCGCCGCCCACGCTCACCCGGTAAGCGAACTTCATCCTGGCCGCCTCACGCGTGCAGCCGCTCAAGCCCGCGGCCGCCCACAGAAGCACTTCTGGGTCCGCGCGGCACCGCCCACAGCGCGCACTTCCGGGACGGGGCCCGCATCACCGCGCGCCGCGCCCCAGGAGGTGGGAGCAGCCTTGCCGTTGCCCCGCCCCCAAGGCGGAGTTTGCGCGCCAGCGACCGGCTCCTCCCAGGCGTAGTCTTCTCCGGGTCCCGCCCACAACCCCGGAGCCACACGGCAGGGTGTCCCCGACTATCGCGACTATCGCGCGCTCCAGCGCAGAGCGCTCTCCGAGCCGAGGCCAAGTTTGGCACACCCGGGACAGCAGCGTCCACAGCACCCGAGATCCCTGCACTTATGAATGTCTTCGCTACTGGGTAAGGAATTAAGAATGAAGTCCCGAATGCTGGCCGGCGCGGGGGCTCACGCCAGTAATCCCGGCACTTTGGGAGGCCAAGGCGGCTGGATCACCTGCAGTCAGGAGTTCACCTGCCTGGCCAACCTAGTGAAACCCCATCTCTACTAAAAATACAAAAATTAGGTGCATGCCTGTAGTCCCAGCTACTCGGAAGCTAAGGCAGGAGAATGACTTGAACCTGGGAGGCAGAGGCTGCAGTGAGCTGAGATCGCACCACTGCACTCCAGCATAGGTGACGGAGCCAGACTCTGTCTCAAAAAAATAAACAAAGTCCTGAAGGCTTCCCTCCCAAAAGGCTATGCCCAAGTGTCAGGAGCAAGGACTAGGGAGAGAAAACAAGAAAATCTTCATATTACACACTGTTGTCACACCATGTCGCAGCAAAAGATCCAGGGCAAAACAGTTTCTTCTTAAAATGTATATTTTCAGAATTACAGTGCTTACATTTTAAACAGCCTTAATACAATGGTTTTAATCTAACAATATATTACATAATATGAAAAATGACTTTTCATAGTAAACCATGAAAATGTAATTAATACCTGCAGTGTCAAAGTCACCAACTTGTCACCTTTTCCAGTCACAGAATCCCAACACATTGGATTAATGATGGCTGTGGGTCTTACAGCCTGATATATAGGATGAATAAATGTAGAGAAAGGAGCATTTTCATGAAAAATAAAATTTAAAAACCAGGTAGGATTTATTTTAAAGAACAAAGTTGAAAGGAAAATATTTAGATCAGCCCAATCTGCCCTTTTATAAAAAGTAGTACAGCTTTTCCTTTTATATACAAACCCGGAGTGTTTGATTTAATCTTATTTTAAGCACTAAAGAAAAACCGAATAGAAGCCTGTGTGCATTTTCTCTGCTAATTCTGGATGCGGTATCTAGCCTCTCCACTAAAAGTAATATGGAATCTGACCCTCCTAGGCTGTGCTGACAGCAGAACTGTTGTAGGTAAAGTCATTTTCAGATTAAATACAATTTGCACATTAGAATCAGAGGAGTTATAATTTTTCCAGTCATAGGACATCCCATGAAATTCACAAAAATTATAACTTACTTTATTTTTCATTTGACAGTATTTACATGTTCCACAGATATTTGTAAAACGGCTTCAAATTCTTTGCTTTTTGAAACACACACATTGTATATCTGGCTTCACAATTATTTAACATCTCTTACACCTTTATCAGCAAAACCAGCTTGTCTCAAACACATAAACCTTACTTTACATAAAACACAATAAAAATCCAATTACAGTTACTATTTTAGTACTTTTATGATGAGCATTAAGAAAAAAATGACAGTTTTGGGTGACATAATCTTCTCTTGTCTTAAAGAGGCAAGAACACTCATGTAACACAGTTTGCAAAAGATCTTTTGGGTAATTAAGGGGAAAAAGCTGTGATAAATTTGATTTTATACTGTTTTCCGGCAAGAAGACAGCGCCATAAACATTTTGAATTTCCCCTTCACTTTCTTCTTCTAAATATATACGTAATTGGATAATTTCAACCTGGGAGTAGAACCAGTTACAAGAAAATCAAAGAGTAATAAATGAAACATTTAATCACATCCCCTCTTCCAGAAAGTAAGAGAGAAAGCTACATTGTACACTGGGGAAGGCTCCCAGGCTGACCACGTGGATTACGTGGATAGGACAGAATCAAACCTCAGATCTCTTTATTCACAGGACTTGGTAGAAATGCAGGGCAATCGTCAATTTTTATGATAAGAAACCTTATTTTAGAAACCCTAAACTATGGTTAGATTCTGAAGTTCTAATTTGCTAACTAGTTTGACCAAGTTTGTTTGTTTTAAACTGCACATGAGGAAGATAAATTTCTGGAAAGTTTAATTAAATACACAATTATTTATCTTCTTTACACATCTCCAATTTCTACAAATGAAAAAGACGTAGGAGGAAAAAAAAATCATCCCACCTTTATTTACTGAATGAGCTAAGACGACACAGAGAATACTGGAAATGACGCTGTGTCACGGCTCCCCGGCCTGTGCCTCCTTCCTCCACGCCCCACCCCTCCTGCGAGCGAGCACAGCGCTAGGCAGGAACCCGGTGCTCCTCTCCACAACTCGCACATCCACGGGGATTCACATGAGGGCCACCTGCTGCTGGACCCCACTCCGTCTGCTTGCACTAATCCTGTCAAGTTCAATTCCAAGCACACTTGCCCAGTAAATTAAGAGTACTCTATTTCATATGTACAAAAATACAAAGCTTTGGAGAGCTGGAAAAGGTTTAATACATACAACACTTATTTACAAGCTGTGACTTTCACATCTGTAAAAACAAACACACTTATTTTTGTCCTTGATTTTTGGTGCAACTTATAAACATTACATCAGTTAGTCTATACTTGTAAAAATAATAAATCAACCTATGTACAATTAAATTTACAACCAAAAGCAAATAATCCATTGGAACAGTGTGACTGCAACTCAGTAGACCAGCAGAGGACATTCCAGGACTTGAGTCCTTCCCCACAATCAGACTAAAAATACACTGAGGACCTCTCTCATCCTCACGATGGAACATCTTAATTTCTAAGACTTAAGGTGCAGAAGAAAAATAATGATTATACAGCTACAATTACATGTAAAGACTTTAAAGGGGACAGAAAAACAACATGTCAACCACCACATATATAATGATAATTAAATTAAGTACATATTTAATTCCCAGTGCATATGATATTCCATCAACACCATGGGGGACCGCAGGGTTCCAAAAACATTTATCCCTAATAAGCCTCACCAGTGAGGCCCTCCTCACAGCTGGGTCTCAGCTTTCCTCAGTACCTTTCATGTGGCTCCAGCTGATGGGCCTCCCGGTCCCCCAGCTCCGGCATCCCAAGGCACAGAAGGGGTTATGATCCCTCCCTCCCCCACCCGCCTCCCCCAGAAGGGGGTTACTGTAGAAAAGCACAATGAGAGGATCTGCGGTAAACAGCTGTTTTACCCCTTAGGAGACACAAATCCACCCCGCTCAGGAAACTGGGCAGCTGTGTGACCAGAAAGGCACACACGTGTCACTACGACTGCGAGGCCTGCTGAGTGTCTGCCTGAAAGACAAATGGCGTTCCACGAAGAGCCAGCAGATAGAGGCTGCTTCATGGAGACGGCGTGGGTGGAAGCTTTCACGAGCAGTGTGTGAGGTAGGGGGAGGGAGGCTGGGGCTCTGAGCTAGCGGCGCGGGACACCAGCCAGGGGATGGGTGAGAAAAGCAGGAAATCTGAGATCACGGGCGGCATGAAAACAACAGAACTCAGCTGGCCAGCTGCATGATGACACTCTCTGATGTCCCCAGGGCCAGGCAGGACCACGGAAGGTTTTACTGGAGCCACAACGGAGAAGAGTCCAGTCACAGTCCCATAAAGTGCACTCCCAGCTGGGCTGTGGCGTGTGTTCACCCTGGCGCTGTCATGTTACACTGACTTCCAGGACGTGGTCGTCTTGGCTGGGGATGACCAGGACTTGTGTGCCCGAGCTGGAGTTGAAGACCTGGCCGGCCGGCAGCGCCTGCAGCCGAGGCATGGGCAGGCCTTTGTGCTCGCCGCTGCAGACCGAGTGCACGCTGCCCCTGCTCCCGAGGCTGCTGCCGTCTGGCTGCTCGTCCCCGTGCTTGTCTACTGACAGGCTGTCATTTTCTATCCAGCTGTCTGCAAAACACACAGGAAATCAGACCCAAGTGCGCCGACACTCACCCGGGTACTGGCGAAGCCACACGGAGCCAGGCTGAATGTGCAGGCTGCCACCCGAGGCTGCCCCTTTCCAGAGCACTCTGCACACAGAGGCTCGGCCTTCAGAGCAGGTGCCTAAGACTTCTAACGGCAAACGAGCCTTCTGGTACTAGTTTCTGCTGGCACTGAAAACATGCCACTAGTTCTCAAACCTGCTTTGTCACAAGTTTATCACTTCTCGCACAAAGTGATCACCTGCTCAAACACCGAATGTATCCTTTTTCTTAAAAAGCCCTTACCAGCGTCCAGTTGGGAGGAGTGCGCAGAATGATGGGGGAGGTACTTGAACAGCCTGACGTCGGGCAGGGGGAGATATCCCGCGAAGAGCGGCATCACTTCCATGTGGACCCTGTGAGTGGCCTCAGCAGCCACCGGCATTGAGATGACACCGCAGCTTTTCCCACACACTGCCCAGTTGCTACTGTTGTCAACAACTGAAACGAGAGGAAGTGTTGTGTCACCCGGGACAGGTCTTCAGTACTCAGGCGAGAGTCATGGCCATGGTGACCCAATCCTCTCACCTGACGCTGTCCGATAAAACACCGGGACACCGAGCTCATGCCTTGCAGCTGCGCCTGAAGATAAAGCCATGCACTTTAACGATGACAACACCTATTTCATTAAATCCAACATTCAGTTAGTTCTAGATTAAAATCAATTATGCTGGACGTGTACGGAAAACCGCTTTTTCCTGTGAGGTTAATAAATGAATAAACAAATAACGATTTAATTTTGATTTGACATCTCCCTGACATTTGTGTCTAACGCTTCCCAAGTATGGTTCCTTTGGCAGTTAAATGAGTTCCATCTGGTAAGTGGCAATCTCCAAGCCCACTAGGTCTGAAGCCAACTCTGACACTCAGAAGAGCCTCCAAGGCCTCCGGGCTCGATGGCCTGTGTACAGTGGTGAGAACACCACCGGCCTCGCAGAGCTGCTTGTATAGGATGGAAAGAGAGTATGTAAGAGGGAACTATGAAAGGTTCATGCAAAACTGGAATTCAGAGATGAAAATCGAAAATAAAAGCTTTATTTCTCAACATAAGCTCCATTAAGGTCAAGACATGTTTGTACGCAGTGGTGCCGGCCATTTAGTCCATCCTTAAAGAACTGGGAGTCCTGAGAATTTAGCCATGTCAATGCAGTCTTTCTCTACATTATTAGCAGAAGAAAAGTGGGTGTCTTTCAGACTTTTTAAGACCAGGAAACGCAAAGAAGTCAGAAGGAGCCGCATCAGGCCCACAAGGTGGATGCCTCATGATTTCCCATCAGGGCCTCACAGAGCCACCCTTGTGTGGGGAGCGGAGTGGGCCAGAGCTTTGTCGTGGTGGAGGACTCTGGTGAAGCTTCCCCAGGGGCTTTTCTACCAAAACTCTTGCTGTCTTCCTCAGAACACTCTCATAATAAGCAGAGGCTGTTGTTTTCGGCCCTCCAGAAAGTCAACAAGCCAATGCCTCGCGCGCTGTGGCCTCTGCTCTTGTGCTTCGGTGGGGCTGCCCCACCTGTCTGCGTTGTCTCGAGGATGGTGCTGGGAAGGCCACACTGCATCTCCTATTATAGTTCCTTCAGTTAATGCTTCAGGATCTTGATCCCATGTGTTTGAAGTTTCCATGGAAGCTCTGGTCTGCAGCGGACGGGGGTGCTAGGGTTCTGGCACCCACCAAGTGGGTCATCACTGAGTGAGCTGAGCCGATGGCTGTGGTGTCGGGACCTCTGCTTACCTTTCAGCCATCACTGAGTGAGCTGAGCCGACGGCTGTGCTGTCGGCTGTCCTTTCTGCTGTTAATCATCGGTCCTCTCTGATTAGGGCATGAGCAAGGTGAACGTGTTTTCCTTGAAAATGGATGTGGTTGGTCCGCTGGCTGTGGCCTTCATCTTCAGCATCATCTCGTCCCTTCTTTAAGATCTCCATTTGCAAACTACTAATTTTTTGGGGCTCTGTCCAAAGAAATTCATAAACTTTTCGTAAAGCATCAATGATTTCACTATTCTTCCACCCAAGCTTCACCATAAATTTGATGTTGGTTCTTTTTCTTTTTTCTTTTTTTCTTTTTTGAGGCAGAGTCTCGCTCTGTTGCCCAGGCTGGAATGCAATGGTATAATCTCAGCTCACCCTCACTGCAACCTCTGCCTCCTGGGTTTAGTAATTCTCCTGCCTCAGCCTCCCACATAGCTACGGGTGCCCGCCACCATGCCTGGCTATTTTAAAAACTGAGATCTTATCAGTTAGCCTGCTTTGTCTTCAGGATGGTACTGGGAGGTTCACCATGCCCGGCTAATTTAAAAACTGATGTCTTATTCTTCTTAGTGCCTCGAACTAGATCCTGCTTAGTGAGTAAGAGCTTATTTTGGTGCAAAAAGTGTTGGAATCCATGCACAGTTTTTTCATAATGTATCTTCCATGACTTTTTTGAAGACCCCTTGTGTAAAGCGCTTAGTACCATTCCTGGGACATGGTAGTGTCTTAATATATGGCAGGTGTTATTATTAACATTAATTATTAAAACACAACCTTCATTTAATTCGATGCAATTCAAACACCTAAGTGATCATTCACTGGCACAGTCCTGGAGATATGAAAGTAAGCCAGACGGGGTCCTGACCATCCAGTAGTAGTCAACCTGGCAAAGAGGTCCCAGCTCCCATCATGAGGATACTGAGCAATGGTCCAGGGAGTAAGTGACCAAAAGGCCAGGAGCAGCAGAGAAGGGCTCAGGGAGGTAGACATCCTGTGGGTGGCGATGGGGGAACCTCTGAGGCCCAGCAGTGTCAGGAGGAAGGCAATGGAGTGACGGCTCTCAGAGTGGCTTTCGGGGCACCCGCAAGCTGAAAGCTTTCACACTGCTGCACAGCCCTGCTGGGGCAACCACAGTGGCATGAAATGAGGAGCCAGACTGTGCAGTCATGTCACTCATGTTCTTCACTCCCAGGAACTCACAGCAAAAACAAAACAAAAATGCCATGCTTCATGACACAATTAAAATTGCTAATTTTATTCAATTCAGCTCCTGAGCAAACTTTTTTCCAATTGACAAATATTTATAGACTCATAAGAAGTTGCAAAAATAGTAGAGAGGTCACACACCTTCATCACCAGCTTCACCCAACTGTGCCATCTCACATAACACAGGAAGCTAACACTGGTACCACACAGTGAACCAGGCCACGGAGCTCACTGGATTTCAGCACAGAGTGAACCAGGCCACGGAGCTCACTGGATTTCAGCACCCAACCTCACTGGATTTCAGCATAGAGTGAACCAGGCCACGGAGCTCACTGGATTTCAGCACAGAGTGAACCAGGCCACGGAGCTCACTGGATTTCAGCACCCAACCTCACTGGATTTCAGCATAGAGTGAACCAGGCCGCGGAGCTCACTGGATTTCAGCACAGAGTGAACCAGGCCACGGAGCTCACTGGATTTCAGCGCAGAGTGAACCAGGCCACGGACCTCACTGGATTTCAGCGCAGAGTGAACCAGGCGGTGGAGCTCACTGGATTTCAGCGCAGAGTGAACCAGGCCGCAGAGCTCACTGGATTCCAGCAGCTTTTACAGGCACTCTTTGGGTCTAATTCTGTGGCATCTGTCACATGTGTAGATCTGGCCCAGAATTCTTATTACCACAGAGGATGGTCTCCTGCAGCCTCCCGCTGGCCCGTGCACACTTCTCCTTCTGAGGTTGGCGTTTTGAGGACGTCATTTAGAAATGAAATCACACAGTACACCGCTTTGTAGGATTGGGGTGTTTTCCCTTGAGATCCAGCCACGGCACTGCATGTGTCAAGAGTCCCTTGTTTCACTGCTGAGGAGGAATCAGATGTGCCAGTTTGTCTAACTGCTCTTGAGCTGAAGGACATCTGAGTTATTTCCATACTTGAGTACTTGTGTTCTTGACATTCTCCGCGTCTCTGCTGCAGAATGACAGCTGGCTCAGGAAAGCGCATGGGCCGTACTCCATGCTGTGAGCTCAAGTAGCTGCTGTTTTCCCAGAACGCCTTTTTCACTTGAAAGAGCGCTGGGGAAGCTGGTCATTCAGTGTTGGCTATTTGGTAGACATTTGCTTCAAAATGAATGATGTTAAGCTTGTCACTTCAAAGAAAACAACACGAGTATTTGCTGCCAATGATGTCATCTGAGACTTTAAGCAAAAGTCAGAATTTTGAAAAACTTGCACTTGCCACTGTGAGCCTGACAGAGTCCTGATGCTCTCAGACCTCCCTGAGCGATCACAAATGCAGATTTTAAAAAATACTGTCAAACAAAAGGTGCCCACATTTGGAAGATCTGCACAATTCGGGAAACCATGCTTCCCAAATGACTAATGACATGGTGTAACGCTATGATGCCTGGGTAAAAGGTCCACTCAAGATGCAAGATAGGGCTGGGTGCAGTGGCACACACCTGTAATCCCAACGCTCTGGGAGGCCAAGGCAGGAGGGTCGCTTGAGCCTATGAATTCGAGAATACCCACCTTCATACATAAGCTTTGTCGAAAAATGCTCATCAGATTCGGTCAGTGCTTCATCCTTATCCACCTCCAAGAGGTCCGAGAGCCTCGTGATCAACACCTCCAGGGAGCAGAGGGAGCCTGTTCTGCAGTACTCCATTCCCGAAGGGGGAGAGATCTCAGCCTTCACATTGTACAATGTCTGGGCAGGAAAGGGAGAGAAAAGAAAGGAAATGTGCCTAAGTTGTCTTAAAAAACGCAACTAGAGGCAAGGCGGAGCTGCCCGCAGACCCTGGAGAGCTAAGGAAAGACGCCCATCTGCTCAGCTGGCCTTGGAGCAACTGTGGCCACTCCCTCTCAGTAATTCCCACCGGAGAACGATGCAATGTCCCAAGTCCCACACTCTGAACCTTAACATCCTTCTTTAAATTACAAACATTTTCAAGCAGGAAGAAAGGACAGCACAACGACCCTCCAGCCGCCCATCACCCAGATCCCAAGATTTCAGCACGCTGCTGCCTCAGTGTCATCTATCGATCCATGTACACTTCTGTAATCGCCTGAGGTATTTTAAAGCAAATTTCAGGCCAGGCATGGTGGCTCATGCCTGTAATCCCAGCATTTTGGGAGGCTGAGGTGGGCAGATCACTTGAGGTCAGGAATTTGAGACCAGCCTGGCCAACATGGTAAAACCCCATCTCTACTAAAAATACAAAAATTAGCCAGGCATGGTGGTGGGTGCCTGTAATCCCAGCTACTTGGGAGGCTGAGGCAGGAGACTCGCTTGAACCTAGGAGGTGACGGTTGCAGTGAGCTGAGATCATGCCACTGCATTCCACCCTGGGTGACAGAGGGAGACTCTGTCTCAAAAAATAAAAATAAAAAATAAAGCGAATTTCAGACAACCTGTTATCTTGCCCCATCTACTTCAGTATGCATTACTAAACACTAAGGACATTGTCTTACCAAACACAATGCCATTATCACAACTAGCAAAATCAACAGGAAGTCCTTGGTAACACCCAATTCAGTCCATAATCTAATTTCTCCATATTTCCTTTCCATAATCAATCTATTCTCAGTGGCTATTCAAACATGCTTAACATTCTACAACCACACATGACAAACGATCAAAACCCATCTGCTACCGCAAAGATGAGAAAGGGCTCACCCACTACAGACTGGCAGTTCCACTTCTAAAGGGAAGCAGAGAGAGAGAGAGAGACAGAGAGAGAGAGAGAGAGAGAGACAGAGAGAGAGAGACAGAGACAGAGAGAGAGAGAGAGACAGAGACAGAGAGAGAGAGAGACAGAGAGAGAGAGAGACAGAGACAGAGAGAGGGAGAGTGTGTGTGTATGTGTGTGTACGTGTGTGTGTGAGTGTGTATGTGTGTGTGAGAGAGAGAGAGGGAAAGAGTGTGTGTATGTGTGTGAGTGTGTGTGTGTGTGTGTGTGAGAGAGAGAGAGAGACAACTTAAAAGTGTTCTGTTGGTATTGGAAAATGTTCAAAGAAGAGATTTCGGTGTGCGTCTGGAGTCTGAGGCCATTTGCTGGGAGTTCACAGCCTAAGCAGCAATTCCGAGAGCGGCCTTTCTCCGTGATCTACCAAATCCCCATTACCTCTTCAGACATGGGACAAACTCCCACCAGTTTCTAGAAAGGTCATGCTGGGACTTCCTGGGGCTCTCAAGCCACAGGGCAGAAAGGATCCCAAACACACAGATGCAAAAGTGCCGGTTGTGTGCCCAGGTGCCCGCAGGTCCTGGGAACTGAAGCAGTGGAACGCTGTGCTAGAGGCCCACTGAAACGCCTCCTGCTCCTGAGACGCTTCTGGCTAGAGCACAGTCTGAATATTTCTGTGCTACAGAGAGAATGCAGATTTGCCTCAGGGCTAGAAGGACACCCAGAGCTGCAGCAGGAGGAAGAGGGGTGTGCCTGAACACTGCTCCCGGCCGCGCCTGGGAAGGAGCGTGGTGGGGGGCGGGGGGGAGCACGGCCCAGGGCAAGCAGCAGGGCCTCACCTGGCAGCCCCTGGAGCTCAGGCACAATGACCAGAGTCGTGGAGCCTCTTCAGAGAGAAACGTGAGCACTGAGGGACAGCTTGTCTCCGACAAGGGGGCCAGGGCCACCGCGCAGGGAGGAAACCATCTTTATGGCAAATAGGATAGGGACAGCTGATGGGTCACTTAAACAAATTTGGACCCTACCTCTCACCATACACAAAAACTAAGTCAAAGTAGATCACAGACCTAAATGTAAGTGCTGAAATTGACAATATCTTGGAAGAAAATGCAGAAGAAAATCTTTTTGACCAAAGGAGATGATTTTCTAAGTCCAAAACAAAAAATTCAAGTAGTAAAAGAGAGAGCTGAATTGGATTTCATCAAAATTTAAAACTTTAGTGCTTCAAAGGACAATAAATGGAAGAAAATATTTGCAAATCATATATAAGGCCTGGTACCTGGACTATATAAAGAACTTACAACTCAAAAATAAATAGCCCTATTTAAACTTGGGGAAAGGATCTGAACAGACATCCTCCCAAAGAAGGCAGAAAAATGGGCCGATGCCCACAGGAAGAAGCACAACATTACCAGCCACTGGAGAAACGCCCGCCCGCTGGGACAGCCACAGGCGAAACAACAGTGGGACAAGCGCTGGCTGGGACCCGCTACGTTGCCGGCGGGAATGCAGGGCACTCTGGAGAAAGCCTGGCTGTTTCTTAAAAAGCTAACCATAGAGTTACCACGACTCAGAATTCCATCAGGTATTTACCGGGAGAATGGAAGAGATATGGCCACAGAAAAACTTGTACTTTCGCCGGGCACAGTGGCTTATGCCTGTAATCCCAGCACTTTGGGAGGCCCAGGTGGGTGGATCACTTGAGCCCACTAGTTCGAGACCAGCCTAGGCAACATGGCAAAACCCCATCCCTACAAAAAATAAAAAAAAATTAGCAGGTGTGGTGACATGTGCCTGTGATCCCAGCTACTCAGCAGGCTGAGGTGGGAAGATCATGAGCCCCGAAGGTTGAGGCTGCAGTGAGCTCTAACTGTGCCACTGCACTCCAGGCTGGGTGTCAGAGTGAGACCTTGTCTCATAAATAAATAATTTATTTATATATAAATTATTATTATACTATTACTAGATTTGATTTAATTATTTAATAAATTTATAATCTTAACTCATTTAAATTTATTTATTAAATAAGTGTTATAAAAGATGAAGGTCAAAACAATTTGTCTTGGTTGGAAGAAGATAGAGAAAAAACTGCTAATTAAAGACAAACACTTCAAATAAACATTGACCACTTCAAATAGTAAAGAGAAGAAAAGGAAGTATCACATATTGCACAGCAATGAGTGAAAGAGTCTCACTAACAGAACACAAACACACACCTGCATCTACTCAGCTAGCTCCATGCTACTCTTCATGCCACACTCAGATTGGCTTCTACCAAATGATGTACAAGTTCTAAGAAAATCGTCACAATATTCAGCTAGCAGGTTTTCATACGTTTTCAGTTTTTATTTTAAAATCTAGAGGTATGCCTTAGAAAGCAATGCCCCTGCAGTTGAAATGACTCCCAGAAAAATTTCCAGGAAGTTCCTCAGTCAACATAAGGGAAAAAGATAGAAGAGAAAAGGAGTCTTTGGGCTTTCCAATGACAAACACTCCTCTTAGAGATGCTACAGGAGTGTGGGCAGCTCAGCTGTGTCACTTGAGAAGGGCCCGGGGTTCTAAAATAAAGACAGTCAATGATTCAACTACCCCAAGAATTAACTGCTTTTCTCAAGCTGCTCCTTCATTACATTGAAAGAAGCTGTCTACTCAGTGCTTCAGATTATAAAGAACATAATGCCATCTTTCATTTTCCTGCCCCACCTTCCCAAAATAATACATCACGTACGAAAAAATTTTCCACTTGAAATTCGTAAGTATACGGCTTCAAGGAGATAGACAGCTGTTCCTCAGAAGCTGGGGAGAATCCAACAGAGAAGCGGCAAGGCAGAGAAGGAGGAGGCTCTTCTGTCCACTTCAGTTCCCAGACAAAGAACAGCGACTGCTTGCTGTGGATGTGCTGCAAAGAGAGCCGGCCGTCACTGTTCACGCAGTACCGGAAACCTCAAAGATGAAACAGACACTGCAGCGAAACACGTCATGCGAAGGGTGCTGAGCAGAGACACCCCGAGCAGGCCCCTGCCTCGCAGCACTCCTCTGCACGCTGCTCTAGGCCCTGCAGCACCTGCCCCTGACCTGACTCCCTCTGCCTGGCCTTGTCCCACCAGAAGATTATACAAAATCGGTACATGTTTACTTTTTTATGATTCCGTAAGTTTTATATCATATGAGATCATCAAACAGTAGCTTAATTTTTTTTCCTTTTTGAGATGGAGTCTCACTCTGTCCCAGGCTAGAGTGCAGTGGTGTGATCTCAGCACACTGTAACCTCTGCCTCCTGGGTTCAACCGATTCTCCTGTCTCAGCCTCCTAAGCAGCTGGGATTACAAGCACACGCCCCCATGCCCAGCTAATTTTTTTTAATTTTAGTGGAGATGGGGTTTCACCGCATTGCCCAGGCTGGTCTTGAACTCCTGACCTCAGGCAATCCACCCGCCTCAGCCTCCTTAAGTGCTAGGATTACAGGCATGAGGCACCACATCTGGCCAATTTTTTTTTCCTTTTTTTGAGAGCGAGGGTCTCACTCTGTCACCCAGGCTGGAGTGCAGTGGCATGATCACAGCTCGTTGCAGCCCGACCTCCCAGGTTCAAGAGATTCTCTCACCTCAGCTTCCCAGGTAGCTGGGACTACAGGCTCACACTACCATGCCTGGCTAATCTTTGTATTTGTAGAGATGAGGTTTTGCTGTGTTGCCCAGGCTGGTCTCAAACTCCTGAGCTCAAGTGATCCACCTACCTGGGCCTCCCAAAGTGTTGGCATCATAGGTGTGAGCCACCATGGCCAGCCAAAGGATGTTAATTAGTATATAATGTATCCCATGCAGCTCCAAAACAGGGGAATACATCATCAATCAATTAAAAAGTACATCTTGGCTGGAGGCAGTGGCTCACACCTGTAATCCCAACACATCACCTGAAATCAAGAGTTTGAGACCAACCTGACCAACATGGTGAAATCCTGTCTCTATTAAAAATACAAAAATTAGCTGGGCGTGGTGGCACTTGTTTGTAATTCCAGCTACTCGGGAGGCTGTGGCAGGACAATCGCTTGAATCCAGGAGGCAGAGGTTGCAGTGAGGCAAGACTGCGCCATTGCACTCCAGCCTGGGCAACAAGAGTGAAACTCCATCTCAAAAAAGGATAAATAAAAATTTTAAAAATAAAATAAAAAGTAAATCTTTACATCCAGCCAATTATTTTATATTTAAATTAATTTAGGAGCCAGCACAACCTAATGTATGGACTGAACACCACCATTACATGTAAAGTCCACATCTACAAGCACAGTGACAAGCTCCAGTAATATCTAAAAGAGCTAAAGTATTAGTGGGGAGAAAATCCTTTGAAAATGATAAAGATTCAGACACCCATTAAGAAAGCCTTTGATCTCTAAACACACAGCATTTACTGCCTAAAAACACATGTGAAAAGTAAACAGAAAAAGCAAGGTCGAGATTCAGCCAGGCCGCAAGGCATGAGCATGGCTCTTTCACAAAGGCACCAACGCATCAGGCACCATCGCTCTGGCACAGGCAGGCGTCGGGTTCTGGGCAGAGTGGAGAAGTGCCCATGCAACCAACGCTGCATTCAAACAGAAGCTTGGATCTGCACACGTATCTACGCATAGAGCGGGACCAGATTCAGATTTAATTCTTTTAAAAAGACTTCATCCATCCAGCCACCCACTTACTCCGCACGTGAAAAAGGACCTGCCCACGGCAGCAAGCCCCGATCCCGCCTGAGAACAGTTGGAGCTGCACAGGAGCCTCCACTCGTCAGCAGTGCAGCCATTCTGTCACGAGGCTGGATCGCAACACACACTGCATCGTTTCCGCACCCTCTGGTTCTCTGCCGAGAAGCTTTCGCTCAGGTCTACAATGTTTACCTGCTGGGACTGCGTGTTCAGGGGTACTGGCTGTAGGTCGGTACCATCGCCGGTATCAAGATAACTATCTGACAGCTGAAAGTCAAGGTCTGACAAATTCTCGACACAAACTTGAACGTATTTCCTAAAGCAGAAAAACAAAAAGCATTATTTCGCTACGTAAGCACTTTATTAAACATATCTTAGCTTTGTTAAGGAGACCCTCTCTGCCTGGGGAATCAAAAAAGCAACGAAGCACAGTACACCTAGTTGCATGTATTTCTCCTTCAGCTTTCACATGGAAAAGTATCAGAAAAAAATAAACCTTGTTGGCCAGGTGCGGTGGCTCACACTCATAATCCCAGCACTTTGGGAGGCTGAGGTGGGCAGATTATAAGGTCAAGAGACCAAGACCATCCTGGCCAACATGGTGAAATGCCATCTCTACTAAAAATACAAAAATTAGCTGGATGTGGTGGCACGTGCCTGTAGTCCCAGCTACTGGGGAGGATGAGGCAGAAGAATTGCTTGAACCCAGGAGGCAGAGGTTGCAGTGAGCCAAGGTCACGCCATTGCACTCCAGCCTGGTGACAGAGTGATACTCCATCTCAAAAAAAAAAATAAATAAATAAAAAACCTTTTTAAAGAGCTGATTTCTCTGAGGAAATGGAAGAATACAGTTTCTGACTAGCCTCATTAAGTGATCATGGCTGGTCACCCTCACTGGCCTATGGGAAGCCAACGGGGAGAGAGCGGGGCCTTCACCATTAGAGGTAAAGACTCTCCACTGAGAGAAAAAGGGGGGGGCGTAGCTGCATTTCCATCACATGTAAAGCTTTGAAAAGTAATTATTTAATAAGGTTCTTTTAGAGATTATTGATATTTTTAAGCATTAAATCTACAGTTCCCTTTGCTATGACTTGAAGTGGGGAAAAAAGCTGCTAGTGTAATATTCCATTGTAAACACGGTTCTGACATTTTTGTTTCCAAATTATCCAAACATCATCAATGGATAAAAGTTGTGGTGAGAGGCCAGGCCAGCATCCCGAGCCAGTGATCAACGCTAGTGCCCTCACTAAGGTGGGACACCTGGACACCGTGGGCACCCCAGTGCAGTCAGTAGGAAGCACACAGCCTCGCCTGCCTCAAAGCAGAATCGGAGTCTCCTCAAGCTTCCAGGGCAGCTGCTTTCCACTGGGCCAAGTCAGCCCCACCCACAGGACACTGGGCAATGTCTACAGACATCTGTGGCTGCCACACCTGGGGGTGGGGCATGCTACTGGCATCTCACGGAGAGCCTGGGTGCTGCTCAACACCCTATAGCACATAGGCAGCCCCTACAACAGAGTCATCTGGCCCAAAATGTCACTAGCGCTGAGCTTAAAAGCTCCTGTCCTAGAAGTTGCAGGCAACTGACAAGCAATACAGGGACAGGAGAACTAGTGACAAAAACCCAGCCAGATCAGGAAAGCGGGCCTCCAGAGCACATCTGGCCTGAGTGTGTCAACAAGTCGATGGCTTGAAAATAGGGGGAAAAGGATGAAAAGAGATCTAGTGGTCAGGCGGAGATTTTGGACCCAAGTCACACAAACCAATGGTCATTTTTCAGACAGCTGGGAACATCTGAATATGAACCGGGCGTCACAGGATACCAGGGAATTGTGAATTTTAAGAGATGAACAATGGCCTTGTGCTCATATAAGAAGACATCCTTGCTCATCAGGGAGGCCAGCTTTGAACATGAGGAACCCCTACTTAGGAGAGTCCTGGGAAAGAAGCCAGGGCCTGCACACCACGCTTCCGTTACCGTGTTCCTGAGGACAGCAGGGCGTGCGTGGTCCTGAAGGGTACGCTGAAGGTCAGAGCGATGACCGTGGAGTAGATGGACCACGGGCAGTCAATTGACACCTGAGGAGGAAGCACAAGGACACACTCTCAGACCACTCGCCTGATCGACAGCACAGCCACCGCCGCTGCTGCCCAGACACACCTGCAATGCCTGCCCATGCCCTAGACATCTAATTACGGCTTCAACCACTCATTATCCGGGAAGCAAAACTTTACCCAACACACGCACAGACCAACAAGAGAAATGAACACAGAACTGACGAGACGTGCTCGCACCACCAGATTCATCTCCACAGTGGAAGAGCTCAGCTGTCCCCTAAGCAGCAGGCCCACCTGCTTTCCCATACACGCAGGGCTGAGAAGCCAGGCGTGTTTCCATGTGCACAGGGCTTAGACAAAGTACCTTCAGTCATATATTTCCAGATGACATTAGTCAATCAGTAATGACCCCAAATTTAATGAATTATCTAAGTATTTAATCCATGTGAGGCTGCATATGTAACTGAAAACCAAATCAATTTCGGGGCACAGTGACGACAAAGCTATAACAGCCCTTAAAGGCAGGAAGGAAGCAAGTCCCAAGCCTTATTTCCCACAGGGAGGAGGTGAATACAGCAGCATACATGCTGCCAGCGCCAGGAAGAGCAGGATAACACAGTACACAGCACAGGCAGTGGCACGGAAGACTGGAATGCTTGAGCACACAGCATGGGGGCCACCAGAGTCAGGGAAGAGCGGGACGGCATGCACACAGCATAGGCAGCACCAGGGAAGAGCAGACGCTCGAGCACACAGCACAGGCAGCGCCAGGGAAGAGCAGACGCTCCAGCACACAGCACAGGCAGCGCCAGGGAAGAGCAGACGCTAGAGCACACAGCACAGGCAGCGCCAGGGAAGAGCAGACGCTCCAGCACACAGCACAGGCAGCGCCAGGGAAGAGCAGACGCTCCAGCACACAGCACAGGCAGCGCCAGGGAAGAGCAGACGCTAGAGCACACAGCACAGGCAGTGCCAGAGAAGAGCAGACGCTCGAGCACACAGCACAGGCAGCGCCAGGGAAGAGCAGGGTAACACAGCACAGGTGCCGTCAGCACCAGGGAAGAACAGAATACTTGAGCACACAGCACAGGTGCCACCAGAGCCAAGGAAGAGCAAGATGGCACGGCACACAGCACAGGCAGCGCCAGGGAAGAGCAGATACTCGAGCACACAGCACAGGTGCCACCAGTGCTGCGTGCTCCTGCTAAGCTAAGCGCCACCTTCATGAATGGTGAATGTCTGTGTGAGTTAGGGGAAAGAAACTTCCTCAGGTCTCTTCAAAAACTGAACATGAAAACATTCTTCTTCAGGCGTGGACTTGTCTGAGAACTTCATGCTTTGGAAGGATGGCATTCCTTGCCCTTTTCCCCACACTGCTCTTGGGCATACACTGCGACCCTTGGGCTACTCCACACAGCCCTCAGGAAGACTAGAGTACACCCTGAATAACACGATGTAGCAACACATTCCATGAGCTGATTTCCCGTGGATCTGGGACCGAAATTCCGTCCCTCTCAAGTAACTGTCAGTAAGTACCAGCAATGAGACAGCTCCTCCCTGGCTGAGCCCATGATGCCTCAGTGGACAGACACCGACACACACAACACAGAACTCCTCTGGCCTCGTCACTGGTCAAATGGACAATGCCCCACGCCTAACGCCCCTCATGCCTAGGCCAGGCCGAACCTCTTACAGTAAATTCCCTGGGCCCTGGAGCCGAGAGGGAATGGTTGAGCCGGCTTGTCTCTGTCCTTACAAAATGCACCCCCTATCTAAGAGGGGGTGATTCACAGACAGAACTGCTAAACAGAGGCCCAGGGAGTCGGGAATCAGAAGGAGCCAGGCTAACACCAGGCTTCACTACATCGCCCTTCCCAGCAGGCGGGTGGCGGGGGAGGCCCCAGGAGCTCAGCTCCTCCACTGCCCCTCCTCACTTTGTGGTCTGTGGTAACCATGCAGTGGCCAGTTTTCTGTTTGTCCTTATACTTCCTATGGGGCTCTGGCGTCCCCAGCATGTCACTCTCCCCTCCGAGTGCTGGGGCTGAAGGTAAAGAGAGAACTTCCAGTTCAAACTCAATCACGTGGTACGCAGGCGCGGCAGGCAGACTGATGCTTGTGACCTTGTCAGAGGACTGAATCCGGAGCACGGCATCAGAAGACTGTTCTGTGAAAGACAGAAAAAGTCACTTCAAAGCTGATCCCTCGGTTTCACTTGTCCTTTTCCTTACAGCAGGTGATGGCCCAGCCTCGAGGCCGCTACCCAACTCCTCCCACTCCTGCGCACCTGGCAAGCAAACCCAAGAACAAAGCTCCTAGGCCAGAGCGGCCCAGTGTGAAAGCTGACAGGCAGCAGTCCAGACCCATCACCGCGCTCAAGCTGAAGACAGGAAAAGGCATTTCCATGGGCTCACCCAAGTCCTGTGTATGGCCCTGCAAGGCATTCTCCCATTCCACGTCATCCGCAGAGCCACCCCTACCCCCAGGGGAGCAGGGTTTTCTCCTTCCCATTTGCCATGGCTAGGGGCTGGGAGGATGGGAGTGCTCAGGGCTCTGAACGGATCCCACAGGGCTGCTCTGCTTCTGCTTCTCGGGAAGAGGGCCGGCCTGGGGTGGACAGGGCCTGACAGGCATTGCCATGGACCGTGACCCCAGCCGTGACACCACATCTCCTGATCCTCAGCCAGGTGAGCACTGCCCGGCCACCCAGCGTGTGAACCGCTCTCGGTCTATAACCTCAAACGGACCCCAGCCCAGGCACCAGGCCGCAGTGCTCCTATGAAACACTGACTTCAGACACTGCTGAGGGGCACTCAGCGGGACAGCAGCGAGGCCAGGCTCATCCTCACACCCACGCGGTGCAGGGCAAGGTGGGCTTCCTCCTTGGGCCTGGGTGGACGGCGCCTCACCTCTCGTGTTAGAGTAGACCACGGCCCTGCTCTCCACCGGGCACAGAATGAGCATAGCTTCTGCATTGCTGAGCTGCAGGCTGTCTCCATTCTTTACCGTATAATGGCCAGTAGTGACGGTGAACTTGACCTTCTGAGGAATGCCTGCCAGAAGGCTATCTAAAGGAAAAGAGATCACGGCTCAGCACCACTGCCAACCAGAAGACAGTAACTCCGGGCCTGCAACAGGGTGAAAAGGGGCTCTGTTTCTTTTACTCTGAAAGATTTGCTCCTCTGGGATCTCCATGAATTCTATTTCCATTCCCTTCTGCCCTAACTTTTCATCTCAGTGAGGTGGACTACAGGGTTGAGGGGAACCTTGCTGGGAAGAAAGAATTCTCAGTCAAGGAGTCTTATCCCCATCTTGGTTTAGCAAGTCAGGGATTATGATCATGACTACATCTCTGAGGGTCACAAAACTTACCTGCCAGTAAGTCAGTAGGAGAGAATCAGATAATGAGGCTTAAGAAGAGACTGTGAACAAAACCTGCCTGTGTTGGCGCTACTGAGAATGTTCTCTGGCTTTTTCAGCTCAGGGCCACAGGCTCTCAGGTTAAGAACAGTCAGCAGGCAGGTGGCTCCCCTCACTTCCAGACAGCAATCGGGGGTGGGGGCGGGGGGGAAGTGAGCTGAGGCCTCTAGGAATTCTGTTTCAGGGAAGGCAGAAGGAAGGCAAGAAGCAGGACTGAGGGGAGAGCAGACAGAGACAGGGGACACTAGCTGGCTGGTGTGTCAGCTCCCCGCGGGAATCGAGTTCGGCTTCTCCACACAATGTTCTCTGATGGAAGAAGCACTGGAGAAGCTAACTACTGGTTCCACACCTGACAGCCTTCGCTGGGGGCCATGCAAGAGGCACGTGTGTGGAAAAACAGGGAAGGGGGAGTAAACAGAAAAGGCTTCTTGTGATGTTTTTTCCAAATAGAAGAAACAGGCAAATAAATTGTTCCTAGCCTGAACAAAGGAGACACTCACTCACTCCTGTTCAGCTGCCACGTGTTCTTCAATCATTTGTTTATATCAACTCCTTCCAATTTCAGAACTTATCAGAAAGGACAATAGCTTTAAAATCATCACTTTCAAAGGAAAACTTTTTTTTTTTTTTTTTTTTTTAAAGAGATGGAGTTTTGTTCTGTCACCAAGGCTGGAGAGCAGTGGCACAATCACAGCTCTCTGCAGCCTCAAACTCCTGGGCTCAGGAGGCTGAGGCAGGAGCCTGAGCTGGGACTACAGGTGCTCACCATTACACCCGGCTAATTATTTTACTTTCTTATTTTGTAGAGATAAGGTTTCATCATCTTGCCCTAACTGGTTTGCCCATGCTGGTCTCAAGCCTTGGCCTCCCAAAGTGCTGGGATGTGAGTAGAGAATATAAGTAAATCTAGTGTTTAGCATTTGAAATGTACTCTAAGCAGGAAATTATATACATATTTATTAAACTGTGGCTAGACATTAGCTGCTACTTAGCTAATGTGACACTGTAAAACATACATGTAGTCTTCAACCCCATTTCCAGGCATACTGGCTCCCAAATTCCTTAGAATCTCCAAAGTGATGTCTTTTTGTAGGCTCATGAGTTGACTGGAGGCTGGCAGCCCCAAGCCAGCTTCAAGATGGGGACTGGTCACCAGAATGACCAAGGCAGAAGTACAGGGTTGCGCCTTTCAGCAGCGCCACCCAACCTCCAGGGAGGAAAGAGGGGCTGAAGGTCACATGGCTTATCAGTGGGCAGTGGTTTAATCAATCATGCCCGTGTAATGTCGCCTCCATAAACACAAAGGACAGGGTTTGGAGAGCTTTCGGGCAGCTGAACACATGAAAGTTCCTGAAGGGTGGCACCCAGGGAGGGCACGGAAGCTCTGCACCTCTTCCCCCATACCTCACCCTACGAATTTCTTCAACTACATACCTTATAATCAACTGGTAAACGTGTTTCCCTGAGGTCTGTGAGCTGTTCTAACGAATTAATCAAACCCAGAAAGGGGGTTGTGGGAACCCTGGTTTCTAGCTAGCCGGTCAGGAGCACAAGTAGAAGAACCCTGGGCTGGTGGCTGACGTGGGAAGTGGGGGACTGTCTTGGGGACTGAGCCCTCACCCTGTGGTGTCGGCTCCAGGAGACAGGGCCAGAACTGAACCGCAGGACTCCCCTGTGGGGCTGACTGCTTGCTGGCTGGCAGGGGGAAATCCCTGCACATTTGAGCCCAGAAGTCCTCTGCAATGATTATTAGGCTGAGTGAGCAACAGAAAAAACACTTGAGTTTCTTTTTTTCCACTCTCAGAGCTAATTCTTCTGTGTTTCTTATTTTCAGATGCGCCATGTTTATTAAACACAAAAAACCAATTATAGGAAAGCAAATATTCAGATAAACAAAAGATGCAGTCAGCTAGTTCCCAGGCATAATTTCCATTATGTTACCCAAAACATCTCTTAAAGGCAGACACAGCTAAAAACTATGAGAAGCCTGGCATCTCAGCAGGTTCCCTCAGAACCGCCCAGCAGCGCACCTCCCGAAGGGCTGGGGACCCACTCACCAGCCAGCGGCTCCACGTGCAGCTGGGGCTCCTGCGAGTACACGTCGTACTGCACAATGGGGTAGATGTGAGGAAGGACGAACCACACAGAGCCCACCGAGGCGCACAGCTGCCTGAGTGTATACGTTCCAGGTTCCTTGGCCTAGGGTCAGAAAATCAGGCATTAGAAACCACGTCACCCAGTTCTGTTGTTAGGAGCTTCCTGCAGTGGCACTGTGCAGGGGTTTCTCTAAACTGCAAAAAGGAGTGAACGTCTTTCCCTCTTGCTCCCCCGGCTCTTATGTCTAAACTTCTAAGATTGGGCTGTTCAGGAGGCCCTCAGAATCTCTCAATTTATGATTTTCTGAGTAACTGATGGTTAAATTTAACCTTAATAAGATATTTTCAACTTAATAAACTGTATTTGTGGCATGCTCTTTAAAGACTGTATTTAGTAGAGACATTCGGCACGAGATTTAAACCCTGCTCTAGACTAAAAACGTGACAAATAGTACTTTCCACAAGACTGATGCCATAAGATCATGAGAAAAAGTAAACAATTATGTAATATTTTATTCATACAGAGATAACAAGGAACGTTGGCAGGAAAACACAACTCAAATAGTCTCGAATACAAATCCTGTTGTTAGCGGAACTCACAGGATATGCTGTGTCAGAGAAAACTTTATGTTAGAGTGGGTGAGAAGCACCAGTTCTGACACCCAGCCAGCCACAAAAGGAAAATAATGTTGAACGAGAAAGTGTACCACCTTCTTTGAAATGCAGATTTTCATACACAGTGGGGAAAGCTAACTGAATCAATAACCCAGAGTTAAAAAGCTAATTTAATCTAAGAACAAATACCTGTGTTAAGAACTTCCCTCAAATTTATCAGTTGTCAGAAATTTCTATAGATACAAAAAGAAAACAGTCTGTTTTTCTATAAGGATAGAGACAAAAACAGGGTTAGGAGAAGGAAGGACTCTAGTCAATTCTCACCACACTCCAGACAGTTCTGGCAAGCTCCATGGCCCTTCTTGATAAACTTGGAAGTTAAGCTCCCAACCTGAAGGCATACCTGAGTCCTGAACGTAATCTTGTTGGCCCCTGGCTCCAGGGTCACAAGGCTGCACCTCAGCACGTGGGGCCCCTCCTCCAGAACCACCCCTGAGGGCATCTCTAGAGAAGAACTGCTCTCCTGCCTTCTCAGGAGCATGTGGACGTTTCTGCAGATAATCCCAGTCGTGTTCAAGGAGTTGTCAGATGGACTTCTCTCAAACATCTCATATAACTCCAGCGCAGGTAAGCTGTTCTGGGATACAGGGAACGGTGCAGTCTCGGGCGGAAAGTTAATGATCCCATTGGCCGTCTTGTGCTTGGTAAGCCACTCTGCAGTCTTCCGGTAGCTGTTTTTCTCGATGCTGAAGTGGACATTGACCACAATCTGCTCCACGTGAACAGGCACAGGCATCTGGCTGTACATGGTTATCTCGATGGACAAAACGCCGCCCACATGGACCACGGCATTGGAGGGATCAAAATGGAGGTCTCGCAGTTGTGCAAAGGAATGCATGGGTAGCACTATTTTATGACCTGCAAATATACATTATCGTCACTGACTCCCCAAGTCACACTTCCTGACAGTCAGCGGCAGCAGGCCGTGGACACAGGAACATCACCGAGACCAGACTCAACCAAGAAGCAGTGATGTGCACAACGCTGGCACTGAGCCCAGGCTCCTGCCATCTTCACACCCCCAAAAAGTTATGTGTCAAAAGCAAAATGGTAGCAAATGCCCACATCATGCCTAGAAATCACAAAATGTACAGAAAGTAACCTTCTCAAGTCTGCTTTGACAAACCTAAAAGAAATACAGGTCAACTACCTCTCAATTTCAAACTAAAATTTGTAAATAGTCCAATTTCTAGAGCTGTGTCCAAGGGATTCCATTATTTTCCCACCTACTTAAAAACGTGCTCAGTGAAGATGCCCAAGTGCCCTGCTGTGATGTGGAAATAAACCCAGGTGTTGGCCAGTCTACCAAGTGAGCCAATTAAGCCAAGATGGCAGCAACCAGTAGGTCTATGGTCGCTGGAGGAGAGGACCTCATGTTCCCTCTGGGCCCTTCTCTCGCTGACCTTTCTATAAAAACCTTGGTTTTGTCTAGAAAATCCACAAGGCTGCAGAACTGACCAGTTAAGTATTTATTAAATATTCATCAACTAAAGGACTTGCCACAACTGATGCCATGAGATCATGAGAAACAGTAAACAATTATGGAATGTTTTATTCATATAGAGATACCAAAGACTGTCGGCAGGAAAATCACAACTCAAATAGTCTCAAATACAAACCAGCAGATGTGGTTGTGGCTCTACCAACAATCAGCGTGGGTAGCACACTGAAGAATCTACAAAGCCAAACTAATGGCAGGGCGCTCCTGAAAAACCCATCCAGATGGAGCTTTTGTTTTCCCCTTTGAGACAGGGTCTCGCCGTCACCCAGGCTGTAGTGCCGTGGCACGATCATGGCTCACTACAGCCCGGTCCTCCTTGAATCAAGCAATCCTCCCACCTCAGCCTCCTGGGTAGCTGGGATTACAGGTGCCCGCCACCACACACGGCTAATTTTTTCTAGAGACGGGGTTTCGCCATGTTGCCCAGGCTGGTCTCAAATGCTGACCTAAAGTGATCCGTCTGCCCTAGCCTCCCAAAGTGCTGGGATTACAGGCGTGAGCCACCGTACCTGGACCCCAAGGGATATAAGTGAATATATCCCAGCAGTCAATAACAATATCAACCTGACCCTGAAACTTCTTGAAAAATTGGTTTCCAAGTAGTTAGTAATGGCTATGGACTGAACTGTGCTTCCCCAACTGTCATGCAGTGAAGTGCTAATCCCTAATGTGATGGTATTTGGAGCCGGGCTCTGGGAGGTGCCTGGGGTTAGATAAGATTGTGAGGAGGGGGCGCGTGGTATAAGATTACTGTTCCTTAACAAGAGTCATCAGACAGTCTGCTCTCTATTCTTCCCCACCATGAGAGGACACTGCGAGAAGGCAGCTGTCTCCAAGCAGGGAAGGGAGCCCTCACCAGAAACTGGCCCTGCAGCCCCCGACAGCAGACTTCCAGCCTCCAGAACGGTGAGAAAATAAATGCCTGTTGTTTAAGCCACTGGGCCGATGGTATCATTATGTTAGCCCGAGTAGAGTATCACAGCAACTACCTTAAATAAGCACACCTGATCAACTCAGGTGAGGAGCTAAGCTTCGCAATAAATGTCATCTAACTCTAACTTCCATTTAGATGCTCCTACGATGAAACACTGAGATAAATTCCAGAAGGCGGGCCAGTCTGTAAGACGACCGGCCTGCAGTACTCAGCAATGCAAACAAATGAAGCACAGACACAGGCCCCAACACGGATGAGCCTTGAAAACACCATGGTCAGTCTAGAACCCAGTCACAAAAGACCACACACTGGATGATGGGTGAAAGTTGTCAAAATCAAAAGGGAGTCACTTGTGTTAAAAACAACAACAACAAAAAAACCGTAACTAATAGAGCCAGAGAAGGCCATGAAGGGAGGGTTCTCATGCATGAAAGACTCTGCAAACACCACAGCCCTGCATAAATGCCATTGCAACTTCATACAAAACACTCTTCCATGAAGACATCTGCTCAGCAACTGCTGTCCAACCCTGACTGGCGCCACCCTGTTGATCCTTGTAGCCAAGAATCACCACCTCAAACCAGTGATGTAATCCTCATTTTCCTTTAAAAACCCTTTCCTGAATATGCACAAAGTTGACTATGGCCCATGTATCCCGTTGCAATGCCCTATTTCCAAATAACTATCATTTTGTAGAGAGGCTCTCTGGGTGTGCTATTCAGGCTGACAGATTCTACAGGTTGAGTATCCTTTATCCAAGATGACTGGGACAGAGTGTTCTGGATTTGTGATTGTTTTGCATTTGGGAATATCTGCATGACATACTGTTGAGCACCCCAACTCTAAAAATCTAAATGTTCCAATGAGCATTTCCTTTGAGAGTCATGTTGGTCCTCAAAAATGTTTTGAATTTTGGAACATTTCATATTTCCAGATTAGGCACACTCACCCTATATTGATATGAAACATCCAGAATAGCAATCTAGAGAGACAGAGAGTAGATTAGTGGTTGCAGGAAGGGAGTGGCGGGGGGTAAGTATGGCCTTTCTTTTTAGGGTGATAAATATGTTTTAAAATTGACTGTAGTGGCCAGGCATGGTAGCTCACGACTGAAATCCCAACTCTTTGAGAGACCAAGGTGGATAGATTCCTTGAGCTCAGAAGTTCAAGACCAACCTGGGTAATATGGCAAAATCCTGTCTCTACTAAAAACAGAAAAATCATCCAGGCACGGTGTTGTGCTCCTGTAGTCCAAGCTACACGGGAAGCGGAGGTGGGAGGAGCAACTGAGCCCAAAAAGCAGAGGCTGCAATGGGCTACAGTCGTGCCACTGCACTCTAGTCTGGGTGACAGGAAAAAAAAAAAGCCAGGTGTGGTGGCTCAGACCTGTGGTTCCAGCTACTTGGGAAGCCAAAGTGAGAGGATCACTTGATTCCAGGAGGTGGAGGCTGCAGTGAGCTGGGACCAGGCCGCTGCACTCCAGCCCAGGTGACAGGGCGAGACGGTCAAAAAACAAAACAAAATAATATTGACTGTGGTAATGGTTACACACATTTGTGAAATATATTAAATGCCATTGAATTATACCCTATAAATGAGTGAATTACGTGGTTTGTGAATATCACAATAATGCTGTTATATTTAAAAAGAAAAAAAAAAAAGTAGTCTTTAAAAAATCAAGAAAAAGGGGCCGGGCACAGTGGCTCACACCTATAATCTCAGCACTTTCGGAGGCCAAGGCCAGCTAATTACCTGAGGTCAAGAGTTTGAGACCAGCCTGGCCAACATAATGAAACCCCGTCTCTACTAAAAATACAAAAAATTAGCCGGGCATGGTGGAAGGTGCCTGTAATCCCAGCTACTTGGGAGGCTGAGGCAGGAGAATTGCTGGAACCCGGGAGACGGAGGTTGCAGTAAGCTGAGATCGCACCATCGCACTCCAGCCTGGGCGACAGAGCAAGACTCTGTCTGGGAAAAAAAAAAAAAGAGATAGGAAGAACTTTTTTAAATTAAAAGAGAACTGAGATCTAACAACCACATGTAATATGTGATACCCTGTTGGACTCTATTAAAAATAATTTATAAAAATATTTTAAGACAAGGAACGTGAATACAGTCTACTCAGTAGATGATACTAGAACCTTATTGATTGTTTGGTTGTGGTTAAGAGACTGTCCTTAGTTTTTAGATGATCTGACGTGGGCTACAGTTTCTTAGACTTTAAGAAAAAAGAAAAAAGTCAAGTGAAAGACAAAGATACATGCTAGCTACACAGCAAAACGTTAGCGATTATTTACTCTAAGTGGTTGGTTATCTTGCATTCTTTTTACTTCTATAATATTTGAAAATATTCCTAGTAAAGTCTTAAAAGCTGGTCTTACCTGGGCTGTCTGATGGCTGGCTAGCAAAGTCAAGTATCTCCCGGCAGAAGTGCCTGCGCTCCTCTTCAGTGAGGTGGCGGTCACTGGCTAAAAGGCTGCTGGTCTGCAGGTAGCTGGAGCGGAAGGTAAGGAGCGTGGAGACTCATACCGAGGAGTGCAGGGCAAAGTGGATGCAAAGTCTCCTACAGCCTTCCCAGAAGCTTCAAAAGCCAAAGGGCTTTTGTTTTTTTTAAGTTATTAGGAACTCAAAATTAGATTTTTTAAAACTGACTAGGCATTTCATTCATTTTCTATACAATACATATATATATAAGGCAGGACTTTTCTCTCCTTAATATTAGGTGTGTATAAAACATTCGACTGTGGTCAGTGCTGCTCTATCAACAGAAAACAATGTTCCCGCTTCATGAAAACATTAAAGGATACTTTTCAATTTGTCCAAGGTGCTTTTGACATTCCGCCAGCTGCTTCCTTGTGTGTGTGATGGGGAGAGCCCAGCCCTCAGCCAGGTAATTTTTCAGTGCTCCTTGAAGATAGATTTCTGCCTTTTGTGGAGCCTTTTTCCTCCTTGCAAAGTCAATGAACAGTAGCTCTCATTACAGCTAGGGATAATCAACAGACACCACCTCTCCCGCCCTGACCTCCATCCTCAACCCCATGCCAGGACAGACGCAGCATCTCTAGATAGCCCTTTTCCACCCACCCCAGTCCATGAGAAAGAGCACCTACTCAGGACGACATAATTAGATTCCCAGGCAAAGATCTGACAAAGGAGCGTGTGGCGGTAAGCGCACAACACATTGTTGGCCTGGCTTCACACATAAGTCGAGGAACTTTCATAGCTGAATCTCAGGATAAGAAAGGGAGTGTATCATTCATGATCTCAAGCTGATAGGCAAGAAGGCCAATCAGAAAGTGAAGGAAGGGCTTGTCCACAAGTACCCTGCTAGTAAGCAAGGAAGGCAAGGAGTGATAGGGTCTATACTAGCTACTAAAGGCACAGAAACACAGAAGCAGTCTACAGGGCACAAGCGGAAGGGAGCACAGAGCCACTTGGAAACTCAGGCAAAGAGCACTGCAGAGGATCCAGCTTCCAGAGAATGCAGGAGAATTCAAATAGCAACACTTGGCCCCCAAAGAAAGTTTAAAGCACAACTGTTATGAAGAGATGAGGTCTTGCTCTGTCACCCAGGCTGGAATACAGTGGCATGATCATAGCTCACTGCAGCCTCAAACTCCTCAGCTCAAGTGATCCTCCTGCCTCAGCTTCTCCAGTGTAGCTGGGACTACTGGTGTGTACAGCCCTGCCTGCCTTTAAAATGTAAATTAGTAAGGCCCCGGGAAGCCTCTTTGCTTCACTAAGGAGCACCTTCCTCCCTAGATACACTACATGGAAATTCAAGAGAGCTATATTCTAGCTGTGACTCTGCCATTAAATAGTTAGGTAACTGGCTAAGCTGCTCAAACCACATCTGGAAAAACAGAAAGTTCACCTGGCTGATCTATGAATCCCTTTCCAGCCAATTCACATATGTTCAAATCAATTCTCAAGTCTTGCTTCACCTAATGAAATTACTAGAGTACGGATTTCAAGATCTCATTCCAATCACTTCTTTTTTTTTTTTAAGAAAATGAAAACAAACACCTTTTTCCTTATAACTTATATCTCTTTTCAGTGCTTTGAAATAGTAATCACATGATCCATTGGGATTTCTTCTCTTTGAGAGCCTGATTTTATGAAACATACTAGCAATATGCTAAATTTTGAGTCTTTTTTTCTGGAATCAAACGTCAACACTGGAGCTGGAATAGAAACCCTGCAGCATTTGTACACAGCTTCTTCCAGTCACCCCCAGATCACCCCTCTTCCACAAACTGGGCACATGCAGCAACTTTACATCACTAGCCTTGAGGTTTTTCAATCCTCTTAAGAAACGCTTGATAAAACTAGAGAAATGCTATGTACAAAGTATGAAAGAATCTACATGTCAATTTACTCATCATTATACTTCCTTAGAATTCTTTAAGTAAACTTAGTTACAAAAATTTAGATGTTTAATTAAATAAAAGAACCTCAAAGACCAATACTAGTTATTAAGAGTAACAAGCAGAAAAGCTCTCCACTGGTTTTCAGAAGAAACTGAAAAACAAAATGATGAGGACGGGGTAAGAGAATCTATACTTTTCAATCTACAAATTTATGTACACTTTATATTTACTCCATATATAACGAATCTTCTCATGTTATTTGTATGTTTAGATTTCAAAGAAAAGTACAAAATCAATTACATGTAAAACTCTGCCAGATCTTTTCCAACAAACTTAGCAGATCGAATCCTCCCAATGCTTGTATACATTTCAATGGTAGCATGAGACAAATCCTGTGGAGAAGTAAGAAAACAATCACGTTCAGCTTTCAGTGACAGACAAACACCACGTTTATTTACCTAAAGCTGACATAAGACATTGTAGGGTTCTTTGTTTTGAGATTGAGTCTTGCTTTGTTGCCCAGGCTGGAGCACAGAGGTGAGATCTCAGCTCACTGCAACCTCCACCTCACAGGTTTAAGTGATTCTTGTCCCTGAGCCTCCCAAGTAGCTGGGATTACAGGTATGCGCCACCATGCTTGGCTAATTTTCTGTATTTTTAGCAGAGATAGGGTTTTACCATGTGGGCTAGGCTGGTCTCAAACTCCTGACCTCAAGTAATCCACCTACCTCAGCCTCCCAAAGTGCTGAATTACAGGCATGAGCGACCATGCCCAGCCCACAAAAGACATTGTTATTAATGTAACATTATTTTTTCCTTTGCATCTGTTTTTGTGTTTTTTCTGTAACATAATGTAATCAAAGTTGGTAACTTGTATATAAACTATGAAGCATAATAATAAAAGAAACCCACAATTTCATCCAAAACAGCTAACTTTTCCAAGGACTTTCCGCACGTGGGTGACATGCTGGATGTTTCTCGTACCTGTTTGTATAAGAGGTACAGCCATTACAGGCACAACAAACACTCAAGTTGCCCATGATCCAGGGATGACACTCACCCACCATGCTTCTACCTACACTGTTATTTAAAGTTTTGCTAATTTACATCTTTCAAAATCAAAACAATAGCTCTGCCCAACTCCAAATTTCTCCTTTTTACAAGGAAAAGTATTCATTATCCTCTCTTACAATTTTTATCTGAGCAAACTCAATTTGAACAAAGCTGTAAATATTCAAAGATGATTCCATGCCTAATACGGTACCGCGGGTACTAATAACAACTATTCCATGTTTTGTCCACAACTCCCAAGGGTCCCAAAGAAACTAAAAAAGCCAACAAAGAGGGGCCCCCAATCCCAGCTCCTTCCCAACTCAACAGGCCATGCAGCAAAGCCTTCTAGAGACAGGTACTCCATCGAATAGACATTTAACACTCATTAATACTTACTAAGTAGTGTTTCTCAAAAGCTTCCACTGATGATAATGCCTCTTTCAATTTCTTATAAGGACTCTGAGCTGTGTTGGCTTAAACAAAAAGAAACGAGAGTCCCTCTTCGTTACGTACATTCACATGAGTTTACACTCACCTTCACATACTGCAGGGAGATGACCTCATCTGACTCTTGTGGAAATTCCAAACATGGTTAATGCTAACTGCAACTACATAATTATATGTATTCTCTTTCAATTAATATATTCATAAAATAGTCAAAACATTTTATATTATGCTTTTCTCTGATCTTTAGAACTAGACCTTTCAGAAATCTATACTACAAATACTCCAATGAATTAAATTACTTCTGAAATGATCTGAAATGGTCTCAAGTTGAAACAGTGAAATATAAATACTGTGCATTTCTTCCCTTAAACATTCATTCAATTTACTAAGAATGCTAACAGTCTTGCTAAACAATACTCATCATCTATTCCTACCTAAAACAATGTAACGCTCCTTTCAAGGGGCCTTATTATCCAGGAGAAATTTATTTTTTTTTTTTGAGACAGAGTTTCACTCCTGTGGCCCAGGCTGAAGTGCAATGGCGCAATCTTGGCTCACTGCAACCTCTCCCTCCCAGGTTCAAGCAAGTCTCCTGCCTAAGCCTCCTGAGTAGCTGGGACTACAGGCATGTGCCACCACGCCCAGCTAATTTTGTATTTTTAGTGGAGACAGGGTTTCTCCATGTTGGTCAGGCTGGTCTCAAACTCCCAACTTCAAGTGATTCGCCCGTCTCGGCCTCCCAAAATGCTGGGATTACAAGCGTGAGCTACTGCGCCTGACCAATTTTCTTATTTAAAAAATGTGCTGGGAGGCCAGGGCAGGAGGATCACTTTGAGACCAGCCTGGGCAATACGGTGAGACTCCATCTCTATAAAAAATTTAAAAAAAAATTAGCCAAGTGTGATGGCACACACCTGTAGTCTCAGCTACTTGGTTAGTTGAGGCAAGAGGATCCCTTGAGCCCAGGAGGTCGAGGCTGCAATGAGCCAAGATTGTGCCATTGCACTCCAGTCTGGGCAACAGAGTGAGACCCTGTTTCTTTAAAAAAAAAAATCATCAGGTCACATTGTTAGAAAAATAGATCATCTGTAATTCAGAGACAGAGAGAGTGCATTTAGACATGAGCTATAAAAAAGTCACTTAGCCCAGGAGAAGCTCAGCAACATTTCTGAAACTCCTTCCAATTTCTTAAACTCTCTACTATTTCATTATGCTGTTACAAGGTAAAATATGTGCATGAATCCAGTCAGCTAATGACGGATATAATTCTCCAAATGGTGAGTAATGATACTCTTAGAACTTGAGTTAAATGTGCCAACTTGCAAAGGACGCTTTCATTAGTGTCCACCTCGCCACTCAGAGGCACATACAAAAATCAGTACCTGTTTCTGGCCGCTCAGCTCCCAAACCTGCCAAAAGGTCCACCGTCCTGTTGAGATCTTCTGAGTTCGGTCCTTTCTCTGACACAAGTCCACACAGATAGCCCAAGGACTTTAACTGTTAAGACAAATCCGGAATTTCAATTAATTTGCTGTAAGACTCAGCAGGGAATTCATGAATTTAAATATAAAAATTCAAATCCAGCTAAATTCTAGAAGAAATTGAGCTTTCCTACCCAATGACTCGAATCTGGATATAAAAGTACATCCTACACAACAGCTCCAGTGAGGCTTGGAGGGTGGGAATCCTCCGCTTCCGCCCTTCACCTCCCTGAGTTCCCCAGGCTCCGCCTGCACCTGCACAAGCCCAGTCCCGGCAGCCTATGTGCTGCACACACCAGCACAGCTCTGCCTGTAGAGGCAACATTTCAGCATCACCCTCCGTGCCCCCGACTCAGGATACAGAGTCTCTTTCACAGCGCCTGCTGTCTACTGACCACATCAACATGTAGTCAGGAATTATGACTTCTTTGGCTGCACCCAGACGCCTGCTAAGGCCACTAACACCTTTCCTCCAGACAGCAGACTTCCTCCGCCACCCAGGCATGGCCGCAGAGACAACGTGAGCATTCCACACTTGGGCAGGTAGGCACCTTTTCTGTGGCATAGCTCCACAGCCCCACTGTGTGGGCAATGTTTGAGTCGATCTGTGCCCGGTCACAGCAGCCTTCTATCCTCTGCAACACCTCCAGACAGCTCAGAAACACCCAGCAGTCCAGAGCACCAGGCGGGACGGAGACCTGTGGGGTGCAAGTGCGGACGTGAGGGGGCGCTCCGGAAAAGCTCCAGCTTGAACAAACCCATATGCTCTAGCCTGAACGTGCAAAACCCTCTGTCCCTCAAGCAGCCACCCCATCTAACAGCGATCTGCAGCGCTACAGGAGAGAGAAAGGGCAGAGAACACTAGCACCTACATTCAAATGTGTTATCAGGTTTTACATATAACTTTCAATTATTGTATTTTTAAGAACCTTATTAAGAAAAAACTTCTGCAGGTCTAGATCTAAAAAATATATACAGAAAAATAAATTTTTTTAAAAAGGAAAAGCCTAGAAAAAGACCAAATCTGATCATTTACTCTTAAGAGTGAGGACTGGCCACACATCAGTGTCAAGATGGGAGGGAAAACTAAGACCTCAAATGCCCGCTTGGTCACATTTACCAGCAAGCATGTCCGGCAGGGCACCGTGACTCATGCCTGTAATCCTAGCACTTTGGGAGGCCAAGGTGGGTGGATCACAACGTCAGGAGTTCGAGACTAGCCTGGCCAACATGGTGAAACTCCATCTCTACTAAAATTACCAAAAAAAATTTAAAAAATAATAATAATAAAAGAGAGATCATGTTCAACAGCAGACACTGAATACTGGGTAGAAATACCAGGTGATACGAGGCATTACAGTTCACTCTTCAGGTGTGATAAAGGCAGGATAATTACGCTTGGGAGAAAAAGCTCCCTATTGCTCAGACATACACTGCAGTATTTAGAGGTGAAACCCAATGCGTGTATCTGAAAAAAGTCCCAGGGCAAGTGAACAAGGACGCAGATGAGGTAGGACTGGCCTGGCGCTGCATCTCCTATCATTGTTCATGGACCCTACAAGTGCGTTATGTTAGCCTCTCTGCTTTTGTACTTACTTGAGCCTTTCCATTTCAAAAACAAAAAAGAAATATCAGAAACGCAAAAGCGCCTACTGTAGAAGATGCAGTTTCCCCACATTTCAGCACCTCTGAAGTAGGAATATGTTTCTCTTAATCAAATGGCATCTTCCACTTTTAGGTGGCAATGCTGACTTCTTCTCTGGTGGCACTAACTTCACGATGTATCTAGCTTTGGTGACATGTGTTCACCGGTGCTCTTCAAATCACCAATCAAGTGACGAGTTGCCAATGCCGGGGAAACTGACTCCCGTGAGAACTCTTGCAAGGCACCCTGAACACAAATCAAGGATCTGGAACCCACAAGGGAGAACCAACGAGTGCCATCAAATGTTTCCGTAAAAGCTAAAAAGCCCAATTTTTCAAAGATGAGATAAACAGAATCTTTCAGGGGAAAAAAATCAGCGTAGAAAAAAAACCGCACAATCGGAAGCTACTTTTATAAAGGCATACAACTCTGTCACCCAAACATATCATGCTGAAGGAAGGCATGGAAAAGTGAGTCAGCAGGATGCAGCTTTGAGATCCTGGACAGAGCATGTCCCTCCAATTGATGAGCGTCCACATCAATCAAACCAGAGCAGGCCTGAAGTGGGCTGACCACACCTTGCAGGTCTGCCTGGTTCCCAGGTGCCAGGTGATCTGGGATACTTTTCATCTCCCAAGACGCTGCCACCATCAGGACCCAGTTCGTGAAAGCTTCTGTAAACATGCGCCCCACCGCCTCCCAACCCCGGGCACACACTGGTAACAGAAAGACCTCCTAGGAGATGAGAGACCCTGCAAAGCAGGAAGATGTCAGTGCTTTTGGTGAAGATGCATCCACAAAGAAGGGAGATGAAGCCCAGGAGCCACAGCGGGGAGCTGCAGCAGAGGGAGCCGGGTGCAGAAGGAAGAGCAGCCAGGGCACGAGGACACAGTGGGGAGCTACGGCAGAGGGCACCAGGTGCAGAAGGAAGAGCGGCCAGGGCACGAGGACACAGTGGGGAGCTATGGCAGAGGGCGCCAGGTGCAGAAGGAAGAGCGGCCAGGGCACGAGGACACAGCGGGGAGCTGCGGCAGAGGGCGCCAGGTGCAGAAGGAAGAGCGGCCAGGGCACCAGGGTGGCTCCGCGAGCAGGCACTGAACTGAGTCAGCAGGGAAAAGCAGCAGCCAAGAGCTGAAGCCGCCTGACAGACAGCACAGGCGCACCCCAGAAGGGATCCCAAATGACACCACCAAAATGCAAATGGTGACATGAATTACTGCCTCGCATGATTACAGAATAGTTCTCAGTATTTTTTTTTCTCCAAAGAGCAAGTCCCGCTTTGGTAAGCTTGAACGACAGTATTAAAAAAGTAGCAGCAGCAGGTAGCAGCAGCTTTTCTGGGGTAAAAACAATAAAACCCGGTGACAGCCACTGGCCACTGGCTGCTGAGACTGTGCCTTCAACTTCCAGCCTGGAGGAGGTGGAAGAGAGCAGGCGGGTCCCGCACACACCCACGCCAAGAAACAGGGGCCGGCTTTCATTTAACAACAGAAACCTGAGGATGACCTCGGCCCCCCTCCCTCTGGAACTCACACCCCCCACAGTGCAGACTCTGCCTGGTACCTGCTCTGGTCTCTGCTGCGAGTTCTCACTGGCTCTGTGCTGTAAGAGCCTCTATTTCCCAGGAGAATCGCAGCTCCCTACATTTCCTATCACACATCATTTTAAATTTAAGTTTATGGAGAAAAAGATATGCATATGAATGTGGCGTGTGATGTGGCGTACACAACCCTCCCTGCAGTGCCGCCTTGCAGAGCCGCTGCCTCTTCTGTTACTACTTACTGTGTGCGACCCTTAGCTCCCACCCAAACCCCAGGCAACGCCCCAAAGGGGGCTGGGCACTCTGCTGCTTCTCTATACTTCCAAGGGCCTGACCGAGGTGGGGCCGGCAGCAGCCAGGCCTTCCACAGTAGGACCAAAGACTTCCAGGCATGTTAAAGAAACAAATTTATTTAAAACCTAATTGCAGTGATACTTCTTCACTGCTTTGAAAAAACAAGTGGCAAAATACACAACAAAGTATGTGAGGGGCACAAACCTAAATGTGGAGGTCCATGATTTTTACAAATGTAGCCACCACCTTAAATCAAGCAGTAAAATTACCCTGCAGGGTCCATTGTCCTAGAAGGTTCTCTCAAGTTCCTTTTCCCAGTCAAGACCCACCCCAAAGGAGACAGCCCTATCCTGACTGCTGTCACCATCCATTCCTTCTGGCTGATCTGTGAACTTCACCTAATGAAATCACAAAGCACATCCTCTTCCGTACACGGGACTTCTGTTCAACACAGTATGTTTAAGGTTCAGCCTTCCTCAGCCGTCAGCCCGTTCTTTTTCACTGCTGCTTATTAAACCTCCCTGCAATCTGGCGACCATTTACTCATCCATTCCAATTAAGTGTCTGCATTGTTTCCAGTGTTTGGCTAACTGCAGTGTTACCCCTGCCTCAAGTGGAGGACACCTTCTCAGACTCAGAAGACGCCCCCAGCCCCGAGTGCGCAAGCTACTCAAGCAGAACACGGGCAGCGCCGGCTCTTCTCCCGGCAGCATCGCTGCAGCAGAGACGCGAGAGATCGGGGGAAGGGGAGAGAGTGTGCGGGAGCTGCCCGGGCTTAGAGGGCTCTTTGCCCACAGGCACCTCCTCTCCTCTACCAGCTGCTGAGGCAGAACCACGACACTCACAAGAGCTGCCACCAGAGAGCCCAGAGCAGAGCCTCACCATCAAGGGTTTGCAGTCCACATGGCGCCCATTAACATGGCTGCATCAACTTTCTCTGTGCCCAGGGAAACAGAACAAGGAAATTAACCTGAGTCAAATTCTCTTGCTAGTTCACAAGCTCCCACTGAACATTTCAGTGCTGTCTTCTGTTTGGCCTCATTTTTTGTGGGCACACACCAGGGATGGAATTGTTGGGTCATAGAATAGGCATGTTTAAGCGTCAGTAGACTCCGCCGAAGAGTTTACAGGCGGTCGCATGTCACACAAATTTATCATTACATGTGCGTTCCAACTTTTCTATGTCCTCACTAACACTTGGAGTTGCTGGACTTTTTAAAATTTTTATTTTACCCATTATAGTGCAGCTTGAGAATAAAAACCAGAAGTTCCACAAACTCTGGAAAAGAGATTGTTTTGCAGCCATGGCTTTGAGCCATCCAAACAAATGTCAGCCCCTTAGCTCCTAAACGGTGGCTGACAGACACAGAAACTGGGTACCTCAGCCAACACCATGAGGGTCATGGCTCTATGGCAGCATCTGCCACCCAGCATGACACAGCATCAAACACAACAAAGACCAAGCCTCCACTGCCCTGAGAGCCTGACACTGAGTGACAGAGCGTGCAGTTTGGTTGCCTCACTCTGGAACCAGGTGGTGGCCTCACCGTCTCCAGAAAACCCACATTTCTCTAATGGGCCACTAGACACTTCTTGGTCATTTGGATATCATCTTTTATGAATAACAGACTTTTTTTTTTTAATTTTAGAATAACAGACTTTTTAAATGAATTCTTAATTTATATGATTTAATTTTGTAAAGCCCCCTCTTTTCCTGATTGCTGTATTAGCAATGACACGTGCCATTTTACACTTCCAAGTATAAAATTAAAGGCATTCTTGTTATTCTTTGTTTTGATAGCCCTACCATTTGAGTGTACCCCACACACTGGAAAGCACACATGTCCTAAGTGAAGCTCTGATGTGCCTCCCATGAAGGCAGCTCCCGCAGGAACCCCCGCCAGTCACCAGCCCCTCTACACATCACCTGCCAGACAGCTCGCAGCAGACTGCTGTAGCTTCACTGTGAACTTTAGATACCAGGAATCAAAAAGCATGCCTTCTCTTATCACCTGAACCTGGAGGCAGAGGTTGCAGTGAGCCAAGATTGCGCCACTGCACTCCAGCCTGGGCGACAGAGCGAGACTCTGTCTCGGGGGAAAAAAAGTATGCCTCTCTTGTGTCCAGCTTCTTTAGCCCAACTTGAGATTGGTAAGAGTCATCCACTACGATCCATTCACGTTCACCACTGTATCATATCGCGCTGCCGGGCCATGGTGGAATGTCATCCCCTGGACAAGATGAACATTTGAGTTCTTCCCCATTTCTGGCTCTGATAAGTCAGTGCCACAAGTAGCTCTGTACTTGCCTTTTGATGCATGTGTGTGCACGTGTCTGTATAAACCAGGGGTGGATCTGCTGGGTTACGGGGCACGTGTTGTAATGGCAATACCCGTTAGACATCGTAAACAACCTTCCAAAGTGGTCAAGCGACGCACACTATCATGAGCGAGCGCCAGTGTCTCCACCTCCCGCTAAGGCCTGAGGAAAGCCTTTCATCCTGGCCACTCTGGTGGGTGTGTGACAGTACTTCATTAACACTGGTTTCAGTTTGCACTTCACTATGACTCAGGAGACTGAGCCCGTTTTCCTATGTGGATCGGCCATTTGGATTTCCTCTCTTGCCTGTTTTTTTATCGGTTTGTCAGGCGTTCCGCATTGACATCTATGAGTTCTTCACAACACGCCCTGGATAAGAGCCCTTTCTTGCCTGTATGTACTGCTCGTACTCTCCCACGCTGCGGACGGCCTCTTCACTCCCTTCAGAGTACCTTTAGTTGAAGAGAAGCGCTGATGCGTATGTGGTCTCACGAAGGACCCTCTTCCTTCACAGCTGTTGTATGACCATCAAGGTTTCATGTCCTACTGAAGAAATATTTGCCAACCTAAGGTCCCAAAGATATTTTCCCATGTTATCCTCTAGAGTTTTCTTATTTTATTTTTCATGTTTAGATCAAAACTCCACCTGGAATTTTATGGGGTGAGATCAAGATTTGTTTTTGCATATGGATATCCAGTGGACCCAGAACCATCAACTCACTAAATAAATTTTTCTTGAACCCATTTATTTAAAATCTATCTGCTAGATGCAATGACTCATTCTGGTAATCCCAGCACTTTGGGAGGCCGAGGAGGGTAGATCACTTGAGCTCAGGAGTTCAAGACCAGCCCGGGCAACATAGTGAAACCCCATCTCTACCAAAAAATACAAAAATGAGCTGGGCATGGTGGCATGTGCCTGTAATCCCAGCTACTCGAGTGGCTGAGGCACAACTGCTTGAACCTGGGAGGCAGAGGCTCTATTGAGCCAAGATCACGCTGCTGTACTCCAGACTGGGTGACAGAGTGAGACCCTGTCTCAAAAAACTAATAATAATAATAATAACACAAATAATAATAAATAAAATCTACCTCAACTGCCTTCCAGACTCTGCTTTTCCCTTGGACTATGGCAGAAGTTGCCAAACTCTCCGCCTCTCTCTGCACTCTCCCTCACTAGGTCCTAACCTTTCATGGCTCCCTACTGACCACAGAACAAAGGGTAACCTTCAAGGTGACGCACAAAGACCTTCGGAATCTCCCTTCATTGTCATCAAGCCCTGCCCTGCCCTGCCCCTGAAGTTGCAGCGAGACCAGGCTCCCTCAGAGCGCCTTCGCTAACGCCATCTTCTTTGCCTGAGATGCGCTCTCCCGCACCGCCACCAGCCACACCTACCTGGTGAATTTTTACTCCTCCTGCTCATTCCTTAGCATGTAAGCTTCGTAAGACCAGAGATTCTATTCACCCTCTGCTGAAAATACAGTGACTACCACAATGGTTGGCACAAAACAGATGCTCAGTGAAGATCTGCTGAGCCAATGAATCTCTGTAATGGAGTTCACACAGGGCCTCCTCTAGAAAGCTTTCCCAGCACCTCTCAGGCACCCGCAAATGTTACCAGGCTGACCTGAGGCGCCCGGCAAGGCTGCCTTTCCCTCCCTTATGGTCCCCTGACAACACTTCGTCACTACTTGGACACTGTGCTGATGATCTGTGGCAGCCTCATGCGGGCAGGTGGGACCCTTTCCTCTTCATTTATGTGCTCCCCCTACCCGTTTCCCACAGTACCTGGCAGGTAAGGACACATTTCTTGAACGATTCTTCTGTGTTCTCTTTCCTTTTGTCCAGGTAGCCATCAGTTCTTCTTCAGCAATACCTCTCACAACCACCCCTCCTCCTCTGGTCCACTCCTACCACTCCTCCAGCTCAGGCCCTCAGGGCTCAGGGTCACACAAGATCCCCTCCCCACGAGCAGGCCTACCCAGCAGGGTGTCAGGTACACTGTAAGCCCTTAGTAAACACAACCTACAGGCTACATCTCTGCCAAGCCTGTACCTCAGAATGCCAATCCCAGCCAGCCACCTTTGACTATAAACCTTCTTCTTCCTCTGGTTAAACCTGCAGGTGGGCCACACACAGCCTCTGTTCACAAACTGGCCACCTAACTGACGGCGTCCCATGCGCGGTTCCACCGTGTCCCAGGCTAGGCTGGGTGACTCTCCTGGGGTCAGGAGGAGTCCTGACCCTGCTAGGCCCACACTGTCTGCTACGGAACCAGAACCTTAGCTGAAAAAGTTAACAGTGCTGAATGAAACACATTCCAAATCCCCCCAGAAAAATCACTTGGGCAATCATTGTAACAAACACATTATGGCCTTCTAGAAAGTATCTTCCTCATTCTTCTAATTTGGCAACAAAATATATACATATCCTATTTTTTTCTTACCAAAGGTGCAGGAAAACAGGCATCACTAGCATGACTGAAAATAGGAAGACCTTTATGTAGGACAAATTGACAATGTATATTAACAGCTTCAAAAACATATCTATCTTTGACCTTCCAATTCTACTTGTATGAATTTACACACAAAGATGTATGTACAGGGATACAAACTACTGCAACTGCAACAAATTCTGAAGAATGCAAATGTCCAAATAGGAACAAGGAAATAATTCAGTTCATCTGTACATAAGGCGGCCACAGACAAAAAAGGGAACTTCTTCCTGCTAGCAAAAGCAACATTTCTTCTGTATATTTGTCTGTATTCTCCAAATTTACAGAAAGAAAACATTCAACTTTTGTAAATGGAGGGAAAATAAGAAACTGCTACAGAAAAAAAGAGGAAACACTCTGTGAAGGAGGATCCTGAAGTCACGCGGAACTGGCCTCACTTCACGGGTGTTACCACTTACCCGAGCAGCTAGCCGGGCAGGGAAGGCACAATCTCCATTCCTACACATTTCCCATCAAGGGAGTGGGTCCAAGGCTAGTTTGTGGCACCCACAGGGTAGAGGCCTCTATCACGCCATCTTGCTCCCCACTTCAGCCCTCGTTGCCCCTGGAGTGTGGACCAACCCCTAGAGCAGAGGCAGGGCTCGTTTCCATCACAGCTGACCACTTCGTTGCCTCCCATTCTCTTTAAATAAATGAGGTACTTTAAATCAACTCGTAAACCAACCAGGATGTAACCAGGACATGCTTGATAAGCCACCCCCTGGAAAGTGGCGCACCTACCCCCCGGCCTCCGCTCAACTGTAGCCCTAAACAACTAGATAGGAGTAAAAACTACTGCACAAGAGAGAAAATCACAGCCAGGCATGGCGGCTGAGGCCTAAAATCCCAGCGCTTCGGGAGGTGAGCAGGGAGGATCACTTGAGCCCAGGAGTTCAAGACCAGCCTGGGCAACACAGCAAGACGCTCATTGCTACAAAAAAATTTAAAAATTTTAAAAAAGGTAGAGAAAGAGAAACACTTCTGACATGAAGTTACTGGTGAAATCCTCTAAATAAACAGTGTGAACCTCAGTGTTGATCAAACACAGGAGCAAAGTGTGCAAAGAGGACTGTGTGGGCTTCAACACAAGCGACAAGAGAGGCTGTCCCTCCGGCCCGGGAAGCCGGGAAGCCGACAGGCACAGCTGTGCTAAGGAGAGGCATCCGGCTGTATGCATCAGAAGGAGATGAGGAAACAGGAAGTGGGTTCTTAGAAGGAAAGAGACTGAGAGACTGTGAGAAAGTCAACAGTGGGTGGCATGTCCTTGCCTCAAATGCAGCATTCGGCTTTGGCCACCTCCTCTCACTAGAGACGCACAACTCAACAGTGCAAAGGAGTGCAATAAATATGACGAAAAGGAACAGGGCAGCCTCCACTCAAGGAAGGAGCAAGGGGACAACTTCATTCAGCAAAGAAAAGGGCTCAGAAAATACACCACGGATAAGAAGCTCCTCACACAATACAAAGCCTTGAAAATGCCTCAGTGACTCCCCATACGTGCGGATGAGGGCATAGAGAAGCCAACAGACCCCATGCGGTTCCTGTGAACCCGGACGCTCCCAGGAAGTCCAGAGCCCATACCCTCAATTACTTACATATTTCTCCTTCCAGGCACATGGTAGTAACAGACCTACTTCGACCTCCTTCCACAATGGCCTCAGGCATTCCAGAACTCAGGAGAATTGCTAAGAAGTCCCTAAGAGCCTGCTCCACAGAAGGAAAGCCCACAGGAGGAAGTGAGCGTGCAGCTCTGCCAGGAGTGAGTGCAGCACCACGTGCTATGTTGCTGCTCCGCAGGCCTCCATGCCACCTGCACACGCCTGCACGAGGGCAGTCATGGTGGGGCAAGCACACTAGTGCCAGCAGAGGAAAAGGACGTCTCTGCTTGGCCTCTCAGATCCACTTTCCACATCTTGGCGCCCTGCTGTCTGCTGGGGGAGCTATATATAACACATCAGGGGGCTCCCTGACTTCCAGCTTCCAGAGTGCCTGGAGGAGTTCCCAGGGAAGGATGGAGGGGTGGGTGAAGGTGCCCACTTCCCTCCTTGTGGAACTGCCTTGGGCCAGTGGCCCCCTGAGTTGCAGGGCACAGCCCCTGGGTCAGCCCACTTGCCCCGCCTGGCTGTGGGGATTTTTCTCCTCCCTCTGCAGGGTGGCAGCCATGCTATTCCCTGACAACCTTCTGAGGCTGGAAAAACAACTTGAGATTCTTAAATCCTGGCGTTCATGAATCAGCAGAGCCCAGCAATAAAGGGACTGAGTCTGTACCATCTTCCGAGGCTTCCTACACCTGCCCCAAACTGGGCAACAGCCCTTTCCAATCAGCCCTCCTGGGGCCATCTCGCTCAGAGGTCATGTCTGAATCATTTCGACTCAAATACCTCAATTTTTTCCCCCATTAACTAGTAGAACAAAAATCTCAAAATCAGGTGAAATCCCTAGGCACACATGAACAGAGAGCCCGGCTCTAGGAATGAAGGGTCCCCTCACAGCCCCATCTCCAACCTACAGAGTTAGGGCTGAGCAACTCAAAGAGTCTCTAAATCCATGTGATTATAGGCAGCCCAGAGGATCACTTCGAGGTGGAAAATGCGGCTTTTCCTCATTTTCTTAATTAGGGGAAGAAAAATCATTTGATAAAAATGCTTAAGTTTCTGAGTTTGTGACTTGGGCTAGTACAGAGCTTAGCTCTGAAATAAGAATTTCTCCTTTTGAAATTAACTAAAATATATTTATCTTCCATTTATATCTTAAAATTATTTCAAACCAAGTACACAAAAGTATGTTCCTCTATTATGAAAAACCATCCCCACCAACAGCTTCTACTCTTCAGACCTTCTTTAAAAGGCCGCACGATGACCATGCCCCTCAGAACTCAATTATGCAGGCCGAAAGGACACTCCCCTGGACTGGGTTCTAGGACTGGCCAGCGGTGTGACTCTGGGTGAGTTGCCTATCACTTCCAGCCTCATTTCCTCCTTTAGGAAACAGAATCTGACCACTCACTCAGGAGATCTTAGCCAGAGGATCAGGGGCAGGGGTATTACGAATCCTCAAGTCGCAAGTATCATTTGTATGTGTGTGTGAATTGTTCTGGGTAAAGAGGACACTGAAACAAGAATCACCAGGCTAGATACGGTCTCTCACTCCTTCCCTGTGGGCAGTAGCAGTTCAGTGCTTAGGTGAACTCTTCTTGCCCACAGGGAAAGGCGTGTGTAAGTGTGGTAAGATGACGTATCTTCCATTAAGCTTTGTGCCACCAATCAATGGGGCATGGCCTGCTGTGTGTCAGTCACATTATACCTGCATGGCCATGTGCGAAACCATTTATCTGAAAAGACAAATAAAATACATGTCTACATGAAATAAAACGTCTACATGCAAAACCGAGCTCTGCGTGTCCCTCAGGTGAGTGACTCTTCCCCGTGGAGACTGCTCACGCAGCAGTGCAGGCCACAGCCAGCCAGGGAGCCTCACTGAGAAGCTCATCTAAGAGGCTTCCTCTGGACCAGCACAAACTTCACCATGTTGAGAGCGGAGTTCTATTTTTGAGCAATTAATCAATGTAAAAGGTAACTGAGCAAATAATCAATTACAGACATTCAGAAAAGAAAACTCTTTCTTAAGTGCAAACAGTTCAATGCTGGGATCTCAAGGTCCAGTTTCCTGCTGGCACAATCAAGCAATGAGTTAATGGGGAAAAGACCAACTCACTTCTAAGAGCTTCAGTTCCTGCACACAGTTGTGCAGCAGCTCTAGGGCGCGCTGGGCCACCTCCCACGGCCTCTGCAGGAAGAGCAGCAGGGTGCACTGGCGAGAGAACAGGTAACTGCGCAGATCTAACAGGGTGGCTTCTCGCCTCTGGATCGATTCCCGCTTCTCCATATCTATGGGCTTTCGGAGGACCAATCCGTTCCAGCTCTTCACTGGCTGGCAGAAAAAAGTCAGCCAGTTGGCACCATCTAAACAAACACACATCATGAAAGGTGCTGACTGCGGGTACTTCACCTTCCTGAGCTTCCTGCTCAGGCTGAGGATGGTGGGCAAACAGGCAGCTTCATAACCAGTTGTTCTATGACCACTGCCCACCCCACTCTTGGTCTAGGGATAGGGATGCACACCCATGTGGCTCCCAGCGTTGACACCCGAGCTGAGGGAAATATGACCCAGGCAAAAAGGCACGCCACCCTACCATGCCCAGAAAGTCATGGGTGGGAGCTGAACAGGTCGAGAAGCCACTCAGAGACCGACAGGCTGCACAGTTAGTAACGCTCAGGCCGTCTCAGGCCGAGGGAGGGCTCTAGTCCTGGGCTGCAGTGTGGCTGAGCTTCATTACCTTCACCTGAGGGCTGGAGCGCAGCCTGCTCTGACCACCCTGGTGTTCTTGGTCTTCCTGAGACTACGTATGCCTTCCTTATCTCCCTGACTCAACCACATCACCTCCCTGAGTCAAGCTCCTAGACAAAGGGACAGGGAGGATTTGGTAGCAGCACGCAGAAGGGAAAAAGGATGACTGCTTATCAAAAATGTCAGCAGGGCTCCCAGAGGTTTCCTTACACCCCTAAGACTCAAATATCATCTCAAAATAAGCATAACAATGTAGAGTAACAAGTCCATCAATCATTATTGAAAAAATGTTTTCATGTAACCTCGCTCCAACAGAGAGGCGTCAAAACCAGCTCGTTCCTACATGGCATCCTGACATGGTTCAATACCTGACGTGCCAATGCCGGCAACGCTCCCTTGACTGACGTGAGCTCCTCCTCAGAGCTGCTGGAGCACACGGCAGTGCGGTGTGGCATTGCGATGTGGTAGTGTGGTGTGCCCGCTGTCCCAGCGTCAGCAGTTCCCTTTGCTAGGCTCCCGTCCCACCAGGATTCTCACGGGGAACTCTCACGTTTCAGTCGGGCTGCTATGCCAATGCTGCCCCCACAGAGAGGCCACGCCAATGTCCTAAGCTCCAATGGAACATACCAACCCAACCCTCTCCTGAGTCCCTTTCTACAGTTCAGACTTACTACTACGGACAGCAAGTGACAGACTTACTTTTCTGTGCCAGTTTCCCCTTCATATAAGTGCCATAAAGGAAGGTATTTTGTTTTATTCCTCCCTGTATTTACAACAGTGTCTGGCACACAGTGGTCCCTAAGTATTTGTTGAATGAAAGAACAAAAATGAACCATCTTACTCAGTGGCAAAACTTGGTCCAGGCTTACTTTTGGATTTTAAATTGCCCCAGATTTAAAAACTGACAGCAAAAAACAAATACATTAGGTGAAATACCAGAAATATGTAAGCTATTTCAGCCTTGAAGGCCCCTTCCCACATGCACTGACATCCACTCAGGTGCCTGGTCCCTGAAGCTCCAAGCACCTATTCTGCTGCCAGGGACACATACGGTCTTTATCTTAGAAATGACACTTAGTACTCAATGTTGTGTGTGTATATGGCATCACAGGCACATGGACCTGTGATTACCAGCCTGCCCGAGGCCACCAAATGCCCTCAGTTAGAATGCACAGGTTAAACACAACTTTTGCAAGCTCATATGATATGGCCTCAAGGTTGTTAACCTGCACGTCTCATGGTAATTAGAAACTCTGATTGGCAGTTTTAGATTTCTTGATTAAAAACCTAAATAAACTGATTAAGTTCTGGGCATTCTTTCAAAGGAGTTCTCCATGAAAAGACTGGGGACTATTCTATTTGGTGCTTAGTGAAAATATTTTGAATTAATGTATGTACCAGTTATTACCATTTCTTTATTAAATTCAAACTTCTTTTGCCAAATAAATCTATTTTTTCCTTTTTTTTTTTTCCCCAAGACGGAGTTTCGCTCTTGTTACCCAGGCTGGAGTGCAATAGCACGATCTTGGCTCACCGCAACCTCCGCCTCCTGGGTTCAGGCAATTCTCCTGCCTCAGCCTCCTGAGTAGCTGGGATTACAGGCACGCACCACCATGCCCAGCTAATTTTTTGTATTTTTAGTAGAAACGGGGTTTCACCATGTTGACCAGGATGGTCTCGATCTCTTGACCTCGTGATCCACCCGCATCGGCCTCCCAAAGTGCTGGGATTACAGGCGTGAGCCCCCGCGCCTGGCCCAAATCTATTTTTTTCTTTTTATTTTTTTTGGTTTTTTTGAGATAAAGTCTTGCTGTGTCACACAGGCTGGAGTGCAGTGATGCAACCTCGGCTCACTGCAACCTCTGCCTCCTGGGTTCAAATGATTCTCCTGCCTCAGTCTCTGGAGTATCTGGGATTACAGGCACACATGACCACGCCTGGCTAATTTTTTGTATTTTTAGTAGAGATGGGGTTTCATCATGTTGGCCAGGATGGTCTTCATCTCCTGACCTCATGGTCCACCCATCTTGGCCTCCCAAAAGTGCTAGAATTACAGATGTGAGCCACTGCAACTGGACCAAATGTATTTTTCAAAAAAAAAAAAAAAAGTAAGATATTTAAAAAATATGTATGTATAGGCTGGGCATGGTGGCTCATACCTCTAATCTCAACACTTTAGGAGGCCAAGGTGGGAGGATCACTTGAGGCGAGGAGTTCAAGACCAGCGTGGCCAACATGAAAGTTAGCCAGGCATGGTGGTGCGCACCTATAGTTCCAGCTACTCAGGAGGCTGAGGCACGAAAATCACTTGAACCTGGGAAGCAGAGGTTGCACTGGGCCGAGATCACAACACTGCCCTCTAGCCTGGGGGACAGAGTGAAACACTGTCTCAAAAATATATAATAAATACACAGGCCAGGTGTGGTGGATTACGCCTGTAATCCCAGCACTTTGGGAGGCCGAGATGGGCGGATCATGAGGTCCAGGAGTTCAAGACCAGCCTGACCAACATGGTAAAACTCCGTCTCTGGTAAAAATACAAATATTATCTGGGTGTGGTGGCACACACCACTAATCCCAGCTACTGGAGAGGCTGAGGCAGGAGAATCCCTTGAACCCAGGAGGCGGAGGTTGCAGTGAGCCGAGATCACACCACTGCACTCCAGCCTGGGTGACAGAGCGAGACTCAGTCTCTAAACAAATAAATAAATAAATTGTATACATAAAATGTAAGCAATAGAGTTTCACCTCTTCTATTTTTTTTCACTTAGTAAACACTTTCATGGGTTACATGTCTCTTTTGGCATCTCAGGAGAGTGAGATACCCAGACCTGAACTTCATGAGCACTACGAGCCAGTATCCATCAGCACCGCTGATTATTTCCAGAGTGAGGACAGTGCCCACAGCTAACGCTGACCATTCCCATACCTCATCTCCCTCCAGGTCCTCCACCTGACACCGGGGCTTCTCGAAATTACTCCTTCCTTTACACATGGTGACAAGGGTTCTCCAAAAGGACACTGGCAAAGATGCCCACTATAGCACTGCTTGTGGTAACAAGAAGCAGAAAAGAACCCAATGTCTAAAACCAGGGAACAGAACTGAGCCAGGAATCCCAAGTGTAACAAAAGCAACTCCAAACCTTCCCTGTTAACCTGGAGAGATGCCCTCGATGGGCTGTGAGTAAGAAAGGGAGCGACACAAACATCTACATAACATGGCATCACTTTCACCCAAGTAAGCGCCAGCGAAAACACTGAGGACAGTAACCAATGTTTCTCTTTGTGCATGGTTTCACTGTGCCAATTCTTTAATTTTAAAAGAACTTAAGGTATTATTTTAAAGTGTAAAAGAAAGATGAACACCCAAAGGTATTAAATAAGCTCACAGCAATAAGCACTTGAGCATTCCAAAGACAACCCCTGGACAGAAGGGAAAGGGACGTCTGTCCCCTCTGATTCTAACAAGGGACAGAATCGGAAGCATTGCCAGCAGGCCACTGAGTTGTAGAAAGGGCATTTCATACCTGGAAAACAGCTTTTTTTTTATTGCTTTTGTTACTTAAGATTCTTCTAAATCTGAAAACAACTATTCTTAATTCTCATTTCATTTCCTCTAGGAATCATGAGAACATATCCGATACGATGTGTATAAAAACAACAACGAAAGACGTGCACTCATTAGGTAAAGGAACGGCCACTTCGAGACCATGTTCAAGTGGGGAAGGGCACACTGAGAGAAGGATGCGGCACTGAAGCACCGCTACTCACCCCCGGCCCCGAAGTTGACGACATACTGAGAGAAGAGGGCGTCCAGCTCGTCGTACTGCACCAGGGCATCCTCGAACTGCTGCAGCATCTCGAAAACAAAGGCAAGCTCCTCCTATTCACCCAAGATACATTTTTTAAAAAAGCAAAAACGTAAATCAACTTATGGAAGACACAATAAATAGCCATTAAAGATTACAACAGAGAAAGGCATGCAGCACTACGAATAAGTGGTGACCATACACGTCAATATTCACGCGTGCAGGAGAAGCTGAAAAAGGCCAAGGTAATTTCTGAGCGCCCCCGACCTATCGGCAGCACCGGGCATACTGGTCAACCCCTTGTCTTTGGGATACTTCCTGGTGTCAGGACCCGGCCCCCTGCTCTCCTCACCCCTCGCTCCGGCTCCCTCTCGTCAGGCGGCTGGTTCCTCTCGTTCCCCAGGCTCTCTGCTGGAGGCCCCAGGGCTCAGCCCTGGGACCTCCCTATCAACACTCACTATTCCCTGTCAGTGACCGAGCCCCCTGAGTGGTGTGGAGATGACTCTGTGTGCCATCTACACATCATAACCACTACACGTTTAGGACTACAGCTCAGACCCGACTCTGGCTCCAGTGGCAGCACAGCACGCTTGTGTGGGCCCCTAACAGATAGCTCAGGCTTACACATGGAAACCCAAACCTTTCCCAAGTGCTCCGCCCACAGTCTTCCCCATTTCAGTCAGTGGCTGCTCATCACATTCAAAAGAGAATCCTAAATCCTTTCAAGGCATCCCCAGGCCCTGCAAAATCTATGTCTCCCACCCCCACCCCTTCCCAGCAGCACCCCTCTGGCCTCACTCAGCTCCACCACCAAGGCCTCCTCACTGCTGCTCACATGTGCGTGGCAGGCAGCTGTCCGGGGGCCTGTGCACTACCCCACCCCGGGGCCTGGAACACCTCCTCTTCCTCTAAACATCCACAGGCTTGCTCTCCAGCCTCCTCCTGCCCTCAGCCCAGCGCCCCACGCCATCTCCGCTCATGGCACTCTCGCCCTAGCGTCTGCGTCACTTCGTCTCCTGTGTCTCCTCCACTGTCATACAAGCTCGTAAGAAACGCGCACTGACGGGTCCCGGCATCGAGAGGAGGGCCTGGCACCTGTCCATGCACAGTAACCTTTGTAGAATGAGAAAATGAAGAGAGACAGTGACAGGTGATTGCTTTCTGATCTGTCACTGAGCACTAAGAAGCAAAGACCAGGAGGATGTGCAGCCACATAAGCCTCCCCTGACACGGTCAGGTCTCTGGAATCCAGTTCTACCCCATGTACTTGCAGACATCATTCCTGAACCCCTAAGGGCCCAGGTCCCACTCACTAGGTGAGAACTGAGAGCTCTCCTTTCTCTCCTTTGTATCTTGTTTCCCCTGAAAACACTAGTGGGCTGTGTTTTACAAGAGAAACTGCTAAGATACATTGAACTTCCTTTTCTTTGTGAAGTATTTTCAAGACTGAGTACTCTAATAAACTAATCTTTTTCTTTTAAATTGTGATAAAATGTATGTAACATTAAAACTGACCATCTTAACCATTTTTAAGAGTATAGCTCAGGCTGGGCACAGTGGCTCACGCTCGTAATTCCAGCACTTTGGGAGCTCAAGATAGGCAGATCACTTGAGGCCAGGAGTTTGAGACCAGCCTGGCCATCATGGTGAAACCCTGTCTCTATTGAAATATAAAAATTAGCTGGGTGTGGTGGCAGGCACCTGTAGTCCCAGCTACTCAGGAAGCTGAGGCAGGAGAATCGCTTAAACCCAGGAGGTGGACAGGTTGCAGTGAGCCGAGATCGCGCCACTGCACTCCAGCCTCGGTGACAGAGCAAGACCCCAAGAGTACAGCTCAGAAGCGTTAAGTGCACTCACACTGTTGTGCAGCCAATATCCAAAACTTTCTCATCTTCCCAAACAGAAGCTCTGTCCCATTAAACATGCACTCCCATTCTCCCTCTGCCAGCCCCCGGCACCCCTGCTCCTCCTCTGTCTCTGAATCTGAGCACTTGCAGAACCTCACATGAGCAGAATCACAGTATCTGTCCCTACATGCCTGCCGTATTTCACTCAGCATCACGACGTCTAGGTCCATCCATGCCGTAGCATGTGTCAGAATTTCCTCCCTTTTTGTTTTAAATTCTGAACTAATCTCAGACCACAAAAGTGTTGCAAAAAAAAAAAGTATCTAGTTTCCACATAGCCTTTACTCAGCTTCCTGAACACTGCCATCTTACATGACCATGGTATAATTGTCAAAACCAGAAAATTAACCTAAGTATAATACTATTAACTAAACAGCCCTCATTGGAGTTTCAGTGGTTTTTCCACTGACGTAGCTGTTTCTGATCTAAGACCCTACCCTCGACCCCCGCCCAGCCCAGAGTGGTTGCTTCCTTCAGCCCCCTGCAGCCTGTCGGTTTCCCCATCTTTCACCACTGCGGCACCCTTGGCGAGTGCGAGGTTGTCTAATCTCCCTCCACTTGGGTTCATTCGACATGTTCCATGATTATCATTTTTTACAGAGAAAAGATGCTAAGTCTTTCTCAGCACATCTTACCAAGGATTTCGCGAGGTGGACACAAGTCCTCACGGGTGGGACTGGCCTTATCGTTTCATTCAGGTGGTATGTACCTGGTTTCCCCACTGAGGAGGAGCTACTGCTCCCTCAAGCTGACAGACATCTCGGGGCCACCGTGAGACTGTGCAAGCCCACCTCTTCTCAGGCCTTTGCCCACCACTCTGGGCATCCATCAGTAATCCTGCCTCCAACAGTTCTTGCTGGGATGTTGGCCTAAAAGTGATTTTCTGTTTTTCTTTCCTTCTGCGTTTAAGTGGAATTCTTCTGTAGGGAGGAGTTGACCCTTCTCCTCCATTTATTTATTTAGCCAATGTCTATCAACACAGATGCATGGATATTAGCAACTCTACCCTTATTTACTCTGTTGCTCACACTGCTCCAGCTTTGGCCACCGGAGGCTCCTCGGGCAGTGCCTGTGACCTTTTGATGCCCCATCTGCTTCCACACACTTCCTGACTTTCTGGTTCTAAAGAAATTCCAGCTTTTTTGTTTTTAAAAACTGTGCCAATGAGATTACCACAAAGGGTGCCTCACTGAGAAAGAAAGGAGAAGGGAGGGAGGGAGTAAGGGAGCGAGGGAGAGAAAGGAACTGCCTAGTTCTGTCATTAGTCAAGTACCTGAACCATGAAATATTCACAAAAGCTCCAGCCTGGCTCAGTCCTCTTCTCCCTCAAGGTTCTCATGTCATCCTCAAACTTGCCTAGGTTTTTGGTAAAAGACATAAGCAGCAGTGTCCTGAGTTTGGTCAGGAAGGCATTCCAGGATTCCTGAGTTCGAGAAGAGTCCTTCAAGGGGTCGGAGAGCACAACACACCTGCAAAGACATGAACAGACCATCTGGGAAAGACTCTCCATGCACAGCGCCACTACTCAGCAGCTGCTACTGTCCTGAGCATCCATTTCCTTCCTTCCTCTTCTCTCCTTTTTTTTGAGACAGAGTCTTGTCTGTGACTCAAGCTGGAGTGCAGCGGCACAATCTTGGCTCACTGCAATCCCCACCTCCCAGGCTCAAGTGATCTTCCCGAGTAGCTGGGACCACAGCCATGCACCACCATGCCTGGCTAATTTTTATATTTTTTTTGTAAAGATGAGGTCTTGCTATGTTGCCCAGGCTGGTCTTGAATTCCTGGGCTCAAACAATCTTCCTGCCTCGGCCTCCCAAAGTGCTGGGATTACAGGCATGAGCCATCACATCTGGCTTCTTTCTTCTTTAAACAGTGAAAATGAGGCAGGTGGTAAGAAACCAGGTTAGGAAAAGGCTTCATCATGAACTGATCATGAACATGAGCAGTAAGTTCCACAGAAATTCAAAGGAGAGTTTGCTATAGAATCAACTGGAAAGGGGGAAAGTGATTTACATGAGCATCATCTGTAAAATAACAGGATCACACCTCACTCCGTTTCCTGCCTCCTTCAAAATCCATTCTGGTTCCTTGGGATCGACAGGATCAATGTCGATTTCTCAGCACAGCACACGAGGACCACGATGTCTCACTTTATTTCCTCTCCTATCCGGCTCAAGCCTGCTGACCTCCTGCTCTCCTCTCTTCACGAGCACATTCCTTCCACCCAGGCATGGCATCCTCATGAACGAACCTCTCCCGACCACTGCCCCGGCTGCTCTGCCCACACTGCTGCTAGGCTGCAGGCCTCACAGGAAAACACTCTCCTTCTCTGTGCCTCGATCCCTCCCACTGGCCTATGAGCTCTTCAAGGGGAGGCTTAATAAACAAGTAACAAATCAAGGCTCAGAACATGGCTTAACATATAGGGCTGAACAGTTCAATTACAAAGAGGCTACACCCATGATGTAAAAAGGTCAAACTCACAAAATTACACAAAGTTCCCAACAGATTTGGGCAGGGTAATGTATTTATCTGACAGGCTGGAAACGGTAAATTTCTTTAGCCTTGGTAATAGTAATTAATTTAGAAAGATGATGAATAAATCTGAACTCAGAAATAATTTTAAAACATTGATTCTATGAGCTTACCAGTTCTCCTTAGTAAATACTTTATTTGAATTACCAAAAAGTAGCAAAACGAACTGACTCTAAGTTCCTTTTCTCCATGCCCAGCATATCCTTTGGAGGGATGGCTACATTCATGGAACATAAACCAGTGGACAAAACACTGAAGTGGTATCCACTATACACGTTCCACCACGTGAACAACCAGAGCCAAGAAGAAAGCTTACAACTCGGTGGCTAGCTTTCATTCTGTTCAATCCACCCACTGCACACTGTCTTCCCTGAAAGACAAAGGGACCAGAGCCACTCGCTCCAAAGGTCCCAGAGGACTAACGTGAACTTACCCACCGTAGAAGCTTCCTGGGACCTATGAGCTTGTTAGTTTATCCTAAGGCATTCTCAATGCTGATATAATTATCAACATTTATTCCCAACCAGACACACATTCTCCTGTACACCTACAGGGGTGAGTGAAATGGAAACTAACACAAATGCCAACCACCGAAACAGTAACTGTTTCCAGAAATCAATCAGATACACAGAGTCACGATATGGCCTCTCTCTCGTTAGACCCTGCAACTTGGACTGTTTCTAGATCACCATCAATTTTAAGTAAAAAAGAACTATACTTCAGAAGGTCACATCAAGCCTAAATCATTAACTCAGAAAAGGAGAGTCCAAAACAATGAATTTAGTCAGGGATGGTGGGGCCAATCTGGAGGGCAGCGTGATCCCCCAGGTGGGCAGACTGCAGGGGCTGGAGGCACATGTGGAACAAGGGGCTCCAGGCTGCAGCTTCAACAAGCCACCACGACGGCCACGGGCCCAAAGAGATCACAAGTCAACCCTTGCCTCTACCAGCCTCGCACGTCGCAACAACTCGAAAAATGCACAAAACCTGTTACCAAGCAATTTTCCTTTAGGGAAGGTATGTTAAAATAATTAAGGACATTCACAACATCTGAGCTAGAAAACTGTTCATAACATTGCTGTTTATAACAGTAAGTAAGCAATAGCCTAAGCCCAGCAGCAGGACGTACAAATAACTTACGGCACATTAATACTATGGCGTATTAGCCACTCACCAACACGGACAGTCTAGAAATACATCTATAGTTTATGGAAAATTTTTACAATATATTGAGTGAAAAAAGCAAGTACAAAAAACATACAACAGTATGCTAATAATTTAAAATACATACACGTATTATGTATGCATAAAGAAAAAAGTCTGAAAAGATACATAGCAAAATACTAAGAGTTAATATCCATTTTCTTTTTGCTCATTATCTTTTTCTAATAATTCTACAATGAATATGTAGTGTGCATAATCAAAATTAAACACAAGACTAATGTTAAAAATAGTAAGCCACTTCAGGACCAAGTGTTACAATATTTTCAAAGGCCAGCAATTACACTGTGTAATGAAACAATTGTCAAAAACAAACAACAACAAAAAAAAACAAAACAATTGCCAATACAGACTCTATTAAATTCAAATTTATGAAAATCTCACCAAACTCTTTACATTAAAAAAAAAAAAGATTTGTTGAGTGAAGGCCATGGGATTTGAGTGGTGCCTGCCAGGAAGGCAACAGTAGTTCTTGGGGGAGACAGCAAGGGCCCTGAGTGTATCTTCCCCAGCCAGACTGAGGAACTGGGGCCACATCAGGGCCCTTCAGAAGGCACTGGGGATTGGAGCCATGAGGAGCCTGAGGAAGAACAGGAGGAAACTGGGTCGGGCCCAGGTAGCTACTCCTACCAGCCCCTGAACCAAGATCCTGAACAAGAGGAGGTGGAGCTGGCACTAGTCAGGGATGGAGATGTAGTTGCTGACATCCAGGATCGAATCCAGGCCCTGGGCCTTCATTTGCCAGACCCACCATTAGAGAGTGAAGATGAAGATGAGGAAGGACCTACAACGTTGAACAACCAGAGCTCTATTCCCATGGACCCAGAACATGTAGAGCTGGTGAATAGGACGATGGCTGGAGTAACCCTGCCTGCGCCAGGGGTTCCTGCCTGGGCTCGGGAGATGTCGGATGCTCAGTGGGAAGATGTGGTACAGAAAGCCCTCCAAGCCTGGCAGGCATCCCCTGCCTGGAAGTGACCACAGTGAGCGACGCCTTATCTTCCTACATTCCAGGCCAGAATCAGCACAGGACTGAACACATCCCTGGCTGTAATGTCCATTTCCATCTTCCCCATCTCCCTTTCCACATCAAGGCACATCAGGCTTCTCAGAGACCCACTTTATTCAGTTCTGTACATATGGGACATCAGCCCAACCCCAACCCACGTTAGCATGTATCACTCTGTGGAAAATAAAGCACCCTATGTACACGGCCAAAAAAAAAAAAAGATTTGTTAAGAGGTGGCTTTGCAAATTAATAAAAATCAAATGGTAGAAGGTATATTTAAACCTATCAAAGATGAAATGTTGAAAATTTCAGTAAATTACATTTAATGTATAAAGGATAGACATTAAAAAGCAAGTTAATTATAAATGGGCTCAGCGGGAACATATTATTGGAAATTAGATAAAGATTATAAACACAGACTTAAAAGTAATCAATAGGTGCTTTGCAAAAATTATACAATTTGAACATTTCACAAGTTGAGACTAACAGACCTCATTAGCACCAATTTGTTTACTTAATATAATCCCAAATAAATATGATTTCTTTTGTGACATGAATAAAAATCTCCCCGGCCCCTTGGTTTTGACGGCTAGCCCTGCCTCCGTGGTTTCAGTCAGCGCTGGCCCGCGCTCCTGGTAGGCTACGGAACACAGTGCTTGCTCTTCCTGCCAGGTTTCATGGCAGCCCACTCCTCTCAGAACAAAAAATGTTAGTAGTTGAACCACAGAGAGAAGAAGGACACTCAATCACGTAGCATCTTGTTAAATGCTAAGCTGATTCCTTTTGGTTAACTAATTTAGGAGTAACACACCTTACAAAGAAGTTTCCAGAAGTTCAAATTGAATGAAACTTCTCTAAGATGAGCCATAAGCTCAACTACCTAATTATTTCATTCAAACCAATAAAAAAATAGTCTGAACACTATTGTGTATCCAGTATTGTGTGGAACATGGAAAAGGCACCCACCCACGGCTCCTCCCACTGAAAAGCTACCACTGAGGCCTGGAGAGTCACATGACAGAACAGCGGGGCTTAGTCTGTTTGGGGCTGCAGGCTGCCTCCAGCACTGCCTGCCGCGCTCCTCCCTTACCTCCCACGCACCCTTCATTTCTTAGCCCATCTCTGCTTTCTCAGTGTGGGCCTCCCTCGGCTGCAGAGTAGGCCATCTGCCTGGCTGCAGGCTGTTGTAGTACCCTGGAGCCCCCATCTGAACCCTCACCACCATAAGCGTGGTGACCATGGGCTGTAACGACCTGCTGGACCAGGGCAGGGTACAGGTTTGCTGCTGAATCCCAGGCCCTGCATAAGTTCCAGTGCTAAACTATGAGATGCAGACCATCAGTGACAGAGAAGTTAATACGCTGGCTAGCTCGGCTGGCAACGGCACCACTGAAGAGAAAGGGAGCAAGCTACCCCAGGACAGACAGCAGGGCTCAGGCAAAGAAAGCCCACGCAATCTATTAACTGCCAAAGTTTCGGGATTCCCTTTTACAGTTTCTGAAGGGTCAGGTCAGCATTTTATAACCTGTGTTCTTAGGAACTCTCAGTAAGTGTTAAGGTAAAGAAAAAAACGTTTAAGGTCCCCTGTTCTACACAGAACTGCAAGACTTGCTGCTGTCAGTCTTTGGAAAGGACCCATCTAGAGGCCCCCCCAGGATCATGGGCCCAGGACCCGCTCCTCCCAGGCAGCACACTTGGGAGATGACTGCTTAGAGTCCCTGGCCTGCCTGAACAGGAACTCCACAAGGACAGGCACCCGGTCTCCCTGACAGCACCCCACAGACGCTCACTCGAGATCACTGAGTAACTACTCAGGATTCATTATTCATTACTACCCAGGAAGCCGGCAATCCATACCATGTCAGGTATTAACCAAATGAGGTAAAATTAAAGATACACTTACCTGTCACTCTGTTTATTACAAAAATCATTTCTTATTTTGTCCACAATAGAGGTTCGGGGAAGGATGTTGGTTTTGTTTTTTTTCTTGGCATCATTTTCAACTATCACTATTAACCAGTCCACAGAGCTGTGAGCCTTCAGAACATTCTGCCACTTGGTGAGGTCATCTTTTACTGTAGCTTTATACACTTCAGTATCCTAAAAACAAACAAGTCACCGTGAAAGTAAGTTAAGCAATTCCCTCTAGTTCATACAGAAAATGTGCCTAATAACAGCCTGCAGTGGCTGCAGGGTTTGAAAGCACCCAGACAGCCTCGGGTTTTAAGCTGAACACAAAACCCGCTGGCCTCGCAAGCCCGTGGACAGGCTCTGTCAGGCTCAGCGCGGCACATGGGCATGCACGGCCCGAATTCTCACAACCCCAAGGGATGTGAGTGTGCCAGTGATCCAGAGAAGAGACTGAGAGTCAGGGGGCTGAGTGAGATGCCCAGAGCAATGCCATCTGTTAGGCAAGTTAGGGCTTTAAAGCCCAGGTCCACTATGGTCAACAGCTCTGGGCCCAAGCACCACATGACTGCATTCCTGCTGCGGCGTGCCCTGGTCTCAGGAGGCAAGCTGGCGGTCATGGCACAGCCCGGACTGCCCACAGGAACCCCAGGCCAGTCTCCTGGCAGCTTCTACCACAGCCGGAGCTCTGTGCTCCTGGGAGCCACCCCAACCTCAAGTCTGCGAAGGCCATGTCAGAGGCAAGCAGCTACAGCTGTGAAGCCCCAGAAAAGGCGACATGCAGCTTCCGCAACGCTGCTCTACTTCCTGACAGGCAGCAGGGAGCTGTGTCGTCCCAGAAATCAGTCCCACTTCTCACTCCGGCCCAAGCGCGTGCCTGCCCGAGAAAGGGCCCTTCCCACAGACATGCAAAGGCATTCAGCTTGGTTCTCTTCAGGAAGAACCAGGAAAACAGACGCTTTCCCTGTTATCACCTATCATCGCCCTTCTATTCCATAAATCCACTCAGTAGAGTCCAATTCCAGTTTGACTTAGAAAATCTGAACCCAAGATACTTAACTCATGTCCAAGTTAGGCACTGAAAAGAACAGTAACTCACAGCTACTGTCAAATCGGTACCTTCTCCTCTTTTGCTAGTTCCTCACGGTCCTGCCCTAATTTCTCTGAACTTTGAAGTCACTCTTGAATAACACTCACGCAGAGAGTAGCAAATCAAATTTCCACAAGTGAGTTAAATCTTAAAACCTGGCCAGGTGCAGTGGCTCACGCCTGTAATCCTAGCACTTTGGGAGGCCACAGTGGGCAAATTGCCTATCTCAGGAGTTCAAGGCCAGCCTGGTCAACAGAGTGAAACCCCATCTCTACTAAAAATGGAAAAATTAGCCAAGCATGGCGGTGTGCATCTGTCGTCCCAGCTACTTGGGGAGGCTGAGGCAGGAGAATCGCTTGAACCGGGAGGCGGAAGTTGTAGTGAGCCAAGATCATGCCAGTGCACTCTGGCCTGGGCAACAAAGTAAGACTCCATCTCTAAAAAAAAATCTTAAATCCTAAATTCTGTATCCAGCTTCTCTTTTGGTTTAATTAACTAAACAGAAAGTTCCAAAAGGCAGTACTTCTCATTTGTATCCTGATTTTAAAACCTGCTATGTCCTGATTTAAATTTCAAACAAATACACAATCTGGAAAGATCTTTTACTTTAAAACTTGAGATTAAAACCATTCAGAAAACTCAATTTTCTGCAAATAAATATCCAACAGTAACTTAATACTCTAGTGCACATTTTCCGTAGAGCGGCAGTTCCTGGGACTCAAAAGCACAGACTTTACAGCCCTGGTGAGCTGCTCTGCGCCGGAAGCCCCAATGTGCCACGCCTGGAAGCAAAACCAAAAGGCCGGCAAGGCCCAGAGCCTGTTACTCCCAAGAGGAGATGCACGGCGCCCGGCTGCTCCCATCCACACGTCACAGGTGAGCCATCAAGGAGCTGCTAGAAGCCTCTCTTCCCTTTACAGGGAAACCAAGAGCCCTTCACCTGGACGCCTATCCACCCCCACCCCAGAAGGAGTCATGGCTCCAGGCTGTCCAGGACCAGGCGGGAGCTGCCACATCCCTTGAGGGGACATTAGAGCAGATCTGCTTAGTCAATTTGCAGGAACTCTCCAGAAGAGACCTCACAGAGCATAAGGCAGGACAGAGGGAGTACGAAGAAGTTCCACATAATTCTGGGAAAAACGGGTTGGCAAGATACAGCCTATCACTCATCCCAGCAGGCAAACAAAACAACATGATAAAAACGACTCCATGACTCTTAAGAGGACCACGCTGAGCCAGTGAGGCTAAGGGTCTCTAAAGAAAACAAAGTGACTGTAGGAAAACCCAAGAGCAGGGAGGGGAACACAGGCGGAACCCAAGAGCCGAGCCAGACGGGAAGGTTCCAGCTCCATGAGAGAGGCAGCAGCCCAGGGCAGAGCATCAGGGCCCACAGGGGGCAAGGACGGTAGGCCGCCCCAGGTACCAGAGCTCGGCAGTGAGGAGGGTGTCCACTGCTCCAGACCCAGGTGTCCAGGTAGAGGGAAGTACAGAACAAGAGGTGAGGCCTCAAGTAAGAAGATGAAGGATTTGGGGGCTGGCACAGAGGGTGTCAGGGGCCAAGCAGGGCACAAAGGGCACCCCTAGACAGAGATGTCCTCATAAGGGTACTGCAGATCAAGTGAGGTGAGGAGGAAGTCTGTGACAGGCACAGTGCCAGTCAAGAGTGGGATCGGGTATCCACCTGCTGGGAGCAGAGCAGCAGTGACAGGACAGTCATCCACAGAGGGATCCCTCCCATCAGAAGCACGTGGAGGAGTACCAGCGCCCGGCTCCTCAAGTAATGAAGGGAGGAAGCCAGGATCACCCTTGCAGTGCTGAACTGGAATGGGCTCACATGTATACGTGTGTATGTACATACATAAGCAGCCACACACGGAAACAGATGTAAACGTGTGCACGTACATGTGTGGGTTCACACATGCGATCTCCACCCATGCCCACTGAAAGCCCCCAGCAAAGCTCTCCCCAGCTCCAGGTCCTGATTTCTAAATACAGTTCCCCACTGAAAGGAGCCAGGGCTGAGCCCTGAGATGCAGCAAGAGAAGGGGATGAGCCCAGAATGCCCCATGTTCAAGAGTACTCAAAGAATCAGTACATCTCAGGAGGCCACAGAAGCCAAATTCAGAACAATCCACAAATCAATGATATTAATTATTAATACTATGATAGTAATAGATTATACTCCATCAAAGACTACAAATCAATGAGTGAACTGCTTCCAGCCAAGATGACTGTAATCCAGTCCACTGCCTGAACCAAAACAAAACAAAACCACACACACACACACACACACCAGGCACGGTGGCTCATGCCTGTAATCCCAGCACTTTGGAGGCCAAGGCGGGTGGATCACTTGAAATCAGGAGTTGAAGACCAGTCTGGCTAGCATGCTGAAATCTCATATCTACTAAAAATGAAAAATTACCTGGGTGTGGTAGTGCACACTTGTAATCCCAGCTACTCGGGAGGCTGAGGCAGGAGAATCACTTGAACCTGGGAGGTGGAGGTTGCAGTGAGCCAAGATCCTACTACTGCACTCCAGCCTGGGTGACAGAGTGAGACTCTGTCTCAAAACAAAATTTAAAAAACCACACACAAAACACCAAGAACCAAGGAACATGAATCAATGGTTTTCAAGACCATGGACACGGAGGAACAAAGGTCAATGATTCCTCCTTGCAACCCTTAGAGATGGGAAACAAGCCCAGCAAGCCCTCCAGGTATGGAGCGGAAGGCTGGCCGACTCCCTGAGTTGAGGACACAAAGCTGAGTCTGGGGAGATCAGGACAGCTACACTTCCTAGGACTGTGTTCAGGAGAGGAGAAGTACCAGAGAGTCCTGGAGACTGCACAGGGCCCTCGAGTATTCCACAGGGAACTGACGAGTAAGTGCGTGCGGGAACCACCCAGAGGTGGAACAAAACCCGCAGACACCATCAGAGGCACCCATGCTTGGCACTCACACAGGGCAGAGAACAGGGCTGTCCTCACGGGCTGGTCTGGAAAAGCAGAGGAACTCAAGACCAGCTTGCCTCGGCTGTAAGGAATAATTTGTCCTGGACTGACCACTGCTCCAGACCCATCAAATCATAAAGCTTTACTCAAAAGGAAAAAAATCAATCATAGAAATAGCCCCAGCAATGACAGAGCAACTGAAAGAGTTACAGTAACTACTGTCGCTTAGTTATTTCGTATGTTGAAGAAGCACTGAAGTGAAGCAGACACATGGAAGATACTTAATTAAGAAAAAGACCCATCTGGAACTTTTAGAGACGAAAACCTCAACACCTAAAGTGAAAAATACACTAAATGGAATAAGAGCTGATTAGACACTGCAGAAGAAAAGGTTAGCATGAAGACAGAGCAGCAGCAATTATCCAAATGAAACACCAAGAAAAAGGACTAAAAAAAAACCAGATTATCAGTGACTTATGGAACTTCAAGTAGCATGCATATATATATATATATATATATATATATATATATACTTAGAGTTCCCAGAAGAGGGAGCGCAAGAAAAAACATCTGAGGAAATAATGACCAAAAATGTTCTATATCAGGCCACAAGCGGGGGCTCATGTCTATAATCCCAGCACTTTGGGATCACTTGAGGCCAGGAGTTTGAGACCAGCCTGGCCAACATGGCAAAACCCCATTTCTGGAGAGAGATCCAAGACGGCTGATGATTAACAGCTCGGGCACGTACCTCCCAGTGAAAGCGCAAAGAACGAGAGGACGCCACACTTTCAGACGAATATTAGTTGCTCACGGACCAGGAGATTCCCAGTGGAAGAGCTCCACGGGTCGCCAGGGCGACTCTTGTGGCCGGCGTGGCGGTTTTGCTGGTGTCTTAGCACGCCAGTTCTTGGTGCAGAGTCCGGAGATTCCCGGGCAGAAAAACACCATCAATCTTAACACCGCTGTTTTGGCCGGCTCAGTGGATTGCTCAGATTTCGGCGCAGGGAATCAACAAGTTGGACGTCAGAGACCCAGTTAGAAAGTCGGTAATTATAAAGACGACAGACAGACAAATATATAATGAAGGGAAGAAACCAGCGTAAAAAGGTAGAGAATACTCAAAATCAGAATGCCTCTCCCTCTACAGGGGATTGCAATTCCTCATCAGTAACGGAACAAGGCTTAATAGATTACACATGTGTTCCAATAACAGAAGCAGGTTTCAAAACGTGGGTGACAAGAAACTTCTGTGAATTAAAAGAACTTGTTCTAACCCAATGCAAAGAAACTAAGAACCTTGAAAAAAGGTTTGACGAAATGTTAACGAGAATGGACAATTTAGAGAAGAATATAAGTGAATTGATGGAGCTGAAAAACACAACACGAGAACTTCGCGAAGCATGCACAAGTTTAAACAGTCGAATTGATCAAGCAGAAGGAAAGATATCAGAAGTCGAGGACCAGCTCAGTGAAATGAAACGAGAAGACAAGAATGCAGAAAAAACGATGAAAAGGAATGAGCAAAGTCTCCAGGAAATATGGGACTATGTGAAAAGACCTAATTTATGTTTGATAGGTGTACCTGAATGTGATGAAGAGAATGAATCCAAGTTGGAAAATACTCTTCAGGATATCATTCAGGAAAATTTTCCCAACCTGGCAAGGCAGGGTAATATTCAACTCCAGGTAATACAGAGAACACCACAAACATATTCTTCAAGAAGACCAACCCCAAGGCACATAATCGCCAGATTTATTAGGGTTGAAATGAAGGAGAAAATACTAAGGGCAGCCAGAGAGAAAGGTCAGGTTACCCATAAAGGGAAACCTATCAGACTTACAGCAGATCTCTCAACAGAAACCCTACAAGCCAGAAAAGAGTGGGGACCAATATTTAACATCCTTAAAGAAAAGAACTTTCAACCCAGAATTTCCTATCCAGCCAAACTAAGCTTTATGAGTGAAGGAAAAATTAAATCTTTTGCGAACAAACAAGTACTTAGAGAGTTCACCACCACCAGGCCTGCTTTTCAAGAGCTTCTGAAAGAAGCACTATACATATAAAGGAACAACCAATATCAGCCTTTCCAAAAATATATCAAAAAGCAAAGAACTTTAACACAATAAAAAATTTACATCAACTAATGGGCAAAACAGCCAGCTAGCATCAAACGCCGGTATTAAACTTACATATATTTTAATCGGATAAAAAGCCAAAACCCATCGGTATGCTGCATCCGGGCCCATCTTACATGCAACAATACACAAAGACTCAGAGAGAAGGAGGAAGATTTACCAATCAAACAGAGAGTAAAAATAAACCAATAAACAAAAAGCAGGAGATGCAATTCTCGCCTCTGATAAAGTAGACTTTAAAGCAACAAAGATCAAAAGAGGCGAGGAATGACATTACATAATGGCAAAAGGATCAATGCAACAAGAAGAGCTAACGATTCTATAGATCAACGAGATGGAAAATTAACAAGGATATTCAGAACTTGAACTCAGACCCGGAACAAGTAAACTTAATAAACATTTATAGAACTCTCCACTTCAAATACACAAAACATACATTACCACCTCACACCTATTCCAAAGGTGACTATATAATTGGAAGTAAATCACTCCTCAGTAATCGCATAGCATTTCATAGGTTTAAATTAAATATTGGTTGGCTGTTTGTTATCTTCTTCCCTTATTCCTTCCTGACTACATCATTAAGTATAATTATCAGTATAAAAGAGGTTTTCAATACCCATTACTAAATTGCATTCTAGCCTGGGCAAGAAATCAATACTCCCATTCTCTCTCCTTCTTTCTTTTCCTTCTCCCTCCTCCCCATTCTGTCTCTCTCTTTCTCTTCCTTTTTCCTCCTTCCTATTTTCCTCTTTCTAAAAAAAAAAAAAAAAAAAAAACACCCCATTTCTACTCAAAATACAAAAATTAGCCGGGTATGATAGTGCGCTCCTGTAATTCCAGCTACCTGGGAGGCTGAAGCACAAGAATCGCTTGAACTCAGGAGGTGGAGGCTGTGGTGAGACGAGATTGCACCACTGCACTCCAGCCTGAGTGACAGGGTAACACCCTGTCTCAAAAAAGAAAAAAAGAAAAATTTCTAAATTAGATCAAAACTATAATCCAGGCAGTCTGAATCACGGTGTGACGAAGGGGTAGGTGGTGGGATCTCACCATGGGTCCAAGTAGCCCTTTCTCTGCCTTGCTTGCTTGAGCTTCAGCAGAATTCGAAATGGCTGGCTGTTAAGGCTGGGAAGGGCTCCAGAAAGGCCAAGACGAAGGCCGTTTCCCGCTCGCAGAGAGCGGGCTCGCAGTTCCCAGTGGGCCGTATTCACCAACACCTGAAATCCAGGACCACCAGTCCTGGACAAGTGGGCGCGACTGCCACTGTGTATACGGTATACATGCAGCCACCCTGGAGTACCTCACCACAAAGGTACCTGAACTGGCAGGAAATGCATCGAAAGACTTAAAGGTCAAGTGTGTGACTCCTCGTCACTTGCAACTTGCTACTGATGGATCTGAAGGGTTGGATTCTCTCATCAAGGCTACAGTTGCTGGTGGCGGTGTCATTCCACACACCCACATATCTGTGACAGGAAGAAAGCGTAACAGAAAACTGTCTAAAGGATGCCTGGACTCCTTGTTCTCTCAGAACTCTACTCTATCAGCTGCCCACTGCTGCTGATTCCAGTGGACTACATCTCTGAAAAACACAATTTTGCCATTTTGTAATTCTATTTGAGCAAGCTGGAAGTTTAATTAGCTTTCCAACCAACCAGATTTCTGCATTCAAGTCTTAACCATATTTAAGTGTTACTGTGGCTTCAACGAAGCTATTGAATCTGAAGTAGTAGGTTTTGATTGTTTTTAAAAAAACTGTTTGGATTTTAATTGTGATGCAGAAGTTATAGTAGCAAACATCTGGTTTTATATAGACATTATTTCCACTCTAGTGGATAGGCTCAATAAAGGTCATATCCCAATAAATAAATAAATAAAACTATAAACCCCAAAACCCTAAGCACAAGAAATATGAAGAAATCTGCACCAAAGCATACCATCATCAAACTGTTAAAAACCAATATAAAGAAAAAAAAACTTATAATGCAAAGAAAAAAAGTCACTTTATATGCAAAATAACAAAACAATACTGAAAGATTTATCATGGGAAACAACAGAAGCCAAAAGATGTGAAACATCTTCAAGTTCTAAAAGGAAAAAAAAAAACCGTCAAACTAGAATTTCTCAATGTACAAAAGGCAAAAGAACTTGTCAAACAGACGAGCCACACTGCAGAAACCCTCAGTCAGAAGGACATCCAGGTCAGAGGAAAACCCGGATCTGCACAAAGGAAGACAGAGACAGCAATGGAAATGGCAGCTGGGTGGGTCAATATGCGCCACGCCTCACACTTGTCATCCCAGCACTTGGTGAGGCCGAGGCGGGCGTATCACCTGAGGTCAGGAGTTCAAGACCAGCCTGGACAACATGGCAAAACTGGTCTCCACTAAAAACACAAAAATTTAGCTGGGCGTGGTGGCGGGTGCCTGTAATCCCAGCTACTTGGGAAGCTGAGGCAGAAGAATCACTTGAACCTGGAAGGTAGAGGTTGCAGTGGGCCGAGATCTCACTACTGCACTCCAGCCTGGGTGACAGAGTTACACTCCGTCACAAAAGAAAAAGAAAAAAAAAAGACCTATTTTTCTATTTTTAATCTCTCCAAGGCATAACTATTTAAGGCAAAAATATTAACACTGCACTATGGGGTTTTAACATATATAGAAATGTATGACAATAATAACAAAGGCTGGGAGGGAGAAAAGGGAAGTAAATGGTACAAAGTACAAAGTTCTAATACCACGCATCAAGCAATATAGTATTACCTGAAGGAAGAATATGGCAAGTTAGATGTACTCTATAAATCCTAAAGCAACTACTCAAATAACATAAAGAGTTTTGCTTTTAAATCTAAAATCTTAAATATTATCAACTTACTCCTTTTTTAAACAGATGATAATAAGACTGAAAAAAGAAATAGGCTCTCTATTAGAATGTAATTTTAAGGTAAAAAAGTCTCATTCCAAATGGCCACAAAAGCTATAGCTAACAATAAAAATGCAAAACTTAAATGAAATTAAAGGGCAGAAAAAAAGTCATAAAAAATGGAAAAACATATATACCATGTTTCCTGATTCAAGATGACTCATGATAAAAGTTCTTCTCAAATGAATTAACAACTTATTCAAGGCAATCCTCATCAAAATGCCTCCAACCTTCTCTTTTTCAATGGATATCCCATTTATCTCCTGCGGTGTAACAAGCCACTCCACACTGTAGTGATTTAAAACTTTCTTTTGCTCACGGATCTACAACCTACAGAGAATGTGGTGGGGACCCAGGTCTCTGCTCCACCTGGCGTCAGCGGTATGTGGAGGCTGGAAGCTAAAACACACACAGCAGGACTCAGCTGGGACAGGCTGAACACCTCTGGGTGGCCTTCCCACGGGGCTGCTCGGCTTCCTTACAGCCTGGTGGCTGGGCTCTAAGAACAAGCATCCCGAGAGAATCCAGCAGAAGACGTGTTATCTTTTACTACTTCATCACCAGTATCACAGTGTTGCTTCTGCCCCAGTCAGAGGCTCACCCAGATTCAACTGAAGGAAATGCAGGCCCAGTCTTTCAACAGAGGGAAGTCACTGTCACATAGAGAGGAGCATGTGGGATGGTTATGCTGCTACAGCCATCTTGAGAAAATAAATTTGGACACACAACATGTGGAAGGGAAAATGTAGACAGCCACAAGGGTTATTTTAAAAGAAAGATACTGATACATATTATAAAAGTGTAATAATTAAAAGTCTGATTCTGGCACAGGATAGACAATGATCAATAGAACCACGGTGTCCAGAATACTGTGCATACAGGATGCTGGTTTAAAAAAAAGGTGACATTCCCAGTAAGTGGAGAAAAGACACGCTATTATGAAATGGCGTTGCTATGCGTTCAGACAATAAAATTAGACCCTCAACCCCCACAGCTCCTACCCACATAAAAATAACTTGAAGCTATACAGGTTCCAATATAAAATATCAATTACAAAATTATTGAAGAAAATACAGAAAATCAGCTATCTTCAGACAGATAAGGCCTCCCTAAGCAAGATACACTACCCAAAAGCCATTCTGTAAATGACATATTTCAGTCCATGAAAACTGCAATAGTTTAAAATACCTAAGCACCAAATAATACATCAACCACTCATACAAAACAAAAACTACAGGAGATGCAAGAGGAACAGAAACACACCAGTAAGAGAAGACTTTACCACACCACTGTCAGTTAAAGATCGGCCAAATGGACAAAATTTGAAATACAAATGACCTAAACAACACAAGCAGGAAGATAGGTCTTACAGATAAAAATTTAACATTACAGTCTGGAAACAGAGAAAATAGATTCTCAAACGTTCATGAAATGTCCACAAAAATTGATCATAATAGTCAAATTTATAAAATTTTAAAAATAAGTTTTATAAAGCAGAGATATAAACACTTTCTGACCACAATGCAATAAAGCTAGAAATTTCTAAACAAAAATTTTTTTAATCTTTTTTTCCCTGGAAATTAAAAAGCTTTCTGCTAAACAACTATTTAATGAAAGAGAAATACAAATCAAAAATAAAAAATTTCTGAAAAATGATAAAACAATGGGATACATTTAAAGTAGTAACCAGAGAAACATTCATAACTTTATAAAGACCTGTATCAATAAAATTTTAAGAATGAAAATAAATGCATTTCAAACTCCCCCAAACTAGAAAATGAACCAAGTAAACCATGAGAATACAAAAAGAAGGAAATAATAAAAATGAAAGTAGAAAATGAGGTAGAAAACAGATAAATATTTCAAAACTAACAATAAATCAGATGAATACATTAAAATCCTGGTTCTCTGGTGGTAGGAGGAAATCAAACTAGCTAATTTAATCAAGGAAGAAAAAGAGGAAGCACAAATGCACAAAATAAGAAATAATGATGGGGGGCACACCACGGTGGTTCACGCCTATAATCCCAGCACTTTGGGAGATCACCCGAAATCAGGAGTTCGAGACCAGCCTGGCCAAGATGGTGAAGTTCCCTCCCTACTAAAAATACAAAAATTAGTCAGACGTGGTGGCGGGCACCTGTAAGCCATCTACTGGGAGGCTGAGGCAGGAGAATCGCTTGGACCTGGGAGGCAGAGGTTGCAGTGAGCCAAGATTGCGCCACTGCATTCCAGCATGAGTGACAGAGCGAGACTCAGTCTCCAAAAAATAAAAAAGAAATAATGATGAGAAAATAACTACTGACAGGACATTTTGAAAGTCAAAAAAGGCCGGGCGCGGTGGCTCACGCCCGTAATCCCAACACTTTGGGAGGCCGAGGCGGGTGGATCACGAGGTCAAGAGAGTGAGACCATCCTGGTCAACAAGGTAAAATCCCGTCTCTACTAAAAATACAAAAATTAGCTGGGTATGGTGGCGCACGCCTGTAATCCCAGCTACTCGGGAGGCTGAGGCAGGAGAATTGCTTGAACAGGGGAGGCGGAGGTTGCGGTGAGCCAAGATCGCACCATTGCACTCCAGCCTGGGTAACAAGAGCGAAACTCCATCTCAAAAAAAAAAAGACCACTTTGTATACCTCAATGAAAATAAATTTTAAAACTTAACTAAAATATGTAATTTCCAAGAAAAATGTAGTTTATCAAAATTAACGAATGGCTGAAACAGACCAATTTTCATCAAAGAAATACAAAAAAGTACCTGGCCCAGCTATTTCCCAAAATTCCATCAAACCTTAGAGATCAGAGAGCTCCAGTGCTACATAAATTACTTCAGAAACAGAAAGTAAACGAAAACTTCCAAAATTTTAATGAATTAAGTAGAACATCAATACCTAAACCTCATAAAGAGAGCATAAAGCCGGGCAAGGTGGCTCACGCCCGTAATCCCAGCAGTTTTGAAGGCCAAGGCAGGCGGATCACAAGGTCAGGAGTTCAAGACTAGCCTGGTCAATATGGTGAAACCCCATCTCTACTAAAAATACAAAAATGAGCCAGGCATGGTGGCGTGTGCCTGTAGTCCCAGCTACTTAGGAGGCTGAGGCAGAAGAATTGCTTGAACCTAGACGACGGAGGTTGCAGTGAGCCGAGATTGCGCCACTGCACTCCAGCCTGGGCAACAGAGACTCCGCTTAAAAAAACAAAAAGAAAGAGCATAAAACAAAAGTTACTGATCCACCACTTCACCACTTGTGAATTATAGATGCAAAAACTCCTAAATAAAATTTAAGTGATAGACTCCAATACCACATTAAGAAAATAATACTATTCTAAGTGGGATTTATATCAGGAATGCAAATATAGTTCAATATTGAACCATCACACCTGTAGTCCCAGCACTTCAGGAAGCTGAGGCAGGAAGATTGCTTGAGGCCAGGAGTTTGAGATCAGCCTGGGCAACATGGTAAGATCCCGTCTCTACTAAAAATATAAGAAAAAAAAAAGCCAGACGTGTTCCCAGCTACTTGAGAGGATGAGGTGGGAGGATGGCTTCAGCCTAGAGGGGCGGAGGTTGTAGTGAACCAAGATCACACCACTGCACTCCAGTCTGGATGACAGTGAGACCCTGTTTCAGGGAAAAAAAAAAAAAAAAAAATCAGCCAGACTGTGGCTCACACCCGCAATCCTAGCACTTCGGGAGGTAGAAGGAGGTGGATGCCTTGAACCTAGTTCAAGACCAGCCTGTGCAACGTGGTAAAACCCCATCTCTACAAAAAACACACAAAAAAGTAGCTGAGCATGGTGGCACATCCCTGTAGTCTCAACTACTCAAGAGGCTGAGGTAGGAGAATCACTGAGCCTGGGAAGTCAAGGCTGCGTGACCCAAGAACCTGCCACTGCACTCCAGGCTGAGTGACAGAACGAGACCCTATCTTAAAAAAAAAAAAAAAAGAATTTTAAAAATCTCTAACAAACTAAACTGTAAACACAAAAGTAGACTTGCACAAAGGAAAGACATCCCTTGTTCCTGAGTATGTCTCAACATCTTGAACATGTTAGTTCTACACATGGGAATGTATAAACTTAGTTTGATCACAACAAAAATACCTAAATTAAACATGCAAGAGTAACTATGAAAACCTTGAAAAGGATGAAGCTGAGGGAGACGTTAACACACACTATGATGTACACTGTCCAAAAGGAGAAGTTTAGCTGCGCAAATCTGGAGCTGTTCTCAGCAGGTCTGTTCCTAGTTGTGGCATGTGTGTAGCAATTCTGAAACTATCTTATGCATATTGTAGCACGGAGCAAATACGTAAATGTGTTATGTTGTTGAAAGCAGAAATAAATGAGACAGAGGCAAGAAAGAGCCCTCCAGGTTGTAACATCAGAGGCATCAGTATCATCCCATCAGCTCTGTCAACCGAAAGGGTGCAGAAGGAGCCACGCCCCCACAGCAGCGAGCACACCTGCTGCCAGAGGAACCAGGTCTCTGTGGAGACACAGCTGATGCCAGCGCAAGGGCAACGAACTCCCAGAACCTAAAACATCTTGGTATGCCACAAATGATTAGAAGGTGCTCAAAAGAACACAGGAGCCAGCCTGAAGTGACTCTTGATGGCCAAATCTGGGACAACGTGAGCATCAGAATAAGCAAAGGTCACTGCTCTGACCACTGCCTGAACAGAAAGCCCCGTGGGCACTCCCCAGATGGGCTGACGAAGGTGGGTGGAAAGGTCAGCACCCTTGGTAAAGACTGGCTCAGGAAAGAATCACCGCAGGGTGAGGCGCAGGACACTTATGCGGTCCGAGTGGCTCCCCAGAGATGGCTTACTGATTGCAAAGGGACAACAGCCCCGCACCAGGGAGAAACGGAACAACTCCTTAATAGGAGTGACTGAATCCAACGTTACCAACCAGGGCTTACGGAGAGAAGAGCTGGCACTGAAGGCCAGGGAGAGCATCCTTCACGGGGCTGGCCCTGGGCTGCCTCTGGGAACTTGGACCGGGAGAGGGCCCCCAGCCCGTGGGGTAAGAGGAGCTCAGCAGGCCTGCACCATCGGTGCCCTCAGCGCAGTTTATGCTAAACGCTTGCTTTCTGGAACCGTGGGATGTCAGTGCACGCCAGGCAGAGGCGGCCTAAGGAGCAGCCCTATGAAAACCCTGGGCACAGTCTCTGGCAGGCTTCCCTGGTGGAAAACACATCCTGTGTGTCCTCACTCGCTGCTGGGGATAAGCCCCGCCTGTGTGGCGCCTCTGGGAAAGGAGGCAGAGCAAAGTCAGCAGAGAAGGGGTGAAGTCTGAGGACAATCGGGTGCAGACTTACAGTTCCTGTCCCGAATCACAAACAACTCCCTCCGCGCCTCGGAGGCCACAATGCCACGGCGTGTAATAATCTACATATTGTCTATGCTGCTAAATCTTGCTTTATTTAAGTCAAAATACACAGGAAGAAATGCCCCACAGAATTTTCTATTGGTTGATGACAGGAGAAGTGTGTCAAGAAAGAGAAGGTTCTTTCTAGATTCATGAACACACAACTGGAAAATACAAATGAAGGCTGTGGCGGTCACGGCGGTGACACCCACTAGTTCCACAGAGAGTCACGGGGCACCTCCTGCCCAGGCATGGCAACAGAGGGGAAGGACATGGTCCTGGCCTCACGGGTCACATGCAGGCAGAAGAGACAACACAGATAACCAAGGACAATGGAGCCAGGATGGGAACATGGGCGTCATGAGAACAAAACATAGCTCAGGCTATGCCTAGCAGCCATGGGACAGAGGGAGACAGCTCACAATACTCGAGGCACAGGAACAGGACTGTGCTGGGGGCCAAAGTGAGCACAGCACACTGGACACAGGCGCAAACACGCAACAGCAACCCCCCAACACTTGGCCCAGGAATGAAGGGACGACCCAAACACAGTACATGAAAAAGTACATTTGAAAAATGCCAGCTGCCTCCACAAAGCCTAGCCCCATCAATTTTCAACCCCATCCCACCGCGCTTCCTCCCCTCCCTGATACTTACACAGCACTCTGTCCAGTAAATATGGAGGAAAGGAAACGTGAGCAGAGCTTTGTTTCCTTCTTTGGGCAACAGCTCCTCTTTGAACTGAACAAAGTTAGACTCTAGGTGAATCATCTTGGGAGCCCGGCCATAGGACCTGTAAACAGTTGTTTGAAGTCACTGAGAAAACAACTAAACAACGTTCATCAGAAGAGGGCACACAGAACAACAAATAACGTGATCGCATCCATGCGTTCAGAGCATATGTACCGACCCCAAATCATAACTACACTGTTCTGTTCAAAATCACTCTATGAATTATTTTAAACAGAGTTCACATGTACATGTCAAAGCTGTATTTCCATAAAATCTTTCATTTTCTTCAAGGATACAGGCACAGTAATACATTCATCCAAGTATTCCATTTAACCAGGGCCACTACAGACTTAACAATGGGTTTTAGTGTAACTGAATCTATGTCACCATAAAAGAATTAAAATATGTCCCAAATGTCCAAAATGCAGCTTTAACTTATGAAAGCTTTAGGGCTGCATTAGTATTTTTGGAACAACTTGTATTTTATCCAAGAAACAAAATTACTTGGTGTAAGAAAACAGATTGTTTGCAGAGCACAAATAATATAGCAGTACAAACCTCTATTTTATTCTCAACCCAAGAAGAAAGAAGCCATCAAGAAATCTCACATGCCCCTGCATCTCCTCCAAGGCTCTCGGTGACGACCTAATGATGCTTCTAAAAGTGAACGCACTGCACGGATCTCCGTGCCACACCTGTTCTTCTCACTCCTAGCAGCTGCGTCTCTTCTGAATGTTATAGCTGAATTTTTTTTTTTTTTATCCAATCTAAGGATGCTGTGTTTACTAAGTTAAAACCAACCATCATTAATGTGATTACACTGATGCTCAAATATGTGCATTCCTATTTGCCAGCTTTATTTTTCCCTGTCCTCTGGGAGAGTAATCAAGTTTTCTTTTTCCATCTTTCTTCTCTGCCAGTTTGAAAGTCTTACCATCTATTTCTATTCTACTGTTGGCTGCACTTTAATTCTTAGTATGTAACATAACGCTTATTACAAAAACTAAAGTTGAAGTCTATCCTCACTTCTCTCTGTTCTGCTTCACACACATCTGAAATTTTAGATTTTTTTTTTTTAAGTGACATCTTAACTTCAGCAAAACATGCCACGTTGCTGGCAAACATTGCTTTCACCCTGGGTCTCTGGGTTCATTTTCCTTCATACTGGGATACATCCTTTAATTACTCAGAGGATGGCGAGGTTTCTGATCTCACAGATGTCTGAAAATACTTTTATTCACTTCAGTGCACCTACCTCCACATCAGGACAAGCAATGAACATGGTAACTTAATGGGACTCTGCAGTAGACATGAATGGCTTTCTGCACACAGAAGCAATGGAGCAGAAACCCCAGCCATCCTGGGCCCAACACGGCCACCTGGAGGCCTAGAGGAAATACTTCTCAGCACCAGTGGCTGACGCAAGGCCCTCAGGGTGGAACACCGTCTTCACTCTGGACGGCACTGCGAATGATAAAGAATTCAGGCCGGGCGCGGTGGCTCAAGCCTATAACCCCAGCACTTTGGGAGGCCGAGGTGGGTGGATCACAAGGTCAAGAGATCGAGACCATCCTGGTCAACATGGTGAAACCCCGTCTCTACTAATACAAAAAATTAGCTGGGCATGGTGGCGCGTGCCTGTAATCCCAGCTACTCAGGAGGCTGAGGCAGGAGAATTGCCTGAACCCAGGAGGCGGAGGTTGCGGTGAGCCGAGATCGCGCCATTGCACTCCAGCCTGAGTAACAAGAGCGAAACTCCGTCACAAAAAAAAAAAAAAGAATTCTAGGGTCTGGGTAGTCCTGAGGGGGCTGCTTGTAAACTTATTTTATGTTGCATTTTAAATGGTGCTGTTAGAAACTCTGTATTTGGTTCTTCTTCCTCTTCTGATTCCCTGGAGTGGTTTTCTGTTTGCATTCTTTTCTTCATTCTGTTTGATATTCACCAGGCTCCTGCAGTATCCTGACTCCCTTCTGGAAGAATCTTGACAGCCATTCTTCAAATGTCACCTGTCCTCTGTTCCCTCCACTCTCCTGAAACGCCATTCAGGTAGATCCTGGAGCTTCTCAAGTCATCCTCCAGGGCCAGCTTTTCTTCTATGCTCTCCAGCTCCTGCTCTTAGCACTGACCTCCAAAGTCTCTAAGCTCAATTCTTCCAGCTCACTAATTTGCTCTTCAGCTATACAGCTTGCTCAGCACATCTGGTAAACTTTGTTTCAATTTTCATTTCCTAGATCCAATCAATTAATTTTAAATTTATGCTTTTTATCAAAGTAATAAATACATACTATTTTATTTTATTTAATAAATAAAACTCCAACCTCTGCCTCCTGGGTTCAAGCAATTCTCCTGCTTCAGCCTCCCAAGTAGCTGGAATTACAGGCATGCTCCACCACACCCAGCTAATTTCGTATTTTTAGAAGAGACAGGGTTTCACCACCTTGGCCAGGCTGGTCCCAAACTCCTGACCTCAGGTGATCCACCTGCCTCAAACTCCCAAAATGCTGGGATTAAAGGCATGAGCCACTGCGCCCAGCCAAGATACATACTTCAATACAAAGAGTACTAAAAGGGTTTTCTCTCTCTCCCTCTCTACCCCCTCACCCCCAACCAACACACACACATCCATGTCTTAGTCTGCTGTCTGCTGCTATAACAGAGTATCACAGGCTGGGTAAATTACAAGCAAGAGAAGGTTATTGAGCTCACAGTTCTGGAGGCTGGGAAGTCCAAAGTTCAAGGTGCCAGATTATGTGAGGTCACTCTGTTTCTTTAGAACTGAGGCTTTTAACTCGTGCTACTTCGCCTGTTCACATAAATGTCTGAACAACATATACTTACTTAAAAATGTACTTCTTAAAAAAAAATGAAGAGGGGGGCACGAGGTCAAGAGCGTGAGACCAGCCTGGCAAACAGAGTGAAACCCTGTCTCTACTACAAATACAAAATTTAGCCCAGTGGTGGCATGTGCCTGTAATCCCAGCTACTCAGGAGGCTGAGGCAGGAGAATCACTTGAAACCAGGAAGCTGAGGTTGCAGTGAGCCGAGATCTCGCCACTGCACTCCAGCCTCGGCAACAGAGCTAGACTCCATCTCAAAAAAAAAAAAAAAATGAAGAGAGGAACACAGCCAAAAAACATACAACCCACACCTTCTCCATTCCATCGGTTCTCTTGGAAGCTGCTGAGAGAGCGTTGGATAAACAGAGGTAAATAAATTCTGATCTCCAGCACCTATAAAGGGAAGAAAGAGAAATTCAGTTACCACATTTTTAGGTGAATACAAGTAAAATGGGCTCTAAAGTTCATGAAGTTGGTATTTTTAGATCATTTTATGCTTAGTAAAATGATATTGTAAGACTGTCCTGTATCTGTGCCTCTATATAACAAATCTCAGGAAAACCCAGCATGGGGCCGATGTGGTGAAACTGAACCCTCATGATACCTCCATGAGGTGGGTGTAATTTTCCCCAGAAAAAAAAATGGGGATCAGAGAAGGTGAATAACTTGCCCCAAGGACACAAAGCTAAGAAGAGATGGAGCCGGCTCTCCCTCAGCCAGAGCTGTGTTCCACAGCCCCACTTTCTCCCAGACAGCCAAAAATCCATGCAGAAAAGGCAACCAAACTTCACCAAAATCAGCTCACTGTTCAACCAAATGCCAGAAGGACCTACAATTTATAGGTGGCTCCCCGTGTGCAAATATTACACAAGGCACCTGCCAGGCACCGTCTCATTCTGTACTCCCCATGACTTCTGGGAGGAAAGGCACAAACAGGACCCCAATTCACAGATGAGGAAAGTCAGCTTTGAAGGCCAATGTGCTCAGTGCACAGATCTGACAGCGACAGACACAAGTCGGGACTCCAGCTTGCAGCTGGCTTTACACTGCACACTCGGTGTTAGTTCAGCTCTTCTATCTTCACTTTCATAGAAATGAAAAATCCATTTTGTTCTCATAAAATGATAAAAGAACTATATTACACTTAAGCTAAAAAAGAACCTTTTAATATAGATGACTAAAATTCTTATACTCAGAGGACCTCTTCAGTTTAGTAAAACCATTTTCCAAATTGCTTGTATATTGACCTTCAAGAAATCACTGGGAATTGTGTGCCATTAACCCATCTGCTTATTTTGCTATCAAGAACCTAAAAATAAAAAGCCTCCTGAAACTCATATAATGATATCAAGTCACTGGGAAAGGGTAATGACATTTCTGGGCAGATGGCAAGGTGAGCGGGCAGGGCGCTGGGAGCCTCACTGCCTGGTCCCCATCTCAGTTCCATCACTGACCAGCTGACTACACCTGGGGAGACCGTTTACCCCTCCTGTGCCTCCGGGACAAGGGAAATGGGAAAATGAGCTCGGCCAGAGGGGCTGCAGTGAGGATTAAATGAGTTAACACAGTCAGTCACCTCGAACAAGGCATGGCACACAGTGGCTACAAAGGGACTATTACTACACTTTGTTAACACAAAAACAATGCTTATGTTTGAACTTACCACTTTTCATCTTGTTCATTCATTTGGTAGTCATCTTAGAAATCAATAAAACGGGCCAGGCGTGGTGGCTCACGCCTGTCATCCCAACACTTTGGGAGGCTGAGGTGGGTGGATCACCTGAGGTCGGGAGTTCCAGACCAGCCTGACCAACATAGAGAAACCCTGTCTCTACTAAAAATACAAAATTAGCTGGGCATGCTGGTTCATGCCCGTAATCCCAGCTACTGGGGAGACTGAGGCAAGAGAATCGCTTGGACCAGGAGGAGAGGTGCCAGTGAGCCGAGATGGTGCCACTGCACTCCAGTCTAGGCAACGAGAGCGAAACTCCGCCTCAAAAAAATAAAAAATCAATACAAGAAGAAAATCTTTAGTTAGCGTCTGGTTTCTTAACTTTGACAATTTCTGTTGTCTTGTTAAACAGTTCCAAGATTAATATATTAAAAATCATTACTCTTTGCTAAGTGGAAAGTAAGCCAACTAAATGGAAGCTTTCTCCTCTTCCACTTGGTTTTCTATGTAAAACTACACACACACACACACACACACACACACACTCTCTCTCTCTCTCTCACACACACACACACTGCCCTTGCAATACAGTTACTTCACGTAAGTACACAAATAACATCCACACAAAGTAGAAGAGGAACTGCCTCCGACACCCGCTCCCAGCTCTTCTCCCGGGGAGCCTGCTGTACAGTAAGACTCATCCAGAAGGAGATTCCCAAGCATCCGTCTCTCGCATCCGTCGCGGACTAACTCTCTAACCTGCGTTCACCCGGAGACGTCCGGTCCAGCAGCACATCCACCCGTGGCAACGTGTCATCTGACTTAAGTAGGGATCTGACCTGTGACCATCTGACCTCAGTTACCTGTTACGGGCTGAACTGTGTCCCACAAACATCTACCTGTTGAAGCCCTAACCTCCAGCACCTCAGAATACAAGCATGTGGAGATAAGATCTTCAAAGCTGATAAGGCAGTTTAGTTAAAATGAGGTCTTCAGGATGGGCCCTAATCCAACTGCCTGGTGTCTTTATAAGAGATTTGGTCACACAGGAGGGATGCAGGAAGGCCCCAGGAGGACACAGAGGCCCACACTGCCAATGCCTGGACCTGAAATGCATGTCTGCTAAGCCACCCAGACTGTGACTCTGTGACGGCAGCCCTAGTACACTAAGATAGTGCCCTGAAGTAGATTTGAAGGCCAAATTCTAACCCACTGAAGCTCTGCATTGATTGTGAAGAAAAACCACCACAATTTTCTCAGCATATCCAAGCATTATTTTAATATACTCTTAAATCTTCACATCAAGTCTTATGAAATTAGAGATGCCTTTGAAAATGGGGTATGGAGAACCAGCACATGAAACATGGGGAAGAGCTTAAGTGTAAGAGCCCAAAAGAATTCAATCTTGGCTCATGCAGTAGGTAATTAAATTAACAACACAGACTCTGTAGTTTCCTGAAATAACCTGACCATTAAGCATAAAAGTCACTAGAGCTCTGAGGGCTGAACTGCAAGACAGAGCACCTTCCTGCAGACGATTTTTCATTTTAATCCCACAGCAACAGAGGCATGAGCAAAACCAGTGAGAATTCGGTTGTTAATAAGGCAGCTACTAAGAGCCAAAACGGGGCTTGAGATTCCTGTGCCCACATTCAGAAAACCCTGTTCATAAAGTCACCAAGTTTACTGTTCTGACACAAGAGGCTATTTATTAAAAGAGTCAACTCAGGCCATTTATTTCAATAAGTAAGATCTCCTTTTTTTGGTGATAGAGGAGACCTATGAAAATAATGTATAAGAGCAACTGAAAACGCAACTTCATTGCACACACCCCACACCCCTTTCCCTGTGCATCTCCACACCCACCAGCAGTTCTCGTGCCAACTGGGGAGACAGGGAGATAAGTCCGGGAGATAAGAGGGTACAGCAGGTCAGGGAGCTGGGTGTGCAGATCCCGAGAGCGCATGGGTGCGCAGCATCACCCTGGCTGAACAGCAGGCACTGGAGCCCCTGAATGGGAAGAGACATACAGGGGCTGGAAAGCAGCCACGCAGAGGGACGTGGGCACTCTGTGGAGGGTGCTGCCCGGACCCGCTAGACAGGCCTCCGGGCTGAGGAAGGCCCAGTTCGGAGAATCCCCGGAAAGGGGGGCAGGGCTCTGGGGTCTGATTACATTAAGCAATCAGTTTTCTGATTATTTATGCAGTTGTAATTGGATTTTCTGTTACATGCAATCAGATGACTAACACAGGCCTTAGCTATTTCCTGAATTATTACTGTATTCCCTGAGATTTTTACAAGCACACATTCATGTATTACTTGTGTAATTTAAAACCTTTTATGTTCAAAGCAAATAAGAATTAAACATGGCAGGGGAAAGAATTCAAAAAGATGACTTCAGCGATTTAGTGTAACAGGTTACGTTTCAATAAATTCAATGTCAGTCTGTTAGGCTGCCATAACAAAACACAATAAACCTAGGATGGCTTAGCAACAGCAGACGTGTACTTATCATCTCTGGAGACTGTAAGTCTGATATCAAAGCTTCAGCAGATTCAGTGCCTTGGTCTTGCTGTGCCTTCACATGGCGGAAGGGGCAAGTGAGATCTCTGGGGCCCTCTTTTATGAGGGCACTAACCCCTTTTGTGGGGACTCCACTGACATGACCTAATCACCTCCCCAAGGCCCTATCACCAAATACCATCACATTAGGGTCAGAGAAAAGTTGCTAGTTAACAGAAGTCAAGAGAAGGGCACTTGTTTACTGTCCCCCTAGACTGCACTTTGTGCACACTCTGAACCCTCATATGGAAACCCAAAGCACCAATAACTCCCCTAATTGGCCCAAGGTCAAGCAAATGAGCACCAGGGCTGGGATTTGAACCCAGGTAGCTTGGCTTGGGACTTAATACTATGCTCCTTCCCAACTTCTTAATTCTATTAAGTTTACTACTTATTCTGCAGCAGTTGTTTTAACAATGGTTGGCTTGGCTGGGCATGATGGCTCACACCTGTAATCCTAGCACTTTGGGAGGCCGAGGCGGGTGGATTATGAGGTCAGGAGTTCAAGACCAGCCTGGCCAAGATGGTGAAACTCCATCTCTACTAAAAATACAAAAAATTAGCCAGGCGTAGTGGCAGACACCTGTAATCCCAGCTACTTGGGAGGCTGAGGCTGAGAACTGCTTGAACCCAGGAGGCGGAAGTTGCAGTGAGCCGAAATCGCACCACCGCACTCTAGCCTGGGCAACAGAGCAAGACTCCATCTCAAAACAACAACAACAAAAAAAAGGCTGGCTGAAAATACGGGTTCCAAAAGGCCTTCTGTGGAGAGAGTGAACATTTCTGTCACCTTGTTAGACGTAGTGAACCCCAAGTTTCTCTTTAAAGAATCGGTATGTCAGTATGTTCAGTTCTTTGTCCTCCATTTTAAAGTTTAACTTCCTAGTAGTTTCAGTAAACAACCTTTTCCACCAGTTCTAATCAGAACTGGTCCGGTCCCCTGCTCCGTCCTGACTCATCCTGGTCACCTGGCTCCAGTCAGCTGCTCCGGTCACCTGCTTTGACCTGGGTCACCCCTGGTTCCTGCTCTGACCTGCCCGTAACCATCCTTCCCGCCAAACTACCCACCCTGCCACTCCAACTTGAACCCCTGCTCTCTTTAAAACAGCCAATCAAGATTACTCTAGACTGTTCAGTCTAACCGTAGCCAACAGAGGAACGACACAGCGGTAGGGGCGACCCGTGTCAGGAGTAAGAACCCCTCCCCTCCTTGTCCCGGTGTGTGCTCGCCTCTGCTCCATCTGTGCGACGCACCCTTCTACAGAAGTAAATTGCCTTGCTGAGGACATTTATATTTGAGCACTACTTCTGCTGCGGCACCAAAAATTTTACATATGACAATCTTTTTTACTGTACCAATTCTTGAACATGCAAAGCTGTGACAGTCTTACTTATCACAAAAGTATAAAAGGATCAGGAAGTTATAACCATGAGAGACTGGCAAAGAAAAAACAGAACGTTCAGTTGGTTTGTCACTTTCCTAAATACTTGACATTATATATTTTCAAAGTCAATATTTTTATTTGGAGATTTATGTTGGAGAAAAAAAAATCTTCACATAAAGAGTCTGAATATTTGTTGATACTCTGATACATTACAATTTTTCTTCAAATTCTTTAGTATAATCTTGGTAAGGGTAACAGAAAGTTTTCTAACAAAATGCATCTCTCACTTGATCTTAAACTGCTGAAGATACTGGCAGTGTTTCGACCCGTTAGGAAGGCACTGTCCTCAGCCCTCTGCTAGGCTGTCATGTTTGCAAAGGCTGGCTTATTCTGCAGGGCTTCCTAGGCCGCAGAGCACTAACGGGTGGGAAAGACAGAGCGATGGTATAGCCCAACCCAGGAGTGCTATGGGCTGAGAAAGAACAACCTGGGGGTGGAGGGGTGAAGAATGACAGAAAGCGTCCCGCATCTGGAGGCCCTCAACCCAGGGCTGGAACATCTCCCAGCTGCGACTAAAAGCAGTGGAGTGACTGGACTAGAACTGGAGATGAACTAATATTAAGGACCCTCCAAGCAAGGTTCTATGATTCTATTTCTGAACGAAAAAGTCAAAGGAAATGTGTAATTTATCTAAGATTTGCTTTACAGAAAATTTTCCAGAAATAATGATTCTTTTAAGCCTATTAACAAAAGAAAGCTGCAATCCACTGTTAGGCAGTTCATTCTTGTTTGAAAGCAATGGGTTAGAGAGGGCGTTGTCTTCAAGCCTAAGAACCTATGTGCTTGCCCACAGACCATACATTCATTAATTTCTCCTCAATGGCTTTTGGTAAAACAGGCTTTCAAATGGATGATAAAAAAATCCAAGGTCACAAACTGGGAAGTCATCTCAGCCTGTTCAATAATGCATAAAGTAGATTTGCTATAATTCGTGTATAATGTCGAGGCAGTAATGAAAATTAATGCTTCAGACTGGGAGCTCTTTCATGGCAAAAACTAACATCAAATGCATAATCGTGGGTATGGAAGCCTCCCCAGCACTCCTCCCACAGTATCTGTCCTGAAAGGCCTTCGCATTTGGAGGTGGGGGCAGGGAGTGAAGGTCAATGAGAAAGCATAAAAAAGGATCCAGATGTTATCCAGATTCTCTAGGTAGAAAGCGAGGTTCAGTCTATCCCCTAAAATGATGAGGCAACTGACTCCACACTTCTAGTATAGATACTGTCCTTCCTTCATTAGAAGGCACAGATTTGAGAAGTACAGCAAATGAACCCTCCCAGGGTTCTACACCTCTAAGTCTAAAGGCCAAGCTTAAAGTACCCAGTACCCCCTGCCATTTCATCGCTGGCTTAACGTTACGCCCATTCGGCCTGGCTCTCCTCCAGGTGCTTCCTGTGGTCTCTACCTTCCCTCTTAAACACACACACCCCACACACACATACACCACACACACATACACACACACACCCCCCACACCCCCCCCACACACACATATACACCACACACACACACCACACACACCACACACAACCCCCACACACACATACACACACACACCACACACACATACACCACACACCCCACACACACACACACCACACACCCCCCCCACACACACATACACCACACACACACACCACACACACACACACACACACACACACACAAATGCACGCACGCCCTCTGCTGTTCTCTCTCCCAGCACGCAGTCTATGACACTACTACACTCTGTGGGTGGATCAAAAGAAAACCCACACATTAGTGTTCATCAAGTTTTCTGCTGTGGAAATTCGCAGAAGAGGAACTGCTACACATAAAGGCTAGTCACCAGACAGAAAGCCCCAAAGTCTTTTTCTGTTTTAACTTAAAAGACAAGAACACACAGGCCAAGAATGCTAAGTTGTTAAATGAACTCTTCTAATCAAGGAAACAAGCTGCCTTCTCTAGCCCTCAGAGATCAAACTTAAAATTCAAGAGTTTAAAAACAAAAAGACTGGAAAAAAATGCATCTAAATATAAGAATACTGAGGAATCAGCCTTTAATAGTCAATACATTTTTAAAATAAACACAGCATTACTGTAGCAGTTTGAGCCACAGTACTGTATTTATAAGTTAAAAAGAGATCCTGCCTGTTCCTGGCTCCCCAGTGCCTTAAGGCTTTAGACAGAAGGGCTCCCCAGACTTCCCCTTCACCACAGCCTCTGCTCCAGGACAGCCTTCTCAGTGAGGCCTAAAGGCAGTTTCCCAATGGTGCAACCATTAAGGAGGGAGCTGTGGCAGCATCCAGCACAGTGACATCATCATTTACCTCAGCCAGCAACCCCTCCTGCAGGGCTCCACCCCAACACGTCCATCAGAAAAGTTACAGACAATCTGTGCGCAACTACCGGAAATAATCAAAGACAAAACAACTCAAATTCCACCAAGGGACTAGCAGATAAACCACAGTCCATCTACATCATGGACTTCCGAGAATGATGTCAACATGCTCCTAGTGGGGAGTGGAGTCCGGGAGAAAGTGAGGTGGGAACAGTGTCTGCAGCTGGCAATGTCTTCGCTAAGAAAGGGAAATACAAATATGTTTGAATAGTTTTTATACAGAAGGATAAACCATAACAAATTGAGATCGAATACTCAGGAAGGCAGGAGGTTAGCATGGAGAGGACAGAATGTACTCAAGGTTTCTTTAAATAGACCTCATTTTGTAGATTTAATTCTGGAAGTAAATTTTTTTTTTTTTTTTGAGACGGAGTCTCGCTCTTGTTACCCAGGCTGGAGTGCAATGGCGCGATCTCGGCTCACCGCAACCTCCGCCTCCTGGGTTCAGGCAATTCTCCTGCCTCAGCCTCCTGAGTAGCTGGGATTACAGGCACGCGCCACCGTGCCCAGCTAATTTTTTTGTATTAATAGAGACGGGGTTTCACAATGTTGACCAGGATGGTCTCGATCTCTCGACCTCGTGATCCACCCGCCTCGGCCTCCCAAAGTGCTGGGATTACAGGCTTGAGCCACCGCGCCCGGCCGGAAGTAAATATTTTATATAATTATAAAGCAATTCGATTTTTTTAAGGTTTTCCCTAAAAATAATGAGGAAAAATAAAACAAGTGAACCTAAATGCATACAGATACATTCAGTGGTATAACCTCAGAGAGAGGAACTGAGACAAGTAACTTTAAAACTACAGTAATTTGATGGTTCATTCCTTGTGGAGCATGTCCAAATGCCAAGAAGAATTGCCAGAAACAGTTCTAGATCGGTGTTCACTAGCCCTATTGTTGATGGTGGAGTTAATGGTGTTATTCAGAGACTGTGTAATGCAGGACGAAGCAACTGCGCAATCCCGTGATGCTCTATTCAGCGGCCCCGGCCCTGCAGCACCAGCCCTCCTGGGCATTTGTTAGAAATGCTCATTCTCAGGCGCCACCCAGACCTGTTCATTCAGAAACAGGGAATGGATCCAGCCATCTGTGTGTGCAAAAGCCCTCCAGGTGACTGAAGCAGCATAAGCTTGAGAACCTCTAACTCTACGCTCCTCAAATACCCATGAGATTTGGGATTTTCAGTGTGGAAAAAAGAAAACATAGAAGATGGAGCTGTTAATTAAAACTCTGCAGCCTTGAGTTTTAATCAAAAAGAGTGAACTTATGATGTATTTTATCTTAAAAACACTAAAAACAAAGAACAATTCCTAGGCCAGTGCAGTGGCTCACACCTATAATCCCAACACTTTGGGAGGCTGAGGCAAGTGGATCACCTGAGGTCAGGAGTTTGAGACCAGCCTGGCCAACATGGTGAAACCTCGTCCCTACTAAAAATACAAAAGTTAGTCAGTCAGGTGTGGTGGTAAGCACCTGTAATCCCAGCTACTCACTACTCAGGACACTGAGGCACAAGAATCTCCTGAACCCGGGAGGTGGAGGTTGCAGGGAGGCAGAGGTTGCAGTAAGCCGAGATCATGCCATTGCACTACAGCATGGGTGACAGAGTAAGACCCTGTCTCAAAAAAAAAAAAAAAAAAAAAAATTCCTAGCTCTGTACATTGAAAAGGCCTCACAGCAACTAGAAGCCCAAGCTTGCAGACTATGGTCTTGAAATACTATTTTTCACTAAAAGGAATCAGGGCTCCTTGGCAATTGCTGAGTGCAGATCAGAGCATTAAACGTACGAAACGAGCCCAGAACATCTTGTCATGCTAGATAGGAAAGAATCTGACAAAGACGCCTATATCTTAGACGCCAACATGAAAGAGACTCTACCTGGCCAAAGGGAGACTCTCCCTGGCCAACCTTCACACCAACAAGGCAACAATGCAGTGGACTGAAGCACATCCAGTGCGTTCATAATGATGCGCTTCACAGCCACACGAAACCAACAACAAAAAGAATGCCAACTCGTCACTTCGGAAGGATGCTAGTGAACCAACTCGTCTTTAAAATGGCTACGCAAAGGCAAAGAATCGAGCATACGATGCCTCACTGTGCCACTGGGTAACCAACGACCATAAATTTGTGCACAGACGTGTGTATATATGTACACACACCACTTTTTACGGAAGTATTGCAGCTAATAAGTGAAAAATAAATAGGGGAGTGAGAATATCATTTTGCAACCATTTTGCAACCTTAAGGGAATTAGTGATGTGAGAATAAATGGCTGCCGATTTTACAAAAGGAGAGGCAATCAGCTATTATGCACCTGCTGGAAGAACACCACCACCCGCGAAACAGTCCTGCCGACAAAAAATCCAGCCTGAAGCTGACCCAGCCTCCAGCTCCAACTACCAAAGTCTAGGCAGTGGGACCTCCTCAGGACAAACGAGCCAGGTTCATCAAGTCATAAAGTAAAAAAGGAACGGAAGGAACATGAAGATTTTAAGAGTCTTAAAGGTATTTATCTAAAAACTGTATTTAGGTACTAATTCTAAAGTTTTAAAAATAGACAAAACCACACACTGGAAATTTAAACACTGAATATTTGGTATTAAGAAACATTTTAGGGCTGGGCATGGTGGCTCACATCTGTAATCCCAGCACTTTGGGAGGCCAAGGCAGGAGGATCACCCAAGATCAGGAGTTCGAGACCAGCATGACCAACGTGGTGAAACCCTGTCTCTATTAAAAATACAAAAAAAATTAGCCGGGCATGGTGGCACTTGCCTGTAATCCCAGCTACTCGGGAAGCTGAGGCAGGACAACTGCTTGAACCCAAGAGGTAGAGGTTGCACTCCAGCCTGGGTAACAAGAGGGAAACTCTGTCTCAAAAACAAAACAAAAAAAAAAAAGAAGAAACAAATGTTAGGTATAATTTAAACATACCATGAATGAAAAATAAATTTAAAAATTAAAAAAAAAAATACCGTAGACTGGGTGGCTTAGAAAACATAATCTTTTTCTCTCTTGAAGACCCTATGAAAGAAAAAAATAAATAGAAATTTATTTTCTCATAGCTCTGTAGGCCAAGAAGCCAGAGATCAAGGTGTCAGTAGATTTGGTTTCTGGTGAGGGCCTGTGTCACAGATTGCAGACAGCCAGTTCCTTGCTATTATCCTCAGGTGGTCCTTCGTTGGTTCAAGGGCGAGGTGTCTCCTCACTCTTCCTCACCTAATCCCATAATAAAGGGCCCACCTTCCTGACCTCATCTAACCCTAAGTACTTCCCAAAGGCCCATCTCCTATTCCTAGCACACTGGGAGTCCAGGCTTCAGTGTGTGATGTTGGAAGGGACACATGCAGTTCATAACATCCATTCACGGATAAATTATATGTCTGAGATTCACTTTAAAATAACGTAACACTGGGGAGAATGAGGGGTATAGAGGAGCAAGATTGGGCAATTCACCTAATTGTTGAAGTTGGGTGAAAGGTTTGTCAGATCTCTCTATAATATTCTGTCTACTTTTATATCCATAATAAAATATGTGAAATGTTACAATTCTTCCATGTCCCTTATCCTTCTTTTTCTTTTTTCTACAGCCCTGATCACCTAACATAATTTGTCTATTGTCTATTTCTTGCTGAAATGTAAACTCTCAAAGGGTTAGAATCTTTGCTCTCTGCCATAACCCAAGCCCCTACAGCACAATGCCTGGCATGGAATAGGAGCTCCGTAAACGTTTGCTTACTGATGAGAACAGCCCAACTCCTTCATACTCCACACTAGACAACCCAGAATCCAGAACAGACTACAGGAGAAGTAAAGACAGTGCTGAGTATCAACTTCTCAGAATATGAATTCTGGAATGAGTAAGACTATACTAAAAATTTCTAGTGTATAGCTGACTTAATTCTTAGAATGCTGAAGTGACATTTTTATTTAATTCTATGGCAAAGGCTTTCTCAGCGGCATAATTTTAGGGACAAACCTCCCTGCTTCCATGTGAGCAGATGGTGTCTGACTTCCCTAAGTACTTGGTAAAGCAGGAGTCATCAGACATCCTAATGTTGGTCCAAGCCCTGCTACTAAACAGTTACATTGCTCGTGGTCAGGCACAGCAAAGCCAGCCCTCAACTCAACTTCAAAATGACTTCTGATGGCCCTTCTCATGAACCTGGATGTTTAGAAACTGACTGACTGGTCTAGGTGAATGGAAAGTGCTCACGAATGGTAGGCTACAGATTTAGTTAAAATTACTATCTAAATGGGTTGTTGTCAGCTTCAAGGATCTGCTAAAAAATTTCAACCCTGAAATTGTTTGTTCTTTCTTTTTTTTTTTTTTTTAAAGAGACAGGGTCTCACTCTATCACCCAAACTGGAGTGAAGTGGCACAAACACGGCTCACTGCACCCTTGAATTCCTGGTCTCAAACAATCCTCTGGTCTGTCTCCCAAGTAGCTGAGTCTAGAGGCACACACCATCATGCCCAGCTAACTCTGAAATGTATACAATGGCTTCAAACTGCTAACAGATCTCAGTTAAAAATAAGAAAAATGTCTAAACATACAATGGTCCCTGTGGTCCCTGTCACTGTTTTTTTTTTTTTATTTTGCAAACAGAGGCCTAAAATAATATTCAGAAATGAAACACCATGTAACAAACATCCACAAAGCCATGTAAGGGAGAGAGTACAGAAGAGGTTCAACTTTTTCTAAGAAGGGATCACCCCACCTTGCATGCACATGTAGAACCCAAAAGCCCAGATGTCAAGATAACATTCCCTTGGTCAGGAATACAGGAAGGACAAACCTTCAAAGACAGACGCAGCTATCTAAAACCAAAGACGCTTGATGAATGCAGGCCACTGTGTGCTCGGTAGCTAACATAGACAGTGGTGCAGCAGGCGGCATGGTGCCCACAACATCCTAACCCTCAAAACCTGTCAATGTGACCTTACTTAGGAAAGGGGTCTTTGTAGACTTAAGTTCAGGAGCTCAAGATGTGATTATCCCAGATCATCCGGCTAGGCCCTATATATAGCTAGATTCTAGATATATTCCAAAGGCAATGCCAGTTGTGAGAGAAAAAAGAAGTCACAAATTACTCCGAAGTTATCAATTTTTAATTTAAAAACAAATATTCTCTAAGGCCAAAGTACTGTGAATATATTTGAAATTCACGTTAAGAGCAGATACAGAGGAAAGATTTGAGGAGGAAAGATGGAGGGTGAGACACAGGCAAGGAAGCCACAGGGGGCTGAGGCAAACTCAACCAGAGGCCAGCACTGAGGCGGGCATGCTGTGGACTAATAAAGACCCTGCAGTTGTCTGGGCACAGTGGCTCACACTTTTAATCCCAGCACTTTGGGAGGCTAAGGAGAGCGGATTGCTTTAGTCCAGGAGTTCAAGACCTGCCTGGGCAACATGGTGAAACCCCATCTCTACTAAAAATGCAAAAATTAACTGGGCATGGTGGCACACAGCAGCTACTTGGGAGGCTGAGGTGGAAGAAATACCTGAGTCCAGGAGGTCGAGGCTGCAGTGAGCTGAGATCACGCCACTACACTCCAGCCTGGACGAGAGTGAGACCACATCTCAAAAAAACAAAAAAAGACCCCACCGTCTTCTGCCATTCCTGGTCTGTAACTCTAGATCTAAAGCCATCAGATCCAGAGGTGGAGCATAGGGGAGGGAGAGTCAGCGCTTGGAGATCTGCCTGCGAGACCTTGTGAGACCACACACTTCCAGGCTAAAGCATGCGACTCCAGTGAAGACACTCTGTCAACTGGCAAGAAACTCTTCCATGACAAAAAAATCCTTAAGTCAGTCACTTGTATTTCCACTAAAAGGCAACCAACTTTCAGACAGGGTGAGCCACACGATCACACTGTCAGCGGGCAGGCCTCTGCTGGAAGCACACAGTAAAAACTTTCTGAGCAATGACTGGCTCACGTGTTATGCCCGTCATGCTTTGATTTTATTTATTTTTGTTTTGAGACCAGGTCTTGCTCTGTCACCCAGGTTGCAGTGTCAGGTAGAAGAGATCACTGCTGCCTCAACCTCCCAGGTCCAAGTGATCCTCCTAAGTAGCTGGGAGTACAGGCATACATCAGCACACCTGGCTAACTTTATTTTTATTTTTGTAGAGACAGGAATTCCCTATGTTGCCCATGCTGCATCCTGTTTGATTATTTCAGAGATTCGATACTTTAAAAAAAAAAGAAAATCAGACCCTTCAATGTCATTTCCATAAACCAGAATTTACTAGAAACTCTTCAAAAACACATCTTGTGAACTAGGTGTGTGAGCTGAATAGAAAAAAAATTTAAAAAAACTTTTCACTTTTTTTTTTGAGAGTTGCCCAGGCTGTAGTGCAGTGGCGTGATCTCGGCTCACTGCAACCTCCGCCTCCCAGTTCAAGCGATTCTCCTGCCTCAGCCTCCCAAGTAGCTGAGATTACAGGCATGTGCCACCATGCCCAGCTAACTTTGTATTTTTAGTAGAGACGGGGTTTCTCCATGTTGGTCAGGCTGGTCTCAAATTCCCAACCTCAGGTGATCAGCCCACCTCGGCCTCCCAAAGTGCTGGTATTATAGGCGTGAGCCACCGCACCTGGCTATCAGTTCAATCCACCCTGGAGTGGGGCTAGTAACACTAAGAGCATGAGTTCCCAAACTGTGCGCCAAGGCTTCCCATACACTACAGAGAGGCACCAGGAGAGTTCAAATTTATGAGGGAAACAGCAATGCTTGTGACGTAGGAACCCCACACAAGGTATTCACAAGTGTCAACACCAGATCCGAGCTCCGCTTCTTTCAATGGCATCATTATCATCGCAAAACAGGGTGGCTGCTCTGATAAAAAGTACTATCCCCCAGGAAAAAAACCTCAAAGGGAGCAGCAGCGTCCAATCTGACACCCAGGTGAGAGGTGTCACAGAGCCCTGCCAGTACCACACTGCTGCAGTTAGGAAGAATGATGAAAATATTTTTTTCTTCCGACTTACGTCTATTTTTCAAACAGCTCCTGTTAGGACATAATATTTAATAAATTACTGGGACCTAACTACTTAACAAATAGAATTTTTAAGTATTCCTTTTAGCCTAGAGATGCTATGAAAAAAATTCCTCAGACACTAAAAGCATTGTGAATAGAGAAAATTCAGGAACCTCTCCTTAGTACCAATTTTTTTGCACACTGACTGTAATCCTGACACCCTCCTGAGTGCCTTACACACCCCTTCTCAACCAGATGAGGCTGCTACTCTAGCCACCCGTTTCACAGCTGAGGGGCCGTGAAAAGATGTAAGAAACCGAGGTCATGCGGACAAGATGGAATGGCGTATAAACGTGCTCAGGTAGAAACGACACAGCGAGTACATTAAGCACGTCTGTTGGTGCCTTTAGTCCCTGCCTCCAAATATATACTCTATGCAATGACTGAGGTTTCCTAAGGGGAAATGTTTCTCCTACTTTTCAATCTTTGGTTCAATATTGCCTTGAGAATTCAATATGGAATAAAATCTGCATTTATAATATGTTTACCAATTTAAACAGACATTTAAAGCGACTTTTCTGGTAGTAAGGAGGTGGTTATATCACAAGCACCACACTTTCACATTTAGCAGAAAATTTCGATGTGCAAATTTTAAAACTTTAACCTATGGGGGAAAATCCCAAAGTTCAACCAGATACAAACTCATTTCTGTTGCCTGTTTTCCTCTCTAAAATTTCACAATATCAAGGCCGGGCTCAGTGGCTCACACCTGTAATCCCAGTACTTTGGGAGGCTGAGGCAGGCGGATCACGAGGTCAGGAGTTCAAGACCAGCCCAGCCAACATGGTGAAACCCCATCTCTACTAAAAATAGAAAAATTAGCTAGGCCTGGTGGTGCGTGCCTGTAATCCCAGCTACTCAGGGGAGGTTGAGGCAGGAGAACTGCTTGAACCAGGACCCAGGAGGTTGAGATCACGCCAGTGCACTCCAGCCGGGGCTAAAAGACTCTGTCTCAAAAAAAAAAAAAAAAAAGTTTATAATATCAGACCTGGAACCCCAAATATAGAGACTCAGAAAAATGAAACAGGTAATAGATGAGGCTAGTGAAAACAGATCACCTGGAGGGAGAGTGCTATTATTTTTCAGATACTATTCAATTCCAAGGTAGTAAGAGTTACGTGCTATTTTAGGTATGATGACAGGCAACAAAGAAAAGCCACAAATCACTGGAATTACATTAACTTTGTCACTGGCTGAATGAGATAGTTGGAAAAGGAATGTGTCTTTCCCAATACGCCCGTGGGTCGGAAATCCAAGTCTTTATTTCAAAACAGAAAACTGACCCTGTGGCTCAAAAAACTCTACGCTAAAATTTAAATTTAGACCAAATGGATCTGCTGGATTTCAGTTTCACCAGGCATTTTTCATGATTAATAAATTATACTATAGGTATTCACATTGCTATGATTAGGTCATTCATCACCCAACCCCATTAAAGCATTACTTTCACTAATGTTCAGTTCCCATCCCTGTACATTTCAGATATACTCTTCAGTATTTATAAGCTTTAACTAGTTTTTGAGTTTAAGAAGACCCCCTACTGAGGTAGTCCCTCTTCACAGGAGCCTGTTAGACAGGAGGTTTAATTATGGACTCAAGTCTATTAAAACATTTAGGGCCAGATGTGGTGGCTCACGCCTGTAATCTCAGCCCTTTGGGAGGCCAAGGCGGGCTGGTCACCTGAGGTCAGGAGTTCCAGACCAGCCTGGCCAACATGGTGAAACCTCACCACCTCTATTAAAATACAAAAATTAGCTGGGTGTGGTGGCGGGTGCCTGTAATCCCAGCTACTCGGGAGGCTGAGGCAGGAAAATCACTTGAACCCAGGAGGTGGAGGATGCAGTGAGTCGAGATTGTGCCATTGCACTCCAGCCTGGGCGACAGAGCAAGACTCGTCTCAAAAAAAACTGAGAGAGCTTCAAAATATTATCAAAATAACTCAGGCCAGGTGAGGTGGGTCATACCAGAAGTGCCAACTACTTGACAGGCTAAGGGAGGGGACCACAGTCAGCTATGACCATGCCACTGCACTCCAGCCTGGGCAACAGACCGAGACTCCATCTCTAGAAGAAAAATAAGAATAAAATGAAACGAAATAATCAGCTAGGTTTTAAAGTAATAATCCATTCCAATTACCCTTAATCTTTGGAAGTTTTCATTCTTCTATGCCTACATATAAAAAGTTTTTAAATTCACCAGAACCGGTTACAGTCTATATTCTTCCCAGAAAGGTCTAAGCAGAATGCATTTTCACTGAAGTAAAATATTATACATTCTATGAAAAAAAAATTCCACCACATGTATCAACTCTCATTTTAAAATGAACAGATCTGAGGTAATAACATTTCAACCAAGAGAACTATGTACATAATACTAAAAATCTGTTAAGAGTTAATTAGCCTCTGGGTGGATTTTTTTGAAAGCGATTATTCTAGCACCATTGTCTGCACTGCTTAGCCTAGCTTCTCCTTTCAAAACCTGTATAGCTGAAAGGAGGAAGCAAGATGAAGCTATGAAGTAAAACCCAGGCAAGTGCTTCCCAACGCTTCTGGCCCAGAGACACCAAAACGTAATTTCAAGTGGGAAATACAAAGCCAGCTTTTTAAAAAACTTTTGCTTTTAAATTGATCATTTTTCAAGTTGACTTTGAAAGTCTACAGAAGCCCCTTTATCTTCTGAGATTCCAGTGAATGAAAGTTTGCACCTTCTAAGACAGTGATACCATCCGTGCAGATTAACATTCACTAAACTGCTGGAGGCACCCCGCGGGGCAGGTGGCTCATGCCTGTAATCCCAACACTTTGGGAGGCTGAGGAAGGTGGATCACCCGAGGTCAGGGGTTGGAGACCAGCCAACCAACACAGCAAAACCTCGTCTCTCCGCTAAAAATAAAAATAAAAAAAATAAAAAATTAGCTGGGCGTGGCAGTGTGCGCCGGTAATCCCAGCTACTTGGGAGGCTGAGGCAGGAGAATCGCTTGAACCAGGGAGACGAGATTGCGGTGGGCCAAGATCATGCCACTGCACTCCAACCTGGGCGATAGAGCAAGACTCCGGCTCAAAAAAAAAAAAAAAAAAAAAAAAAAATTCATGATGCTGCTGGAAACACAGGGAAAAAACCTCCACCAAAGTGAGAATCTAAACCTGCAGGAAGGAAAGCGGCATCCTTTAGCTGTCCACAACGCATGCATGTATGAAACTAAACATTAAATATTTATCTCCAACACTGGCTATCGAAATAACAAATTTTACCCCTTTAGTTATGGCTGAATCCAATAGCGCTTAGGAACTTTCTCCTAGAAATGTATTTACATAATGCCTACAGGAACACATTGCTATTGAAATGTAACCAAGCTAAGAGGTAGAAGATATAATTAGATGTGTGGATATGTATCCAGCACTCACGATGTGCACAGAACTTCAGGAGAAAATTTTCACGATTTAGAAGACAATGAAATTTAACATGAACTGAGCACAGCTTCCCTGAGGACTCTTTTGGAAAGCGCCTGGGAAATTGCAGGGCCTCCAGACCCGCTCTACCCACATCAGTCCTCTGGGGTTGACAAGTATTTTAGAAAGGAAAAAAGAACAGCTACTGCTCAACTACGCAAGTCTCCCAATTTTCAATGAGACACAGTCCACTTTCCTAAGAAAGTCTATCATATGGTCTAGGTCCCAGTAGAAAAAGAAAAAGAGGGAGTGGGAAAGAGAAAAAAGAAAAGGGAAGGAAAGAAAAAAATCTATCATCTAAAACTGAAGCAACAAAATTCAACCTTAAATATACAGTTTCTCAGGGATCTAACAAGACGGAACATACCAGGTACACCCACCAACAGAGCGAGGGGGAAACAGGAGCTCTCAGGACATGCAGTCTACCGTGACCTGGGCACCCAGATTTTGCAACAGACAGTGCTTCCTTTCAAAGTATGGGAGACACTTAGAAAAAACTAACTGCACACAGGCATGAAAACACAGAAAAAATGTCAAAGGTCAAAAATAATAATAGTTTGCAGCACCTCTCTGCAAATCATCAAAAAGCCAACCAAACATTTGAATACTTCCCAGAAGCTCAGTGTTCTTCACTTGTAAACAGTCACACTTGTAAAATTTGGGGAAAATTCTTCCCGTAACACAAAAATAGTTCCATTGTATAAGCATTAAAGGAGGGGTGCGGGAGGACTCGACACCCAAGAGGCAGCGGGTGTCCGTAGTGCAGACTCGCGCGGGAGGCCGCTCGCGGGGAGCAGCTCGCCCGAGCGCCCAGGCCCCGCCAGTCCCGGTGGCTCTGCCGGACGCTTCACCCCGCAACAAACCGCTGCTACTTCGCCAACGCCTGCAACTCTGCGAGCCCCCAGGACTTCCCCGGAGTTGGGGAAAGGGAGCCCACGGGGAAAACCGTCTGGCGGAAAAGGCCGGGGACCCCGGGGCGGCGGCGGCGGCCCCGACGCGCCCAGTCCCGGGCAGAGTCCGCCGGGTTCCGCCGACTCCAGCTGCAGCCGGTCCCGAGGGCGCCCCCAGGGGTCAGAGGTCGCCCGGCGGGAAGGTCAGAGGGCGTCCCCGACAAGGCGGAGGGCCCAGCCGCAGCCACAGCCCCGGTCACACCTCCAGGAAGCGGCACAGCCCGGAGCGCGCCGGGGGCTGGAGGTCTGGGGACGCCGCGGGCAGGACGCCGGGGCCCAGGCCCGCCCAACGACCGCCGCGCCCTCCCTGCCTCCGGGCACTCACAGGTGACGATGGGCTTGTTCTCCATGGTGTAGATCACCGGCGGCAGCGGCTCCTCAGAGGCGTCCATGGGCGTCCGGCGTCACCGGCCCGGCCCCCCGCGCCCCATGGGCAGCCCCGAGGCCGCGCCGGGCCCAGCGCGAGCCCGAGCCTGAGCGGCGCTGCCCGCCCGGCCGCGCGAGGCAGCTCTGGAGCCGGTAGCGCCACCGCTGCCGCCCGCTGCCGCCGGCCGCAGCCACTTCCGGCCCCGCCGCCGCCGCATGACCACTTCCGGGGCGCGCGAGGCTTCACGGGGCGGGCCTGCGCGGCGCCTGGCCTCCGGCAGAAGTGCGCCTGGAGTGTTCGCACGGCCGCGGCGGCGCGAGGACGGGGAGGCGAGGCGGGGCGGGGCTCCCGGGACGCGTCCTGCTTCCTCTCCCGGCCGTGCGCGCCCCGCGGGACCCTGCGCTGGAGCTGTGCCCGGGACCCGGCAGGTGGGCGTCGCGCGCAGTGAGCGAGCCAGGACGCGCCCGCGCCGGAGACGCCGGCATCGCCGCCCTCGCGTTCCCCGCGGCTCTGGGGTCCCGCGTTGCGGTCGCTGCCCGCGGCCCTTCCCCTCCGCACGGTGGAGGCTCCCGCAGGCCCTCGCCGCTGCGTGTGCCCGGCGCCTGCCTTCCGCCTACCGCTGGGCTCTTCCTGTCTCCCTCGCGCTGCAAAGCTCCTGTGGGGACCCGGCCCTCGGCTGCGCCTACACGGGGCACGCGGCGGGGCGCGCTTTCGGAGTGCCTCAAAATAAACCTCGCGCTTTACTGCATCGGGACGTCTTGAGCACGTAAACGGGGGTTTTCTGTTTCTTTTCTTTGGAGCAGGGTCTCGCTCAGTTGCTCAGGCTGGCGTGCAGTGGCGGGATCGCGGCTCACTGCAGCCCCGACCTCCCGGCCTCCAGCGACCCTGCCGCCTTGGCCCCCCGAGTAACTCGGACCGCGGGTGCAGCCACCACGTCCAGCTAGTGTTTTTTTCCCTTGAGTCTGGGTCTCCCCGTGTTTCCCAGGCCGGTCTCAAACTCCCGGGCTCAAGTGATCCCCCAGCCTTGGCCTCCCAAAGTGTGGCGATTACAGGTGTGAGCCTGGGTTTGAGGTAACAGGTGCGCATAAAATAACGAAAATTGTCAACCGAGAATAATCAAAAAGGTCAGAATCTAGTTTAGAGTTTATTTAACTGCAAAGTTTGATGGGCCACCCAGGAAACATTACGAAGAACCGAAGTGTTCTCAAACGTGGAAGTTTGGGTCGTTTACATAGCCAACGTTTAGGGAAGCCTCAGAATGCCCCCATCTTTCTGTATAGTCGGTGGTTAGCCGAGGGTGTCTTTTCTTTTGTGACCCACTGAAGATGAAACAGTCATGGGGTCTCTGTGCTGTCTGGTTTGAGTTGGGTACAGGACAATGAAGGAGGCAGCTAATCTGAAACAAAAATCAGCCATGGGTAGGGGGACACCTGGTCTTTCTCAGTCATTTACATCAGCCGGCCCCACCTTTTTGGCATCAGGGCCGGTTTCATAGAAGGCAGTTTCTCCGCAGACAGAGTCTGGGGGGAGGGATTCAGAAGGATTCAAGCACATTACATTTATTGTGCACTTTATTATTGTGTTGTAATATGTAATAAAATAATCATACAACCTCCCATAATGTAGAATCAGTGGGAGCTCTGAGCTTGTTTTCCTGCAACTAGATAGTCACATCTGAGGGTGACAGGAGCCAGGGACAGATCATCAGGCATTGGATTCTCATAAGGAGCACGCAACCTACACCCATCCCTCCAATGTGCAGTTCACAATAGGGTTCACCCTCCTATGAGAATCCAGCGCCAGTTGCTCACCTGACAGGAGGCGAAGCTCAGGCGGTGATGCCAGTCGATGTAGGGTTCCCTGAAAGTCCTTGGCCTAGGCTGGGCTAAGCATGTGTGGGGTGACTCCATGGAGTTTACCAGGAACCCGCTGTTTGTTACAGAGTTGAGGATGGCACAAAGACTAGAGGTCCAGCAGAGCTACAGGAAAGGAGTGGCTGGAAATAAAGATGAGGCTTGGCTCCCTGGCCGAGGCTCACCTCCTGCTGTGTATGGCCCGTTCCTGACCAGTAGCTGTCTGTGGCCCCAGTGGTTAGGGTTCTGTAAACCCTAATTTACAGAACACTTACAATGAGGAAGAGTTAAGCTGCAATCTAAAAGCGGAATTGCAAACGTGCTACTGATTGAATCTCCAGGGCTTAAGTTCACCTTTGGCATAATAAGTTTAGAGAGTCCTGAAACTTTTTTAGCAAAACGTATGCATGAGATAGTTTGAATGTGAGCACAGCTGCTGAATGTGTGAACATAGTGTAGTGTGGTGCACTGTAGTGTGAGAGGCAGGAGACTAGAATTCCAGGCACTAAAGCAGCAGGGCCGGCAAGGCAGGGCATTGGAGGGGAGGAAGCCTAGCAGGAGTGGGCAGCCGGAAGTGGACGTGGGGTTCCCGGAAAGTCCTCGGCCTAGGCTGGACTAAGCGTGTGTGGGGTGGACTAACCATGGGGTTTACCAGGAAGCCGCTGTTACAGAGTTGAGGATGCCACAAAGACTAGAGGTCCAGCAAAGCTACAAGAAAGGTCTTTCTGTTTTATTTTATTTTTAGATGGTCTAGCTCTGTCACCCAGGCTGGAGTGCAGTGGTTTGATCATATCTCAGTGCAGCCTGGAACTCCTGGGCTCAAGTGATCCTCCCACCTCAGCCTCTCAAGTAGTTGGGATCACAGCCGAGTGCCACCATGCCCGGATAATTTTTTTTTATTTTTTGTAGAGACCAGGTCCCACTCTGTTCCCCAGGCTGGTCCTGAACTCCTGGCCTCAAGCAGTCCTCCTGCCTCAGCTTCCCAAAGTGCTGGGAAGACAAGTACGAGCCACCATGCCCAGACAAGACCTTTTTAATGCCGTTAAGCCTGAGACATCGAGCTGAGACACTGGGTTGAGGGTCACCCCCCAGGGGTCAGCAGACACCTCAGAAGGCCCAGATAAGTGTTTTAGGTTGTGTGGGCTATATGCAGTTTTTGTCTCATATTTTTATATGGTTATTTTTGTTTAAACAATTCTTTAAAAATATAAAAACCATTCTTAGCTTTAAGTGCCGTACGAAAACAGGCCATCAACAGATGCAGCTTGCGAGCCAGAGGTTGCCAATCCCTCCCCTAAAATAAGGACTACTCTAGGCCTGCCTTAACAAAGTCTAAAGCAAAGCCCTGGCACGATCCACAGGAGAGACAGTTTGGAGGTTAAGTCCTGCCAAGTTAGAGGGGCCTGGGAAACAGCCGGGACACTCCTCAGAACCAAGTGAACAGAGCCTAGAACTAACCCTACACAAGCCCAGCGTGCTAAGTCCAGCAGTGGAACTACAACCTCGAACGAAGTCGGGATTCTTCAGCGGAAGAGCATCCAGAGTCTCTATAATTTGATATTTATCAATGTCGAATATACACTAAAAAAAAAATCACTGAGCATGCAAAGAAAGAGGGAAATGTAAACCATAGTCAAGGAAAAAAAAGCAGTTACCAGAAACCAACCCCTCCCCTCCACGATGAACCAGATATTGTATTTACAAAGACTCTAAAGCAGCTGTAAATACATCCAATGGAGGCCGGGCTAGTGGCTCACACCTGTAATCCCAGAACTTTGGGAGGCCAAGGTGGGTGGATCACTTGAGCCCAGTAGTTCGAGATCAGCCTGGCCAACATGGTGAAACCCCATCTCTACTAAAAACACAAAAATTAGCCCGGTGCGGTGGCTCACACCTGTAGTCCCAGCTACTCAGGAGGCTGAAGCAGGAGAATCGCTTGAATCTGGGAGGTGGAGGTGGTAGTGAGCCAAGCTGTCGCCACTACACTTCAGCCTGGGTGACAGAGCAAGACTCCATCTCAAAAGAAATGAAAATAATATGCCCAAAGGATTAAATGGCAGTATTGTCTTAATGAGTAAAGAGTCAGAAATTCACAGCAGAATAATAAAAGTATCTAAAAGAATCAAAAGAAAAGTCTAGAACTGAAAAGTACAATAAGAAAATTTCACTGAATTAAATTAACAGATTGGAGAAAACAGGAGTTAGTGATCTTGAAGGCAGACGAATAGAAATTAATCTGAAGAAGAGAAGAAACATGGAGGCCTGTGGGGGGTATGAAATGGCCAAGGCATGGGTGATAGCAGCTCCAGAAGGAGAGCGTGGGTCTAGGGAAGGAAACATTTCCGCCAAATAGTGGCCCCAAATCCAAACACATGGTGAAGAATACTGATTTACAGATCAAGAAATTCAGCAAAACCTGAAGAGAATACACAAAGACAATTGCATGCAGGCATGTCACGCTCAAACCGGTGAAACATAAAAAATTTTTGATGGATGGACAGGGTATTGCTCTGTCGCCTAGGCTGGAGTACAGTGGCACAGTCACGGCTCACTATAGCCTCAGTCTTCTGGCTTCAAGCCGTCCTCCCACTGCAGCCTCCCAAGTAGCTGGGACCATAGGCACGCGCCACCACACTGGCTAATTTTTTAATTTCTTGTATGGGTCTCACTATGTTGCCCAGGCTGGTCTTGAACTCCTAACCTCAGGTGATCTGCCCATCTCGGCCTCCCAAAGTGCTTGGATTACAGGCATGAGCCACCGTGCCTGGCCCTTCACGTCATTTCATTACGAGACCACTCACTGTTTAAAAAAAACAATAGCTTGTGGTAGTTGCAAAGTATAGACGTAGAAGATGAGGACAGCGTGCGCGCAGCTGCTGAATGTGCAAGCGTAGTGTAGTGTGCCCTGCAGTGTGAGAGGCAGGAGCCAGACTTCCGGGGACTGAAGCAGCGGGCCCGGCAGGCAGGGCAGCCACTGACAGGCTGCTTACACGGGTGAAGTGTGGAACTTCAGGGTGAGACACGAGATGAAGGGTTCTGATGAGGAGGGAAGACTAAAGTGATACAATGGACCCCAAATTAAACTTGGTGTGTGAAGCTTACACGTCTGTGCCCTAGAGAAAAAGCACTAGGAAAAAAATGAACAAAAGAGGTTTGGCTAAGAAGAGAATGAAATAATAGAAAATACCTGATTAATCCAAAAGAAGGCAAAGGAAGAACAACAGAAGAATCAAAAACAGAAAGGACCAGTTATCTCAGGAAAAGACGCTCAGCACTCATCATTAGACGTCGGGGAAATGCAAGTTCAAATGAAAATGAGATGCCACCTCACATGTACTCAGATCGCTAAAATTAAACATTAAAAACCCTGACGATACCGAGTGTAAACTCCAAGTCGAGGAGTATCTGTGTCTTTGGTCTGTTCTCACAGAGAGCCGAGTCCAGCCGCTCTGAGAAGACAGACACCAGGCATTCCCCTTCCCGAAGACGGACACAGCGCTGTGCAGTGGGACAGGCTCCCACATTAGGGAGTGTTCTTTCTGGAGGGAAGGAGGCAAAGGCAGAGCCCTCCCAACACCCCGGCTCCGGTCCAGGCAGTCCTTACTGCGTGGGCAGTAAGTGGACTGCGAGTCCATTTGCCCTCTGAGCAGACCTATAAGAGATGTTTTTTTCCACTGGGGAATTTGGAAAATGCTTGAATTCAGCACAAACACTGGTTTAGCACTTTCTTTTAATGAATCATGGTGAGATGATGCTATTCCAATGAATCGATATGCATTCTTTTTTTGAGTACCCTTTTCCATGAGACAGCATTTGGGGTGTTTTTTGTTTTGTTTCATCGTTTTTGAAAAGTTGCTGGAAATTGAACTCAAATGGTTTTTCCTGGTAACCCATTACATCGTCTCCAGGCTGCAAAGAGCCTGTTCAATTATGTATTGGGACACTGTGTCTGCCTTATCTAACCGGAGGGACTGCCCAGGCCCTCTGCACAGAGGACAAAAGGCAGGGCCAGTCAGTGAACGCTCACAGCCCTCCGCCCAGATCCAGACAATCCACACATCCTTCAGCCGCTGAATCGTCAAATCCAGTGTGGTCCATCCACACCCAGAATACTACCCAGCAGCCGGAAGGCGTAAACCATCCCCATAGAGGCCTGGAGGGACCTCCAGAGAACAATGCTGAGTAAAAACCCTCCAGGCCGGGCACAGGGGCTCATGCCTGGAATCCCAGCACTGTGGGAGGCTGAGGCAGGAGGATCGCTTGAGCCAGGGAGTTCAAGAGACCCCCATCTCTACAAAAAATACAAAAATTAGCTGGGCGTGGTGGCGTGTGCCTATAGTCCCAGCTACGCGGGAGGCTGAGGCAGGAGAATTGCTTGCATCCAGGAGGCGGAGGTTGCAGTGAGCTGAGATTACACCACCGTGCTCCAGCCTGGTGACAGAGCAAGACTTCATCTCAAAAAAAAACAAGTGAGTAAATAGTCCAAAAAAGGGAAAACACAGCCTCCAGGGCGTGGTGGGAGATTCAAGGTGTCAGCTTTTTTTATTTGTTTGTTTTGTTTTTGAGACAGAGTCTTGCTCTGTTGTCCAGGCTGCAGTGCAGTGGCAGGATCTAGGCTCACCGCAACCTCTGCCTCCAGGATTCAAGTGATTCTCCTGCCTCAGCCTCCCGAGTAGCTGGGATTACAGCCACGCACCACCACACCCAGCTAATTTTTGTATTTTTAGTAGAGACGGGGTTTCTCCGTGTTGTCTAGGTTGGTCTCGAACTCCTGGCCTGAAGTGATCTGCCAGCCTCAGCCTTTCAAAGTGCTGGGATGACAGGCATGAGCCACTGCCTCCGGCCAGGTGTCAGCTTTTTAAAAGCAGTTCCAGCCTTTCATCCTTCAAGCCAGCAATTGCACTGCTAGAGCTGTTTGAGGAAGCCAGCTCTCTCAAACCTGTACGGATAGAAACACGTGTTGCCGCGTCACGTGCAGGAGCAAACAACTGGAAACAACGTTAAGTGTCAACAACTGTTAGCTGGGACTACAGGCGCGGCTCGTGTCACGTGAATCTTGCTTTGTCCATTTGGTGAACTACTGTGTCGCTGTCAAAATGGTGTTTAAAGAGGGCTTATGAGTTTGTAGAGTTGCATGTTGAGCACAGTGTTCTAGGAGCCCAGACCTCAGCACTGCACGATATATCCACGTAGCGGAGCCGCAGGCGGACCCTCTCCGTCTACAGTATCCACGTAGCAGAGCCGCAGGCGGACCCTCTCCGTCTACAGTATCCACGTAGCAGAGCCGCAGGCGGACCCTCTCCGTCTACGATACCCACATAGCAGAGCGGCACGTGGAACCTCTCCGTCTGTAAATACTTTTTAAGGGGCTTATGATAATTTGGGAAATACTTAAAACGTTACTTGATAACAATCTTAAAAGTGAAGGCCAGGCACACCTGCAATCCCAGCACTTTCGGAGGCCAAGGTGGGAGGATTGCTTGAGCCCAGGAGTTTGAGACCAGCCTGGGCAATATAGCAAGACCCTGTCTCTACAAAACATACAAAAATTTACTGGGTGTGGTGGCCGCATCTGTGGTCCCAGCTACGTGGGAGGCTGAGGTGGGAGGATCCTGAGCTTGGGAGGTGGAGGCTGCAGTGAACCTACATTGTACCACTGTACTCCAGTCTGGGCAACAGAACGAGACCCTGTCTCAAAAAAAAAAAAAAAAAGTGATGTGATGTAGTAATGACTATATAAAAGCAAAAAACTCCACCCCAGTATCATTACGAAAGAGACCGGAAGGAAATTCATGGAAACAGAATCAGTGACTGAGACTGGGTCACAGACTTAGCAGTTCTGCCTCCTTTGACCCACGTCTGCATTTTCCACTTTTTGTTGTGTTTGTTGAGACAGAGTTGCTCTGTCACCCACTCTAGAGTGCAGTGGTACATTCATAGCTCACTGCAGCCGCCATCTCCAGGGCTCAAGTGATCCTCCCGCCTTGGCCTCCCAAAGTGCTGGGATAACGGGTGCATACCACCACACCCGGCCCACTTGGTCTGTAAGGAGCTTACCTGTTTGCAAAAGGTGGGGCTGCACTGTGGCTAGGCAGCAGATCCTGCGGCAGGCCGCCTGGATTCCCAGTTACTCTTCATGTCTCTTGCATCTGTTTTCTCATCTGAAAACAGGGATTATCCCCTCTAAAACGTGTATTCCAGTCTGGCTCTGTCGTCCAGGCTGGAGTAAATGGTACGATCTTGGCTCACTGCAACCTCCGGCTCCTGGGTTCAAGTGATTGTCCTGCCTCAGCCTCCCAAGTAGCTGGGATTACAGGCACCCATCACCATGTAGTACAGACAGGGTTTCACCACGTTGGCGAGGCTGGTCTCAAACTACTGACGTCAGGTGATCCATCTGCCTTGGCCTCTCAAAGTGCTGGGATTACAGGCGTGAGCCACCAACGCCAGCCTTGGATTATTTTAATGCCCACAAAAACACTGGGAGGAGGTATCCTAGCTCCATGTCACAGATGAGAGGAGGCACAGACAGAGGTCCACGGCTTGCCCCACAGCGGCTCAGAGATCAGCGCACAGAGGCTTGGCCGCACTCAGAACACAGGTGCTAGGCCTGCAGCTACCATCCCATTTCATACCAGAGGAAGTGGCAGGTCCCCCGGCACAGCGAGGGTGTGCCCGGCCTTCAGCCTGGGCCCTCTCCTCCTGCTGAGTGTCAATCTTGTGCACGGCGCACTGTCAACTGCTGCCACCACTGTGTAGTGCCTTCATGAAGAGCCCACTCCTGCCGGGCGTCGCGGCTCACGCCTGTAATCCCAACACTTTGGGAGGCTGAGGTGGGCAGGTCATGAGGTCAGGAGTTCGAGACCAGTCTGGCCAACATAGTGAAACCCCGTCTCTACTAAAAATACACCAAATTAGCCCGGCGTGGTGGCACGTGCCTGTAATCCCAGCTACTCGGGAGGCTGAGGCGGGAGAATTATGTTAACCCGGGAGGCGGAGGCTGCAGTGAGTTGAGATCATGCCATTGCACTCTCACCTGGGGGACATATCTCAAAAAAAAAAAAAAAAGAAGAACCTGCTCCCACATGAGCTTGTGCAGAAGCAATATGCTCTTCCCAGGTTTGAGGCTGCATGGCGTGATGCGGATAAGTGCCGCTGATGGAGCTGATGGAAGCAGCCTGGCGCTGTGGGGGCTGCTCCCGACGCTCTGCCCTGTGCTCCTGCTTTTAACTCAGTGCGTCTTTCTTGGCTTCCTGACAGCCTGGATCTCGTGCTCCCTCCCCAAGCAGAGGTCACTCCCCAAGAGGTCTGTCTGTGCCTGGCCCTCCTGTCCCTGACTTGTGTCCCTACACGGTGGGGTTTGGGACTGGGGCAGGAGCAGCCACCCTGATGGAGTCCTCAACTGTGCCCCACCTTTTCCTGGCTGTTCTCAGGGAGCAGGGAGCCACTCATTGTCCAGGTGGCAGAATCCGGCTGTGGCCTGGCTCAGCCATAGGAGTGGCGCTGATTCCTCTCATGCCAACCCCTGGCACACCTAACATCGGTGACATGCACAGAAGAAGGTGGCAGGAGGGAAGGGCTGGTTGAGGGCTGAGCCGCCAGCAAGCCAACCTCCAAAACATCACTCCAATAGCCAGGAGGGTGACGCCAGCTAAGCCAGTTTCTCCGTCTCTTCCTACATAACTGGTACAATGGGAAATGGTCCAGCCACAGTGGCCTGAATGGTGACAAGAGAACAGTCCTCCCTGCTGCACTCAGACCCTAACGGATGCATTGGGTGCCCCCGGCCACATGCCCTCAGCTCACTCTCACTTCAACTGCAGCTGGGTGGCAGTAGACACCGTTAGGGTCCCTCTTCTGAGAATAGTTGGGGGCCCCACTTTTCTGCCCCAGGCCTAGAACCTTCTCCATGGGCCCAGAAGCAGGTGCAGCCAGGAGGCATTGAAAAATGGACACCAGCAGGCCCTTTCTCCACGATGGGCACCTGGGATGGGTGGGTGGTCATGCAAACCTCCCTGTGCTCAGAAATGCTCTGTTCACAGCCCTGCCCAGGTAGAGCCCATGGCACGAACCGACTCAGTGACAGTCCCTGTCTCACCCCCTGTCCTCCCTGTCCTCTCCACCTCACCATCCCCACTCCCTCCCCCTCTCTCTGGGCTCACCCCAAATAAACCACCTGCACCCTAGTCCGTGCACACACTCTGCCTGGAACGCAGACTGCTCGGTGATGGATGCATCTCTCCTGCGCACCTCCCGTCTGGCCCCCAGCCCTGAGAGGCACCGATGGCTGCCTGACTTCCAGGGGAGATGCGTCCACGGCCTGGTTCTGAAATCTAGAGTTCATCTCATTACCTAATGTTCAGTGTTTAATACACTGGCCGGGAGCTTGGCTGCCTCAGAAAATTGCAAGTAATAAATGTTCTGTTTTGAACACGAAGAGTACTTAATTGTTATTCATAGAAAACCCAGCTCCTCCCTGCATCATTTGAATGAATGTGGAAACAAGTCTGAGGACGAAGGGTCTGCAGGGGGCCCCGTGGGCTCAGCCCAGCTCTGCTGGGAACAAGAGGCCTCCCTCCAGGCAGCATTCAGCTGTCCCTGGCAGGATGGGCCGTTAGCTGCGGACCTAAGGCGGCTGACTGCCGCTGCGGAGGCTGGCGTGGTGTCCGTGGGGGACTTGCCAAGGCCCATCTGTCCTGGCCTGGCCAGGTTGGTACAGGGACAGCAGTGGGTTTTCTGAGTAAACGGACTTCCTTTTTTCCACGTGGCTCTCGCCACTGCCTGATCCCAAGGGAGGCTCCCCTAGGCCCAGCTGCCACCTCTGCCCCTGGCTCAGTCCTGGCCCCCTCCCGTCCTCCCTTCATAGAGATCACTGCAGAGGTTTGCACAGACACATTCAACCAGAAACAGTGGGGAGGGGCAAATCCCCAGCGTGCAGGGGAAAAGCAGAGGTGCTGGTCTCCTGGCAACTTTAGCTGTGGCATCTTGGCCCTTTTCAGGCATGGGAGAAAGAGGTAGGTCTTTATTTAAGATGCATTCTCATGTCAGGAGAGGGAGAGGCCGACACCTGCTAGTAATAGGAGGTTTTCCCTCTTTTAGTCCAAGCCAGCATGAACAGCAAAAGTAAACCCTTCCGAGAAGCCAACAGCATCAGCAGTAAGGCGGAGACTGCAGGTGGGAGCCACTGCATCGGCCCTATTCTTTCTTTTCAAAAAATAGCCATGCTTGGCTGGGTAGCTCTCTGGCAGCTTCCCTGGCAGCTTCGTGTGCCAGTGTTTAGAAACGTTCCACTGCCACGTGGCGCTGCACTCCCATTTCTGGGGCAGGAACGCTTCTCTCATCCACCTTATTGCCGATGATACCTCCGAAGGAACACAACATTTCTCCAGTATCAGAGCCCAATCATAGGGAAACACATGAAATGCCAGAAAAAGAATTCAAAATAATAATCTTAAGGAAACCCTGTGAGAAACAATACACATAGGCAATTCAACAAAATATGGAAACTAGTTCGTGCTCTGAACGAGAAATGCAACAAAGATATAGATATCATAAAAAGCACCAAGCAGAACTTACAGCTGAATAACTCAGTGAATGAAATTTAAAACACAATTGAGAGCTCTGACAATAGGCTAGAAGGACAAGCAAAAGAAAGAATTTCTGAACTTGAAGATAGATCATTTGAAATAACACAGATCAAAAAACCAAAATAAGCCCTACAGAGTTTATGGGACACCATTCAGTGAACAAATATTTGCATTATGGGCATTCTAAAAGATGAAGAGAAGGGAAAATATTTACAAAACATATTTAATGAAATAAAGTTGAAAACTCCCCGAGTCTTGGGAGAGAGAAAAAGTCCCAAATAGATTCAACTAAAACAGATTCTTTCTGAGGCACATTACAGTGAAGTCGTCAAAAGTCAAAGACAAAGAATTCTAAAAGCAGCAAGAGAAAAGCATCAGGTCACATATAGGGGAATTCCCCTTAGCCTAACAGCACATTTCTTAGCAGAAACCTTACAGGCAGGAAACGGTGGGATGGTATGTTCAAAGTACCGAAAGAAAAGAAGTGTCAGCTAAGAAAAATATACTCAGCACAGTTATTCTTCAGACATTAAGGAGAAATAAAATATTTCACAGACAAACACAAACTAAGAAAATTCATCACCACTAGACCAGCCTTACAAGAAATTCTCAAGATCTCACATCTGGAAGTGAAAAAATGACAACTGTTGTGAAAACGTGAAACTATGAAAGTCACTGGTAGGAAGGATAAAGAAAAAGGAATAAAAACTTATCTCTACAGAAAACCAGCCGATCACAAAAATAAACAAAAAGAGAGGAAGTAAGGAATAAAGGATTTAGAAAACAACCAGAAAACATCAACACCATGACAGGAGTAAATCCTTACCTATCAATAATAACCCTTAATGTAAATGTATTAAATTCCTCCATTTAAAAGATGTAGACCGGCTGAATGGATTTATTCATTCATTCATTCATTCAAGATAGGTTCTCAATCTTTCACCCAGGCTGGAGTGCAATGGCATGATCACAGCTCACTGCAACTTCAACCTCCCAGGCCCAAGTGATGCTCCCTCCTCAGCCTTCCAATTAGGTGTGATCACAGGCATGCACTACCACACCTAGCTAATTTCTTAAATTTTTTGTAGAGATTAGGTCTCCTCATGTTGCCCAGGCTGGTCTTGCATTCCTGAGCTCAAGCAATCATCCCCCTTCGGCCCTCCAAAGTGCTGGAATTACAGGCATGAGCCACTGCACCTGGCATGAGTGGATTTTTAAAAAACCCAACTATACACTGCCTACAAGAAACTCACCTCACATGCAAAGACATGACTAGGCTGAAAGTGAAGGGATGGAAACCGAAAGTGAGCAGGAGTAAGTACACTAAACAAACAGACTTCCAGTAAAAACTGTAGAAAGAGACAAAGGCACTGTATAATAATAACGTGGTTAACGTGGCAAGGGAATATAACACTTGTAAATATATATGCACCCAACACTAGGGCACCCAGATATACAAAGTAAATATTATTATTAATAGATCCAAAGGAAGAGATAGACACCAGTAGAATCATAGCTGGACTTTAACGCCCCTCTCTCAGCATTAAAAAGATCATCTAGATAAAAGATTAACAAAGAAACATTGGATTGAAACTACACCATAGACCAAATGGAGCTGACAGACCTTTACAGAACATTTCACTCAATGGCTGAAAATTACATTCCTTTCGTCAGCACAGGGAGCATTCTCCAGGACTGACAATATGTTAAGACGCAAAACGTGTCTCTACAATGTTTTAAAAATCAAAATCACACCAGGTATCTTATCTGACCACAATGCAACAAAACTAGAAAGCAGTAACAAGCGGAACATTTGAATATTCAAATACATGGAAATTAAGCAACATGCTCTTGAATGACCAGTGGGTGAAGGAGGAAACTAAGAATGAATATTTAAAATTCCATGCTCACTCTGGCAGCACATACACTAAAGTTGAAACGATACAGAGAAGATTAGCATGAGCCCTGCACAAGGATGACATGCAAATTCATGAAGTGTTCATATTTTTCAAAATGAAAAAAGTTTTAAAAATGTTAAATTCCCTGAAACAAATGGAAATAGGAACACAGTGCACCAAAACCTATGACACAGTAGCAGCACAAGGATGTAAGTAGCAACAGTAAACGCCTGCGTCAGAAAACTGGAAACCTGGCGGGGCCCGGTGACTCACGCCTGTAATCCCAACGCTTTGAGAGGCTGAGGCAAGTGGATCACTTGAAGTCAGGAGTTTCAGACCAGCCTGGCCAACACGGTGAAACCCCACCTCTACTAAAAATACAAACATTAGCCGGGCGTGATGGCACACACCTGTAATCCCAGCTTACTTGAGAGGCTGAGGTAGGAGAATCGCTCGAACCCAGGAAGCAGAGGTTGCACTGAGCTGACTGTGCCACTGCACTCCAGCCTGGGCAACAGAGCAAGGCTCGTCTCAAAAACAAAAACAGACAAACAAAAAACTCTGGAAACCTAATGATGCATCTCAAGGAACTAGAAAATCCAGGAAAAGCCAATCAGAGCAGAAATAAATAATTTTGAGATAAAAAAATACAAAAGATCAACAAAAAAGCTCATTTTTTAAGAGAGATAAAATTGATAAACCATTAGCTAGACTAACTAAAAGAAAAAGAAAGACCCAAATAAATAAAATCAGCAGTGAAAAAGGAGACATTCCAATGGATGTCACATAAATATAAAAACCATGACAGATGCTAAGAACAACTATACGCCAGCACATTTGAAAAGCTAGCAGACATGGATAAATTCCTGAGCACATACAGCCTACCAAGACGGAACCAAGAACAAACAGAAAACCTGAACAGACTAACACCAAGTAGGAAGATTAAATCAGTAATAAAAAGTCTCCCAAGAAAGCAAAGTCCAAAACTAAATAACTTCACCACTAAAGTCTACTGAGCCTTTAAAGAAGAATTAATATGAATTTTTCTCAAGCTATTCAAAAACATTGAACTGGAGTGAATTCTGTCGAACTCATTTTATGGGGCCAGCACAACCCCAATACCAAAGCCAGACAAGGACGCAACAAGGAAGACTATGAGCCAATATCCCAAATGAACACAGGCAGAAAAATCCTTAGCAAAAGACCAGCGAACCAAATTCAACAACACATCACAGAGATAACACACCATGATCACATGGGGCTTCAGCGAACCAAATTCAACAACATATCACAGGGATAACACACCATGATCACATGGGGCTTATCCCAGGAATGCAAAGTTAATTCAACACATGCAAATCAATATGTTTGATACATCATATCAACAGAGTAAGGGAAAAAACATAATCATCTCAATAGATACAGAAAAAGCATTTGATAAATTCAACATCCCTTCATGATAAGACTCTCAATAAATTAGGTATAGAAGGAAAGTACCCTAACACAAGAAACAGCACATATGACAGACCCACAGCTAACATCATACTGAGTGGGGAAAAGTGGAAAGCTTTCCCTCTAAGAACTAGGAAAAGACAGGAATACCCACTCTTGCCGCTCTTAGCCAACATGGTACTGGAAGTCCGAGCCAGAGCAGTTAGGCAAGAGAAGGAAATAAAGAGCACCAAAACCAGAAAGGAGGAACTCTAACTGTCTGTTTGCAGACAACATAATCTTTCATTTTTTGAGATGGGGTTCTCACTCTGTCACCAGGGCTGGAGTGCAGTGGCACAATCATGGCTTACTGCAGCGTTGAACTCCTGGGCCCAAACAATCCTCCCTCCTCAGCCTCCTGAGTAACTAGGACTACAGGCATGCATGACTACACCCAGCTAATTTATTTTATTTTTTGTAGAAACAGAGTCCCACTATGTTGCCCAGGCTGGTCTGAAACACCTGGGCTCAAGCGATCCTCACACCTCAGCCTCCCAAAGTGCTGGCATTACATGTGTGAACACCTTACCCAGCCAACATGATCTAATGTACAGAAAAACCTGAAGACCCTACCAAAAGACTTTTAGAACTGATAAACAAATTCAGTAAAATTGCAGAATACAAAATCAACATAAAATATTAGTCACATTTCTATACACAAACAGTGAACCAACTGAAAAAGAAATCAGGAAGGCCATCCCATTTACAATAGCTACCAAAAAAAAAAAAAAAAAAAAAAAAAACAAAAACCCGAAAACCTAGGAATAAATTTAACCAAGGAGGTGGAAGATCTTTACAAGGAAAACAACAAAACGCTGATGATAGAAACTGAAGAGGATACAAACAAATAGAAAAGCATACCATGCTCATGGATTGGAAGAATTAATATTGTTATAATGCCATACTACCCAAAGCAATCTACAGATTCAATATAATCCCTAACAAAATACCAATGACATTCTTCAAAGAAACAGAAAAGAATCCTAACATTTGTGTAGAACCACAAAATACCCCAAATATACAAAGCAATCCTGAGCAAAAATAACAAAGCTGGAGGCATCACACTATGAGATTTCAAAATATACTGCAAAGCTATAGTAACCAAAACAGCATGGCACTGGCATTAAAAAGACATGTAGACCAATGGAACAGAATAAAGAATCTAGAAATTAATCCATGTATCTACGGCCAACTGACTTTTGACAAGGGCATCCAGAACATACAATGGGAAAAGGAAAGTATCTTCTGGTGCTGGGGAAAGTAGATATCTACATAAGGAAGAATGAAATTAGACTCCTATCTCTCACCATACACAAAAATAAACTTAAAATGGATTAAAGACCTAAGTATAAGACCTGAAACTATAAAACTACTAGAAGAGGCCAGCACAGTAGCTCACACCTATAATCCTAGCACACTGGGAGGCTGAAGCAGGTGGTTTACCTGATGTTAGGAGTTTGAGACCAGCCTGACCAACATGGCAAAACCCCATCTCTACTAAAAATACAAAAATTAGCTGGGTGTGGTGGAGGGCGCCTACAATCCCAGCTACTCAGGAGACTGAGGCAGGAGAATTGCTTGAACCTGGTGGGTGGAGGTTGCAGTGAGCCAAGATCACGCCACTTCACTCCAGAGCAAAACTCTGTGCGACAGAGAAAAATTCCATCTCAAAAACAACAACAACAAAACAAAGCTACTAGAAGAAAACGGGGTAAACGCCTCGGGACGCTGGCCTGGGAAAACGTTTCATGACTAAGACCTCAAAAGCGCGGGCAACAGAACAAAAGACAATTTTTTGTTTTATGCAACAGATCGCAGAAATGTCTTCCTTCTGTGTAAGTCAGCTTCTGCCTTCTGACCAATATCCCTCCGGTTTCCGGCCCCCACCGCAGCCTCTGGTAACCACCATTCCACTCCATGCTTCTGCAAGTCTGACTTCGATGGAAATTCACTCTGTGTCCCACAATCTGGTGCCTTGCAGGGATGCAAGAGCCAAATCCTGCCATGTAAGCGGAGGCAGGTGCCTGCTGTTAGCCAGCTGGAGGCCGGGACAGGAGGACAGCATCGATGGGGTCATGGACAGAGCAGGAAACCCGCCAAGCAGCAGCCTGGGCAGTGGTAGCGTGGGGCCGGCCCTTGATGGGAGGACACGTGGAGATCCCGAGTCCTGCCGGGCAGAAGAGTCACAGAGTAAACAAAGCCCATGACAAAGCTCGATTCTCTGCGAGGCAAAGGGCAGGTGTGGGGACTGAAGCCTCATGAGGATGGAGGACACAGGGATGTATCCTCCATCACGGGTGGCTGCAGGAGCCACCATCACACATTTTAATCGGACATTAGTGGGGGCCACCCTCTAAATGGGCTGTGTGGGTCTTGGAGGCTCTGGCTGGGTGACAGGAGGGCAATGGGGTGCCCGGCAGGATGTGGGGCTTACCCCCACCCACAGCAGCCTCCGGGCAGGACCCCAGTGTGACCACCTGTTTATCAGGCCTCCTGTTTATCCTTGCTTGAATACATCACATACCCAAACGGCTTCTCGATCCTCAGCAGCAAAGTCAGCATCGCCTGAGTTCACAGAGCCCCAGGCCTGGGGTGTGGCTGTGTCCCCAAAGGATGAACCTCAGCTCCTAAATGAACCACCCTCACTCCCTGTGCGTTTGTTATTCATAATTCTGCATGTCTAAAGTAAAGGAAATCACCGGCTGCCCACTCACAGCGTCCTCAATTCCCTTTAATTGAACACAGATTTAAGGATGAGCGCTTTCTCTGAGTCACGTGGCAACGGTCTCAGGTACTCAGCGGTTCAGGCCGGACCCTGCCAGGTGAGCTCGAGGGAGGTTTTGCAGAGTCTGCCCTGTGACCGCCTGAGGCCGAGCACTGGGAGCCGAGACACAGCGGTTCCTGCGCTGGGCCCCGAAGTCATCGAGGCACTGTCACACACCCAGAACAGGCAGGTCCAGAGGGACGGGAAGCAGATCGAGAGAGGTGAGGGGCGAAAAGGGCGAGAGCTGAAAACTGCAGGTTTTTTTGTTTTTTTTTTTGAGGTGGAGTCTCGCTCTGTCACCAGGCCGGAGTGCAATGGCGTGATCTCGGTTCACTGCAACTTCCACCTCCCAGGTTCAAGCGATTCTCCTGCCTCAACCTCCCGAGTAGCTGAGATTACAGGCATGCGCCACCACACCCAGCTAATTTTTGTATTTTTAGTAGAGACGGGGTTTCACCGTGTTGGCCAGGCTGGTCATGAACAGGCTGCAGGTATGTTAGCCGGATGATGAAAACATTCTAAAACTGACTGTGGTGATGCCTGCGTGACTAAATATACTCCACGCCACTGAACTGTGCATGGGAGCCCGGCTCCCTTCCCCTCAGCCTTCCGGGGAGCTTTGGCTTTGCGCTTTCATTTTCTGAGGAGGAGGCTGAGAAATGACTTCCGAAGTCAGGATTTTCCCCCAGGTCTGACTCTGCAGCCTGCGGGTGCCATCTGTGCCAGCAGGAGAGACAGAAGAGCCCTCTCGGGGGCAGGTGTGGACGCGCCCACCCTGAAGACGGAAAAGGCCTCACAGCAGAAGATGGGGTGGGATCGATTCATTCCCCCACTGAGGGCGACGCCACCACCAGCAGACAGCCTTGGAATGGGCCTCTGGCGGGCCGGGGAGGGGCCCCGGTGAGTCTCTGTGGCCTGAGAGTGCTGGGCACAGAGGACCAGAAACCGCCGGTCACCCCCCTCGCCCCACTTCCCGGAGCCCCAGGGAGCCCAGCTGTCTTGGAGGGGATGGGCGGCCCGACTCCGCCAGCTGTGGCCGTTCTCTGAAGACCGTGTGGCTTTTGACCTCAGACCAGTGTCCAGCGCAGGCTGCGGATGGGAGGGGACGGGCTTGCACTCGGGAGCAGGCAGGAGGGATGGCCCAGGCAGCTCCCAGCGGGTTCCCTCTTTCCCCTCGGGAATCTCCCAGGTGGACCGGCAGGATGACCTGTTTCTCCATGATTGCACCCAAGGACAGAGTCCCCTCATGCCACAGACAAGGGCAGGGTTACTTCGGGACAAGTTGCCCCAAATTCTAAGCAGAAACAGAGCTGAGAATAATGAAAGTGAGTTTCTGTCCCTGAGGACAGGGAATGTGAAGGGCCCCTCCCTGCACCCCACCCCGGGGTGCGCTCACCGGGTGCAGCTCCCCCAGTCAGCCGACCTTAGAGGCACCAGGAATCCACACTGGGGGGCCAGGAAGGCGTACCTCTCCTCCATGCATGGGTCACGCTGGGTCCATGGGTCCCACGTAAATGGGAACCCCGCAGGCTTTGCTCTCCGGCCTGTCACCGCCCAGGCCTCTGTGGCCATCTGCTGACCTAGTGTCATTATGGCCACGTCTGCTCCAGGCAGCTTTCCTCCCTTGCTCCGAGGATACTGGAGGTGTTCAGGGCTGTTGTGGAGAACGAGGCCAGTGGGGGCGGGACAGGTGCAGACCCCACACACGTGGAGACAGGGCGTGGCCGGGCCCCTGGTCACACAGCAGGGACAATAAAGTCCAAAGGGGGCGGCACGGCCCAGAGCAATGGGCACCAGCATCATCATAGCTCCCCGGCCCCCAGCGACCCCGTGCCTCCTCGCTGTTAGGGACAAGCGCTGAGCGCAGGCTGACCCCTTCCCCCGCCTGACTGCTGTGCAGCTGCATTCCTGAACCCCACCTAGGCGCCAGGTCAAGACCCTACAATTAAGCAAAGCCTTGTCGCGGCCATCCGGCCAGCTCGGGGGACGGGGAAAACAAATGTTGGTTATCCATACTTGTAAATTCCTGTTTGACACATAACTGTAAAAAAATCCTGGTTTCTCTCTCTCTTTTTTAAACTGCCGCCACAGAAGTCACAGGATGATGTATCATAGGTCTGTTACAAGCTAACAAACCATCTCTGTGCCTGTTACCAGCAGATAGATTAGCTCAGCCCTGAAACTCCCTTACGCCCCCTCACCCCATATAAGCCCCTGGTTTTGGAGGCTTGGGGCTGCCTCCTGATTGTTACGGGGCAGCCCGGCAGGTTAATAAAACTTGCTTGCCTGACTTTGGGTCTTTTCTCCATTCTCTCCGCTACCCTTACACCCACCAGATCCTTCACCGCCAAAGGAGGGGCTGCAGGCTGTCTCCACCCTTATTCGCTGGTTGGGAGCAGCAGAAAAGGGTTTGTGCAGGAGACTTGGCCTAGACTGGTCACAGCTGCCCTGCCGTCTTCAGCCATCCAAGGCTGTGTCCCGAGACTGCACAGGCCCTGCCGTGAAGCTGCTAGAGGTGGCAGCCACCTGCCTGTTTTCCATGGAGAAGGGTACATCCAGTGGCTTTGGGCTGGCCGGCCTCGGGGGTCAGGTGTCTTACAAGGTCCTGGGCAGGTGGCACTGACCATGTGATTACAGCTGTGTTAGTTGGAATTTTGGGGGTGGAAGTGATTTAAAAACTCTGGCTCACACCTGTCATCCCAGCACTTTGGGAGGCATCAAGTGTTCGAGACCAGCCTGGCCAACATGGTGACACCCTGTCTCTACTAAAAATACAAAAATTAGCCAGGCATGGTGGTGCACACCTGTAATCCCAGCTGCTCGAGAGGCCGAGGCACAAGAATTGCTTGAACCTAGATGGACCTGGCTGCCCCAATGCCCGGGAGCACTTGTGTTCAAACAGGCGAAGTGGGGTTCAAGCAAGTCAGTCCCTCCTGTTAGAGGGCAAGGCCTGACCCACACACAACGTCCCCAAGCCAGCCATGTGGCACCAGGCACTTTGCCTTCATCTCCTGAGAAAACAGCAGAACATCAGGCAAAATTCCTCGTGCTCTGAATGCAGGATCTATTTTAAAAATGAATGGCATCTGGATGCAAGACTTTGAGCCAGGCCTTCCCAGACTCTCGGGATCTGGGCTAAGCACCAGCATGGACCTGTCACCCTCACTGAAGCCGTCAGGGAGGGAGGGAGGCAGCCCCGGAGTGGACAGCATGCCGCCGATGTTGCCAGGTCCATTCCCAGGAGCATGCGGGCACCCAGACTCTTCAGCTGAGCTCGTTCTTACGAGACACGAAACGAGAACCTGGAATCTCGCTGGGCATGGTGGCGCGTGCCTGTAGTCCCAGCTACTCGGGAGGCTGAGGTGGGAGGATCGCTTGAGCCCAGGAGTTTTGGGCTGTAGTGCGCTATGCCGATCGGGTGTCCGCACTAAGTTCGGCATCAATATGGTGACCTCCCGGGAGCGGGGGACCACCAGGTGGCCTAAGGAGGGGTGAACCGGCCCAGGTCGGAAACGGAGCAGGTCAAAACTCCTGTGCTGATCAGTAGTGGGATCGCGCCTGTGAATAGCCACTGCACTCCAGCCTGGGCAACACAGTGAGACCCTGTCTCAAAAAAAAGAGAGAACCTGGAATCTCTTTTGATTCCAACAAGAGTTTTTGTTTTGTTTTTTAATAAAGAAGAAAAAGGGGTTTCTTGGTTTTCTCCACAGATGAGTTTTTTAAGTTGTTTGGATGTGAACATGCCTACTTTGGAAAACCTTTTGTCCTTGATGGCTTTTAAAACCCTTTTTTTGGACATCCTCGGATCATTTCTCATATTTTATGGACCGGCTGATTTTTTCCCGTGTTTTTGCCAGATGACCGCGCTCCCTTTCAATCTCCCCTTCCAGGAAGCAACTCATAGGGAACGGAGGGACTTGAAAAGTGCCATCGGATGGCAGGAAGGGCTCGGAGGAATCAGCCTGTGGGAGTGGGCTGGGCAGTGGGTGGCCCCACGGGACAGGAGTGGCTGGTGGCCCTGGCTTCCCCTTGGAGACATCTATGCAGACTGGAAACAAAGAAACAAGGAGGCCGGAGTCGGAGTCGCTTTGTCTTGTATTGTGAATACTTTATCCCTCTCTTTCACAGCAGCAATTTCAATAAACAGATGCCTGCAGCATGTCACCTAGAAAACACCACCACACAGGAGCTACGCGTGCTGGACAGGCGCACCTGCTTGTGTACAAAGGTCCTTGTGTAGCACGGCAAACGCAGCCAGGCCTTCGGGACACAGGCCTTTCAAGTCTAAGTTAGCAGCCCTCACCCCCGACAAGCTTCTAAAGACCAAAAATACCTCTGTCCTCCACTACATAAAGCTTGTGAGTAGCAAAACTTGTAAAAATGAAGTGTACAAAAGGAAGCATCCATATAATACATTTGCACCCTGTAGACAACGGGTCCATCTGAAACTGGCCAACAGTCAGCTATGGCAGATTTTCAATCACAGAAAAAGAACCCAATGGCTGTCACGTGCACTCAGGTCAATGGTTTGTGTGGGTTTTCCAGAGATTTTCATTTACAGTTACAGTACTTGCTGGCAAGCTTTGTGATTAAGACGCCAGTTGAATTTCCTGGCATTTAGGCAAGTAACATTTGATTGTCACAACGTACAATTCTGAGACAATAAATACAAGTAGATCAGAAGCATTTCTTCATTGTATCAAGTAAGTCCAGTTTAATTTAATACAATTTAGTGCATTTCATTATGTCATTCACAGTTCGACCTCTGTCCAAATACTTGTGCAACAAAAAGTTAAGAAATGGAAAAGAAACTCGAGCTGAACTTGTCATTACAACGCTTAAAATTTTCAGACAACTCCATGATCTTTGAAAAGCGGACGCTGCTGTTGCCTGGGCCACCTGACGCCAAGGTGTCTGGTGACCTCCTGGGCTCCCTAAAAGTGTTTTTGTCATTCTATTTCCCGAGCAGTTTGTAAGAATGCCACCATTATCCCTGAATTAACAAGCAGCGAGTGTTCATGAAAAAACTTAATTCATGTGTCCACCCCACTCAAGCAGATCAGTGTGGCATCTTTTACCCAAAAGCTGTTTTTGCATCCTGACCCCGATATGCAGGAATACGGGCCAGAGGTCTGCACACCCCAGGTCAGCCCCACGGCAGGGGTAGGGGGCAGAGCCAGGGCGGGGTCAGTGGTGTGGCCGGCCCCATCGTCCCCATCGCCACGGGCCAAGGGGGCTTGCCTTTGGTTTGGGGACTAGCTCAGTAGAGAAAGGGGCAGGCACACGGCTGGGGACGTGCTGTTTCCAGAAAGAAGGCAGGCAGGCGTTTCAGGCTGGCCATTGGAACCCTGAGCCTGGTGCAGTGCAGAAGGGTTAGAAGCACATCGTGCCCTGGGGCACTAGTGAGGCACGCCAGGGGCTGCATGCAGTGAGCCGCGGGCCAGAGGCCTGCCATGGGAGCTTATGCGAGGGGCTGAACAAGTCAGGTGAAGATCTGCAGGGCTGGAGAGGTTATACTTGGCTTGTTGTATAAGTGTCTCAGTAAGAGACAAAGCATGCAGAAAGGTACTTAATTTTCACCCCAAATCTGACCCCAACTGGCAGCCACAACAGGTGTGGGTGGCCTGGACAGCTACTGAATTGCACGTGAGTGAAACACAAAGCCGGGTCCAACGCCTGCTTCCTTCACGTGGACGTCAATGCTCAGCCACGCCTCAGCGTGAGGACAGATTCTCATGCCACGGTGCGCGGAATGGGAGTCGGGGGATGGACGAGGCAGAGACTCAGAATTCATCCTGGATGGGACCTGCTTCTTTTTTCACACAAGCAAGTGCTGCTTACACTGCTGTGTTACTATTTAGTGATTTATTTGTTCAGCGCTCATCTTTTCCATCAGACTCTGCGCTTCCTGAGGACGGGGGCCTGAAAGCACCTCGAATAGGGTGTGCCCCTGGCACACTGTCACCGAGTACTGGACAACCAGTCTCACGCGGGGGAAGAGGATGGCAACAGTGAAGGTGCCCTCAGGAAGATGGGCAGGAGACCCCGTGACACCGGGCACCCGGGCCTGAGCTGAGTGAGGCCAGCGGCGTCCCCAGGAGACCATGGCCCAGGCTGGGAGCTTGGCCTGCCAGACGCCCGTGGGAGGGCCTGGACCCTCTTGGCTGGGGGCCTCTGGTGGGGTGCCTGGCTCTGGGTGGGCAACAGAAGCTACAGGCCAGCAACACGCTTCCTGTCCTCAGTCCGGCTCCAGGACCTGGGGTGGAGGGCGTCAGCGACGCCAGGCCCGGAACGTGCACCACCCGAGCACCCGAACACGGCCAGCACAGACTGTGGTTACAGAGCTGCTTCAGCGTGAGCGCTCAGCCCGAATTTGGACATAACGGCCTCAGAAGTAGGGTGTAAAGGAGAAAGAAAAAAAGACTATTCTGGGATTTATGAATTTAATTTACAAAGGTGAAGGAGCTCTCCTCCCCTTTTCCTTCTGAAGTGGATGAAAAGCAAAATCCACCCTCCTCCCAAAAATAAAAAACCCAAACATTCATAGTGTAGTTTTTATTGCTCTTAAAGGCTCGGTGTTGAGAAGCACAAGCTAAGCTGTGAGATCGGAAGGATCGGAAGGAAATCAGGTGAGGTTTGAACCCTGCACCCGGGCCTCCATCCCCACTCTGAGCTAGGAGCTTCCCAGCTCCGTCATGACTCAGTGCAGAATTTGTACATGATATATTAATTTCAAAGGGAGGGAACGCCTATGGGAAGTAACTATGAATTAAATCATAAGAGATCTACATTTGCATTTTCCAGGTCACGCTTGTGCACGGTCGGACCCTTCAGCTTTTTTCCTTTAAGATTTCGTAGGTGTGAGTGAGTGAGTGACGTGGGTCTAGACGCACACGGAGACAGGCGGGCAGCGCGCGGTGAGGAAGGTGCAGGGGTCTCTGGGGGCTCACCCGGGGCATGCACGTCCCACTCACGGCACGGCTGCCCGAGTGGGTGGGCGGGGGGATGAGATTTCAGAGGGAGGGAAGCACGTTTCTGAAGCGACGGCGTCTGCCCCTTCGCCCGCGTGAGGAGCCGCGCGAGGAGCAGGTATGCACAGGTGTTCTGCGCACACGCCCCGAGAGCGCGGCCCCAGAGACCCGGGGCCCGGCAGTGCCTGTCACGCAGAACGCTGCCGTCGCCTCGAGGCTCCCCAGGACACTTCGGGCTGACGCCCAGTTATGTTCTTGGTTTGCTTTTCTTCATGCCTCTTTTCTGTTTTTTTTCCCTGGAAAACTCAACCTACCTCTATTCAGAACGCTGGTTACAACGTATCAGTGATAACACCCGTGTTTGATTTTTCCCCTTGCTAAAAAGATCAGGGGAGTTGGACTCAGAACAAGCAAGCTGAAAGCCAAATGCAGGTGGGCTGATGGTTCCACAATCGAGGTGAGCTTTCCTTCCACTGCACTGCCCCAGGGGCTCCGCCCGGCCACACCGGGCGCTGGACACACTGGAGGGAGAAGCGTCCCTCACTTGGCGTGGGCCAGGGGCTTGCTGAGAGGCGGAGGGAGCCACATGACCGGCCGAGCGCTGCCCTCTGCTCTGCCTGGATGCTCAGAGACATCCCGGAGGCCAGAAGCTGGGCGCTCAAGGGTGGCCGGGCCAGTGACACCTGCCTGGGTGGGGGCAGGCCCTTCCCAAGGACACTGCGAGGCTGGGGATGGGGGATGCCTCACCTCTAGGTTCCAGCAGGAAGTTGAAAACCACCAAGAGATCAATCAGTAAAAACAGAATCTCTAGAAGCAAATGAGCTCAGTGTTAACCGTCTCCAACTACCTTTAAAACACAGAGGGCTGACGGTGCCCTCACGGCTTCCGAAGCATCCAGAGTCCCACAGGCTGCTCTGCCCTCCCTCCTTGGCTCCTGATCTGTGGGGTGGGGGCCGCACGGTAGCCCCGAGGGTCCTCCCTCCCCAGCACCCGGTGTGGAGGGACCAGGGTTTGACAGCCGTTAGAGGGACGGAGGAGCTTCTGGTTCGGGAGAACTCTGCATTTCACTGAGTTCTCGGGGGTCCATCCACTTTAAAAACAGATGTAGGTATTTACACACAGGGTCAAACAGGAGCGAGGGCAGACAGCACTCTAGAAGGGAAAGTGGGGCGTTCGCCTCAGCCAGCCCCCGACAGGGCGCGGTGAGGGCTCCGGCTTCGAGGAATCCACCTGATGTTCATGCCGATGTGCTTATCACTGCGGGCGCTCTCCCACGGGGCACCCACTGGGAGCCAAGGTGCTGAGCCAAGCGGGGCAGCCACACGGGCCCCCGGGGGACGGGACCCAGCCGTCCACTCCCAAAAGGACAGCAGAAATTCATTATGAGACAGCTTCTGGGGTGGTGCAGAAGAGGTGAAGGGCCAGGTTAAGTTCCCAAAATAACTGATTAAAAAACAAAACATTTGATCTAAGTTTAAGGAGAGAAAGCAGCCAAACGCTCCCTCTTGGAAGCGGAGTTCTGGAGAGACGGCGTCCGCGGAAGGCCCCCCGCCCGGGACCCACCGCCCACGGCACGCTCGGAGAGGCCGGGACCCCGAGCTGCGGGAGGCGGAACTCCATCTGGCAGGCCTTCTGGATTCTTCACTATTGGCTCAAGTTTTGTTAATATTAGTCACCAGTTAATAAGAAAAATAGTTTCTAATTGTCTTTTTCCTCCACTCTGCGTGCTGCTGTTTTTAATTGAGTTAATTGGATACCGCCGTCAGGTCACGTGTGTTCGATCGCAGCCATTAATTATTCCTTTTTCTTAACTTCCTGGTTTCCGTAGCTGGAGCCTTTCTCTATCTCAGTCACTCCTATCAGTCTGCGAACTCCAAAGGAAGCTTTCAAGACAGGAGAGAGAGAAGAGGTGAGACGGATGACTTTGCCTTTTTGCTGCAAAACGTGTTACGGGGCCTCCTTCCTGTGCCCCAGACCCTCTCCCTCTGCCCCGCACCCAGGAGCCTCTGTCGCAGTGAGTAGGTGTGGTCTGCGGGAGACAGCCCTACAGGCCACGACTCCTCAGGCAGGGGCGCGGGCCACATCTTCTGACGGGTCAGAGGCAGGTGGACACGTGGACCTCGCCCTGCCTGCCCCTCTGGGTCTTTGGCTGGTGGGAGCAGAAGGGCTTCAGGGCGTTCTAACAGCTAGGCCTCGCAAACCTAACGTGACCGAGGTGGACGAGCACGACACTCAGATGTAACCAGGTCACATCCCGTCCTCCGTGGGTGGCCTCGGGTCACCATGTGGTCCAAGGTGAGAGGCTGGTGGCAGTCACTGCCTCTCAGGCCCCTCCCCGCAAGGCCCCTGGCAGGGGCCACAGGAGCAAGGGAGGAGCCGACCTGACTGCTGGGCCTGGGGAGGGGGCTCACGGGGCGAAGCACAGACTGTGTCTCCATGTACAGAGACGCCTTGATTACGGGGAGTGGGCAGGCGCCCGAGTTCACCACAAGGACAGGCCAGTGTTTGCTCAGCCGCAGGCTACCTGAGGAGTGGCGGTGGGGCCAGCATTGTGCTTGGGGTGGGCACACAGTGGGGAAGGCAATGGGGTCAATGTGGGGAGCTGAATGTTGATGTTCTGGTTAAACCTTCCAAATGGCCATCCCAGCCTGACCCCCTAAGAGCCCAAAAGCAGACAGGAGAACTGGGGCCCCCCTCATCAGCATCCTCCCAGGAGCCAGCCAGCAGGTTGCAGTCGGGATGGCATGGGGACGGCCATTCGGCTCTCGGAGGAGACGACCCTCAGCTCAGCGCAAGAGTCCAGGCTCTGAGGCCCACAGGCTGTAGGGGGATGCTGGCTCCCCTGCCTCCCAGGGCCTCTGTGCAGAGCCGCCGGGTCCCGGGCCCTGTGGCCGGCACTGGAGGCCCCTCAGAGTGTGAGGCGTTAGCGACCGTGTCCATTACCTGCTCCCACAAACCCCAAGAACGTCAGGATCAGGAGGGGTGATCCGCTGGCAAAGACGCCCAAGACAAAGCTGAAGAGGGGGGACAGGAGAATGGTGGCCCAGGAGAGGAAGTTGAGGAGGGTCCAGGGCCTCCGGGCAGGCTTAAACTGCTCCCCTGGAAACACACCCTTCTGATTATACATCTCCTGGAGCGCGTCCTGGAAGAGGCAACAGACGAAAAGGAAGTGCGAGGCTTCTTTGCAAGCTATTATTTCAATACAGGAGAAAACTGCTGGAATGAGAAACGACTCAACTTAAAAAAAGTGCAGCATCAGCTAACAGGACCAGTCACGGAAGCCGCAGGCGGGAGGCAAAGCCGGCTCTACCTTTTCGGAGAATGTCTGACACCATGCATCAACAGCTCGCAAGCATAGCGACCCTTTGACCGAGGACGTCTCCCAGGAAAATAATCAGTCAAGAAAGCAACGTTGTGAATACCAACATCTGCCCGCCCAGCACAGCCCAGGCTGCCGTCACATCTTACACCTCCCACGAGCCAGAGGCGGCAGGAGTGGCAGGCGTGGCCTGTGTGAGTCCCGAGGCCCGGACGCAAATCCCTGCATCGTGCGCTCTCAGCTGCACAGCCACGGAAACGTCCTTAACCTGGCACACCTGGGTTTCCTGGCCTGGTGAAGGAGGCTAACGAGGAGCTTGGAGGAGGAGCCTGGCTACGGCCACCTGCAGAAGGTTCTACCCTGGTGGGAAGGTGAAGGGTGCGGGCTGGCAGGAAATCACCGCGCCTGATAGAGCGGAATGCCCTGCAGCCAGCACCCATGGGCGGGCAGCCTGCGGGACTCTAGGATGCTTGGGAAGTAGTGAGGCCACCATCAACCCTCTCTTTGAAAGCTGGTTGCAGATTGTCAACACTGAGCTCATTGGCTTCTAGAGATTTCATTTTTACTCGTTTATCTCTTCATGGTTCTAGGCTTCCTGCTGGAAACTGGAGGTTGGGTGCTGCCCGCCAGCCACGCACTATGTCCTTGTGGAGGCCGGCATCATCGTGGCCCGGCCACCCCTGGGCACCCCGCTCCCTGCCTCTGGAGCGTCTCCAGGTACACACGTTTTGGCTGCGTGCTTCTGGAACTATGTTGTTTGTATAACATAGATTCAAACCTCGAGCCTGTGGCAGGGCAGGCCTGTCATTATGAATTACCGGGCAGACTTTTTTGAGCCCAAGAGGAGAAAGCCAAGTCTCAAGTCATTTTTCCATGCTGGGAGGTAGTTTTATTTTTCAGTTTAACCTTTCTGAGGGTCAGATTCTTAGAGGGTCCCAGCGTCACGTGGGGTTTTCGGTTCTAACTTGCTGCCTGGAATGAGGGGAAATCCTTATCTTCTGTTTCCACATAGGCATTAAAGCTCAAAACTTCAGGGGAGAGGGGCAGGCAGATGCCAGCAGCCGAGCAGGGCCATGCTGGCTCCCAGGCCCATCGCGCTGGTTCCAGCGCCACCTCCCTTCTGAGTCCCAGATTTTCCTTATTTTCTTGAGAGCCCGTCAATGCATTTACAGTGATATTTTTTACATCCTGGGAGGACTTCCTGGTTATCTTCCCTCCCGCAATGCCGACAGTAGGAATCTAATGCCCCGTGCCTCTGTGTGCACAGACTAAAGGGAGAGCAGCTGTGGGAGGAGCCAGCCGCGGGGAATGGACAGGGAGGTGCTTTTCAACGGCATCTCCTAACATCACCCACCTTGTTTCTATTACATAAGCAGTCTAGTGACTATCTATGTCTGTTACATACCTGTCATTTCTTTTACATAAGGAAATGAAACACATGTGACCAAATGTTACCAGCCATAGTTATACAGGCATCACGTTACCCTTCATACTTGCCTGTAGCTTGTCAATTTCTCAAACATTAAGAAAAAGGGCCGGGGAGCAGTGGCTCACGCCTGTAATCCCAGCACTTTGGGAGGCTGAGGTGGGCGGATCATGAGGTCAAGAGATCGAGACCATCCTGGCCAGCGTAGTGAAACCCCGTCTCTACTAAAAATACAAAAATAAGCCGGGTGTGGTGGCGCGCGCCTGTAATCCCAGCTACTGTGGAGGCTGAGGCAGGAGACTCTCTTGAACCTGGGAGGTGGAGGTTGTAGTGAGTTGAGGTCGTGCCACTGCACTCCAGCCTGGGTGATAGAGTGAGACTCCGTCTCCAGAAAACAAAAAACAAAAAACAAAAAACGGCCTGGGTATAGTGGCTCATGCCTGTAATCCCAGCACTTTGGGAGGCCAAGGTGGGAAGATTGCTTGAGCCCAGGAGTTCAATACCAGCCTGGCGACCTCATTTCTACAAAAAGAAATTTTTTTGTTTTGAATCTTTAGCTGAATATGGTGGCGCCTCACGCCTGTAGTCCCAGCTACCTAGGAGGCTGAGGCAGGAGGATCTCTTGAGCCCAGGAGGTCGAGGCAGCAGTGAGCCAGGACTGCACCACTGCACTCCAACCTAGGCGACAAAGCAAGACCCTGTCTCAGAAAAAACAAACAAACAAAAACAGAAAGAAGAAGAAGAAGCGAAAAAAGGATCAGGAGCGTTTGGGACCTGCGTGGCACTCCTGTCTCCCACGGAGGACCCACGTGTCACCTGCCGGCTTGCCAGCGCCCCTTCCACAGCCTCTGCGGGAGACCAGGACCCTGAGGGGGAGCAGAGCATGATTACCTTCTCCTGGTACAGTTTATGAAGCCACTGAGCCGCCTCCTTTTCATCCAGCGGGATCTCTTCCAGAGGAAATCTCCTGTGTTATGAAGAAGAGTCAAGGCGGGTGAATCATCACATGACCTCACACTCAGAAGGGTGAAGGGAAACACAGTGTGCTCAGGTGACCTGTGGGCCTGCCCTTTGTACGACGCCTCACTCTCAATTTCTAAACACAAACAGAAAATGGACTTCTCCTAAGGCATTCGACTGAGAACACAGTAAGCCTGGCATGGCGGCGAGGGGCCACGAGGTGCCCTTCTGTGCAGGGATGGCTGCAGCATGAACCCAGCATGCCCACACGTGACTCCGGCCCCATGAGAAGGGCGGTCATTAGTGAGCTTCTGAGAGTTCTGATCTTTCTTTAACATGTTCATTTTTTTTTTCGGTCTCTAGGCTGGAGTGCGGTGGCGCAATCTCAGCTTACTGCAACCTCCGCCTCCCAGGTTCAAACGATTCTCCTGCCTCAGCCTCCACAGTAGCTGAGACTACAGGCATGCACCATCACCCCCAGCTAATTTTTGTATTTTAAGTAGACACAGGGTTTCACCATGTTGGCCAGGATGGTCTCAATCTCTTGACCTCGTGATCTACCCACCCCGGCCTCCCAAAGTGCTGGGATTACAGGCTTGAGCCACTGCGCCCAGCCTAACATGTTCATTCTTTGGAGACAGCCATGACTGAGGGTGTCTTTCATTAGGCAAAGAAGATTATTTCACAAATGAAATCCACTTGCTTCAAATATGAAAAGTATTAAAAATATAGACAATTTTATCTCAAGAAATAGCTGATTTCAGTTTGGACACTAAGTTATTTGCATACTTAATCTACCAAGTGGGTTAGCGGCCGGCAAGTTGACACGTCTACTTGGTAAGGTAAGCAGGGTAGTTACCTGACAAATCTAATTGGAAATTTTAAATAAGTAACATGTCACAGCTCTTATTCTGACGCTCAGTTGTCATTTGAATAAGCAGATGGTGTGAGCCACTCACATATGATACATTAAAGTCTTTTAAAATGGAATAAGAACACCACGTCTGCCAGCTAGGATTCCAGTGGGGATCCTAAGGAAGCAGCAGTACTGCGTGTACGGGCCGGGGTTCGGGGGCTGCCACACCCACGGCGCCCGTCACTGAGCCATGCAGTGAGACATCAGGTAGGCATGACCTGTTTTCACCGGTGCCCAGTTCTGCCTTCCCTCTGGGCAGTTAAGAAAAACACACATCCGAAAAAGTTGACTATGATTCAAAACAGGCTATTTAGTGTTTATATAAATTAAGCAATAAAATTTTAAAAATGCTGACGTAGCCGGGCGCGGTGGCGCGTGCCTGTAGTCCCGGCTACTCGGGAGGCTGAGGCTGGAGAATCCCTTGAGCCCAGGAGTTCTGGGCTGTAGTGCGCTATGCTGATCGGGTGTCCGCACTAAGTTCGGCATCAATTTGGTGACGTCCCGGGAGCGGGGGACCACCAGGTTGCCTGAGGAGGGGTGAACCGGCCCAGGTAGGAAATGGAGCAGGTCAAAACTCCTGTGCTGATCAGTAGTGGGATCGCACCTGTGAATAGCCACTGCACTCCAGCCTGGGCAACATAGTGAGACCCTGCCTCTTTCTTAAAAAAAAAAAAAACAAAGGCTGATGTAAAATTTGGCTCATGTGTCTGAATAGTCGAGTTTTCTTAGAACATGAATTCTTTCTTTCAAAAAAATCAAGAAAGTTATACAAAATTCAGAAAATCTTGCCTTATAGTCAACCTGATTAAAGTTAAATTCATTTTCTATAAAATTTTATTGCAAATTAACATGAACAAAAATAAAATGTGGTCTTCTCTTAAAAAGAAAAGAAAAGAAAAACACGCGTCCCTTCCTCCTACAGCGGCTTCTGTTGAGGGAGCCCTTGACAGCTGGTGCTGGATGCTGCCTCTTCCCTGCCACAGCTATCGGGGAATCACCTTGCTAGGGAAGGCGGCCCTACGCCACCACGTGGAACAGCTGGCCTGCCCTGCGCACTGTCTGGGCTCATCGTGGACCTTTATGAGGAAGAAGCAAATCGCTGTGTTCTAAGCCAAAAAAAAAAACACACCAAAATTAAAACCTGCCTTCCACGGGCAACCGCAGTGCCTCCCAGCACCCAGAAGGGGGCGACGGCGCACCTCAGACCACGAAAGACCCTTCTGGAGCTGCAGGGCCCACGGCGAGGTTTCCACGCCCGCCAGTTCTCCACGATCTAGGGCCACGTGCCTCATGCTTCCCTCTAGAAACTGAGGACCCTGAAGCTTTGGTGTATGGGGTTTCCACCTATGGATCTTCACCCCATCAGAAGTGAAAGCTGAGACCTGTTACAACACAAGCACACGCTACACACCAGCACACACCAGACACCAGCACACACCACACACCAGCACACACCACACACCACACACAAGCACACAGCAGCACACACCACACACACCAGCACACACCAGACACCAGCACACACCACACACCAGCACACACCACACAAGCACACAGCAGCACACACCACACACACCAGCACACACCAGACACAGCACACAGCAGCACACAGCACACACCAGACACCAGCACACCACACACAAGCACATGCCACACACCAGCACACACCATACACAAGCACACAGCAGCACACACCGCACACCAGCACACACCAGACACAGCACACAGCAGCACACACCACACACACCAGCACACACCACACACAGCACACAGCAGCACACAGAACACACCAGCACACACCACACACAAGCACGCAGCAGCACACACCACACACCAGCACACACCAACCACACACAAGCACATAGCAGCACACACATGCCAGCACATGCCACACACAAGCACACGCCACACACCAGCACACACCAGACACCAGCACACACCACAAAGCACACAGCAGCACACACCACACAGCAGCACACACCACACACAAGCACATAGCACACACATGTCAGCACATGCCACACACAAGCACACACCACACACCAGCAGACACCACACACCAGCACACACCACACACAAGCACGCAGCAGCATACACCACACACACCAGCACACACCAGACACAGCACACAGCAGCACACAGCACACACCACACACAAGCACACACCAGCACACACCACACACAAGCACACAGCAGCACACACCACACACCAGCACACACCAACCACACACAAGCACATAGCAGCACACACATGCCAGCACATGCCACACACAAGCACACGCCACACACCAGCACACACCAGACACCACAAAGCACACAGCAGCACACACCACACAGCAGCACACACCACACACCACACACAAGCACATAGCACACACATGCCAGCACATGCCACACACAAGCACACACCACACACCAGCACACACCACACACACCAGCACACACCACACACAGCACACAGCAGCACACAGCACACACAAGCACGCAGCAGCACACACCACACACACCAGACACAGCACACAGCAGCACACAGCACACAGCACACACAAGCACACAGCAGCACACACCACACACAAGCACACAGCACACACAAGCACACAGCAGCACACACCACACACCAGCACACACCAACCACACACAAGCACATAGCAGCACACACATGCCAGCACATGCCACACACAAGCATACACCACACACCAGCACACACCAGACACCAGCACACACCAGACACAGCACACAGCAGCACACAGCACACACCACACACAAGCACACACCAGCACACACCACACACCAGCACACACCACACACAAGCACACAGCAGCACATACCACACACCAGCACACACCAGCCACACAGAAGCACATAGCAGCACACACATGCCAGCACATGCCACACACAAGCACACACCACACACCAGCACACCACACACCAGCACACACCACACACCAGCACATGCCACACACAAGCACACACCACACACCAGCACATGCCACACACAAGCACACACCACACACCAGCACACACCAGACACCAGCATACACCACAAAGCACACAGCAGCACACACCACACAGCAGCACACACCACACACCACACATAAGCACATAGCACACACATGCCAGCACATGCCACACACAAGCACACACCACACACCAGCACACACCACACACACCAGCACACACCACACACAAGCACACAGCAGCACCCAGCACACACCAGCACACACCACACACAAGCATGCAGCACACACCACACACACCAGCACACACCAGACACAGCACACACAAGCACACAGCAGCACACACCACACACCAGCACACACCACACAAGCACGCAGCACACACCACACACACCAGCACACACCAGACACAGCACACAGCAGCACACAGCACACAGCACACACAAGCACACAGCAGCACACACCACACACCAGCACACACCACACACAAGCACACACCACACACAAGCACACATATGCCAGCACACACCACACACCAGCACACACCACACACAAGCATACACCACACACCAGCACACATATGCTAGCACACACCACACACCAGCACACACCACACACCAGCACACACCACACACAAGCATACACCACACACCAGCACACATATGCCAGCACACACCACACACCAGCACACACCACACACCAGCACACACCACACACCAGCACATACATGCCAGCACACACCACATGCCAGCACACACCACACGCCAGCACACACATGCCAGCACACACCACACGCCAGCACACACCACACGCCAGCACACACCACACACCAGCACACACCACATGCCAGCACACACCACACACCAGTGTACACGCCAGCATATGCAACGTGTCAGCACATGGCACACACATGTGAGCATATGCCACACACCACACGTCAGCAAAGGCTAGTACACAACAGCACACACCACACATCAGCACACATGCAGCGTTCACAAGGCTCCGCTGCACGCTGGTGAGCAGATGGCAGTGAAGACACCACCACGTCCCAGTAAATAAAAACAGCTTAATGCTGGCCCCAGGTTCCCTGGCGTGGGGAGGATTTGGCACAGGCGCCATTTCAGGAAGGACCCAGGCACAGAGGCTGTCTCTGTCTACAGTGAGGGGAGGGGCCTGCCCAGTGGCCCACCCTGGCTGACTGTGGCCCCTGACACACACAGGTCATACACACCACACCACACACACACAGCACATACAATTTATACACACCATGCCACACACCACCCCCACGATTCATATACACACACCACACACATACACATGCACACTTATAATTTATATACCACACACATCAATTTATACACACATGCCACACCACACATGATTGATGTGCACACACCACACTACACACACACCACACCCATATAATTTATATACACACACCATATCCACACCAGACCACACACACCACACCCACATATTTTCACACACACATGCACATTTATAATTTATACACACACCACATGTATACATTTACACACTGCACTGCACATAGCACACTCATACACAACACACATACCACACACGTAATTTATACACAAACATGCACATATATACACCACACGCACACATAACACACCATACATACATCACATATACCACATACATCATAATACACACCAAGCACACCCCACCTGAACACACACACACACACATTTTACTGTATGTCTGTTACGTACAGTATGAAATATATAAAGATAAGAATTTAAAATGACAAGATAAAAAGTAAATATAAATAAAAATTCTATCTTTTCTTCACTCCAGGGTGTCACCCTGAGCATGTGCCTCCTGGCGTTGACTCAAGCCCCTTAAAGGCCCGTGGCCAGGGGCCAGCGCTGGGGCCAGGAGAGCCCTGCAGCCGTCCCGCACCCACGGGCCCCGGGCGAAGGAGGAGGGCCAGCCCCATGCCCAGCCGAGACAGGGCTGTTCCCCAGACAGCCAAGCGGCGAGGGACTGGAACAGCCGGAGCCTCAGAAGTTCAGAGCCATTATTTATTAAAACATGATTGGGCAAAATAAAGGCAGCGGCGGGAAGGACGGCAGATGAGGAGGGGCGAGGGGGAGTCTGCTCTCTGCGGGAGCTGCGTGGCACCCGAGGCAGAGGCGCTGTGCAGCTTGGTGGGCGTCCCGGCTCCTCCACGGCCAGCATGGACCTTGGGCAGCTTCTCCGACCGTCCAGCCTCGGCCCACCACTAAGCACCAAAGGACGAGAGCAAGACACGCCTCCCGGGCTCCTCTCGTGAGGGTGACTGAGACCAGCTGTGGCCAGGATCCGGCCCAGGGCCACCGGCTGCTATCACTCCACCTCATGTCCTGCCCCAGGCTGCCACGCGACCGTCCTGGGCCCCGGTCAGTCACTGCAGCCTCCACGGCCCACAGTGGCTCAGAGCTCCCTCCTTTAGACACGTGGGGAGGAGAACAGGGGCTCAGCTCTCAGCGGCCAGTCCTTGAACCGGAAGGGAATGTGACCTAGCTCACGTTTATGTTCACAAACTATTCCTGGAAACCTACTACCTACAGTGTGGCCCGAAGAGCTGGGTGCTGTTGTGTTTTGCTCTGTTTAACTTGGACATGCTCAGGCTCTCGAGACTAGAGTGTGGAGGGCCCGTGGCCACGGCGGGCAGGCTGGGCTGACCAGGACACACCCAGTTGGTGGTGGTCGGATTGCAAATATGGGAACGCATGCAGTGACAGCTCTGTGCAACCTCACACACGCCACGGAGGACCCTGCCCTTCTGCACACACTGAATGAAACCAGAGACTGACGAGCTCAACGGGGGCCGCCCAGGGGCGCACGCGTGCTTCAGGCACCTCAGAGCCAAACCTCGACAGCCTGCCTGAAAGGATGCCTTGCTCTGGGATCAGGGTCACAACCGCAGCCTGTGTTTTAAGTCAACAGGATTTGTGGGTGTGTTTTCTCCTCTACGTGAGCCAGAGAAGCCTGGAGAGTCCAAGGGCAGCAACGGCCCATTGGCGGCACCCACACCCCTGACCCTATGCGGAAAGAGACAGGCTGCCCCCAGGAAAGCTGGCGGTGCCCTGCAGAGCAAGCCCAGGGTGCCTCCCAGAGGCTGGACATGCCACTCCCTTTTTATTTCACTGGGACAGGACCAGGGCCCTGGAGCACTGAAGCCTCAACTCTCAAGACGGGGTTTAAAACAGGCTCTTCAGCCCAACGTGGTGGCTCACGCCTATCATCCCAGCACTTTGGGAGGCCAAGGAGGGTGGATCACTTGAGGTCAAGAGTTCGAATCCAGCCTGGCCAACATGGAGAAACCCTGTCTCTACTAAAAAAATACAAAATTAGCCAGGCATGGTGGCAGGTGCCTGTAATCCCAGCTACTCAGGGGGCCGAGGCAGGAGAATCGCTTCAACACAGGAGCGGAGGCCGCAGTGAGCCAAGATTGAGCCACTGCACTCCAGCCTGGGTGACAGAGCAAGATCTGTCTCCAAAACAACAAACAAACAAAGAAACCCTTCACCACCGTCTCCTTCAGACACTGCGGTTCCCTGCATGCCAGGGCTGCCATCGCCAGGGCCAGCCGAAAGCCACTCCCAGTACCGCTTCAGGCCAGAGGCTCCGCAGGGGCCCTGTCCTGCCCACCAAGAGACCTGCCTGGGTTTCACCCTTCGGGAGAAGTCAGTGCCATATGCCCCCCAGGTCATGTGACTGTGGGCCCCAGGAGACTTAGGGAGCCTGGTGGGGCTTGAGTCCAGGCCAGGGAAGTCCAGTCCGTCTTACAGAGGGAACTTCAGGGGCTTCCCAAGGAGGCAGAAGGAGAGATGGAGGTGGCCCCAGTGCCAGCTCAACAATTTCCCCAAAGGAAGGAAACAAACACCGTGGGCCATGGTGAGTCTCCCATGCAGACCCCATGTCCCCGTGTCCTCTCCATGTCCTCTCCGTAGCCTGCCTGCCCGAGGCCTGGACAAGTCCCATGGGGCCTTTCCTGTGTGCTGTTCACTGGGGCAGGGCTCCAGATGGGCCCTGCGTGTGAGTTCCATCCCATGGGGCCACGGGACACGGAGCCTGGACCCAGCCACCCTCCCGGCCTCTGCCCAGCACCAGCTCAGGAAGGTATGGGGTGGCACGGGAGCGCAGGCTCTGGCCTCACCTCACACACATGTCCGCCTCGTACTTCTTCCCGTAGAGGATCCCCAGCAGGGACGGGTTCTTGTTTCCTCTGAAGTTCAGGGTTACGTCATAGACAGCTGCGACTGTGCGGGGAGACGGGAGGGTGGGTGACCCAGCGCAGGAGGCTGCACGGTCACTACCCAGGGATAGAAGTTCCACCTGGGACCTGGCCCCGCCCTGGGGAGAACGTGCCAGGCCCAGCCCCGTCCTGGGAGGTGACACCAGAACCTCTTCTCCGAGTTTCTTTCACCCTTTTCCCCACCCTCCTCTGCTGAACAGGGCACTGAGTCGCTGGCGTTCCCCATATGTACTGATGCTGTGCGTGTGTATTGTATGCTGTGGGTACTGATGCTGTGTGTACTGTACGCTGAGTGTGTACTGATGCTGTGAGTACTGTACACTGTGGGTACTGTATGCTGTGTGTGTACTGATGCTGTGAGTACTGTACGCTGTGGGTACTGTATGCTGTGCGTGTGTATTGTATGCTGTGGGTACTGATGCTGTGTGTACTGTACGCTGAGTGTGTACTGATACTGTGTGTACTGTACACTGTGGGTACTGTATGCTGTGTGTGTACTGATGCTGTGTGTGTACTGATGCTGTGAGTACTGTACGCTGTGGGTACTGTATGCTGTGTGTGTGTACTGTATGCTGCGGGTACTGATGCTGTGTGTACTGTACGCTGAGTGTGTACTGATGCTGTGAGTACTGTACGCTGTGGGTACTGTATGCTGTGTGTGTGTACTGTATGCTGCGGGTACTGATGCTGTGTGTACTGTATGCTGAGTGTGTACTGATGCTGTGAGTACTGTACGCTGTGGGTACTGTATGCTGAGTACTGTACACTGTGGGTACTGTACGCTGTGTGTCTGTACTGTATGCTGTGGGTACTGATGCTGTGTGTACTGTATGCTGTGGGTACTGTATGCTGTGTGTGTACTGATGCTGTGAGTACTGTACGCTGTGGGTACTGTATGCTGTGTGTGTGTACTGTATGCTGTGGGTACTGATGCTGTGTGTACTGTATGCTGAGTGTGTACTGATGCTGTGAGTACTGTACGCTGTGGGTACTGTATGCTGAGTACTGTACACTGTGGGTACTGTACGCTGTGTGTCTGTACTGTATGCTGTGGGTACTGATGCTGTGTGTACTGTATGCTGTGGGTACTGTATGCTGTGTGTGTACTGATGCTGTGAGTACTGTACGCTGTGGGTACTGTATGCTGTGTGTGTGTACTGTATGCTAAGGGTACTGATGCTGTGTGTACTGTATGCTGAGTGTGTACTGATGCTGTGAGTACTGTACGCTATGGGTACTGTATGCTGTGTGTGTGTACTGTATGCTGCGGGTACTGATGCTGTGTGTACCATACGCTGTGGGTACTGTATGCTGTGTGTGTACTGATGCTGTGAGTACTGTACGCTGTGGGTACTGTATGCTGTGTGTGTGTACTGTATGCTGCGGGTACTGACACTGTGTGTACTGTACGCTGAGTGTGTACTGATGCTGTGAGTACTGTACGCTGAGTGTGTACTGATGCTGTGTACTGTACGCTGTGGGTACTGTATGCTGTGTGTGTACTGATGCTGTGAGTACTGTACGCTGTGGGTACTGTATGCTGTGTGTGTGTACTGTATGCTGCGGGTACTGATGCTGTGTGTACTGTACGCTGAGTGTGTACTGATGCTGTGAGTACTGTACGCTGTGGGTACTGTATGCTGTGTGTGTACTGATGCTGTGAGTACTGTATGCTGAGTGTGTACTGATGCTGTGTACTGTACGCTGTGGGTACTGTATGCTGTGTGTGTACTGATGCTGTGAGTACTGTACGCTGTGGGTACTGTATGCTGTGTGTGTACTGTATGCTGCGGGTACTGATGCTGTGTGTACTGTACGCTGAGTGTGTACTGATGCTGTGAGTACTGTACGCTGTGGGTACTGTATGCTGTGTGTGTACTGATGCTGTGAGTACTGTACGCTGTGGGTACTGTATGCTGTGTGTGTGTACTGTATGCTGCAGGTACTGATGCTGTGTGTACTGTACGCTGAGTGTGTACTGATACTGTGAGTACTGTACGCTGTGGGTACTGTATGCTGTGTGTGTACTGATGCTGTGAGTACTGTACGCTGTGGGTACTGTATGCTGTGTGTGTACTGTATGCTGCGGGTACTGATGCTGTGTGTACTGTACGCTGAGTGTGTACTGATGCTGTGAGTACTGTACGCTGTGGGTACTGTATGCTGTGTGTGTACTGATGCTGTGAGTACTGTACGCTGTGGGTACTGTATGCTGTGTGTGTGTACTGTATGCTGCGGGTACTGATGCTGTGTGTACTGTACGCTGAGTGTGTACTGATGCTGTGAGTACTGTACGCTGTGGGTACTGTATGCTGAGTACTGTACACTGTGGGTACTGTACGCTGTGTGTCTGTACTGTATGCTGTGGGTACTGATGCTGTGTGTGTACTGATGCTGTGAGTACTGTACGCTGTGGGTACTGTATGCTGTGTGTGTACTGATGCTGTGTGTACTCTACGCTGTGGGTACTGTATGCTGTGTGTGTACTGATGGTGTGAGTACTGTACGCTGTGGGTACTGTGCTGTGTGTACTGATGCTGTGTGTACTGTATGCCGTGCGTGTGTGCTGACGCTGTGTGTACTGTATGCCGTGCGTGTGTGCTGACATTGTGTGTACTGTACAGTGTACTGTACACTGTGTGTACTGTGCTGTGTGTACTGATGCTGTGTGTACTGTATGCTGTGCGTGTGTGCTGACACTGTGTGTGCTGACACTGTGTGTACTGACGCTGTGAGTGTACTGTATGCTGTGTGTGTGTGCTGACGCTGTGTACTAATGCTGTGTGTACTGTGCTGTGTGTACTGATGCTGTGTGTACTGTATGCCGTGCGTGTGTGCTGACGCTGTGTGTGCTGACACTGTGTGTACTGACACTGTGAGTGTACTGTATGCTGTGTGTGTGTGCTGACGCTGTGTACTAATGCCGTGTGTACTGTATGCTGTGCGTGTGTGCTGACGCTGTGTGTGCTGACACTGTGTGTACTGACGCTGTGAGTGTACTGTATGCTGTGTGTGTACTGATGCTGTGAGTACTGTACGCTGTGGGTTCTGTATGCTGTGTGTGTGTACTGTATGCTGTGGGTACTGATGCTGTGAGTACTGTACGCTGTGGGTTCTGTATGCTGTGTGTGTGTACTGTATGCTGTGGGTACTGATGCTGTGTGTACTGTACGCTGTTGGTACTGTATGCTGTGTGTGTACTGATGCTGTGAGTACTGTACGCTGAGTGTGTACTGATGCTGTGTATTGTACGCTGTGGGTACTGTATGCTGTGTGTGTGCTGTATGCTGTGGGTACTGATGCTGTGTGTACTGTACGCTGTGGGTACTGTATGCTGTGTGTGTACTGATGCTGTGAGTACTGTACGCTGTGGGTTCTGTATGCTGTGTGTGTGTACTGTATGCTGTGGATACTGATGCTGTGTGTACTGTACGCTGTGGGTTCTGTATGCTGTGTGTGTGTACTGTATGCTGTGGGTACTGATGCTGTGAGTACTGTACGCTGTGGGTACTGTACGCTGTGTGTGTACTGATGCTGTGAGTACTGTACGCTGTGGGTTCTGTATGCTGTGTGTGTGTACTGTATGCTGTGGGTACTGATGCTGTGAGTACTGTACGCTGTGGGTACTGTACGCTGTGTGTGTGTACTGTATGCTGTGGGTACTGATGCTGTGTGTACTGTACGCTGTGGGTACTGTATGCTGTGTGTGTACTGATGCTGTGAGTACTGTATGCTGAGTGTGTACTGATGCTGTGTACTGTACGCTGTGGGTACTGTATGCTGTGTGTGTACTGTATGCTGTGGGTACTGTATGCTGTGGGTACTGTACGCTGTGTGTGTGTACTGTACGCTGTGGGTACTGATGCTGTGTGTACTGACGCTGTGTGTACTGTATGCTGTGTGTACTGTATGCTGTGTGTTTACTGATGCTGTGAGTACTGTACACTGTGGGTACTGTATGCTGTGGGTACTGATGCTGTGTGTACTGTATGCTGTGGGTACTGTACGCTGTGGGTACTGATGCTGTGTGTACTGTACACTGTGTGCTGATGCTGAGTACTGTACGCTGTGTGTACTGTATGCTGTGAGTACTGACACTGTGTGTACTGTATGCTGTGTACTGACGCTGTGTGTACTGTATGCTGTGCATGTGTACTGACGTTGTGCATGTGTACTGACACTGTGTGTACTGACACTGTGTGCTGATGCCGTGTGTGCTGACGCTGTGTGTACTGTGTGCCGTGCATGTGTGCTGACGCTGTGAGTGTGTACTGTATGCTGTGCGTGTGTACTGACGCTGTGCATGTGTACTGACGCTGTGTGTACTGACACTGTGTGTGCTGACGCCGTGTGTGCTGACGCTGTGTGTACTGTGTGCCGTGCATGTGTGCTGATGCTGTGAGTGTGTACTGTATGCTGTGCGTGTGTACTGACGTTGTGCATGTGTACTGACGCTGTGTGTACTGACACTGTGTGTGCTGACGCCGTGTGTGCTGACGCTGTGTGTACTGTGTGCCGTGCATGTGTGCTGACGCTGTGAGTGTGTACTGTATGCTGTGCGTGTGTACTGACGTTGTGCATGTGTACTGACGCTGTGTGTACTGACACTGTGTGTGCTGACACTGTGTGTACTGTGTGCCGTGCATGTGTGCTGACGCTGTGCATGTATACTGACACTGTGCATGTGTACTGACGCTGTGTACTGACACTGTGTGTGCTGACGCTGTGTGTACTGTGTGCCGTGCATGTGTGCTGACGCTGTGCATGTATACTGACACTGTGCATGTGTACTGACACTGTGTGTACTGACGCTCTGTGTACTGACACTGTGTGTACTGACACTGTGTGTGCTGACGCTGTGTGTACTGTGTGCCGTGCATGTGTGCTGACGCTGTGCATGTATACTGACACTGTGCATGTGTACTGACACTGTGTACTGACACTGTGTGTGCTGACGCTGTGTGTACTGTGTGCCGTGCATGTGTGCTGACGCTGTGCATGTATACTGACACTGTGCATGTGTACTGACACTGTGTGTACTGACGCTCTGTGTACTGACACTGTGTGTACTGACACTGTGTGTGCTGACGCTGTGTGTACTGTGTGCCGTGCATGTGTGCTGACGCTGTGAGTGTGTACTGTATGCTGTGCATGTGTACTGACGTTGTGCATGTGTACTGACGCTGTGTGTACTGACACTGTGTGTGCTGACGCCGTGTGTGCTGACGCTGTGTGTACTGTGTGCCGTGCATGTGTGCTGACGCTGTGAGTGTGTACTGTATGCTGTGCGTGTGTACTGACGTTGTGCATGTGTACTGACGCTGTGTGTACTGACACTGTGTGTGCTGACGCCGTGTGTGCTGACGCTGTGTGTACTGTGTGCCGTGCATGTGTGCTGACGCTGTGAGTGTGTACTGTATGCTGTGCGTGTGTACTGACGTTGTGCATGTGTACTGACGCTGTGTGTACTGACACTGTGTGTGCTGACGCTGTGTGTACTGTGTGCCGTGCATGTGTGCTGACGCTGTGCATGTATACTGACACTGTGCATGTGTACTGACGCTGTGTACTGACACTGTGTGTGCTGACGCTGTGTGTACTGTGTGCCGTGCATGTGTGCTGACGCTGTGCATGTATACTGACACTGTGCATGTGTACTGACACTGTGTACTGACACTGTGTGTGCTGACGCCGTGTGTGCTGACGCTGTGTGTACTGTGTGCCGTGCATGTGTGCTGACGCTGTGCATGTATACTGACACTGTGCATGTGTACTGACGCTGTGTACTGACACTGTGTGTGCTGACGCTGTGTGTACTGTGTGCCGTGCATGTGTGCTGACGCTGTGCATGTATACTGACACTGTGCATGTGTACTGACACTGTGTGTACTGACGCTCTGTGTACTGACGCTGTGTGTACTGACACTGTGTGTGCTGACGCTGTGTGTACTGTGTGCCGTGCATGTGTGCTGACGCTGTGCATGTATACTGACACTGTGCATGTGTACTGACGCTGTGTACTGACACTGTGTGTGCTGACGCTGTGTGTGCGGACGCTGTGTGTACCGTGTGCCGTGCATGTATACTGACACTGTGTGTACTGACGCTGTGTGTACTGACGCTGTGTGTGCTGACGCCGTGTGTGCTGACGCTGTGTGTACTGTGTGCCGTGCATGTGTGCTGACGCTGTGCATGTATACTGACACTGTGTGTACTGACACTGTGTGTACTGACGCTGTGAGTCTGACCCTGCTGTCTGGCTGCTCTCTGTTCTTTGTCCCTTTCTTTTATTTTGACTCCTTTTGGAGTAATAAGATACAATCATCGTCATTATTTCCCAATATAAGGTTTTGCATTATGTATTTTTTATTATTTTAATTGTTTCTCATGAATTATTATTTTATCACCTCAGGCAGTCTGGGGCCTACCTGTCCCCCGGAGGCACTTGACCGCGGTGGTGAAGCCCTTCGTCCGTGGCAGGAGGTGGTACTTGAGGACAGGCAGCCCCTTGGCGGCTGCCACCTCCATGCTGACACGGTGCTTGGTCTCTGTGAAGCGCGTCCCCTCACAGTACAGGAGGAACTAGGGTGGATATGGAGACGACGGGTCACTCCACAGAGCAGCCACCCCACCTCTCTGACAGACGGCAAAGGCTGTGGCTGGATTTGTAGAAATCGTGGCACCGCTTTAGCGAGCAGCGAAGGGTGTGGCTGAAATGTTCTTTTGTTCTAGGGCCACAGCCTGCACTCCAGTCACACACACTCACACAGGAGAGCTACAGAAAGAACTTTCCAGAAAGAACTGGAGTATGAAGGTATGTCTGGGCAGCATCCTCTGATGAGAGTGAAAACAGGGAGGGTTTCATCCGCTGGCCACGGCGTGACTTAGACACACTCACAGAAGCCAGACGTTGAGGCTCGCGCCTGTGATCCCAGCACTTTGGGAGGCTGAGGTGGGCGGATCACCTGAGGTCAGGAGTTCGAGACCAGCCAGGCCAACATTGAGAAACGCCGTCTCTACTAAAAATATAAAAAATTATCTGGGCGTGGTGGCACACACTTGTAATCTCAGCTACTTGGGAGGCTGAGGCAGAATTGCTTGAACCTGGGAGGTAGAGATTGCAGTGAGCTGAGATCGTGCCACTGCACTCCAGCCTGGGTAACAAGAGCGAAACTCCGTCTCAAAAAAAAAAAAAAAAAAAAGAACAAAAAACAAAACCCAGAAATGCTAACAGCACAGGCAGCCATTTTCCAAGACAGACCAGGAAGAAGGGACATAAGAAGGAATGGGGACACAGACTGAGCAGCGTGGGCAGAGCCGGGCTCACCAGGGACACCCTGCCCCGCCTTGCCCCCCGACCTGGTCCCCCTCAGGATGGCCTGGGCAGAGCTGGGACTGTGGTGGGTAGCAGGCAGGTGGCCCAGGAGAAACCTCCACACCTGCAGCTCGGATGGGGGAGCCCTGGCCCCGTGGGAGACAGTGCCCATGTGCGGAGACTCTCGTGGGGTTTCCCAGCCTGAGATGCAGGCAGCGGTGCACCAGGAGTTGGCGTGGCCTCCTCCTGGCACGCAGGGCGTCGGCCGCTCCGCGCACTCACCCACATGTACTCAGGGTAGTCGGACAGGCGCCTCAGCCCCTCGATGACTGTGTCCCGGTCCTCCTCCCATTTCCGCTTGCAGAACACGATCTCCAGAAAGTACCACGTCCAGCCGATGAGGGGCACATACAGCAGCTCCTTCTTAGCGAGGACCTTGGAGCTCTGCAGGGAGGAGGGCGGGGCAACTGGCACGTCAGCACTGGACGGAGGCTGGGGGCCTGGGCAGGCTCCCGGTGCACCTGACTCCTGCGTGGTGCCACTCTATGAGTCACGGCTTCGTGGCTCAGGGTGTCTGTGGTGAATGAGGACCCAGCTTTGAGGGTCGGTGGACTGTCCCAGAAGTGAGGAAACTGAGGCTCAGGTGTGGCTGAGAGGGCCCATCCTCAGGGAGGGCGGCTGAGCCAGACGCAGAGGGTACCAGGCTTCCCAGGAATGGCCTGGGGGTCCTGCCTCACACAGAGGCTTTGACGGCAATGAAATTCCTCTGCCAGTGTCAGGAGTAGTTTAGATTTCATCCGAGGCAGCTTAGCTAATGGAAGTAGTTCTGTGGGGATGCAGGTGGGGTCTCCCAAAAGCAAAGGCCATGACGAGAAAGAAGGGCACAGCTCGGGGACAGCTGAGGCCCCGCGGGCCAGGGCCACTCAACCAGCCAGGCACCACTGCCCAGCTCAGAGAGACGCCCCACGAGGAACACCCAGGGGGTCTCCCCTGCTCCCTCAGTCCTTTCCTTGGGAACCCCAAGGCTCTCCTAGCTCCTCTGCTGGGACCCCCACTAATCCACCCAATATCTCCCCCCCAGCACCTCCCCCAGCAACCCCCTACTCCCCCAGCACCTCCCCTGGGACCCCCATGGCTTACCCTAGCCCCTCCCCAGGACCCCACCCCCTGCTCACCCTCCAGCCTCCCGGGAATCCCCTGCTTACCCCCAGGCCTCCTGGGAACCCTCCACTCAACCCCAGACCTCCTGGGACCCCCCAACTTACCCCTGGCCCTCCCGGGACCCCACACTCACCTGCAGCCCTCTCTAGAAGCACCCCGGTCACCCCCAGCCCTCCCAGAACCCCTCCACTCACCCCCAGCACGCCGTAGCGCTCACACATGGTCCACCCACAGAGGAAGTCGATCTCGAAGTTGTGGTTGAGGATGATGACTGCGTGCTCCTTCCCGAAGCGATCCACTGTGGCCTGGTCCGTGAACAGTGTGCACTCTGTGCAGGACCACCACTCCAGCAGCATGACCAGCTCTGCAGACAGAGGGAGGGCGTCAGCACCTCCCAGCGGGAGTCCTGGCGGGACCCTCCTCGGGGAATTGTTGGGGAGTCCCATGGGAGACACCTACGGTATTTTCATCCAGGGCAGAAGTCTGTGCTAAACATGAGTCTTGAGTTACACAGAGTATGGTTTTTGGAATTACAATGACCTTCTCTAAGCCACAGCTGGTGGTAGACAGACGGAAGGCAGTGGCAGGACGGGGGAGAACTCCCACTCTGCATGGAGATGCTGGTCTGTATGCCCAGTCGCGATTCTCACGTGCGCCGTGGTGTGGCCTAATCCTGCACAGCCATGCCCCATGAGAGGTGCAGGCAGATGACCAATGCCACCAGATGATCAGGAAGCAGATTACAACCACTGACTGTCCGCAGAACAGACAGCAGGAAAACGAAAGCAGTTAAGAGCGGAGTGGAATCACAGATGATAGAGTCACAGGAATGAGTGGAGTGGAATCACGGATGATAGAGTCACAGGAATGAGCGGAGTGGAATCACGGATGATAGAGTCACAGGAATGAGCGGAGTGGAATCACGGATGATAGAGTCACAGGAATAAGCGGAGTGGAATCACAGATGATAGAGTCACAGGAATGAGCAGAGTGGAATCACAGATGATAGAGTCACAGGAATGAGCGGAGTGGAATCACGGATCATAGAGTCACAGGAATGAGGGGAGTGGAATCACGGATGATAGAGTCACAGGAATGAGGGGAGTGGAATCACGGATGATAGAGTCACAGGAATGAGGGGAGTGGAATCACGGATGATAGAGTCACAGGAATGAGCGGAGTGGAATCACGGATGATAGAGTCACAGGAATGAGCGGAGTGGAATCACGGATGATAGAGTCACAGGAAGGAGCGGAGTGGAATCACGGATGATAGAGTCACAGGAATGAGCGGAGTGGAATCACAGATGACAGAGTCACAGGAAGGAGCGGAGTGGAATCACGGATGATAGAGTCACAGGAAGGAGGGGAGTGGAATCACGGATGATAGAGTCACAGGAATGAGCGGAGTGGAATCACGGATGATAGAGTCACAGGAAGGAGGGGAGTGGAATCACGGATGATAGAGTCACAGGAATGAGCGGAGTGGAATCACGGATGATAGAGTCACAGGAAGGAGCGGAGTGGAATCACGGATGATAGAGTCACAGGAATGAGCGGAGTGGAATCACGGATGATAGAGTCACAGGAAGGAGCGGAGTGGAATCACGGATGATAGAGTCACAGGAATGAGGGGAGTGGAATCACGGATGATAGAGTCACAGGAATGAGGGGAGTGGAATCACGGATGATAGAGTCACAGGAATGAGGGGAGTGGAATCACGGATGATAGAGTCACAGGAATGAGCGGAGTGGAATCACGGATGATAGAGTCACAGGAATGAGCGGAGTGGAATCACGGATGACAGAGTCACAGGAAGGAGCGGAGTGGAATCACGGATGATAGAGTCACAGGAAGGAGGGGAGTGGAATCACGGATGATAGAGTCACAGGAATGAGCGGAGTGGAATCACGGATGATAGAGTCACAGGAAGGAGGGGAGTGGAATCACGGATGATAGAGTCACAGGAATGAGCGGAGTGGAATCACGGATGATAGAGTCACAGGAAGGAGCGGAGTGGAATCACGGATGATAGAGTCACAGGAATGAGCGGAGTGGAATCACGGATCATAGAGTCACAGGAAGGAGCGGAGTGGAATCACGGATGATAGAGTCACAGGAATGAGCGGAGTGGAATCACGGATGATAGAGTCACAGGAATGAGCAGAGTGGAATCACGGATGATAGAGTCACAGGAAGGAGCGGAGTGGAATCACGGATGATAGAGTCACAGGAAGGAGGGGAGTGGAATCACGGATGATAGAGTCACAGGAAGGAGGGGAGTGGAATCACGGATGATAGAGTCACAGGAAGGAGCGGAGTGGAATCACAGATCATAGAGTAACAGGAAGTTTACTTTCTCCTAACATTTTCTTTGGGGTTACACTGGTTTTCCATGTTTTAAAAAAAGGCCTGTGAGGCATAGCCCAGTCCCAGGAAGGCTGGCTGGGGGTTCTCTGTGGAGCTTGCTGCTGGGCAGGCGGCCAGAGGCCTGCAGGGTCCCCGAAGACAGCAGGGCGCACGTGGCCCCATGGGTGCTGGCACATGAGGGGCGCCAGTCCCAGCTTTGAATGTGTGTCCCCGGCCCACCCAGAGGGTCTTGGAGCCTCCTCCCTTGCTGTCTTCCCCTGGTTCTAGCCCCAGTGGGCTGAAGATATGCTTCCCAGGAGTGTGGGCGGGCTCGTGGCTGGGAGCTCTGTTTGCAGTCAGGAGACCTGTGTGCCTGTGAGGGCTCTGGGGACGCTGGGGTCCCCAGGAGGATGTGAGTGTGTCAGCTCCAAGGACAGGGTCGCATAAGCACCATGGGGCCTGGGGGACAGAGCCAGGGTCAGCAGAATAGGCCACTTTCTGTGAACCTGCGAGCCACGGGTGCTTTAACACAACCTTCGAATTCACTGCCTCCAGGAAGGCACCAGAAAAGCTAGATGGATATCCCAATTAAAATGTGGATGAAGGGTCTGACTAGACATTTCCCCACGGATGACTTATAAATGGTAACGGGCACATGAAAAGATGCTGATATCATTCGTTATCAGGGAAGCGCAAGTCAGAATCCCAGGGAGATAGCACCTCACCCTCACTAGGACAGCTGTGTCAGAAGGCGGACGGTAACAAGCCTGAGTGAGGCTGCAGGAACCCCGAACCCCAACCCCTTCTGGTGCCGCCGTTTTGGAAAGAGCTGGGTGGTTCTCCACAAGCGTTCACCACACATGGAGTTAACAGGTGACCCAGGAATCCCGCTCCTAGCTATATGTCCAGGAATACAACGGGAACACACGTCCACACAGAACCTTGTACGTGAACCTTCATAACGGCACCGTTCGTATCAGCCGCAGCGCAGAAGCCCCCAGGTACACACAGTGTGTGCCCACAGCGGAGTGTTTTCCAGCCATAACAGGGACTGCTGCGCTGATGCACCCCGCAGCACGGATAAGCCTTGAACGCGTGACGCTCAGCGACAGAACAGTCGCGTGCACCACGTGTTGTGACTCCATTCATACAACTGTTAGGAACAGGCCGACCCACTGAGCCAGAAAGCAGATGAGCGGTCTCGGCTGGGGAGGAGGTGGGATACACTGACTGCCTAAAGAGTGCGCGGCTTCTTCTGGGGGTGAAAATGTTCTAAAATCAGATCGCAGTGATGGTTACACAACATAACTAGAAACTGTGCAACTGTACATTTTGCAAGGGGGAATTTTAACTCAGTAAAATTATTTTTTTGTTTTGAGATGGAGTCTCACTCTGTCACCCAGGCTGGAGTGCAGTGATGCAATCTCAGCTCACTGCAATCTCCACCGCCCAGGTTCAAGCAATTCTCCTGCCTCAGCCTCCCGAGTAGCTGGGATTACAGGCATGTACCACCACACCGGCTAATTTTGTATTTTTAGTAGAGATGGGGTTTCTCCATGTTGGTCACACTGGTCTCAAACTCCCAACCTCAGGTGATCTGCCCGCCTCGGCCTCCCAAAGTGCTGGGATTACAGGCATGAGCCACCGCACCCGGCCGGGCACCCTTGTTTTTTTACATGGGGTTCAGATTCACCCATCTGCTGATTTCTTGGCTGCCATTCTTTCTTGAAAATCAGACCCTGCTTTTATAATTTTCTTACTGAAACACATCCTTAAAAAAATATTTAAGTGAAGATCTTTAGATAGATATAAAGATTAGATCTATCTAATATTTAATATTTTAAATATTAAAAATATTTAAGTGAAGATCTATGCTCTCATTTTTTTGTTTACCAAAACCTTTTTACTTCATTCATACTCTTGAACGACATAGCGCGCTGGGCCGGCGACGTCTCAGCACGCTGGGGATCCTCCACCGTCTCCCGCTGCTGCCGCCGTGAGAAATCTGCTGTCGGCCTCACTGCTGACCGTCTAGCGTGGCTCTCCAGCCTTCCTCTAGGGGCATTCGGAGCCTCTTCGTCTTTTTTTTTTTTTTGAGATGGAGTCTCACTCTGTCACCTAGGCTGGAGTGTCACCCAATCTCAGCTCACTGCAACCTCCGCCTCCTGGGTTCAAGCAATTCTCCCACCTCAGCCGCCCAAGTAGCTGGGATTACAGGCACTTGCCACCATGCCTAGCTATTTTTTGTATTTTTAGTAGAGTCAGGGTTTCACCATGTTGGCCAGGCTGGTCTTGAACTCCTGACCTCAGGTGATCCTCCCGAGGTGTGAGCCACCGCTCCCGGCTCCTCCTTGCCTCTGATGGTCTGTGGTGCCCTGGGGCCTGCCCAGGTGCGGGTTTCTGTGCCTTTGCCCTGCTTGGTGTACATGTGCTTCCTGTATCTGCAGATTCGTGCCTCTGTCAGTTCGGGAGGTCCTCAGGCATCCTCGCTCCCATGCAGCTTCTCCGGTTCTGTCCTCCGGGGACGGGGCCCAGGCCCTATTTCACGAAGCCTGCCATTCCGTCCCTGTCTTCTCACTCCTGCTTCACAGTTTTCATCTCCTTGGCTGTCACTGGGCGATTTCTTCACGTCGATGTCTGCTGCACCCATTCTCTCGCTAACTCAATCCAATCTCATTCAAACTCCATCCCTATGTTTTTGCTTTAAAGAATCTACAGCTTTCATTTACAGAAGTTCTACCTGGTTCTTTCTCAACTCTGGCCACTGTGGGTGGTCTTTGTTCTAAACCTGCGGCTTACATTGTCATTCTGGATCATGAATTCACGTTTAAGTTTTCTTAATCTGTGGGATTCTTCAGGCCTAAATTAGAGACTTTCCCCCGAGTGTCCTTTTGTTCTGCTGAAACCCAGGGTCTCTGTTGGCCTGGCTCGTCTCGTGCCCTCGCCCAGGAGTCCTGCTTTCACGTCAGCTCCCTCTGTTACGCTGCCCACGGGTTCGGCTCCTGAAACGCAGTGTGGACGTTCCACTTTCGCACACACACCCTGGCTTTTGCTAAAGGGATTTGGTGGGAGAGTGAAGCTGAGAGGATTTTTTTCCTTACTGTGAACTTGGAAGTGCATTAAAACGCCAGTTTCATCCAGGATTTACCTTTTTTGTAGTGTTTCAGCTTCAGAATCCTGCTAGAAAGCAGGACTCTGTAATTTGGTTTTCTTTAGTTAATATTGGCCCTTTGTATATGCATTCCTCTTACCTATTTACATTCACGAATAACTCATTCGTGTATTTTATATTACAGGATTTCTAATTCTCCCTTCCCACAAACAGAGCAGCAGCCTTTTATTGAAAAAACAAACCCGGAACTGAAGCTGTAACACGTTTAAGACAGGCTGGCCTGAGGGCCAGGTTACCAGTCTCTCCGCAGGCAGTGAGGTGTCGCAAGCATAGAGTTAGTGGTGACATAAATGGCCTTTTCGGCGGCGCTGCCTGCTCCTGAGCTGGAAGGACCTGGAGACGAGGGCTACGGGCCCACTGCTTCCCATGTGAGACAAAGTGCACGTGTGCTCGTGTGAAAACGCAGCAACAGCAGGAGAGTGTGAGATAACGTGTAAAAACCCCCCCGCCCCACGCCCTGGATATCAGCACCGCGCAGCATTCTCAGCCATCCTTCTGGGATTTTTCTTTTCTTTTTCTTTTTAGACAGAGTCTCGCTCTGTCGCCCAGGCTGGAGTGCAGTGGTGTGATCTCGACTCATTGCAACCTCCACTCCCAGGTTCAAGCAGTTCTCCTGCCTCAGCCTCCCGAGTAGCTGGGACTATAGGCACACATCACCAAGCCCGGCTAATTTTTTATATTTTTAGTAGAGACGGGGTTTCACCCTGTTGCCCAGGCTGGTCTTGAACTCCTGACCTCAGGTAATCCACCCACCTCGGCCTCCCAAAGGGCTGGGATTACAGGCGTGAGCCACCGTGCCCAGTTCCTTCTGGGATTTTCCTACACATGTACACACCACACACACAGCGTCCTTCCTCAAGAAACAAAATGAATCACAGCATACTAGGTACTTTGTCGTAGCCTTTCTTTTTCGTTTAAAACTGTCTGTGGAAGCTGAAGGCTCTTGGGGATGGCCGCAGAGTCCCTGTAGGGCGTGGCAAAGTGAGTCTTCAGTGACAGGCGCTCAGGTTACTGTTAGTTCTGTGCTAGTATGAAGTGACACAGTCATGAGAACACCTGTCCAGCTGTGTACCTCTGCACATGTCTCTGTGGCTGCATGTCATTCTGTGGAATTACTGAGGTGAAGATTGCAACCACTCCAGCTGTTGATAGCCACTGCCAAGCCAGCCTCCAGAGATGTGCCTGTTCCTGCCATGCCCAGCGTGAGAGTTACCTGTCCACGTGGGGTGGGTGTTGTTACCAAGCTTCTAAGTCTCTGTCCATATGACAGGTGAAGACCGGTTTCTCTGTGTGTAAGCACACACACACACGGAGGCACAGACACACACAGCTGCATGTGTTTGATGTGGAGGGATGCAGGAGCCCTTTGCTTTTAGGAATGCTGAAATGCGCTTCAGCGTGCCCTGATGTCGGGGTGATCAGGACGCACACATGGCCGTGTGGGCAGCCGCTGGAGCTTGGTAACGGGTGAACGGAGCTCATCATTCTCTTTACTTTTCTTTGTTTAGAGATTCCCACATGCTCTGGTAAACCGTGGGAAGCTGCCGTTGCTGTGGGCCAGAATGGTCAGACTGGCACGTCACACGGCTCAGGCTAAGAAAACGTGGTGGCCGGGCGCCTTCCCACAGCCCGCCAGCCAGGTGGCCCCGGCACCTCCTCGCAGCCCTCACTTCAGGCTCTGCCCGAGGGCCCACGCCCGCCCCATCCACGGTCCCGCCCCACTCCCACGGGAGCCCCAGGCGGCGGGGACTGGCCGCAGACACTCACGGCTCCAGAGTGAGTAGGCGAGGCGGCAGTTGAGGCGGCGGTAGAGCTGCTTGCTGACCGGCCAGAGCGCCAGCGTGCACAGCTGGACGAAGTTGATGACCAGACCGCTCACCACGAAGACGAAGCCGACCAGCAGGTGCAGCACGAACTGGGTCTTCAGGAAGGCCAGCAGGCCCATGGCGCTGCTCAGGAGCGGGTGCACGGCCCCTCGCTCAGGACGGCCGTCCTGCAGAGACACGGGGGATGGGGACAGCATCAGGGGCAGTGTCACGGGGCCCGAGCCCGCACCCTCATGGGAACACCCTACACACGCCTCTCGCTCAGACACACACGCCGCACAGCACACCACACCCCACACATGCCTCTCGCTCATATGCAGATGACACACAGCACACCACACCACACACACCACATGCTCAGACACATACCGCACACCACACTACACACCACCACACACGCGTCATGCTCAGACACACACTGCACACGCCACAAACCACACAAACCACATGCTCAGACACATGCCGCACACCACACCACACACCGTGTCATAAACCACACACACCACAAATCACACACATGCTGCACACACACCACACAACAAACCACATGCACCCTACACACACCACAGCACACTGCAAACCACACACACGCCACACACCATATGGCAAACCACACACACGCCACACACGCCACACCCAAACCACACACACTACACACACTACACCACCCCACAAACCACATATATGCCACACAGCACACCACACCACAAACCACACACAGGCCAAACACAAGCCACACACACGCCACAAACACCACACCACAAACCACACACACACACCACACTGCAAAACACACACACCACACACTGCGAATCACACACACACAACACAAACCACACATATACCACACACTGCGAATCACACACACACAACACAAACCACACATATACCACACACACACCACAAACTACACACACACCATACACACCACAAACCACACACATGCCACACACACCTCATCACAAACCACACACACGCCACACACAGCACACCACAAATCACACACATACCACACACACTACAAACCACACAGCACACACATCCCAAACCACACACACTACACACGACACACACAACAAAAACCACACATATGCCACACACACCACACTGAAAACCACACACACGCTACACACACTGCAAACCACACATACACCACACCACACCATAAGCCACACACATGCCACACACTCCACAGCACAAACCACACATAGCACACCACACCATAAACCACACACATGCCACACACATACACACCACACCGCAAACCATACACATATCATAAAATACTGCAAACCACACACATGCCATACACACCACACCACAAACCACACACACGTCACACACAAGAAACCACACACACCACAAACCACACACACCACAAACTGCAAACCACACACGCCACACCAGACCACACACATGCCACACCATACCACACAGCAAACCATACATCCATACCACACACACACCACAAACCACACATATGCCCCACACACCACAAATCACACACACCACAAACCACACACATGCTCACACACACATGCTGCACTCCACACTGCACACACCATACCACAAGCCACACACACTGCACACACACCATACATACTGTAGCACAAATCACACGGCATAGTGCAAAACACACCAAATCCCACAGGCACTGCCCCATGTACCCCATACCCTCTACACCATACACACACACACTGTACCACACACTACACACTGCAACACACCCCCATCCCATACACACCCATATGCACCACAGTCTCACACACACAACACATACCATATGTATAACCATGCCATGCACACACACACTCTCCCGTGCAAACAAGAAAGGAAGAAAAACGGAGAGACTGGAAGGAACGCGCCCACATTTTGATCGTGATTAACTTGAGGTCGGCATCGTAATTTTTATTTGATTTAGTATCTCATTTAAAATATCCAAACCGCCATGAAATCTGTGCAGAGCCAGGAGGCTCACAGGCCCCTCGGTGTGGGAATCGGTCTTTTCACTCCCACGTGCCTGGGCGTATTTTAAGCTAAAGACTCTGTTCTGGTTTCCTACACAAAGGCGGCGACTCCGCAGGAACTCCACCGGCTCCCCCTTTCCTTCCACGCATGTCTCACAGCTTCAGCGGGCAAGCCGGCGCCCCTGCTCTTGGTGGCACTGCTCCTGAGTGGCTCTGCAACCCCCACATGCAGCACCTGGCCCTCTGGAAGGGCACCGAGTGTGCTCCCATGGCGGGCACAGGGGCAGGCTCTCATGTGGCACCAGCTGCCCCTCCACATTCCCAGAGCAGCCACTGTTCCAGCCGCTGGCTGCCCCCACCACAGTTGTGTACCTGGAGCAAAGCCCTTCATGCAGGCCCACCCCGCACGCCCGGGAAACCCGCTGTCCTGGCGCCAGAGTGCCCTCCATGGAGGCCCACCCCGCACGCCCGGGAAACCCGCTGTCCTGGCGCCAGAGTGCCCTCCATGGAGGCCCACCCCGCACGCCCGGGAAACCCGCTGTCCTGGCGCCAGAGTGCCCTCCATGCAGGCCCACCCCACACGCCCGGGAAACCCGCTGTCCTGGCGCCAGAGTGCCCTCCATGCAGGCCCACCCCACACGCCCGGGAAACCCGCTGTCCTGGCGCCAGAGTGCCCTCCATGCAGGCCCACCCCACACGCCCGGGAAACCCGCTGTCCTGGCGCCAGAGTGCCCTCCATGCAGGCCCACCCCACACGCCCGGGAAACCCGCTGTCCTGGCGCCAGAGTGCCCTCCATGCAGGCCCACCCCACACGCCCGGGAAACCCGCTGTCCTGGCGCCAGAGTGCCCTCCATGCAGGCCCACCCCACACGCCCGGGAAACCCGCTGTCCTGGCGCCAGAGTGCCCTCCATGCAGGCCCACCCCACACGCCCGGGAAACCCGCTGTCCTGGCGCCACAGTGCCCTCCATGCAGGCCTACCCCGCATGCCCGGGAAACCCGCTGTCCTGGCGCCAGAGTGCCCTCCATGCAGGCCCCTGCTCCACCTCTCGGGGATTTGCAGAAGCTGCTCTGCACAGCACTCAGGGGCCACCGATGCCAGCCTCACTCCCACCACCCTTGGACGTTCTCCACCGAGGGGGCATTAAGTCACCTCTCCCAGACACGGGGCCCTGGGATCCCCCGAAACCGCGGGTACAAGAGCTCTGGTCATGGTCTAGAAATGGGCCTGAATCGCTTGTGCCCCTCCCCTCGGAAGGTGGAAGGGTCCTCTTGCCTTTCTGACCACGGCCTGGCTTCTCATTGCATGTGACGAACAGCCTCGCAGAAATGTGCTATGTGATAGCCAAGGCTGGGTCACAGAAAGGACGGCTTCTGCCTGGCTCTGCTCCCGAGATGGCCACGTCACAAGGACGTGTGAGCATCGGGGCCAGCCTGCGTGGAAGGGCTGACCTCGTGCCCTGAGGGGGCCACCCTACAGGCAGGTCCTCTGGCCCGTCAAACCTTCAGATAAGCCCAGCCCTGGCCTCAGCTCACCTGCAGCCCTGCAGCACCCAGCGAAGTCGCTCCCGCCCTGCTAACTCCACACACTGTGGGTGAGTGAGTTCTGCTGTTTTATGTGACCACGCTTTGGGCTGGTTCATTAAAGCAGCAATAGGAAGTTAATACCCCAGACAGAAAAGGACAGAGAAGACATGGGGGCAACAAGGGCACTTTCTCGGGGCTTAACTGTGTGCCACGGTCCGCATCAAACACCTCCCACGCATTCCCAGACAACCCTGGCAGGACACCATCCCTGCCCCAGTAGACACGTGAGCACAGAGGCATGAGAGGCTGAGTGCACCACAGCGGCCACACTGGGAGTTGGCAGTAGAGCCAGAGCCGGTCCAGGCAGCGAGGCTCAGAAGTCAGTGCTCTCCCGGACACCCTGCAGCCCCCAGTGTGGGCAGGGGCCCGAGAGCAGAGCCTCAGGCGTGCTGGGCAGACCAGGCTTGCTGTCTCAGAGTGACTTTCTTGCACTAGAGATGATGTATTTGACCAGACCTTGAGTTGCACAGGGTGGGGGCCACCCTGCAGCCCATCACCTGGCCCCCAACTGGGACAACAGAGCTCCAGGAGACCAGGCGGTCCCCACCCAGGGGCACACGTCACTCCTCACTGGGCCAGAAGAACCAGGGTCCCGACAAGCCAGCTTGAGGGCCGGCCCGTCAGCTGCAATGCTCTGGAAAGGAGATGCCTGAACTCCATAGCAGGCCTGCTGATTCCATTGTTAGGGTGCAAAGTACAAGAAATGGACCTTTATTTTTTTGAAACAGATTCTCACACTGTGGCCCAGGTTAGAGTGCTGTGGTGCCATCTCGGCTCACCACAGCCTGCAGCCTCCTGGGTTCAAGTGATTCTCGTGCCTCAGCCTCCTGAGTAGCTGGGACCACAGGTGTCACCACCACGCCCAGCACATTTTTGTACGTTTAGCAGAGGTGGGTCTCACCATATTGGCCACGCTGGCCTTGAACTCCTGACCTCAGGTGATCCGCCTGCCTTGGCCTCTCAAAGTGTTGGGATTATAGGCATCAGCCGCCGTGCCGGGCTGAGAATCTAATTTTTAAAAATGAACTTCACGGCCGGGCGCCTTTGGGGATCAGACAGAGCCCTGACGCACATTCACGTCCCAGCCTCTGTGTGGACACAGCTTCCACCTGCGAATCCACTTTATCAACCGTCCTCGGTGTCACGAAGCAGCGAGTCCCTGCTCCATCACCTGAACCTCCGGGCTGGAAAGTCTACACAGAGACTCCCGGGAAAGCCCACACCTGCCCTCTGGCACACGCTTCTCCTGGCCCGCGTGCCACATAGCACTCACTCCCCCCGGGACTCTGGCATCTCCAGCTCCTCTCACAGGAGGTCTCTGCAGCAGTAAGCCTCAAACAGGGTGGACGGAGTCAGGCCAATGCTAGATCAGAGGGGCTGGCTTCAGCCTGGGAGCTCAATTCTGGCAGCAAGTCCACCACCCCGCTCTGTGGCCCAAGGTCACACCTAGGACAGTGTCCCCAGCTGTCTGTGCAGCCCTGGGCCATCTCCTGATGTGCTCCCTCGCTGAAGGCAACCTGCCTGGATCATCAACCTTTACCTCCTGGAGGTCCTAGATACAGAGTCAAAACATGTGTCTTCATCACTTACTACGGACCAGACTCCATTCCAAGGAGCATCTGCTGTTCACCTGCTTAATTCTAGCCAGCAACACTCAGGGGCTCTCCCGCCTGCCTGCCCCACAAGAGCACCTGGCACAGCCTCCCTAGGCCATTGCTACGTCTCTGTCCAGCCGGCAGGGTGGTCCCACTCACAGACCTCGCGGGTGCCCTGTTCCACCTCGTAGCACCCAGCCCGCCCAGACTTCCTTGATAGACCCGGCCCATGCTAACTGACTGCGCAAACCTCCAATGGCGGAGGGCAGGGGCCGCCGCCCTCCCTGCAGAAGGGCAACGGTGGGGAGAGTGCCCTGCCTCCAGCTCGAAAGTCCTGGCAGAGCAGGAGAGCACTGGGAGGGGCCTGGACTTGCTGGCCTCCAGAAGCATTTGCTCATGTGCCTATTAAAGCGATTTTTAGAAAATTATGTGTCCCCGGACAATGTGAAGTTGGCGTCCACGTTTTTATTTATTTTCATTTATTTATAGAGACAGGATCTCCCTCTGTCACCGAGGCTGGAGTGCAGTGATGTAATCATGGCTCACGGCAGCCTTGATCTCCTGGGCTCAAGGGACCCTCCGGCCTCAGCCTCCCAGAGTGCTGGGATTACTGGCATGAGCCCCTGCACCCGGCCAACTTCTACATTTTTCAACCCAAGTTTAAATATGCAAGGGGTGTAAAGTCTGGCATATTGTAGATTTTGACTTTCTAAAACACAGCTTTACTCTTTCTTTTCAAATGTAGCTCGTAGAACCCCAATGCCGTCACCATTTGACAGCCACCACTGGCACCCATATTCAAACTGCACAGAAACCCTCTTCTGGACAGCTGGCTTCGTTCCATTTGCTCCCGGGATCTGCATCCCCTTCGTCCATGGGATCTTATGGTCGTGGAATGTATTAAAAGTCTCCTGTGCCTGACGCTGGGCTTGAAAGTCTTTTATCGATCACCCTAAACTAGTATTCTGCAATCAAATAGGTATGAGCATCTCAAATTCACTTGAGCATTTCTCATGCACAGGCTTTAAGCTGAAAAGGTCTCCTGGGCTGCGTCACGGCACTCCCCGCCACGTCCATCCACGTCTCCCGCGAAACAGGACAGGCTGCTCACTGGGCCACCGTGAGCACACCCAAGAAATGAACACTGCAGAATATTGCCAGACATCCTGTCCGTGTTCCGATTCCACTAACTGTCCCCAAATGACCCTCCTAGGTTTTCGGAGGCAGGGCCCTGTGGAGGACACGCATGCATTTGAATGGGTGTCTCTGCCCTTTCTCCCCCAGACACTCCCAGCCCGTCCTGGTGCTGAAGAGGCGAAGGCAGCTGTCTGGCGTGCCCACGCCCTGGATTTGTCTGTTTCCTCACGATTAACTCGGGTCAAACATTTCTGGCCAACAACGCACAGCAGAGCCGCTGGGTACCTCCCGCCTCATCCCATCGGAGGCACATAAAGCCGCTTGGCCAGTGATGCAGGACCTCCTGTCACTTGGTGACAGTGGCACCACTGACACCCTGACCGCGGCAGACAGCCTGGGCAGGATCCCAGCACCCCAGGAACCTCAGAAAACGCCCAGGAGGGAAGAGCCTCACAGGGTGGGACCTCCAGGGGTCTGTTCACCTCTGTGGCTCCATCTGATCTCTGGGACAGGATGCCAGGGCCCAGAGGTGTGAGAGTGGCCCCTCGAGGGGTGTGGCAGTGGGCTCCTCCAGTCCCCATGGCACTTTTTCATGGCTGCTCAGATGCCACTGAGACAGCGAGGAAACTGAGTTGCTCCTGGGCCCTGCATTAGACCACAGGTTTAGGTCACCGGGGAGCCTGGCATCGGCGCATCTTGGTCCTGGGGCGTGATGGCCACTTCTTGGGTTTTGTCGTGGCCCTTGCACAAGCTACTGCACCTTCTTACATCAGGGGAGCAGAGGTGAGGGATGGGGCTGCCTTTGCCTGGGCAGGGGCAGAAGACTGCTTGCCAATCAGAGCGCAGCCCTGCAGGCCCACACCCAACTCAGCCCTATTATTAGGGAGAACCAAGTTCCCTCCACAAAGGTACCCAGCTCAGTCACCTATTATTAGGGCGAACCGAGTTCCCTCCACAAAGGTACCCAGCTCAGTCACCTATTATTAGGGCGAACCGAGTTCCCTCCACAAAGGTACCCAGCTCAGTCACCTATTATTAGGGTGAATTGAGTTCCCTCCACAAAGGTAACATCCAGGTCCTTGAAATGTGACCTTATTTGGAGACAGGGCCCTTAAAATGGTGATGAAGTCCAATGATATCATTAGGGTGGCCCTGATTCCATCTGACCGGGGTCCTGATGGAAAGGGGAGCCCGCATGCAGTCACAGCCCAGGTGACATGCCTCGGAGGGAATCCTTGACCTTGAACTTGCAGCCTCCAGGACCACAGGATGACAAAGGCCTGCAGTTGCCGCCCGCCTCGGTGCTGTCAGACAGCCCAAAGACGCACAGGCTGCCTCATCCCAGATCCGTACTTCTGGAAAGGTACGGGCCCGTCCCCGTGTTCTGCTGTCCATGCCCCCGCCCTCCAGCCCGCCCCCCACCTACCCAGGTCCTTTGCAGCATACAACCCTTCTCCCCGCTGCTGGTCCCTGTGCCCTTCTTCCTCCAGAACCAGCCAGGCAGAGGCTCCATCCGCATGCAGTCTCCCCAGGGATCCCCTTCTTTGCCAAAAACTCCAAACTTCTGACGACGCCTTTTTATGGACTGGAAACTGCAGTTCCGAGCCCACCACCTCCGCACTGCTGCAGGGACTGCCAGCCTTCTCTATTTCTTCTTCCTGCACAGAGGAGTCCCTGGTTTCCTCTGCATGCATAGCCCAGCGACCTGGCTTCTATGAGGGGTCAACCAACACCAGTTCCTCCATCCATGAGCCTTTCATGCCTCTGCCACCAGTGTCGAAATCCCCCAGAGATGGCACTGCTCCGAAATGCAGCATCGTCTTCCCAAAATCCCACAGTGTGCCCGCCCGAGTCGGCATGCTGCTCCGTGCAGGGGCAGGAGCTGGGCGGAGCTGGGTTGGCCCCTGCTGTCCTTGGGTTCTGGGGTCCAGGAAGAAGGTGTTGCCACTGGCAAATACTCTGGGATCCGCTGACATTTCCCTGAAGCCTCCCTTTGCCCTGCCTGAGCTGCCCTCCCGAGAGCAAGGCTGGCTCTCAGCAGACAGCAGTTGGCAAAGGAAAAAGACATTTCAGGATACCAGAAGTACATCACTTCTGATGCTCTAGATGGGAGTTTTGAATTACGGGATAGAGATAACTTTTTAGTTACATATGGATTTCAGCAATCAAATCCAAGTCCATAGTGGAGAACTGAGAAACAGCTGTTAGCCCCTCCTTCCCCACCTCACTTCCCCACTTCATTTCCCCACTTCTCCTTCTCTGTCCCGTCCACCCCGCACCCAGGTGCTCCGGTGTAGTGGGCTGAGCAGACCTGGCCCCCTGCGAGGTGGTGGCACGGGAGGGCCAGGCGTGCCGACTGCACAGGAGGGGACCGCGGTGAGCCCCAGCTCTTGGTGTACTGGGGAAAGCTCCGCTGTTACTGTCAGGAGATGCTGGAGGAGAAAGTCTATCATCAGAAACAGTGGAGACGCAGCGATATCTCAAAGGGTCTTCATGTACGTGGCAACGTTACTCTTCAGAACACAGCAAGAACCCGGGAATAAACCACACGCACTTTCTGAGCAGTCAGCCTAGGTGTCCCAAAAGGAGAGAGACTTCACTCACAGTGAACTTTTCGGGCCCCACATTGGGTCCTTCCTCCCACTTTAAACGCAGCGTGGACGAGTGTGACAGGCTGCTTTCCCAGCCCACGGCTCGTCGGAAGTACAGGCTGGGGAACGGGGAAGAGGGGCTTGCGGAGGCAGACATACTGCTGACGGCATCGCCTGGGGAAGAAACAAGCCCAGGACTTGAGCCCCCCCAGAGGCCACTGAGCACGGGGGGCACGGCTGCAGACTCTCAACGGCATCACACGTGAGGACATGTGGCAACCGTGGCCCACACCGACCTTGCTGGAATGCTGAGAGAGGGGGCGGCATAGTCACCGTGTTATCTAAGAAGTTTGGTCAGCGGCGGAGGGACTACTGAGCATTCAACTAAAATTTTAGATGAAACAAACACAATCCTATTTTGAGGTTTAAAGGGAAAACTTCAGTTCTTGGGTAAATTCACTTACAGAGACCACCTTATCTGTTCATAAGCCTGAATAACATGAAATCGTCGCCAACCCAACCTTATCAGCATTTGAAATTAGTGAGAGGCCTAAAAGTTGGGTAGGAGGGGGTGACACCGTCAGTCTATGCAGATGACGTGTGTAGCCCCAATACCCAAGAGAATCCAAAGCCACCGTAACAGAAACAAGAGTGGACAGTGACGCTGATGGGAATAACGTACAACATGCAGACTGCAGCAGCCTCCAGATCAGTCAGAAGACACCAAGACCATCACAGAGTTTCTCTTGCTCCCTTAACGCTTCCAGGTCACTGGCGGCTCTGCCCCACGTGGTCCTCTGGGCCCAGGCTCTGGGGGGCTCCACACTTTCAATACAAGGCTTCCAAGACTGCCTGGCTGGTGCCTTTCAGGCAGGCAAGAGAGCAGGGGAGCAGAAGTTCAGGGCGGGGCAGTCCCCTACAGCAAGTGGGATGCGGTGCAAGCTCGCAGCCCATCAAAAGTGCTTCAGCTGGAGGATACGGGTTTATCATCCCCTTACGCGTTCAGGAGCCAAGGAGAGAGGCCCAGCAGACCACATGTCCACAGGAACACGCAAAAGCAGGGGGTATCACGAAGGAGAGTGCAGACTCGCAATAAAGAAGAGAAAACACCCAAACCCAAGCTTCAGAGGAAACAAAGCCTCTGTGGGAAACCACAGAACATCTTGAAAGACACAAAAGCAGAGATGAACAAAGGAACAAACCCCGTGTGACCAGGCTGCAGCCACCTCTTCCCTGCACACGTGCCCTTGGCAATGGGCAGCTCCTCCCGTCAAGACACAGCGTCCACTCCCCACCCTCTGAACCCAAGCTGCCTTCAGGGCTCAGCCCACCAATAGTATGTGGTGGCAGTGATGTCACAGGGCTTCCAAGCCAGTCTTTAGAGCTTTCTGCCTCCCTTACACCCCTGTGGCCATCAGAGGCGGTGGCTTGGGCTAGCCTGCCCAAGGTCCACGTGGAGCAGAAGGTAGGTCCACGTGGAACAGAAATGGACCATTACACCTGAGGTTCTCCAGGCAGCACCAGCTGATGGCAACCACTCCAAAGACCACAGGTGAAACCAGCAGAAGAACCACCTTGCTGAGCCCAACCCAAATTGCTAACCCACAGAATTGTGGGTCCCTCAAATGGTGGTTGTTCTAAATTGATACATTTTGAGGTGGGTTGTTAGATAGTAATATATAAATGATACGTAAACCTAAATATATAACTGAATCCTAATTAAAACAGCAAAAGTTCCCCACAGCCCCAGAACTAGACATGCTGATTCCATAGTTCTCATGGAAAACTAAACAGGAAAGAAGAGCCAGGAAAACCATGAAAAAGAACAAGAAAATAGCCCTAAAATATGTTACAACATCTAAAAAGCCTCAATAATTAAATATTGCTAAGCAAATGGCTCATACTCAACATACATATATTTGGGACAAACAGCCAGCATAGGCCGGGCACAGTGGCTCATGCCTGTAATCCCTGCACTTTGGGAGGCCGAGACGGGCGGATTACCTGAGGTCAGGAGCTCAAGACCAGCCGGGCCAACATGACGAAACCCCATTTCTACTAAAAATACAAAAAATTAGCTGGGCATGGTGGCGGTCACCTGTAATCCCAGCTACTTGGGAGGCTGAGGCAGAATTTCTTGAACCTGGGAGGTGGATGTTGGAGTGAACTGAGATTGCACCAGTGTACCTTAGCCTAGGAGACAGAACAAGACTCTGTCTCAAAAAAAAAAAAAAAAGCAGCAGCAGAACAGTGGCACGGCTTCTTAATCCACACTCATGACGTACCTCCTCCATTTAAAGTTCCTGAAAGAACAACATCACGCAAGAGCCCATGGAGCACTTCAGCAAACAATCTCATCTCAGAATCAGGCCCCAACAGACACTGGATAGGTGGTAGATGGAAGTGACTCTGGACTCAGTGAAGAGGAGACGGCAAGGTTTCCAGGGCTCACTGGAGATGCCGGGGCATCACTCCAGCAGGTAGAGGCCAAACAGAAGCTCCGCCTGGGAAGGCCTGGCCGGCCTTTCTTATGAGACCCACATGGCCACACGTTCTCCTGACTGCAGCTTTGGGCTGGATCAGGGCCCCAGGACCCCCAGGCCACTTCCGAAGAGGACGAGAAGCTCCCCACCAGGTATTGTCTCACCGGGAATGGGAACTGAAGAGCAGGTCCTAGAGTTACTTCCCCAAGTCATGTTTGCTACTGTGTCACTGCCAGTTTAAACTGCAAAGAGGGCAGGGAGGAGGGCTGGGCAGGACAAGGGGAGGACGGGGGAGCCCGGGGCGAGAAGGCTGCTGGCCAAGGACCTCCAGTCCCCACCCTCCCGTCACCTACCCCAATTCTCTGAGCTCCAGAATTTGTCCCCTCTGGAGTGCTGTGATGGTTTCACTGGCCCGAGTAGTGGTGATGTTGGGTGGGAGGTGGAGGGATGTGCAAAGCTCCCAGGCCTGATGACTGCACAATACACCTGTGACAAGTCTGTGGGCCTGCAGGGCACAGCAGGTGCTTCCCATGCCAGAGCATGGCCGCACATCAGGGCAGAAGAGCATTCTCCAAGGCTGGCAGATTTGTGGGGACCACGCTCCAAAAGACACACACACACACACACACACACACACACACACACACACACAAAACAGTCACAGCTAAGTTGACCTGGACATAATTTTCTTACAATGAACTGTGTGTTATATTGTTTACAGAAACAGGTGGGCATCTGCCGCATACCTTATTCATTAAACTGCTCATCAATGGCTCACGCAATTTCGTTTAAGACGGAGTCTTGCTCTGTTACCCAGGCTGGAGTGCAGCAGCATGATCTCAGCTCACTGCAACCTCTGCCTCCTGGATTCAAGTGATTCTCCCACCCCAGCCTCCCCAGTAGGTAGCTGGAATAATAGGTGCAGGCCACCACGCCTGGCTAATTTTCGTATTTTTAGTAGAGACGGGTTTTTGCCACGTTGGCCAGCCTGGTCTCCTGACCTCAGGTGATCCACCCACCTCGGCCTCCCTAAGTTCTGGGATTCCAGGCGTGAGCCGCTGCGCCCGGCCTCAGGAACTTTTCACTGTACTTTGCAATCTACAAAGTCATGCAGGAGGTGGATTCTGGATTCTGCTGGGGACACAGAGAGCTTGTCACTGCCACTCTCGAGAGGACAAAGCCAGACAAACTGTCACTTCTCGACTTTGCTTCATCCCATCAGAGACCTGAGGTTGCTGGACAACCAACGGAATCTAGGGAGCAACAGGGCCTGAGAGGGGATGGACTGAGCCCTCCCGCCTGTGGGCAGCCGTCGGGCAGCATTGGTAAGGGGAGCTTGGCTGGAACCCCTGAGTCCCGGCGGAGGCCGAGTGTGTGTGGCGAGAGAGGGAAGTCCTGTGGGGACGAGGTGGAGGGCCACCCTCTGCTGGCTTCTCCTTTTGACCCGCATCCGGCCCCCAGCAGGTGCCCACAGGGCTGCCTGGGGATGAGTCCTGACGAAGCCACGCTCCTGTGCAAACGCAAGACGATTTAGGCCTTCCATGGTGCTTTAAGCAAAGAGTGCACAGACCTTAAAGGTGTACTCATTATTTACAGATTCGAATGCCACACCTGTCATTCAATAGGAACCCTGAGCCACACATCTAAACACGGGTTTGATTCAAGATGGAATAAACTGAGTGGGTTTCGGAACAGCCACCCTCGGCCTGGACAGGTGGGAGCTGCAGAGTGTTGCCTCACGGCGCCAGCAGCGACCCAAGACACGAGGGCCTGGGAAGGGGGATGTGTGTGGGGATGGGGTTCAGAGAGGCCGGACCTGTCCTGAGCCACAGAACCAGGGTTCCCTGCACCTCGGTCATCGTCCGTCATTACAGCGCCCTGTCCAGATATAAACTCAGAAAATCTCAGATGCACAAACATTTTGAAGTAAAAGATAGTTTCCAAACCATTACTCAGACCACTCCAGCATGAAATGGAATGAATGAAATGCAATGTGTAATGAAGACAGTCCCCAGTGCACACAGGTCAGCCAAATTTTCTTTGTGATAACGGCCGTCAGGAGTGTGCGATGGACTGTGGGTCTCCCCTGGAGTTGCACACAGAACCCCAAGTCTGGTGGCTGAGGTGTAACCCTGGGATGACCCCAGGACTCCATAGGCCAAACTGCAGGCTTTCTAATTCCTTTTGCCATTGTCCTCAGACCAGGAAATGGAGCTGAACATTCGCAAACCGTCACCCGCAGGGCCACCTGCCCTGCCTGGCTTGCCACAGGTGCTGTTAAGGTGTGCGCTAGCCCAGCAGGTGCCTCCAAACTGTGGCTGCAGGGACCACAGGCGAGACGCAGTCTGTGGCTTCGGAGAGCCAGCAGTGGACCCTGAGGGACCCTTGTCTGCTGGAGCTGAGTCAGTGACGGCACCTCCAGGCAGGCTGCGGAGGGGAGCCGTGAGGGCATCTGGCCCCCGAGCCTGGCCGCCTCCCACGTGCCCTGTTCCAGAGGCGGGAGGTGATCATGGAAAAGCACTGACATCGCACACCTGAACGTTCCCTGGCTCATCTCCTGGCAGGCGTACTCGCCTCCTCCTGGGCTTCCTCTTCTGCTTTCCCCAAAAAGCTTAGATGAAACCAAAGTTTCCTTCTGCAATTTGTCCCTAATACTCCCACTGCACAGAGGCCGAGCACGGCCGTGCCCCTGCCTGCCTCCTGGCACAGCCGTCTCCTATCTCAGGAACCAGCCTGGTTTTCTGGGCTTTTCTGGGAACAAGTCTCTGTCCTTCTCCCTTGTCAATCAGTGCTGCTTAGGAGGAGCGGAGGGGCAGGATCTGCCCCACGCCTATTCCCATGGACTCCTCTCTCTCTGGGAAAGGGCGGGCCCTGGAGTCCGCGGGCAGCACCCAGGGCCCACAGGTAGGGACGTACAGGCCACGCTCTTACCTTCCCTCCTTCCCTCTGTCTCTCTGCTCCAGACTCCAGGCAACCAGGGCCCACGAGGGAGGGACATGTGGCCCCTGACCAGCCGCGAAGCAGGGCCAGCCCAGGAACCACTCGGTAGCCTCCTGGAGCCTGAAATAGCCATTGCTCCAGAGCAGCGAGGGCCGGGGCCTCCACTCAGCCTGCATTTCCGAAGCGGGGGGGGTGGGGCTGTGAGCTTTAGGACGCGGGTTCTGCCAAGTGGGTGAAATGCCGGGGCGCTGGTGCACGTGGTGCTGCAGCTGCTGCCATACTTGGCTCAAAGGCAAGGTGCGGCTCCTTAAGAGAAGTGGCGCCTAGAGTGGACGCCACCACCCGAGGGCCCAGAAGAATGCCCAGCTCTGCCAGGACCCTGCTTCCCCAGGCAGCCTCACGCAACCCTCCCGAGGCCGCCGCCACCCGGCCGGGCACTCGCCCTCCCCACCAGGCGAAAGCAGCAGGGGGCAATGGTTTAGGCAGCAAAACGCTCCCTCCTTGTCACTCCCGCGCTGATGTTAAACACAGCGCAGGCTTGAGACCTTGCTGAGAACGCTACCACCTGTCCTAAACCAACGGCAGGAGGCCCGTCCCACCCCAATTCCAGCCCCCGGGGGTGCAGGCCAGGCTCAGGGCCCCGAGGCGTCCCAGCAGATGCTCAGTGTGACCTGGCAGCAGGAGGGGCTGAAAGCTGACGCTGAGCATGAAGCTGATGACGGGAAACTTGCTGACACCTGAGGACTGGCTTTCTCTTGAGGGCTTTGGGGAATTGAGCCCCAGGAGGGTGGGGACTGCCCGCCCACCACGTGCGTCCTCGGCTTAGCCAGTGCCTGGTATACGGTAGGCGACTGATAAAACCCTATGGGAGGGGAGGAGGGAGGAAGGAGGTTTCTGGTCTACAAGTAGAAAATGAGGTCCCCGCATGACCACGCACCCTGGTCACCCAGCCCTGGGGAGCAGGCCTCTCCCTCCCCGCTGTGATGCGGACGACCGAGGCTCCACGGCCTGTCTTCCTCCATCTCCAATAGACACGGGGCTCGGAGGCAGCCAGGACGGCTTTGCTCTTTGTAAAATGCAGGTGACGGGACACAGAACAGAAGTCCTGCCAGGTCTCCCAGGGCCCAGACCAGGCAATGGCATGACCCCGCCACCCTCCTCCTATGAAGCGAGCCGCTGAAGGGGGCTGAATAGAAGGTCCCACCTGACCACTGCAGCCCAGGACAACCCCTGGCAGGCGTGGCTGCAGGGCCGGGCACCTGGACGCCGCTTGTTGGGCTTTCTCAGCATTCGGAGACCCTGCTGCCCATCAAGAGCGGGTCTCAGGAGATGAATGAGAAGCCACTCTTTCGGGTGTGGACTGAGCACGGAGGGTCCTGGTCTGGAACCCCACACTCAGAGAGTCACATGCTGGACACCAGTGGCCACCACGACGGAGGGCATCTCCAGGAAGAGCTGGCATAGCAGGCTCCCTGCCGTCTGTTGCTGGTGCCTAGGCACGTGTGGTGAACGCAGGGTGGGCAGTTGCTTCAGAAGTGCCTCATGAAGGATGCCAGACTCCCAGTGAGTGGAGGCCACACAGGGCCAGCCCTCCTTCCTGCTCTGGGAGGGAGCGGGAGAGGCCTCCCTGGACCCGTGCTGCTGCCAACGCAGAATCGCCCTGTCCCAGGCCCAGCAGCCACCATGAGGCTCAACATCTCTATCTCCCCCCACAAAAAAACCAGGCCACCTCTGTGGCCCTCCAGGTCAAACGGGACCAACAGGGACCTCACAGGCCACGGGCTCTGGAAGCTCCCCGGTCACACTGCAAGTACAGCTGAATGGCACCCGCGGGTGTGTGGCCACAGGGCAGGCCACGCTCGGGTCCTCCAATCCCACAGATAACTCGCCGAAGACCCGAGGGCAGATGAGAAATGTGCGTCCTTGGAAACGCTGTGGGTGAGGAGGAGGCACAGCCAGTCCCCTGCCACCTGGTCAGCGGCTGAAGCTGAGAGGCTCGGCGTAAGCCAATTACTGGCAGCTGCTCGGGCACGAGGCAGCACAGAGGCGCTCTTTCCCATCACATAATGGGTCCTCCAACATCTTGAGCATCTGTAAAACCGCAGAGCTCGGTCATGAATCCCAAGAAATGACCTGATACCCAGCCTCCGCCCAGGCGCCAGGAATGCCCTGGGAAAGATGGCGAGTCTGGGAAGATGGTCCGCTCGCCAGGACCAGGCTCCCTGTGTACGTGCTCGCGGTGGCACCAGGCTGAGGAAGAATGAGTGGTTGGTCCTGGGGTTTGGGAATCTTGACCAATGGCTGCCCCTCACTGGAACTCCCAGAAGCCCCAAATCCTGGGCCAATTCGCCTCCTAAATTTCACACTTAGGTTCTGTTTGTTTTTTAGAGATGGCATCTCTGTTGTCCAGGCTGGAGTCCAGTGGCACAGTCACAGTTCACTGTAGCCTTGACCTCCTGAGCTCAAGGGATCCTCCCACATCAGCCTTAGGATTCTGTCTTCTGGCTCTGGGTAAAGCTCTTTGTAAACAGTATCCGTCGTCTTTACATAAACTGAGTCTCAGGGAAGACTGGACCGCCTCCTGCCTGCCCCGCCTGCGGTGACCCTCCCAGCCCTTAGAAATGGAAGCGCATTAATCGGATCTATAGAAGACAAAGCTTCCAGATCAGAGAGAAGCAGCTCCTGCCAAGTGTGCACCAAGAAAAACAAACACAATCTGGAGCGGACGCTCAGGAGAGCCACGGTCTCCTCCGAGGAAGCACCCCGTTCCCCGGCTCTAGAAAATAAAGTCAGCAACCAGACTTGGGGTTTTTGGGTTCCCCCAGCTGCCCCCTGCACCACATGGTACCATCATCACACACTCCACAAACAGAGGCTGACATGCGTCCTGTGCCCTTCGACCCTCTGCAGCAATGGGAAGGGCGACATCGGTGTCCTGTTTTGCCCATGAGAACTAGAGGCCCGGAGCGCAAACACCTGTCACTCCAGTGGAGACGCAGCGGGGCTGGGACGGAGTCTCTGAGATCCTCGGCCAGCGTGATCTGCGACGCCTGTGATTCCCAGCCTCTGTGGGGAGAGCTGGCAGGGACTCTGGTCAAGGGCGGCCAGGAAATCGCCCACGATCGCCATAAACCAGCACACCAGGCAATGAGTGTGACAGAGCAGCGCCGCTTTGACGGCAGCTATGCATTTCCTGCTCGGGGCGCAGATCGCCACGCATATCAGACACCCCCACAGCACCTGCCTCGGGGGCAGAGGGAGTCTGTGCCCATGCATCAGCTGCTCGTCCTTCCCAGGACACGCCGGCACCTACAAATGCCCCCAGACGGTACGAAATCCCTGAGCTCCTTCAGGAATGTTCCAAACAAAAAACCCTTTGCAGAAGGATGGGAGAGCCACCCAAGGACCCCAGGAGGGATCTGAACAAGCTCCTGCCGCCCCTCACTTCCCTACCTCCCAGGAGGTCCCCCGCAAAGGGCTTGGCAGAGTCTGCTGACATGCGGAGAACGGGTCCAGAGCTGGAAGAGGAGGGGAGCACACAGCAAAGCCCCCGGGACTGCCCAAGCCCCCGGCCCCACGCACCAGTAGAAGTAATAGGCCAAAGCCACCGCCAGCAGGGCCACGCAGATCCCCGAGAAGAGGCAGGCCGGGTAGCTGATCAGCATCTTCGGCCCCAGGTCCCGCGCTGCCTGAAGCCGGCGAGAAGGAGCCTGCGGGGAGCAGGTGTCAGCTTGGCCGGAGGGTGAGGAGCCAAGCTCAAGCGGAGGGATTAGGACCCGGCCTGAGCTGCCCTGGCCTGGCAGGGGCCGAGGCTACCCAAAGCATCTGCTCAGCAGGAAGTGGGTGCCGGGCACTCCCAGGTGCCACCTGCGTGGCGAGTACTGTCCTTCCAGCCACAGGGACCGACTCAAGGGACCCCAGGAGTGTGCTGAAGCAGGACATACACACGGGTCCCTCCTCCTGAGCACGGCTTCGGGCTCTGCCGTCGGGGCACCGGCTAATCCAATAAGCAGCTTTCAGCCGGGAGCGGCTCGCTGTAAACAGGCAGTCACAGGGCCGGCCAGGACGCAGGTCAGCGAGCCCCACCCCAGCATGGACCCCCGGGACCAGGGACCTGACAGTGTCCATGTCTTCCTCCCCACAACACCAGTGTGGCCAGGGGCTAGGTTGTGGGTGAGTCGGTGAGGAAGAGCCTGTGCTTGGCCTGAGAGGCCCCCAGGTGACAGGCAAACATCCCGCATGTGGGGCGTGGCCACAGGCTCAGCACAGAGGAAACACCCTGCCTGCCGGACAGGACAGCGTCCACCACATTGGCTCCAAACCGCAGCCACAGTGACTGAACAGTGGCTCCCATGTTCGGGGCCCCCACACTGGGAGAGCCGCGGGGTGAGGCGCCTCTTATCCTCCAGGAAGTCAGGCTCTGTCCCTTCACGTCTCTCCCGCCTGAAACCTCTGAATCTGAAATGAAGGCGTTCAAAGGCTAAACTAGGGAGACAAGAGCAAAGGACCCGGGGACAGAGCATCGCCCTGTGAACCGTCCTGGGGCGCGGGAGGGCCTTGACAACACACAGGGATGGGGATGGGTGTTCTAAGGGAGCGCCGCAGACGCCCGGCTGATGCATTCACACTCAGGGTCACAGGGCCGCAGTGGGATACACTGACAGTCACTGCCCACGCGTCTGCCATGGCACCAGACACAAGAAGCCCTGTCCCCAGCAGAGGTGGCCCGGGACACTCCCCCAGCCTGGCCACAGGCCCGTCCCAGCCCTGGTGCGGCCCCTTCATGCTGTGTGGGAAGCTGTGGACTGAGAGGTGGGAACTGCCCGGCTCAGCCCTTACTTCTGTGAAGCTGGAGGAGAGCGCGTGATTGGGCAGCTGCAGGCTCCCCAGGCCTCGGGGAGCCCCTCCTTCCCGCTCACAGGGCTTCAGGTGACCGCAGCCCTGGCCGACATTCTGACCCCATGTGACTCCATGTGACACCCAGAACCGCCCGCTAAGCCACTCCTGGATTCCTGACCCTTAGCAGCTGTGTGAGATAATAGCTGTCTGTCGTTTTCATTCTAAGTTTGTAGGTAACTCACATAGCAATAGATAAGAAACACGGTGAGGCAACCAGGCAGACCAGCATTTACTGGAATCATTGTATGACCATGTATAGGGCTGAGTTAGCGTCTGAACAAAACAGATTTGCAGGCTGGGCGCCGTGGCTCACATGTGTAATCCCAGCACTTGGGAGGCTGAGGCGGGCGGGTCACCTGAGGTCAGGAGTTTGAGACCAGCCTGGCCAACATGGTGAAACCCCACCTCTATTACAAATACAAAAAAGTTAGCACACCTGTAATCCCAGCTACTGGGGAGTCTGAGGCAGGAGAATTGCTTGTGCCCTCGAGACAGAGGCTGTAGTGAGCACCCCAGCCTGGGTGACATGAGTAAGGCTCTGTCTCAAAAAAAAAATTTTGCAGATTCAAGAATTTTGACTTCTGATCCTCGGTACCTTCTATCCCAACGAGCCGTGTGAACTAACTTAGTTCTCCAGTGTGAAATGCTCACCATGGAACCAAGACATTCATTTAATCCTGAGAGCAGCTCAAGAAACCCAAGAGAATGTGTGTGTGAGAGAGAGGGAAAGTGGGGGAGAGAGGAGACACGCAGCCCTCCCGTCGGACGACAGCGAGCTGAGCTGCCTCCTCCTCCCTCTGCAGCGAGGACCCGCACTTCCTGGTCTCACGCTCTGCACAGCCGTCCTGAAATATGCAAATGCTACTGGCTGCCCGCACAACCTCTGCCTGGCACCTCTCCTACCCAGACCCTGCTCGAGGTACAGAAGGCTGTGGCTGTGCCGAAGTCATCTGGCTTCACGGGATGCGTCCCAGTGGCTGCCTTGGTAGTTAATGAGACAGAGGAGTCTTTCAGAGCTTCCAGAAAGGTGTTAGTCCCTGACAAAAGGCTGCAGAAAGAAATTTCCCTTTTCCTGTCCAGGCATGGTGGCTCACGCCTGTAATCCCAGCACCTTCAGAGGCAGGAGGATTAGCTGAACACAGGAGTTCAAGGCTGCAGTGAACCACGATCGCACCACTGCCCTTAAGCCTTAGTGACAGAGGGAGACCCTGTCTTCAGAAAAACAAAACAAAACACTAAACTCCCTTTTCCTGACATCAGACTTCTCTGTATGAAGACGTGATGGCTGGTGCAGAGGCAGCCATGGTGTCACCTCAAGGAGACAGGCCGTGGTGGAAAGCAAAAGGGAGGGTGGCCAAGATGAGGAACGGATAAAGCCAGCGGCCTTGAGTACCTCCGCCAAGCCAAGCAAAGGCCAGCGTGGAGGAGCTGACACCCGGGGCCTCCCGCCTAGGGTCAGCTCAAGGCAGATTCTGCTCCTTTCAGCTCGTTCCGCCAGCGTCCCATCCTGTGGGCCTTTGGGACTCACATGTGTCTAGGGACCAACTTGTTATCTCCATGCTTTGCATTTCCCAAAACACAAATGCCATGCATGGGTACCCCGGTGCCAAGAGCAAGCCTGAGTTTTCTGCAGGGCCATGGAAGCCACAGGGTCAGCCTGCCCACCCAGGAGTGCCAGCCCCACTCAGGTTTGCATGTGGGGTGTTCTTCTATCATAAAGCAAACACGGCTACGATTCAGAGTGGTAGGTGAATGGGGAATTCCTTTTAAAAGCAAAACCAAAGATTTCTATTAGAGAAAAATACTTGGGGGTACCAGTACCCCAGGGACCCACAGCCTCCTCTAAAATGTCGCTTTTTTTTTTAAGAAAGAAAAAAGCTTGCTCACATCATGATGATTTTAACAAATTTTGGGCAAGGAAACAGCACAGTTGCAAATCCCCAGGGAAGCCCTTTTTGCTGAGGCACAGGGGCCTGAGAGTTGCTCTGGGCGGAGCTGACGCGGGAGAGCCAGGCTGGCGCCAGGCACGGCTCCACTCAGAAGCACCAGGCCTCTGCAGCTCCATCCAAGAGGCTGCGGTCGAGAAAAGGAAAGGACGTCTTGTTTTTGCTGAGGCATCTGAAGGCCAAGCTCTCTGTGAAGTCTCTGTGGGCAGCAGTCAGGTGAGCGATGGGGCAGAGCTCGCTCACAAGTGTGTCTTTGAACACAGGCATTACCAGAATGCCACCCAATTCTCACTGTGTCATCCTCTGCTGGAGAAATCCCTGCACATTAGGAGGCACTGACACTCCCGGCTTTGATTCCCAGGCCGTTCTTCCGGAGGGAGGCGCTGTGGCCGGTGCCTGGCAGGCAGAGGCACTGACTGAGGAAGAGCACTCACCGAGGACAGGGTCCTCTCTGAGATAGATGAAGGCTGCAGGTGCGCCCACAGGAAAGTCCACAGCCCCCCGGACGCAATGCCGTGCTTGCCACTGCTGAGAGAGGCTCAGGAACCTGGCTGGGGTTGGAGGCCCGGCGCCAGTCTGGCGTGACGTCGGCCACAGTGGGCCGGGGCCGCACTCTCCTCCTCTCTCCGCTTTCGCTCCAGTCCTGGCCTCTTTGGACTGCAGAGCTGGGGTGACCTCTCGGCCTTGGCTTCCCCTCTGTGAAGTGAGCAGGTTGCCCCCAGGGGTGCCTGAACTGCAGCTGTTGGGGCCAGGGCCGGGGCCACAGCATGGGAGCGTTCCGTGGGAGCCAGGAGCGGAGCCTAGAGCTGGCTTAGGAATGGCTGGCCAGGCTCCGCTACTGCTCTACACGCTGGCTTCTGACTTGAGCCCCCATCAGGGAAAAAGCTGGCGTGATGTGCGCTCAGCGCACTTGTCCCAGGCCCCCGCCCCGGCTGAGGCTTCTCCACTCCTTCATCTCCAGAGTAGCTGAGCGCTGCAGGCCGGAGCACGAGCTCCTTGCAATGAGGAAGCCGGGTTGTCCTTCCTGCCCCACAGCCTTTCTCATAAGGAAAGAAAAATCCCTTCCTGGGAGAGTTGTTCTCTTTCCAGGTCTGAATAACAAACTCCCCAAATGCCAGGTGGACACAGAACCCTGGAGCCCTGAGGCCCCAGAACCCTGCTATCCACTGAGCGGCCAGCATCTGTGGCCAGGCCTGAGGCCTCCCTGAGCTCCGTGGAGGCAGCACCCAGGACCAGGTGCAGAGGCCCCTGCAGGCCACTCCTGGACTTGACCTCTAAGGCCACGTCTCCCTGGAAAAAGAGTCTGCGGGGACACTAGGGCCTGTGCTGGCCCTGCCCTCCTCCTGAATGGCTTCATGCATGCCAGGGCCAGGCGCTGGGGGGCAATCCCAGCTGGGGACCCCGCAGACGCAGGCCACGGCGCGGTCAGGCCCTGGCTCAGCCTCCCTGGGGGTGGGAGGGAGGTGGGCCCTAGGTACTGCTACTGGGGAGCGCTGCCTCTTGGGGGTGCCAGCTTTTATACTTGCTTTTGTGGGGTATCCTGAGCCTGCCTCCTGCTCCCTCACCACTCAAGGCCACCACACACTGATGCCCATGCAGCAAAGCGTGCTAGCACACACAGCACTCTGGTGGCTTTTCTCAGTTCTCCAGAACAGGCAGGTGTTCCCTACTGCTTCCTCATGCTCTCAGCTGAGAAGCCCCTCTGTCCGGCCGCCGCATCGGTTCTGTGGGTGGCATGTGAGTGGCATGTGAGAGTGATGTGGGTGGCATGGGTGGTGAGCAGCACGAGGGTAATGTGTGGGTGGCGTGGGTGGCATGTGAGTGGGACGTGAGTGGTGTGGGTAGCGTGTGAGTGGTGTGCATGGCATGTGAGTGGTGTGGGTGGCGTGTGAGTGGTGTTGAGTGGTGTGGGTGGCGTGTGAGTGGTGTGCATGGCGTGTGAGTGGTGTGGGTGGCATGTGAGTGGTGTGCATGGCGTGTGAGTGGTGAGGATGGCGTGTGAGTGGGGTGAGTGGTGTGCATGGCGTGTGAGTGGTGTGCATGGCGTGTGAGTGGTGAGGATGGCGTGTGAGTGGGGTGAGTGGTGTGCATGGCGTGTGAGTGGTGTGCATGGCATGTGAGTGGTGTGCATGGCGTGTGAGTGGTGTGCATGGCATGTGAGTGGTGTGTATGACGTGTGAGTGGTGTGCATGGCATGTGAGTGGTGTGGGTGGCGTGTGACTGGTGTGCATGGCGTGTGAGTGGTGTGGGTGGCGTGTGAGTGGTGTGAGGTGTGAGTGGTGTGAGTGGTGAGGATGGCGTGTGAGTGGTGTGAGTGGTGTGGGTGGCGTGTGAGTGGTGTGCATGGCATGTGAGTGGTGTGGGTGGCGTGTGAGTGGTGTGCATGGCATGTGAGTGGTGTGAATGGTGTGAGTGGTGTGCATGGCATGTGAGTGGTGTGAGTGGTGTGGGTGGCGTGTGAGTGGTGTGCATGGCATGTGAGTGGTGTGAGTGGTGTGGGTGGCATGTGAGTGGTGTGCATGGCGTGTGAGTGGTGTGGGTGGCATGTGAGTGGTGTGAGTGGTGAGGATGGCGTGTGAGTGAGGTAAGTGGTGTGCATGGCATGTGAGTGGTGTGAGTGGTGTGGGTGGCGTGTGAGTGGTGTGCATGGCGTGTCAGTGGTGTGGATGGCGTGTGAGTGGTGTGCGTGGCATGTGAGTGGTGTGAGTGATATGCATGGCGTGTGAGTGGTGTGAGTGGTGTGCGTGGCATGTGAGTGGTGTGAGTGGTGTGGGTGGCATGTGAGTGGTGTGAGTGGTGAGGATGGTGTGTGAGTGGTGGGAGTGGTGTGCATGGCGTGTGAGTGGCATGTGAGAGTGTTGTGAGTGGCATGTGGGTGGCATGGGTGGTGAGCAGCACGAGGGTAATGTGTGGGTGGCGTGGGTGGCATGTGAGTGGCATGGATGGCGTGAGTGGCATGTGAGTGGGACGTGAGTTGTGTGGGTAGCGTGTGAGTGGTGTGAGTGGTGTGCATGGTGTGTGAGTGGTGTGCATGACGTGTGAGTGGTGTGGGTGGCGTGTGAGTGGCATGCATGGCATGTGAGTGGTGTGGGTGGTGTGGGTGGCGTGTGAGTGGTGTGAGTGGTGTGGGTGGTGTGTGAGTGGTGTGAGTGGTGTGGGTGGCGTGTGAGTGGTGTGCATGGCATGTGAGTGGTGTGAGTGGTGTGCATGGTGTGTGAATGGTGTGCATGGCGTGTGAGTGGTGTGGGTGGCATGTGAGTGGTGTGCATGGCATGTGAGTGGTGTGAGTGGTGTGGGTGGCATGTGAGTTGTGTGATGTGATGTGGGCAGTGAGTGTGGCTTGCTCTGTGCTGTGGCTTCTCCACCACAGGCACGTGGCCTCCTGATGCTCCCACACCTACCTGAATGTCGCCCGGCTCACGACCATGGCTTGATCCTGCCCCTCTGCAGGCTCCCCCTGTCCCCTCCTCTTCCCCACCGCCGCAAATGTCCTTGTCTTACTTCCGGTTAACCCGCAGGGCCTAAGGAAACAGTTCTTTTCTTCCGGGGCCTCTCCCCTCTCTGACACCTAAGGCACGGTGACTGTGTAACATCCTAGTGGAGGGCCAGCCTCCTGACTCTACCAGTGAGGTTGCACTGCCACGCAGGCCAGGGCCAGGCAGCTGAAGGCCTGGGGACTTGTGGAGCTTCTGTGGCCTCTTATGAAGTCGCCATCCCTGAGCATGGGCACAGCAAAGGAAGGCGAGGCCTGGAGGCCCCTCCCACCGCCCTTGGGATGGGGGGACAGGCACACTGTGGTGAGAGGGCTGGCATGTGGGAGCTGGTGCTGGGGGTGCTGGCGTGCGGGAGCTGGTGCTGGGGGACTGGCGTGCGGGAGCTGGCGCTGGGGGGATGGCGTGTGGGAGCTGGCGCTGCAGGGGCTGGTGTGGGAACGCTGTCCTCTGGCTCCGACAGCTGGTGCTTGGGCCTGCACTTGGATAGAGGCTGCCAGGGCCTCTGGGCATCTGGCATGGGGCGTCCTCTCCTGAACCCCCCTCGTCCTTCCCACGCGCTGCCCCTCCCACACCCACTGCTACTTGCTGAAACTACTGGAGTCCAACCCCAGTGCCAAGCGCTTCCGAGCTGTGCCTCAGTTTCCCCAACCATAAAGAGAGAATAACAACACACCAACGCCAGCAGGCTGTGGAGAGCCAAAGACCAGCGGGGCGCACCCAGAACAATGCCGGCCACGGAGAATGGCAAGAGGCAGCCACACTCTTCCCCACGGAGAAAGCGGACAGTGGAGCTTTAAAAAATACGCAACAAAAGCAAACACAGACAACTGGGATTACGGCAAACTCAACAGCTTCTGCACGACAAAGGGAACGACAGGGTAAAGAGACGACCCCCGAGGGAGAGGGAAGCAGACCACATGCCCAATGCAGGGATGCAGGCCTAGCATCCACGGGAGAAACGGGCTCAGGCTCAATAGCAAGAAAGCAAACAGCAAAGGTCCCCGACGGCTGTGCCTGGGAAGGAGCCACGCCGACGGCATTATTCACCATCAGCGGGATGCAAATCAAAGCCACCGGTAGGTGTCATCTCATGCTGGGCTACTATCAATACTACAAATGGACAGGCGTTGACAGGAATGCAGAGGAAGGGGCCCCTGCCCACTGTGGGAGAGCGCGCCAATCACTGCAGCCGCTACACAAACCGTTTGCAGGTGCCTTTAAAATCAACTACCGGCCAGGTGCAGTGGCTCACGCCTGTAATCCCAGCATTTTGAGAGGCTGAAGCGGGTGGATTACTGAGGTCAGGAGTTCCGAGACCAGCCTGGGCAACATGGTGAAACCCCATCTCTATTAAAAATACAGAAATCAGGTGGGCATGGTGATGTGCACCTGTAATCCCAGCTACCTGGGAGGCTGAGGCAGGAGAACCGTTTGAGCCCAGGAGGCAGAGTTTGCAGTGAGCTGAAACTGTGCCATTGCACTCCAGCCTGGGCCACAGAGCGACACTCTCTCTCAAAAAAAAAAAAGGAACTACCATAAGGTCCAGCAATCCCACTCCTGGGTATGTATCTTAAGGATCTAAAGAAACTGAAATCAGCGTGTCAGAGACACCTGCACGCGGTGTTCCCTGCAGCAGCCACGCGACGGAGCAGCCCGTGCGCCCACCAACAGACAAGTGGATACATGGCGTGTGGTGTGTCAACACAGCTTGTCACTACTCAGCCATAAGGAGGAAGGAAGTCCCATCACTGGCAACCTCACGGGTGAACCTGGTATACACGACACTCAGCGGAATCAGCCACTCACAGAGCGACACGAACTGCGTGATCTCACCCGCGTGGGAAACTGAAAACAGACATCTCGCAGGACCCGGGAGGATGCGGCGGCTTCCAGGGGCTGGGGCAGCGCAAGGATGGGGAGGGGAGGTGCTGATGGAAGGGACAGTTTCCGTTAGACTGAACGGAGAGCTTGTGATCCACCGCACTGCGAGGCGACTGCAGTTAACAATAACGTTATCATGTTCCAAAATCAGGAAGAGAATAGATTTTTAACATCCACACCACAAAAACGATGCTGATGAGCCGATCAATATGCTAATTAATTAGTCTTTCTACAGTGTACACACAGATCACGTCACTCCATAAATATACACAATTCTATTTTCTCGATTACAGATAGGTAGGAAGGTAGGTAGGTGGGCAGGCAGGCAGATACACACACACACTCACACACACACATGCGAGATTCTCTTCAGGTAAAAAGCAGAACTGAAACAAAACCTTGGCCTGTAGGGAACACTGAGGTCCTTGGAGCTTTTCATCATGCTCTACAGCAAACCTAGAATGTTTAGAATCACGGTTTCACTTATTTTGAAATAATGGATTTTGGCATAAGACCTTTGCCAAAACCCCCTTCCAGTGGTGTTTCAGATGAACGGGAGCTGCACCGTCTGAATCCTGACCATGTCGCAGATGGCTGGGAACACGCAACAATGATCAACACCGATCGCGTGGCAGTTCTCTGGGAGTCTGCGAACGTGGCTGACGTGGCATCCTGCTTCCACGGGGCTCCTCAGTGTTTACCTCCATGTCTCTTTTTTAAGTTAAGAAGAACAAAGCTCATCTGAACATATTACCCAAGCAAATTTCATTGGGATATAGTATCTCCAGATCACTTCCCTGGACCTGAAAACTTGATGATTTACACAAAAATATTAAGAGAGAAGAACAAAATATACAGATGCAATTTCCCAGAGGCCTCCTGAGAGCCGCAACTTAAAATAGCGTGTTTTCAGGATGTCAATAAAATCTTTCTTCAGATAAATCCCACGAAGTTTCCACATTCCCTTTCTCATGCGAGTGACTGAGCGAAACTGCAGGTGAGATTAACACCCCCCAGCAGTGGGGAGCCACTAGCACCGGACGCGAGGAACGTGGGCGACCTGCACGCAGGTGTCACTGTGACACCGTTTCTAAAAGCTCTGCTTCCCTCGCTGACGCTCCCCTTGTCTGGGGTCCGCCCCGACCCTGGGTCTGGACAAGGAAACAACCTGGAGGTTCATCGGGCCACCCAGTCACGGGCCCTTTCAGAAGAGGCGATGGCAAACCCGCCCCAGGGCCCCACACTGGGTCCCTGGCGAGCCTCAGATACACGCTCATCCAACTCCAGAGCCCCAGAGCCCCAGAGCCCTCGCCCCAGGACCTCACATAGGGGGGCTGTAAAAACAAACCAGCCCTAAAAACAACCTTCAATGCAGAACAGGAACACACGGGAAGGAGGAGGTGCCCGCCGAGAGGACAGGGCAGGAACACGCGGGAAGAAGGAGGCGCCCACCGAGAGGACAGGGCAGCAGGCCTCTTGCATGTGTCACCAGCAGCCTGAGGACCGCACGCCGGCCTGGTGTGGGGACACCTGAGGAGCTGCCTCCTGCTGCCCCAGTCGGGAGAACCTGCCCCTACAGTGGCCCCCTGGGATGTGCCAGCAAGCCCTGCTTCCCTCTGCTCCCCTCAGCCCAGGCGGGCACCCCCACCTCATCCCCACCTTCTCCTCACCGGGACAGAAACACCCACCCACCGTTGCCTCCCAGGCCTGCCCACTGCGGACTCCCACGATTGGGGTCTGCAGCCTCTGATTTCACCAGGCAGGGCTTGGTGCCCGCAAGGTCTGAGAAAGGCTGAGGGAACAGGGAAAAGAAGAAAGGTGGTGCTGCTGAGACACCACAGCCAGGTCACACGGGCCACGCGGAGGTCACACGGGCCACGCTGAGGTCACACGGGCCACGCAGAGGTCAAACGGGCCACGCTGAGGTCACACGGGCCACGCAGAGGTCACACGGGCCACGCGGAGGTCACACGGGCCACACTGAGGTCACACGGGCCACGCAGAGGTCACACGGGCCACGCTGAGGTCACACGGGCCACGCGGAGGTCACACGGGCCACGCGGAGGTCACACGGGCCACAGTGAGGTCACACGGGCCACGCGGAGGTCACACGGGCCACAGTGAGGTCACCCGGGCCACAGTGAGGTCACACAGGCCACGCGGAGGTCACACGGGCCACGCGGAGGTCACACGGGCCACGCTGAGGTCACACGGGCCACGCTGAGGTCACACTCAATGACAGGTGCTTTACACGAATGATTGCTCAGCGCTCAGCACAGCTTTACCCCACTAGCACCACTGCCTCTGAAAATATCCTGCCCAGGACCACAAAGTCACTGTCAGGCCCAGGATGGGGAACCGGGCACACGGGTGCTGGCATCTGAGCCCCCACCCCACCTCGCAGTGGCTCTGCCCTGAGACCTCCCACCACCGTGTCCCTAGGGGCAGGGCACCCGAAGGGGAAACCCGACTTCTCTCTGCCTCAGACTCTCCGTGGAGTGGCAGTTGCTAACTCTATTCTGCACTTTCTTCAAAGACACTGTGGATTCATGACTTCCTGATGCACACAGAACCTCCAGCACGAGGCGCCCTGGGTTCCAGGAGGAAGGCACTCAGGTCCTCTCTCTCCAGCATGCCTGGGCTGTCAGCGCTCGCTCACTCAAGAGGACGCGTCTGTCGCCTGCGGCCCAGACAGGAGGACATTTATGAGGTTAATGAGACGCTGCGAGCCAGCTGGGAGCGCCATCTCACCAACTTGTTTATCTGGATTTAGCTCAGTGTTCAGCCAGGCCAGTGATGGGGGCGGGACCTCAGCAGGGAGGGTTGAGGCCCAGAACTCACGGGCCCACAGCCTCTGCTGCCCACCCTGCTCACCCTCCTGCCTGAGGAATTCGGGCCACGCCTTCTCCCTCCATCCCAGGGAGGAGCAGCATCCACAGGCCAAGCCCTGCAGGTGTCCCCCATCCTGCCACGTACACTGGCCCCGAGGGCTCTGGGAAGCTGTGTCCAGTTCTGCAGGGACCAGGCTTTGCCCAGGACAGCGGCGCCTGGGGAGGTGGCTTTGCCGTGGCCAGCAGGCGGCTCCGTCTTGTTCTGCTAACCCCACATGCCCTTCACATCTTTAAATAAATGAATAAGGACACAAATAAAAATAGAAGCCCCACCAGGGGAAGGCTCCTGGCTTTGACTCACTCTGGGGTCAGTGTGGGCCGTGTGGCAGAGGCTCCAGGAACAAGTGGGGATGGCAGGCACCGGGTGACACGGTGTCCTTGCAATTCACATGGGGACACGGCGCGGGTTACTATGCAAACCAAACAAAGCACACACAGCCACAGATGCCCCAGAGTCAGGTCTGTCTCCTGCGCTCTGGAGCCCATCAGAACTGTCCTACACCACTGCACAGCCGTACGCGCCCCGTTTCCGTGAAAAGTGGGCACACAGAGCTCCCCACCCACACGGGGCACCCGCCAAGGGGGCAGGGGCCTCCTTCTGACGGTCACAAGGGACTGGCCATCACCACTGTGGCACCTCACACTGGAATAAGGAGAACGCACAGTGTTGTCAGAATGTGTCACGTCTGACGGGGGCAGAATTGTGTGGCCACCTAAAGACAGTCACAGTCACATGCAGACAATGTGGGGGTGGTAGGTACACACGGTTGAGGAACCTGTCGGAGCCACCTAGGGCGGGACCGAGGCACAAGCTCCGTAGGGCAAAAAGGATTGGCGTGGGAATACATTTCAGCTCATTATGAAACAAAATTAGACAGCTCTGTATCTGTAGTATCTGTAGGTAGCCAAACACACGCGAACACACCCTCCTCAGTAAATCTGATTGCATTTCCAGTAATGAGTGCCCCAGTTTGAAACACATCCCAGAAGGAAAACTCCTACATGAAAAGCAAGATTGCTAAACAAGATGTAGTTTCAGGCGTGAAACCTGCCGGAACAATTATCACAATTCTTCAAATGCACATGCACCAGCTTGCTCTGCTCCTAAGCATCCCACGCAAAAATACTGTCGAACCTTAAGACGGCGCAGGGAGCAGCATGGACCCCTGCAGCCTAAGGGTCGGGAGAAGCGAGGCCTCTGTCCCCAGGCGGAGGCACTGGGCCCTCCGGGGCACTGCCCACACTGGTCTGCACAATCTCTTGATGAACCTTACCCTATTTCAATAAAGTAAAAGTGAAGAGCTGTGAAATGCTGTCATGCCATAAGCAAAATGATCCCTCCCACAATGTGTATTGTAGTCAAAAAAGACGGAGAGGCCGGTGTGACGGTGCACACCTATAATCCCAGCACTTTGGGAGGTCAAGGTGGGAGGACCGCTTGAGCCCAGGAAGTTGAGACCAGCCTGGGCAACACAGCGAGACCCCCATCTCTACCAAAAAATATTTTAATTAGCAGGGTGTGGTGATATACACTTGTAGTCCCAGCCACTCAGGAGGCTGAGGCAGGAGGATGGCTTGAGCCCAGGAGGTTGAGGCTGCAGTGAGTTGTGATCTGCACTCCAGCCTGGGTGACAGAGCCAGACCCTGTTTCTTTTCTTTTCTTTTTTTTATTTTTATTTTTTGAGACAAGAGTCTCACTCTGTTGGCCAGGCTAGAATGCAGTGGCACAGTCTCAGCTCACTGCAACCTCTGCCTCTCGAGTCAAGCAATTCTCCTGCCTTAGCCTCCTGAGCAGCTGGAATTACAGGCGTGCACCATCACACCTAGCTAAGTTTTGTATTTTAAGTAGACACAGGGTTTCACCAGGTTGGCCAGGCTGGTCTCGAACTCCTGACCTCAGGTGATCCACCTGCCTCGGCCTCCAAAAGTGCTGGGAATACAGGTATGAGCCACACCTGGCCTCAGACTCTGTTTCAAAATAAAAAATAAAAAGAAACATAGAGATAACCTGAATGTCCCACAATAGGGAAAGGCTCGGTGACACTTGCTGTGTTTACCTGACTACTGAAGTTACTGGATAAAGCCACGCAGCCGCCTGGGAGACGGCTTATCAAACACCGGCCCCGAGGGATGCTGGGAGCAAGCACATGCACACGTGGACTAACACGCATGTTCTTAGCATGGACACCCCTGGCAGGACGGCCTGTCACAGGCACAGGAAGTCTCAGTCCTCACCTCCCCCTGTAGGCAGAGCCCCCTCAGGAGGAGGATCCCAGGGAGGAAGGGAAGAGAAAGGCCTAGAAGCCAAGGACCTGAGAGGGAACTGCCATTGGTGGGGTTTTCAGTCTCTTCTGCACACACTGTGCGCCCGGCCCACCTGTCTCTCCACAAATTCTCACTGCAGCCTGTGCGCTCCCAGGGACCGGCCAGGGACCTGCTGGGGCACCAGAAAGTGGAAGGGGAGGTTGGGGAGGGCCACTGCCTGGCCTCAGAGAGGGGCCCTATGCACTCACTCACTTCCTCCCTCGGGGTGAGGGGAGTTGGGAAATGGACCTCGGCTGCTCCCCAGAATGACGGGGATCGTCTTGCGTATGTGCGTGTCTGTGTGCGTGCATGCGTGTGTTCCTTAACGCTGTGTCAGCGATTCTCAGCAGGCACTTTCTAAACAGTGATGGTGTCAAACTCAGGGCGGTGGTCCACCTGGAAGCCCTGGTGAAGACGATGGTTGTGGCTGGAGTTTAAACTATCACGTCCTTGGCCTGCCTGAAATCATCCCTTCTTATTGTGCACGGGAGCCTTCCACGTCCAGCAAGGACCACAGCTTCCAGCGAGCCGAGTGGTTATTCCGTTTCTGTTGCGTCCAGGAGCCGCATCCTGCTGGCTCAGCTTCCCAGGGCGCAGGGCAGCAGATGCCACGTCAGCGCTGCCAGGACGCAGCAGGCCCAGCTCCCTGGATAGGGAGTGTGCGTTCTCCCTAAACACCAGCAGGACGAGTTCTAGAATTTTGGGCAAGGCATCCTAACTTGAGCTGGGGGGCCCGTTCCCAGGCACGTCAGTCACCCTCACCGGGCCCCTCTGCAGGCCAGACCCGACCCGGTGGCTCTGTGGCCCCATGCGTTCACTCCTTACACCTTACAGATGAGGAGAACGAGGCACAGAGAGGGTCAGCAGCTTGCCCAAATCGTCATACCGAGTTAGCAGCAGAATCAAGACTCACACCCAGGCCATCTCACCACAAAATCACTGCTCCCATAGACAGGCGCTGAGGACCAAAAGCAACCCAAGTGCTCATCTCACATCTTCTATGAAAAGGAGATTTCCCATCAGCTAAGAACACTTGAGCCTCCAGCTGGAAAGAAGCCTGCTGTGGTTTTGGACGGGAAGAGCGGAGAGGCGCCGGGCACTCAGAAGGAGCTTCCTTTCACTCACTTCTAAAATCACGTCTCGGTGGATTGGGAAGAAACAAAGACTCAGGCCTCCAGTCGACCCGGAGCACCAGCCTGACAGCCTCAGCCTGGGGAGACAGACCCACCCAGTCCTTCAGCTGCCATGAAAACATTTCAGGCAAAAAACACTGCTGTTTAAAAAAGACTAGTATGCACCCCCAAAAATTAAAAATACAAGATTTTGTAAAGTAATGATGTTTTACAAAATAGAGCAATACACCTTGCTGTAAAAATTTTAAATCAAGCCGAGGTACGTGGTCAGAAGGGAGCTCTCAGCCCTCACCCCCCTCCATCCCCAAGACTGGCCACTGTTAAGATCTGGTGTTGGTCGGTGGCTCACACCTGTAATCCCAGCACTTTGGGAGGCTGAGGCGGGCAGATCCCTTGAACCCACCAGCCTGGGCAACATGGCAAAACTCTGTCTCTCTCTTTCTTTTGCTTTGAGACAGAGTCTTGCTCTGTTGCCCAGACTGGAGTGCGATGGTACGATCTCGGCTCACTGGAACCTCCACCTCCTGGGTTCAAGCAATTTTCCTGCCTCAGTCTCCCAAGTAGCTGGGATCACAGGCGCCCACCACCACACCTGGCTATTTTTTTGTACTTTTAGTAGAGATGGGATTTCGTCATATTGGCCAGGCTGGTCTCAAACTCCTGACCTCAAGTGATCCCCCTGCCTTGGCCTCCCAAAGTGCTGGGATTATAGGCATGAGCCACCACACCTGGCCGTCATTTTTATTAAAAAAACAAAACAAAAACCCCATGTCGATTCTTCCGGACGTATGTGACTGTCAAATGCAGTCACACATTGTGACATCGTGTGACGCTATCACTTCGGTTTCCCACTCTGTGCTATAATGGGAGGCTTTCAGGTGGGGTTCCTCTCAAGCACGTGTGGCCCCTGCAGTCGTCTGTTCCCTGGGAGAATGAAACACCAGAGCCAGCCCTGGGACTCTCAGGGGATCCCAGATGAAATCACTCCCATTCCTGCCACACAGATGCACACACACCCTCCCTGCTGGACTGCCCCACCCTCGCTGCCCTACACGTTACCTGACGTGGTCCCCAGGCAAACAGCCTGTTCAGCTACGGACGGCAGAGGGATGGCTCAGCACCTTCTCAACGCCAGTGCGTTACTCAAGAACGCTCCAGATTTCACCGCTGCGGAGGACAGGGCTGAAGGGCTGGAGTCCCTGTCCCAAGTAGGTGTCTGTGTCTCAGGCAAAGGTCTAAAGATGGCCTCTACCGTGGGGCTGACCCAGTGGGAGAAGGCTAGCCACACTCAGCAGCCACCGTGCCACTGAATGTTCCAGTGGCCACAGTAAAGCACAGAGAAAGGTGGAATTAACGTTAATGATGTATTTTACGCAACCCAACACGCCCAAAACATCACGGACTTCTCCATCAGACACCGTGAAATCCCACACTATTTCCAGCTCTCAGGGCCTCACACGTGGACCTCGCCACCTCTCCTGGGTGGGCAGCTGCGTGGGGCTGGCAGCCACCACACCAGAGGGGCTGGGTCTGGCTTTGTTACTCCTCAGCCTGCCCTGATGGAGGAGGTGGGGCGGACTCGGGAGCTCCGTGTGGGGGTGTGGTGCTGGAGACAGGCACAGGCTAGAAATGTCGCAGGTGCCCGAGTCCACACAGGGTTACGGGGTAGGGGGCAACAGCCACGGGGCTACAAGCCAATGCCCCCTGAGAGAACTGGGCAGAGCCGGGGGGCACTGGGGCTGGGGCTGAGGAAGAGTCCAGCCCAGAGGGTACAGGCTTGGCGACAGCATGGGGTCTGAGAGCAGGGCCCCAAGCTTCCGTTCTCCCTCCCACTGTCCTTCACCCCCAACGACTCAGTTGCCTCAAAGTCAGCCGGGGAAGACAGAGCTCTGCTCAGGGGCAGCCCGGCTGATCTTACCTGTTGGACGCACGGGGCAGGTCCCTGGCTGAGTGTGTGAGTGGCAGGAGACGGCAGAAGCGTGGGGCCCTGGCTTTCATCTGCCTGCCCAAGCTGGGAGGGGCAGGGCAGGGTGGGGACGGAAGAATCTTGCTGGACCTTCTGTTGCCCGAGGAGAGGGACGAACCCTGCCCTCCTCCCCTATGACCCAGAGTCCCTGCAAGCCAGGACGGCAGAAGCAGCCAGCAACGTGGCCTGGAGCACCCACAGGAGGGCCTGTGACAGTGCCCACGGCCGTCCACAGCAGCTAGACCAGCGCCAGCGAGGGAAGAGAGTCCTGCCCGGGCGGGCGCCTTGGCCGTCTTCCCCTTCTCATTGTCATAGAGAGACTGACCACGGGGGCATGACCAGGCCCCAGCCCACAGAAGAGGCCAAGTCAGGAGTGGGGTGACCACGTGTCGGCACCGTGGCTGAAGCGCAGTGAGGAAGGGTCCACGAAGAAGCAAGAAAACACCTCTTCATAGCGGCTCAGGTGAGAGGTCAAAGACACACGGGGCTGGAAATCCTGACAGTCTGCCAAGTTGTAGGAGGTGCCAGCTGCCGTCCCAAAACGCACCCTCCCGTGCTCCTCACCAACACAACAGCCCTGAACCCAGCCCACAGGTGACAGCCCGGGCCCCTCACAGCAGGGTGGGGCTCAGGGAGAGTCTTCAAAAGGAAAAGCCCAGGCATACCCTTCTCAACTCTCCTGCCTGGAATGCAGATGAAACGGCCGGGGCAAGGCAGCCGTTTTGAGACCAGCAAGCCACAGAGGAGCACAGAAGCCAGGGCCTGAGCATGAATTCGGAGGAGGCCAGGGTTTCTGGGGCATGGCGGGGTGGCAGCCCCCACTCTGACCGCCTGACTGTTAACAGGAGGAAGACAGATCTGCTATTCATGCAAGTGCTTCCAAAGGCAGAACCTGCTCCTAACGGTGGGGACCTTGGAAGCTGCGTGATAAGCAGCAGATATTTGCTGGTCTTAGTCCCTGGTTCCTGACACAAAGTTCATAAATTCCTTGTAACTTCCTGAGTGGGAGGAGTGACAGGAGCATCTGCTGTTCTATTTGGTTCCTGTACAAAGTTCCTAAAACCTTATATTTCCCACAGGATGGGAGCATCTACTGGTACTCCTAACAAGCCCTTTCAATCCCCGAGTGACAGGTGACTGGCGAGGCCCACGACAGCACCCCTGCCCACCGTGCTCCAGGAAGCACAGGGGCTGAAGACCAGGCTCCCTCCAAACTCTTGGACAATGGGCTTCAGGGCTGGCGAACTCACCCACGTGCTGGGAGGCCCATGCACCCCAGCTCCCCAGAGACAGAAGCCCGGGCACCCAGGACCCCCCAGGCCTCACCCTGCACCCCTTCCACCTGGCCGTCCATCGGATCCTTCGTGACACCCTTTACAATAAGCCAGCCAGCAGATACAGTCGGGGCTTCCTGGAGTTCGTGAGCCAACTTGAAGGCACTGTGGGAACCCCAGCTTCCAGCCAGCTGGGTCATGGGTCACAACCTGGGACTGGCATCTGACAGCGGGGCAGTCTTGTGGGACTGAGCCCTGGCCCCGGGGCATCTGACACGGACTCCAGGCCCACAGCGTCGGAGCTGAGTGGAACTAAGGATGCCCAGCTGGTGTGCCCGGGAGAACTGCTTGGGGTGGGGAACTATCCGGGCAGCTCACCGAGGCCGTGTTCTGTGTTGCGTATGAGAGTGGAGTAGGGAGAGACTCTTTCTTTCCTTTTCATAGGGGAAAAACTAACACATCTTAACTTGTAGATCCTATCGGTTCAGGCTGCTTCCCGAGGCGCTACCCAGTCCGCAAGCGCATGCATCCACAGGTACGTGGAGTGTCCCCCCGACAGTGGCTCTGCCCACCCCACTTGATGCCAGTGCCTCCGACTGCAGCATAAAGAGCTCTGTGCTGGGGGTGTGCTGGTGGGCACAGGTCCCCGAGGCTGCAAGCCTCAGGGTACACCTGGCCTGGATCCCACTCTCCTCTCCCGGATTCCATCTCCCTATACGGGATTCCACCTCCCTCTCCTGGATTATTCCAACCCCTTCTCCTGAATTATTCCACCCCCCTCTCCTGGATTATTCCACCCCCCTCTCCTGGATTATTCCATACCCCTCCCCTGGATTATTCCACCCCCCTCTCCTGGATTATTCCACCCCCCTCTCCTGGATTATTCCATACCCCTCCCCTGGATTCCATCTCCCTCTCCTGGAATGAACCCAGTGCTGTCTGGGTTTGTTTTTCTTGTGCCAGCGTAGACACCTGCAGCTGGTTTCCCTTGGGAAGTACACCCTTCACAATCTAAAACCCCTGTACGAGTGTGGGGAGAAAGAAACAGGGAGTCCTGACACAGAACAGACACTTGTACCCCAGAGCCCACCCCGCTGGGGACAGGCACCCCACACCCAGACCCCAGGCCAGCTCTGCCATGACCACAGGGCGGCCGGTCACATCACACAGGGAACAAACGCAGCCCATCCTCCCGGCAGCCCCGACGCCAATGGAGAGCGCTGCCTGGCTTGTGGCTTCTGAGCCGCAGCCCTGAGCTAGAAGACCCCATGGAAGCCCAGCGTATGCTGCTGTTTCCCACAGAGCAGGTGGCTCCCGCCGAGCCTCCCGCCTTTGTCACAGGTCACAGCCTGTGCCAGTGGGGGGACGCAGGCCCAGCCTCTCTGTGCCTTGAGGGTGGGGTTAAGGAAGGTCCCAGGCTGGCAGCCTCCTTCGAGGAATGAAGCAGGCCCCCGCGTGGCTCGGCCGAGGTCCCTGGGGGCTGCGCTCCTTTGCACGTTGTCCCCAGCACTTCCTGTTTGCTGATGTGTTCACCATCCTCGCCCGGCCACCCCCACAAGGACAGGAGCCTCCGCCGTCACATCCGCTCCTCATCCCCAGGCTGAGAAGGGCCCTGATAAACGCATCACACACGTGCTCTGCAAGACTACCCCAGCAGCCTGGGCCTCCACATGCCCCGAGGCCCCGGGGTACTCATCCCTGTCCCCAAGTGCCGGACAGGGCCCTGGCCCGGGACAGGCCCTGTGTCGCTGGGTGCAGCTCATTCAACGCGTCTGTGTCCCCACAGCAGCAGAGGCCAGCTCTGCCCACCCCACACCACTGGGCCTGGCCATGGGAGCAGCAGAGGAGAGAAGCAGGAACCCCAGCTCCAGAGACTCACACCACAGACGAGGGCAGCACCCAGCCCAGGACCAGAGACCCAGTGGGTGGCAGGAGGTCACAAAACCCCAGCCCAGAGACCCAGAGGGCCGCAGGAGACCACAGAAACCCCGGCCCAGAGACCCAGCGGGCCGCAAGAGGCCACGAAAACCCTAGCCCAGAGACCTAGCGGGCCACAAGAGGCCACAGAAACCCCAGCCCAGAGACCCAGCAGGCCACAGAAAGCCACAGAACCCCCAGGCCTAGAGATCCAATAGGCCACTGGAAGCCAAGGAAACCCCAGGCCCAGAGACCCAGTGGGCCACGGAAGCTACTGAAACCCCAGGCCCAGAGACCCAGCGGGCCGCAAGTGGCCACAGAAACCCCCTGACCCAAGCACGTCTGAACTCAGAATATTTTCTTTCTCAAAGCGCAAATAACAGAGTTCCTTGTAGGCAACTTGACTTCTGAAAAAAGACAAGACGCTGCTTTCTTGGTGTTTCCTCGCACAGACAACAGGGAGTGGCTGTCCCAGGGCAGAAGCAGCCAGCGCCTCCGAGCAGCTCCTGTCCACGCACCTGACCGACACCAGCCTCAAACCCTCCTCCTCATGTCCCTGTCTCATCTCTCTCTTTCTTTTTCTTTTTTTTTTTTTGAGACAGAGTCTTGCACTGTCGCTGGGCTGGAGTGTAGCAGCGCCACCTCGGCTCACTACAGCCTCCGCCTCCCAGGTTCAAGCAATTTTCTTGCCTCAGCCTCCCAAGTAGCTGGGATTACAGGCGCACGCCACCATGCTCGGCTAAATTTTTGTATTTTTAATAGAGACAGGGTTTCGCCATGTTGGTCAGGCTGGTCTCGAATGCCTGACCTCAGGTGATCCACCGTCTCAGCCTCCCAAAGTGCGGGGATTACAGGCATGTGCCACCACGCCCGGCCCCATCTTTTTTTACCTAGGTGATATGATCAAGGATTTCAACTTCTAAAAAAGGAAACCTTTTCCATGATAAAAAATCTCCCCCAAATAAAGAAGCTTATATTCTCACAACAGTCTATTGAGTATTTGCTAAACCTTCACAAAAATGGCCTGAAGAGACACAGAAATCAGGAAAAGAATGTCCCAACACTCACAGTGACTGTGACCCCCTGGGAGCCATGAAACGTCCTCTCCACACTCACCCCACACCTTGTAGGGAAGGACAGGCCTGCCCTCTCCAGACACCCAGCTCAGAGTGGGAGGCCGTCAAGGAGGTTAGTACCTTGTTAGAAAAGTAATTAATGCTTTATCCCTAGAAGGAAAAGGGCTCAGAGAATCAGCAGTGTGCAGCCAATTACTGATTAACAAAAGAACCACCATCAACCCAGCTTTTTGTTGCCCACCGAAGTGACTGTCAGAGGCACCGCACACTGACAAGCACCGCAGAGTCGCTCATTACCTGACACGGCTCAGCGTCTCACGGCAGACGAAAACAAACTGTCCTTCCCTCCCATCCCCGCATCCAACACTCAGCACACAATGCTCTGCTCACCAAAATAGGCGGGGATTTTAGCATCAGAAAATCCCACAGCGCCAGGCCTCGCCCACGAGACTGTCCCACGTGTGACCTGTGCTCCTGACCACCCGGCTGGAAGCTGGGGTTCCCACGGTGCCCTCCTTGAGTTTGATAATTTGCTAGGACGGCGCACAGAACTCTGGGAAACACTGTGTCTGCTGGTTTATCACAAAGGGTGTTTCGAAGGATCTGGATGTTATGGTGGACAGCCGGGCAGAGAGGGGCGCAAGGCGAGCCCTGGGGTGTTTCAGAGCACAGGACTGTCCAGTGCCAAGGGCACACTCCAGGTTGTAGCCAGTGCTTCTGACCACCAGCTACAGGGTGGGTTTCCAACGACCCCTCCTCGGGTTCCATCAATTTGCCAGAGCAGCTCACAGAACTCAGGGAGGGAGACACATTTGCTGGTTATTGTAAAGGGTGTTAGAAAGGATACAGATGAAGAGATGCACAGGGCGAGGGATGGGGCGGGGGCTCGGAGCTTCCGTTCCCTCCCCAGGGCACCACCCTCCAGGAACCTCCCCGTGCTGGGCAGCCCGCCAGCCCCCCAAACACTGTCCTTTAGGGAGTCTGTGGAGGCCTCAGCACACAGGCAGGATGGAGCACAGCACCGGCCACCTCTGCGGGCTCCCTCTACTCCCCAGAGGTCCACGGGTGGAGTTCCAACCTCTAATCACGTGGTCGGCTGCCCTGGCAACCAGTCCCCCAGGAGACTGTCCAGGAGCCCCAGCCACAGCCACCTCGTTAGCACACAGAAAGACACTCAGCACCCAAGGTTGTAGGAGCTGTGTGCTGGGAACCAGGGCCGGAGACCAAATGTGTGTTTCTTATGACATCACAGGATCTCACTCACCAAGCATCACCTGCCCATCTGCATTCTCTCCTCTCAGCCCTGAGTCACACTCACAGACTTAACACTCACACACTCAACACTCACACACTCACACCTGCACTCACACTCTCACTGACACTCAAATGCTTCACACCCTCACACACTCACAATCTCACACTCATGCACTCACTCACTGACACACCCTCAGCCACAATCTCACACTCACACATTCTCACAATCTCACACTCATGCACTCTGTCTCACACACACACACACACACACACACACGGCTGAAGACAAGACGAGCATCCTAGCATGCTGTGGGCGTTTGAAACAGGGAAGAAACGGACTAAAAAGGCGCAGCCACACTCTCTGGGAGGGCTGCAGATGTGGTCAGAGCCCCGCCTGCAGTGCACTCCCCTCCCTTCTCCCAGCTTCAGGTGACAACCAGGATCCTGTCCAGAGAGCCCCCCCAGACTCCAGGCACAGAGATGCAGATGCCTACACGGCACCCACACGGCACCCGAGCACCAGGAAACCCGGTTTGAAAACACCGTGGAACCAAAGTCCCATATCCAAGATCTTTAGACTATTTGGGAAGAAAACAGAGACACACACGCCTGCTTCAGCAGCACGTACACTAAAACTGGAACGAGGCAGAGAGGATGAGCGCGGCCCCTGCAGAAGGGCGACACACAAGTTCGTGAAGCGTTCCATGTTTTTGTCGGTGAGGATGCGGGGAACAGGGACACCTCTGTGCTGCTGGTGGGGATGTAAACAGGCACATCCGCCATGGAAAACAGCGTGGAGATTCCTCACAGCACTAAAAGTAGATCTACCATTCGGTCCAGCAGTCCCACTCCTGGGTATTGGTAGATACAGTGAATTCCAAGTTTCTCTTCAAAGAATCAGTGTGTCAGCATGTTCAGCTCTCTTATTTTTTAATTCTCCACTTTAAAGTTTAACTTCCTTGTAGGTTCAGTAAACAACCTTTTCCACCGGTTCTAATCAGTAGCTCACATCTGTTCCCCTGGTTCCCTGCCCCATCCTGACTCATCCCCAGGTCACCTGCTTTGGTCACTGCTTTGACCCCTAGCTACCTGCTCTGACTTGTCCCATAACCGTCCTTCCTGCCAAACTACCCACCCCGTCATTCCAGCTCGTACCCCTGCTCACTTTAAAACAGCCAACAGGAATTAGCTTAGACTGTGCGGTCTAACCCTGGCCAACGGGGAATGACACAGCGGCAGGACTCCCTGCACCAGGGATAGGAACCCCTTCCCCACCTCGTCCAAGGTGCGCTCGCTGCCCCATCTGTGAGCCACACTCTTCTACAGAAGTAAATTGTCTTAGGCCGGGGGCAGTGGCTCACACTGGTAATCCCAGGACTTTGGGAGGCCGAGGAGGGCGGATTACAAGGTCAGGAGCTCGAGACCAGCCTGGCTAACATGATGAAACCCCATCTCTACTAAAAATACAAAAATTAGCTGGGTGTGGTGGCACATTCCTGTAATCCCAGCTACTCAGGAGGCTGAGGCAGGAGAATCACTTGAATCTGGGAGGCGGAGGTTGCAGTGACCCAAGATTGCACCATTGCACTCCAGCCTGGGTAACAGAGCAAGGCTCTGTCTCAAAAAAAAAAAAAAAAAAACTTAATCAAGAAAATAGAGAATAAAAATATACAAATTAAGAAAAGAGTAGGGGCTGGATGCAGTGGCCCATGCCTGTAATCCCAGCACTTTGGGAGGCTGAGGCAGGTAGATCACTTGAGCTCAGGAATTTGAGACTGGTCTGGCCAACATGGTGAAACCCCATCTCTACTAAAAACACAAAAATTAGCCGGGCATGGTGGCACATGCCTGTAATGCCAGCTACTCAGGAGGCTGATGTGGGAGAATCATTTGAATCTGGAGGTTGCAATGAGCTGAGATCACGCCACTGCACTCCAGCCTGGGTGATAAATGGAGACTTTGTCTCAAAAAAAGCAAAAAAAGAAAAAGAGAAAATAATCATCAAAATAAAATAATTAAAAAAAAAAAACAAATAATTGCACATCTCTATGTAAATAAATTTGAAAATCTAGATAAGGTAGATAATTTTCTAGGAGAAAAATTAATTATAAAGTGGCCATGGAAAAGATAGTTTAAACAGAATTATCTTTATGGAAGTTTATAAAATTAGGAAAGACCTGTTTTTACAGAATTAAAATATCTGAGTGCTAGTCGTGGCAGCTCAGGCCTGTGAGACCAGCTCTTCGGGAGGCTGAGCTGAGAGGACTCCTTGAAACCAGGAGTTCAAAACCAGCTTGGGCAACATAGCAAGACCCCCACCTCTACAAAACATTTAAAAATTAGCTGGGCATGGTGGGGCACACCAGCTACTCAGAAGGCTGAGGCGGGAGGATTGCTTGAGCCCAAGAGTTCAAGGCTGCAGTAAGCCAAGGTCACACCACTGCACTCCAGTGGGCAAGACACTGAGACTTCATCTGTAAAAAAGAAAAAAAAACTCTACATGGAATCTCTTATTTAAAAAAAAATTAAAATAAAAATAATTAAAATACCTATTAAACAGTTTTGTTAAATTTACTTCTAACAAAAAATACCACAGGCAGATGATTTCACAGGTGAATTCTACAAATCCTATGAGAATAGACTATTTTAACATTAATTAAACTTTCCCAGAACATAAAGAAGGAAGATGTCCCAATCCCTTTAATGAGGCAACGGTGACATAAAATTCACAAGGAGAAAGAGTGCAGAGGGAAGGGATGGAGGAAATTTGTCTAAATCACCGTCTCAAACTGTGGCATGAGGACCCCAGGGACCCCGGACCTCGCAGGCGGGGGTTCTGAGAGCCTCGCTTCACAGGCGCCTGGTCTCACCCGGCATAATTTTCTTTATGAGCCTCAACCACGACACAGCACAGCAGGCTGTTCACAGAGGCAGAGACGCATCAGCCGCGGCCTCTGAGGTCAGACATCAAAGAGACTGATGAAAATAGAAAACAGGACCACTCTCCTTCCTAATTTTGGAAACTATGGGTTTTCTTTATAAAAACTGGTTTATCCCAGGACACAGGAAAAAATACTTTTTGTACCCATTGGGTTTATTGCTGCTACTCTGAAATGAATTATGAAATATTTTTAAATGTTCTTAGCATTCATTTCTAACCTAGCGTATTTCAATACCATACTGGAAGTCTCTTGACGTCAGCACTCCTGGTATTCTGGATGGGATAACTCTGCTGTGGGGCCAGCTGTGCCCCAGGGCATTCGGCAGCCTCCCTGGTCTCTGCACATTCGATGCAGAAGTGGCTGCCCCCCCAGCAGCTACCAACTAAAATCATCTCCTGCCATTGCCAAATGTCCACCAGGTGACAAGGGGAGTCACCCCCCAGTTGAGGACCACAGGCTTGTAACTCAAAAGCAAATCTCTTTGGGGTCCTCAATAATTTTTTCTTAAGACAGAGTCTCACTCTGTCACCCAGGCTGGGGTGCAGTGAAGTGATCTCGGCTCACCGCAATCTCCACCCCTGGGGCTCAGGTGATCCTCCCATCTCAGCCTCACAAGCAGCTGGTACTAGAGGCATGCGCCACCATGCCTGGGTAATTTTTGTATTTTTTTAGAGACAGGATGTCGCCATGTTGCCCAGGCTGCTCTCAAATTTCTGAGTTCAAGCAATCCACCCACCTCAACCTCCCAAAGTGCCAGGATTATAGGTGTGAGCCACCACACCAGGCCCTCAATAATTTTTTTTTTTTTTGAGATGGAGTTTCACTCTTATTGCCCAGGTTGGAGTGCAATGGCGCGATCTCAGCTCACCACAACCTCTGCCTCCTGGGTTCATGCAATTCTCCTGCCTCATCCTCATGAGTAGCTGGGATGACAGATATGTGCCACCATACCTGGCTAATTTTGTATTTTTAGTAGAAACAGGGTTTCTCCATGTTGGTCAGGCTGGTCTCTAACTCCCAATCTCAGGTGATCCACCCTCCCTGACCTCCCAAAGTGCTGGGATTATAGGCGTGGGCCACTGTGCCTGGCCAGTAATTTTTTTTTTTTTTAGATGAAGTCTGGCTCTGATGCCCAGGCTGGAGTGCAGTGGCACAATCTCAGCTCACTGTAATCTCTGCCTGCTGGGTTCAAGCAATTCTCCTGCCTCAGCCTCCTGAGCAGCTGGGACCACAGGCGCGTGCCACCATGCCTGGCTAATTTTTATATTTGTAGTTGAGATGGGGTTTCACCACGTTGGTCATGCTGGTTTCGAACTCCTGACCTCGTGATCTGCCCGCCTCGGCCTCCCAAAGTTCTGGGATTACAGGCATAAGCCACTGCACCCAGCCCAACAATTTTTAAGAATGTAAAGAGCCCATAAGTTTGAGAACCACTGCTTTTCATATGACTATGAAGGCAAAAATTTCTTTAAAATTTAGCAAACAGAGCTAACAGCACATTAAAAAGCCAACACATACGTGATGACCAAGTGGATCTGTTTCATGAATGCAAGGATGGTTTGCTGTGAGGAAACTGACTAACAAAGTTCATTTGATTTTTTAACAAGAAGGTTTGACAGGCAACACAATAAAATTCAACCCTGCTTTCCAGTAAAAACACTCAGTAAAGCAGGGGCTGGTGCAAAATATTATACGTCCTCATTGTCTGCGTCCCCGAAGGGGACACATTCACTACTATTCCGGTCAGGTGCTCATTCACAGGCCACAGTGAGCATTTCACTCGCTGGGCAAATACTAGAGGTACCACGGTATATGTCAGGGACAGGCAGAGGGCCCTTTAGTGAAAGGCCAGCCTCACACTCGCACAGTGATGGAACAGTCACAGTAAATATACATTTCCAAACTGACTCCAGCCAGGACTTTACCAAAACATCATGACCACGTTTGCTTTATCCCAGGACACAGGAATGGTTTACTATAGAAAACCAATTAACGAGACTATTGACAGTAAGGATTAAAGGAGAGAAGCGACAGGATTGCTGCATTTAGTCTCAGGATAGGCAGGTGCTGAAGTCCATGGCCACGTACCACTGATTAAGAAAGAAGTCGGCATGAGGCCCCGTTTCTCAGGGCACTTCCTGCAGCCACTGGCATGGCGCGAATAAAGGAGGGACATAAAGATTAGACAGAACAGAGCAAGCTTTCATCATTTGTACATGACACGATCGTCTGCACAGAAAATCCACACGTTCCTGGTAGCCAGAGCACACAGGGGCGCCCGCGGGGGCAGGCTGCCATCCTCGCCAGGTCCGCCCCATGGCCAGCGGCTTCCTGGGGAGACATTCATCCTCACTGGGAGGGGCGAGGAAGGGAGACAAGGCCACACTAGGAAGGACACGTGGCTCACACAACCCTTGCCCCGTGGCCCCAGCGTTGTCCTCTGCCACCGTGGCAGGCTGGGCTGAAGGAACACGGTGGTCCCATCCAGCTCAGGCCTGTGTGTTGCTGTGGACACACCTCCTGATTCCAATTCCCATGGAAGTGATGAGGAGAACACTGAGGGCAATGCCCAAGCCGAGCCTGTGAGGACTAAGATACCCCCAGGCTCCCCGTGCCACCATGCCCGTGAGTCCATGGAGTTCCACCAGGAACCCCGACATAAAGCCAGACTGACGCGGCAAGACGTGCTGGGGTCCGGCCCGGCAGCTCCAGGGGCAGCTTTGCTTTGAATTCCATTCACCAAGAAGTAAGGGGGTACCAGGCAGGCAGTGTCTGAGAAAAGACACAGATGCAGACACACAGCAGCCTCGTGACCAGGCACGGTCAGACGAAGGCCACCGCCCCCGTCTCTGCTGCCCTGCACTTCAGAGGACCGCAGGGGAGCGGCCAGCTAGTGAAAGCAGGCAACCCGGTCAATACAACACGCAGAAATGTACATGCTCAGAACCTTTACCTGTGCTCCAACAGGAGGAAGCCTGTGCAGGATGCTCCAGAGCACAGCGACTCCGCAGTGGAAAAGGAGTCTGCAGCCCCGGCCACGGAGCACCCAGGGCCTCCTTGCCACCTTTTGAACTTAGGAACAGAGCCAGAGAGAAAGACAGAAGCAGCAGGCAGGAGGCAAAGTCCGCCTTCCAGCGAGGCGGCATCTGGGCCAGGCGGAGCCAACCAGAGGCCAGGGAGCTGCAAGGGCCAGTGCCACACTCTTCCCGGCCAGGCCTCGCTGCGCTGGACAGGACAGGCCGCTCTGACCCCGCCCAGCCCATGATATAGGAGACAAGAGCGCAGTTCTAGGACAGTTTCCAAACCACACGCACACATTTCCAGTCTTGAAAGCACACTCTGGTTCCGGGAGATTGATAATCAACTGTGCTGTGATACCATCACACAGACAGTTCTTATGCACACGTGTGTGTGTCTATAGGAATCTCTTTAGGACACGCATAAAAAAAGGAAGTCCTTCTTTAAATAAAGTAGATCTATGTGTGGTGAAAGTTTCCCAAAACAAGTCAAAATCAGGTTACGCAGAGAGAAGTCATGACGTGTAAGTGCATTTTTGGAAGCTGTGTGTGTGTACACATGTTCTTATGTGTATTTTTTATAAACTCTAGAAGGATAAACCACAAAGCACTTACAGTGGTTCCCTCCAGGAAAAAGAGTGGGATTTGGGATGGAGCAAAGAATGCAATTTTAATTATTAGCTTTGGCTACATGTTTAATTTTCATAGGCGTGTGTTACTTTTGTAATGAAGATGTGAATATCAAATGGAAACCTGTGTGCACATTAACCTCCAACCCTCCGTCTCTGGTGCTTGAAACAGCACAATCTTGTCCTCAACACTGATGAGATTTGTTTCTCCTAAGAAAAAAGCTTCCCTTGCAGAATACCTGACTTCACGAGACACAGCTTGGCAGATCAAAGTCTGAACCCTTTGCTCTCCCCTCGTATACAGCACACATCAGAGCCACAGATAATTCCTCCTCCAACGCACAGCAAAAGGGTGAGAGCCACACAGTGGCCGGGAACACCCACCACCTGCAGTCCCCGCGGGCGTACAGCACGCTGGCTTTCTCTTGCTTCCAGAGGGAAGGCCGTCCGTTCTGGGCCCTCCCCTCCACCTGTCCTTCACCTCACTGTGTTAGGACCCGAGACCGCTGCTGGCAGTATGCGCGGCCACAGCTGCTGGGAGACACCTGTGCTCCACTCCTCCAGGGCATCGGCCACCAATCTCTGCAGCCTAGCACCCTCTCACGGGCGCAGGGCCAGCCTGGCACAAACCCTCGGCTGCCATCAGGGCCAAAAAGGCATTCCCCAGAAATAGCCCAGGAACGCAGAGGGGGGTCATCTCTATCCGCCTCTGTCCTCCATGTCCCAGAGGTGGGTGTGAGTCACACCCTGCAGGCTCCCCTCGCTCGAGAATGCACGAACAGGGGGATCCCAGACACAGGTCACGCTGAGGGTGTTCACACCACACACCGGCCTCACTTCTCCGGGATGTGTCCTAAGTCTCCTACACTCCCAGCCCAGGGTGCCCTGGGGGCTACGATGCATGGACCTGGGGGCTTACTCCTCAACCCCACCGTCTCCATGATGAGCCCTGGGCCCCCCTCCCCGCCTCCCCGCACCCACCCCCCGCGGGGTTAGCATTCAGGTAGACCCTGCAGGAAGGTGAATAATGCTCAGGATGGGAGCCCAGGGCTCCCATACAGCTCCCCCTGAAGCTGAGAACAAAGCCCCACCCAGTGGCTCCTTGGAGATCCACAGCCAGCCTGCAGGCCTGGGAGCCAGGCTCTCTCGCAAGGAGGGCAGAGCCAGGAGGGACGAGACCTGAAACAAATATGATGGGAAGGCACCGTCCCGATCCCTTTTGTTATCCAAGAAAGACTCAAGAACACTTTAAAATCCTCTTAAAACGTGTATCGAAAGTGAGTGGTTCACGCCTGCCATGAAGGGGACGCGGACGAAGGGGCCTGTGGCTTCTGAGGAAGCCACCCCGAGTGATGTCAGAGGATTGGCCAGTGGGGCCCTCGAAGCACCCAGGCCGGGGAGGAGCCTTTCCTGAAGTTGGAAGAAGTTCCTTATCAGGCAACGTTTGTTATACAAAGAAAAACCAGCAAGTAAAAACCAAAAGGGAAGAACGAAGTCCCATTGAGCTGAGGCCCGGCTGCTCCCGGGTCCTTCCCACCGGGCTCTCTCTCCAGGGCAGGGCTGGTTGTGACGGGGGTACGGCAGGACCCGGGAGCAGAAGACTCAGGCCAACCTCAGAGCACAGCAGGGGCATCAGGACCGCGTGAGCTGAGCCTGAGCCTGAATCCTCATCCAAAAAATGCAAACGACACGGTTCGCTCCACAGGGAGGGAAGGAAATGAGATGACGAGGGACTTCTGCAGCCTGGAGCTGGCAGGCCACCACACTGACGCAGAATGGGCTTTGATCTCACCCTCGCCAGCCAGTGTCCTCTGCAATTAGCCTTTTCTTAAAGAACCACGGCTTTAAGAGCTGCAGATGCTCCACAGTCCTGAACCCGGAGCTGAAGGCCATAGGCCCCCTCTCGTCTCCTGGTGCTGCCCCACGGGCCCCTGCCCCGCTCCCCCAACCCCACACCCTTACCTTCTGTCTACCCAAGAGCTGGGCTCCTGCCTATTTCACAGACCGGTCACCAAGGCCCAGGAAAGCAAATGCTTCATTGTGAATCATGCGGCGAGTCATACACAGCGGGCTCCATAACCTCCCAGCCCGCATGCTCCCTGATGGGACACCTCTGTGATGGAGAGGAGAGGGGCTGGACGCACAGGTCAGGCTGGCAGGTGGCCGTGTGTGAACATGGCTGGTGTTGCACTCAGGGCAGCTGTTCCTTCCCCGCAGTCCTCAGGGCCGGGGATGACCAACCCCAACAAAGTTGCCAGCTCTAGATGTCACCAAATTAACCTCAAGCCCTGGTAGCTTGTGCTTTCGGGCACAAGTGAAGCTTGCCCAGTGCCTCATACCCACCTTGGAAATCTCACTCCAGCTTTGGGACACAAACGCATTTTCCCATATAATCTAGGCTCTGAAGCATTGAGGTCTTCCAGCACACAGAACGCAAAAGCGCCCCCGGGGTGCCTGAGCCAGCGCCCTCCTCCCAAGACAGCCGTCCCTGTGCTCCTATGTGGATGGAAACTGCTCTGTCCCCGGGTCTGCAGCACAGGGAGCCGTGCGACACCCAGGCAGGGGAAGTGTCAAACGTGGGGCCTTAGCATGGCATCGGTCTGCCGGGGTTTCGGGTTTGGGTGTTGTTGCTTTTTAGGTCTGCTGTTTTGTAGAAGCTCATATTGTCACAGAGGGAGTCAGATGAAACTGAAAACGTAAGCTCTTGTGACGCTTCCATGGTGCGATTTTACGGGAAACTTTTTGGTAAAGTGTAACAAATACAGAGAAGGGCGCAAATCTTTAGTGAGCGGCTGGACGAAATTCCACAGATGGTCCAGTCTGACCAGCACCCAGACAAATCCCACCATTTTCAGAGGCCAAGGCAGGTGGATCGCTTGAGCCCAGGAGTTCAAGACCAGCCTGGGCAACATGGCTAAACCCCATCTCTATTTAAAAAAAAAAAAAAATTAACCGGGTGTGGTGGCACATGCCTATGGTCCCAGCTACTGGGAGGCTGAGGTGGGAGGACCACTTGAGCCCAGGAGAGTTGAAGGCTGAAGTGAGCTGAGATCATGCCACTGAGGTCCAGCCTGGGAGACAGAGCAAGACCCTGAGGAAGGAAGGAAGAAAGGAAGGAAGAGAGGGAGGGGAAGGAGGGAGGAAGGAGAGGGAGAGGAAGGAAGGAAGGAAGGGAGGGAGGGAGGGAGGGAAGGAGAGAGGAAGAAAGAAAAAAACAGCCCCTGGGCCTCCTTTGCCTCCTGCTCCCCTGCCCCCCAGGTCCGCCTGCCTCTGAGCTGCATGCATATGAGCCTTGCACACGTGCTGACCCACTGCGCTGCTTCCACCCAGCATATGGGTGTAAGCTCGCCCAGGCAGAGGGGGCTGTCTCCACGCACCTCATCCCAAGCTGCTCCCTGGGCAGATCCACAGCAGCGTGTCCACCCAGAGTCCACCTCCTCAGAGCACACGGGTCTGATGAACACAGCGCCCATGACGCTCTCAGGCCTGGCTGTGGGTTCACGCCCCAGAGGGGAGCTGCTGGGTCACAAGCCATGGGTTTGCTCCGCTTTAGAAGTTATGGTCCAAGAGTTTTCCAAAATGAAGAGGTCAAGTCACAGCCACCACAAGGAACGAGCCCTCCATCACGCCGCATCCCACCTCCTCAACAGCGCGGGTCCCATCTGCCTCGCTGGTTTTAGCCAATCCACTGACTGTGCAGTCATACAACATTTCTGGTTTTAAAAGCTCATTTCTCTGATAACCAACTAGGTTGCATGCCTTTTCTGGTGTTTATTAGATATTGGACACCTTTTGAGAGGTGCTGGTACAAGTCACAAGCAAATGTTTTGCTATAGATTTCGTTATTAATGCCACCAGCCTGGGCGGGGGGCTCGTTTGTTGAGTTTTGCAATCTTTCCTGCCTCCCAAAAGTGCTACGTGGTGTGCCCCATAACTGACGGCCACCCGGTTTTGTGAGTGTCGTTACTCGTGCTGAAAGCTCGGTTGTAAATCTGATTCGGGTCGTTCTGCAGCTATTACTGGACCCCAAAGACACGATGTTTCCAACCTGCCCTTCTTCCCATTCTTTTTCCCAGACCTCAGGTGTTACAGAACCGTGATGTCCCTGTCCCCAGAAAGGGGACAACAAAAATCAAGCCGACGACCATCCTCATCTTCTTGAAATGTCCTCTTACTGGGAGAGGTCTGCTGATGCCTGGCACACCTTGGCCAGTTTCTCCCCTAAAAGCAAAACCTCCCCCGGGCACCACACACTGCACTTCACAGATCCGAAGTCCCCGGCCCCCCAGCCCTTGCTGGAGGCCTTCCCGCAGCCCACCGTCACTGCAGAAGCCCATGCCCCACTCTCAGCCCGGAGTACAGCCCAACAATGACCAAAGGAAACGCAGAAGAATGGGGATGCGGAAGCTCAGCCAGGGGACACAAGATAAGTCAAGTTTCTTTTGAGCAGAACGGCAATTTGCAACAATTTAACAGTTTAAGCCACAGGCAAAGTATTAAATCAACAATGAGCAAAAGCAGCAAGTAAACATCTGTGAATTCAGAATGTTAGAGAGGCGAGCTCCGAGTGCCAGTCAGCTGGGAGCAGCCGCCGTGTCTTTATGGCATCATTAGTATCTTTATCGTATCCGCTCAAATAAGTAGTCTTAATAAAAACTCGAGCGCGGTGGCTCACGCCTGTAATCCCAGCACTTTTGGGGGCCAAGGGGGGCAGATCATGAGGTCAAAAGATCGAGACCATCCCGACTAGCATGGTGAAATCCCATCTCTACTAAAAATATAAAAATTAGTTGGGCATGGTGGTGCGTGCCTATAGTCCCAGCTACTCAGGAGGCTGAGGCAGGAGAATTGCTTGAACCCAGGAGGTGGAGGTTGCGATGAGCCAAGATCATACCACTGCACTCCAGCCTGGGTGACAGAGTGAGACTCCGTCTCAAACAAATGAAAAAACAAAAAGAGACACTAAACACAGTCACTTTAATTTGAAAACTAAGGAAGCATTCAGCACCCGGCCCACACGGTCAGTGACACTGTTTGAAGTCAGCCGTGACTGCACCTTCAAAAGCCCGAGCTTGGCGTTGGTCACGTCAGCCCTGCTCACGTTTACCTGCTCACATTTGTGTTTATCAAATGGTAGCTTTGGACACCCTCAGTGTGTGATGATGACACAGGAGGCTTAGCCTGCCTCCCAAGAGCTGGGCCTGTGAGTTTCACCTGGGAGCCTCGGAACATCAGGGATGGGATTTGCTCTCCACCAACAGCATCTGGAGGAGAGAAACCTCCCAGGTCCAAAGCAACCACAGCGGGAGAAGGACTCGGGGTCCAGGCCCACCTGGAAGGGACCTGCAGCCTGATCAGCCACAGCGGCAGGCCTGGGAACAGGCATGGGACCCATGGGAGCAGTGGGCAGGAACCCTACAAGGACCGGCCATGGGAGCACAGGAGGAGCTGCCCCATCCCTGGGCCCACCACCCGGTGACTGAATAGCCGGGCAACTCTGTGTGTCAGCCAAACCCAGGGCTTCTGGAGGAGAGTGGCCCCCAGGAGCAGGGCACCAACCCCCTTTTCCACAGTGGAAAAGGAGTCGGAATAGGGCACTGCCCCCCAGGAGCAGGGAGGAGCTGCCCCATCCGTGGGTCCACCCGGTGACTGAAGAGCCTCAGCCAGCTGAGCTCCCCACGGGGACCGTGCAGCTGACCCCAGGCCCCATGTCTGCCCCATCCTAAACAGACAGCTCCCAGCCAGTCTCCGGGAGACGGGTGGACTTCCTGGACTGCTAACAGAGCCAGGGCAGCCCTGTGAGGTGACCCCCATGCCCTCTGTGCCCTGGTAGGCACCTCAGTCCAGCGGCATTTGTAGCTCAGCCCCTCTGAGCTCAGCTCATCCCTCACAGGAAGAGAACAAAGTTACTTGAACTTTCTCGTCTGGGTTTTGGACAAATGAGAAGAGATCATAATAAATATTCTGTTAGCCATAGCAAAGGTTAAAATATATTCCCCTTTAAGAAAAAGTAATCAACGAGGCATCAAGGGCCAACACGGACCCCGACACTGGACAGACAGGCACACACAGGCACACACACACAGACACACAGACACACACATACAGACACACACACAGACACACACACAGACACACATTGACACACACACAGACACACACAGACACACAGACACACACACATAGACACACACACACAGACACACACACAGACACACACACAGACACACACAGACACAGACACACACAGACACACACACAGACACACACACAGGCACACACACACAGAGACACACACACAGACACACACACACAGAGACACACACAGACAGACACACACACACACACACACACACACGGCGCCCTGTGTCGGGCAGCCTCGCTGCCACTCACCAAGGCACAAGGTCAGCAGAGCCAGTGGGAGCAGCTGTCCTCAGGGCTTCCAGTTGGACCAGCCTGAAAGTGAAAGGCACACATATCAACGTGCTTGTGCAGGACTGGAAAGACGCGTGTGACCAAACACGTGCAGCCACTTTACGACCCGAAAGGCTGCATGTCAGGGAACCTGACGAGCACACATTAGCATCCTTTCCCGAACAACCAAACACTCCGCAACTTACACATCAGGGTCAAGGCTATTGAGGGCGTCGCTGGCACACTGCTTCCCACTGCCTGGCCAGGAGGCCCGACAGATGGCTCATAAATGAACAGTCCCCGAGCCGCCAGAGGCCACACCCCAGGAAGGACACAGGAAAGCGACTCAGCCCCCTGCAGGCTCTTGGAACAGTGGGACCACCTCGGGCCGTCCGGATGCCACAATTCCTGCGACAGCTACACCAGCCTCCTGTGCTCTCCCGCTCCTCCCAAAGCCCTGCCAGCCTCCTGTGCATTCCCGCTCCTCCCAAAGCCCCGCCAGCCTCCTGTGCGCTCCCATTTCTCCCCAAAGCCCCGCCAGCCTCCTGTGCGCTCCCACTTCTTCCCAAAGCCCTGCCAGCCTCCTGTGCTCTCCCGCTCCTCCCAAAGCCCCGCCAGCCTCCTGTGCGCTCCCACTTCTCCCCAAAGCCCCGCCAGCCTCCTGTGCTCTCCCGCTCCTCCCAAAGTCCTGCCAGCCTCCTGTGCATTCCCGCTCCTCCCAAAGCCCCGCCAGCCTCCTGTGCGCTCCCATTTCTCCCCAAAGCCCCGCCAGCCTCCTGTGCGCTCCCATTTCTCCCCAAAGCCCCGCCACCCTCCTGTGCGCTCCCGCTCCTCCCAAAGCCCCGCCAGCCTCCTGTGCTCTCCCGCTCCTCCCAAAGCCCCGCCAGCCTCCTGTGCGCTCCCACTTCTCCCCAAAGCCCCGCCAGCCTCCTGTGCTCTCCCGCTCCTCCCAAAGCCCCGCCAGCCTCCTGTGCGCTCCCACTTCTCCCCAAAGCCCCGCCAGCCTCCTGTGCTCTCCCGCTCCTCCCAAAGCCCCGCCAGCCTCCTGTGCTCTCCCGCTCCTCCCAAAGCCCCGCCAGCCTCCTGTGCTCTCCCGCTCCTCCCAAAGTCCTGCCAGCCTCCTGTGCGCTCCCGCTCCTCCCAAAGCCCCGCCAGCCTCCTGTGCGCTCCCACTTCTCCCCAAAGCCCCGCCAGCCTCCTGTGCTCTCCCGCTCCTCCCAAAGCCCCGCCAGCCTCCTGTGCTCTCCCGCTCCTCCCAAAGCCCCGCCAGCCTCCTGTGCTCTCCCGCTCCTCCCAAAGCCCCGCCAGCCTCCTGTGCTCTCCCGCTCCTCCCAAAGTCCTGCCAGCCTCCTGTGCTCTCCCGCTCCTCCCAAAGCCCCGCCAGCCTCCTGTGCGCTCCCACTTCTCCCCAAAGCCCCGCCAGCCTCCTGTGCTCTCCCGCTCCTCCCAAAGTCCTGCCAGCCTCCTGTGCATTCTCGCTCCTCCCAAAGCCCCGCCAGCCTCCTGTGCGCTCCCATTTCTCCCCAAAGCCCCGCCAGCCTCCTGTGCGCTCCCATTTCTCCCCAAAGCCCCGCCAGCCTCCTGTGCGCTCCCACTTCTTCCCAAAGCCCTGCCAGCCTCCTGTGCTCTCCCGCTCCTCCCAAAGCCCCGCCAGCCTCCTGTGCGCTCCCACTTCTCCCCAAAGCCCCGCCAGCCTCCTGTGCTCTCCCGCTCCTCCCAAAGTCCTGCCAGCCTCCTGTGCATTCCCGCTCCTCCCAAAGCCCCGCCAGCCTCCTGTGCGCTCCCATTTCTCCCCAAAGCCCTGCCAGCCTCCTGTGCGCTCCCATTTCTCCCCAAAGCCCCGCCAGCCTCCTGTGCTCTCCCGCTCCTCCCAAAGCCCCGCCAGCCTCCTGTGCGCTCCCATTTCTCCCCAAAGCCCCGCCAGCCTCCTGTGCGCTCCCATTTCTCCCCAAAGCCCCGCCAGCCTCCTGTGCTCTCCCGCTCCTCCCAAAGCCCCGCCAGCCTCCTGTGCTCTCCCGCTCCTCCCAAAGCCCCGCCAGCCTCCTGTGCGCTCCCACTTCTCCCCAAAGCCCTGCCAGCCTCCTGTGCTCTCCCGCTCCTCCCAAAGTCCTGCCAGCCTCCTGTGCATTCCCGCTCCTCCCAAAGCCCCGCCAGCCTCCTGTGCGCTCCCATTTCTCCCCAAAGCCCCGCCAGCCTCCTGTGCTCTCCCGCTCCTCCCAAAGCCCCACCAGCCTCCTGTGCTCTCCCGCTCCTCCCAAAGCCCCGCCAGCCGCAGCCCTGGGCTCCTCCAAAGTCCAGCCTGTAAGGCCGGCTGCCTCTCTGGGAGCACGGACGCACACCCCCCCCTCCGCTTTTTTTTCTTTCCGAAAGCTCAGACATGCTCAAGCAGGCTCATGCTCATGCATGCTCCCTTCTTCCCTTCTCGCACAGTCTCCCCTTAAAGAGCCCAGTACGCAAACAAGGACTTGTAACCCTAGCCTCTTGCTAACCAATAGCAGTCAAGTCTTAACAACCAATAGCAGCCGAGTAATTCAAACCAACAACAAGCCAAGTCCTAGGTAAAGGCTTGTAACTTACCCAATAGCAGTCTTGCTCTCCCACAACCAATCGAGCTCCTTCACTCCCTATGAAACCCCACGTCTGAGAGGAGTCCGCCTGACTTCTCCGGCCCCTCCTGTCGGACCGCAGAACCTCACCCGGGAGCCTGAATAAATTCCTTCATGTTGGATCTTTTCATGCTGGCCTCAGTTTCTTCATTTTAAACTCGGCGAGAACAGACCTTACAAGTGGTGCCAAAACCCGGGAGGAGTTGTAAGACCCCTCCTGGGGGAAACTGACTCCTCCACACCAAGCCGGACCAGGGAGCAGCCCTTTCACCGCAAGGTAAGACTTCTGTTGCCCACTATCCCTCCCGCTGCTTGCCTCGCCTCGTGGACTCCCTGCTCGCAATCGCGGCCGCGTCGGGGACTCCTCCTCTCTCGAGGACTGAGTGTAAGAGGGGACGTCCCTACACTCTTGTCTTCTCCCCGTGAGGGGCTTCTCAGGGTCAGGATTTTGAGGGAGACGTCCCCACTTTCCTGAACCCTCTTGTCCTCGGTGCTCGGTAAGCGTGGCCTGGGGTGCCTAGCCGCTCTTCTGACCACCCCCGCAGCAGCGATTGAGGTGTGGGTACTCAGAAGCCCCATTACCCCCCGGCTTATACCAAAAACCTCTATTTTAAATTTGGAACTAGCCCATTGGCATAAAGGCTCCGGTTAATTAAAAAACTGCATTTTCGGTTTCTCTCTCTCTCTCTCTTTCTCTCCTACTCAAAATGGCAATTGCTTCCTGCTCTTAGCTTTCTCTCTCCTAAAATGGTGGCCGTACCACGCCCTTAAGATGGCGGCCGCTTCTTGCTCTTAGCTTTCTCTTTCACCTAAGATGGCAGCCGTACCACACCCTTGAGACGGCGGCTGGACCACACCTTTAAGATGGCGGCCGGACCACACCCTTAAGATGGCGGCCGCTTCTTGCTCTTAGCTTTCTCTTTCACCTAAGATGGCAGCCATACCACACCCATAAGACGGCGGCTGGACCGCACCTCTAAGATGGCGGCCGCTTCTTGCTCTTAGCTTTCTCTTTCACCTAAGATGGCAGCCGTACCACACCCATAAGATGGCGGCTGGACCGCGCCCTTAAGATGGCGGCCGCTTCTTGCTCTTAGCTTTCTCTTTCACCTAAGATGGCAGCCGTACCACACCCTTAAGATGGCGGCTGAACCGCACCCTTAAGATGGCGGCCACTTTCTACCTTTTTATCTTTCTCCTTTTCTTCCTAATTCCAGTGCGAGTGAGTGAGTGAGTTTATGTGTAGTCCCACGGCCTAACAGCTACGGGGCTTGTGTGGGCCTCAACCCATGGTTCCACAGGGACGTCATAAGGCATAACGGTGATTCACCTCAGAGCTGTCTTACCGGACTTCCATCCTGAGGTGACCAGGACTGGGGATTATAGGGGTACACCTTAGCCAAGATGCCCCTGAAACATCCCTTGGGGACGTGGCTGGGAAGGCATCAGACTGGTCTCCCACCTGGGGGGCACCCACCCTTTGTCTGTCGCTTTTACATGTGTCTTTATTGTAGCCTCTAATTTGCCATGTGCCCTTTAATTTTCAAATAGCCCTAGCCCTGTCTCCCTTTACTTTCTTTCTCCTCATATTTACTGCTGCCGGAAAACTCCCTCAACCACGTCTTCAGGAAAAGAATATCTCTGCCTGTGGTGAGTGTAATACCTGTCCCCATCCCTTCCACGCTTTTGTCTGCCCTATAAAAGCCAACTATGGGGAACCAGAACTCCTGCATAGACCCCAAGTCGCCATTGGGATGCCTAGTCCAAAACCTCCCCAAACTAGGGCTTTCCATAAAAAAGAAAAGGCTGCTCTCCCTTTCCACCGTAGCCTGGCCACAGTATCCTCTAGACAATCAGTCCAAGTGGCCTCCGGAGGGCACATTCGACTTTAATGTCCTAACAGACTTGGATAGTTATTATAAAAAGAACGGTAAATGGCCAGAAATTCCATACGTGCTGGCTTTCTGGTATCTTTGTTCCTGTCCCACTCTCTGTTCCTCTTGTACCGCTGCTCAAGTACTCCTAGCCAAAGAAACCTCCTCCTGGTCCTTAGCCCTTCCACCCTCCTCCTCTTCCTCTTCCGACCCCAACGCGCCTGAGGAGCTCTCCTTTCCGCTGGCCCGACCTAATAATCCTCCGCCCAATGACAGACCTCAATCCCCCTCAGCTCCTCCACCTCCTAACCCCCCTTCTCCTAGTCCCAACGTGGCCTCTCCTGTTAGTGCACACACCCGTTCACACTGTGCTTCTAGCGACGAAGCCTCCCTCCTTTGCGAAGTGGCCGGAGCAGAGGGCATTGTCCGAGTGCACGTTCCCTTCTCCCTCTCTGATCTATCGGCCATTGAGAAACGCCTAGGATCTTTTTCCACCAACCCTACTGCTTACACCAAAGAATTCCGCTACCTTACTCAGGCATATGATTTAACCTGGCATGACACGTTTGTAATCCTATCCTCCACCCTCACCCCAGATGAGCATGACCGGATTTTTACAGTAGCCTGGGAACACACTAATCAGGTACACCTAACTGACAACCAGATGCCAGTAGGCGCGGCAGCGGTCCCCGAGGCTGATCCTAACTGGGATTATCAGGACGGTCGAGATGGCCGCCGCCACCGAGACCAGATGCTACAGTGCCTCCTGGCGGGCATGCAAAGCGTGGCCCAAAAGGTAGTCAATTATGATAGGTTAAGGGAAATAACTCAAGGACCCAGTGAAAACCCAGCCGCCTTCCTTGACCGCTTGACTAACGCTATGATCCTCCATACCCGGCTGGATCCGGCCTCCTTAGCAGGAGCTACAGTCCTAGTCACCCACTTTATTTCTCAGTCGGCGGCCGATATAAGGAGGAAACTTTAAAAAGCCGAGGAGGGCCCCCAAACTCCCATACGGGACCTGGTAAACATGGCATTTAAAGTTTTTAACGGCCGAGAGGATAAAGCTGAGGCCACCCGACAGGCCCACTTACGGCAGAAGGTAGGCCTCCAAACGCGAGCTCTTGTAGCAGCCCTGAGGCTGGCAGCCCCCCAGACATCCAGTGGGTGAGGTCCATCAAAACCCTTCCAAAGTGCTTCAAGGGCCCCGCCCGGGCCCTGTTTCAAATGTGGTCAAGAAGGACATTGGGGCCGGCAGTGCCCCCGTCCTCGTCCACCTCCCGGACCCTGCCCAAACTGCAAACAGACTGGACACTGGAAGGTTGATTGCCCATCCCGGACCACAGGCCCACTCCCCGCACCTCTATGTGAGGAGCAGGCCGGTCCGCAGGAAGCAATCCCTTCGTCTGAATTTCTTGGCCTTCTGGACGACTGACGTAGTCCGGACTCGAGGACCCCCATCACCCTTGCCAAGCCCAGGGTAATGCTGCAGGTAGCGGGTAAGTCCATTTCCTTTTTAGTGGATATAAGAGCTAACTATTTCTTCCTACTCAGGGCCTAGCGTACCCTCCCAGGTCTCAGTCCTTCTTTACTATTTCTCTACACTCTGAATCTTACTTTCTCTTTAAAAATCCTTCAGTCAGCCTTCATCCCACTTCTCTACTCAACTCGGCTACTTTGTTTCCTCTTCCATCCCATTCCCCCTCCCCAGCCCATTCCTGTCCTAAACTAATGGATGCATTTGTTACACATCAGAAGGGCCTGTCTAACCTTCCTCTCTCTAGCCCAGACCTTGCCTTTTTCTGTAAATGGGAGTTCAATAGTGACAGCCGAGGGGCGACAAAACGCGGCCCATGCAGTAGTCACAGATTCAGCCACCGTCGAGGCACGTCACCTCCCCAATGCACCTACAGCGTGGGGCCACCTTAACTAACTGACTCAGGCCCTCGAGATGAAGGTGACTGTTAATAATGGTGATGGTAATGAAAGTAATGATGATGAAGGTAATAATGGAGGTAACGATGAAGGTATGTTGTAGGTGACGACAGAGGCGATGGTGATGATGGTAACAGTGGTAATAATCATAATGAAGGTTATGGTGATGGTGATGATGGTAATGGTAGTGACGGTAAAGGTGACGATGCTGAAGGTGGTGATGATAAAGGTTGCAGTAATGACAGTGATGATGATAAGGGTGATAATGAAGGTGCAACCACCCCCAACCTTTCTCTTGGCTAATGCTAGTCAAAGCCATAAACTTCACTATTTGTTTTTATGTGCCTCCCTTAACAAACCTCCCTTAGCCGCAGTTCCCCTCCAGACCAGGTTCAGCCTGTCACAATATCTACGGGACCTGACACCACCTTAACAGGGATCCCGCTGTTCAAGGCACACTCCCAAGGTCTTTTCTTCTGCTACGGAACGACTGACAGCTCCAGCTGCAACACGACTGTAAAAGTAAGATCCACCCACTATGCACCTCCGGGAGGATACTTTCGGTGTAATGGGACCCTAAGGAAGGTTATAAATGCCTCCCTTCCCTCCCCCTGCGTACCTGTTACTCTAGTCCCACAGTTGAAGGTACATGGGCAAGCCGAGTTCCTATCCCTCCTTACGCCTCCCCGTTTGCTGAAACAAACGAGCTGTTTTCCTCCCTGTAGTAGTCGGCCTCTCTTTAGCATCATCTTTGGTAGCCGCTGGAATAGGAAGCGGAGCCATGGGCTACAGTGTCACTTCAGCCGCTCAACTAGAAGACAAGCTCTGTGTGGCCAATGAAGCATCAGCCGCCTCTCTGGCCGCCCTCCAGCGACAAATCACGTTGCTAGCCCAGGTAACTTTCCAAAACCGACAGGCTCTTGACCTACTGACAGCGGAAAAACGAGGTACTTGTATGTTTCTCCAGGAAGAATGCTGCTACTACATCAATGAATCAGGCCTAGTAGAGGAGAACATCAACACTCTCCACCATCTCCAGGAAGACCTCCGAAAAAAGCAAAATACAGGAGCCTTGTCCCTAAGCTGGTGGCACCCCATGCTCACCTGGCTAACCCCCATCATCACTCCTATCATTGTAACTGTTTGCTATTACTAATGGCCCTTTTTCTTCTCAGGTTCCTACAACCTCGTATGTGAGAAATTGGACGAGTGGCTGTTAACTAAATGCTGCTTCATCCCTTCGTCCGCTTCTCAGTCGAGGTACCAGCCAACTGACCTGCCCCCCTTACTTCGCCCCTATTCGGCAGGAAGTAGTCAGAAAGAGCGGCGCCCTCTATCTATCATCAAAAGGTCGGAATGTAAGGCCGGTTGCCTCTCCAGGAGCACGGACGCACACACCACCACCACCACCCCCCTCCTTTTTTTTCTTTCCGAAAGCTTGGATATGCTCAAGCAGGCTCATGCTCATGCATGCTCCCTTCTTCCCTTCTTGCACAGTCTCCCCTTAAAGAGCCCAGTATGCAAACAAGGACTTGTAACCCTAGCCTCTTGCTAACCAATAGCAGTCAAGTCTTAACAACCAATAGCAGCCGAGTCCTTCCAGCCAATAGCAGCCAAGTAACTCGAACCAACAACAAGCCAAGTCCTAGGTAAAGGCTTGTAACTTGCCCAATAGCAGTCCTGCTCTCCCACAACCAATGGAGCTCCCTCACTCCCTATAAAACCCCACATCTGAGAGGAGTCCGTGCGACATCTCCAGCCCCTCCTGTCGGACCGCAGAACCTCACCCGGGAGCCTGAATAAATTCCTTCGCATTGGATTTTTTCATGCTGAAGAACAGACCTTACACAGCCCAGCACCCCGCTAGCAGACCATTAGCCTGCCTGCCCCACAACCAGGAAAAAGCTCATCTTCGCTCATTTGTGTTAAATTGTGAAGTCCACGTAACATAAAATCTACCATGTTTAGGTGTGTGGTTCAGGGGCGTTACGTACATTCCCACTGCTGTGCAGCTAGCAGCCCTGTCCATTTCCAGAACTTCATCTTCCCAAGCAGAGACACTGTCCCCATTAAACACTGACTCCCCACCCCCTACAGCCCCAGCACCCACCATCCCACTTTATGTCTCTGTGAGTTCACCACTCTAGGGACCTCATTTAGTGGAATCATACACTATTTGCCCTTATGTGACTGGCTTATTTCACTCAGCATCATGTCCTCGAGCTCATCCACATGGTGGCAGCTGTCATCATGTCATTCACATTTAAGGCTGGATAATATTCCACCACAGACACTGGGCTAACGTTTCTGTTGCCCAGCCACAAATCCATATTTTGTTTTGTTTTGAGACAGGATTTCGCTCTGTCACCCAGGCTGGAGTCACAGTAACCCCATCACGGCTCACTGCAGCCTCGGTCTTCTGGGTTCAAGTGATTCTCCCACCTCAGCCTCCCAAGTAGCTGGGACGACAGGTGTGTGCCACTATGCCCAGATAATTTTTAAAATTTTTTTGTAGAGACAGCATTTTGCTATGTTGCCTAGGTTCATCTTGAGGATCCACCTGCCTCAGCCCCCCAAAGTGCTGGAACTACGGGTATGAGTCACCATCCCCTGTCCAAATGCTAACGTGATGTCTGGAGGCAGGGCCATTGGTAGGGGATTAGGCCAAGAGGGAGGAACCTCAAAAATGGGATGGGTGCCATTATGCAAAAAGACACAGCCAGCTGCTTCCTCTCTCTCTGCCATAGGAGGCACGACCAGGAAGAGGCCCTCACCAGGCCCCAAACCTACAAGCACCTTGACCTCAGACTTCCAGCCTCCAGAACCGTGAGGAATAAATGTCTGCCACTTAAGCCAGCCAGTCAGCGTTAATCTTTTTTTATAGCAGCCCAAACTGACAAGGACGATGTATATATCACCGATTTTTCTTCTATTAGTCTTACAGTTTCAGCGTTCACATTGAGGTCTATGATCCATTTTGAGTGAATGTGTAAATACAGCATAAAGCAGGGTGAAGGGTCACTGCTTTTGCAGATACGTGTCCAGTGTTGCTTTCCGGATTTTAAAGGGATTCCTCCATTGTCTTCAGACTGTACCGTTCTGATCAGAAGCGGGTTCTAATTTTTGTCTCTGTTCCTGTGTACGTGATAGCATTTGCCTCTGTCTGCTTTTAGGGTTCTCAGCAACTGGATGATGGTGTGTGCTGGGGTGAACGCCTTCGTGTTTCTTCTGTTTGAGATTTGTTGAGCTTCTTCGGAATGAGTTTGCATCAGATCTGGAAAAATTCTAGCCATTACTGTCTTCAGGTATTCTCCACCACACGCGCCTCTTTTCCGGAAATCAGTTTCATATGTCACTCAGCTCGACATGGCCCCAGTGATGCTCTGTCCATTTTTTTTTTTTTGTCTTTCTTTGTGTTTCATTTGATGAAGCACTGTGTCTTCAAGTCTACTGATCTCTCCTTCTGCAATGTCTAATCTACCATTAACCGCACTCAGCCTATTCTTCATTTCTAGAAGACTTATTTCGGTCTTTTTTCTTTTTGAGACAGTCTCACACTGTCACCCAGGCTGGAATACAGTGGTATGATCACAGCTCACTGCAGCCTCGACCTTCCTGGGCTCAAGCCATCCTCCTACCTCAACCTCCTAAGTAGCTGAGACCACAGGTGTGCACCAACACGCCCAGTTAATTTTTGTATTTTTCTGTACAGATAGTGTGTCCAGGGTGGTCTTGAACTCCTGAGCTCAAACAATCCTCCCACCTCAGTCCCACAACCTGCTGGGATTATAGGCATGAGCCATGATGCCCGGTTTTGGGTCTTCTGTTATATTTTCCATTTTGTCTTTATTTTTACCATATTTTCCCCGACACTGAACCCATGGACCATTGATTAATGTCATGTTAGCATCCTTGTCTGCTAGCTCTATCATCTGGATATAGATCCATCTGAATCTGTTCCTTTCCTTTCCTTCTTATTTTTTTTTAACAGAGTTTCAGTCTGTTGCCTAGGCTGGAGTGCAGTGGTATAATCATAGTTTACTGCAGCCTTGAACTCCCAGGCTCAAGGGATTCTCCTGCCTCTGCCTTCAAGAAGCTGGAACTACAGGTGCACACCACTATGCCCAGCTAATTATTTTTAAATACAAACAAAAAAACACATATCTTTTTAGAGGCAGGATCTCGCTATGTGGCCCAGGCTGGTCTTGAACTCCTGGGCTCAAGCGATCTTCCCACCTCAGACTCCCAAAGTGCTGCATTGCAGGTGGGGGCTACCGTGTCTAGCCTGGATGTTTCTAACCACTGATTTTTCTCCTCTTCCGAGTTTTCTGTATGGCAGCCACTTTTGCTAGGCTGCTGGGCACCATGAACTTGGTACCGGACGCTGGATTTGCTGCCACCCTCCATCACCGGGCTTTGTTCTGGGAGCAGTCAACCTAGAATCGGTTTGATTCTTTCAGGTCTCACTCATAAGCTCTGTTCGGTGAGTCCTGAGCAGACCTCTGTAGGACAACGTGAGTGGTGAGTCCCTCCCTCTGGCCACTGAGCACACAGATTCACTCCACCCTGTGAACTCGGGGACTGTGCCACCCCTGCTCTCCCACGCCCCCTTCCCTCACCCCGTCAGCATTCCCACACGCACCTGTGGTCAGCACTCAGACAAAGGCTGGAGGGCCCCTCCCCAGCTCTCCAGAGCAATTTCTTTATGGAACTCCCTGTTCTCCCATATTTTTCTCTGGGCATTCCAGCCTTCCTGGGGCCCCTTCACGCCACACTCCGTCTCCACCAGTTCCTGGTTCCCCTCCCTGCCCTGCGGCCGGAGACTCTGCAGGTGACAAGCTGGGCTGCCAAGGGCTCACTCCCATCATGCCCCTCTCCGGTCACCGTCCACACTGCCTGCCATCAGTGTCTGAGCCTGTGGCTTCACACACTTTTGCTTGGCCTTCTGGTTGATTCAGGTAGGCTGTGAAATTTGGTCTGTATCTTCCATCATGGCTAGAATTGGAAGCTGGAATATTGCATCTTAAATCCAAGTTCTTGCTTGTCCAGAATGGGCTTCCCCAGTAGACCTAGCAGGAGTTTCCTCTCCAAGCACACTGGCCTGCGTCTAAAGTGGAACATCAGCTGCAGAGGGGCCTGACTGGCAGAGCCAGTTCAACAGCCATCTCTTGAGAAGGACAAAAGCTTTGCCTTTTTCTTTCTACTTCCAGATCATTTACTCTCAATGAAGGGCTCTCACTCAAAGTACATTTTGATGTCAGAATGCAACAGCAGGACGATTTGCCTGCCCACGTTAAACTAGAAGGCAAGCCTGCAGCTAATCAGCAAAAGGAGAAGGCAGTGCTGGAAGGGCGGCCCATGTGCCGATAACACCTGAGACACTCCTCTCAGGTCATCACCTCTTCCCAACGTCTTCAGTAAGGTCAAGAGGACCCTGGCACTGGGCTGCAAATCTCCACCACTCCCAGTCACAGCTTCTCCCAAGCTCCTCTCAACGCCCAACAGAACCCGGGGCCTAGGCAGCCGCTGGGCACATGAGGTGGTGCCTGGGAAGCCTCCCGGGGGAACAGTGATTCTTAGTGGCAGGAGCAGATAGGGAGGGGTGCTCTGAACAGGGAAGGAAGGCAAGAGCCAGAGCCACAGCGCTGCTGCGGCTCACTGCGGCCAGCCCACACGAGGCACAGGCGGCAGGGTGCCCTCCTCCCTGTCTGCCAGCCTTCCAAGGCACTCGGTAAGTGCAAGGACGTCCCAGAAGGGGGTTCCGTCACAAGCCACTCAGACTTCTAAGAGACCTTCAAAGGCCCTGGATGCACGGCCCTGGCCAGATCTGTGATTTACAAACATCTTCTCCCATCCTGTGGTCTCCTTTCACTTTCTTGATAGTGTCCTTTGAAGCACAAAAGTTTTTCATTTTGATCTTAGAAGCAACCTGAGAAAAAAAGGAGATTACCTTCAAAGCAGGGACAGCCTCACAAGGGTTTCTTCACAGGCAAAGATGCTGACGCCAAGCGAAAGCTGACATTCGAGTGCAGAGAGAAGCCACTCCCACCGAGAGTTCTGCAATCAGCACCCACGTCCCCCAAGGAGCAGGGAAAACTGGCGCTTCTGGACAAACAAAAAAGGGGTGGGTTTGCCACAGCACACTCTGACTAAAGGAATTGCTCATGCACGTGCACTTCAAGGAGAAAAGGTGATCCCAGATAGGAAGTCTGAGATGCAACACACAAAGGCAAAGAAAGCAGCAAGTGTGTGCAAATCTAACACAAAACGTAATCATCCGGGCTGGGCGCAGTGGCTCACGCCTGTAATCCAAGCACTCTGGGAGGCGAAGGCAGGAGGATCACTTGAGTTTAGGAGTTTGAGACCAGCATAGACAACATGACAAAGCCCTGTCTCTCCAAAAAAAAAGTAATAATCCAGCAATGTCTTATGATATTCAAAAGTAAAAAAGAATTTAAATACACAGGCCGGGTGAGGTGGCTCACGCCTGTAATCCCAACACTTTGGGAGGCCAAGGCGGGCTGATCACCTGAGGTCAGGAGTTCAAGACCAGCCTGATCAACGTGGTGAAACCCTGTCTCTACTGAAAATACAAAAATTAGCCGGGCATGATGGTGGGTGCCCGTAATCCCAGCTACTCGGAGGCTGACGCAGGAGAATTGCTTGAACCCAGGAGACAGGGGTGGCAGTGAGCCGAGATCGCACCACTACACTCCAGCCTGGGCAACAGAACAAGACTCCACCTTGGGAATAAAAAAGGGAATGTAAATACACAGCCTATTAGTTGTAAGGGGCATTAACAAAGGCAAGGAGGCCCGCAGGTCCTTGGATATTCCCGAGCGTGAAAGGTACAGGTTAACTGTAGATGTGTTTAATGAGAATGTTGTGCTGTGGTGAAACCAATCAAAGAACAGAGAGTCCAGAACATCCAAACCGGTGCAGGGCAGAAAATGAAAGCATCAAGAGTTGACTCGAAAACGAGCAAGCAGGGAGAAGGAAAGGAAACAGTCAGCACAGACCAAGAAGCCGGCAAAACGGGAGCCAGTATATTTAAATGCAAAGATCTGTAGCTACATTTAAAGTAAACCAAATAAATAATCCAGTTAAATTTTTTTAGTTGTCAGACTTAAAAAAAGGACTATCAAACTTCAATTTTAAAAAAGCCTCCAATCATGCACTGTCTACAAGAGACACATTTAAGACTTAAAGATACAGAAAAGTTAAAAACAAAAGAATAAAAGAGACATGCGAAGCACACAGTAAACAAAAGGCGGCTGGTGCCACTACGTTAATTTCAGACAAAGTCTGAAAGGCAGAAAGCATCAGAAAGGTAAGATCATTTCATAGTCACAGTCACATCATTCATAAGGAAGATATAAAATGTTAAGCCTGCATCACGTAATAACACAGCCCTCAAGTACATAAAGCAAAACTTGATACAACTGCAAGAATAAACAGGCAAACCCACCAGGCCAAAGCATCTCTAGACAAGACATAAACAAATGGGTGTGACTGTGATCCAATAAAACTTTATCTATAAAAGCAGGTAGCCAGCCGGACTTAGCCTATGGGCTGTAATTTGCTGACCCCTGCTATAGAACAAGGGTCCATACCAATATAAGCTCGTATATATACACAAGCTTTTATTAACAAACTTGATTCAATGAATCTACACACGATGCTGTCCCTAACACTGCAGAATAGAATCTTTTCAAAGACACACAGAACGTTTTAAAATTTGGCAATGTGCTGGACCATAACGCAAGGCCTAACAAGTTTCAGAAGACACGGGTCAGGCAGAACAGATTCCTTCACCCCAAGACACTTAAACTAGGGGAAAAAATAACAAAAAGTTATCTGCAAAAATCCTCCCATGTTCAGAAATTCAAAACGGTTATCGTGGCCGGGCATGGTGGCTCACGCCTGTAATCCCAACACTTTGGGAGGCCAAGGCAGGTGGATCACTTGAGCTCAGGAGTTTGAGACCAGCCTGACCAGCATGGTCAAACCCCATCTCTACTAAAAATACAAACATTAGGCCAGGCACAGTGGCTCATGCCTGTCATCCCAGCACTTTGGGAGGCCAAGGCGGGTGGATCACCTAAGGTCAGGAGTTTGAGACCAGCCTGGCCAACATGGTGAAACCCCATCTTTATTCAAAATACAAAAAATTAGCCAGGCATGGTGGCGAGTACCCGTAATCCCCGCTACCTGGGAAGCTGAGGCAGGAGAACCACTCAAACCCAGGAGGTGGAGGTTGCAGTGACCCGAGATTATGCCATTGCACTCCAGCCTGGGCAACAGAGAGAAACTCCACCTCAAAAAAAAAAAAAAAATTAGCCAGTGTGGTGGTGGGCACCCGCAATTCCAGCTACTTGGGAGGCTGAGGCAAGAGCATCACCCGAACCTAGGAGGCAGAGGTTGCAGTGAGCCAAGATCGTACCACTTCATTACAGCCTGGGTGACAGACTCCGTCTCAAAAAAAAAAAAAAAGTGATCGAAACAGGAATTCAAAAATATGTTGAATGAAACAGTAAAATAAAAATTCATATCACAACATATAGGCAGAAGAAACAGTCCCTAAGGTGAATGACCACTTTAAGTGTGGACTGCATTATAACATATTAAAATGCTGAAAACAGGCCGGGCGTGGTAGCTCACACCTGTAATCCTAGCACTTTGGGAGGCCAAGGCGGGTGGATTGCCTGAGCTAAGGAGTTGGAGACCAGCCTGGGCAACATGGCAAAACCCTGTTTCTACTAAAAAAATACAAAAAATTAGCTGGGTGTGGTGGCACGCACCTGTAATCCCAGCTGTATCAGAGGCTAAGGCAGGAGAATCGCTTGAACCCAGGAGCCGGAGGTTGCAGTCAGCCAAGATCGTGCCACTGCACTTCAGACTGGCAGACAGAGCAGGGCTCCCTCTCAAAAATAAATAAATAAATAATAAAATAGAATGCTGAAAACAAATGACACAAATCTATCTCAAAAAATTAGGAAATTAGAAGAAAGAACAAAACAATCAAAAACTCAGAATAGAAAACATACAAAAAGCCACAAAGTTGGTTCTTTGAAAGGATCAATAAAATCAAAAGAGTTTTATCAAGAGCATTCATGATAAAAAGAGAGGCGGCGCGAATCAGGTCAGGAGAGAAAGGGGACAGAGTCCAGTGCTGCAGGGCTTTTAAAATCAGAGGCTACGGATGCCTCTTTATAGCCATGAACTTAAACGGACAAATTCCCAAGAACGATAACGGACAAAAATATCCTCAAGAATAAATCGGGGGTGGAGAGGAAGAGGCGTTGATTAGTGGGTACAGATACCCACTTGAGAGAAGAAAGAAGACCTGCAAATAAGACCCGGTGTTTACAGATGGGCAGGGTGACGACAGTTTACAAGACTCTATTATCTAGTTCAAAATAGATGGCAGAAAAGAATGTGAATGCTTTTAGCTTAAAGACAAGACAAATCCTTAAGGTGAGGGACATGGCAATTTACAGCAATTTGACCTTTACAAATTATGTAAATATACTAAAGCATCACACATATCCCCTCAAACTGGTGAGTCATGCAGTGTGCGAACTGTATCTCTACAAAGCTGTTACAAAAAAAAATGTAGAAAACCCAAAGAATACCACAATCATTACAAAACTGAAGCAGAAGTCAAACATCCACGGCCAAAAAAACCATCACTCTAAGTTCAGAATGGTTTCACCAGTGAGATCCAACATTCACGGTGTAAGGATTCCAATCGTTCATAAGCTCTTTTAGAGAAGTGAAAGAAAGAAAGAAAGAAAGAAAGAAAGAGAAAGAAAGAAAGAAAGAAAGAAAGAAAGAAAGAAAAGAAAGAAAGACAGGGCAGGGCGCGGCATACCCGGGCATACCTGGCCCCTGTCCAGTGCATTTTGAAGCTAGTATAATCTTTTTGCCAAAACCTGACAAGAACAGGATGCAAAGGGTTAATTACAGAGCAGTCTCACTCACGAGCACCAACGCCAGAAGCCAGAAGGAAGTCTGTTCAATGCACTTCCAGATACTGAGTTTTTGCAGCGTGAAGGTTCGTGGCAGCCCTGAATCCAGCAAGTCTATCAGCCACATTTTTCCAACAGCAAGCGCTCACTTCCGCTTCTGTGTCACATTTTGCTAATTTTTACAATCGTTCAAACTTTTTCGTGATGATTATACCTGTCACGGTGATCTGTGATCAGTGACCTTCGACGTTCCTATTGTAACTGTTTTCAGTGCTACGAACTGTGCGCACATCAGAGGTAGAGCCGAATGGATAAATGTCGTTTATGTTCTGAACTGCTCTGCCGAGTGGCTATTCCCATGTCTCTCCCTCTGCTCCAGCCTCCCTATTCCCTGTTACACTGCAGTGCTGAAATGAGGCCACTTAACAACCCTCCGATGGCCTGTAAGTGTTCAAGTAACAGGAAGAGTCGCACGGCTCTCACTTTACATCAAAAGCTGGAAGTGACTAAGCCGGTTGAGGAAGGTGTCTTGAAAGCCGAGATAGGCCGAGAGCTGGGCCTCTGGTGCCGAGCAGTTGGCCAAGTGATGAATGCAAAGAAAAAGTTCTTGGAGGAAATTAAAAGTGCTGCTCAAGTAAACACACGAATGACGAGAAAATGAAACAGCCTTAAAAGTTTGAGTGGTCTGGAAACAAGATCAAACCAGCCTTGACGTTCCCTTAAACCAAAGCCTAGTGCGCCTAGCAAGGCCCTAACTCTCGTCAATGCCACGAAGGTTGAGAGAGACAAGGAAGCTGCAGAAAAAACATTAGCGGAGGTTGGCGCATGAGGTTTAAGAAAAGAAGCCATCTTCATCACATGAAAGTGCAGGGTGAAGCAGCAGGTCTGCCGAAGATGCAGCTAAAATCACTGATGAAGGGGGCTACACTCAACAGTAGATTTTCTTTTTCTTTTTCTTTTGAGACAGGGTCTCACTCTGCTCGCTAGGCTGGAGTGCAGTGGCATGATCTCAGCTCACTGCCATCTCTGCCTCCCAGGCTCAAGCAATCCTCCTCAGTCAGCCTCCCAGGTGGCTGACATGACAGCACACCACGCCTGGCTCATCTGGGGGCAGGGGGTTGTAGAGACGGGGTTTTGTCATGTTGCTCAGATTGGTCTTCACTTGAACTTCTGGACTCAAGCAATACGCTCACCTCAAGCCACCCGAAGTGATGGGATTACAGGTGGAGCCACCAGGACAACAGATTTTTTATGTAGACGAAACAGCCTGATATTGGAAAAAGATGCCACCTAGGACTTTCACAACTACAGAAAAGCCAATGTCTGGCTTCAAAGCTTCAAGGGACAGGCTGACTTCCTCGTTAGGGGCTAATGCAGCTGGTGATTTTAAGTTGAAGCCCATGCTCACTTCCCATTCTGAAAATCCCAGGGTCCTTAAGAATGACGCTACCCGTGCTCTAGACATGCAACAACAAAGCCAGGATGACAGCACACCTGTTTTACAGCACGGTTTATTGAATATTTTGAGCTCACTGTTGAGACCTACTGCTCCAGAAAAAAAAAAGATTCCTTTCAAAAAATTACTGATCATTGCCAGTGCACCTGGTCACCCGAGAGCCCTGGCAGAGATGCACAGCGAAAGGAATGTTGCTTTTGCGCCTGTAACACAACATCCACTCTGCAGCCCGTGGATCAAGGAGCCATTTCTTTTTTTTTTTTTTTTTTAGACAAGGTTTCGCTCTTGTCGCCCAGGCTGGAGTGCAATGGCATGATCTTGGCTCACCGCAACCTCTGCCTCCTGGGTTCAAGCAATTGTCGTGCCTCGGTCTCCCAAGTAGCTGGGACTACAGATGTGCGCCACCACACCTGGCTTATTTTTGTATTTTTAGTAGAGACGGGATTTCATCATGTTAGCCAGGCTGGTCTCTAACTCCTGACCTCAGGTGATTCACCTGCTTTGGCCTCCCAAAGTGCTGAGATTACAGGCGTGAGCCACCATCCCCGGCTGTGGAGTAATTTCTGCTGCCAAGTCATATTATTTAAGAAATACCTCACGCCTGTAATCCCAGCACTTTGGGAGGCCGAGGCGGGTGGATCACAAGGTCAAGAGATCGAGACCATCCTGGTCAACATGGTGAAACCCCGTCTCTGCTAATACAAAAAATTAGCTGGGCATGGTGGCGCGTGCCTGTAATTCCAGCTACTCAGGAGGCTGAGGCAGGAGAATTGCCTGAACCCAGGAGGCGGAGGTTGCGGTGAGCCGAGATCGCGCCATTGCACTCCAGCCTGGGTAACGAGTGAAACTCCGTCTCAAAAAAAAAAAAAAAAAAAAAAGAAATACATTTTGTAGGAATATAGCTGCCATGAACAGTGATTCCTCTGATGGATCTGGGCAACGTAAATTAAAAACCTTCTCAAAGGAGTCACTATTCTAGACGCCATTAGGAAGATGCATGATTCATGGAGGGGGTCAAAATATCAACATTAATGGGAGTTTAGAAGAAGCTGATTCCAAGCCACATGGGTGTCTTTGAGGAGTTCAGGACTTCAGTGGAAGAAGTCACTGCAGATGTGGTGGACACAGCAAGCGAACTAAGATTATTAGTGGAGTCTGAAGATGTGACTGAGTTATTGCCACCTCATGATCAAACTTGAATGGTGAGGAGTTGCTTCTTCAGGATGAGCAGAGCAAATGGTTTCTTGAGATAGAATCTACTCCCAGTGAAGATGCTGTGAACATTGTGGAAAGAATAAAGATTTAGAATCTTCCATAATCGGGGTTGATAGAACAGTCGCAGGGTTTGAGAGGAGGGACTCCAATTTGGAAAGAAGTTCTACTGTGGGTAAAATGCCACCAAACAGCAGCACATGCCACAGAGAAAACGTGTGAAAAACGGTCCATCCCCGTGGGAAGCTGCACTGCTGCCTGCATTCGTCTGCTCTCGCACTGCTACTGATAAATACCCGGCTAGCCAGGCACCGTGGCTCACGCCTGCAATCCCAGTGCTTTGGGAGGCCGAGGCAGGCAGATCACCCAGGTTAGGAGTTTGAGACTGGCCTGGCCAACATGGCAAAACCCTGACTCTACTAAAAAATACAAAAATTAGCCAGGCATGATGGTGGGCACCTGTAATCCCAGCTACTGGGGAGGCTGAGGCAGGAGAATCACTTGAACCTGGGAGGTAGAGGTTGCAGTGAGCCAAGATTGTGCCACCGCACTCCAGCCTGGGCAACAGAGTGAGACTCAGTCTCAAAAAAAAAAAAAAGGAAAAAGAAAAAATGTATATCTGGCTGGGCACGATGGGGGAAAAAAATACCTGGCTGGGCACAGTGATTCACACCTGTAATCCCAGCAGGTTGAAACCCCAGCACTACAAAAAAATACTTAGCCAGCGTGGTGCCCCATACCTGTGGTCTCAGCTACTTGGGAGGCTGAGGTGGGAGGACCACTTGAGCCCACGAGGTCAAGGCTACAGTGAGCAGAGATCACACCACTGCACTCAGCCCAGGCAACTGAGCAAGACTCTGCCTTAAAAAAAAACAAAAAAAAACTTGAGACTGGGTAATTTATAAAGAAAAGAGGTTTCACTGGCTCCCAATTCTACGTGCTGTTTCAGAAGCACGGCAGCATCTGCTCGGCTTCTGGGAACGCCTCAGGAAGTCTACATCAGGACGGAAGGCAGAGCGGGAAGCAGATACTTCTCACAGGTCGGGGCAGAAGGAAGACAGGGCGGGGAGGGCTGCAGCCTTTAAACAAGCAGAGCTCATGGCAGCTCTGTCACAGGAGCACTAGGAGGGTGGCGTTATATGAGAACCCACCTCCACAATCCTATCAGCTCCCGCCAGGCCCCATCTCCAACACCGGGGATTTTAATTCAACTCAGATTCCAACAGGGACACAGATCTAAAACGTCCCGTTTAGGAACCTGCAACGGCCACCTCCTTTCCAGCAGCCACCACCCTGAGTGGTCAGTAGCCTTCCACGTCGAGGCAGACCGTCTACCAGCAAAAAGGTGAAGACTCGCTGAAGACTCGGATGAGCGTGGGCATTTTTTAGCAATCAAGTATTTTTTAACGAAGGCATGCACATTTTCTGAGACATAACGCTACTGCGCACTTCACAGACTACATACAGTGCAGCACAGGGCGGGCTGTAACTTCTGACGAGATCGGACGCGTTCAGAGTGGTTCGGCCGCAGATGAATAAACCTAACCTCTGTAGGCACTGGGCATGCGTGTGCCTCACTTTACTGTGACACTTACTTTATTGCTGAGGTCTGGAACGGAACCCACAATATCACCGAGGTGTGCCTGTATTAGTTATCTAACCTAGTAATTTATGAAAAGATCATGGCTAAATTGGGTTTATTCCAGGAATGCAGGGACATTTTAACATTATATTAACAAATCAAAAGGGGAAAGCCACATGATCATTGTAATTGGCAAAATCCGATCATGACTGTGATTAAAAACACAAATCAGAACATCCTGGCAGGGCTGGGCGCATAATCCCAGCACTTTGGGAGGCCACGGCAGCAGGCGGATCACAAGGTCAGGAGTTCAAAACCAGCTTGGCCAAAATAGTGAACCCCCCGCACCCCACTAAAAATACAAAAAATTAGCCGGGCACGGTGGTGAGTGCCTATAATCCCAGCTACTTGGGAGGCTGAAGTAAGACAATCGCTTGAACCAGGAGGCAGAGGTTGCAGTGAGCCGAGATTACGCCACTGCCCTCCAGCCTGAGCAACAAGAGCAAAACTCCACCTCAAAAATAAAATAAAATAAAACGATGATATTTTCTCCAACTTTTTAAATGAAAAGTCTGTACAGAGAAGTTGAAATAATAGTACAAGAAAAACCTGTATACGGGCCGGGCATGGTGGCTCACACCTGTCACCCCAGCACTTTGGGAGACCAGGGCAGGAGTTCACTTGAGCTCAGGAGTTCAAGACCAGCCTGGTGAAACCTTGTCTCTACTAAAAATACAAGTTAGCTGGGCATGGTGGTGCGCACCTACAGTCCCAGCTACTTGGGAGGCTGAGGCAGGATAATCACTTGAGCCCAGGAGGTGGAGGTTGCCATGAGCTGAGCCACTGCACTCCAGCCTGGGTGACAGAGCAAGACTGTCTCGAAATAAAAAAATAAACTTTGGGGCCGGGTGCGGTGGCTCACGCCTATAATCCCAGCACTTTGGGAGGCCGAGGCGGGTGGATCACGAGGTCAAGAGATCGAGACCATCCTGGTCAATATGGTGAAACCCCGACTCTACTAAAAATACAAAAATTAGCTGGGCATGGTGGCACGTGCCTGTAGTCCCAGCTACTCGGGAGGCTGAGGCAGGAGAATTGCTTGAACCCAGGAGGCGGAGGTTGCGGTGAGCCGAGATCGCGCCATTGCACTCCAGTCTGGGTAACAACAGCAAAAAACTCCGTCTCAAAAAAAGAAAAAAAAAACTCTGTGTACAACTACCTATATTAGAATTAACATTTGAGGAGAGTGCAGTGGCTCGCACCTCTGATCTCAGCACCTTGGGAGGCTGAGGCAGGAGAAACACTTAAGGCCAGGAGTACGAGACCAGCCTGGGCAGTAAAGGGAGACCCTGTCTCTATAAAAAAAACCTCATGCCTGTAATCCCAGCAATTCGGGAGGCTGAGGTGGGTGGATCACCTGAGGTCAGGAGTTCGAGACCAGCCTGACCAACGTGGAGAAACCCCGTCTCTCCTAAAAAATACAAAATTAGCCGGGTGTGGTGACACATGCCTGTAATCCCAGCTACTCGGGAGGCTGAGGCAGGAGAATTGCTTGAACCCAGGAGGTGGAGGTTGCGGTGAACCGAGATCACGCCACTGCACTCCAGCCTGGGTGACAAGAATGAAACTCCCAACTAATAACACTTAGTTGGGAGGCCCAGACAGGCAGATCACGAGGTCAGGAGTTCAAGACCAGCCTGATCAACATGGTGAAACCCCGTCTCTACAAAAAATACAAAAATTAGCCAAGTGTGGTGGCACATGCCTGTAATTCCAGCTACTCAGGAGGCTGAGGCAGGAGAATCACTTGAACTCAGGAAGCGGAGGTCGTAGTGAGCTGAGATTGCGCCACTGCACTGCAGCCTGGGTGACAGAGCGAGAATCCATCTCAAAAGGAAAGAAGAAAAAAAAAGAAAAAGAAAATGAACACTTAGTCCCTAATACCATCTATTAGTCAATCTACATTCAAATTTCTCCAACAGTCCCAGAAACACTTATACAGTTGGTTTTTCAACCTGACTCTAATCCAGGTTCCCAGGCTGCATTTGGTTGTTTCTTTGGGGTCTTTTCATCTAAAACAGAGGCTGGCGACTGCTTCGGGCGGGAAGATGGTGAATATTTCAGACTCGGGGAGGCTGCAGCTCAGCAGTGGCCACAGGCACCCAGAAGGCAACGGAGTGACAGCCAGTACGCCACGTACAAGAACAGAGACGGGGCTGGGCCCTGACCTGCCTAGAGGGGCAGCTTTGGAGTGGCCGCGTTTAACCAGTTCCTGTACTCTGAAATTTCCAGAGAACTGCCGTTGGTGGGAATGTGAGTTAGTACAACCATTACGGAGAGCCGTTTGGAGGTTCCTCAGAAAACTAAAACTAGAGGCTCCACGTGACCCAGCTGTCTCTCAGGTATATACCCGAAAGAAAGGAGATCCGTACATCAGAGATACCTGCACTCCCAGGTTTGCTTAGCACTGTTCACAAGAGCCAAGATTTGGAGGCAACCTACAAGGCCATCAAGAGATGGATGAATAAAGAAAATGTGGTTCTTATACACAATGGAGGACTATTCAGCCAGAAAAAAGAATGAGATTCTGTCATTTGCAACAACATGGATGGAAGTGGAGCCGATTCTATTAAGTGAAATAAGCCAGGCACAGAAAGACAGGCGTAACATGCTCCCACTTACCTGTGGGATCTGACAATCAAAACAACTGAACTCACAGAGACAGAGAGGACAAGGCTGGGAAGGGCAGTGGGGTAGAGAGAGGTTAATGCATAAAAAAATTGTTAGAAAAAATGAATAAGACCTAGTATTTGGCCGGGTGTGATGGCTCATGCCTGTAATCCCAGCACTTTGGGAGGCTGAGGAGGGTGGATCACTTGAGGTTACGAGTTTGAGACCAGTCTGACCAACATGGTAAAACCAGATCTCTACTAAAATACAAAAATTAGCCAGGCGTGGTGGTGGGCGCCTGTAATCCCAGCTACTTGGGAGGCTAAGGCAGGAGAATCGCTTGAACTCGAGAGACAGAGGCTGCAGTGAGCTGAGATGGCACCATTGCACTCCAGCCTGGGCAACAGAGTGAGACTCTGTCTCAAAAAAAAAAAAAAGGAGAAACTGGCAATCGTAAGTAGAGAAAAAAATTGTAATTGAAAGTTATTTATTCAATTAGGAACACAGGAAGTGGAGAATCGAGTCTCTGCATCTGCATCAATTACGCAAAAGCAGCTGTGCAGGGAGCCAGTCCGGCCCAGCCCCAGGCCTGCTGTGTTCGGCCCCCTGGGCTGCAGGCTGGCTCAGGGAGGTGGGGATCTATTCGAGGTGTAGCCGCAGGGTCAGGAGAGCAGCCGGGCAGTGTAGACAGGTGAGGGTCCAGGTTCACTGCCTTGCTCAGCACCGTGCGTCCCTGGACTGAAGCACATCTTTAGTAAAACCAGTGCTTCCCTTAGAGATGCCACAGGGCATGAGGATGATGCTTCTCACGAAAAAGGAAGCCATCACTGTTAACTCCGATCTATCCCAGGTGAGGAGGGAGAAGGGAGAGAGCAGAGAAAGGAGACAACCACGCGAGCAGCAGTCGACCTGTGCTTTGCAATGCTGACCCGGCTCACCCCACACCCAAGGGCGGACCCACAGAGAGCCCCTCTGTGCACCCAGCACCAGGGCACCCAGCACCCAGCATCTGGCCACCCAGTATCCAGCACCCAGTACCGGGCCACCAGCATCCAGCACCAAGCCACCCCAGAGTACAGTGCCAGGCCACCCAGCCTCTGGGCTAGAGCAGAGGCAGCACAGGGCGGGACCATGCAGCTCCTTCAGATTAGGAAAGGGCCACGCTCCACACAGCAGAAAACAGGGACAAGGCAGAAGAGGCAGCACCCACCATCGGAAGCCAATGAGCTCCTTAGAAACAGCTTATCTATGAGGCCAAACGCCCTCAGCATGAGGGGAAGAGGAGAGGGAAGCAGGGGGAAGTCAGAGGAAGGGAGAAAGGCGGGGGTGGAGGAGGTTGGGGGAGAAGGGGAGAGGAGGAGGAGGAGGTCACAGGGCGTGGCAGGGCTACACCTGCAGCTGGCCCCCAGCTCTGGGGACTATCTGGGGACATCCAGGAAGCCCCAAGAACTGAGACAAGGTGACTCATCTTGATGACAGAGGAAACCACCTGGCCAGATGTACTTCTTTAAAGAGACAGCTACTTACACCATCACAAACAGACCAGAACACTGGCTGGGCGACGTGGCTCACATCTGTAATCCCAGAACTTTGGGAGGCCGAGGTGGGTGGATCTCCTGAGGTCAGGAGTTCGAGGCCAACCTGGCCAACATGGCCAACATGGCAAAACCCCACCTCTACTAAAAATACAAAAATTAGCTGGATGTGGCAGTGCACACCTGTAATCCCAGCTACTTGGGAGGCTGAGGCAGGAGAATCGCTTGAACCTGGGAGGCAGAAGCTGCAGTGAGCCAAGATTGTGCCACTGCACCCCAGCTTGGGTGACAAAGTGAGACTTTATCTCAAAAAAAAAAAAAAAAAAAAAACAGAACACTGACCAGAAGAAAATCCCCAGAGCCCACAATTCCCTACTGAGGACACTCTGGGGAAAAACTCAAGGACTGACCGGGCTGAGTGACGAGGAACAGAAAGGGCTCCCAGGGGCCTCTGGCGGGGCTTTTTCCCATCTCCGTTATACAAGGAGCTCCTGCTTGTAAGAGAAACTTGTCCAAGAGGCTGAGAACCGACCTCGGAGGCTCAGCGAGGACAGGCCCTATCCTGGGATCCCAGAGTGGGCAGGAGGCCACACTGTCATGGACTCTGGCCCCTCTGGCTGGTCAGGGAGGTCCAGGCCATGAGGCCCTTGAGGCTGAAGGAGAAGGGCGTCTGAGGCAGGGAAGCCCCAAGTTTGGTGCGGAGCATACAAGGCGGAGTGACCCGGGCAGGAGGCGCCGCTGGCCAGCAGCCCAGCCTGGAGGGGAAGGACAAGGAGCCGGGGCCACGGCTTCACAGTCCACAGCAATTCAGCACTTGCCCTCTGAAGTTTCTAGGTGCTGATAATTCCTAAAGGAGGACGCAGCTTGCTCTCTCCCGCCTGCAGGTCCTGCGTGGAAGTGTGGACCTCACGTGAGGGCTGACCTGGACACCGGGGATCCTGGATCTCACAGGTGGCCCCACGGGACAAGCGAGGGGCTATGACACTGGACACGACCCTAGACCCCTGAAGATGGAAACCACAGGCAGAGCTGGGCAGCTGCCTCCTTAAGACCACCCAGGGGCACCACCCTAAGAGGCCGGCACTACCCCCCAGACCAGGGCACCTGTGGGTGCAGGAGACCCAGGCGCCCTTTGACCCAGCGAGTCTCGCAGGATGTGGCCGCCCGCTCCCCTAGACGTTTGGGGAGGTTCATGGAGGGGTGCTTGCTGCCGCAGTGATGGAAGGCACTGCCGGTTCTTGGAGTGGGGCCGACACACGCCCTTCATGGGTCTCACCAGACACCTGCCTCGGCTCAGAGCTGACTCCAACTCTGATGCAAATGCCATGAATCTCGGTTTCACAGACACTGGATTTTCCAGGAATGCAACCGCCCAGAAGGCACACCTCAGGGAGGAAGAGGAAGCCTGCCTTGGCCAAACCCAGTGAGGGGCTGAGTCTACCCCCCATGGCCCTCTCAGCACGGCTTGAGCCAGCAGCGGCCACTTCATGTCCCGGTGCAGACGCACCCGACAGTTTCCAGATGGAAATATGTGTCAGTCGGAAATCCTGGGTGCAATCTACAAAACCTATTTGCATACTGCAGAAGCGCCAGGCCTGCCTAAGCGCTCTCCTGTCTTACCTCCGTTATGCGACGGAGATGTGGGGCCCAGCCGGGCAGAGAATGGGCCCACCCTGCGGTGGCCTTGACCCCGGAGCATGCCAACATGGCAAACGCACGAGAGCTGCAGATGCCAACCTGTGTCCAACTTTACACTGCTAGAGGCCACATTCAAAAGCAAAAGAAACTGGCAAAAAATAATTTAATAATACATTTTATTCGACCCAGTATATCTAAAATATTATCCTTTCTGCATGTAACCAATATAGAAGAATATGAATGAGATCACTTACATTCTCCTTCATGTTACGCCTCTGAGATTGGCGTGCATTTCACACCAAGAGTATATCTCAGTTTCCACCAGCCACGTTTCCAGCATGCCTCTGTGGGCTACGTGGCTCATGTGTTCTGCCCCAGACAGCACAGGCTGAGATATGACGGGTTATCTGAGGGTGACATCCTTCCCACATCCCTTTTCTGTTTGCATATCAAGAATTTTAGAAGTTTTTAGCTTCACCAACCCTTTGCCTTCTTAAGTATCTATCGTGGTTAATTTCTCCACTTGAGGCAGGTGCAGGGGTTCAAAACTTTATGTATGTGTTTTCATATAAAGTATTTCCTAATTTTAAAAAAGGTTGACCCATTCCCTAAAATACAATTTAATCACAAGGCACAAAATAAAAATTATGACAAAGTTATTAAATACTTCCAGTTTTCTTTTTCTTCCATAAAATTTGTAAGGAAGAAAAAACGATCCCTTTCTGGAAATAAATACATAATAAATGACAAAGTAAAAACAATTAGGAATTACTATCACTTCCTTCTCAATTTTCTTTTCTTCCAAAAAAAGTTCGTACATTTATTCTCATTCATTCTTTCTCTCCATTTTCTCTCTCTTCCCCCTCCCTGGCGTTAAGAATGACCAACTCATAATTAAACCACCAGTCTCAAAACAAATCTTCCTTGCTATGAACAGTTAACACACTGCCACCCATCACGTGTCCGATTCACCACACGGTTGACTGGAAATGTCCAGGGACCATCACTCAGCAGGAAGACGCCTGTCCACTTCATGCTAGCGAGAAGGGGACGTCCCGCGGCTGGCTCTGGACCTGTCCTTACTTCCACTTTGGGGAGATACATGTGAGTGTATATAACAAGGGTAATTGGCAGAATCATTGTGAAATGAATCTGTCCTACCATAAATGTGACTGCAAATTTTGAGGTTGATTTGCGCAAGGCCACAAAGCTGTGACCCATCCCCACATTCGGTGGCAATACCACCGGGAAAAGGGCAGCTCCCATCTCTGAGTCGTCAGAATCCCTGACAGTAAAGCTGGACAGTCCCCAGCGCTCAAGATCAAAGCCGAGCTCCTGGCAGAAGAGACCTGCAGAGGCCCTTTCCCACCTTCCTGCTAGTGACTCACAAAGGCAGCCCTGGCATACCTGACAAAGTTCAAGACAAGAACAGGCTGACCAGGAGCTCCCCACCTCCGCCCCCCACCCCCACCCCCGCCCCCCACCCCTGCAGACGCCTATCCAGAGCATTCCTCAGGAACAGCGGCCGTCGCTGCCATGCCACGCCAGGATCGCGGGCTCTAGGGGACAACAGGTGCTGCCCTCAGCTATGCTGAGCCAGGACGTGATTCAGCAGGGAGGGAATCGGACGCTGGCCCAGGAACGCAGCACCGGCCTGGGAGGCCACGGACAAACACCAGCTTCATTGGTACAAAGGGCTGGTGCCGACTGATGTCAAAGTTCAAATCCACACCCTGAGTCTCCACAGCGCTCTGAGACGCCCGGGGGCACAAGAGACACAGAGCCACGTCCTCTGCCCCGGGGTCATGCTGCGCTGTTCTTCAAGCAGAAACAGTAACAGAGACGGGCCGAACTCACTCTTCTCAGCTCCACTCCGGGAGCATGGGGAGAAGCCCACATGCCAGGATGCGGGGATGTGGGGGCTCTTGGGAAGCAGGAGTGCCAGGTGCCCAGAGGTCCTAAGGCCAGCTCAGGACAAAGGCATACAGCTCAGGCTGTCGCTTCCAGATTGCTCGGCTTTTGAACACGGCGCTCACTGACCGCAGTCACTCTTCCCCAAATGCCATCATCCCCGGGCGGCCCAGCCAGGACTCACCAGTGCACACAGCCACACACAACACGGCTGCCCCGACGCGCACACAGCACAGCAGGCACACATGCCACTGCGCCATCGACAAGGCATTTTCACATGTGCAGCCTCACAAGCTGCTGAGAGGAAGAACAGACGAGGAGACAGGTGCTCAGCTGAGAGCAGAGATGGAAACCTGCCCGGGCCATACCCACGACCCAGCCTCCAAGCCCACAGCAGCCCAGACAGACCAGGCACCCTCAGTCCATTTTCCAGCTGAAATAAAATACTGCAACTGTGCGTCCTGTGGTTTTCCCAGGAGATGAAGCTTCACTCAATCTTAGCACGTTGGATTTCTTTTTTTCTTTTTTTGAGATGGAGTCTCACTCTGTTGCCCAGTCTGGAGTGCAGTGGCACTACCTCAGCTCGCTGCAACTTCCGCCTCCTAGGTTCAGGCAATTCTCATATCTCAGCCTTCTGAGAAGCTGGATTATAGGCACGCACCGCCATACCCAGCTAATTTTTGTATTTTTAGTAGAGACAGGGTTTCACTATGTTGGTCAGGCTGGTCTTGAACTCCTGACCTCAAGTGATCAGCCCACCTCAGCCTCCCAAAGTGCTGGGATGACAGGTGTGAGCCACCACAGCCAGCCACATGTTGAATTTCAAAACTAGAAGACAAGCCCAGTGCGGTGGCTCACGCCTGTCATCCCAGCACTTTGAAACCTGAGGCAGACAGATCACTTGAGGTCCAGAGCTGAGACCAGCCTGGCCAATATAGTGAAATCCCATCTCTACTAAAAATACAAAAATTAGCCAGGCGTGCTGCCACACATCTGCAATCCCAGCTACTCCGGAGGCTGAGGCACGAGAATCGCTTGAACCCGGGAGGCGGAGGTTGCAGTGAGCTGAGATCAAGATCTCACCACTGCACTCCAGCCTGAGCAACAGAGCAAGATCTCACATTAAAAAAAACAAAAACAAAAACTAGAAGACAAACGGAAATAAAAAACTATTAAGTATCCACAAGTGTTATTCTTTCAAATGCTGCTGGTGTGCATGAAACAGAAACGACCTTTACAGAGGGTAAATCAGAAACAATGTGTCTAATGTCTTTGAAATGTCAAGACCCTTTACTCAGCAATCCACCTGGCAGAATGTACCTGACACTGGCTAGAGAACTGTACAAGGATGCCCATCATATTTATAACCAGGAACACGGAGTAGCATGTCCACTGTCGGGGCTACCACAGCCGGCTGTGTCCAGGCAGGGGAGCTGAGTTCATCCCTACCTCGAGGGGGCTCACGGAACGTCAGCGGCGTAATGTGAACTGAAGTGGGTGGGCCACAGAGACAACAGCCGCGACGTGGCTCTGCTGTGTGTTAAGAGCGTGTGCGTGTTGGATGTGGTGGCTCACCCCTGTAATCCCAGCACTTTGGGAGGCAGAGGCGGGTAGATCACCTGAGGTTGGGAGTTCAAAGCCAGCCTAACCCACATGGAGAAATCCCGTCTCTACTAAAAATATGCAATTAGCGGGGCGTGGTGGTGCATGCCTGTAGTTCCAGCTACTCGGGAGGCTGAGGCAGGAGAATCACTTGAACCTGGGAGGCAGAGGTTGCGGTGAGCCGAGATCACGCCACTGCACTTCAGCTTGGGCAACAAGAGTGAAACTCTGTCTCAAAAAATAAAAAGAGTGTGTGTGTATCCAACTCACACTCAGGATAGAGGCAGGCCACCTCGGCAAAGTGACATCCAGGCCGAAGTCCCTGGACAAAGGGAGAAAGTGTTCCAGGAAGGCGAAGGTCCAAGGCAGAACATGGCCAGTGGGGCAGCTTGAACACCGGGTGTGGGGGGCGCGGAGCCTGAGGCGGAGGGACACTGACAGCAGCAGACGTCATCAAGGGGGCTGGGCAGGCAGTGACAGGGAACTCGCGGGGCTACTGAAATGCTGCCTCTTGTGCTGTGCGGAACAGGTGTGATGGGAGCTGAGCTGCAGCGACCCCCACGTGAGGCCACAGGCGGACCCGGCGGAAGGCAGAGCTGGCAGCGGGGAGGGGGACAGGCAGGAGGAGGCTGTGAGGGTCAAGGAGCAGTAGGTGGGGAAGGGAGTGAGGGAGATGGAGGAAGGGGGGCATAGACGGGGCCCGGGTTTCTGTCCTGGACACCAGTGGACACAGGAGATGGAGGGGACAAGATGGTGGGAGCAGAACACACAGGAACGGGCCTGCTGGGAAGACGTCCTCAGCCGGATCCCAAGAACAGCACCATTTCAGCTGCTTCCTAGTCTTTTTCTTCACATTTATTTTCTACTTTTGAAACCTGACATGCCCTTTAACTATTACTGGCATATACCATGTACATGTACGGTGGTTCTTCAGTTCTTCAGCTTCCGAATAAAAGTCATCTGAAGGAAGCCAATTGAAATGGTGGCCTGGCCCACCTATCCTAAAGTAGCAGAAAGCATCTCAGGTGGAATGGGTGACAGGGAAGTAGACAAAAAGTTTATAAGGACAAAATCTGAGTCACATTTTCCAGTTGTTAAAACCGGTGGGCCAGGCACGGTCGCTCACACCTGTAATCCCAGCACTTTGGGAGGTCGAGGCGGGTGGATCGCCAGAGCTCAGGAGTTTGAGATCACCCTGGGCAACATGGTGAAACCCCATCTCTACTAAAATACAAAAAATTAGGTGGGTGTGGTGGCAGGCACCCGTACTCCCAGCTACCCAGGAGGCTGAGGCAGGAGAATCACTTGAGCCTCAGAGGTGGACGCTGCAGTGAGCCGAGACGGTGCCACTAGACTCCAGCTTGGTCTACAGAGTGATACTCTGTCTCAAAAACAAAACAAAAAAACTGGTGAATAGCATTTGATAGTGATGTGCTTGGCGGGGAGGCTTCCCAGCTTTAAACTCCCCGAAAATTACATGTTGTCCTACACCAAGCAGTTTAGCCTTAGATGAAATTTCCCCCCAGACAGCCTGGTACATCGAATCTGTGGCATTCCTTCTACTGTTCATTATCGTTTCATTCATCAGGGTCTATGTAGATCCACCTCCACCATCAGCAATTTCTTCAATCTCAGATTTCTGTTGTAGGATCACTTTCCATCTTAGTCAATTACATCTTTAGCCATTCCCTTTGTGATCCCAGGAAACTGACCCAAAGCTATTCTGCATCAGTCCCACGCCTGAGCTCCGCTTCTCCAGGGAGGCTTTGCTCCCTTCAAGCCTTGCAGGAATCTACAGACAAAGCCCACGTGAAATAAACCCGCAATTCAAAATCACAAAGCGTGCGACGGGCAGCATCAGTGAGCAGGAGGCAGCAGAACAAGCGGCAGCGTCCAACCCTCAAGACGTTCACATTTTGTATTTGTCAGTATGATTATAATATGGTATTGCTTTGGTATTATTAGCTACCGAATAGAAAATACCTATGTTTAGAGAGAAAGAGAAAATAAAAACAAATGTAAGAAAAAGAAAACCGAACGAGGAGAAGCCAACTTGGAAAGAAACAAAGAGAACTCCCAGGAATGAAAACTATCATCATTAAAATAACGAAAATTAAAAGAACAGGTTAGGCTGGGCATGGCGGCTCATGCCCGTCATCCCAGAACTTGGGAGGCCGAGGTGGGAGGGTCACTTGAGCCTGGGACCAGGCTGGGCAACACAGCATGACCCCATTTCAAGAAAGAAAAGAGAAGAAGAACAGATTAAATATTAATAGCACAGATGATGGGCACAGTGGTTCATACCTGTAATCCCAGCACTATGGGAGGCGGAGGCGGGCGGATCACCTGAGGTCGGGAGTTCAAGACCAGCATGACCAACATAGAGAAACCCCATCTCTACTAAAAATACAAATTAGCCGGGTGTGGTGGCAGGCGCCTGTAATCCCAGCTACTTGGGAGGCTGAGGCAGGGGAACTGCTTGAACCCTAGGCGGACATTGCAATGAGCCAAGATCTCACCATTGCACTCCAGCCTGGGCAACAAGAGCGAAACTCCGTCTCAATATACATATATATATAAAAGACTAAAAGTAAAAACATGAATAGGAGTTTGAGGGGCTTGGAGGATGGCATCAGAAAGCCAGGCGTGAGGCAGATGCAGGACGGTTGACCCTTCATATCTAGGGGTTCCACATTTGTGGATTCAACCAACTATGGATCGAAGATACTTGGGAGGGGGAAATTCCAAAAAGCAAAAATTGAATTTGCTGCCACTAATTTTTTTTTTTTTTTGAGACATCGTCTCACTCTGTTGCCCGGGCTGCAGTGCAGTGGTGTGATCTCAGCTCACTGCAATCTCCACCCCACCAAGTCCAAGCAATTCTCCTGCCTCAGCCTCCCAAGTAGCCGGGATTACAGGCGGCTGCCACCGTGCCCAGCATATTTTTGTATTTTTAGTAGAGATGGGGTTTCAACATCTTGGCCAGGCTGGTCTTGAACTCCTGACCTCATGATCCACCCGCCTCAGCCTCCCAAAGTGCTGGGATTACAGGCGTGAGCCACCGCGCCCAGCCCAGCTCTCTACTATTTTAAATCCATGTTAATGAAGTGATATAGAGGCATTGTATTAGATAGTATAAGTAATCTAAAGACGATTTAAAACTATATGGGAGGACGTGCACAGGTTATGTGCAAATACGACACCATTTTACATCAGGAACTTAGGCACCCACAGATTTTGGTATCCGTGGTGGGTTCTGGAACCAGTCCCTGGTGGATACTGAAGAATGACTGTATTCAACAAAATAACGACTAAAGTTTTTCCAGAATTGCTGAAAGACATGATACTTTATCTTCAGGAAGTACGATGAATCCAAAGCAGGAGAAATAAAAAGAAATCCATTCTAGAGAGACCACAGTGAAGCTGAAAAACACCAGAAATAAAAGAGACTATAAAAGCAGCCAGAGAACCAGCTTACTACTGACACAGGAAGCGCAATCGAGATGACAGTTTGCTTCCTAAGAGCAACTTTCTAAGCCAGAAGATACACAATAGAATTCGATCCTTAAAGAAATGCCAGGGAACCCGTGCTATACAGACTATATCCTCTGCCCATGAGCCTTTTCAGCTGAAATCATAATAAAAACATAATCTAAAATCCTTACGGCCTTTGAACATAAGAGCACTCATGGGTCATGGAGGAATAATAAAATTGTAAAGTGCTCAACAATGAAGATCACTATATACGTGATACAGCCTTAAATGCTTATGGCAGGGCGGGGCACAGCGGCTCATGCCTGTAATCACAGCACTTCAGGAGGCTGAGGCAGGCAGATTGCCTGAGGTCAGGAGTTTGAGACCAGCCTGGCCAACTAACAATACAAAAATTAGCTGGGCATGGTGGTGCATGCCTGTAATCCTAGGGGAGGCTGAAGCAGGAGAATCGCTTAACCAAGGAGGCAGAGGTTGCAGTGAGCTGAGATCACACCACTGTACTCCAGCCTGGGTGACAGAGCGAGATTGTCTCAAAACACACACACACACACACACACACACACACACACACCCCATTTACAAAAGCAAGAACAATAATAAGGGCACCTGGGAATCAATTTAAGCACAGAGTGTCAGGTGGTATGTGGAACATCACAGTGCTTTATCAAAAGACACCTAGGAAGACCTGCACAGTCAACTCTTGAGGGATAAAAGGCTTAACAGATAAAGCAAACTTTACAACTTCTACAAAAAAATACAGAATACATCTGTGACCCAAGAGTTGGGAGGAACTTCAAGCAACATGCAAAAGGCACTACCCAGAAAAAAAAAGGATGGATAAAATTATACATTACATTTAAACTATCTTGTCATCGATACAAAGACAGTGAAAGATAAGACCCAACTGGGAAAAGTATCTAATACACACGTTACAACCAAAGATTAACAGCCCGAATATGTAAGGAAATACAGAATATGGAAACTATATGCAAGGAATAGGTGAGAAAATGACATAACCCAAAAGAAAAATGGTGAAACACATGAACAGGAATTTCACAGAGAAGGACGTCTGTAACCAATAAATATACAGGATGTTCAACTTCATCCAGCAGGGAGGCGTAACTCAAGACCACAATGGTACACCAGTTTGCGTCTACCATCTTTGCAAAAATCACAGCAATACCAAGTGCTGACAAGTACGTGGCTCAACCCCACACATCGCTGGTGGCTGTGTGACTTGGTGTTGTTCTGGGAAGCAGCCCTCTCAGAGGCTAAGCACACAGGACATCAGAGGGCTGCACACGTGTGCCCAGAGACATGGACACAGAACATCCCATGTAAACAGGCTGAGATTAGGAGTGCCTCTGGTAAATCTGCAGATGCATCCTGAAAACATTATTTTTATTTTTATTTATTTTTTTTAAGATGGGGTTTCACCATGTTGGTCAGGCTGGTCTTGAACTCCCGACCTCAGGTGATCTGCCCGCCTTGGCCTCCAAAGTGATTGGATTACAGGCGTGAGCCACCACGCCCGGCCTGAAAACATTATTTTTTGCAGGATTTATCTTTGCAGAGATCTTATGGGAGAGTCTCCTGTAGGCACTTAAAGACACATGGAATTACTGTTTTCCAGCTGGTGCTTATTCTCTTAATACCATCTTCTCCTTTCCTCTAAGTATCATCAGAGAACACTGTTCCCAGCGCCATCCCTGAGACAGAGGCAATGATTCTTTTGGTTTCATCTGCATGAAATTTCTTGAGATTTTTTTTCCCCTCTCTTCCTGCATTTTTGAAGTGCCCGTTTTGTCCTCATTAAATTAGTTCAGTTACTTTATTTCAAGAAATAAACAAATACTGTAGCCCAGAGATTGTAAAAATAGTAGCCCCAGCTGAATTCAGGTGGCAAGATTTTTAATTCAGCTTGTGTAGTTTGCTAAAAAATAAATAGACTGCACATAAAACTCCAGATTTCTGGTTCCTCCTGGAAGACTAACGATGGAGTAACTCTGGTCCTATGCCCACCTGGCCCTGCTCCGCTGGGGGTCAGTGGCGGGCAGTCAGGAGAGCCAGGCCCTTTGAAAGAGGCCTCAGTCTCTCCCTCACGTTCACCACAGCCACCCCTTCCTAGGCCTCATGTCTGCACTGTCACTTACCTTCCTGGCTGGACCCCGTCAGAATCTGTGTTTACAATCTTCCTTTATAGCTCTGTTCACCAAAAAGAAACGTTCTATACTCAATAATTCACTACCATTGATTGATTGACTGATTGATTAATTGAGATGGAGTCTGGCTCTGTCTCCCAGGTTGGAGTGCGGTGGCACAAGCTCAGCTCACTGTAAACTCCCACCTCCCAGGTTCACCATGTTGCCCAGGCTGGTCTCGATCTCCTGACCTCAAGTGATCTGCCCACTTCAGCCTCCCAAAGTGCTGGCATTACAGGCATGAGCCACCTCACAGGGCCTCAATAATTCACTAACATTTAAAGAAAAGAAGTAAAAGTTACATAGGCTTTGGGACTCCAGGAAAATGCGATGCTAGCCTGGAGCTGGAAGTGTACTGCACGACAAACATATTTTCCAACCAGTGTTCTAGAACTTAAGTCGTAGTAATACGTTCCTGATTTAGAAAACTGAAAATAACCTGTGTGCACTGAAACTCGTATGTCCTGATTGCTAGAGTGCATTTGAAAATTCCCAGAACACCAGCACTTCCGATTCCCTGCGCCAGCTTGCTACCAGCCACGGCAGGGAGTCCTCGGAGGGCTGCCGCGGTTCGCTTTCTAAAACGAATCCAAAATACCGCCTGCCCGTGCCGCGAGGTGACGCAGTTGGGAGGTCTTTACTATTCCTTCTGTTTTTGTGGATTACCAAAAGTCACTAAACTTAGCCAGGTGTGGTGACAGCACCTGCAGTCCTAGACACTCGGGAGGCCGAGGTGGGAGGATCACTTGAGGCCAGGAGTTTGAGTCTGGCCTGGGCAACACAGTGAGGCCCCATCTCTAAAATAAATGCATAAAATTTTAGGTCCCTAAACTTTGTCTCTGAGGCTGCCATGGAGCTCTGCCAGAGAGAGCGGCTTCAAGGTGACAGGTGAGGAGACAGGTGAGTCACAGCCTCCTCACCAAGACACCTTCAGGACCCCTTCAGGGGCAATAAGCAAAGGGATACTCATGCAGGGCCAGGCCTGAGAGACGCAGGGCCACCCTGGAGGTCAACTCAGCCCAAGGGCTCAGCACTGGGCTGGCTGTGCCTAACGCAGGGCTGGGTCTGAGGCTCCTCCTCCCCAGCCCTGCTCCCTCTGCCTCCTCTCACAGGGATCAGACCTGCCTGGAGGTCTGAGTGCTCCCCCACCCTGCTCCCGTCTCACCCTCTGCAGGGTTTCCTCCTGCAATCTGCATCTCATCTTGGCACCTGCTTCCCAAACTGACAAGCGCGTAACCCAAACTGATACGGTCTTCATCTAACAACCTGACTTCTGTCTATTTTGGCAAAAATCAATGGTATTACACCATATTTTACACAGTATAACAATTAATTTCTCAATGCATGCACAGATTATGTGTAGCTCCCTAATAAACTGCACATTTTTTTCATTCAATCAATCACTCCAATTAGACTAGGACAATGGCCTAAATCAGAAATCAATCTATGAAAAGCTTAACCCAATCATCAGCACATTCTTCATGTTAGGAGTCAATAAACAGCTCTTCATCTTACTCTCACCAAGAATACCACAAAAAGCTGAGCACAGATGAATTTCCGTCAATTAACTTTCTTCCCCATTCCCTACCATATCCAGCATGTATCTGTTTCTGTCATTTCAGACGGGGGTTTCAGAGCCCCCAGTCCAGCAAGTGTAGCCTTCTACAAATGAGAAGTGTTTAAATGAATACATGTATGCGAAGCCAATGACTTTGTCTCTGTTTCGGAAATGTAGATTTTCATCTATTGGATTTTATGAGCATCAAGGTGGTTTGGTAGAAAGAATGACAGCTTTGGACTCTATCAGACCTTTGTTTAAATCTAGATTTGCCGGAGCTGAGATGCTGGCCACGCCTTCCCACTCAGTTTCCCAGGTGTCTGTCAGTTTCTGTGCGGTGGGGTAAAACCCCTCTCCTTACAGGGGTATACAGGTGCTTATAAAATAATAAGGTCGGCATGTCATAAAGCAGGTGACACATTTAATGTCAGGTCAGCAAATAGGACATGAGGAAGAGAACCAGAGCCACCGTGGCTGCAGCTCTGGTGCTCAGCTCCTGGCACCTGGCTGAGAACCAGGAGGACAGACAGTCGGGGTGAGCCATCCATCTCAGGACAGGTATTTCCTTGTACAGCTTGTTACCACTGCTCATTTTATAATTCATCATTATTGTTACTTATTCTGCATTTCGTCCCCTGCCCACCTGCAGAAAGGAATCGAGACCATCTCCAGCAGTGATGCATGGCCGTCCCGATCACCTGGGGACAGGCCTCCAGGCTGCAGGCACACCGTCCCACCATGAGCGCCAGCCAGGAGGAAGATTCCTGCCTGTCACACACTGAAGGATACTTCTATTGTTTCAGTTCACCACCAGTAACATTTAAAACGTATCCTATCTGCAATCCTTTTACCGAGGCTTGGGGAAAGATGTGGCCAATTTAACCTAGGCATCCATGTATCCTAACGGCCAGGTAGAGACTTTGGCCCTGCAGAAACAACTAACGCCAACTTTCACATCCACTCTGCCTTCCCGCCCCCAAAACTATACACAGACAGTCCAAGGTTACTAGAGCGCCTGTCTCCTGCACTTTGCTTGACAAAGATAATCAAAACATGTGACTTCTAAACAACTAAATGAAAACCTGTCAGAAGGTGAACCCCTAACGCATCTGCCTAAAATGCAGCATTTTGAAATTAGTAACTTAGAATTAATCTTGAAATTATTATGAGGTGGTTTTAGGGACAGACAGCTCACGGTCATGTAACTTCAGCACTTGAAACGACCCATTTAAAAGCCCAAACACTCTTCCGTTAACCCAAAGTCAAGTCCCACGAAATCTCTGAGCAACTGTCTTCAGAAAATTCAGTCCAACTTTACTGTAACAAAAATCTTGCAGTGAGATGGAGGAGCTAAAGATCTCATGTTAAACGAGTCACTAAAAAGGGAACAGTCAAATGTAGCCAGTCATGCTGTGATCTAGAAACACCAGGCCAGCCATAACTTGGATAACCTGTAACTGTGCGATCACAAGAGGTTTTGACGAGGCCAGAGAAGGGGGAGAAGTGTGGACAAACAAGCCGCTGAATTTACCAGAGGTGGGTTTTGATGGGGACAAGGGGCCTGCACTGGCTCTTCAATGCCAAGCCCACCGGGAGCCCCGGCATGGATGGATGGGGTCTGCACTGGGAGGGCCCGAGTGGGGCTCCAGGTCCATGAAGAGGGTAAATGTGATTGGGCGAGTTAAGGACACCCCTCCACCAAAGGAATCCAGGAAATCAGGCTCTTCTCAAACACACTGTGATCTTTCTCTTCCCTGTTGATGAGAATTTCAACATATCCCACCACTTCTGATTTCACCAGGACGGCATCCGCAGGCTTTCAGCACCGCGATGGGTCCGTGGAGGCGGGGGTCGCAGGGATGGAAGCCTCAAGTCAGCCCTGCGGATCCCGGAAAGGACCTGGGGCGGAGTATCTCAAGCCCTGGCTTGCCAGAACACTTGTTAACCAGGTCAAAGTGTGGAGGGGATGGGAGGCAGGTGTGTCAGTCTCGGGTCTACTGCAGGGAAGGACAGATTACTTTGGTGAATGCTTTTTCCTAATTTCCAAAATAAAACAATTACTTCCTTTCAGGTTGCTTCCCCAGCCCTGGCACACAGACTCATGCACAGGCACTGAGTCTGCACTGGGCAGAGCCTGGGGCGGGGTGACAGCCTCCCTCCAGGAAGGCCTGTTCTAGAATCTACACGCCTGGGGACTTTCCCATCTGGCCACACTGCCTTTGACCCTGCTGTCACACACTCTTCAGGCTGCTGCCACGCGTCGCCCTGGCAGGTATGCCAGGACAGGGCCACACGCAGGTAGGGTGACCACAGAGGGCAGCCACTCCATGAAGTCGGCTTCAGAACATTTAAGGCCTCTACACCTTCCAAGGCCAAGGGGCCCTGTTCATCTGAATGTCAATGGCATGAAGCTGCTTTTTAAACAATGTCCTCAAGAAGATACCTAAGAGTAACTAGAAATGGATACAAGAAGCGAGTTGTCACAGGGACCGGCTAAGTCTGAACTCTGTGGGGAAGGGGGAGCTCAGGATTACCTGGGAAGGGGTAGGGGGAGCAGCCAGGAAGTGACCAAATTAGAGAGCGCTCAGCAACCCCGGGAGACCCCTCTGAAGCTTTCACACTGAGAAGACGAAGATAAGCTAGTCGTCTGCAATTTAAAAGCCGCAGCAGCCAGGGTCCCGCTCCCGGCCTGGGCCCGCCCCACCTCCCAGCCCCCAGCGGGAGCCGTGCACTTGGCTCTCGGCGTTGGCTTTCATTTTCAATACGAGCCGCACGCTCATCATCCTGTGTCTGGAGGCCAGCAGCGCACCTCCTTCCTTCTTCTAAGATCATGTTTCCCAGGAAAAAGAACGCACCTGCCCCGGTATTCTCTCAGACGAGGCTTTTAACAAAAAAGGTCTGGGAAGCCATTTATAAAAGCATTTTCCCTATTTCACTAAACTTCACTCAAAGTTAAAAAAACATACACACACACACAATTTTGAACTAGCTTCAAATACTAATAACCCTCCTTTCCTAAGCGCTTCGGGACCCGCTGTGCCAAGGGTCCTGGGGTGACCAGGGGTGGGTTTTCGCCCCCATGGCTCTGGCTCCTGGGCTGACCCCTCCCCTGACCTGGCCGCTGTGAACACGCCGCCGGCCTCCGGGCCGAACGCAAAGTCTACCCTGGGCTCCGCAGCCCGGTCCCCGCAGCCCCGTCCCCGCGCGGAGCGGCTAAAAGTGAAACTGTCCCTCGGCCTGGACGCGCGGGGAGGAGGCCCCTGGGGAGTTCCGGGTCCCCCGCGCCCCGAAACCAGGCGGCGGGCGCGTGCTGTCCACGGGGGAACGGAGCGGGGCCGGGAGCAGAGTCCAGGGAGGAGGGGAGGGGACGCCCCCGCGGAAACTCACTCGCCCTCCCTCAGCCCCGGCCCGGGCCCCTCCCGGGGCGCCCCGAACCCCCGGGCCTCCCGCCGAGCCCAGCGCCACCGAGGCTGCCGCGGGAAGGGACCTGGGCCTCGGGCCGGACCGGACCCACGGGGGAGGCCCGGGTTGCGGGGGGCGCACAGGGCCCGGGCTGGACCCCTCCTGGCCCCGCGCCTTCCCAGGCCCCGCGCCCCGCGGAGCGCGGCCGGCCCAATGCGGCGCGGGGTCCCGGGCGGCCCGAGGTCGGGCGGCGGGGTCAAGGGCGACCTCGGGCGGCGGCGGGGAGGGGTTTGAGTGGGGGGCGGCCCGACCTCGGGCGGGGGCCTCGGCGCTCACCTGCGGCAGCCGCCACCTGCTCCTCGCGCGGGCGTCCCCGGCGTCGCCTCCGCGGCCCCGCTCCGGCCGCTGCGCTCCTCGGCCCTGGGCCCGGCCCGGCCCTGCGTCGGGGCCTCAGCGAGTGCGGCGCCCGCCGCCCCCGGCCCCCATCCCGCCGCCCTCCGCCCTCCGCCCTCGGCCGCGCCGCCGCCGCCACTTCCTGTGCGCGGCGATCCCACAGTTCCGCCGGCGCGCGCGGGGCGGCCGAGGGACACGCGGGGGGGGACGCGCGGGAGGACGCGGGGGGGGGACGCCATGGGGGGACGCGGCGGGGGACGCGCGCGGAGGGAGAGTGCGGGCTGGGGCGGCCGGGTCGGCGGCGGCGGGGCGGGTGGGAGCGCGGGTGGGATCCGCTAACGGGCGGGGCTGGGACCGGGCTCGGGGCGGGGGCCGGGGGCGCGGGGATCGGGGAGGTCGCGGCTGAACTGGGGGAGGCGGCGGACGACCGGGCTGGAGTGCGGCGAGGGCTCCCGCGGACGGGGTCGGGGGCAGGATCGGGTCGGGGCCCAGGGGGCCGGGGCGCGGGGTGGGGCCGGGAGGGGCCTCCGAGCTCTGCCTGAGCCCCGCATCTCCCGGGCCAGGGTCTCCGTTGGCCCCGGGGCACGTTGGGGCGTGAGCTCCTCCCGCATCGGCCGGGGGTCGGGGTCGGGGTCGGGGTCGGGGTCGCCGCGCGGCGGGCTCGGTGGGGACGGTGCCCTGCGAGCAGCGGCTCCGCGCGAGGATCGCGTTTCAGCCCACGTGCCGCGCCCTCTGACTTAGGCATAGTCGGCCCCTGGCAGGCGACCGCGTGGCGCCGCTTGACCCTGGCGGGGCGGGGGTCCCCGGAGCTGTCTGGCGAGTCCCCTCCGGGCCGCGGAGCCTCCCTAGCCCCAGGACCGCGGCTCCCGTGCCCCCTCCCCTGCCCTTGGCCGGCGGCCATCGCAGAACCCAGCCGGGAGGCCGCGCAGGTGCCGCTGTCAGGGCTGGGCCCGCTGCGGGCTCCACCAGGGTCCGCTCGGCTCGCGTCCTGCGCTCGGGACCTCGTTGACCTGGCGCCTGCTCAGGTCCTCGGGCCCAGGCTGGACTTGCTGAGCTTGTGTGGGCTTTACTGGAAAACCATTTAAAATAGCAACTGCCGACACAATCTACTGTGGCCCCCTTTTTTTCTATTATTATTATTGAGACAGGGTCTTGCTCTGTCGCCAGCCTGGAGTGCAGTGGTACAGTCATAGCTCACTGAAGCCTTGACCTCCAGGGCTCAAGCTGTCCTCCCACCTCGGCCTCCCTAGTAGCTGGGACCACAGGCACACACCATGTCTGGCTAATTTTTTACACTTTTTTGTAGAAATGGGGTCTCACGGTGTTGCTCAGGCTCATCTCAAAACCCTGAGCTCAAGTGATTCTCCCGCCTCCTCCTCCCAAAGTGCTGGGATTACAGGCATGAGCCACCACACCCAGCCTGCACCTCCTTTTAAGCCTCCTCAAATTATTTCAGAAAATACCTAAAATAAAATAAAATGAAAGTACTGTGCACCTGTCCTACTCACAATTCCCTTATTCTTGAAAAAGTTAAGATTTGCAAAGCTCATGGAATTCACCATCTGTAAAACCTCTCACCCATCATGTCACTTCGGATAATCTGTGCCACCCATAAATTCCCATAGGCACCTTCAGGATGTGTGGGTACAGGGATGTGCTGATTCACAGCTTTACCTATAATCTCCGGACACCTAAAAACAACCAGACACTTGGTTAAATAAACTAGAACATTCATTTACCATTTTTAATTTAAAACATTTTTCTATAGTTTTAATGTGATATTTCTGTGTACGCTGATATGATAGTCTCCAAGATCTGTTAAGAAATAAAAATAATGCAGTGCAATGAATATATCATAATGTGCTTTATTTTTTAAAAGAAATGGCCAGTGCAGTGGCTCAGACCTGTAATCCCAGCACTTTGGGAGGCCAAGGCGGATCACTTGAGGTCAGGGGTTCCAGACCAGCCTGGCCAACGTGGTGAAACTCTACTAGACAAGATATAAAAATTAGCTGGGTGTGGTGGTGCATGCTTGTAATCCCAGTTACTCAGGAGGCTGAGACAGGAGAATTGTTTGAACCCAGGAGGCAGAGGTTGCAGTGAGCCTATATCTGGCTATTGCACTCTCTGACCTAGGAGACAGAGTGAGACTCTGTCTCAAAACAAACAGACAAATCAATATAGGCAGATACAAATCCAGAAAGCTCTGGGAAGATGTGATACTGACAGGGCAGGGTAACCATGTATGGTAGGTAGTAATGTTCAGATTTATCATAAGCACACATTTTATAATTTATAAATGTATTATTATTATTATTATAAACCGGGTCTCCCTCTGTCAGCCAGGCTGGAGTGCGGTGGTGTGATCACAGCTCACTGCAGGGTTCCTCAAGGGATCCTCCCACTTCAGCCTATTGAACAGCCAGAAGCATGCACCACCACACCCAGCTATCTGTCTATTTATTTAGTAGAGATGGGGTCTCACTATGTTACCCAGGCTGCTCTCAGACTCCTGGCTTCAACAATCCTCCCGCCTCAGCCTCCCAAAATGCCGGGATTAGAGGCGTGAGCTGCCCAGCTCTGCACACTTACTAAAAATGAATTGTCATGCACCTCGTCATTTACAATTGGATGGCTCCTTCAGCGTCACTTTGAGCTTTTACGTCACCCCCAAATATTATGTTCGTCTCAATGGTGTGAAACGTCTCTGACAGACCAGTCTGGAAAACAAAATTACAGTTAGCTGTGTGTGGTGGGTCACACCTGTATCTCAGCTACTCAGGAGGCCTAGGTGGGAGGCTCACTTGACCCCAGGAAGTCGAGGCTGCAGTGAGCCACGGACATGCCCCCTGCACTCCGGCCTGGACAAGAGAGAGCCTTTCTTCATTAGAATCTATGACCACTGAGCCCTGAGCCAAGCCCCTGGAGAGCTGCAGGTGTATAGACACTCAGAGCAACATTTGAAGGGAGCTGGAAGTCAGCCACCCACCCTCAGTAAATGAGCCCTTGTTATATGCGTAGATTATTTCATTAACCAAAACCGGCCACAAGGTAGAGATGACTGACATCCCATTTTACCTTTCAGGAAACTGAGGCACAGCTGACCACCCTGTCTCATCTGCCAGCACAAGGGGCGGCAGAGGCAGGCAGCCTGGCTCCGAGCCAACACGACCACAGCACAGCAGCGTCTCCTGACCTGGTAATGGGGGTGGTGATTAGGAAAGAGACTCGTGGTGAGCCAAGATGCCATTGCACTCCTGCCTGGGCGACAGAGCGAGACTCCATCTCAAAAAAACAAGAAAGGAAAGAAAGAGACGCGGATCCTTAGTCTTCTCAGTGAAAAACTCGGGGCAGGGGGAGATTCTGACCTGGAGTAGTATTTGTCCGGAGAGGGGATTTCTGTACGAAATGAAAAGAGGAAAAGTCGTTTGTTTGTTTTGTTTTGTTTGAGGCAGAGACTTGCTCTGTCGCCCAGGTTGGAGTGCAGTGGCACGATTTTGGCTCACTGAAGCCTCCACCTCCTGGGTTCCAGTGATTCTCCGGCCTCATTCAGCCTCCCCGAGTAGTTGGGATTACAGGCGCCCACCACCACACCCGGCTAATCTTTGGATTTTTAGTAGAGATGGGGTTTCCTTGTTGGCCGGGCTGGTCTTGAACTCCTCATCTCAAGTGATCCACCCGCCTCAGCCTCCCAAAGTGCTGGGATTATAGGTGTGAGCCCCCACGCCTGGCCTTTTTGGTAGTTGATGTCCACGGTGTGTATAAGCCTGGGAAAGGGGCTCCCTCTTCTTATTCGCTCTAATTCTCAGCCTGAACTGCCGACATCTGGCCTCACAGATAAGCAAATGGAGCCTGAGAGGTGATCCCGAGGCCAAATGGCAGATTGCCGCCCTCCTCCACACCCAGGAGAGGGCTTTCCAGTTCCGAGAGGCCTCACTCGACAACTTTCCCATCCAGCCCTGCCCAAGGCCCACGGGGCCCAGTCTGGCTCAAAGCAAGTCAGGGGAGAGGCTGGGCACGGCTGGCAGCAAGGAGGGCCGTGGAGCGGCTGGGGCTGGACGCTGAGTCGTGCAACTGCCAGGGGAGCTGAGAGCCAAGGCTCAGCCTGTGACCTTGAGCAAGGACATCATCTGTTTGCTTTTAGTTTCTTTTTTTGTAAAATGAGGAGGTTCCCACCCAGACTCCCTGATCTCCAAGAGGATGCCAAGAGCCAGGGGTCCTCGGGGTAATTCAGGCATTTTTAAAAGCTCAAAGACAACTCTATATCTCAGATGTAAACATTTACCAAAACGAAAGATAATAACTTTTCTGGATACACAAACTCCAGCATGTGAACACTAATCTCTTGTTTTGTTTTTTTTTTGAGACAGAGTCTCACTCTTTTTACCCAGGATGGAGTGCAGTGACGTGGTCTTGGCTCACTGCAACCTCTGCCTTGTGAGTTCAAGTGATTCTCCTGCCTCAGCCTCCTGAGTAGCTGGGATTACAGGCACGTACCACCACACCTGGCTCTTTTTGCATTTTTAGTACAGACAGCATTTGTCCATGTTGGTTAGGCTGGTCTCAAACTCCCGACCTCAGGTGATCTGCCCACCTCAGCCTCCCAAAGTGCTGGGATTACAGGCGTGAGCCTCTGCGCCCAGCATCTGCACTATTAATATTTAATCTGTTCTTCTTTTTTCTTTTCTTTCTTTCTTGAGATGGGGTCTTGCTATGTTGCCCAGCCTAGTCCCAGGCTCAAGTGATCCTCCCACCTCGCCCGGCCGTGAACACTAATCTCTATTGGATAGATGTTAAATATTTTTGGTTAATATGTAATAGGAAAACAATGAAAACAAAGGCATTTTTTTCTAGGAGACACGTTATTTTTTAAACATAGACTTCTACAGAGGCAAAAATGATAAACAAGATCTTTCACAGCAAAGACATTAGAAACCCTGGGTGCACTAAGACCTCCCTCCTGGAAATGATTCTTGACAAACTGAGTTCAGTCTGGAGGTGCTAAGTCATATGAAAGTTGCCATCTGTCAGAGACGTTTGAACCACAGCGACTCCATCTTGAATAGGGGCTGGGTAAAAGGCTGAGATCTAAGGCATTCTGAGTCACAGGATGAGACAGGAGGTCAGCACAAGATACCGGTCATAGAGACCTTGCTGATAAAACAGGCTTCAGTAAAGAAGCCGGCTAAAACCCACCAAAACCAAGATGGTCACGAGAGTGACCTCAGGCCACCTTCACTGCTACACTCCCACCAGTGCCACAATAGTTTATGAATGCCATGGCAACATCAGGAAATTATCCTATATGGTCTAAAAAAAGGGAGGCATGAATAATCCAGCCCTTGTTTAATATATCATCAAGACATAACCAGAAAAATGGGAGAGCAGCCAGCGCAGTGGCTCACGCCATCAACTGAGGTCAGGAGTTCGAGACCAGCCTGGCCTACATGGTGAAACTTCGTTTCTACCAAAAATACAAAAATTAGCCAGGCATGGTGGCACGTGCCTGTAGTCCCCGCTACTTGGGAGGCTGAGGCAGGAGAATCGCTTGAACCCAGGAGACGGAGGTTATAGTGAACCCAGATAGTGCCACTGCACTCCAGCCTGGTGACAGAATGAGACTCCATCTTAAAAATGGGCAACTGGCAGTCCTCGGGGCTGCTCTGTCTGTGGAGCAGCCATTCTTGGTTCTTTCATTTTCCTAATAAACTTGCTTTCACTTTGCGGACTTGCCCTGAATTCTCTCTTGTGTAAGAGCCCACCTCTCTTGGGGTCTGGATCCGAACCTGTTTCCTGTAACACATCCATCCCCCATCCCAGGGGTCAGCAGAGAGTAGAGAGCGGCTCCCACGCAGAGCCCTGGAGAGGAGCCTGGCCTCATCAGCCTGGAGGTCAAAGTCAAGGTCACAAGAGCGGGCCAACACCAGCAGGTGGGTAAGTGTCCACACAGAGTAGAAGCCCTGTGTGTGAGTCCAGCCCCCAGCTCCCCCTGCAAAGTAACCGCACTGTGAGGTGGCCGCGTGGTGGAGACTGCGGACCCGCTCAAAGCCCAGCGCAGGACCTGGGCAGGCGGGCACTGTCAGCTGTCGTCCGAGCTTTGCACCCTCTCAGCGAGTGTCAGAGTCTGAGGGGCTCCAAGGTCCTGGCTGAGGGAGGAGCAGAGACAGAGACCCAGCGGAGGCTGTTGGGGTACAGCCCGAGATTGCCCTCTTCGGGCACCCCAGCCAGTCTGAGCAGGCGGGGTATGCCACCCCACGCTTCTAGCCTCCAGCCTTTGCTCAGCGCCTGGGTCTGAGGCTCACCTACCAGTCCCTGTCCCCTCTGGTGTCTTTCATGGGGTTACGACACCCCACATGCCCCGCTCCGGGCACCCAAACCCCACTCAGTGTCCACCACTGGAGGCCTTCGTGACTCAGGGGCCTGCCAAGGAGACCTCATCCTCCCCCTGCTTAGAAATGCGGCTTTAATCAGAGACCTCCCGGGCCCACGCCCTATCTGCAGGCAAGGGCAGAGTCTGTGTTTCCAAACTGAAGGCCCATCCACGGGTCCCTTAAATTCACTAAAGCCTCCTCATGAAGGCGGGAGCCACTGCCCCGAGGAGGCTCCTGCCACAGGGAAGAGGACAGGCCCACTTCAACTCGCCAGCGAGGTATTTCCCTCTTAGAAAACACGGGGTAATGCCATCTCTCAAAAGGAGGCCTCCCTTCCTCCCAGACGCCCGCACACCGCGACTCACGCCACGTGCACACGAGAAAGCAAAAACTTTAGTTTTCTCTTTTACACAAATATTTTTTCAAGGCTCTGGAGTTAAAAAACAAAAGAAAACATACACACGGTTTCTGAAACTTCACGGCCAGGCGCGGTGGCTCACGCCTGTCATCCCAGCACTTGGGAAGGCCGTGTTAGGCAGATCGCCTGAGGTCGGGAATTCAAGGCCAGCCTGGCCAACATGGTGAAACCCCGTCTTAACTAAAAGTGCAAAATTAGCCAGGCATGGCAGTGGGCACCGGTAATCCCAGCTACTGGGGAGGCTGAGGCAGGAGAATTGCTTGAACCCAGGAGGCTGAGGTTGCAATGAGCCGAGATCACACCACTGCACCCCAGCCTGGGCAATGGAGCAAGACTCCGTCCCAAAAAAAAGAACAAAAATTCACCTGTTCAGATTTGGAGTTTATTTGTTTTGAGACAGGGTCTCGTTCTGTCAGTCAGGCTAGATTGCAATGGTGTGATCATGGCTCACTGCAGCCTCGAGCTCCTGGGCTCAAGTGATCCTCCTGCCTCAGCCTCCTCAGTAGCTGAGACTACAGTTGTGAGCCATCATGCTCGGCTAAATTTTGTTTTTTTCAGTAGAGACAGGGTCTCACCATGTGGCCAGGCTGCTCCTGAACTCCTGGGCGTAAGTAATCCTCCCACTTTGGCGTCCCAACAGATTTGTTTAGTTTTGTTTTGTTGTTGAGACAGAGGTTCGTTCTTGTCCCCCAGGCTGGAGTGCAATGGCATGATCTCAGCTCACTGCCACCTCCGCCTCCCAGACTGAAGCGATTCTCCTGCCTCTGCCTCCTGAGTAGCTGAGATTACAGGAGTGTGTCATCACCCCCGGTTAATATTGTGTTTTTAGTAGAGGCGGGTTTTCACCACGTTGGCCAGGCTGGTCTCCAACTCCTGACCTCAGGTGATCTGCCTGTCTCGGCCTCCCAAAGTGCTGGGATTACAGACATGAGCCACTGTGCCTGACAGACTTGGGTTTTTTGTTTATTTGTTTTTGAGACAGAGTTTTGCTCTTGTCACCCATGCTGGAGTGCAGTGGCATGATCTCGACTCACTGCAACCTTTGCCTCCCGGGTTAAGCAATTCTCCTGCCTCAGCTTCCCAGGTAAACTGGGATTACAGGCGCCTGCCATCACGCCTGGCTAATTTTTGTATTTTTAGTAGAGACAGTGTTTCACCATGTTGGCCAGGCTGGTCTCGAACTCCTGACCTCAGGTGATCCGCCCGCCTGGGCCTCCCAAAGTGCTGGGATTACAGGCGTGAGCCACCGCGCCTGGCGATTTGGTATTTTAAATGCACACAGGAGAACCCAGCATCTCACAGATCCAATATACCACCCGGTTCCTGAGAAACAGGGAAATGAGAGGCTCGAGCACTGTTGTTGGTGCGGCCAAGGAAGCCTCCAGAAAAAAGCCCAGCAACGTAGCATGAAAGGGAGTTTCCTCAGAAGGCTACTCGGTGCCTTCGGCAGGGCGATGTAGGCACAGACTAGATCACGATGTGATTTGACTGGGAATAAACTATTTCAAGGAGCCATTTCTGCAGAAACAGGTCCCGCAGAGCTGAGCAGTCAAGATGTGTGACTTCGCCGAGGACATCGCAGAGTCCAAGGAGGCCTTCCGACTGTGAGGCTGAACAGGTGATGGCAAGGCCCTTACATTCCATGTGGGGGACGTGATGAGGGCCCTGGGCCAGAGCCCCACTGACGCGGGAGTGGCCGTGAACAAACCTGTCAAATGAACGCCAAACTGGGAAGGAAGGGGCTTTTCATCCGGCCTGGAGTCAGCCGACTCACATCTCAAGAACCAAGCTCCCCAACTAGAAAATCCCGGCCTCTTTTAAAGGCTCACAATCAGAGGGTACACGTGAGAGGGTCGTGATTGATGAGGTAAGCGAGGGGCAGGTGACTTAGGCGGGGTCTAATCGTGATTAAACAAGAACAATGCCTTCCGGGGAAGAGTCCTCCACGCCACGCCTGTGATCCACAGACAAGGTAGGAACTGGGGCGCGGGTGGAGCGGGGTCAGGGTTGGTCTTTAAGCTTCAGGTCTGGCTAGTGGCCCCGGGTTTGTCTCCTCCGCTGACCTTGCCTTTTACTTCTCTTTTTGAAATGCAAGGCTAAGGGGAAGTGGTTTTAGAAGCTTAAGAGAAAGGGGTCTCCTTCCTCATCACCAACACGAGGCGCTCGTTGTCCTGGGGAACCCCAAGAGCGAAGAGATGCACGTGAAGGTGCTGGGCTGTGAGCACTCCCTGCCCAAGCTGCAGACGGCGGCCAAGAACCAGGGTGCCTGTGAGGATTATGCTGAAGGACTTCAGGAGTTTGACAAGGGAGGAAATGGCGCCGTCCTGGGTGCTGAAATCCAGCATGTTCTTGTCACACTGGATGAGAAGATGACAGAGGAGGAAAGAGAGACGCTGGTGGCGGGCATGAGGACAGCAATGGATGTGTCAACCCTGAAGCGCTCTTCCGCCTGGGGCTGAATGGCTGAGGGCCTTCCCAGACTCCCCAGAGCCCCGGCCTTTCCCTGGGTAACATCTCGTGTCCAGCCTGAGGCTCCCCAGGGCCTCTGGTCGCAGCGCCTTTCCCATCTTGTCTGTCTAAGATGATGTTTGCCGACAGCATCCATCAAATAAACTTGCTCTCTGCGCACCGGCTCCCCCCTAAAAAAACCTCGAGGCTGGGCACAGTGGCTCACACCTGTAATCCCAGCACTTTGGGAAGCTGAAGCGGGCAGATCATTTGAGATCAGGAGTTCAAGACCAGCCTGGTCAACATGGTGAAACCCATCTCTACAAAAATACATTAGCTGGGCAGGGTGGCAGGTGCCTGAACTCCCAGCTATTCAGGACGCTGAGGCGGAAGAATTGCTTGAACTGGGAGGCAGAGGTTGCAGTGAGATGAGATTGTACCACTGCACTCCAACCTGGGCGACAGAGCGAGACTCCATCTCAAAAAAAATGCAAAACTCCAAATAACAGAAGAGTTACTTCCGGGAGAAAGAGAATGTTAGATGGTGACACTCAGACCACGCCCCTCCTGCCTGGGGCCGCCGCAGAGGAAGGCACCACACAGGCCATAAACACAAGCCAGCGTCGCTTCTTGGAAAACACTAGAAGAGGAATCAGGGCCTTTCCCTCGCTTTCAGTTCTCTTCTGGTTAATTTCCTAATGTCCCTGGTCCTGTCATTACACTAAAAATCAGCCCCTCCTTCAGCGTCAGACTCAACCCGGGCTCGTAAAATTCATGTTTTTGTTCTTTTCTACCAGGGCTGGGAGGACGCAGTCTCCGGTGCCCACCCTCTGAGTGCAGTGCAGCGAGGGGTGGGAGGCATGGGTTCTCCTGCCACCACAAGCCCCCTCTGCCTCTGGACACAGCCCTGTGGGGGGGTGGCCAGGCTGGAGGAGGAGTCTGTGCGCTTGCTGTCACTGTGGGGGTTCTGCTGGGGGCAGATCGTCTTGTTCGGAGCCTCTGCTTTCTGCATGGTCAAAGGCGGCGGTGGGCACTGCCCGGCTGGTCTCATGGGTCTCTGCGAGGATCAGGTGAATTTGAACTGGGGAAAGCCACTGACAAGCTTCTCTGAAGTTCTGTCCCTGAGTCTTCCCTCTACAAATCCACCTCCCTGGAGGCCTTTACTCAACAGGGCTGTACCTGGCAACCCCACCCAGGCCCTGTCACAGGAGCCCTGCCCTGCCGTGGCCCTGTTGTGCACCCAGCCTGAGAAGCGCCTGTCTCCCAGAAGGCTCCACAGCGCGGAGCAGACTCCTGACAGCAGGGAGACCCCTCTGGCAGTGCGGGCCACAGGGACAAGGGTTTTCTCAGCCTCGTTGACGTGCTGGACTTGTTTCCTGGGCTGCTGTGCACAGCACGCAGGCTGCAGTGCCTCGGCCGCACACACGGATCCTCTCACATCCTGGGGCTGGACGTCCAAGATCAAGGCGCTGGCAGGACTGGTTCCACGGAGGGCTCTCCTTGGCATGTAGATACCGCCTCCTCCCTGTGTCCTCACAGGGCCATCCCTCTGCGTGTGTCTGTGTATTCATCTGCTCTTCTTACAAGGACACCAGTCAGATGGGATCAGGGCCCACCCTAGTGACCTCAAGTTACTCAGTCACCTCCGCGAGGACCTCCTCTCCAACGCAGTCCCCTTCTGCAGTGCGGGGGGTTGGGGCTTCGACACGTCAATCTGGGGGCGGCATGCCCACCCAAACGCTCAGCCCATAACAAGTGCAGCCTCTTTCTCTTCCTCTCTCTCTTTCTGCAGTACACTCGAGTGACTTATGTAACGCTGAAAGGCACGCTGCGGTAACACACGCCTTACAGATGCAAAGCTGCCAGGCTGCCAGGAGGAAGGCCCGCATCTGGAGCCCCTGGCGTGCGTGGAGCGGTTCAGGTGCTGACTGGCCGGATGGACGAGGGACACGGCTCGCTCACTTCTCTGTTGGTTGCAGCTGGGACTCAGGTTCCTGCCACCTCTTGGGGAGGGAATTTGGAATCTTGTAGGAAAGAGAAGATAAGAGCGCGCGTGGGAACATTGTGACGTGCGGGAGTGTTTCTCCGGGCGGTTCACAGAATCCCCTTCCGGAGGAAGCACCCCAGCCCTTCACCAACCCTGCCAATCAGAACCAGGGGGAAGCACCACCAGCATCACCGTGGTCGTCATGACAACAGCCCCCGTTCATTGCCTGCTATACCCGTGCAGCAGAAGCACCTTGCCTGAGGCCACACATCTGCAGGGAGTAAAAGCTCAGTCCCTTTAGCTGGAGAGCTTCTCTGCACAACCCCTTACAAATAATTGGAACCACATAGGAGGGGCAGGCCAGGCGTGGTGGTTCACACCTGTAATCCCAGCACTTTGGGAGGCAGAGGATGGCGTGAGTCCAGGAATTCGAAACCAGCCTGGGTAACATGTCAAGATCCCATTTCTACAAAAAATAAAACATCAGCCAGGCATAGTAGCATGTACCTGTAGTTCCAGCCACCCAGGAGGCTGGGATGGGAGAACCACCTGAGCCTGGGGAGGCTGAGGCTGCAATGAGCCCTGATGGTGCCACTGCACTCCAACCTGTCTCACAAAAAATTAAAATTAAATGGCCAGGCATGGTGGCTCACGTGTGTAATCCCAGTACTTTGGGAAGCCAAGGCAGGTGGATCACGAGGTCAATAGATGGAGACCATCCCGGCCAGCATGGTGAAATCCCATCTCTACTAAAATACAAAAAATTAGCCAGGCGTGGGGGCACACACCTGTAGTCCCAGCTACTCAGGAGGCTGCCGCAGGAGAATCCCTTGAACCCAGGAGGTGGAGGTTGCAGTGAGCCTCGATCGCACTCCAGCCTGGCAACAAAGCAAGACTCTGTCTAAAAAACAAAGAAAATTAAATAGGAGGGACAGCCCATCCTTCCCCCAGCCTCAGTTAAAGCTGTCAGGGACCATTGGTTACACAGAGACTTTGATCAGAGAGCTGTTGGGAGGGAATAGGCGTGGAAGTCTCAGCAGGTGGGAGGCCCCTGGATGTTCTCAGAGCTCCTCCCTGCCCCACCGGTCCAGATGTGCTGATTCCTGGTCTGCAAACTGGATGCTTTCCCATCTCCCAGGAATAACCACAAGCCTCTGGCCCGGTCCGCAGCCCCCTCTCTGCGATGGCCAGGTCCCTGCCAGGTCACCCAGCTTCCCAGCCTTGTTTGACCTCTGGAGGGACTCAGAATCAGAATTGACAGCAGAGTCGTTGTGACGGTAAAATGCTAAACGAATGTGAAGCACCTATCGCTGTGGGCCGAGGAACCCGGGTGAACTCCAGCTCCCCGCGCCCCGCCAGGGCCGTGCAAGTGGAAGTGGCCATGCCGTCCACAAAGGAAGCTTTCTCCTCGGGGGTCCAGTAGATCCCAGGCGTGGATGATTGTCACGGCACACACCAGCCCAGCTGGGACACGCACAAACGCCAGACGGTCTGTAACTGAACTCTGATGAATACACACAGCAGGCAGCCTGCTGAGAGGCAAGCCATTTCACAGCAAACCAGGTAACCGTTTATTCTATAACCTGAATAATGAAGAGGTCATAGTTTAGGTGAAATTTTAAAATGTCTGTCCTGAGAAGGGTTCAGTTCGGATGTGCACAATTCCCCTGTGGTCCGGTTGCCAATACCAACTGCCTGCACCTCCCAACAGCCCCCCCGGACCAGTGAGTGCAGAGTCTGCTCACGAGGTGGGGCCTTGCCCCCTTCCGAAGCTTGTGGGGTCCCAGCTGGCTTCGCTGGGCCTGTCCCCATCTCCTTCCACAGACCCATGCTCGTGACTGGGCATTTGCCCTGGTCTTTGATGTGAACCTCAAATATCTGAGACAAGTCTCAGTCAGTTTAGTAAGTTTAGTTTTCCAAAGTTAAGGACGCACACCTGTGGCACAGCCTTAGGAGGACGTGGTGACGTGTGCCCAGGGTGGTCGGCGCACAGCTCCGTTTTACACGTTAGGGAGGCGCGAGGCATCAACTCTGTCCCCACCCAACTCTCCTCTCGAATGGCAAGCCCCATAATCCCCGTGCGTCTGGGTCGAGGCCTGGTGGGGGGTGACTGGGTCACGGGGGTGGTCTCCACTGTGCTGTCCCCGTGATAGTGAGGGGTTCTCATGAGACCTGATGGTTTTATCAGGGGCTCCTCCACCTTCACTCACCACTCTCTCCTGCTGCCACCACGTAAGACATGCCCCTGCCCCTTCCACCACGACTGTAAGTTTCCCGAGGCCTCCCCAGCCCTGCAGAACTATGAGTCAATTAAACCCGTTTTCTTTTTTTTTTTTGATACGGAGTTTCGCTCTTGTTACCCAGGCTGGAGTGCAATGGCACGAGCTCGGCTCACCGCAACCTCCGCCTCCTGGATTCAGGCAATTCTCCTGCCTCAGTCTCCTGAGTAGCTGGGATTACAGGCACACGCCACCATGCCCGGCTAATTTTTTGTATTTTTAGTAGAGACGGGGTTTCACCGTGTTGACCAGGATGGTCTCGATCTCTTGACCTCGTGATCCACCTGCCTCGGCCTCCCAAAGTGCTGGGATTACAGGCGTGAGCCACCGCGCCCGGCCCCCCATTTCTTTGTAAATGACCCAGTCTCAGGGATGTCTTCATAGCAGGGTGAACACGGACTAATACAGATGTGCTTTGGTTAGGTCTGGAAAGAGGGCAGCGTGACGCAGGGGGGGCCTTTCACAGGTGGGGGAGAATCACGTGTGCACTGACCTCAGTGGGCAGAGGGTGACTTTGAATAGAACGGGAGGCAGGATTGCCCCACGCAGTTCCCTGCTTGATGTTTCCCTTCGGTATAAATAACTTAGTGATTTTGGGGTCCCAAGGTTCATTTTCCTTTCACATTGAGTAACATTAGTCAATAAAACAGGGGCTAGTGTTCACTAAGTGCTTCTAAAGTGCCCCCAAACAGGTGGGTGTGCCCTTCCAAACACTGGTATGAACAGGTGGGCATGCCCTCCAAACACTGGTGTGCTGGACTGCATCCCAGCCATACCACGCCCTTCCTGGCTACGCCTGTTCCAGGGTGCTGCATGGGGCCCGCAGCTCCAGCCCCTCACAGAGGTTCTGTTCCCTCTCTGGCTGAAGCTCCTGCAGCCACGTTCCTGCCATCCACCTGTGGCCCCTCCCCATCCCCATCAGATGCGTTACTGGGGCACACATACCACCTTTCCTCAAAAGGGGCCTTCCAGGTAGCCGACTCCCACCTCAGGTGCAGCTCCACAGCCCCCTGGCCCTGCCAGTTCCTAGCTATGGTCAGTTGTGGTGTGGCAGTGCCAGGTGTGGTGGCACACGTCTGTTGTCCCAGCTACTCAGGAGGCTGAGGCGGGAGAATCACTTGAACCCAGGAGGTGGAGGTTGCAGTGAGCTGAGATCACGCCACTGCACTCCAGCCTGGGCGGCAAGAGGGAAACCCCATCTCAAAAAAAAAGAGAGAAGGAAGGAAGGAGAGAGAGAGAGAAAGAAAGAACCAAAGAAAGAAAGAAAAAGAGAGAGAGAGAGAAAGGAAGGAAGGAAGGGAAAAAGAAAGAGAGAGGAGGTTGCAGTGAGCTGAGATTGCGCCACTGCACTCCAGCCTGGGCAATAAGAGCGAAACTCCGTCTCAAAAAAAAAATAAAAATAAAAACAAATAAATAAATTAATAATTAAACCAATTAAGATACATAGGATACTTGTATTAAAAAGCATTCCTTAACTTTAAAATGGGCCTAGCAAAAGAAAACATATTAATAAAAGTGGTAAAGAAACAATTAAGTTTAAGAAACATGCTTCGGCCAACCGGGTGTGGTGGCTCACGCCTGTAATCCCAACAGTGTGTTTAAGACAGGAAGATCACTCGAGGCAAGGGTTCGAGGTCAGCCTGGTCAACATGGTAACACCCGGTCTCTACAAAAAATGTAAAAATTACCTGGACATGGTGGTCCAGGCCTGTAGTCCCAGCTACCCTCAGGAGGCTGAGGTGGGAGGATCCCATAAGCGTGGGAGGCTGAGGCTGCAGAACACTGCTTAAAGGAAAGTGGGCACATTTCCTTTGTATAATTACCAGCCATTCTTTTTTTTTTTTTTTTTGAGACACTTGTCACTCCTGTCACCCAGGCTGGAGAACAGTGGCACAATCCCGGCTCACTACAGCCTCAACTTCCCTATCTCAGGTGATCCTCCCACCTCAGCCTCCTGCGTAGCTGGGATTATAGCCACATGCCACCACACCCGGCTAATTGTTTGTATTCTTAGTGGAGATGGGATTTTACCATGTTGCCCAGGCTGGTCTCAAACTCCTGGACTCAGGTGATCCACCCGCCTTGGCCTGTCAAAGTGCTGGGATTACCGGCGTGAGCCACCACGCCTGGCCCATTCTTAAGAACACACCCAATCTGATCCTTGATTGGCCTTGGCTTGCGCTGACGTGGCATTTGGAAAGGCTTTCCACCTGCGTCTCCACATCCCACCATGTTCCAGAATCCAGTTCAGAGATGCGTGCTGGAGAAGCATTCCTGAGCGAGGAACACAGACTCCCTCCTGGGATCCCGGGATCCGCCGGCCGCCAGCTTGTCCTCGGAACCCCGTGGCAGGTTTGCGCATTTTCTCTCTTTATACCACTTTTGACCGCAATTTCATATAGACTGAAAGCAAACAGTAGGCCTTTGATTTATGTCTCTGGTGTTTAGGGACGATCAGAAAGTGCGCACGGTGATTCCACCTTCCTCTGCATTTGTTACCCATGGCTGCGTTACAAATCACTCCAACACTTAGAAACTGAAGACGGCAAACGTCGTTCGCGCAATTTCTGTGAGTCAGGAGCGGGGGAGCTGCGTGGAGGAAGATGCTGCTCAGGGTCCCTGGTGAGGCTGCACCAGGCTGTTGGTTAGGCTGGGGCTGCTGTCCGAACAGGGAGGACGCATGCCAAGCTCCCGTGTGTGGTTGCTGGGATGCCTCGGTTCCTCACTGGTTGTTAGATGGGTTCCCTCTTGAAGACCTGAGGTTAATCCTTCAGTGTCCTTTGCTCAGGACAGAGCTCGCTGGTGGGTAATGCTGGCTTTGGGGAGCGTCTTTTTGCCATCTCAGATCTGAAACCACTCGCTTCACCACCCACTGACTTACAGGCTGTGCCCCTAGCGGTGGGTGAGCCCGCAGGAGCGGGGGCCAAGCCTGGCCTGGTCTCAAACTCCTGACCTCAGGTTATCTGCCCGCCTCAGCCTCCCAAAGTGCTGGGATTACAGGCGTGAGCCACCGCGCCCAGCCTCCAGAACACTTTCATCACCCCAGAGGGAGACCCCACCCCACGAAACACCCCCGACCCCTGCCTCTGCCAACCTCCCCACTGCATCTGTCTCTAGGGAATGAGATGGGGCAGGTTGAGATTCCAAAGAAGGAAGCCCTGGACACCAGGGTGAATCATCAGAGCATTTAGCAAAGGGATCTACGCACGGAGGTCAGAAAAGGGAGAGGCCGTACCCGGGTCTGTCCATAACAAGGGGTCGGGCGATCGCGTCGATGTGAGGCCTTAAGGAATTTGGCTCGGGCTGGGGCTGATTTCTATGTGTTCAGCAACGTGTTTGACTTTTTCGTGTTCTGAACAACAGCCTCAATGCCTTTCTTAGTGCCTGACAATACTCAAAGCCCAGCTTGGGTTCGGGCCTACAGGGAAACCCTGCAGCTGGCTGGGCTGCAGAGGGGCCAGGGCAAAGAAAGAAAGCGGGGTGTGGGAAAACATAGGAACCTACGATGGGCATTTAGGGTATCTCCAGGGTCCTTCGCTCAGACGGTGCTGTCAGGAACAGGCTGCGTGTCTATTCACCGCACATTCCTGCGGAAATTTCTCCAGGATTCTCCGCAGGGTTGGAGCTGCCGGGAGACAAAACACGTGTTGACCTGTGCTGTGCTTCTTATCACTTGCTTCGAGTATCTTCCAATTTCCCTCAGGCTCTCTGCTTTGAGCTTTGTTATTTAGAAGCACATTTTTAAATTTCCAAATATATGTAGAGTTTCCAAAGTTAACTTTTTGGTTTTGATTTCTGAAATTATATGCAGTCAGAAAATATGTGATGCGTATGACTGGAATGTGGCCCTTTTTCCACGGGCACCGTGTGGGTTTGGAGAGGCAGCCGGCCCACCGGGGTGGGTGGAGGGACCATGCCCAGCAGAGAGGATCGTCCACTGTGCAACCCGACACCCCCGTCCTCAGCTCATGTTTGTCTTCATCTGCGTTTTCTACCCAAGGGGCTTGCACTGAAGTCCCCAGGAAGCTGCTGTATTGGCCATTTCTCCTTGGGTTCTGTCCTGTTTTGCTGAATTAGATAGATTTTTTGAGATGGAGTCTCGCTCTATCACCCGGGCTGCAGTGAAGCAGCATGATCTCAGCTCACTGCAATCTCTGCCTCCCAGATTCAAGCGATTCTTGTGCCTCAGCCTCCCGAGTAGCTGGGATTACAGGCACATGCCACCACGTTCGGCTAATTTTTGTATTTTTAGTAGAGATGGGGTTCCACCGTGTTGGCCAGGCTGGTCTCAAACTCCTGGGCTCAAGTGATCTGCCCGCCTCGGCTTCCCACAGAACTGGGATTACAGGCCTGAGTCCCCGCACCCGGCCTGCTGAATATATTTTGACTCCCGTGCGGGCTGCCCCTTTCATCATGGGTGTCAGTCACCCGCATAATCACTGGCACTGCTTCCGCCTTCATCCATTTCGGGGGGCGTGAGCATAACTACCCCTCCTTCCATAAGTGACATTCCCCACTTTGTTGGAGATTTCTGTCTTCCAGAAGCAGACCCTGAGGCAGGGGCAGGTGGTTCATTTGGGGACCTAACAGTCAAAGACGATGACTGTGTAAAGCAAACAGCACAGCAGGAACAAGGACGCGTGTGGGGTTTCTAACAGATGCGGGAGTCAAACTGATGGAAAGCAGCGCCATGTGGTGGCTCTCGCCTGTAATCCCAGCGCTTTAGGAGGCCAGGAGTTCGAGACCAGCCTGACCAACATGGAGAAACCCCATCTCTACTAAAAATACAAAAATTAGCAGGGCATGGTGGCAGGTGCCTGTAGTCTCAGCTACTCCGGAGGCTGAGGCAGGATAATAGCTTGAACCTAGGAGGCGGAGGTTGCAGTGAGCTGAGATTGTACCACTGCACTCCAGCCTGGGGGATAGAGCAAGACTTTGTCTCAAACAAACGAACAAAAACAAAAAGCCAGCACCAAGAGCAGGAAGGAGCGACGGAGTCGCTGTGGCAGGGCTTTCAGACACACGTTGACTGGAGTGACGCTGTGTCAGGGTGGAACTTGCTAAGTTGAAGGTGTGCATTGTATCACTTGGCAGACAGGGAGTCCCCGGGGGCCAGGGAGAGGAGGGAAAGCAGTGTGAGAGCTCAGTGAGCGTGCCCCCACTGTGAACACTGGCCGGGCTAGAGGAGGAGCCTGCAGAGGGCCCAGCGGGTCTGGGGTTGGGGAGGTGTCTCTACCAGGTGCACCCCCAATTTCACTTCTTCCCTCCTGCCAGGCTGGGGGCCCACACAAGGTTTCTGTGATTTTCGTGGCCGACTCCACATTCTACTCTGTGATGGACGGAGGAGTCTAAGTGAGCCAGAGCCTCCCCGCCCTGCAGAGGAGCCTGCATACGCCCAGGAGTGCCCGCTGCCTCCCTGCCCGCTTCGGGGTCTGGTGCCATCGTCTTCGGTAACACTGGGTTCTCAGGCGCAGCAGGAGGGTCTCCGAGCTCAGACGCTGTGCCTGACGGGGCTGCATCCCTCCAGGCGCCCGTGGCCATCAGCCCTTCCAGTTGCAGCTTCCATGTGGCCAGGCCGAGTCCCCAAGGTCCCATTCAGAGGAGGGATCAGCCGCCATGCTCACGATCTTTCCCCTCAATGAGCAGCTTTGGTGAATCGTCTCCGAAAGGACAGCTGAATTATTTAAAGCAAGCGTGTCCGCGAGAGGAAGCTGCCTGCTGTGGCCGCAGGCCTTGCTGTGAGCTGTTCACCAAGAAGGAGCGGCAGGGCGGGGGTGTGAGGGCCGCAGGTGTGAAGGAGGAGTGGTTTCCAGGCAGGGGACAGTATGGGCGTGGCCTGGCTGGGCAGAGGGGCACTGGTGGGTCTCAGAGGCGAGCTGACCGGTCGGAAACGGCCTGGAGGAAACTACGCTCTTCCCGTTACCTGGACCCTGTGGGGTTTTCACTGGATTACAAATGCTGACAATGTTGCAACATGAACATCCTGGTGACACAAGCTTTTCATGGACCCTCACAAACCTCTGCGGATGCTGTGGGACCCTGCAGGAAAGACGGGTTCCTCTAAGGAGCTGCGAGGAGGCTCACTCTCCACACCCAGACCACCCGGCGTGGTGTCCGAGGAGCCCTTGGGGGAGCTGTGACGGGCCCTGGAGACGGCTGCACTCCGCGGAGCCCTTGAGGGAGCTGTAACAGAGCATGGAGACGGCTGCACTGCGCCCCGACCAGGGTTGGGCCTGGCTCTGACTGCGGGGTTGGCAGTGATGCCATCTGTCTTCGGCATACAGAGTGCTGGGACCCCCTGGAGCTCCTTTCAAGAACGGCTCCAAAGCCAGAAGTTTGCAGCGGGAGGAGAGGAAGGGAGAGCCGACTGTGTCTTCTTCATCTCCCGGAACACAGGAGGGGCAGCCTGGCTGGAGGCCTGACCCCTGGGGAAAATGCACCCAGAGAAAAACTGTTCTCTGACTGATCTGATGGTAAAAATGAATGGCAGGTCCTTCTCACACTGCATGTGAAAAGAAATGCCTCTGCCTGGCTCCAGCGCCCCGGCTTGTTCGGAGCAAGCTGCGGCCCACAGGAAGCCCCTCGAGGATCTGCCCGCTTCCCGAAGGAAGCAATGCTCCCAGCACCAAGGCTGGGAGGGGTCTCCTTCAGCACTTTCAGAAGGAAGCAAGCAGTGCCTTTCCTTGTGGGCCAAGTTCCAGGCCCTGCCCCTCCGAAGGTCACAGGGCACTGGGGGACAAGAGGCGGACCTCCCAGGGACACATCCTTTCTCAGGCCAGCCTGAGCTCCAGAGTCTGATCTTATTTTATTTATTTGTTTTTGAGACAGAGTCTCACCCTGTCACGCAGGCTGGACTGCAATGGCGTGATCTCGGCTCACTGCAATGTCCACCTCCTGGGTTCAAGCAATTCTTCTGCCTCAGCTTCTCAGGTAAATGGGATTACAGGCACACGCCACCACACCCAGCTAATTTTTATATTTTAGTAGAGACTGGGTTTCACCGTATTTCCCAGACTGGTCCTGAACTTAGGCAATCCACCTGCCTCGGCCTCCCAAAGTGGTAGGATTATAGGCGTGAGCCACCTCTCCTGGCACAGAGTTTGATTTTATTAAGAGAATCAGAAAGGGGCTCTTACAGACAGACCTTCATGGGACCACCATCGCCCAGACACCATGGCTACAGGCCACCACCAAGAACAGGGCAGGGTCGGGAGGCACAGGGACTCAAGCCGCCCAGATGAAGCAGGTCTTGGTCATCTCCTCACCCTGGTCCCTCACCCCAGCCCCACAGGACGACCACCACTAGCCACATAGAGCTGAGAAGCTAGGACCAGACGTCAAAATGAGAAGGAGATGGGGGGAGAGAGAGAGAAAGAGGCAGTGGGGAAGAGGGAGAGGATGTCTTGGAATTTAATACTATTCGATGTTCAAAAACCAAGCATCAGGGATAGCCACTTTCAGAATGTCAGAGTAGGGCCCCCTCCAAATCTATTTCTCCATAAAAGCAATGAGAACACTGGCAAAAATAATGAAAGTGAACTTTTCCAGAACTCTGGAAATTCACCAAAAGCTTGCAACCCTCTGAGGAACATTTAGTCAATAAAAAAAAAACAGCTGAATCTCATTGGCACAGTGAGTGTTGGGGCATTTTAGCTGTCACTGTGTCTATCCCGCTCCTCCACCCCCCAGAGTAGCCTTGAAAACCAGCATCCTGGCACCCACTGGCAGAGTTAGAATGGGTCTAGAGCTCCCAGAAGCCCCGCCCCTGATAATTGTCACTATTTGACCTGTCTGGCAGCTTCCTAGGAACCCCCTACCACCACCCCTTGCAGGGCTCGTCTTGATTGACCTGACTCAGACCTTACTGGGAACAGCAGTTTCCCTGGGATGATTGTTGGGAACCATCCATGGCAACTGCTTAACATCACAGCTGCCTAGCTGGCGTACCAGTAGGAGCAAACAAGAAGACCAAAACCTTAAAAGAAAGCTGGGGAATGGGATGTCCCCATGGGGCTTTGAAAGGCCCTGACATGTTCCTGGGAATCTAGAAATTAGAAATGACTAATAGAAGAAGGTTTGGGAAATTCGCAAATATGTGGAAGTTAAATAACACACTCCTAAATCACCAATTAATCAAAGAAGAAATCACAAAATCAATTAGAAAATACTTTGAGATGAACGAAAATAAAACTACAACATATCAAAATGTATGGAATACAGAAATGAAGTGATTGGAGGAAAATTTATAGCTGTAAACATCTGCATTAATAAAGAAGAAAGAAAAACAATGAGAAACCACTACATGCCTATTAGGACGGGTAAAATCCAAAGCACTGATAACATCAAATGCTGGTGAGGACATGGAGCCGTGGGAACACCCACTCACGGCTGGTGGGAATGCAAAATGCCGCAGCCACTTTGGAAGAGAGTTTGGCAGCGTCTTACCAAAGCAAACACATGCTGGCTGGGCGCAGTTTACTTTGTAAACACACTCCTGTAATCCCAGCACTTTGGGAGGCTGAGGTGGGCAGATCACCTGAGGTCGGCAGATCACCTGAGGTCAGGAGTTCGAGACCAGGCTGGCCAACATGGTAAAACCCCTTCTCTACTAAAAATACAAAAATTAGCCAGGCATAATGGTGGGCACCTGTTATCCCAACTACTTGGGTGGCTAAGGCAGGAGAATCACTTGAACTCAGGAGGCAGAGGTTGCAGTGATCTGAGATTGCGCCATTGCACTCCAGTCTGGGCGACAGAGTGAGACTCTGTCTCAAAAAAAAAAAAAAAAAAGTAAACACGCTCTTTCCATAGGACCCAGCAATTGCACTCTTCAGTATTTACCCAAATGAGCTGAACACTTATAGCCACACAAAAACCCGCACACAGGACTGGGTGTAGGGGCTCACGCCTGTCATCTCAGCACATTGGGAGGCCAAGGTGGGAGGATCGCTTGAGCCCAGGAGGTCAAGACCAGCCTGGGCAACTAAATGAGTTCCCATCTCTACAGAAATGTTTTCAAATTATCCAGGTGTAGCAACACACACCTGTAGTCCCAGCTACTGAGGAGGTTGAGGTGGGAGGACGGCTTGAGTCCACGAGTTCGAGGCTACAGTGAGCTGTGATGACACCACTGCATGCCAGCCTGGGCGACAGAGAAAGACCCTGTCTCAAGACAAAACAAAACCAAAAAGCCAACCAAACAGAAACCTACACCTGGATATTTATAGCAGCTTTATCCATAATTTCCAAAACTTGGAAGCAATCAAGATGTCCTTCAGTAGGTGAATAGATGAATAAACTACGGCCATCCAGACGCCGGACTGTTATTCAGCACTAAGAAGAAATGAAGTGTGAAGACATGAAGGAACTTTAGGTGTGTGCTGCCAGGTGAAAGAAGCCAGTCTAAAACTCCCTACTGTGTGATTCTGTGTGGGAGGAAAAACCTTACCTCTACCCTCTTGGGGTCTTTGGCTGGGCCTGAGAATCAAATTGCCCTAAGTCAGACTAACAGCAGAAAAGCAGACAGATTTTGCTTTACGGGTTCATGGAAGTCCCCACGAGAAGGTGAAAACCGAAAGACGTGGCCAGGTCTAGGTGTCTTCAGGTTGAGCAAAGAGAGGAAATTGTGGAAAAGTCACTAAAATACACGAGGCGAGTAAAAGAAAGACGAGAATTATTTTAACAAGATCTGTTTGTACAGATTTCGCTCAGTCTCGAATCCCCATCTCTGGTGATAAAAATGTTTCTTTCCTCCTGGTGTAGGGAACTCAGCTCTCATATGGGAATTTAATCTCCTGCTTTCAGGAAGAAAAGCGGGGGTCTAAGCGCACTTCTTGCAACTACTTTTATTTTTAGAGTCTTTAGCTAAAATAAAATAATTCTTATGCCATAGTGGCAGGTTTTTGGCTGGTGTATGCTACCACCCTTCAATTCCGACCACGTGATGTCTGGGAAAGACACAGCTATGGAGACAGTTAAAAGATCAGTGGTCGTCGGGGGGGGGAAGGGAGGGATGGATAAACAGAGCACAGAGGACTTTCAGGGCCATAAAGCTACTCTGCAGGACACTGTTGAGGATCCATGCCATACTCATGTGTGAAAACCCACAGAATGTACAGCGCCAAGCATAGGCTGGGCCAGTGGCTCACACCTGCCCCAGCACCGCAGGAGGCCTCAGCGGGCCAATCACCCCTGAGGTCAGGAGTTCCAGACCAGCCTGGCCAACAGCGTGAAACCCCGCCTCTACTAAAATTACAGAATTAGTGGGGTGTGGTGGTTCATGCCTGTAGTCCCAGCTACTTGGGAGGCTGACGCAGGAGAATCACTTGAACCCGGGAGGCGGATGTTGCAGTGAGCCGAGATCGCACCACTGGATGCAGCCTGGGAGACAGAGCGAGACTCCGTCTCAAAACAATGACAATAAAACCGATGGTGCTGGGCCCGTGCAGGCTCCGCACTGCGGCCAGTGAGGCCCTCTGCGGGGTCCCGGTGGTGGGGAAGGCCCCATGTGTAGCCAGGGGACTTATCAGAACTGTGCTTTTCACTCAATTTTGCTGTGAACCTGAAACTGCTCCGAAAAATAAAGGGTATTTTTGTAAAAGAAGAATAAGGATCTCAAAGCAAAACCATAACCTTTCCTCTTAAGAAACTAGGTAAAAAAGAGCAAACTAGACCCAAAGTGGACGGAAGGAAATAATAAAGCTTAGCGTGGAAATGAATGAGAGAAAGAACAGAAAAACAAGAAAATCAGCAAAATCGAAGTGGTCCTTTGAAAAGATTAACAAAATTGATCAACTTTTCGTAAGACTAGCCAAGAACGACAGGAAGAAGATCCACATTACTAAAATAAGGAGTCAAAGCGGGGACATTACCACTGCCTTTTTTTTTTTTTTTTTTTTTTTTTGAGATGAAGTCTCGCTCTGTCGCCCAGGCTGGAGTGCAATGGTGCCATCTTGGCTGACTGCAACCTCCGCCTTCCGGGTTCGAGCGATTCTGCCTCAGCCTTCTGAGTAGCTGGGATTGCAGGTGCACACCACCACACCTGGCTAATTTTTCTATTTTTTTTTTTGGTACCGAGTCTCGCTCTGTTGCCCAGGCTGAAGTGCTGTGGCATGCTCTCAGCTCACTGCAACCTCTGTCTCCTGGGTTCAAGCAGTTCTCCTGCCTCAGCCAGCCAAGTAGCTGGGATTATAGGCGCCTGCCACCACATCCGGCTAATTTTTTTGTATTTTTAGTAGAGATAGGGTTTCACCATGTTGGCCAGGCTGGTCTCGAACTCCTGACCTAGTGATTTGCCCGCCTTGGCCTCCCAAAGCGCTGGGATTATAGGCATGAGCCACCACACCTGGCCGATAAATTTTTAAAAAATCTGACAGCTCCTGCTTAAAACCCAAAAGGTCAGAAGGATCGTGAGGCCCTGTGCTCACTGTCTATATTCCTACTGAAGATCAAGATCAAGCGAGCTTTTGCCCTCTGCTCCTTCTGTCCTCCCTGACCTTGCCTTAGTAATTTTCATATTTATAGTAGAGACAGGGCTTTGCCATATTGGCCAGGCTGGTCTTGAACTCCTGACCTCAGGTGATCTGCCTGCCTCAGCCTCCCAAAGTGCTGGGATTACAGGCGTGAGCCACCGTGCCTGACCTACCACTGACTTTACAGAAGTAAAAAGTCCAACCCCCATGGCACGTGTATACCTATGTAACAAACCTGCATGTTCTGCACATGTGCCCCAGAACTTAAAGTACAATAAAAAAAATAAATTTAAAAAAGAAAATAAGATCAATAATTGTGTGCCAACAAATTATATAACCTAGATGAAATAGACAAATTCCTAAAAAGGTACAAACTGCCACACCGACTCAAGAAATAATAGGAAATCTTAATCAATTTGTAACAGGTAAAGGAATTGAATTACTAATCTTTTAAAAACTTACAAAGAAAAACCAAGGCCAAGATAGCTATAGTGGCAAATTCTACCAAACACTTAAGGAAGAATTAATACCAATCCTTCACAAATTTTTCCAAAAAAACAGAGAAGAAGAGAACACTCCCAACTCATTACAGGAGCCAGCACTATCCTGATGTTAAAGCGAGCAAAGACATCACAAGAAAAAAAACCTTACAAACCAACATCCCTTATGAATATAGATACAAAAATTCTCCACAAAACACTAGCAAATCAGATCCAGCATGCACAGAGAGAATTACACACCACAACTAAGTGGGATTTATTCCAAGAATGTGAGGTTGCCTTGAGACTTGAAAATCCCAGGCTAGGCATGGTGGTTCACATCTGTAATCCCGGCGCTTTGGGAGGGCTGAGGTGGGTGGATTGCTTGAGGACAGGAGTTGGAGACCAGCCTGGCCAACATGGCAAAACCCCGTCTCTACTAAAAATCCAAAAATTAATTGGGCATGGTGGTGTGCCTGCCTGTAATCCCAGCTACTTGGGAGGCTGAGGCACAAGAATCCCTTCAACCTGAGAGGTGGAGGTTTCAGTGAGTACTCCAGCCTGGGTGACAGAATGAGGCTCCATCTCAAAAAAAAAAAACAACCTAGAAATAGAAGGAAGCTGCTTCAACCTGAAGCTGAAAGGAAATCTGAAGTGAAAACAGTACTTAAGAAAATCCAGCTAACGTCATACTTAATAATGAGAGACGAAATGCTTTCCCCTTAAAATCAGGAATACAACAAGGATCTCTGTTGTCACCACTTCTATTCAACATTCTACTAGAGATTCAAACAAGAACCACCAAGCAAGGAAAATAATAAAAAGCGTCAGATTAAAAAGGAAGTGGAAGTATCTTTATTCACAGATGACAGGATCTTATATAAAGAAAATCCTAAGGATTACGTACACACACACACACACACACACAAATCAACAAATATCAGGATGAATAAGTGAATTCAGCAAGGCTGCAGGAAACATAATCAATATACAAAAATATGCTGCATTTCCATAAATAGTAATGAACAATCGAAAGTCAAGTTCAGAAAACCACTCGCAAAAGCATCGCAAAAGTTAAAATTCCTAGGGATAAATTCAACAAAAGATGTGTAAGATCTGCACGCTGAAAACTACAAAGTATAACTGAAAGAACAACGATATTTCCCCCAAGACGAAGTCTCGCTCTGTCGCCCAGGCTGGAGTACGGTGGCACAATCTCGGCCCACTACAGCCTCCACCTCCCGGGCCAAGAGATTCTCCTGCCGCAGCCTCCCATGTAGCTGGGATCACAGGCGTGCACCACCACACCTGGCTATTTTTTGTATTTTTAGTAGAGATGGGGTTTCACAGTGTTGGCCAGTCTGGTCTCAAACTCTTGACCTCAGGTGATCTGTTCGCCTCAGCCTCCCAAAGTGCTGGGATTACAGGCGTGAGCCACCGCGCCCGGCCTGAAGGAACATTTTTAAAGACCTAAGCAAATGGAAAGACGTCCCATGGTCATAGATCAGAAAACTTACTATTGTGAAGATGGCGATTTTCCAGGCTGATCTGCAGATTCAACTTAATTCCTATCAAAATCCAAGCTGCTTTAAAAAAAAAATTGAAAAGCTGGCCTTAAAATTTTGTATGTAAATACAAAAGATCCAGAATAACCAAACAACCTCGAAAAGGAAGAAAGCTGAGGGACTGGGCGTGAGGATGGACGTAGAGATCAACGAGGCAGAATTACGAGTTCCAGAATAAACCCTTACATACACGGTCAACTGATTTTCAAAACAGCACCCCGAGAACATTCAATTGGGAAAGAATGATCTTTTCAACAAATGATACTGGGACAGCTTAACAGCCACATACAAAAGAAGAAACTGAGCCTTCTCACACCACAGACAAAATTTAGCCTAAATCAGAGACCTAAGTGTAAGACGGGAACTATAAGACTTTGAGAGGAAAACATAGGCATCAATCTTGGTGACCTTGGATTAGGCAACAGCTTCTTAGATATGACACCAAAAGCACAAGCAACCAAACAAAAAAATAAATAGATTGGACTTCATCGAAGTTAAAGCTTCCACCGCGGCCCAGGCTGGAGTGCAGTGGCGTGACTCCGGCTCTGCAACTCCGCCTCCCGGGTTGAAGCGATTCTCCTGCCTCAGCCTCCCGAGTAGCTGGGACTACAGGCGCGCACCACCACTCCTGGCTAATTTTTGTATTTTTAGGAGAGACAGGGTTTTGCCACGTGGGCCAGACTGTTCTCGAATTCATGGCCTAAAGTGATCCTCCCACCTCACCCTCCTAAAGTGCTGGGATTACAGGCATGAACCATCACACCTGGCCAATTTTTAAATTCTTAAAAGTTGAAACTTTTGTGCTTCAAAGAACACCATCAAAAAAGTGAAGAGAGGCCGGGCACGGTGGCTCATGCCTGTAATCCCAGCACTTTGGGAGGCCAAGTTGTGTGGATCACCTGAGGTCAAGAGTTTGAGACCAGCCTGGTCAATATGGTGAACGCTTGTCTCTACTAAAAATACAAAACTAGCTGGGCATGGTGGTGCACACCTATAATCTCAGCTACTCAGGAGGCTGAGGCAGGAGAATCTCTTGAACCCAGGAGGCAGAGGTTGCAGTGAGCCGAGATTGTGCCACTGCACTCCAGCCTGGGTGACAGAGTGAGACTCCACCTCAAAAAAAAAAAAAAAAAAAGAAAAGAAAATCTGTAAATCCAGTGACACCAAAGAGAGAGTCAGGGAGAAGAAAGCAAATGTCATTTGACACCCGGAGGTGACAGCCTGCGAATCCCTCCCTCTGAAGATTGGTTTTGAAAAGAAAGTGATCACCAGTCACTTGGCCTCTTCTAGTCAATAAGGAACCACTTCTCCGTACTGAAAATGCCAGTGTGGCAGGAACAGCTGACTGAGAAGTCTCCAGACACCAGCCCCCTCGGGGAACGGCTGATTCAGGCGGGGGCGAGCGCTGGCTGCCGAAACCCTGGGGCGTGTGGGAAAGCCGTGTCTGCGGAGCTGCTCAGCCAGCGACTTGCTTGCTGCCAAGGACTCTCACTGAGGAGAGTTCTCGAGGTCACCACCCCAACCAAGTGGCCCATTTGGTGTCCCCACCCATGGGATGACCCATATTGTGGCCCAGATGAGGGTGGTGTGAACTCATAGATCATCCACAGGACCCTGCACACATTTTGACCTGGATCCATCCAGTCCTCCAGACCAAGGTTGTTGGGTTTGTTTTGTTTTTATTTTTGCAAGACAGGGTCTCGCTCTGTCACCCAGGCTGGAGTGCAGTGGCACAGTCATAACTCACTGCAGCCTCAAATTCCTGGGCTCAAGCAGTCCTCCCGCCTCAGCCTCCTAAGTACCTAGAACTGCGGGCATGTTACCACCACATCCAGCTAATTTTTATTTTTATTTATTTATTTTTTTAGATGGAGTCTTGCTCTGTTGCCAAGCTAGAGTGCAGTGGCACGATCTCGGCTCACCGCAACCTCCGCCTCCCGGGTTCAAGCGATTCCCCTGCCTCAGCCTCCTGGGTAGCTGGGACTACAGGCACGCGCCACCACGCCCAGCTAGTTTTTTGTATTTTAGTAAAGACAGGGTTTCACCGTGTCAGCCAGGATGTTCTCGATCTCCTGACCTCATGATCCCCCTGCCTCGGCCTCCCAAAGTGCTGGGATTACAGGCGTGAGCCACCGCGCCTGGCCTTTCATTTCTAGTAGAGACAGGGTCTCCTATGTTGTCCAGGCTGGTCTCAACCTCTTGGCCTCAAGCAGTCCGCCCACCTCAGCCTCCCAAAATGCTGGGATTACAGGAGTGAGGCACCGTACCTCACCTGACTGAGTTCTTAACGTTTTTTTAACTTTGCCAACGTTCTCTGTGTGGTTCCAGTTGTAGAGCGCGTACTGTCGAGGCACGCGCGTTCTTAACGTTTTTATGCTGCGGCCCAGCCGGCTGTCTGGTGAGCCCTATGGACGACTTCTCAAGGGATGTTGACAAATAAAACACATCTGATTGCAAAGAAAACCAATTAAAATGAGAAAGTTATCAAAATATTAAAGTAATATGTTGGTACATTGAATAACAAGACAGTGTGTGCACACATAGGCAGGTTAGAGTTAAATTTTATTTCCTCAGCTGGGCGCGGTAGCTCAGGTCTATAATCCCAGCACTTTGAGGGACCGAGTGGGGGCAGATCACGAGGTCAGGAGATCGAGATCATCCTGGCCAACATGGCGAAAACCCGTCCCTACTAAAAATACAAAAAATTAGCCAGGCATGGTGGCACGTGTCTGTAGTCCCAGCTACTCGGGAGGCTGAGGCAGGAGAATTGCTTGAATCCGGGAGGCGGAGGTTGCAGTGAGCGGAGATCACGCCACTGTACTCCAGCCTGGGCAACAGAGTGAGACTCAGGTTAAAAAAAAAAAAAGTATTTCCGCAAGGGCAGCTGTGTGAAGGCCGTTGTGTGGCTGGGCGAGGACTCTGCACCATTAGATGGTCCTTGATGGGCTCTTTTCACGTCTGATGAACAAGGGCCATGGCTGAGGACACGGGGAAGGCAGCGCGGGTTTGTGGTGACCAACCAGCCTGGCGTGGGTGGCCTCCTGTGGAAGCCGGTCCTGCCGCGTGGGCCTCAGTCCAATAACCACCGGGTGACTCCTGGCAGTGAGGGTGAGTGACACACAGGATTTCCTGCCAGCCTTCCCGGGATGTGGAAGCCTTAGGGTCACGGGCACCACCGACACTGGGGTGGTTCCCTGTCCACGTGCGTCAGCCAGAGCAGCACCAAATCCGACGTGGAAGTGGCAGCCGGGTGGCTTCTCCTCTCCACGCTGCCAAGACGCCTGCTGTAGACAGCACTGCCTGTTTCAGGAGCACTGGGGAGGGCTGTTCCATGATGGCCCCGGGAAGCGCCTTGTCTTCTGAGTTGCTGTCCTCAAACTGCCAAGGAGAAGGAAGAATAGGGAGGGCCGGGGGCTTCTGCCACAACAGGGACAAGAAGCCACGGCTGAGGAGGCATGAGCCTTGGCGCTGGTTTGGAAAAGCACCGCATGTGACACACTGGCGCAGCTGGGAGCCCGAGCGCGGACCAGGTATCGGACTCCAATGAAACGCTGCTGTGAACTGCCTCAGAGAGACACCGGCACTGTGGCTTTGCAGGAGGATGCTCGTTTGAGTAGAAGTGTGGCGATAATCTCGGGTGAATCTGCGTGGGTAGAGGCGACGGGGTGTGGGGTCCTCCGGTATGGACTCATTGGATCCCTGGGGGGCCTGGGAGGTCAGAACTGTTTTCATGGGGAGACTAAGATGTTCCTGGATATGTTTTTTATGGGACTCCCATTTGCATGGGTGTCAATGGTACAGAAGCAATGGCAGGTAAAGCGGGGGTGCCTGCAGTTCTGACACGTGCAGCAACACGGACGGACCTCACGGACACGAGGCTTAGCCAAAGAAGCTGATCACAAGAGCCAAAGGCTGTGGTGACCCCACTTAGGTCCCTAGAGGAGTCTGACCCATAGACACAGCGGGTAGAGTGAAGTGCTGTGGGAGCGGCGGGGAGTGTTTCACGGAGACAGAGATCCAGTTTGGAAAGCTGAGGAAGCTCCGGGATGGTGAAGGTGCACAGCGACGTGGACACTCTTAGTGCCACTGACCGGGACCTGAAACATGGGTAGGACGGCACAATGTTGCTTTAAACTGCTGATGTCTTAGCACAAATCAAGGCCATGGCCCCAAACTCTACTGATGGACACTGGATTCTCCATCATCAAACACCAGAAGTCCTTGATGGATTGGAAGTATGTTTCATCAAATTTGACACTTGAGTACGGGCGTTTTTGGGGTGGGGGGTGTTTGTGGATTTTTTGTCAGAGACAAGGTCTTTCTCTGTCACCCAGGCTGGAGTGCAGTGGCACAATCTCGGCTGACTGCAACCTCTGTCTCCCAGGTTCAAGGGATTCTCCTGCCTCGGCCTCCTGAGTAGCTGGGATTACAGGCATGTGCCACAATGCCCGGCTAATTTTTTGTATTTTTAGTAGAGACGGGGTTTCACTGTGTTAGCCAGGCTGGTCTTGATCTCCTGATCTCGTGATCTGCCCACCTCTCCCTCCCAAAGTACTATGATTACAGTCGTGAGCCACCTTGCCCAGCCATCACTGTATTTTTTTGTTTTGTTTTTAATAACTTTTAAAATTGAGACGGGGTCTGGCTCTGTCATGCCCAGGTTGGAGTGCAGTGGTATGATCTGAGCTCACTACAACCTCTGCCTCCCAGGCTCAAGCCATCCTCACCCCTAAGCCTCCGGAGTAGCTAGGACCACAGATGCATGCCACCACACCTGCTCAATTGCTCGCTCTTTCTTTTTGGTATAGACGGGGTCTCACTACGCTGCCCAGGCTGGTCTCGAACTCCTGGGCTCAAGCAATCTGCCCGCCTTAGCCTCTGAAAGTGCTGGGATTACAAACATGAGTCACCACACCCAGCCAATCACTGTAATTTTCTTTTTTTGAGATGGAGTTTGCTCTTGTTGCCCAGGCTGGAGTGCAATGGTGCAATCTTGGCTCACTGCAACCTCCGCCTCCTGGGTTCAAGCAATTCTCCTGTCCCAGACTCCCAAGTAGCTAGGATTACAGGTGCATGCCACCACGCCTGGCTAAATTTTGCATTTTTAGTAGAGAAGGGGTTTTACATGTTGGCCAGGCTGGTCTCAAACTCCTGACCTCAGGTGATCCACCTGCCTCGGCCTCCCGAAGTGCTGGGATTACAGGCATGAGCCACCATGCCCAGACTCAATCACTGTAATTTTTAACTGTTTTTTTCCCAAATAAACTTTGGATATTCTAGGTCCTTTGCATTTCTACATGAATTTTAAAACCAGTTTCCTCATTTCTGTGACAAAAGTTTGCTAGGATTAAGGTTGGGATTTTGCATCAAATCAATAAATCAATTTGGGAAGAATTGTGTTCTTAACAATATGGAGTCCCCTAATTGTTGAATAAAATTTGGGTGTAGGCTCTGTCGTTGGGGCTGGCATAAGACAGGATCCAGGGACAGCCCTAGGGGTCTCAGCCACGGTCCGCAGCCCGAGGGGTCTGCCCCGGAGGAGACCCTGCTAGTGCCGGCTGAGCTGGCTGCCATCCTCCCTGGACTGCTGCTGGACTGAGACCCCACCCCCCACCCCCCACTCCCAAATGCATCTCTCCGGCTCAAGGGCCCTGTGATGTCCCTCCCGTGGGACAGGTTTCCTGGCTGCTGCTGCTTGCCCGGGGAAAGCCCAGGGATGCCTGGGCCTGGAGGGCTGCCTTCTCCAGAGCGCAGCTCAGGGTCCGGCCCACAGGTCTGACCCTAGCAGCGGCTGGACACGGCCGCCTCACACAGTCACTTCCTGGTCACCATCCTGGGCCGCCTGGTGCTAATTTGTTGCTTCTCCTTCTCATCTCCTCTCAGGCGTGAGGCCCCTCCCAACCCTGGACCTCAGCACCCCTAGTTCTGCCCCCCTGTGCAGCCCTAACTTGGGGACTGAGGGGAACGTCGCCCTGTGCCCGGGGAAGAGCTTGGTGGGAAGGTTCCTGTCTCCCCTGGCCTCCCCATGCCCCTTCCTCCTTGCTCCACAACGGGTTGAGATTTCTCTGCCCAAAAAACCCCAGCCAGGGGATCTGCACGAGCCTCTCCCAGGTCCTTCCTCCAAGGGGGCCGCCCCAGGCTCGAGGGGCAGCCAAGGACAGCTATTTACTGAGGGCTGTGGTGGTGCCGGAGGGTCCCGACCTCGGAAGAGGAAGCCGGAGCACCCCACGCCACCCTCCAGAACCCACCGCAGCACGTTTCCAAGTTCTGACAGGCTTTCCAGGTCTTCGTAAGGACGGAAAAGATCTCACGAATGGTTTGTTAGCTCATTTAGGACTTTTAAGGACTTAGACATGCCGTGGTCTGCAGCCATCAGGGCCATCTGACAGCAGCATGGGCCTCAGTGCCATGTGGCCCTGCAGAGCAGCTGGAGAGGCTTTCACCGGTCCAGAGCTGGAAGAGGCAGAGCCATGCCCAGCCGGATTCGCTCCAGGGGCTCTCTCTCCAGTGGGCAGGGCACCTGCAGCCAACATAGGGCACTGTCAGGGAGGCACTTGATAAGTGTCCAGAAGGAGGAGGGACCTGCATGCACGGGGCGCCCGCTGTGTGCTGTCGGGGAGGGTTAGATTAAGTGTCTCAATGGAGGAGGGGCCTGCATGCATGGGGCGCCTGCTGTGTGCTGTCGGGGAGGGTTAGATAAGTGTCTCGATGGAGGAGGGGCCTGCACACATGGGGCGCCTGCTGTGTGCTGTCGGGGAGGGTTAGATAAGTGTCTCGATGGAGGAGGGACCTACACACATGGGGTGCCTGCTGTGTGCTGTCGGGGAGGGACCTGCACACATGGGGCGCCTGCTGTGTGCTGTCGGGGAGGGTTAGATAAGTGTCCCGATGGAGGAGGGACCTGCACGCATGGGGCGCCTGCTGTGTGCTGTCGGGGAGGGTTAGATAAGCGTCCCGATGGAGGAGGGACCTGCACGCATGGGGCGCCTGCTGTGTGCTGTCGGGGAGGGTTAGATAAGTGTCCCGATGGAGGAGGGACCTGCACGCATGGGGCGCCTGCTGTGTGCTGTCGGGGAGGGTTAGATAAGTGTCCCGATGGAGGAGGGACCTGCACGCATGGGGCGCCTGCTGTGTGCTGTCAGGGAGGGTTAGATAAGTGTCCCGATGGAGGAGGGACCTGCACGCATGGGGCGCCTGCTGTGTGCTGTCAGGGAGGGTTAGATAAGTGTCCCGATGGAGGAGGGACCTGCACGCATGGGGCGCCTGCTGTGTGCTGTCAGGGAGGGTTAGATAAGTGTCCCGATGGAGGAGGGACCTGCACACATGGGGTGCCTGCTGTGTGCACGCTGCTCTGTGTGTCGCCTCTGACTCCTCGGAACAGCCCTGTGAGGTGAGCACTGTGATTCTGAGGCATTCTCATCCTCACGTCATTGATGAGAAAACAGGAATGGATTGAATGAAGGTGCTGGAAGGTCCCTCACTGCTCACGGGCAGGGGCTGCTCTGGCCCTAGGCTTCCTGTCCAGGGATGGGGCGACACTAAGCACTGTGGCCAGGGTGGGTTTCGGGGCTCGGGACAAAGGCCTCCTGAGAACAGCACAAACTCGAGCGTGGCTTCTGTGATGACCATTTCCACACTCGCACGACTGCCTCCGTCAGAAAATCTCCTGATGCAATTAAACACCCGTCAGTACAGGGCCAGTGACGCGGAACAAAAGTGGCTTTGCCTTTGATCACTCAGAGAGCTCATCGCCGCCTTCGAGCTTCAGGGGAGTGACTGCAAACCACGCGCCGGATACTCCGGACAAAACCACTGATGGAACGTTCCAGTGAAGACAAGACTCTGGAAGAGCCGGGTTCCCTGAACTCTGCACACAACCAGCCTGTCTAGAAATAGACCCCACAGCGTGGGTGCGGAAGAGGAGACACCGGCTGGGCTGTGAGTCATCTCCAGCTCTTGAATGCCAACACTTCTAGAAACAGATATTTTGGGTTCCCGTGGAAAGCAGTTTTAAGGAATCTGACTTGTGACACCTTTGATCCCGCGAGAATCGAGGAGGTGGGGGCAGGGGGGAGGCGAGCCTGGCTTCCCAGTCTGCCAGGAAAGGGAGAGGAGCCCCCAGCCTCGCTAATGGGACTTGGGTGTTGGGGGCAGCCCCACAGCTCTCGGGAACCCCAGGAGCAGGCCAGGTCCCGGTGACAGTGTGAGCTGCTGGAAGACCCGGGCCTCTGGCTGGGCGCCTGTCTGCACGGACACCCTAGGCTCAGGTTTGCTGTCTCAGCACCAAATTAGAAAAGGCGCGAAAGAGGGACGAGATGCTCCCAGGGGCAGCGTTTCACTTTCTGAAGCTTCTGTGGGGCCACAGTTTATCCAAGACAAAGCAGAGGCCGAGGTTACCTGGGGACAGGCACGGGGACCAGGGAAGAGGCCTCTGGGGACATGGGCTTCCCTCCCAGGACGTGTGATCAACAGGCCCAGCCTGAAACCAGCCTGTGAACACCTGACCTGTGGCCGACCTTGGCCCTGGTGACCCAAGGGGGCCTGAGGAGACCTAGGAGGGCCTGGGCAGGTGTCGCCCTGGGCTGCTTCTCTCGTGTGGAGAAGAGAGCAGAGGCCAGCACGGGGGCTGCACTTGTGGTCCCGGCTGCCCGGGAGGCCGAGGCGGGAGGATCACCTGAGCCCGGGAGGTTGAGGCTGCAGTGAGTTCTAATTGCACCACTGCACTCCAGCCTGAGCCACAGAGTGAGACCCTGTCTCAAAAAAAATTTTTTTTTAAAGGAGCAGAGGCCGGGTGTGGTGGCTCTTGCCTGTAATCCCAGCACTTTGGGAGGCCAAGGCAAGTGGATCACAAGGTCAGGAGTTCAAGACCAAGATGGTGAAACCTCGTCTCTGAAATACAAAAATTAGCTGGGCGTGGTGGCAGTCACTTGTAATCCCAGCTAGTCGGGAGGCTGAGGCAGGAGAATCACTTGAACCCAGGAGGCGAAGGTTGTGGTGAGCCGAGATTGTGCCACTGCACTCCAGCCTGGGTGACAGAGCAAGACTCCATCCCCCCCCCAAAAAAAACCAAAAAACAGAAACAGGAGTTTTGGGGCCTTGAAGATGAGCAGCCAAGGCTGTGTGAGGTCTGAGGCCAGGTCCCGTGGGGCGGTGGGTCTGAGGGCAAGGCCCTGGGCTTGTGCGTGGGTCCTCACTGTGTAAACTCCTGGGGCTAGGACAAGTCACGGTCTCCGTCTGCTTTCCAGGCGCCTGTTCTCATAACAGAAGAGCTTATCCTGCTCAAAGCAGCCTAAAGACAGAGCGACCAGCCAAGAAGCAGTGGTGCCGGGCAGGAACTCCTCCAGGAGATGCTGTCAGGCCCCGCTCCCTTTCTTTGGGGCGGACCGCATTGCCGCGTCTGTGGGAACCACAACCCGCCAGCCCCCGCCGACCTGGACACTGAAGCCAGCAGGCCTGGGACCGCGAGGGAGGCCTAGACACACGCGCCTGTGAGATCCATGCCTGCTCCTCCTTTAGGCACGTTAGCCTGAGGTTCTAGAAGCCCATTCCTCTGCCTCTCTGAAATGAGTTTCCCATGTCCTTCACTGACGCCTTCTCTCACCCCAGAGCTCACCTCTGAAGACAGCTCACCGCGGACAAGGGTTTATCCAACAGCGAGAGCTTGGGGCTGCAGTGACTAGTGCCAGCTGGGGACGCGGTCTCTGCTGGTCACCAGGAGTCGGTGCTGGGAAAACAGGGACACTCCTACGTCACCTGCTGGCCCAGGTGGGACCCCCTCTGTTCCCCAGCAGTGTGCAAGCCTGGCCAGGGCGGCGTGGGCCCCTCTGCTCTCAGCATCCAGGCTGCCCTGGCCCAGTGTCAGCTCCGTGGCCATGGTATCCTTGCTCTGTCCTGGTCACGTCTGCCCAGGTTGCACCCATGGTCAGCCCCCTCCCCGCCTGCAGTCCACAGACAGCATCAGCCCCCTCCCCACCCCACAGTCCCCGGCCAACATGGCTCCCTTCCCCATCCGGCCACTCTCCCAGCTCAGGCACCACTACCTCCTCCAGCGGCCCGCAGCCCTCCCCTCCTTCTCCTGTTGCTGGGGGCAGGGAAGCCCCAGGGGCCTCCCCAACACCCGGCAAGAGCCGGGCAGACACTCACTGTTCAGAGAGCAGCAGATGAATGGATCATTAAGGCAAAAATAAAAAATAACATCTGTTTTAAAAACGAGTGGCATTCTTAGAAATTGAGAGGAGGGCGGGGGCGTGGCGGCTCACAGGTCCACTGCGGATGGAACGGAGGTGTTTTCTCTGGAGCACCTTTCCTGTTTCATCCCTGTTCCTCTCCCCCAGGTCCAGTGAGCTCCAGCTCAACCGCATCCAGAAGGGAAGGCCTGGGCTTGTTCCTAACTTTCAAGCAGCCCTTCTGAGCTGGGAACGAGGGCTCACACCTGTGATCCCAGCTGCTCGGAAGCCGAGGCAAGAGGTCATTTGCGCTCAGGAGTTTGAGTTCAGCCTGGGCAATACAGCAAGACCCGAATACTTAAAAAAAATTAATTCTTTTAACATTTTTTGCTATCAAGCAAGTGTTTTCTGTAGAATTTTGGAGGCCACTGCTGTGCTGAATTTGATTATCAGCTATGAACCAGTAAGATGGGCACTCGCCTTTTCTCCTTTAACTGGTGAGAGTGGAAACAGGCGGATCATCTGGGCACCTTTTGTAATGTTTACTAAACCTGAGTGCCTGGGATAAAATCCACTGCTTGATGAATTTTGCTAAATTTTTTTTGCTGTTTTTAAAAATATTTTTCTAATAATTAAGATTGGCTAGTAATTATCCTTTCTGGTAATGTCCTTGTTTGTTTGGTGTTGAGATTACATTATCTCATAAAATGTGTTGGTCACTTTTTTTTTTTTTTGAGATGGAGTTTCGCTCTTGTTACGCAGGCAGGAGTGCAATGGCGCAATCTCGGCTCACCGCAACCTCCCCCTCCCAGGTTCAAGCAATTCTGCCTCAGCCTCCCGAGTAGCAGTGACTGGCTGGGCAAGGTGGCTCACACCTGTAATTCCAGCACTTTGGGAGGCTGAGGTGGGTGGATCACTTGAGGTCGGGAGATCGAGACCAGCCTGACCAACATGGAGAAACCCTGTCTCTACTAAAAATACAAAATTAGCCAGGTGGTATGTGCCTGTAATCCCAGTTACTCGGGAGACTGTGGCAGGAGAATCGCTTGAACCTGGAAGGCAGAAATTGCGGTGAGCTGAGATCTCCAGCCTGGGTGACAGTGTGAGACTGTTTCAAAAAAAAAGAGAGAAATGACGCCTAATTTCCTGTGGCCGCTGTAGTGAATTACACACACTTGGTGGCTCAAAGCAACAGAAAAGGATTCCTTCAAAGTTCTGGCGGCCAGAAGGCTGAAGCCAAGGCGTGGACAGAGCCCCGCTCGCTCCGAAGGCTCCAGGGAGGACCTTTCCTATCCCTCCCGCTTCAGGTGACTGCAGGGTCCCTCGGCTGTGGCTGCCACCCCAACCCCTGCCTCCGCTGTCCCGTGGCCTCTCCTTTTCTCATGAGGACGCCAGTCACTGGATTTAAGACCCACCCTAAATCCAGGATGATCACAAGACCCTGAACTAGTTACACCTGCAAAGACCCTCACTCCAAATCAGGTCTAATTTGGGGGGTGTTCTACTCAACTGCTGCAGACAGCAGGAGACGTTTGAACGCTCCGATCCTCACTGGAGTGGTGTTTTTAGGGCAGTGAAACCTTCGTGCGCACAGGACATGCTGACGGATGAAAGCGCAGGTCCTCATCTTTCCGGGAGACAGGAGCTGGGCCTGGGTGGGAAACACAAGCTTTGCTTAGGTAGAATTCACTCCAGTCTATTCGATGGGGTGAAACACAGGCTTTGCTTAAGTAGAATTCACACCAAGAAAAAAAGAAAAAAACAGAATTCAGTCCAGTCCATGCGGTGGGGTGCGGCCCCTGCAGGTGTTCCCCGTACCACGCAGTGCTGCCAGCCCAGGCTGCAAAGGCCCCAGGGGCGGGACCCCAGATCCGGGCAGGTCTCAGCGGTCATCTTGCCCTCCACCCACTTACAGAGATGAAACCAAGGCCCAGAGAGGCGGGAGACTTGGCCCGGATCCCGAAGAGCGAGGAGGACGTGGTTCTTGGGCCCGGTCTGCCCCCGCGCTGCTCCAGTCTGTTCAGCAAGCTCCTCCCTGTTCATAACTCCCCCAGCGACAGCCCTGCCTCCCTGGACAGAGCCCCCGACACTCTCCTCCCAGCCTCCACTGCCAGGACACAGACGCTGGCCAGGTTCAATTCAATGTGCCCGTGAGAGGTTGATTCAGAACTGTGTCCTGGGGAGCACGCATGGGGCTGCTGCTGCCCTGGTGCAGACAGCACTAGAGGAGTGTGACCTGCGCCGGCATCTGGGCCCACGCAGGAAGGCCAGCTCAGGAACGGTCCGTGTCCCTGCCAGCGTCCCCTTCTCAGAACACCTGGCAAATTCACACTGGACGTCGCAGAACCATGGCCGGGGCTCAGGCAGCCACGCTCAATTCTTCCATGAGGCAGCGGGAGCCTGCCCTCCCTCTCCCTCCCCACTCCCTCCCTCCCCCCTGCCCCGCTTCTCCCCACACCCTCCTCACTTCCCTGGGACTGCACCTCCCCATCCCCCATCAAATGTTGGCACATAGCCCCTGGGAACCTGGGCTGAGACCAGGGTCAAGCCGAACACTCCCTCTAGAAAGAACTGTCTTGATTGCAAAGGAGACGGAAACTGAGGCCCCTTCAGTGAAGTCCCGTCTAGATGGAGTTCGATCGACTCTTCTGCCAAGTGCAGGTGCCTGCAAGAGCTTGTTGTAACAATCTCATAACAGTTTTACTCTATTCTATAGAAGAGACCCTTCTAGGGGCAAAAGAATAGCTCAGAACGTAACTGGAGAAAGGTCGCTGCATATCGGAGGCCCCGTGCGGGCCTGACCAGGTGAGCCCTTCTCCGAGGAAGCTGATGAGAGAGAATTTCTCCTGCTGGCACTGAAGAAGCGCAGTGTGGGGATAGGGGGCCTTGGGGAAGGGGGCTGTGGGCACCTCCAGGAGCTGAGGGAACCCCAGGAATAGCCCATGAGAGAAACGGGAGGCCTACTGCCAAGACTACATCCTCTAGAAGATGCGGAAGAAAAAAGAATGCACCTGCGGACGGCCAGGGAGCACGGGAGAGGCCCCACCTCCAGGGCCTGCAGCCCAGCACCCACTTCAGCCTGGGAGCCCCGGGCCGGCCCAGCCATGCCTCCCAGATCCTCGTCTACAGCTGGGCGCTGACATGCAGTGGTGGCGAAGTCACCAAGTTCATGGTGATCTGTTGCACAGCACAGATGCAGGAGGGACTGGATAAACATTTAGGTAGGAAAAGAGAGAAGACAGGAGGGAGGGAGGAGCCCCAGGAAGGAAGGAGAGTGGCTTCAGAGGGCAGCCCTGGGCAGCGCTGCCAGGGGCACAGGGAGCCCGGCCCGGCCGGTCATCACCGGAATTCATGCCATGCAGGCTTGTATGTCAAAGAGAAGTGAGGTCGGGAGGGCCGAGGGGTCCACAGCCGTGGGGCCAGGCTGGCGCCACACCCCATCCCCATCGCTGCAACCCCAGGAAGAGTCACAGGCTCCCTCCCAGGACCCACGTGACCGTCAAAGGACCCGGCGTGGTGTGGGGCTGAGGCGGCCCTTGGGGGCGACGGCCCTGCCGATGGAGTTTTCCCGTCTGTGCCGCCCTTGTGAGGCCTGGGAAAAGGCTGCCGGGCCAGGCAGCACTGGGCAAGCTGAGTGCCAGGCGGTCTTGCAACATGCCAGGCAAATCTGAAACCACAGGATGGATGAGCCGCACCCCGGGGAAAGAGAACAGAGGGAGGCCGTTATCAATGTCCTCCTCCTCCTTGGTTTCCAGAAACGAACCAGACTCAGTGCCTCAGGGATGCTCCATGTGGCCTCCGGAGAGCGCAGGCCCCACCCTTTGTGCAGGTGAGGAAACCCAGAGCAGTGAGGGACTGACTGGCTTGGGGACCTGGAGCGCAGCCCTGGGCACCTTCCCTCTGCCCATCTCAGACAGGAGCACGGCCAGCACCGCCTCACCCCAACACGCCTCCAGCCCAGCCCTCCTAGGGCCCCGGGCACACTCTTCTCACTTCCCTCCTCCAGCCCCCTGCCCTTCCCCTTCACACCGTCACCCAGGGGCTGCTAGGAGCTGAGCGGGGCTATGAGGCTTGAGGCTGCTTCTCCAGATCCCTTTCCAGGGGGTGGCAGGTGCTGCTCACCAGGGACACCAGCCCCAACAGGATGGGGCTGATGCACGGCTCTGATTTTCCTCCCAGGCTCTGCCTTCACTCAGTGGTCCTGTGGGGCAGCTGGAGCTCCCGGCCACCCTCCCCCTCCCACAGCTGTGAGGTTTCTTCCTAGGATTCTGTTTTCCCCACATCGGAATTGAGGTGCTTGGAGGCTCCAGGAGGATGGGGTGGGAAAAGTGGCCTGGAGCCCCCAGGGCAGACCCCAAAGAGAAGGGTCAGAGGTGCCCTCTGGGGCCTGGGTAGCTGGGCAGGGCCCACAAGCCTGAGACCCCGGGGGGAGGAAGTGCCCATGCCGTGGTGGGGAAGGGGCCAGGAGAGGCTCCTATGTGGAGCCCCCTCCCACCTGGCCAGGCCTTTGGGATGAGCCCTGAGTGGACACGGGCCACAGTGGAGTCCCAGGGGTGAGGGCTGAGCCTCCAAGGACCCCAGGGTGCCTGTCCCCACTGCACACCCGCCAGGACACAGGGGAGGGACAGTGCCAGGAGGGCCACGGCTGTGGAGTCCACCCCAGGTCGTGGCACACAGGTAGAGGTGGGCGCCAGCCCCCCTGAAGCACCTGCAGAGGCTTCACTCGGGGAGAGAATGAGGCCCTCGCCCACAGGGATCCTGGGTCAGGTGGGGCAGCGAGGACGTGGTGGAGCAAGTGGCCTGGAGCGGCCCAGCGGCCCATTCTCCCCCAAGCCCATTCCAGGGCCACGGGCACCCCCTAGAGGCAGCTGATGGGACTGCAGCCCTGCAGGTCCTAGAGGGCAGGTGACAGGGGAAGGGACAAAGGGGCAGCAACATCCCTGGGGGAGGGACAGGGAGGGGACGAGGCTGCCCTCCGTGGACTGTGGACGCCAGGACCCAAAGGCCAAGCCTCCCCCTGCTCCTCACCCACAGTAAGCCAGGCTCCATGCAATGATGAGAATCCACGGGTGATGCCATACAGGGGAGAGGCCACGCAGGGAAGAGGCCACATGGGGGAAGCCACAGGGGAGAGGCTACATGGGGGAGCGGCCACATGAGGGAGAGGCTTCGAGGGAGAGGCCACGCGGGGGAGAGGTCAGGCCACACAGAGGAGAGGGTCCGTTGGCGGGGGGCTGCGAGCTGGGGAGATGGCCTCTGTGGGGAGACTCCGAACGCCTGCACAGCAGCCACAGGCTAGGTGGGAGTCTGCTGCAGCTCCTCTGGCTGATCCGTTCAGGAAATAAAACCAGCCCTGTGTCCAGGTAGGTGGTGCCTGGAGGTATCGTCTCTGAGCAGCTCGGCACAGTGCTGGCCATTCTCTTCACTGTAGAAGAGCACATTTGGGGAAAAGGTTCCCATCTGAGATGGAGATGTTCCCTTTCAGACTGCAGGCTGCGGCTGTGGGGCCGGCTCCTTATCACAGGCGCTGGGGGCTGGGCACACGGATGCCCACTCCTAGACCCGCTTCCTGGTAGGCTACAGCACCACACACACTGCAGAGACCAGGCCTCCTCTCCATGCCCCACCACCGGCCCCCACCATGTCCACTCCATCCGCCACCATGCAGGCCTCAGCAGTCACCGCCTGGGGTCTTGTGCCCCTTCCGGGGAACTTCTGGGCTAATGACGGGGGACAGTCCTCATGAGCGGTCTATCTTTAGCATGCAGTATATGCAACAGTGGAAGCTCCGGGAGACACGAGTCAGTGTTCCAATGCCGGGGCTGGTGGGAGGACTGTCCCCAAACCCAGCCTCGATCCCACGGCCAGAGAGTGCGTCCAAAATTGCCTGGGCAGGCCACACCCCTGCGTGAGCGCCCCACAGCGCCCAGGGCGCTGGCTGCCCTGCTGCCCCCATCTCAGCCCCTCCCGTCACCCCCGCCGCAGCTGCAGCGCCCACCCCCGCTGGAGGCTGCCCTGCGGCCCCCGTCTCAGCCCCTCCCGTCACCCCCGCTGGAGGCTGCTCCCTGCTGAGCCTCCTGCACCTGCGCAAAGCCTCTGCTTCCCGCAGGACCTACCGGGAAAGTTCTAGGTCACAACCATAGTTGAGAGTGAGAAGCTCATGCAGAGAACATTCTGGCTGAGGGAGCGGTCTTGGGATCCAAGGCTGTTTCTTGGCCCTGCTCAGCCATGCCAGGCAGGAAAATGGGCACCTCTGGCGACCAGGCTGCCTGAGCTGAGCCTGCAGGGAAGAGCCTTTGGCATGTGAGGCGTGTGGGCTGGCTGGACTGCAGCTGGGTCTCCAGCTATCGGTACCAGGGCCGGCAGGTAAAGCAGGGCAGCCTGGGCATGGCCCCTCCAAATCTAACTCCGGAGCTGCTGCTCAGTCCCCAGAATGTCACCTCCGAGCAGAGCCTGTGACAACTGTGAAGCTGTGGTGCGGGTTTGCTACTGAAGTTCTGAAGTCAGCGAGGACACAGCATGTTTGCCCCAGACCGTCGAGCTGCTCGAGGAAGTCGTAAGTGCGCACCCGCCTCACACCTGCGAGTCCACAGGCCCCTCCCGGATCACCTCCAGGTAAAGGGGCCCTGCATAGGGACTTGCTGTCTGGAGCGCTGAGATGTTCTAAACGAACTGTGCCGCACACACGGCTGCCCGACTGTGCACCGACAACGGGGAACTGAACGCTGCCTGAATTACATCTCCAAGTTGTTCCTAAAAAAAGCTCAGGGTCCCTGGAAGACCCTCACCCACACCCAGCATGGAGCGTCGTGCTCACGTGGCCACAGCTCTCGGGATGGCCACAAGTCTCCGTGGTGGCTGAGTTGAGAAGTCTCCTCTCTTCCTCCTTGTGGGTTTCAAATGGGGAGGTGGGGCGCCGCCACTTGCCAGGTCCTGCCTGTGACCTTGGACCTTGGACGAGGAACATCCAGGAGACTCCCGCTCACAAGGCACCACCGGGTTCCCTCCAGCTCCCTCACGAGCCCCAGACAGATGGGGCCAAGGCCAGAGCTGCACTGTGCGGGTGGGGGCCATGGAGGCCCAGGCTGGGTGAGGAGCGGGGGTCCTGGCGTCAAAGCCCGAATGTGAAAGCAGGTGACGATGCAGGAGGGTTCCCTCGGGGGCAGCAGAGGAGGGTGAGGAGGGCACCCACACGCGGCCTCAGTTCTGCATGAACTGGGTATTGGGAGTAAAGGAAGCCAGAATTCTTTCAGGAAAGGGAGGTTCAAACACAGAAGGGAAACCCTAGAATGGGTGTCCGCTACAACCGGAGACAAACTCCCATCCCGAGTCGGGCGGTCACGGGCAGCACATGACAGCGAGGGGCCTGCGTTGCAGCAGACCCCGGTCCCAGCTTTGGGCGGAGCGCCTGACGGTGTTTCCAGGATGAGGCCGATTTGAATCAGCGCCTGAGTAAAGCAGGTGGGCCTCCAGTGAGGGGGCCTCGGCCAGCCCACCAGGTGAAGGCCTTAAAAGGCCAAGCTCCCCTCGCCAGAGGACCTTCCTGGAGTCTCCAGCCGGCCACCTGCCCTGCAGAGCTCCGAATTGCCAGCCCGTCCTGTGAGGCAGCTCCTCATGATAAATAAGGCACACTCCACACACACACACACCCCTGCTGTCACCTACACACACACATACCCCTGCTGTCACCTACACACACACATACCCCTGCTGTCACCTACACACACACACACCCCTGCTGTCAACAGGACTGTGTCGTTCCCCCGCTCTATGTGCATGTTGAAGCCCTAGTGCCCAGTGTGACTGGAGATGGGGCCTCTAAGCAGGTCCTTAGGGTTAAATTAGGTCACAGGGCTGAGTCTTGTAAGAAAGGTCAGGACGCGGGGCGCGGTGGCTCACGCCTGTAATCCCAGCACTTTGGGAGGCCAAGGTAGGCAGATCACCTGAGGTCAGGAGTTGAAGAGCAGCCTGACCAACATGGTGAATGAAACCTGTCTCTACTAAAAATACAAACAGTAGCTGGGTGAGATGGCACGTGCCTGTAATCCCAGCTACCTAGTTGGCTGAGGCAGAATCGCTTGAACCTAGCCCTAACACTCCCAGCCGCCTACCCAAGGAATGAAAGCCTCCGTCCACATGAAAACTCACCCCATATGCAGCGCAAGGCGGAAACACCCCGAATGCCCACCAGTGGACAAACGGGCAGATGAAACGTGCTCCCTCGGTACCACGGGCTGTGGCTCAGCCACGAGGAAGAATCCACAGCGGGGACGAGCCCTGGAACCACGCTGCTGCGTGAAAGCAGCCGGACGCAAAACACCCCGTGCTGCAGTCCCTTAACACGACATGGCCACAACAGGGCCACCTGAGACCGGAACGATCAGTGGGGGTGGCGGGGAGACGGAGGGGTGACGGCCAAGGCATACCGTTTCTTTTGGGCTGAAAATGGTCTAAAGTGGACTGTGGTGATGGCCACACAACTCTATGCTGAAAACGCTTGAATTATATACACTTCGGCCGGGCCAGCTGCACTCTGTGAATTACCTCAGTGCTGCTTCTCTAGTGGGCGCAGGCGAGTCTCCTGCCTTGGCCTCCTGAGTGGCTGGAACTACAGTTTCTATGGGGAAACCAAAATGACCCTGACTTCCGCATCCGAGCGCCTCTGAGGTGCAATGGCTGGCAGCCACTTCCACCTTCCTGGAGGGTTCTCATTGCTCTATTTCCGGCTGGAGGAGGAATATTGCCGAATAAAAACAAGAGTGACCTCGATGAAGGGCCCGCAGCCTGTGGCGATGGTACCTGTCATCCCACAGCCCCAGCTACCTGGGAGGCTGCGGCAGATCGCCTGAGCCCAGGAGTTCAAGGCTACAGTGAGCTGTGATTGCACCACTGCACTCCAGCCTGGGTGACATGGCAAGCCACGTCTCTTAAAAAATAAAAATAAGAGGCCAGGTGTGGTGGCTCACACCTGTAGTCCCACCCTTCTGGGAGGCCAACGTGGATGGATCATGAGATCAGGAGTTTGAGACCTGCCTGGCTAACATGGTAAAACCCCGTCTCTACTAAAAATACCAAAAAAAAAATTAGCTGGGCATGGTAGCGCACGCCTGTAGTCCCAGCTGCTCGGGAGGCTGAGGCAGAAGAATTGCTTGAACCCAGGAGGCAGAGGGTGCAGTGAGCCAAGATCACACCACTGCACTCCAGCCTGGGTGACAGAACAAGACTCCATCTGAAAAATAAATACATAAATAAATAAAAATAAAAAATAAATAAAAATCAGAGCCTACCAATAGGAGAGGAACTCAGTCATTCACGTCACAAGACAATGCGGTTATTTAAAACGATTCTGAAGATGGGAAATGTGCACCCAGCCTGCAGTGGAGACGGCCAGAGGGTGACACGCCAGCAGCTGTGAAAACGTCCCCTTGTGAACACGCATGTGAGAAGAGCCGAAGTCAGTGGCTTCTGGTTTCAGAACTGCAATTAGACAGGACTAATTTGCTTTTTTCCAGAAACTTCTGTTAGCATGGTTGTTTCCTTAGTTTCCGAGCAAAGAAACTTCAACAAAAACGGTGCCATGAGCCCACGCCCCTCCTGCTCTTCCTCTCCACGCCCAGGCTCGGGGGCTCCTTCTCGCCTTTCCCTGACAGAACGGTAAGACCCTGTGAGCCAGAGAATGTGCCCCCTTCCCTCTGAAAGGCCTCCAATTGCAGTAGCTCCTCCCGACAGGCCCTGCTGGGGGTGAAGAGGCCAGGCCCAGGAACACTGCCCGGGCCCGAGTCTCGTCACCAGCAATTTATGTTGTACGACTTGTCTTTTATTCTGAGACGAATTTCGCTTTTGTTGCCCGGGCCGGAGTGCAATGGCACAACCTTGGCTCACCACAACCTCTGCCTCCCGGGTTCAAGAGATTCTCCTGCCTCAGCCTCCCGAGTAGCTGGGATTCCAAGTATGCGCCACCACAGCCAGCTGATTTTGTATTTTTAGTAGAGATGGGGTTTCTCCACGTCAGACTGGTCTCCAACTACGGACCTCAGGTGATCCACCTGCCTTGGCCTCCCAAAGTGCTGGGATTACAGGCGTGAGCCACCGCGCCCCACCACGCTTGTCTTTTTAAGTCACTTTGGGGAAAGAACCCTAACAGCTGGAACACGGACCCTGGCCTTCCTTCTCCTTGGCTCCTAACTGCCCCTCAGCCTGCCCCAGCTGCCTGGCTCAGTGGGACTGAAGGTGTCAACAGCTGCCACCTCCATGGAGGCGGGGGGACAATCGAATGCAGCAGGGCTTTGGGGAACTGGGTGCAGTCCGGGGTCTACGCAATGCCAGCCAAGGCCTGGGGGTCCTCCCCGGTCCTAAGCCCACTCCAAGCCCCGGCCTGTCACTTGACCCTGCACAGCCTGGCTGACTGGGCACCCATGGAACAGAAGATGTGGGCAAAATCCAACACGGCAGCCCCTTGTCCCCTCTGCAGGCTGCAGGTGGAAAGCCCTGAGCTACTGTCAGGGACCCGCCACCTCCCTCACAGGCTCCTGCAGGCTGCGGCTGCCTCAGACCCTCGGGGAGAGGGGCAGGGCACACGCTGAGTGTGATGTGACCTGGCTGAGGGGAGGAGGCGCGCAGACTGCGGACCCTCAGGTATCCAGGAGGGTGGGTGAGCTCCCGCCTCCAAGCCGTAGGGTGAGGCGCTCGCAGGAGCCAGCCCTTCCCACCACACGCACTCACCCCGGCAACGCCGGCCTCACTGGAGCAGAATTCCCTGCACAACTCCAACCCCCAGATGGCAGGGGTGCAAAAGGGCCCGTCCAGACAGCCCTGTGAACAATTGGGTGCTCTGTGAAAGGAGAAATGTGTTACAAGATTTCTCCACAAACACGAATATAAAAGGCCACACAGCTCAGATGCTGGCACCTGCCACCTCCCACACGTCCGTAGGGCGTATCAGGAGCGACACTTCCAGGGCAAGGGCTGCGCAGCGTTTTATTTTCGGAACCCCCCATGGCGGGAGCGGCCAGTCCTGCTGCAGGCGGAGTTTTTAGTCACCAGAGCTGACCTTCTGACACAGGTCATCACAGCCACAGGCAGAGGCTCGGGAAAGGAGCGGTTCCCGGGACGCCGGCTCCTGATGGCAGGCCCACCTCTCCAGTGCCGCCCTCGCCTCTGCCTGGCACAGGAGCTCTGGAGCTGTGGTCCCGAGTCCACGGAACGGCCCAGTCAGCCTCGTCCCTCGGTGCAAGCTGGCCTCCCTCCCTGCCTGTCCTGGGCCCGGCCACATCACTCCCTGCGTTTCTTCTTCTTCTCCGGCTCCTGGACGCTGGGCACCTTTGCTCGGGCTCGGGCATGAGGCATCCTCCTCCTCTGGCGCGCCCCTCTCTGGCCGCGGCCCCTGGGCTGCTCTTGGAGCAGGGCCCGCTCAGCTGTGCCTGGCTGCTCAGCAGCCTCTGCCCGCACCTCAGGGTGGGCCCTCTCGCGCCTCCTCCTGCTCCTCTTCCTCTCCATGCCTGGGCTCGAGGGCTCCTTCTCACCTTTCCCTGACAAAACAGCAAGGCCCCATGAGCCAGAGAATGCCACCATGGGCTCCTTTCACTCAGTCCAACTCGGGCTGAGAATGCCAGGGAGGACGCTGACCTGTGAGGACAACACGGCCGCAGCCGGCCAGGCATATCCCGTGCCCAGTGTGGGCACCAAGCTCCATCCACACGGCCCAGGACCCTAGCGAGGGCCGACTTCGGGAGGACCAGTGTGAGGACAGGGTCACAAGACCCAGGAGCAAAGGCACGGAGGAGCAGGCAGGACCAGGCTCAGGGCAGAAGGGAAGTCAGAAGGAGAAGATGCTAGGCAATGCCAGGCCCTGAATGCCAGGGCCAACAGTGTTAACACAACGTGCTGCACACAGAGAGCCATGCAGATAGTGTTTGGTGCGGGTGCAGGAACCAGGCCAAGGGCTGGCTGTAGAGAGGAGGCCACCACTCCATGGGAAATGAGTGGTCGGCATAGGTGTGGATCCCCAGGCCTTGGGGCCAAGTTAGCACAGAGAGAGTAACAAGGAAAGCCACCATCTCCCTCCTGTGCGCCCCATTCTGGCCACGGGCCCCACACCCTGCCCGGCACTGTGCATGGCCCCTCCACCGCAGACAGGCAGCTCTGGGCCTTGGGTGGTCTGCAGCAGGTGCAGGGCTGCCCCTGGTGAGGGTGTCACACGCCACCCATACTCAAGTGGCCAGAGGCCCGGAGGGAAGACAACCCCCGAAATCAAGGACCAAAGCGGAGAGGCTCAGGAGTCTCTGGAGGGTACAGGGGAGGAGCGGACGGGGATCGGATCTAAACAAGGCTGGGAGGGAGGGCAGCACACACAGCTGGCGGGAGCTGCAGACGAGGAAGGCGAGGTGGGGGCGATGCCAAGGACAGGGCATTTCTGGGACACGTGGACAGCAGGCACCCAGGACGGGGACTGGGCACTCACGCTTCAGGGGGAGACCCTGCACAACAGGTGAAGACGATGCCCTCATGGCCAACACACCCCAGGCCTACCTTCCCGCCCCCGGGCCTACCCTTCCCGCCCCCCCCGCCACCCTTCTCACCCCCCCACCACCTACCCTTCCCGCCCCCCCGCCACCCTTCTCACCCCCCCACCACCTACCCTTCCCGCCCCCCCGCCACCCTTCTCACCCCCCCACCACCTACCCTTCCCGCCCCCCCACCACCCTTCTCACCCCCCCACCACCTACCCTTCCCGCCCCTCCGCCACCCTTCCCGCCCCCCCACCTACCCTTCCTGCCCCCCCACCACCTACCCTTCACGCGCTGCAGCTGCAGCTTGAGCAGACGCTTCTGCTGCTTTGTCTTCTTTTGCCGCCTCCCTTCGAGCAGACGCCTGCAAGCCTTCTCCGGGATCTCGTCCTCAGGGAAGATGCCTGAGAACCACGGCAGAAGTCAGGGGGTTCTGGGGGCCACGGGCTTTTGGTCTGAGGCTCAATGCTTCCAGCAGGCCCCAGCCAGCGCCACCGCCCGCCAGCGTGTGTGAGAAGGTGCCCTGCTCTAACAGCCGGGGGCAGCATCGGGACCACCACAGCTGCACCGAACCAGCTCAGACTCAAGCCCGTGAGGAGACGCCAGTTCCCGGAGCACTGATAAGTTTCCAAGAACCTAAATGCCTGGGGCCAGAACTGCTCTGAACATCAGATGGTTCTGGACTTTGGAATGTCTGCATCATAGTCACCAGTTCAAGATCCCTAATCTGAAAATCCCAAATCCAGAATGTTCCAATGAGCATTTCCCTCGAGCATGCAGCACTCAGCTGTGGATTCTGCGGCATTTTGGATTTGGGGTCCGGAGAGTGACACCCAACCCATGCATCGAAGTCTACAGCCTAGAAATGCCCACGCTGGGGCACGAGGGGACTTTCCGCAACACAGCCGCCAGGTGCACACAATCCTCACGCGCCTCACTGACGCACGCTGTCCTAAAACCACAGACGACCACGCTGGCAGCACAGCCAACCCTGTCTCTACAAAGCACCGGCGTGCGCCTGTGGGCCCAGCGACTGGAGGTGGACGTGGATCGCTTGAGCCCAGATCGCTGCCGTGAGCTGCAATCACACCACTGCGCTCCATCCTGGGCGACGGAGCGAGACACTGTCTCAAAAAAGAAACAGACCCTGGACGACAGCTCATGACATGTTCCCCCGTGACGACAGACTGAGGAGCTTAACACAAGGACGGGAAGTGCAGAGGCTGGAGCCCGGGGATGTGCTGGCCTCCACCATAAAATCCCTGCAGCTGTGCCGCGGGTCTGACCTGTTTCATTAGGAAACGCTGGGGAAACGCTTACATCTCTAACCATTAGGGCCCTAGGAAATCGTCCTTCCCATCCGTAACCTGTGCCGGTTCCCTCTGCCACACGCTGCCAACGACAGATACTTGCTGCACGACAGACCAGCGGCAGCACTGTGGTCAGCGCTTGGGAGCCCCTGCGGCCAGCACCCCGTCTCACAGGCTCTAGGGGACTCCAGTGGACGCTCAAGTCTGAGAACCCCTCAGCAAAAACGACAGAAGCGAGAGCTGTGGAGCCCTGAGCCCTGCCTCCGTCCCTCAGAAACACCACCGGGCCTCTCCGCAAAGACTGCACATGCTATGACCCCTGGAACCGGTCCACGCCCATGAGGACGGAGCTCCACTTCCAAGGGGGTGCCACTGTCAGTGCCGGGCATCCTCACCTCCTGCCAGGTCCTGTAGCCTGAAAGAGTAAGACAGACACCCGCTCACCACGGCTGCGGCTTCCGCAGGAGGAGGAAAAAGCTGCCGCCAGAGGGCTTGCAGGGTCCTAGCCAGGGGAACCCCAGGGGCTGTGGAGGGCCTCGGGGTCTGAGGGGAGAGGGCCACTCCCGGGGCAGCAGGGCGGACACAGCGCCCTCAGCCACTCACTTCCGGATGACTTTGTAGAGGCGCTTCCTGTTCTGAGAAGGGGTGCTCTGGCGGCTGGCCATTTCAAACAGTCTGTTAGCAACTGCCTCGTAGTCGAACTGTTTCAGGAGACGTCGGAGGCAAGGTCAGTCACCCTCTGTGTGCTCTGAGAACGCAGAACCCCTGAGACCCAGACAGCACTTGGTCCCACTTGCAGGTTCTCCACTTGGCTCACAAGACCACAGCCCACCCTCACTGAGAGTCCTGCAGCCCTGACCCCACAGCACAGCAGGCACCTTACAAGCTGCGAGACACACATTACAGACACACACTGCTGGGCATGCACACTGGGGGACACACATGCTGTGGGGCACACGCACTAGGGGACACACGTTGGGGGACACAAACTGCAGGACGTACGCACTGGAGGACACACGCACTGCAGGACACACGCACTGGAGGACACACGCACTGGGGGACACGCACTGTGGGACACACGCACTGCGGGGCACACGCACTGGGGGACACGCACTGGGGGACACACGCACTGTGGGGCACACGCACTGGGGGACACAAACTGCGGGACACGCACTGCGGGACACATGCACTGGGGGACATGCACTGTGGGGCACACGCACTGGGGGACACAAACTGCGGGACACATGCACTGGGGGACACACGCACTGGGGGACACGCACTGCGGGACACACGCACTGGGGGACAGGCACTGCGGGACACACGCACTGGGGGACACAAACTGCGGGACACGCACTGCAGGACACACGCACTGGGGGACATGCACTGCGGGACACGCGCTGCGGGGCACACGCACTGGGGGACACACTGCGGGACACATGCACTGCGGGAAACACACTGGTGGACACAAACTGCGGGACACAAACTGCGGGACACAGGCACTGGGGGGCACACGCACTGCGGGGCACACGCACTGGGGGACATGCACTGCGGGACACGCACTGCGGGGCACACACACTGGGGGACACAAACTGCGGGACACGGGCACTGGGGGACACATGCACTGCGGGGCACACGCACTGGTGGACACAAACTGTGGGACACGCACTGCAGGACACAAACTGCGGGACACAGGCACTGGGGGACACACGCACTGCAGGACATGCACTGCGGGACACACGCACTGCAAGGCACACACACTGCAAGGCACACACACTGGGGGACACATGCACTGCAGGGCACTCGCACTGTGGGGCACACGCACTGGGGGACACAAACTGCGGGACACATGCACTGCAGGGCACACACACTGGGGACACGCACTACGGGACACACGCACTGTGGGGCACACGCACTGCGGGGCACACGCACTGGGGGACACACAAACTGTGGGACACATGCACTGTGGGACACATGCAATGTGGGGCACATGCACTGGGCGACACACAAACTGTGGGACACACGCACTGCAGGGCACATACACTGCGGGACACACACACTGTGGGGCACATGCACTGGGGGACACACCAACTGCGGGACACACGCACTGGGGGACACATGCACTGCGGGGCACACAAACTGTGGAACATACGCACTGCGGGGCACATACACTGCAGGACACACGTACTGCGGGACACGCACTGGGGGACACATGCACTGCGGGGCACATGCACTGCGGGGCACACAAACTGTGGAACACACGCACTGCGGGGCACATACACTGCGGGACACACGCACTGCAGGGCACACACACTGCAGGTGCACTATGGGGGGTGCACTGTGGGGGCTGGGGGTCCACACCCGCCAGGAGCGTGCAGCAGATTTACAAGACTAGAAGCCACACACAGACAAGGATGAAGAAAACAAGTTAATCTGATCAATATTAACCCAAGATATCCAGACTGTATTAAGTCCACAGATAATCATATTTAAAACTTAAGACATTTAGGTTACCAACATGCCTGGAGTCAGACCCCACTGGCTGAGTGGACTCCTCACTGGGACCCACAGCTGGCCACTTGGCCTGCACCGTCTCGTTTCAGCCAAGCACCCCAATGAGGGGGCTGCAGGAAATCTGGGGAGCTGCCCGTGTGTGAGGTGAGGATGGCATGAGGTGAGGCCGGCCCTGGACAGCGTGGGCCTGCCTCTGAGCTCGCCCACCCAGGACCCAGCTCCCTCTCAATGACCCCATTTGCCTGCAGGTGGGCAGGGTCGGGGCACCCATCCCTCCTTCAAGGCTAACCCCTGTGCAGGTGACTCTTCAAGCCGGTGGCTGCCATCCTCCCTCCTAACAGCCCCTCCTCTTCCGGAGCCGGCGGCTGCACAGGAAGGCAAAGGCTGAGGGCAAAGCTGCGAGCTCAGGGCACCCACCTGGAGGACGGGGCCACCGCTGTCCCTGTCGTCACCTGCTTGCTCCTCGCCAGCCTCAGGTTCAGTCTTGCAGAGGGAGCCTGGAACAAAAGGGACACTGTGAACTCCAAGACCCGCGCCCAACAGGTACCGCCCCCAACACCCGAGAACGGAGAGCCCACTCCGTGTGCCCTGTCAGAGTGCGGGCACAGGCAGGAAAGCCTGCAGCTGAAGGGACGGTGATCTCTCATCTCATATGGATCAGACAAGAGGTGCCACCTTGGGCCTGGAAAGGAAAAAAGACATCCCAGGGCAGAGGTGCTTAGATGGCCCTGAGTGGCTGTCCACAAGCTGGCACCTCGGGGAACAAAGGCTGTGGGCACCGAGGTTTCGGTCAGGCGCTCCAGCTGCCCTGGGCACTTGGGGCTTTAACGGCACTGTCTGCAGAAGAAAGGTTTCCGGGCAACAGGTGGCTGTGGGGGCAGCATGTGACAAGGGTCTGCTCTGGAGGTGGCAGCAGGCACTGGCGGACCTGCCGGGCGCCTCCTCGGCTACTGAGAGAAGGGCAAGGCAGGGACCAGGGAGACGTGCACAGAGTGGCCGGGCCAAGTGCTGGGCGCGGTGGGGAGGGGGTCTTCTGATTAGGAAGCCAAGGGGCACAGCACCCACAGCCCTGACTCAAAAGTAGACCGGGGTCCTGAGCATGGTCAAAGACACGCCCACCACAGCACCAGAATGCCACACTTAGAGCTCAGACCACCCAGGAGGCTCGGACAGGGAGGCAGCATCAAACCAGAAACGGGCCAGGCTGGACCCCATGGCTGCCCCCAGTGCCCTCCGGCAGGCAGGGAGGAGCAGGTCTACCCACCCATCCCACATCAGTCAGGTGCCCTGAGGTCTCAGGCCTGAACCCAGGCACGGTCAGTGTGGACAGAGCTCACTGTCCTGTGGGGAGACAGACCAGGAACGAGGAACGTGAGCAAGTGATTCACATCCCGTGCCACAGGGTGACGCTATGGGGAAGATTGCACAGGAGGCTGGGGGAGGCCTGACTGCGTGGGAGACTGGGGGAGGCTGGGAGGCCGGGAGGCTGGGGGAGGCTGGGGGAGGAAGGGAGAAGCCGGGAGGCTGGGGGAGGCCAGACTGCGTGGGAGACTGTAGGAGGCCAGGAGGCTGGGAGGCTGGGGGAGGCCTGACTGCATGGGAGACTGTGGGAGGCTGGGAGGCCGGGAGGCTGGGGGAGGACTGACTGCGTGGGAGACTGTGGGAGGCCGGGAGGCTAGGGAAGGACTGCGCGGGAGGCTAGGAGAGGCCCGGAGAGTGATGGGGGACAGACGGTGGGAGGAACAGGTGACTCGGCACCAAGGCAGGAGTGGGCCCAGGGGTCTGACTGAGCCAGAGGCGTGCCGGGTTAGACCGAGGAGCCCAGGGGTCCGGAGAAGGCACGGAGCACACCAGAGGCTGGGGGCTGACAGGGAAAATGACCCGTGTGCTTGCGGGTCACAGAGGTCGCTCTGGCTTCCACGCTGAGGATGGACTTTGCAGAGGGCAGAGACAAGGGGACCGGGCAGGAGGTGGCTGGAGCAACCCAGCAGGAGCCCACACTGGCTCGGCCCAGGCCAGGCGCCCAGGAGGAGCCAGGCGTGCTGTGCCCCCACCTGCGGGCGGCCTCTGGGACCTCTTCCCGGGCAGCGTGTCTCCGCGCCCACCGCCCTCCGAGGACTCATCGCTGTCTGATGCCGCGTCGTCATCCTGCGTGTCCAGTTCGTTCAGGAGGTCTTCGATGGCAAGCGGGGCCTGTTCCACAATCGTTTCAAAGATGCCTCGAGTGATGTTGTTCAAAACCAGGGAACTGAGGGGCAGAGCAGAGGCCGGCACAGGCCCGGCGCGCTGGATTCCCATGCGGAAGCAGCCGACGGCCCTGCAGTCTCTCCCCACCTGCACGGCCAGTGGCCACTCTGCGACCCGGATTCTTCCCTGGAGGGAGCGGTACCCCCAAAATGGCAGCCCCAGAGAAGAACTCAGTGAAGGAGGCAGGCCCAACCAGGCTGCCCAGCACTTACTCCTTGGTCCGGGCGGCGATTCTGCAGAAGGGGTCGATGAACTTTAGGTTCTGGTCTGCCGTGAGCTGCGGGGAAAGCCGGCAGGAGCTCAGCTCGTCCTCCACAAACACCCAGCTCTGCCGCCCCGCCGGAGCCCAGCCTCACCTCCTCGGCGCCCACTTTGCTCAGCTCCTCCAGGAAGATCTCGATGAAGTGGCTCTTCACCCCGTGGGGGGCCTGGCTGCTGGGGTGCAGGATCTCAGTGGTCAGCAGCTCCAGCAGCTGCTCGATCTGTCTGAGGAAAGAAAAAGCAAATACGACAGGCAGCCTCGCCGAGCCCCAAGCCAGTGTGTCCTCAGTCTCCGCAGTTATCCGCTCCAGTGGGAACAGCAGTGCGGGCAGGCGCCACCGTCTGCAAACATGCCAGCCTTCACGTCCACGCAGGTGAGATCAATGGTCCTGGGTCTGTTCCAGCTCAAAGCGGTCTTGCAATGAGGGAGTTACGTGAGCATCACCAGCACCAGAACATACAGCCTGAGTTTGCATCTCAGCTACAAAATGCGGCACGTGTCAACATTCAGACGGGCCTTCCCTCTGTCCTCAAGACAGCTAGCAGTGGGAAAGGCTTGGCTAAGACGCGACACTGCCTCCACCTGCCTGGTGTTCCCCTCTGCTGTCCCCACTGGGAACCACTGAGGAAGACGGGTCAGGACAGCATGGGCAGAGAAAAGTGGAGGCCCAGAAAGGGGCCGAGGACCAAGAGGAGCCTGCTGGCTTCCTGGGCCCTGCCGCACAGAGCATTCCATCCGTGACGTCCACCAGAGCTCTCCCTGGCACGGATCTGGAGACCAGACAGCCCCAGGGAACCATCTTTACCATCTAGATGCCTCTGGACCTCCTGCGGTGCTCAATAATGCAGATGCCAAACTTGGATTTGTTAACCGTGTGACCCTCAGGAAGCTCCACGGCGAGGCCTGAGATCACCCGTGACGCTCTCTAAGGCTCAGGACAAAGCAGGCACAGGCAGGTACAGCCACTGAGACCAAGAGGAAGACACACAGACGCGCGGGCCCAACTTCCCAGGCGGGGACGATGCCACGGGCACTAGCGACAGCCCGGTTACGGCTGCAGGAGATCCGAGAGGGTGGGAAGCGTGGACGCCACTGCCAGCACCGGGGTCCCGGGCACGGGGCAAGGCACCAAGGTCTCCCAAATGATTCCTGTACTGAGTTCTCAGCGACAGTGAGGAAAGTGCTCTTGCAATAAGAAGCCAAAAAAAGTTAACCGAAGTAAAATCATCCCTTTAACAGTTAATTCCGCTTACGTCACGAGCCCCCTATGGGGTCACCCACAACACTAAGTCCTAGAATGAGTAAGAGGCTCGGGGCGTCACAGTCCTGCCAGGGAACTCAAGCGTGGAAATCCCCCCAAACCAGAGGCACCACTGCCCCAAATGCACACCCACAGCCACTCCAACCTACAGAAACTCAGGCAAACACAGGCCAACTCCTGCTGATTCTTTTTTTTTTTTTTTAAAGAAACAATCTTGATTGGTGCGGTGGCTCAAGCCTGTAATCCCAGCACTTTGGGAGGCTGAGGCAGGCGGATCACGAGGCCAAGAGATTGAGACCATCCTGGCCAACACGGTGAAACCCCGTCTCTACTAAAAATACAAAAATTAGCTGGATGTCGTGGCAGGTGTCTGTAATCCCAGCTACTCGGGAGGCTGAGGCAGAAGAATCGCTTGAATCTGGGAGGCGGAGGTTGCAGTGAGCAGAGATCACACCGTTGCACTCCATTCTGGTGACAGAGCAAGACTCCGTCTCAAAAAAAAAAAAAAAACCCCAAAAAGACAATCTCACTCTTATCACCTAGGCTAGCGCAGTGGGTCAGTCATGGATGACTGCAGCCTCAAATTCCTGGGTTCAAGGGATCCCCTTGCCCCACTATAACCAGCCTGTTCATTCTTTTTTTTTTTCCGTATTTTTAGTAGAGAAAGCGTTTCACAGTGTTAGCCAGGATCATCTCAATCTCCTGACCTCGTGATCTGCCGCCTCAGCCTTCCAGAGTGCTAGGATTACAGGTGTGAACCACCAGGCCCAGCCTTGCTAATTTTTTTGTTTTTATTTTTTATCAGCTATCATGGTGAGTGCAGTGGCATCATCTTAGCTAAGTTGTAGCCTCCACCTCTGGGTTCAAGTGATCCTCCCACCTCAGCCTCCCAAGCAGCTGGGACTCCAGGTGCACACCACCAGACCCAGCTATTCGTGACAAGGAATTAAAGGTGTGAGTCACCACGCCTGGCCCTGATACTTTTTTAGAAGGGAAGAGGAAAAGAAGGCTGGGGCAGCCAGGTGCAGTGGCTCATGCCTATAATCCCAGCACTCTGGGAGGCCGAAGCAGGCGGATCACCTGAGGTCTGGAGTTTGAGAACAGCCTGACCAACATGGAGAAACCCCATCTCTACTAAAATTAGCTGGGCGTGGTGGCACATGCCTGTTATCCCAGCTACTCAGGAGGCTGAGGCAGAAGAATCGCTCGAACCTGGGAGGCAGAGGTTGCGGTGAGCTGAGATCATACCATTGTACTCCAGCCTGGGCAACAAGAGCAAAACTCCATGTCAAAAAAAAAAAAAAAAAAAAAATGGCTGGGGCAAGGATGTGTGAACTTCACAACCCTAAAGACAGCAATGCCTTACACTAACTCAGGCCATAAGCTATGGTCTCTGGTCTAACATCTATGTGACATTTGGGTTCTAGTTTTCATCCTCAGATACTCAAAATCAACTCCTTGAACATATAAATTACAAATCAATTCTGAATGTATTTTTCTAAACCCTTCCTCCCCCCGCCAAAAAAAGGCCACAGGGCAGAATGCGGACAGATGTCTTTGATGGACTGTAGTGAAAAGGAGTGTGCACCTTTACTTTTGTAAACACACATGCATACACAAGAGGGCCGTGGCAGGGTCAGATGGAACATTTTCATTAACATTGGAGTTTACATTACTGTTTTTTCTTGAGACAAAGTCTGGCTCTGTTGCCCAGGCTGGACTGCAGTGGCACGTTCTCAGCTCACTGCAGCCTTCAGCTTCCAGGTTCAAGGGATGCTTGTGCCTCAGCCTCCCTAGCAGCTGGGATTATAGGCACCCCCCCAACACACCCAGCTAATTTTTGTGTATTTAGTAGAGATGGGGTCTCACCGTGTTGGCCAGGCTGGTCTTGGACTCCTGCCTCGGCCTCCCAAAGCGCTGGGATTACAGGCGTGAGCCGCTGCGCCCACCCTGGAGCCTGCACTCACTTTGTAATGTTTGGCCAGGAGCAGTGGCTCACATCTGTCATCACACTTTGGGAGGCTGAGGCAGGAGGATCACTTGGGCCCAGGAGTTGGCCCCATCTCCATAAAAAAAACAAAATAAATTATAAATAAAATAATGTTTCCTAAAGTTTTGAGGTTTTTTTTTTTTTCTTTTTTAGAGATGGAGTCTCACTCTGTCGCCAGGCTGGAGTACAGTGCCACAATCTTAGCTCACCACAAGCTCCGCCTCCTGGGTTCAAGCCATTCTCCTGCCTCAGCCTTCCTAGTAGCTGGGACTATAGGTGCACACCACCATGCCCAGCTAATTTTTGTATTTTTAGTAGAGACAGGGTTTCACTATGTTGGCCAGGCTGGTCTCAAACTCCAAACCTTGTGATCCACCTGCCTCGGACTCCCAAAGTACTGGGATTACAAACATGAGCCACCACGCCCAGCCTAGGTTTTGAGTTTTTTATATTGAGTATGCATCACTCATTTTTAAAAAAACTACAAAGAAATCTAAAATTTTTAAATTAATTTTAAAAACTTTAAAATGTTAACACTTAGAAACTCATTTTGTATTGTAAAACTCAGCCTCCTCTGAAGGTTTAGAAAATGCTGCCCTTAACTTGGATCAAGAGGCTCGGGTGTGCCAGGCTGGCGGCAGGGGTCAGATCTCTGCCTACGCCCCTCGGTCTCTGGGAGCAGGGGCTGGCGGCAGGCAGAGACAGAAGCGGCAACACTGCCGGGATGGGAGTCTGCCCCCGCCCAGCTTGGCACCCGCAGGTGCCCACGGTTAGACAGAACACGCAGGGCCCAGGCCACCCCACCTCAGGCGCTGCTGCTGAAAGTGAAAAGCCTAGACAAGTTACATAGTTTTAGAATTAGGAGCAATTAACACTGCTTACAACTTGGGAGGACTAGAAGACAGACTGCTTGAGCCCAAGAGTTTGAGACCAGCCTGGACAACAGGACAGAATTCGTCTCTACCAAAAAAGACACAAAAACTATGGGACTGTGGTGCACATCTGCAGTCCCAGCCACTCGGGAGGCTGAGGCAGGAGATCACTTGAGTCAAGGTTGAGCCGAGATCACGTCACTGCACTCCAGCCCAGGCAACAGTGAGACCTACTTCAAAATCACAAAAAGCACTGCTAACAGAGCTGAGCACGCCGTGTTTTTCTAAGAAGCTCCTTGGCTGGACACCCTTTCATGAGAGGACTCCCTTCTGACTCCCAGTGAGAACTGACCTTCCAGCCTGGGGATGAACAGCACCCTTTCCACAAACACACAAACTAATCTTTATTTTAAAAAATGTCTTCACTCTAAGCACCATTGGGGCATGCTTTAATGGAAAGGCTGACATCTCCTTATGACAAAAAATCAAAAGACAAACACACGACCGCGTCCCCAAGAACAGCGTCCCCCGAGACCAGGCCCGCCGTGCACCCACCTTTCTTCCCAGCCTTGCATCTTCAGAACCTTCAAGGACTCGTTCAGGACCATCCGCATGAGCTTTAGACACAGAAGGAGGTTCGTGTTAACAGAAGCCCAGCCCGACTTCACCAGACCACCCTTCCCCATGTACTAGGAGCCACTGGAGGATGAGGCCACGGCCGTGGTCACCTCTGCCATCCCCAAGCATACCGCTGGACCCCCAGAGCTGCTGACAGACGGATGCCAAGCCTCACCCCCTGAATAAAGCTCCGAGTTTGCCCCACAATGCCCCTGCCCCTCCATGGGGCTCAACACCATTGCAGCTGTCCCCGCTTTAGGCTACTGATCAGCATGGCCACACGCCCACAGAAGGGTCTCAGCCACAGTCAATAGTAGCAAAGGACACGCAGACCCCCAGGACCCCCGATGACAGAGCACAGCCCAGCAGCCACGACACTGCTCTTGCAGGCATGGGAGGCCACCCCCGGTGCCCTGGCGGCTGTCTCACCATGTACAATGTACCCAGGCGCGGCCTGGCTCTGCCCCCAGCTGCCCCCACCCCCGCGCCCTGGCGGCTGCCTCACCATGTAGAACTTGTCCAGGCGCAGCCTGTCGATGCCCGTCCACTCGCGGTTCATGGTCTGCCAGAAGGCCTGCAGGAACAGGTGCTCTGGAGGGGAAGAGCCGGAAGAGAACCACTGAGGAGCGCAAAGCCACTCTGGGAAGTGAGGCAAGAACACGCAGGAACCCCTTCTTTACATATGCACCCACAGACGCCAGCGTCTCACACAAGCACCCACAGACACCAGCGTCTCACACAAGCACCCACAGACGCCGGCGTCTCACACAAGCACCCACAGACACCAGCATCTCACACAAGCACCCACAGACGCCAGCGTCTCACACAAGCACCCACAGACGCCAGCGTCTCACACAAGCACCCACAGACGCCGGCGTCTCACACAAGCACCCACAGACACCGGCATCTCACACAAGCACCCACAGACACCAGCGTCCCACACCTGCTGAGCCCGCAGACACCAGCTGGCGCTCTCTTGCTCTAAGGTGCTCCTTGCTTTGGATTTGAGAACGCAAACCTCCTGCGTCTGGTGGCTCTGAGGTGTCTGTGATGCTCTGAGGTTCTGACATCTACAAATGTAGCCAACCATGGCAGAGCATACTCACGTGCCTCCGTGGTCTGAAAAGCATGAATGAGCTGGGAAATGGTCCTTCCTAATTCTTCCTGTGCAGGAAACAACAAAAACCCCCTCAGCCCTGAAGCTCACAATAACACACACACAGCCACGCACTCACCCACTCACTCACTCACTCATCACAGAGTCGGCTTCCAGGGGATCTCGGCTCAGTGGACTGGAGGTTTCACCCTACTGCAAAAGACTCCCTCTACAGCCGGGGTCAACAGCCTCTCACACGACCACGGCAGGCACTGCCCTCCTAACAGGGGCTGTGCCCTAAGCAACAGAGAGTCATGGTCAACAGAGAGTCGTGGGAGAGCAGAAGGGAGCCTTGGGACTGGCAGCCCCCAACCACCAGGAGGAGGAGAGCTGCACGACCCCAGAGATCACCCACCATCTGCCTGCATCACCGTGCCATGCGGCACCCAGGGCACTTGCTAAGACACATTTCACAGCCCCCCTTGATAATCCAATGGGCATGGAACATGGCCCAGGAATCTGAATTTAACTAAGCACCTCACCATCCAGGCGATTTTGAAGGAGACCCCAAAATTCACAATTTGAGAAACAAAGTTTGGAAAAGGCTAGTGGGAGAAGTGCTTGTCTCAGGAGACTTGATTCAGCCCACTGGCTTCCACTATTTCAGAACTTGTTTGCAACCCAGGACCAACAGAAAACCCAGTTTTCACCCGCAGAGCCAGTGCTGCTACAGCGCACAACTCAGTCAGTCACGTCCTCAGCAAGCGTACGACTCACTCTAACCAAAGGCCCACACCCACCAGCCATGCAGAACCGAGCATCAAGGCTACACGACCTCCCCCAGGGTCCTCGGCCGTATTAAAACCGGGTGGAGGAGATGCCAATCCACCCTCCCCCGCTGCTTCTGCACCCTCCTGTGCTGCTCACCCCACTCACCTGGAGGAGCGGCTTGTCCTGCATCCACATGCAATAGAACAGTCCTTTCCACACTTTCAGCAGCTCGTCGTGAGTAAAACCATCTGCATCAAAACAGCAACATTTGAGTGCCAGAAAGGAAGTCACAGAAATGTGACTGTCTGGATGAGACCAAAATCCCACTTACAGTAAAGGCAGTGGGGGGCAGAATCTGACCCTCCCTTCAAACAATCCTTCTAACCCAAAACCCGATGTGACTGTGGCTGTGCGGCTCCTCCAGGTAACTGTCACTTCATGTGCTCAGTGAAACTGACTGAGAATCTACAAGGTATCAGGCAAGGTACTCCATTTTGGAAATTCAAAATTGCGAATCTCGACCATTTCCTAAGCTGGAGAGTGGCCACATAGGTTAATGTGTTGGTGATAATTCATCCAGCATTACACTGAGGGTTTCTGCACTTTTTTGTAACATATCTCAAATGTTAAAAGAAGAAAATTAACTCAGGCATTCAGACTAGCAAGGGAAACAGATATAAAATTACTCAGGCCAGGTGCGGTGGTTCATGCCTGTAATCCCAGCACTTTGGAATTGAGTGCTGAGGCGGGATCACTTGAGGCCAGGAGTTCAAGACCAGCTTGGGCAACATAGGAAGACCCCAATTTGTACAAAAAATACAAAACTTAGCTGGTCCTGGTGGCACAGCACCTGCTGTCCCGGCCACTGGGGAGGCTGAGATGGCAGGCTCACCTGAGCCTGGGAGGTAGAGGCTGCAGTGAGCCGTGACCCTGCATGACAGAGTGACGTCTTACTCAGAAAAACAATTTTTAAAAATGCGAAACGTTACTCAGTTGACATTCATTGAAGTCCTGCGTGTCTGGCAACCTGTTCCTGGAGCAGGGGTTCACAGGCTGAGTGTGGGCAGCAGAGGCACTTCAACAGCTTCCTAGAGCAGACGGCGGGTCCTGATTTCGCAGGGCTGGGACCCTAAAATTTGCATCTCTTTCTTCTCTTTTTTAATGGAAATGGGGTCTTGCTATGTTGCCAGGTTGGACTGCTGGGCTCTTGTGATCCTCCCACCTCAGCATCCCAAGTAGCTGGGATTACAGGCTTGGGCCACGGCGCCCAGCACAGAATGTGCATTTCTAACAGATGTCCGGGGGATGCTACCGCTGATGGGGGGCCACGCTCGGAGAACCGCGGGTACCACGAGCACAAACTGCACACAGTGAGAAATGCTTCCATGAGGGAAAAACGCTGGGTGCCCAAACAGCAAGGCAGCAGGAGTACCCGGTCTACTGGAGGGAGGGACGTCTGAGCTAGGACAGGAGTCAGGGGGCTGGGGAGGAGCGTCCTCGCAGAGGGACCAGACGTCACCGCACTATGAGGGAAAGCGGCCGCGAGCGCCGGGGGCAGGCCGAGAGCCGGTAGCAGCGGGAACAGGCCCGTGGGCCCCGCCTACCCGGCCCGGCCACGTGGGTGTTCCACAAAGCTCGGAGGGCCCCTAGCCCCGGCCGCCGCCGCTGGCACCCGCAACAACCCCAGCCGCCCACACCCATGCCAACCTGCCGCCCGTTGAGTCCTGGCGACGATGTATTTCCGGAGCTTCCTCACCGCCCGGTCTCGGGTCACCTGCTCGTTCCCCGCCAGGCGCTGAGCCAGCTGAATCTCAGGCGGGAGCTGCACGCGCGAAACCATGACGCTGGCGGCCAACAGGCCCTGCCTCTCACTCGCCGGTTCCAGCACACCGAACACACGCCGCCTGCGCCCGCCTCTTCCTGGCCCGGCGCGCGGCGTGACGTCACACGCCCGCGACACTGCCCAGGCGCACGCCATCGCCGCTCAGTGGCCGAGCTGCGCAACTGCAGCCCCCGGAGGCCGAAGGCGGCAGAGAGGGAACGCGCTCCCTGCCTGTGCGCATGCGCGGAACCATCGCTGGCGCGCGCCTGTGTCTCGTGGAGGGTTGTGGTTGATCGGGGTCAGGAGGCAATGCTCTGTTGTTTTTTAATCTCATTTTATTCATAAGCCCACTTGTATTTTTTTCCTGAGACAGGGTCTCGCTCTGTGGCCCAGACTGGAGTGCAGTGGTGCGATCTCGGCTCACTGCAGCCTCTGCCTCCCGGGCTCCGGGGATCCTCCAGCAGCAGCCTCCAGAGATGCTGGGACCACAGGCGCCACCGCGCGCGGCTCGAAACTTTATTTTTAAAATGCTGGATTTGGCCTAGGACCATAGTTTGCCATCCTCTGATGTAGAAAAATGTTCTTTATTTTTAGAAATAATTGCTGAACTCTTTGGTAAAGGTGACGTGTCATGACGTCTGGAAATTCGTTCTGCCACAAAGTAAATTACACGCACACGTGTGTATGCAGTAATCAACTACGGCAAACTGTTAACAGCTGTGGAGTCCAGCGGCAGGAACACAGGTCTCCAGTGACCTGTCTTCTGACTTCGTCTACGTTTGAAATTTTTCATAAAGAGTTGGAAGGCCGGCACAGTGGCTCATGCCTGTAATCCCAGCACTTGGGGAGGCCGAGATGGGCGCATCACCTGGATCAGGAGTTGGAGACCAGCCTGGCCAACATGGTGAAACCCCGTCTCTACTAAAAATACAAAAATTAGCCGGGCGTGGGGCGGGCACCTGTAATCCCAGCTACTCAGGAGGCTGAGGCAGGAGAATCGCTTGAACCTGGGAGGCAGAGTTTGCAGTGAGCCGAGATGGGGCCACTGCACTCCAGCCTGGGCAACAGAGCGCGACTCTCTCCCTCCCCCCACTGAAGAAAAGAGTCTGATGCGAATTTGGGGAATGCATGTGTTTCCCAGTCACGCCCACTCTCACGGCAGCTCCTAACAGCAGTGGTTTTTGTCGGTTGTATCTGCCCTGCACTCAGTGCCTGGAGGGTGCGACTGGAGAAGCAGCTGTGAATCGCTCCCTGGGCCTAGGTTAGCGACAGAAGCTGCACAATGATGCCGCGTGATAAAGACAGACCGACATCTCTCCACTCCACGCGGCATCACGCTGATCTACGTCCTGTCCTGAGGTCGTCCCACTTGTGTTTCGTTGTCTAGAAGGTAGAAAATTCCATGTTTCTGGGTCCTGGGTGTTCTCGGCCTTGGTCTTTTTTTTTTTTTTTTTTTTGAGATGGAGTCTCGCTCTGTCACCCAGGCTGGAGTGCAGTGGCAAAATCTCTGCTCACTGCAACCTCCACCTCCCAGATTCAAGCGATTCTCCTGCCTCAGCCTCCTAAGTAGCTAGGATAACAGGTGCGTGTCACCACACCCGGCTAATTTTTTGTATTTTTAGTAGAGACGGGATTTCACCATGTTAACCACGATGGTCTTGATCTCCTGACCTTGTGATCCATCTGCCTTGGCCTCCCTAAGTGCTGGGATTACAGGTGTGAGCCACCGCGCCTGGCCCAGCCTTGGTGTTTCAACTCTAGGCTCAACTTGATGGGAACAGATAGGTCCAAGGGCGTGTGTGATGTCATTAAAGCCAAATTTTGTTTCTGTGCTGAAAAATATATATTGGCCTGGACAACATGGCAAAACCCTGTCTCTACAAAAAAATACAAAAAGTAGCCGAGTGTGGTGGTGCCTGCCTGTAGTTCCAGCTTTTGGCTGGGAGGGGGTGTGGGTGGAGGCAGGAGGATTGCTTTTGGTCCGGAGCTGCAGGCTGCAGTGAGCTGAGATCACGCCACTGCACTCCAGCCTAGGCAACAGAGCAAGACTCTGCCTCCCAAAATAAAAATATATATACTATGCGATGTACAGGGAAGACGTCCCTTTCCTGTGGGTCCTAACCACTAACTGGGTGGCTTAAAATGACAGTAGTTTATTCTCTCACAGCTCTGGAGGCCAGAGGGCTGAGACCAAGGTGTCTGCAGGGACATGTTCCTCTGAAGCCTCCAGGGGAGGGTCCTTCCTGCCGCCTCCAGCTCCTGGCGGCTCCCAGTGCTCCCCCACCCCCTCCTCGCTCCCCACATCTCCCCAGGCTCTGCCTCCACCTTCTCGCGGCCCCTCCCTGTGTGTGTCTTCACAAGTGTTCTTCCCATCTCCGTGGCCTCTCCTTTTCTTCTTCTTCTTCGTTTTTATTTATTTTTTTTGTTAAGACAGAGTCTCCCCCGGGCGCGGTGGCTCATGCCTGTAATCCGAGCCCTTTGAGAGGCCGAGGTGGGCAGATCACGAGGTCAAGAGATCGAGACCATCCTGGCCAACATGATGACACCCCATCTTTATTAAAAATACAAAAATTAGCTGGGCGTGGTGGCACGTGCCTGTAGTCCCAGCTACTCGGGAGGCTGAGGTGGAAGGATCACTTGAACCTGGGAGGTGGAGGTTTCAGTGAGCCGAGACTGCGCCACTGCACTCCAGCCTGGCAACAGAGCAAGACTCCGTCTCAGAAAAAAAAAAAAAAAAATTCTCGCTCTGTCGCCAGGGTTCAGGCGGTTTCTGCCCTCTTCTTATGAGGACGCCAGTCAGTGGCCTTAGGCCTGCTTTAATCCACTGTGACCTCATGTTAACTAACCATGCCTGGAAAGACCTGTTTTCCAAATTAAGGCCACATTCCGAGGTTCCAGCAGACGTGACTTTCTAGGGGACAAGCACGAATGGGAAGCGGCCCTGCACACACACAGTGGGTACATCCTGCACACAGCGGGCATGTGGTGCACACAGTGGGTATGTCACACACACAGTGGGTACGTCACACACACAGTGGGTACATCCCGCACACAGCGGGCATGTGGTGCACACAGTGGGTATGTCACACACACAGTGGGTACGTCACACATAGTGGGCATGTGGTGCACACAGTGGGTACGTCACACATACAGTGGGTACATCACACACACAGTGGGTATGTCACACACAGTGGGTACATCACACACACAGTGGGTACATCACACACACAGTGGGTATGTCACACACAGTGGGTACGTCACACATACAGTGGGCATGTGGTGCACACAGTGGGTACGTCACACACACAGTGGGTACGTCACACACACAGTGGGTACGTCACACACACAGTGGGTATGTCACACACAGTGGATACATCACACACACAGTGGGCATGTGGTGCACACAGTGGGTATGTCGCACACAGTGGGCATGTCACACACACAGTGGGTACATCCCACACACAGTGGGCATGTGGCACACACAGTGGGTATGTCACACACACAGTGGGTACATCCCACACACAGTGGGCATGTGGCACACACAGTGGGTATGTCACACACAGTGGGTACATCCCGCACACAGCAGGCATGTGGCGCACAGTAGGTGAGTCTCACCCTGATGCTAAGAACAGGGTGGGAGGGACTCAGCGGTGCTAGGAGGGTGAGGTTGTGCGTCGGGAGCACCCCCCAACAGCAGGCTCAAGATGCCAGGCTTCAGACGGAAAGGACGTGGAGGTGGTCTCTAAAAATAGGGAAGACTAAGCTTGGAAATAGAATAAAGTGACTTAAAAAAAATCTCTTCTCCTGGCATCACCTGTTGAAGGCAGAAACACAGACCCTCTATAGTGTAACTCCCCCACCGTTTTTTTTTTTGAGACAGACTCTCACTCTGTCGCCCAGGCTGGAGTACAGTGGCGCAATCTCAGCTCACTGTAACCTCCCCCTCCCTGGTCCAGGTAGCTCCTGCTCGGCCTCCCAAGTAGCTGCAACCACAGGTGCCCGCCACCACGTCCGGCGAATTTTTGTATTTTTAGTAGATACGGGGTTTCGCCATGTTGCCTGGCTAGTCTCGAACTCCTGACCTCAAGTGATCTGCCCACCCCCCACTCGGCCTCCCACACTGCTGGGATTACAGGTGTGAGCCACCTCGACTGGCTACAGTGTAACCCATTTCTTTTACTGAGACGGAGTCTTGCTTTGTCACCAGGCTGGAGTGCAGTGGCATGATATCGGCTCACTGCAACCTCTGCTTCTCAGGTTCAAGCAATTTCCCTGCCTCAGCCTCCCAAGTAGCTGGGACTACAGGTGCGTGTTACCAGACCCAGCTAATTTTAGTAGAGACAGGATTTCACCATGTTGGCCAGGATGGTCTCGATCTCCTGACCTTGTGATCCGTCCGCCTTGGCCTCCTAAAGTACTGGGATTACAGGTGTGAGCCACGCACCCGTCCAGTGTAACCCATTTCTGACTGAAAGTCACACCAGGGCTCAACCTCTCTTTCACTGTATTTTCTCTTTTTTCCCCTGGGGTAGAGGTGGAGACAAGAAAATATGACCTAGTTTTTAATGAATATTAAAGACCATAATTTCAAATTTTTAAATGGCCCATGCCTGCTTATACCCCAGCCCTGCTGGCAGCTGATTAGATGGTGCCTCCCCAGATTAAGAGCGGGTCCGCTTTCTCAGCCCACTGACTCAAACGTTCATCTCCCTTGGCAGCACCGTCACGGACACACCCAGGGTCGATACATTACATCCTTCAACCCAATCAAGTTGACACTCCGTATTAACCATCACAGATGGGGTCTCATTACTTTGCCCAGCCTGGTCTTGAACTCCTGAGTTCAAGCAATCCTCCCACCTTGGCCCCCACAAAGTCCTGGGATTACAGACACGAGCCACTGTGCCTGGCCACCACTGTTCGTTTTGCTGATTGGTGATATGCTCTCGATAACCACAAGACAAGGACTTAGCCACAGCCTCATCTACTGTGGGTCAAACATTGCATAAACATGTCATCAGAGGCATTTGAACCAGAGCGACACCATCTTGAATACGAGCTGGGTAAAACGAGGCTGAGACCTACTGGGCTGCATTCCCAGGTTAAGGCATTCTATGTCACAGGACGAGATAGAAGGTCGGTACAAAATACAGGCCATGAAGACCTTGCTGATAAAACAGGTTGCAGTAAAGAAGCCAGCCCAAGCCCACCAAAGCCCAGATGACCAGGAGAGTGACCTCAGGTCGTCCTCACTGCGACACTCCCACAGGCACCATGACAGGTTACAAATGCCATGGCAATGGCAGGAAGTTACCCTATATGGTCTGTAAAGGGGAGGCATGAATAACCCACCCCTTATTTAGCATATCATCAAGAAATAACCATAAAAATGGGCACCCAGCAGCCCCCAGGGCCGCTCTGTCTATGCAGCAGCCATTCTCTTATTCCTTCACCTTCTTCATAAACTTGCTTTCATTTTAGTCTGTGGACTCGCCCTGAATTCTTTCCTGCGCGAGACCCAAGAACCCTCTCTTGGGGTCCGGATGGGGAACCCCTCCTGGAACAATGTCGGGCAGGGCCACGCTCTGAGAAGCTTATCCAGTTTCTGGTCTGGTCCTGCTTAGTCATCCTACGGCGGGACTTAGTCACACACGGAGGTGTTGGCACCGCAGCCCCGTGGCCTAGCCCCGAGCGCGCTGCGCACCTGCCGCCGACGAGGTGTCCGTCCCAGAGCCTGCGCAGGACGAGAGTTTGATGACACACCTGCCACCATCTTGTGCTTGTGTGTTTTGAACGCTGCTGAAGACCTGAGTTCCGAGCACTTTTCCTTGTATCGTGTCCAAGAGGCAAGTGCCCCGTGGCCTCCGTCCCCTGGCTCACGCGGTGTCTCCTTCATTTTCTGTCTCTTCTCCCCATCCTTGCAGTAGGGGCTTCTCAACAGCAAAAGCGGACATGTGAAAGGGGTGCGTAAGGCGCACAGCCAGATGTGAGGGTGAACAGTTCGCGCCCGGTCTCAGGCCTGTTTCCTTGGAAGCCACTGGCTTTTGCGACATCCTCACAGAGAAATGTGGAGAGCACCGGAATTCACGTTGCCAGGACGTGACCTCAGTAGAAATCTGCGGGGCTTTGGATCTACCCGCAGGTCTTGGAAGAAGGCAGGGCAGCAGTGGTTAAGAAAGACAGCTGCAGCACAGGCTCGGCAAACGGGAGGGACCTGAGGCCCGCGGGGACATCCTGCAGCACAGGCTCGGCAAACGGGAGGGACCTGAGGCCCGCGGGGACATCCTGCAGCACAGGCTCGGCAAACGGGAGGGACCTGAGGCCCGCGGGGACATCCTGCAGCAGAGGCTCGGCAAACGGGAGGGACCTGAGGCCCGCGGGGACATCCTGCAGCAGAAGCTCGGCAAACGGGAGGGACCTGAGGCCCGCGGGGACATCCTGCAGCACAGGCTCGGCAAACGGGAGGGACCTGAGGCCCGCGGGGACATCCTGCAGCACAGGCTCGGCAAACGGGAGGGACCTGAGGCCCGCGGGGACATCCTGCAGCAGAGGCTCGGCAAACGGGAGGGACCTGAGGCCCGTGGGGACATCCTCCAGCACAGGCTCGGCAAACGGGAGGGACCTGAGGCCTGCGGGGACATCCTGCAGCAGAGCGGTTTTGACCTCCTAGCCCAGCAAGCCAGTGCTCCCCGGCAGCGCCGCCTGCAGGTTCATCAACAGGGTGCCGGGATGGGGCCCAGGAGCCCTCCCACAGCACCTGGAGCCCACAGCCCCCATCACCTACTGCATGGGCTGAGACCCTCTGATGTCTAGAATTTAATTAGCAACAAATCCTCATGATGCCACTTTTGCATGATGGAAACACAAGCAACTGACTGGAAGCAGGAACAGGTGCGTGAGTCACTGTGTTAGTACTCAGTGTGAGTATTAACAGGAAGCCCAGAACCCCCAGGACGCCTGGATCAGCGTGTGGAGGAGGAAGCACACGGAAAAAACTCCCTCAATCAAACAGACTTCGGTTCTACCGACCCTGGCAAAACCCAAGATTTCAAAAGTGAGATTCTGAAGTAGTTTGAGTTTCAAACTTTGCTCCTTCTGAATACAGATTTCAAATGTAAGTGACGTTCACAGTCTCCGAGGTGGCCCTAACTCCTGTAAGTGACGTTCACAGTCTCCGAGGTGGCCCTAACTCCTGTAAGTGACGTTCACAGTCTCCGAGGTGGCCCTAACTCCTGTAAGTCCTTCCTTCCTTTCTTCCCATGGAAGGGAGACGCGGAGGCAGAACTGATGTGGAGACTGTGCCCGGGCCGAAGCTGAGGACGGCAGGACACACTTCCACGTTGCCTTGGGAGTGCTGTTTGTCACACGGGCTTTTTTTGTTTTTGTTTTAGAGACCGAGTTTCACTCTTGTTGCCCAGGCTGGAGTGCAATGGTGCGATCTCTGCTCACTGCAACCTCCACCTCCCAGGTTCAAGCGATTCTCTCGCCTCAGCCTCCCTAGTAGCTGGGACTACAGGCACCCGACACCACGCCTGGCTAATTGTTTTTGTATTTTTAGTAGAGACAGGGGTTCCATCATGTTGGCCAGGCTGGTCTCCAACTCCTGACCTCAGGTGATTTGCCCACCTCGGCCTCCCAAAGTGCTGGGATTACAGGCGTGAGCCACCGTGCCAGCCTATTTTTTTGTATTTTTAGTAGAAACAGGCTATGTAGAAGCTGGCCGTGTTGGCCAGACTGGTCTCGATCTCCTGGCTTCCAGTGATCCACTCACCTCGGTCTACCAAAGTGCTGGGATTACAGGAGTGAGCCACGGCACCCGGCCGACAGGCAGGTGTTTAAAGGCAAAAGGGGGACAAGGAGCAGGCTGATACAAAGTTGCCTATTAGGAAGTCTCACTGGTTTACAGAAATAATATTGATTAGTGATTGGCTATACATTGTATGGATTACGGTGTCCAGTGCGCAGCAGCGTTAGGTTCACTTGTGGTGAGAGGAAGCAGTCTCCAGAGACGGTGAGCAGCTCCAGAAGAAACAGCATGTGATTGCTGCCTCATTCTCATTCCTCTCTGGGCCCCATAACTTCAAAGGGTGCACTTTCCTCAGATAAGAACTATGCTAATTGTTTTCTTTCTCAAAGTGGGGAGGCAAGGTATTTGGTCTTTTTCCCTTGCCTTCAGTAAAATGAAAAACTCTGGCACCAGAGAATGGGAGGAGCCGGGCATGGTGGCTCATGCCTGTCATCCCGGCGCTCTGGGAGCCGGGTGTGCTGGCTCACGCCTGTCATCCTGGCGCTCTGGGAGCCAGGCATGGTGGCTCATGCTTGTAATCCCAATGCTCTGGGAGCCGGGCGTGGTGGCTCACACCTGTAATCCTGGCGCTCTGGGAGCCGGGCGTGGTGGCTCACGCCTGTCATCCTGGCACTTTGAGAGCTGGGTGTGGTGGCTCACGCCTGTAATCCTGATGCTCTGGGAGGCCGGGGTGGAACCGCCCGACAGGTTCTTCCGGCTCGCTGCACAAAGACCACGGCTTTGCAGTAAAGAACGTTAAGTGATGCAAGGCCGGCCAGGCCACAGGGAGATGGAGTTATTACTCAAATCAATCTTACTGAAGTCCTGTGGCTTAGGGTTTTTCAAAGGCAGTTTGGAGGAAGGGGATGGGTGGCGAGGCAATACAGGCCTGCTGCTGACTGGGTGGATCGGGGATGAAATCGTGGGAAGCTGTCCTCCTGCACTGAGCTGCTTCTAGCTGGCGCCACAGGTGCTGTGGTTGGTGGGCCCAGGCAGAGCCATGGGACTCAGACATGCTGAAAACCCGCACAGCTATCTCAAAAGGCCAGTCTACCGTAGCCACGTTATCCGCAGGACTAACTGGGGAGCTTGCCGTCTTGTGACCTCTAGAACAATGGCTGGGAATTGCTCGTCTGCACCTTCGCCGAATTCAGGCTCCTCGCCTTCTCCTAGCCTCATGAGCTTTGCAAAGGTGGCTGAATTTTAGGGAAGGGCCAGTATCCTCTTAACTGTCAACTAAATGTCTGCCAAAGTGAGCTCAGCCCAAGCGCAGGAATACTCAAGGCAGCCTAGAGGCTAAAGGCCCCAGCAGGGGTGGACACAACAGATCTCTGCACTGCCACCATCTTCTCACGGACACAATTTTTGCAAAGGTGGTTTCAGAGGCAGGAGGATTGCTTGGGTCTAGGAGTTTAAGGTTAGCCTGGGCAACATAGTGAGACCTCCATCTCTACAAAAAAATTAAAAATTAGCCAGGCATGGTGGTGCACACCTGTAGCCCCAGCTACTCAAGAGGCTGAGGTGGGAAGATGGCTTGAACCTGGGAGGTCCAGGCTGCAGTGAGCTGTGATCACGCCACTGAACTCCAGCATGGGCAACAGAGTCAGACCCTGTCTCAAAAAAACAAACAAACAACAACAAAAAAAAACAATTCCAGGGCTTTTGATTGAAAAAGTCATACAAATTATAGGTTGACTTTTATTAGTGTAGTAACACAACGGTGTAATAACAACACCGACAATTTACCCTGGAGCTCAGACACTGTCCCGTGCTTTCTGTACTTATGAATTCACTTAGTCCTTTTTAAAAAAAATTGAGGCTGGTTATTAGCATTGTCCCCGCAGAGAGGCACAGAGGGCTTCAGCCATTAGTCCTTCACCACACAGCAGGGGAAAGGAGGCTGGGTCCACACTCAGGCAGCTGCGCTCCAGCACCTGCCCTCCAAGATGGTTTGAAACATCGCTTGCACCGGACCCGCGGCACTAAGGCAGCTTTGACGTCGTGAGACAATGAACACAAACAGAAAACGGCCAGACCAAACGTGAGAGAGAGCTCTGAACCACAGCGACCGTCCAGAGGCCAGACCACAAGCTGCCGCTAGCCAGAAGCTTTCTGCACAGGTTCTGGACAGAAATCAAGTCACAGCCAAGCTTCATCAGAAACAGAGTTATAGTCTGGATGCGGGGGCTCACGCCTGTAATCCCAGCACTTTGAGAGGCTGAGGTGGGTGGATCGCCTGAGGTCAGGAGTTTAAGACCAGCCTGGCCAACATGGTGAAACCCCATCTCTGTACAACAGTTAGCCGGGCATGGTGGCACACACCTGTAATCCCAGCTACTCGGGAGGCTGAGGCAGGAGAATTGCTTGAACCTGGGGCGGGGGGTGGGCAGTGAGCCGAGATTGTGCCATTGCACTCCAGCCTGGGCAACAAGAGTGAAACTGTGTCTCAGAAAAAAAAAAAAAAACCTGCTGTAACAAAGGTCAAAAGCGGCACTCCCAGCACTTTGGGAGGCCGAGGCGGGTGGATCACGAGGTCAAGAGATCGAGACCATCCTGGTCAACAAGGTGAAACCCCGTCTCTACTAAACATACAAAAAAAAAATTAGCTGGGCACGGTGGCGCGTGCCTGTAATCCCAGCTACTTAGGAGGCTGAGGCAGGAGAATTGCCTGAACCCAGGAGGCGGAGGTTGCGGTGAGCTGAGATCGCGCCATTGCACTCCAGCCTGGGTAACAAGAGCGAAACTCCGTCTCAAAAAAAAAAAAAAAAAAAAGCGGCACTCCCAAGAGTCACGTAGCACTCGTGACCATCTGCACCCCCACTGTTCCTACAGATGGAATCTCTGACTTAAGCATCATGAGGCTTTTCTTTAAGAATTCCTTAGGGTGTTTCGGATCCTTAATTCCAGGCCAACCAGTTTGAACAGCCCCACAGAGGAAGTGAACCAGCATGAGAACACAGCTCCTTTCACTCCGTCACGACCTCGACCTCGCCCTGCACTCCTCCACCCGCCAATGGCCCCTGCCCTCAGCCCACTGCAAACCCCGAAAGTCCCCAGCCCCAAACTCCTCAGGGAGGCGGATTTGAGTCTCCTCCCATCTCCTAGTTGAACAGCCTTGCAGTTCAAACTCTCTGCTGCAACCCCGGGTGGCAGGATAGTGACTGCCTGGGCAGCGGAGCCGTCATGGTCACGCTCCTGGTGAGCCCCTCTTCCAGTTCCCCAGGCCACAGCCTGCCTCAGGTGTGCCTGAGCATCCCCTTCCGTTCCAGGCTTTTCTCTGCCCCTGCCCCCGCATGCTGTGGAATCTCTGCCAACACAGCGACTCCCTTTACAGCAAGCCCTGAATAAACGGCCTTTTGTTCTCATTTGTGTGAGCTTTGTCTCTTTCCACAGCTGCCACCCTCCCGTCTGTAAAATGCAGGCACCTGGGACTCAGCTCCAGCAGGGAGAGCAAGGATCTGACTCCAGGAGGCGCCTCAGGACCCAAGGCCTCAAGGCCGACGCCTCCCAGCACACCAGCCCCACAGAGCTGCAGGGCCCGCACAGGCGGCCAACAGCCCTTTCTCTTCTTTCCCATTTGCTTCTCTGACGCTTTGTTTTCCACATAGAAGAGTTTTCCATTTTTGTGGGGGCAAGTCTGCCTTCATTCATTCAACAGTGATGGGAGTCTCTGTCCTGATCCCTCAGGCTTCAACCACACCTGACTGCACCTTTGGGCCCTTCCCTGAAGCGACAGACCAGGCTGTGCCCTGGCATGTAAGGGAAACGCCCCACAACCCATTCATGGGCTGCTCCTGTTGGGGCCTGGCGTCCAGGAGGGTCCATCTAATCGACATCTGAAACCAAACGGCCTGTGTGGTGGCTCACGCCTGTCATCCCAGCACTTTGGGAAGCTGAGGCAGGCAGATTGCTCGAGTCCCAGACCAGCCTGGGCAACATGTGAAACTCTCTCTTATTTATCTGGGTGTGGTAGGGTGAGCCTGTGGTCCCAGCTACTACAGCGACTGAGCTGGGAGGATCTCTTGAGCCCAGGAGGTCCAGACTGCAGCGGGTTGTGATCAGGCCACTGCACTCCAGCCTGGGCAACACAGCAAGACCCTGTCAAAAAAAAAAAAGAAGAGGAGGAGGAGGAGGAAGAAAAGAAAGGAAGGAAGGAAAGAAAGAAAAAGAAAAGAAACCAGGAGTGGTGGCTCACGCCTGTAATCCCAGCACTTTGGGAGGCTGAGGCAGGCAGATCACGAGGCCAGGAGTTCGAGACCAGCCTGGCCAATATGGTGAACCCCCGTCTCTACCAAAAATACAAAAATTAGCCAGGTGCTTGGGCGAGGCATGAGCCAGTAATCCCAGCACTTTGGGAGGCCGAGTTGGGCAGACTGACTGAGCTCAGGAGTTAGAGACCAGCCTGAGTAACACAGTGAAACCCCGTCTCTACTAAAATACAAAAAATTAGCCGGGCATAGCGGCGGGCGCCTGTAATCCCAGCTACTAAGGAGGCTGAGGCAGGAGAACTGCTTGAACCCGAGAGGCAGAGGTTTCAGTGAGCCGAGATCGCGCCACTGCACTCCAGCCTGAGTAACGAGCGAAACTCCGTCTCAAAAAAAAAAAAAAAAAAGAAAGAATAGAAATAAAAATAAAAATAAAGAAACAAAAAAGAAAGAAAAAGAAATCCTAAAGCCCCAATCGCACCAGCGAGCCCTGCCTTCTTCTCATCCCACTGCTCTACGCCCTGTCCCCACCCAGACTGAGGCGCGTGGGCGCCGTCTCCCAGTCCCTGGGCCCCTCTGTCCATCCCCTTCAGCCTTCAGTGTCCCGGGTCACAAGCGGTGATGTCCACTGCAGCCCGCACACCTGCCCCCGCGGGGCCGGGACCCCAACCCCTGCAGGGAGGCGCGCACCCCACCCGCGCCGTCCCTTGGGCGCGGCCCGGACCCGCCGCCACCTTGCAGGATTGCGCCCACTTCGACTGCCCCTCCCCTGTCGTCCCACCCTGCACGCCCAACCCGCCGGCGACACCCGGCCGCGCCCCCGCCCCGGCCCTCGTGACTCGCGCCAGGGAAGACGACACCAACCCAGGGAGGGGGGGCGCTCCCTCCTGACACCGGCCCTGGGCGCGGAGACGGAGCCCGCGGGTTGGCCAGGCTCCCCGCTCCGCATCCTGCTCTGCGCCCCGCCCCGCGCGCCCCGTCCTGCGGGACCACCGCGACCCCGCCGGGGACTCCCAAGCCAAGCTGCCCCTCCCCGCGCCTTGGTTCCGCCCGCGCGTCACGTGACCGCCGCGTCTATTTGAGCGGAGGCGCCGCCGCGTACCCTCGTCCAGTCCTCTCGCCGAGTCCCACCGTCGTCGCCACCATGATGTGCGGGGCGCCCTCCGCCGCGCAGCCGGCCACCGCCGAGACCCAGAACATCGCCGACCAGGTGGGTGGGCCGCGGGGACGGGCCGTTGGGGGTCCCGCCTTCGCCTCGGGGACGCGGCCGCGGCTCCTGGACTGGGGAAGCCGCTTGGGCCCCGCTGCGCCCCCGGGGCGGGCGGACTCGACGGGGCACCCCGGGCCGTCCGGGGCTGTGGCGGTGGGAGGCCTCCCTCCGCTCGGGCGTTGCGCGCGGGCGTGCGGGGAGATACTGGGCCCGTTGCGGAACCCAGCGAGGGCGCGCGGGAATTGATAGCCTCGGAGCAGGGTGCGGCGCCCGGATGGACAATCAGTGGGGGAAGCCCCCGGGGGAGGCGCTCCGGGCTGCAGGCCGGCAGGGCGATGGGCGTCGCAGGCGGTGGCGCGGGTGCGCTGCCTGCCCGGATCTCCGCGGTGATCCCAAAGCCGGCGGCGGGGGAGGGTCGCTAAACCGACAGCCAGGCTTCCTGCGAAAACGATTTTACAAGGAAGGGCGCAGGTGGTCCAGGCCCTTCAGGAGCCCGACTACAGTGTGGCCACGCAAGAATCTTTGTCAGCATCCTCAGCTGTTCAGGAAAAAAGTCATGAGAGGGAGTGCAGGAGGTCCCCAGTGATGAGGCACGTGGGTTAAAAACTTAAGAAGTGTATCTGCATGAAGAGACCACAGGTTCTCTTACACACTGCTCATTGTGGCACTGTTTCAAACTGTAAGTCTAAATAAAAAGTTGAAACACAGAAAAGATAAAAACGATCTGGGTTGAAGACGGCAGCCTTTTCTGTGCCTCGGTTTACTCATCTGTAAAATGGACATCCTGTTGCTCTGCGCCTGCCAGAGGGTTCTGGAGGGGCTTAAATGGGCAGGTCCTGTGCGCAGGATGCCCCTCCCGAGGTGCGCAGGCCAAACGCGCCTGGCTGTCATGGTTGGTGACCAAGTGGATGCCCCAGCAAGAACAGGTCCAGGCGGCGCTGAGGCCTGTGTTTTTTGTTTTTGAGATGGAGTCTCTCTGTCACCCAGGCTGGAGTGCAGGGGTGCAATCTCGGCTCACTACGACCTCTGCTTCCCAGGTTCAAGCGATTCTCCTGCCTCAGCCTCCCGAGTAGCTGGGATTACAGGCGCCCGCCAACACGCCTGACTAGTTTTTGGTATTTTTAGTAGTGACAGGGTTTCACCATGTTGCCGAGCTGGTCTCGAACCCCTGGGCTCAAGTGACCTCTCGCCCCGCCCTTCCACAGTGCTGGGATTTCGCAGGCATGCACCACCGCCCAGCCTTCTTTCCCCTTTAACTCTCCTCCCTGCTGCTGCGTCCAGATGTGGTCAGCCCACAGTGTCACCACTCAGGCGGCTTTGACCATCTGACTGCGGGAAGGGGGGCGGCATGAGTCAGTCCCATGACACCTTTGGAAATGAGGCAAAGTCTGGCCCCTGCCTGCCCAGACTGCTTGTGGGAGCTGCGCCTGGAAACGTGGTTCTTCTTCCCCACAGCTACTCATAGAAGCCTTGCTCTTCCTGACCTGTTTTCTGGCTTTCCAGGCCTGAGAAATCCCTCATTGTCACCCACTCTGAGCTTAGAATGAGTTCTTGTGGCAGCCAGGAGAGAAGAGTCCGTATCTCAAAAGTGACTGGAGTAGGCACAGCCATTGCTACTGGGAGGGACGTTAGGACGGGCACATGAACCAGGCCAGCCTCCTCTCGGGTGGTCTCTGAGGAAGGGCTGGGAGGAGAGGGCAGGGGCGCTTCCTGGCCTCCCCTAGTCGGGGCCTGTCTTACTGACTCCTATGGGAGCGTGCCGGGCCGAGGGTTCCTGTCATACTTTGTAGACAAGGAGGGTGGAGACCAGAGGCTGACCCAGTCCAAAGGCCAGCAGAGTCCTTCATTCTGTGCCACTGCGTGGGGGACCCTCCCCCAGAGCCGTCCCTGTGCCTTCACAGCCCCGCTGCCTGTGACCCCTGAGGACTGGTCACCTGTGGCTTCCTAATGATCCTGCCCTTCTGGGGCTGCCCTGGTGAGAGGCCAGCCCACGCTGCTCCCTGTCAGCGGCGGCAGTGCCTGTGCTAAGCAGGTAGCCTGGCCTGGAACCAATACCTCTGCCTGGCACGGCCGCCTCCCCCGGGGCTTCCCCACTGTGCCCTGCAGACTTTCCTACCCAGCAAAGAGAGAGGCGCATCCTCCTCCTCCCACGCCCTGGGCGGGTCTGTGGGCAAGACCCAAGCTGGGCCCGTCAGTGTCTGGGGGTGAGGGCCGCCGCACTGGTGCGTCCCCACAGGCCCTCTGTACCTTGCTGGGAGAGGGCACACAGGTTGGTTCCAGACACAGGTAGCCACTGTGCCCATGCAGCGAGAAGCATGGTGGCCTTGGGCAGAGAATGGAGGGCATGAGGGTATTTTCTCACCCAACACCCCAGAGAACAGGGACTCAGGAGGGCACCTTTCCCTCCCTACCTCCCCAGAGAACAGGGGTGCAGGAGGGCACCCCCTTTCCCACCTCCCCAGAGAACAGGAGTGGAAGGGCAGCTTCCCCTCTGCACCTCCCCACCCCTTCCTGCCCGGGCCCCAGGCCTTGTCCTTGAGCCTGTCCCAGCAAGGGCCCTCCCTGGCGCTGGGAGGTGGCAGTATCTTGGGCCCGGTTGCCCTGGTGGCTCCACCAACCGTAATGTTGGGCCACTCCCTTTCTTTCCCAACTGGCTTGCTTCTTGCCACTTCGTTTTGTTTTTTCAAACTAAGCCCGTAATTCTCTAGACCAGCTTCGTCGCTCGGGGATGCTCCTAGGCCTTCCCATTAACCTAGGCAGCAGCACATTTTTTTTTTTTTTTTAAGACATGGTCCCACCCCACCGTATCACCCAGGCTGGGGTGCAGGGGTGCGATCATCGCTTGTGGTCATCTCAGACTCCAGGGTCCCCGCGATCCACCTCAGCCTCTTCAGTAGCTAGGATCACAGAAGCATGCTGCCTCGTCGGGCTGACTTTATTTTTAGAGATGGAGTCTCCAACTCCAGGGCTCCAGCAGTTCTCTTGCTTCGGCCTCCCAAAGTGTTGGGATCACAGGCATGAGCCACTGTGCCTGGCCCCAGAGTACTTTTAAACTTCATTAGATTTAATTATTATTTTTATTGTTATTATTTTTGAGATGGAGTCTCACTCTGTCTCCCAGGCTGGAGTGCAGTGGCACAATCTCGGCTCACTACAACCTCTGCCTCCCAGGTTCAAGCATTTCTCCTGCATCAACCTCCTGAATAGCTGGGATTACAGGCACAAGCCAGCACACCCAGCTAATTTTTGTATTTTTAGCCGAGATGGGGTTTCATCATATTGGCCAGGGTGGTCTTGAACTCATGACCTCAAGTGATGCATGTGTCTCAGACTCCCAAAGTGGTGGGATTACAGATGTGAGCCACCATGCCTGGCCTTTTTTTTTTTTTTTTTGAGACGGAGTCTCACTCTGTCACCCAGGCTGTGGTGCAGTGACATGATCTTGGCTCACTGCAACCTCTGCCTCCTGGTTCAAGTGATTCTCCTGCCTCAGCCTCCCAAGTAGCTGGGACTACAGGCACCCGCCACCACACCCAGCTAATTTTTGTATATTTAGTATACAAAATTTCACCATGTTGACCAGGCTGGTCTCGAACTCCTGACTTCAAGTGATCCACCCGCCTCAGCTTCCCAAAGTGTTGGGATTATAGGCGTGAGCCACCATGCCTAGCCAATTTAATTTTTTTTAAGGAGTTTTGCTCTGTTGACCAGGGTAGAGTGCAGTGGTGCGATCTCAGCTCACTACAGCCTCCGCCTCCTGGGTTCAACTGATTCTCCTGCCTCAGCCCCCCGAGTAGCTGGGATTACAGGCGCCTGCCAGCACACCCAGCTAATTTTGGTATTTTTAGTAGAGATGGAGTTTTGCCATGTTAGCCAGGCTGGTCTTGAATTTCTGACTTCAAGTGATCTTCCTGCCTCAGCCTCCCAAAGTGCTGGGATTGTGGCCTTGAGTCACTGCACCCGGCCAGAACTGGTTTTTTTCTACTTTATTATTAGGCTGACAGTTTATCTCCTCAGTTGTGAGACAATCGTGTGAAGAGCCAGTATCAGCATCCCGTGTGTGCGTGTGTGTGTGCGCGTGCGTGTGCAGGAGAGAATCTAAGAAGCCCCTGAGTCATCCCCATTCTGTGCCCTCTGCCTAGGTGAGATCCCAGCTTGAAGAAAAAGAAAACAAGAAGTTCCCCGTGTTTAAGGCTGTGTCCTTCAGGAGCCAGGTGGTTGCGGGGACGAACTACTTCATCAAGGTAGAGTGTGGGCCTGGGCGGGCCTGGCCCGAACACGTGCTGCTAGGAGCTGCCTGTGCAAGCCCGGGCTGTGTGGCCTCGGGTGCTGGGGCGTCCTGTGGGTGCCCCTGAAGATAAGCATCCTACTGTGTGTGTCAGCCTTTCAGGAGAAGGGCTGGGGCTTCTGGGGAGCTAAGAACCCTAAGGGAACACACGTGGGGTGCGAGGTGCCACCGCACTTGCAGGAGAAGAGAGGATTGTCTTCAGCTGGCTGCTCATGACCTGCAGATGCCGCAGGGCACTCGGGATCAGAGGCTGCGCTCACTCCACTCTCTTCCCCAGGTGCATGTCGGTGACGACGAATTTGTCCACTTGCGAGTATTCCAAAGTCTCCCTCACGAAAACAAGCCCCTGACCTTGTCTGACTACCAGACCAACAAAGCCAAGCACGATGAGCTGTCCTATTTCTGACCCTGACTTTGGACAGGGTCCTTCCACCCGAAGGCTGGTAATTGTGATTCTGCGTCGGCCGGAGCGTGCACTTGGGATCATAAAATGAGCGTCTCCCGGCTGCGCCCCTTGGGTGGACGGGGCTGGGTGCAGCAGCTGCTCCTGCAATTTCTGTTCCTAAATTTCATTGTGTTGATTTTTTTCCCCCTTCCAATCAGGGATCTTAATTACTTTCAAACTATTTTCAAAAAATATATATTTTAAAAATCCTTGCAGACTGCCTCCTTTGTTTTGGATTTTTTTCTTCGTCTGAACCACCCTGGGCAGGTCCTTCCACTCGGGGCGTGGAAGCTGCAGAGACTGCCCGGCTCACACAGCAAGTGGTGGTGGGCCCAGAATGGACACCGCCCCCACTGGCCCGCGCGCCTAACCACCACAATTTGCATGTTGTTGCTCTGAGTGTATCCTGGCCCCAAGCCTCAGTTTCTCCCGTAAAATCAAGCAGCGTGAGTAAATCCAATCTGGAGTGTAACTGGCTTCAGATCTCAGATGATCCACTCACACACTGTATGCTCTGGTACAGAGAGGCAGCAGCACAGTCTGGTGCGCGTGCGGAATAGCCTGGAGCCTCACTGAACGCCGTGCCATGCGGGAGGCTTCTGGAGCATTCCCGTGGAGCCACGTGTCCCGAGCTCCCTGTTGGTAATGCGGGGCTGTCCTGAAAGAACACAGCCTGCACACACTAGACACCAGACGCTCCTCAGGCCGCCCCGTGAGCGCCGCCTGTTTCCACTGGGGCCCCAGCCGATGTTGCTGCACTGAGCAGATGCTAGGCAAGGAGCCGGCCCACGCTGAGAGCCCAGACCCTCGCTCTGAAGCTCCCGAGGCAGGCACGGTCCCTGGGCTGAGCAGGCAGCTGTGGGTCCCCAACCTGTGGTCACCCACTCTTGAGTGACACTGTCACCTTGGTCGGGTGTCCTGCCCTCCACACGGAATTCTCAGTGAGTGTCACTTTTCCCAAAGCTGGCAGGTTTTTTTTTTTTTTGAGACAGAGTTTCGCTCTTGTTACCCAGGCTGGAGTGCAATGGCACGATCTCGGCTCACCGCAACCTCCGCCTCCTGGGTTCAGGCAATTCTCCTGCCTCAGCCTCCTGAGTAGCTGGGATTACAGGCACGCGCCACCATGCCCAGCTAATGTTTTGTTTTTTTGAGATGGAGTCTCACTCTTGTCGCCGGCCTGGAGTGCGATAGTGCCATCTCGGTTCACTGCAACCTCTGCCTCCTTGGTTCAAGTGATTCTCCTGCCTCAGCCTACCAAGTAGCTGGGATTACAGGCACCTGCCACCATGCCTGGCTAATTTTTGTATTTTTAATAGAGATGAGGTTTCACCATGTTGATCAGGCTGGTCTCAAACTTTAGACCTCAGGTGATCCGCCTGCCTCGGCCTCTCAAAGTGCTGGGATTACAGGTGTGAGCCACTGCTCCAGGCCTGGTTTTGTTTTTTTGACACAGGGTCTCTCTCTTGCCCAGGCTGGGGTGCAGTTGGGCCATCACAGCTCACTGCAGTCTCAGCCTCCCATAGCTCAAGTGATCCTCCTGCCTCAGCCTCCTGAGCAGCTGGAACTACAGGGGCACACAATCATGTTCTGCTAATTTTTTGTGTTTTTTTATATTTGTAGCAACAGGGTTTCATCATGTTGCCTGGGCTGGCCCTGAACTCTGAGCTCAAGTGATCCACCCACCTCAACCCCGAAAAGTGGTGGGATGGGTTACAGGTGTAAGCCACTGGTGGCGCCCGGTGCCCGTAGGTTTTGCCGTCTTTGTGTTCCTGATTTGGCACAACAGGGCAGCCAGGCTCTGTTAGCTGAGGTTCTGTCTGTGCAGAGAGGGTCTGGGGGGAGCCGGGCAAAGCCAACAGTATCCTCCCCAGCCCAGAGGAGCCAGGAGATGCTGCTGCAGCCTCACACACCGTCTCCTCTCACTGCTGTCAGGAAACATGCGTTATGAAGCAGGGCAACTGATGGAGATGAGATTAGATTTGCGCTAAAGACAGAATAACATAATTGGATGCAAATTGTACAAGAGAGAAAATTGTAGGCTTGAGTAATATTCCACTCCCAGGTAGAGTATCTAGGGCGGCCTAATTGAGCTGCCCGGAAGCAGTGTTAATTCTTTTCCGTCCCACAGAAGGCCAGGTTAGGACTCCAGATTTGGAAGCTCAGCACTCTGTGAGCTCCCACGGCACAGCCTCGACCATCGACTGAGCTCACGCTCATTCCTTTCCAGGCCGTCTCTCCCTCCCGGCTCCTGCCCACATCTGAGTGTCCTTGTGCCGGGTGCCCTGCAGGTCTGCATGCAGAGCGAGACAGGTGTGGCCCCTCTGTAAGAGACTTAGTATCGTAGGTGGCCAGAGACGGGCCTTCCCTGCCCAGATCCTTCTGCTCACCTCCCTTAAGGGCGAGAAAAACTATACAACTGTGCACAGATGGAAAAGACACACTTCCCAGACTCCTCTGCAGCCGCACAGATGGAAAAGACACACTTCCCAGACTCCTCTGCAGCACATGTGGCCACATAACAGCTGAGCTGTGGCAGGGACACTGGGATCTGGGGACAGGGAGCTCCGCTGGCAACGTGCAGGGCAGAGAGAGCTATGTGTCCCTCAGGAAAGCTGTGATGGCAAGGCCGACTGCAGGGGGCGGGGGCGAGCCCCTGAGGGCTGGCTGGAAGGACAAGAGGGGTCTCCGTGCTGCTCAGAAGGCTGCTGCCTGGCCTGGGAGCGGCGGGAGGGGCTGGACTTGGCCACCGTTGGCCTCTCTCCCTTTCCCATCCTCCCCATCCTCCTCTGTGCTCCTTAAGGGTCCAAAAATCACAGGAAACAAATCCTGAGGGCTGCTGGGTCATGCCCGCCCGGCCTCGTGTGTCTAGGTCCGGCCCTGAGCCCAGGGATGAGAATTGCAGCCGGAATGAATGTGCAACGGGCTGAACGTGGCTGACCTCTGCGCCCACACTCCAGGGGTGCAAATGTGCTTGGCAGGGTTTCTGGCAGCGGGGTGACCTCTTTTGGGGATATAGACTGTGGTCTCTCTCTGCCACATGTTGCTCTGGTAAAGACACCACCAGGCAGGCTTTGTGTGGGCAACAAGGCCGTTTATTTCGCGCCTAGGTGCAAGCGGGCCACGTCCGAGAAAGGAGTTAGCAAAGTGGGTAGGAAAGGGGACTGGTCATATAGCTTGGGGCAAATAGTCAGCTGCAGTCATGGATCTTGGGGAGGAGGAGGGGGTCACAGCATGCATGACATCAAGGGCAGGGGTTGGTAATCTAGGGAAGGGAAGGGCGTCACGGGATGGGCATGACAAGGGCAGGGGTCGTTTATTACAATCAGGCATGAGCATAGGGTGGGGAGTATGGGTTGCGGTCGGAGGGGAGGGTGCAGTGGATTACACAGTTACAGGGGTGGGGGCTTGAGAAACTCAGTGTCGGGGGAGATTTTTGCACGGCTGAACAGGAATAATGGGTGTGGGCCGCAGCAGTTAGTTCAGGTAGGAACAAGTTGTTTTACTTCTTTCTGTGGCCACCTGGTTGCTTGTGGTTGCTGCAGACTTTCTTGTTCCCGGAGACCATCCAGAGGCGTACGTGTGGGTCACCAAGGCTAAAATGGCCAGGCCTGGGCGTGGAGGCCTGACAGTCTCGGCCAGGGGGCCGCTTCCATGGCCCGACCACAGCCCTGACCAGGATGCTGCCCAGGCAGCGTTGCCCAGGAGCGGCTCGTGAAGGTCTGAGTCTGCCAGTCAGTCGGGGGGAGGCGGAGGGAGGGGAGGGCCTGCTGAGAGGCCAGCGGGCCAACGTGCTGGTGGGGTCAGTGGCAGCCAGAGACGTAGGCAGACAGAGCTCAGGGAGGTGGCTGGCCTCCGGGTGGAGAGGCCACGGTCTCCATCAGAGATGAGGGTGCCGGCAGGGGAGGGAGTGCGGCCTGTGCCATTTCCCTCTGGAAACCCGAGGCAGGGCCCAGGGCGGCACATTTGGGGGCTGCAAGTAGGAGACGGGGAAGAAGCCAAACGACTTGCGACTCCCACTCAGGGAAGGACCAGCCTCCGTGTCCAGGGAGGGTCATGGGCAGAGCGCAGGGTGGCCTCACTCAGGACGCTCGGGCTCAGAGCGTGCATGGGGGCCCCATCCCCTCGGCAAGGGAAAGTGAAGACGACCCTCAGAGACCACACGGGCCGACTTCGGGGGTCGCTGCGCAGCCCGAGAGTAATGGGTGCAAAGAACTAGGAGCTGTCTGGATGCATCTAACTGTGTGTGTCCGCATGTGTGTGCCTGTCTGCGTGTGTCCAAGTGTGTGTCTGCATGTGTGCATGTCCGTGTGTGTCCACGTGTGCATGTCTGTGTCCGTGTGTGCGTGTCCATGTGTGTGCGTGTCTGCGTCTCCACATGTGTGTGCCTGCAAGGCTCCCATGTCCACACCACACCCAGAGAGAGCAGTGAGGAGGCTGTACACAGGACTGCTTTCTCGGGGCCAGTGGGTGTGATCTCAGGGCCACTAGCTTAGCGCATGGCTCCAGCCTTCTGCATAATTTTCACACTGTTGGGAGAAAATCAACCAAGGAGGAAGATCATTTGGGTCCAGGAGCTCCAGACCAGCCTGGGCAACATGGCAAGACCTCATCTCTACAAAAACATTGTTTAATTGGCCAGATGTGGCGGTGCGCCCTTGGTCCCAGCTGGTCGGGAGCCGGAAGTGGGAGGACTGCTTGAGCCCAATTGCTTGGGCAGAGGTTGCTGTGCGCTGAGATCTCACCACTGCACTGCACTCCACTCCAGCTGGGGCGACAGAGTGAGACCCTGTCTCAAAAAAAAAAAAAAGAAAGGGCCGGGTGCAGTGGCTCACGCCTGTAATCCTGGCACTTTGGGAGGCCGAGGTGGGTGTATCACCTGAGGTCAGGAGTTCAAAACCAGCCTGGCCATCATGGTGAAACCCCATCTTATTTAAAAAAAAAAAAAGAAAAAGAAAAAAAAAAGAGAAAGAAGGAAAGATAAGTCTGTCTCCCCTGTCTCCCGACTGGCAGGGGCATGGGCTTGGTGGGAGCTGGTGTGGATGGGGGCATGAGCAGGGCAGTGTACAGGGGCTGTGCCGGCCTCGTGGAGGGGAAGGCTATTTCAGGCCAGCCTGAGCCTGCACCTGTGGGGGAACCTCCTCGCTGCAGTAATTGAGGCAGAATCCCAGCTGGGGCGAGGTGGCTGCGATCAGAGCCTCCGGAAAGTGCAGCCTACCCGACACCGGCCAGGCCCGGCCTGTCCCCGCCAGTGTCTTGGAAAGGTCCTGCCAGGGTGGAGGACAGGCGACAGCAAACCCTCAAGGTCAGTCCATCCCAGCGAGCGTGTGACAGCCCCAAAGGGCCTAGCAGAAGGACCCTGAGCCCCGGGAGGTGTCCACAACCACACCCTGCCGGTGGGGTCACCACAGAGGCCCCCACGAGCCTCACCGCCCATCCGGTCCCTTCTCTCCCTTCCCGGCCTCCTTCCCTCTGCCATCCTCACCCCCATGCCACTGGAGCCCAGGCCCTCTTTCCTAGGATCCCAGAATTGGACCCCTAAGCCAGTGTGGCCTCGAGGGCGGTAGTGGTGAGGGTGGCGGGAGCGGTGCGGGGGGCGGGAGCGGTGCGGGGGGCGGGAGCGATACACGGGGAGCGACGCAGGGGGAGCGGTGCGGGGGGAAGCGGTGCAGGGGCAGGAGGGGTGCAGGGGGAGCGGTGCAGGGGGAGCGGTGCAGGGGCAGGAGGGGTGCAGGCAGCAGTGTGTCAACACAGAGCAAATCCCACACATGAGGCCGCAGACCCCCTGCCTCGGCACCCCATGCCCTCTGCTGTGTGCTCTTTGGTCCGGGGTCTGCGGCTCCTGGTGTCCTCCATGGGGAGGGGTGGCCAGAGCGGGGCCTCGTCGGGGAGGGGCTGGTTCTGCAGAGGGTCCTCTCCTACCCTTCTCCCTGTCTTGGCACAGGGCAACCAGCCTGGCATTGCTGGAGATGGCCGGTGGATTTCTTGCACAGGTGCACGTGAGTCAGGGGAGAACGGGATCTGCCTCAGAGGCACGGCGATGTCACCACCCAGGCGTGAAGGAGCCGGGTGGGCCTGGAACCCAGAAGGAGCAGACACACTTGGCCAACACCTGGAGCTGGGCCTCAGAATCGAGCAGGGAGGGCGGGGAAGGGAGGCCTGGCCTCCTATCCCTGAGGGCTCTGCCCTGGGAAGTCCTGCAGGGATCCCACGCTGAGGCACTCAGGCCAGTCCCCCAAGGCAGAGAACAGAGCACAGGATGGGAGGACCCCGGGGCTGGCCTAGCCTGCAGGCAGAGAATGGAGGGGCCGGGGCCTGGCAGGCAGGGGCAGGGCTTGCCCTTTCCTCTGAGGGGGAGATTTTTAGGGCGTCAGCTGCCACCATTTCCAGCAGCAACCCTTAGCGTGGCTGGCAGAGTGCTGGGCATTCAGCCAGTCACAGGTAGGGAGCTGCTGGGATGGGAAGGAACCATCACATCTCAACACCATCGCCATGAAAATATTTATTTGTAGATATCATAGAAGTCAACAGGACCAGCACAAAACAGAGGCAGCCTATACAGCGCTGCGGGGACCGAGGCTCACAAACATCCACAGGGCACACGCGGGGCCGGCTGCTCCCGGCAAAGGAAGCCACCCCCGAACCCGCAGACACCATGCTCCCTCAGCAGTGGGACCGCAGGGCGACAGGTTTGACACCTCCAAAGAGCTGAGCTCCGTTCCAGGGAGGGGCCGGGCCGGGCCGCAGTCCTCCCGTTGGTCCAGTTTTGCCATCACTAGATGAAGCTCTGACTAAAGCTCTCATCAGGAACGATGCGGCCTTGGAGTTGAAGGCACCCCAAAGGCCCCCCAGACTTCACGCCCTCCAGGGCTCCCCAGAACACCAGTGCCTCCACCTCCCGTCACCAGGAAGGGGCTTCAGACACCTCAAGGGGACCTACGACCGCTTGAGCTTGGCGCAGGTCCTCCCAGCTGCTCGACACACTTGGGGACGCACTAGAAGGGTCTTCCAGGCCTGCCCACCAGCCCTGCACCCACCCTCCTCCTCCCAGGGGCTGGGTCTTGGGTTGGAAAGTCACTTGAGGGCTTCGGAGGCCACTGACCAGGCTTACAGCTCAAAATGAGGATAAAGGCGCTTCCACGCTTCCATCCACCTTCACAGAGATGCTGGCTTCGCAGGCTGCTGGGCGAGGCGAGGCCCGGCTCATGGTTTAACTCAGGACAGGATTCCCAGGCAGTACCCAGGCCGTGTCGGGGACTTCCCAGATACAGGCTTAGGGTGGCATCCTCCCCTCTCCGTTCTCACCCACCCCATCTGCCAGACACTGGGCTCGTCCTTGCTGTCCGTCCCAGCACTGACCCGCAGGACAGAGATGCCTGCGCTGAGTGGCCCTGTGGCCCTGGAAGGCAGATTCCACCAGAAATGGGTTTCCTGTTGGACAAAGACCAGAAATGGCCCCGCAGTGAACTGGTGGATGGGAAGAAAGGAGGCTGGCATTTGAGGGTGCTGTTCCCACCACAGCTCTGAAGCCAGGGCCCCCCAACAAGGCTTGTCCCAGGAAGGGGGTCAGAGATGGAAGGGGAAATCTTCTGCTCTGGAACAGGGTCCTGCTCGGCGCAGACAGCGGGAAAACTTAAAAACGACTTTACGCTGCCAGAATGAAAGAAAAATTCCAGGAAGAGCTTTCGATTACTATAAAGTTGAAGATATTGACCGGTCAGATCTAAACTTACTCATTGAACTGTTTTAAACGAATGAACACACTGTGGGGCGAGAGGCAGGAATGTGGTTTTAGACACTGATGGAGACCGGCGTCTTCACCGCTGGGAACAGGCAACATTCTGCACTGAGAACGAAGAACAGAGGCGACAGGAGGACACACACACGCGACAGGAAGCCCCCAGCGGGAGCGACCATGGGCCCTGGCCGGGGCACAGCTGCCACGTTGCGATGCCCGCCGGGTCCCGCAGGGACGGGATGCGCACGGAGCCCAGCTACTCACTGGGGAGCATGGCACAGGCCACACGCATGGGCTCCTACCCCCTAACAGAGCCGAGCCGCACACTGAAGGAAGTCCCCTAGAAGGGTGAGGGCGGCTCACGTTCCACCTCCCGGGGACTCAGAGACCCGGCCTGGCTCTGGCCTGGTGGCGACCCCTGCTGCTCAGCAACTCCAGCCAAGGGAGGTGCTGCCTCTAAAAAGTCCAGGATTCGGCCAGGTGCGGTGGCTGAGGCCTGTAATCCCAGCATTTTGGGAGGCTGAGGCGGGTGGATCACTTGAGGTCAGGAGTTCGAGACCAGCCTGGCCAATATGGTGAAACCCTGTCTCCACCAAAATTCAAAAATCAGCCAGGTGTGCTGGTGTGCACTCGTAGTCCCGGCTACTCGAGAGGCTGGGGCAGGAGAATCACTTGAACCTGGGGGGCGGAGACTCCACCCTGGCTGTCAGAGCAAGACTGTCTCAAAAAGCAAATAAATAAAATCCAAGATTACCACCTCCTTCTGCCTGCAGGTGGCCAGCCAGCACCTGCACCTGGCAGGCAGGAACACACACGACATGGCCAGCTCTGCCCACAGCTACAGGACCACACAGGCTCAGGCCTCTTCCCCTGTGCTTGGAGTCTGGTGGGGGGTAGGGGACGGGGACAGTGTCCACCCAGACCCACTAGGCCAAGCTCCAGGCTTCCCTGGCTCAAGGCTGACAGACTTCTGGGCAGTAGATCTGGCCTCCCAGAGCCACCCTCCCTAGGGCCTGGGATCCTTCTGGGTGCCCCCGGGGGCCTGCTAATCAGCATCCATCTGAGTGCTTGGTGGACGGACACGGGAGCCGGCTCTCCAGGGAGTCTCAGGGGAAGCCGTTGGCCTGGTGGCGAGAGGCCACGTGGAAGGAAGGGCATGTCCCTCTGGCGGGCAGAGTGGTGTTGGGGGACCACAGAGCTCCCAGCTGGACTTGGAAAGCCCAGTCCAAAGTTCTGGTTTCCCTGTCTGCATATAACCTGCTCTGCTCACTCACAAACTCCAGTCCCCCCGCTCTGGGCCCAGGCAGGTGCTCCACAAGGAGGGGTGCGTGAAGGAGGCCCTGAGGCCAGGCGGGAGGCAGGGAGAGAGGGACACTCCCGGCTACCTGGGCAGCAGAGCACAGCCCAGGCACACAGTCGAGTGCCTCTGATCTGCATAAAGGCGGATTCTGCTGCCCCATACAGGGGCCCCATCGGAGGGCAGGAGGGAAAAGGAAAGCGCTCTCACCTCTCTCTAAAGAGAACGAGAGGCTGGGGCCAGGGCAGGTGGATGGGCAGGGTGGGGGGCTGCTCGGGGCCCGGTGGTCTGAGGGCCATCCATGCCACCTTCCCTGGCCGGCACCCTCCCAGGGCCTGTGCCCCACTGCGGGCTCTGCCTTCTCTGACACCAACCACGAGAGAGGCCTGAGCTCACACACACAGTTTTATTTTCTGACCTCGCATGGCAGTGGGGACAGTTACCCCAGGGGCTTGGGCCTCCCGCCTGCTGTAGGCAACTCTCTAGAATGGTGACCTCAAGATGAAAACAACCCTCACTTACTCCTCAGCGTGGCTGAGCCAAGCCTCCGTCCATGTAAGACCAGACATTTTAAAACTGGCTTTAACGAGCTTAAGAACAGGACATGAAGCGAAGCGTCCGCAGTAACTGTTTATATGCCTTGCAGAGTTAACAGATGCACACAGTAACCTTGGCAGGACTGGGCAATAATTCAAGATCGATTTTAAAAAGGATCCCATTGTGGAATTCATCCTTATGGTCTACAAGTAGTCTGAAAAAATGGATTAAGAAAGTATTAAAATTCTGTACCCTGATGATAAGCAGGCATGCTGCACGAATACAGCGCTCCCCTTAAAAGAAACTCTGCTCAGTGTTTTACGTGTTACTAACCAGGGAAAGTAGAAAGAAGATCAATTCTAATTTGGATCCAAGCCACAAGAAAGCCCACGGCCAATGCCCACGGCCGATTCCTGGATAGGAAACAGAAAACCAAGACCACCGGGGCCTCTGCCCGAGTCACGAGAGATGGAACACGCCTGGGGGGATGCCCGCCGCCTTTCCCACAGGGGCTAACGATTTCCACAAGAGCCCTGCAGCCACCAAGGCACCATCTGCTCTCAGACACCCCCATTTCTTTCTCCTTAGTCACAGCCCAGGCCTCTCCTGGCTCTGCAGATACAGCCAAAGAAAACAGAAGGGGAAGTTTCGGATTGCGACAGGGAGCTCAGGGTTTACGGGAAGCGCCTGCGGGGACAGTCATTCTCCTAATTCTTGCTTAATTAGGGAAGTCCAAAAACCAAACCTGATGTGGGAACTCAGCCTCTGAAACCAGCCTCAAAGAGCCAAGAATCGGAGCTTGCTCGCCGGGAGCCCCACGGCCGGCGCTGTGCTCTCACGGTGGGTTTTCACCAACTCAGGGAAGAGAAACACTTAGGTTCTCCCCCTGCTGCTCCACTCGCTCTTCGTGTTAAAAAAAAGAAAGAGAGAGAGAAAAAGAAAAGCTTTCCTCTGGCCACGTGGCACACGCCCCAGTCTCCACTTGCCGGTGCGGGCATTTCCACTTAAAAGCCCCACCAAGGCCCCAGGCCCTGGTAGCTCGGGCGGGCCCCTGCGCTCACCCACTGGGGAGGCCGCCTCCCCGCCAGGCTCCGGACACAGGCTTCCTCCTTCCTGCTGGGGCGGTGGTGCCCTGCAGGGACGGGCAGCCCTGGACTGCAAGGGGCCTGGCACCCACGTCCTCGGAGCCAGGAAACACGGCAGGGAAACCCGTGCCCGACTTGCTGGTTGAGGTGGGGGAGCGAGGCACCCTGACGCACGCTCGTGAAGACATTCAGAACGAACAGAGTGGGGAGGGGTGGGGGTTCCATCTAGACTTGCATGTCTTCGCTTTGGGGCATTTTTCAGTAAAAAATACACTCCTGGCAAGCGAGTCTTTCTGGAAGACACTGGAGCGGGGTGTGGGCTCCGGGAGGGCCTGCCCGTGGGGAAGGTAGCGGGGTGGGGGTACCCCTTGGAGAGTCCGCTTCCCAGGGGTCCCCGCTTTCTGCATCTCCCCATTTCTCCCCAGCTATGGTTTCCCTGGAGACACAAACCTCTGCATACTCCAGAGATGGGGTACAGGGGTGCAGGGGCGTGGCTGAGAGCAAGGCAGGCCAGAGACAGGCACTGCTGCCTCCAGGTATGCCTGGGGGACCCGAAGCTCGGGGCACCGCTGAGCAGAGGATGACTGGACTGTTAGAGCTGGTGCTGGGTCCTCTGCTGCCACCCCAGCCTGCCCAAGGGCCTGGGAGCTGCCTGTCCCCACCGTGCCCACATCCACCTGAGAAGACTGGCAGCTCCCAGAGCGGCCTCTTGCCCCTGGGCATTGGCTGGGGCATGGAATGTAGAACTGAGGGCAGGGAGGGCAGGGGACAAGGGTTAAATGTGCCAGCGGGGCTGGGGAGCGGGCACCCCTCTGTCCTGTCTGTACAAACGCTGTGGTTCCATGCGCTGTCACGGGCAGCACCTGGCAAACGTGCAGTCTCAGCCTGCCACAGCACGATGAGGCGAGTTTCCGCAGGGAACCTGATGGGGTGACTCTCCAGGGCTTCAAAGCTGCCCTCGGCCCAGCACGGACCTCACTGCACTAGCATCTTCCTCACGCTGCTCAGCAGATTCCCAGAAGACGCCCACGGGGTACAGGAGGTCCTGCGGACCCCCGAGAGGACTGCAGACTGACTTGAGTTTGCCGGGGCCTGGGAAGGTCCCTGTCGCTGCACCTGTGCACATCCGAGTGAGCTCACATCAACCTCCCACACGGTAAAACGACAGCCTACGATCTGAAATCCCCAGGGACTGAACAAGAAGCAAAGTAAGAAACGAAAATTCGAATACAGGAATCAACAGGATATGATAGGAATGATGGTAAAGCTATTTGGCATAATTCTTCCTGATCCTAACCGTTCCCACCCAGCTCCTTTTCAGAGGTGCAAAGAAAGCCCACCCAGGCCCAGCCAGGCCCAGCAGTGGCAGCCGGGGGCCCGTCCGAGGCTCCACGCACAGCAGTCTCGGCCCCACCCACTCACCCTCCCCTGTGGAACACCCCCGAGATGGCAAATGGGGGCATCTTCCCAGAGGCCCCGGAGCCGTGTGGGGAGGGGAGCCGGGTTTTCAGATCACAGATTTCTGTGACCGCTTTGTTATTTTTCACAAAGCACGACTGGCACATTTCACAATGAAGACCAGCGGATGCCGGACACTCATGAAAGAAAAAAATATCAAGTTTCGGTCATGGCTCTAAGGCAGACGTTACACGTTTTCACAGGGACAGACACGGAGACACCGACGCACTGCGCGTCACGGGGAGCGGTGAGGCCCTCACAGCACCACGGCCTGGACGACGATCTCCGGTTCCTCGATGTCCCTTTTGCTCTGCACCATCCTCAGCTCCAGGTGCATGGGGCTGGGCCTCACTCCTTCCCCGGCCTGGGCTGCAGAGCGGGCAGAGGAGCACTGAGCTCCCGTATCAGAGGGGCTCCTGCCGCTGCCCGCTGCCCTGACTCCCAAAGGCGAGGCCAGCAGGAGACACTGGTCATACCCTCGAACCCAGCACCTGCTGGCTCTTCCGTCCCACCCGCTTTGAGAGCCAGGAGCCCACGCAGCCCACGCAGCCCATGCAGCCCAGCCGCTGTACCTTTTGCACACTGGATGGTCCTCTGCAGAACATGGTGCATGGCAGACACCGTCTTCTCACAGGCCACCTGCAGGGAGGAGAGACTTGCTGTGCCCCTGCCCCATTCACGACACCCGACGTGCCCACTGCTGCCAGGAGGTGACTTGCAGTGAATGCAAGGACTGGCCTGCTCGCCAAGCCTGGGGAGCCGGCTCCGCCAGTGCCCGCGCTGAGCCCCGGAGGACAGGCTGCGACTGCCCACCAGAGAGCCTGGAGAGCTGAGCGGACGCCTGGTACCAGCCACCTCTCTGGACCAGAGATGGCTCACAGAAGGGACAGCCTCGTGACCTGCATAGAACTTGGCAGGCAGCAGGTGCTTGGTAAGAGTTCCCAGAATTAACTCCTTATAACGAGTCTACAAGGGGAGGCGCTCCTGCCTAAAGCTCAGGCAAAGGTCCCGGGGGGCACGGGGGCCTCGCTCCCGGACTCACAACCCTGGGCTGGCCAAACCCAGAATGTGACCTTAGGTGGCCAGGCAGCGAGGCCTCCTTGGGGCACCAGCTGGCATGTTTCCGCTGCCCTGTGCCACCAATTAAACACGGCAGGCCTGCTCAATGGCCCCGTTTAATTGTCCCTGAGGGGCCAGAAGAGACGGAATGAGGGGACCGTGCATTCACATTCCAGCTTGGGCTGTGCAGAGGGCTGGTGCATGGGAGGTGAAGGGCCTCAGTCCACCTCTTCCGTTTTACACACCGGGACACTCAGCTGAAACTGACTTGTTGGGGAGGAGGTGCGCCCCGGGGGACAAGTGGCCCCTTGAGGAGCCCGGCAGAGACAGCACTGGGAGAGCCACCTCCAGGTCCTGACCCCTGGATCCTTCCTTCCCTGGCGCACCCAACGGTGACGGAGGTGTCCTGACTTCCTCCTGCCGCTCCCACGGCACCCCTGCCCTGCCCCACATTCCAAAGGGATGGCAAGCCCCTCCCTCCCCCTAAACCCACTGCAGATGCAGCAGGGAGCACCCAGGGGAGTTTAAGGGGATGAGCCCAGGGGCTGGGGACCACCTCAAAACACGGCCGGGCTCTGAACAGTGTTGTAAGAAGACACCCTCCAGAGGTCCTCGGACTCGGATGACAAAACCACCTGGCGAGGCCCCAATGCAACTTTGCTGCACGTAGCACAGGAGGTCACGGATCTAAGTGACACAGTTGTAACAAAACCCCTCTGTCCCCGCTGAGCTGTGCACTTAACCACGAGACACACAGGAAAGTCTCCCAAGACGCCACATCCCAACCTGCCATGTTGGTCTACCAACAGACCCACTCCGCCCAGCAGCGTCTGAGCAAAGCCACCCCACCTCTGCAAATCTAAAATGCAGACAGACATCCAGACAACGCCCGGAAAGATGGCTCTCTGACTGTGCGCGGACCCTGTCCTCAGCCTCCCGCCTACTGTCCCTGAAGGCGGCTCCGGCCTTTCAGTCCCTCAGGTTGCTGCCGTGGTCACACTGTGGGAAACATGCTGCAGGTGGCCACGCTTCCACGGCAGCTCCCAGGTCACCAAGGACAAGACAGTCCCATGCACCCCACAGCCCTGCACCAACGCCAGACGGGCGGCCTCTGAATCCGGGTGGGGCCCCACGGGTCTGTTGTGAAGCGCCTCTCACCCGAACCCCCCAAGACCCTGAGTATCCCTAGGTCCCAAATAAGGGATGGGGAGGTGATGTGAGGGTGACAGGTGCAACTGCGGAGCCCACGGCCTGGCCACTGCCCTTCCCCACAACTGGGGCCAGCACTCAGCGCCAGGCCCTGTTGGCTCAGCAGGGTCCCCCCACCAGAGCTCTCGTAGCCTGCTCGCCACGAGGTGCCACGGGGGTGGCCTAGGAGGGGGGCAAGGAGTGTGGCTGACCTTGAGGTTGCTGGGGTGCTTGTGTGTCCACGCCAGGAGCATGGCAGCAAACAGGTCCCCAGTGCCCACGAAGACGGCGTCCACCTTGCGAATGTCCATCCGGATGCGCTCCATCACTGTGGAGCCGTCGGGACTCCCTGGGGGAGAAGACGGGCAAGGCCGCTGAGGCCTGTGGCTCCTCTGCCACGGCCAGCCTCCCCGTCCCTGGTCCTCCCGGGCACAGTGGCAGCGAGGGTCACAGGGGCACAGGGTGGCCTCACTCAGGACACGGGGGCATGCATGGGGGCCCCATCACCACTGCAAGGGAAATGAGACTACACTCTCAGAGGGCCACACACACAGGCTGGCCGGTCTCGGGGGTTGCTGTGCAGCTCCCGAGAGTAACAACAGCGTGAAGTAGATGTCTGGAAGCATCCAAGTGTGTATGTGTGTCCATGTGTATGCATGTGTGTACATCCACGTGTATGCATGCATGCACATGTGCGTGTGTGTGCATCTGCATGTGTGCATGTGTGTGTGTCCATGTGTCTGTGGTCTGTGCATGTGTGAGTCCATGTGTATGTATGTGCCCACATGTATGTGTGCCTGTCCACGTGTGCCCATGTATGCATGTGTGCAAGCACGACTGTATGTGCCTGTGTGCATGTTTGCGTGTACGTGTCTGCATGTGTGTACATGTGTCTGCATGTGTATGCCTGTGTGTGCATGTATGCCTGTGTGCCCGTCTGTGTGTGCGCCCATCCATGTGTATATGCATTTGTGCCCACATGTATGCACATTTGTCCCATACGTGCACATCTGTGTGTCACATGTATGTGTGCACGTGTGCCCACGTGTATGTGCATTTGTGCCCATGTGTGTGCCCACAGGGCTCCCATGTCCACATGCAGACACAGTGGTGTAGAGGCTGTACACAGGACTGTTCTCTCGGGGCCGTGGGTGTGGACTTGGGGCCACTAGCTTAGCTCATGGCTCCAGCCTTCTGCATCATTTCACACAATTCAGAGAAAGTCAACCAGCTGGTGTCTCTGCACTTAAACACTCAGCACAGCCAGGCAGAGGTGTCCTCCCAGTGAGCTCAGGGATGCAGTCCGGCCCTGAGGGAGGTCTATGATGCTGGGCTTGTGGAAGTCGGTCCCAGCCGGGCCATTCATCATGACCTGTGCGGTGTTGGGAATTCCACCCGACCCCTGAGAACCTTTAAAATGGGGGTGTCATCCTGGTGCTGGATAAAGCATAATTTTCATGCTATTGAACCTAAAACACTCTTGCAGCCCCAAAGGACATCTTCCTCTGGGAAAACCTGAGGAGCCCATGGTGCATGACTGGGGCACTTACTCCTCCTCTGGCTCCCCAGCACGATCAGGTAGTCGCTGCCCCGAGGGGAGGGCAGGTCGGAGCTGGTGATGACCACTGTGTCGGGGCCCATGGAGTGCAGTATGTCCATCACCTGCCGGCGGCATGGGGAGCGTCAGCCACGGCCGCCACACCCCACTCCCCGCAGCCCATTCCCAGTGGTGGCACTCCCGGGAGGGGAGCGAGCCACCTGGTCAGCCACCATCCCCCACAAAACTGCCAGTCCAAACAGTGTGGCTCCCCCAGGTGACCCGAGAGGGCCTCCCCCTGGGGTCTGGGCAGGTAAATGAACAGATTCGTCCCGTCCTGCAGCAGGGAGGAGCTGGGCTCTCTATACCTCGGCTTTTCTGTAACTCTCGTAGAAACTCTTGTCTCCACTGCACAGTCACCTCAGAGTAGGCAGCATGAATGTGCGTGTGCGCATGCACACACACACACACACACACACACACACACACAGCATCGCCACATAGCACGTGTCCAGAGCAGAACCAGAACCTGGACCCTGCCCCAGGGCCCACTGACTCTGCGGCCCCAGGGCCCAGTACCAGCTCAGTGAAAGGCCTCAAAGTGGGAGGAGTGGCCCCTGCAGTGGTCCATTCCCGGGACCAGGCTCCTGGGCTGTGAAAACTCAGGGCAGGGCCGGGCTGCTTCGGAACGCGGCCCAAAGCACGTGGACACCCACTGCAGTCTGCCGGTGTCTGCCCTAAAATAAATGTGGAAACATCACACCCACATGGCAGCATTCTGAGGGGCTCCTCAGTGGCTTAAATCATGAGGGCACCCCTTCTCCACGCCCGACGAGAGGGCTGGAGGGAGCGGCATGGGCTGTCCACACATAAGGACGTAGCAACACGGCGCAGTCCTGGCAGCAGAGCAGCCCTCGCCAGACCCTGAGCCTGCCGGCACCTTGACCTTGGACTTCCCAGCCTCCAGAACTATGGGGAACAAAGTTCTGGGTTTTTTTTTCTTTTTTTCTGGGAGATGGAGTCTCACTCTGTCACCCAGGCTGGAGTACAGTGACACGACATTGGCTCACTGCAACCTCCGCCTACCAGGTTCAAGCGATTCTCCTGCCTGAGCCTCCCGAGTAGCTGGGACTACAGGTGTATGCCACCACGCCCAGCTAATTTTTGTACTTTTAGTAGAGACGGGGTTACACCATGTTGGCCAAGATGGTCTTGATCTCTTGACCTTGTGATTTGCCACCTCGGCCTCCCAAAGTGCTGTGATTACAGGCGTGAACCACCGCGCCCGGCCATTTTGTTTGTTTGTTTGTTTTTTGAGATGGAGTCTCACTCACTTGGTCGCCCATGCTGGAGTGCAGTGGGGTGATTTTGGTTCACTGCAACCTCCACTTCCTGGTTTCAAGAGATTCTCCTGCCTCAGCCTCTCCAGTAGCTGGGATTATAGGCACCCACCACCTCGCCCGGCTAATTTTTGTATTTTTAGTAGAGATGGGGTTTCACCTTGTTGGCCAGGCTGGTCTCAAACTCTTGACCTAGTGATCCACCCACCTTGGCCTCCCAAAGTGCTAGGATTAGGGGCGTGAGCCACCGTACCCGGCCGAAAGTTCTGTTTTTTAAATAAATCATCCAGTCTCAGGCATTTTGTCACAGCAGCTGAAAGGACTAAGGTGACTCCACCCAGGCTCGATGCCTACACGACACCTGCGGTCCCCAAGTCTTGGAGAAAATGACTGAAGAAACCGCGCCTCGGGCTGCTGCATCTGCTCCTGTGTCGAGCGTCCGGCCCGCCCTTCCCAACAGCCTGCCCTGCAAATTCCAAACCTGCCCAGGAGCCCCCAGTGGCTCAAGCCACCACCTTGTAATATGTCTTCACACAGGTGCACACGCACACGCACACGCACACATATCCTGCTGGTCTCTGGAGACCCCTGACTGGTGGATGGTTCAGTCACCACTGGGGAGAAATGACCCCACGGTGCCACTCAGGCAGCCTGTCTCCCGTCCCCACCGTGAGGGGCACATCTGCCCCGCACAGGCCCCCGAGGGTCTCCTTACCGCCAAGGCTTCCTCCTGGCTGTGGATCTTCCGGCCACTCAGTAACCTGGAAGACAGGCGGGGCAGGCGAGCGGGGACAGGTGAGCCTTTCCTCTCCCGGTTGTGTGCTGACATTCCCAAAACCCCAGCAGCCCTGGAAACCGCCATCCCCACAGGGAACTCTGTCCATGGCCACCACGGGCCAGGGCCTCTGCAACATGTGGGGCTTGGATCCAAAGGGGCCCCTCACACGAGAGGAGGCAGGCGAGGCCCAGTCATGGCTGCTGTTTATAGGTAACCATGGTGACGAACAGCAGCCACGGCCCCCACTTAAGGCCCACGCCACAGCGCAGGGTCCCAATGTGGGTGACTGACGTCCACACAAAGTCAAAAGAGCCGCTAACGATTCATGCATGTGCAGGCCACCCATGGCTCGGGGCCCCCGGTTCGGACAGGCCCAGATCAGGGATCCCAGGACTCCAAGAGTCCAGCCGCCCCCATCCCTGTGTGAATGGGGGGCTCGGGACCTGGCTCAGGGCCAGGTAGAGCTAAGCTGTGACAGGCACATGCCCCCTCCTCAGGTGGCTCCACGCTTCATGGGACTGGGGCGCTGGCAGCTTCCCCTTGGCATCTGATTCTTTAGCTGGAGGGCGGGGCATGCACCCAAAAAAAGACCTTTTCAAACTCAGTATCAGGCAGGCAGGCAGGCAGGCCCAACGCACTTCGCTTCTCCTCACAGGGTGGCAGGTGACTTGGCCTCCTCCACAGCTGCCCCCACCCCCGCTGTGGTGGCCCCCGCAAGCCTGCAGCTCCGGGACGCCCCTCCTCTTCTGCTCCTAGGGACTCTGTGGCTCTTCCTGGGGAAGGACTGGTAGCGTTTCGCCATTTAAAATGACTTACTCTGCCAGGCGCAGTGGCTCACGCCTGTAATCCCAGCCCTTTGGAAGGCCAAGGCAGGTGGATCACTTGAGGTCAGGCGTTCAAGACCAGCCTGGCCAAACATGGTGAAACCCCATCTCTACTAAAAATACAAGAATTGACTGTGGCTCTGCGCGCCCATAATCCCAGCTACTTGGGAGGCTGAGGCAGGAGAATCGCTTGAACCTGGGAGAAGAAGGTTGCAATGAGCCGAGATCGCGCCACTGCACTCCAGCCTGGGCAACAAGAGTGAGACTCCATTTCAAAAAATAAATAAAGTAAAACATAACTTAATATAATGATGATAAAATGACTTACTCGGCCTCAAACTGGTTGGGCGTGATGATATCTGCAACCGGCACCACCTTTTCTTTGTAAACGGGAAGAAGGTCCTCGGGGACGTACTGGGAACAAAGGAGACAGCAGGAGAGTCACCGGGAGGGATGCCCGCCAGGGAGTGCTCCCCAAAAAGACCCCTCAAGTCCAGGCTCGGGGCCAGACCCCTGACTGTGCAGGGGCACGTGTGGCAGAGGCACACGAGAGTGGGAACCCTGAGTGCCCCAAGGGGCCGAGGGAGGACTCGGGCACGGTGAGTTTCTGCAGACGGCCTGGGAGGAGGACGAGGTGAAGGAGAGACGGAGGGAGGAGGCAGAGGAGAAAAGGGAAACCCGGCGGGTGGGTGGAGTCCCCCGGTCATCCGGGGAGGGCTGGGAGCCCGACCCGCACTCTTCATCTATTTGTTTTTGTCTAAGTTGCCTGACAAACAATTCAACACATGGTTTTCTCTAATGATCAAATTCAAGCTGAAGCCAGTGCGCAGCTCTGGGAGAATTCTGCGGGCTTTATGGAACATTCCGCCAGCCCCTGCTGGCTGAGTGGCCTGAGTCTCCAATCCCTTCATTCGCTTTGCTCCCGGAAACCTCCCTTGGAGATCAGGGCCCTGCAGGGGGCACCTCTGCACTGGTGCTCAGAGCACTCGAGGTGGCCACGTACTGGCCGCTGCGACCAGGCTGTGACATGGCTTAGGAGGCACTAAGGATGGGTGGGCGGTGCCTGGAGTCCCCGATCCCTGGACCAGAAAATGGAAGGAGAGCTCTTTATTTTTTTTATTATTATTTTTTTTTGAGACGGAGTTTCGCTCTTGTTACCCAGGCTGGAGTGCAATGGCGCGATCTCGGCTCACCGCAACCTCCGCCTCCTGGGTTCAGGCAATTCTCCTGCCTCAGCCTCCCAAGTAGCTGGGATTACAGGCACACGCCACCATGCCCAGCTAATTTTTTGTATTAGTAGAGATGGAGTTTCACCATGTTGACCAGGATGGTCTCGATCTCTTGACCTCGTGATCCACCCGCCTCGGCCTCCCAAAGTGCTGGGATTACAGGCTTGAGCCACCGCGCCCGGCCCGGAGAGCTCTTTAAAGCCCCGTTTTGGGTAGGGAGGCCCAACACACCCCTCTGACCTCACGGAAACGGAAGATATGGATGACTGCTCGTCTGAGACAGGGGCTCATGTTTAGGCCACTGTCGTTCAGGAAAACAAATGTGACAACATCAAGGGGCCAGATCCCTTAGCCACACTGCACGGGACAGCGGCCCCAGCTCTTCGTGATCCAAACACGAGCGTCTGCCGAGGATCAGCAGAGCCCACGCCAGGGAGCACCGTGAAGGGAAAGCAGAGGGCTGCGAGCTGGGGTGGGCACGGGGCACACGGAACCTTCCAGAGAACGAGCACGGGAGAAAGTGGACAAAGACAGACGCTGAGCAGACCAGCACACCCACTCATGAGACGCCCAGTGACAGACATCCTGACTTCAACCACTGACCCAGCTGAGTTGAAAACCCACAGGCAGGGTGACCCGGGGCTCCTCCCGCCTCTGAATTCTAGGCGTCTGGGCTGGCCACCGTGGATTCGTTCTCCGTCCACGTGATCCCACGTCAAGGTCTGCAGGATGCAGAAACTGCTCATAGGCTGAGCGGTTTCTAGATTTGTTTTTCTTTTTTGAGACAGGGTCTCTGTGGAGTGAGTGTACTGGTGCAATCTCAGCTCACTGCAGCCTCTATCTGCTGGGCTCAAGCAATCCTCCCACCTCAGCCTCCCAAGTAGCTGGGACTACAGGTGGGTGCCACCACACCTGGCTAACTCTTTTGTATTTTGATTAGAGATGGTGAGGTTTTGCCCCGTTGCCCAGGCTGATCCTGAATGCCTGGGCTCCCGAAGTGCTGGGATTACAGGCGTGAGCCACTGCACTCAGCATGCTGTCTACATTTTTAAATGGTTAGGGGAAAAGAAAGTCAAAAAAAGAATGACATTTTGTGACACACAAAAATTACAGAAAATTCAAATTTCAGTGTCCACAAATGAAATTTTATTAGAAAATAGTCATTCAGGGCTGGGCATGGTGGCTCACGCCTATAATCCCAGCACTTTCAGAGGCTGAGGCAGGTGGATCACTTGAGACCAGGAGTTCGAGACTAGCCTGGCCAACATGGTGAAACCCTATCTAGTAGAAATACCAAAATTAGCTGGGTGCGGTGGCGCACGCCTGTAATTCCAGCTGCTCGGGAGGCTAAGGCATGAGAATTGCCTGAACCTGGGAGGCGGAGGTTGCAGTGAGCTGAGATTGTGCCATTGCGCTCCAGCCTGGGCGACTGAGCGAGACTCTGTCTCAATAAGAAAAGAAAAAAGGAAATCGTCATCTGTTTGTGCACCTCTCGCCGGTGGTGGCTTCTGTGCTCTGACAGGAACGGCCGTGGCAGGGCCGTGCGCCGGCAAAGCCTCAGATATTTATCTACTGTCTGGCGCTTTCCAAAAAACTTGTGGGTCCCCTTCCTCCTTCTTAACGAGGTTTGTCTCTTTTCCCTTGGACAGAGGAGTCTCACCAGGTTAGACACTTAGAGACGTGGGCCTGTCTTCTGGCTAGACAGGAAGAGCTCCACTCATCGCGCTTTTAAATCGCACGCACGAAATTACTCACCATGGAGCCCTCGCCGTCCCGCTTGTCACCCAGGACCGGATCACACACTGCAGAGACACAGGCATCTTATCAGCAAGGGCTACAGCTGACGAGTAAGAAACCCTCAACATTTCTTTCTCCCCTCGCCCCTTTTTTAATTCTAGACAGGATCTTGCTCCAGGCTGGAGTGCAGTGGTGCAATCATGGCTCACCACAGACTCAATCTTCCAGGCTCAGGAGATCCTCCTGCCTCACCCTCCCAAGTGGCTGGGACCACAGGCATGTGCCACCACACCCAGCTAACTTTCAAATGATTTGTACAGATGGGTTCTCACCATGCTGCCTGGGCTGGTTTTGAACTCCTAGGCTTAAGCGATCCTCCCACTTCAGCCTCCCAAAGTGCTCAGATTTTGGGCGTGAGTAACTGCATTTGGCATTTTTCTTTTCTAAGCTGCCAAGTTGAAGCAAATATTCTTCTCTTTTTAAATTTAACTTTTTAATGTAGTAAAAAGTATCTACCTTAATCTTTGCTAGTTTAACCATTATTAGGCAACTCACGGGCAGTGAGGACGTTCCCGCTGTTCTTTAACCACGACTGCCACCCACCTCCAAACCAACCCTGTCCTTGTTAAACACTCACTCTGCATTCTCCCTGCCTAAGCCTTGGAAACATCTAGTTTGCTTGCTTTTTTTTTTTTTTTTTTTGAGACGGAGTCTTGTTCTGTCGCCTAGACTGGAGTGCAATGGCATGATCTCGGCTCATTGAAAACTCCGCCTCCTGGGTTCAAGCGATTCTCCTGCCTCAGCCTCCCGAGTAGCTGGGATTACAGGTGTGCACCACGCCCAGGTAATTTTTTTATGTTTAGTAGAGATGGGGTTTCACCATGTTGGCCAGGCTTGTCTTGAACTCCCGACCTCAGGTGATCCGCCTGCCTCAGCCTTCCAAGGTGCTGGGATGACCTCCCAAAATGCGTGAGACGCTGCACCCAGCCTTAGTCTGCTCTCTACCTGGACGAACTGGCCTCTCCTGGATATTTCAGATAACAGAAGCATGTGACAGTTGCCCTTTGGCGTGAGGCTTCTTTCACAGAGCATCACATTCTCCAGGCTCATCCACAATGTGGAGTGGAATTTCCTTCCTTTTCCAGACTGAGTAATACTCCACTGTGCACACAGACATTATGTCTGTCACCCACCAATGGACACAGCCTGTATCCACCTTGGTCACTGGAATAACACTGCTGTGGCCGTGGCATATACGTGCGTCTGCTTGAGTCTCTGTTCTCAGCTCTCTCTGATATTTATCCAGGGCAGATTTGCTGGTCACATGGTGTCTGTGTAGATTTGCTGGTCACAAGGTGTCTGTGTTCTGCTTGAGTTTCTGTTCCCAGCTCTGTCAGATATTTACCCAGGGCAGATTTGCTGGTCACGTGGTGTCTGTGCAGGTTTGCGGTCACGTGGCGTCCGTGCAGGTTTGCGGGTCACGTGGCGTCCGTGCAGGTTTGTGGGTCACGGGGCGTCCGTGCAGGTTTGCGGGTCACCTGGCGTCCGTGCAGGTTTGCTGGTCGGTCACGTGGCGTCCGTGCAGGTTTGCTGGTCACGTGGTGTCTGTGCAGATTTGCTGGTCACATGGTGCCTGTGTCCTGCTTGTTGGAGCACTCCCAGCCTGTTTTCCACAGTGGCCACGCTCTTCTATATTCCCACCAGCAGTGTGAGGGTTTCCCATCCTCACCCACACTTGCTATTTTCTGTGTGTGTGATGGCGGTCATCCCAGTTGCTGTGAGGTGCTGTTCACCACTGCTTGTTACCCAAGCAGGTGCAGTGGCTCCCTTCCTCTCCTGGGGCTGGAGCACACACAACCCAGGCCTCACATGTCTGTCCCGACAAGCACCTTCCCTCTGGGCAACGGTACAGTGTGGCAAAATGCTCGGGGCCAGGCCTGCCCTTCCGCTGCCCAGGAGACCTGCACCCCAGAGTGAGCCTGTCTGCCAGGCTGGGTGATGCGATGGACCCAGGGCTGCCTGGCCTCTAAGGAAAGACCCATCTAGGCAGATGCCCCTGAAGACTTGGCCACTCCCTAGCCTGGCCCTGCCTGGGTATGGCCCTGCCCCTCCCCTCCCACTACCTAGCCTGGCCCTGCCCGGGTGGGGCCCCTTGCCCCCTCTGCCTTTAAAGTCAGTGTAGTCACACATCGGTGCTGCCTGGGCCCCAGGCCTTCACACAGCAGGCCCACTATATGAGCACATTGACACCCCTTCCTGTCGCCCACCAGCCACACAAGACACCAGGGTCACCAGCAAATGCTTGTAGCCTGCGGACTTCAGCAGGCCCACATCCTCGGAGGCCTGGCAGATGCAGCTCACCGGCCTGAAGAGGCGGGGCACAGAGGGGCACAGAGGGGTGCAGAGGAGGCAGGAAGCTGACACGTCCCTTCCCAGGCTCCCAGGCCAGCCCCACCCTGTGCGGACCACACAGCCAGGCCCAACGGTGGACCCCTGCCTACCGTACACCAGCCTGGGGTTCTGCTGCTTCAGCTCACGCACGATGTCCACCACCATGGCCAGGAACGACTTGTCCCTCGTATAACCTTCGGGGGGAGAATCCAGGTCACCCTCGGAAAACAGGAGACTCACCACAATCAACTGTGGCTCCAAGAAAGAGAAGCACCAGCACGCCTTGCAAGGGGGAGGGGCGGGGGAGGCGGGGTGACCCCACAGTCCCAAGACACCAAGGGCAGACCCGGCCACGTTCCCAACAGAAACGCTGTGCTTCAGAGGCACGAACCCATGGCGAGAGGTGTAGGAGGAATCTTTCCTTTATTTATAGTTCTACTTCCAGTAATAAGCATATGACACTTGAATTTAATCTTATTTATTTTGAGGCAGAGTCTCATTCTGTCCCCCAGCCCACAGTGCCGTGGTTCAATCACAGCTCACTGCAGCCTTGAACCTCCAGGCTCAAGCAGTCCTCCCACGTCAGCCTCCCAAGTACCTGGGACTATGCCTAGCTAATTTATATTTTTAAAATGTTTTGTAGAGACAGGGGTCTCACTCTGTTACCCAGGCTGGTCTTGAACTCCTGCCCTCAAGCAAGCCTCCCTCCTAGGCCTCCCAAAGCGCTGGGATTACAGGTTCGAGCCCCTGTGCCCACCTTTATATATGACCTTTGAACATGTAGAGATGCTGGGTGCAGTGGTTCACACCTGTAATTCTAACACTTTGGGAGGCTAAGACAGGTGGATCACTTGTGCCCAGGAGTTCAAGACCAGCCTGGGCAACATGGCAAAGCCCTGTCTCTACAAAAAAAAAAAAAAAAAAAAGTTAGCTGGGCATTGTGGTGCACACCTTTAGTCCCAGCTACTTGGGAGGTTGAGGTGGGAGGATCACCTAAGCCCAGGAGGTTGAGGCTGCAGTGAGCTGCGAATGTACCACTGCACTCCAGCCTGGGCCACAGAGTGAGACGCTGTCTCAAAAAAATAAAATATAAATATGTATAGAAATAATTTTTTTTTTTTTTTTGAGATGGAGTCTCACTCTGTTACCCAGGCTGGAGTGCAGTGGGGCAATCTCAGCTCACTGCAACCTCCGCCTCCTGGGTTCAAGTAATTCTCCTGCCTCAGCCTCCCGAGTAGCTGGGACTACAGGCTCGCGACACCACACCTGGCTAGTTTTTGTCATTTTAGCAGAGACAGGGTTTCACCATGTTGGCCAGGATGGTCTAGAACTCCTGACCTCTGATCAGCCCACCTTGGCCTCCCAAAGTGTTGGGATTACAGGCGTGAGCCACCACGCCTGTCCTGAAATACAATTTGTTTTTAACCAGAAAGTTGACAAAGGATGCCAGTGTACTAGGTAACAGCCCGTCACCTACCTGAGTGTCCCACCCCCCTGCCCTTCCCCGGGCAGTGCTCCCAACATCCCGCCTGCACCCTCCCCTGGGCACCGGAACCCCAGTGTGGCCACAGGAGGAGGGGCGACTTGGCATTGCCAGGGCAGTCATTGTCCAGGCAGGCACAACGTGGTCAGGACCAACTCCTGCCCTCAAGCAAGCCTCCCTCCTAGGCCTCCCAAAGTGCTGGGATTACAGGTTCGATCCCCGTGCCCACCCTTATATATGACCTTTGAACATGTATAGGTCATGCTCACGCCAAGGCCCTCCTTGAAGGAGCAGGGATGGGAGATGGGCCAGGGTAGGGGTGCTCTGGGCCTCCCTGAGCCCACCCTGGCTGGAGTGGGGTCCGCAGGCCCCTGCGGCAGCTCGCGCCGGCACCCACCTGTGAGCACGTAGTCATATTTATTCACGTTGTTCAGCTTCAGGCCCTCGTACAACTCCTGGAGCTCATCTGAATTCAGCACTTGGCCCTTCCAGTGGGCATAGCCTAGCGGCAGAGAAACCACAGGGACTCAGACACAAGGGGGCCAGGCATGGGGCCTCCGGCTTCCCTCGACACCCGCCCACTCTCCCTGAGGCCCCTGGTGGATGGCTTCTCCCCAGGGACTGGCACAAGGCCTGAAGATCAACAGGCACAGTGCTTGGCAGGTCCTGACAGCTGTCCACATGGGACGCCTCCAGCCCCCTGCAAGCCCTCTGCCCCTACACTCTCAGGGATCGTTGCTATGACCTCAGTGGCCCCCACCCTCCCACTGCCAGTTCCTGTGGGCGCTCAGCTCCCCAGACCCCTGACACCTGTGGGTGCCGCTTCCCAGGTACAGGTGGGGCGTGGGGAGGGACACAGCAGCCCACAGCTGTGTCACTCCTGCATCACTGTCCGGAGTGCCCCGGCCCCTCCCTCCCTGCAACTTCACAGCCTCTTGTTTCCCAGCGTCTCCTGCATGAGCTCCCAGCTATTCAGGCCGGTGTGCTCGGCCACCACCACCAGGACACCCTGGCAGGTAAGGCTTGTCATGTCCCCACCTCCCCATTCCTCCCCCACAGGCTTATTAAGCTGCAATTAGAGCCAGTTGTAGATCAGCTCCTGAGCAAGAGACAAACATGAATGACAAGGAGGCCTCAGCCCAGGTGTGCAGCCTGCCCTCGGCCCCGCAGGTACCCAGGGTGAAGTGACTGCCCCAGTGGACAGGCGCATCAGCGCAAGAGGACGACGCGTTGCTTCCTGCAGGCAGGACCGCCAGCCTCCTGGGAGCCCTTCCTGCATCGTGGGATCTGGCCACAGCTCCAGCTCAAAGCACCACTCAGCCACCCACACAGGGAGGGGCCCACCATGGATACCCCACATTTGCCCATGAGAAACGGCTGACACCGAGGGACTCCTGAGCTCCTCCCACGTGAGTAATCCCTCTACGCAAGTCTTTTTCAGCAGATAAGGAAAACTGATGCGTGGGTTCCTAGAATAGCAAAGTCCAAGTGTCATGCACGGGTAGGTCACGGCCGGCTCCGAGCCCACACGCCATGCCGTGGCCAAGATCCCTTGAATTCCCACATCAGAGGAGGGCTCCACAGCTCCTGCCCCCGAGGGCCCTCCTGCATACCAGTTGCTGGCTCCCACTGGAAGGGACGTCTTTGGCTCTCCCCAGGAGCTGTTGCACAGGAGCACGTGTGGCATGAATGTCCTGAGCCTGCAGTCAGAAGCAACGCTCTGTGGCTGGGCGTGGTGGCTCATGCCTGTAATCCCAGCACTTTGGGAGGCCGAGGCCAGCAAATCACAAGGTCCAGAGTTCAAGACCAGCCTGACCAACATGGTGAAACGCCGTCTCTACTAAAAACACAAAAATTAGCCAGGCATGGTGGCACACGCCTATGATTCCAGCTACTTGGGAGGCTGAGGCAGGAGAATTGCTTGAAGCCGAGAGGTGGATGTTGCAGTGAGCCGAGATGGTGCCACTGTACTCCAGCCTGGGTGACAGAGTGAGACTCCATTGCAAAAAAAAAAAAAGCAGCAGCCATGCTCCAGGCACAGTGTGGCCTCTGGGATGTGCAGCTGGGGACACCTGCCCTGTACTCTGCGCGGGACACCAGCGTGTATGCACTGAGGGGTAGGTCTGCCAGAGACCAAGCCCCTGATGGACCCCGGGTTAACAGTCACTGGGGGTCAGGAGGGTCAGGCGTACCCACCACGGGTGAGGTCAGTGCCTCACATGGCAGCCTGCCCCTCTGGTGTGGGGTGTGTCCTGGGGAGGCTTCTGCCAGGCGGGGGCAGGGGTTTGGGGTGAATGGGGGGCTGAGGAGGGGCAGGAGGAGGGAGGCAAGCAATGGTCCCTCCCAGTCCTTTCTGCTCTGGGATTCTGAGCATCTTCCTAAGCAGGGTGGGGCTCAACATGGCTGCACACGTGCTGCTTTCCTGGGGAGCTGATATGGCCCGGCTGTGTCCCCACCCAAAGAGCATCTTGAATTGTAGCTCACATGTCGTGGGAGGGACCTGGTGGGAGGTCATTCAATCACGGGGCGGTTTCCCCCGTCCTGTTCTTGTGATGGTGAGTGAGTTCTCACAAGAGCTGACGGTTTTTTAAGGGGCTTTCAGAGCCCTGCGCCCCTCACTCTGCACTTCTTACCGCCGCCATGTGAAGAAGGACGTGTTTGCTTCCCCTTGGCCATGAGAAGTTTGCTGAGGCCTCCCCGGCCCCGCTGAACTGTGAGTCAAGTCTACCTTTTTCCTTTGTAAAGGACCGCGTCTCGGATATGACTTTATTAGCAGTGTGAGAATGGACTAATACAGGGTTCCATCGGGAAGGACCGCGGCCAGGAGGTTCCAATGACAGACACTGATTCTCCTACTGTCCTGGGCACTGGGGTCCAAGGTCAAGGCGTCGCCAGGGCTGGTCCTTGAGGCCTCTCCCCTGGGCTTCAGATGGCATCGCCTCCCTGTGTCCTCATGGGGCTGTCCCTGTGTGTATCTGTGTCATCTCTGCTTACAAGTATGCCGGTTGGATTGAATCAAGGCCCACCCCGACAGCCTCTCCAAATCCAGTCCACTCTGAGGTGCTGGGGGTAAGGCTGCAACATGAGAATTTGGGGGGACGCAATTCAGCCATAACAGCCATGAGGATGGGGAGATGTCTAGCCCTTGCCAGGTCTCAGACGCAGGCCCCAGGTCCCTCTGAGGCCCAGCTTCCTATCGGAACAAGGGGACATGGTCTCACATTTCTGGGTGCCCCCTGCCCACTGCAGGACATGGTACTGGCCCAGAGCCCACAAGAACCTTCTCGAACAGGGGAGGGCACTTGGCTCCCCTGTCCAACTCATTCCACTTACAGATGAAAAAACAGAGGCCAAACAAGCAGCTCCTCGGGAAGTCCAAGGGGCCTGGCGCGCCTGTCCGACCCTAGCCGGCCAGGGAGTCTGGGCCGGCCCCTCGCTGGTGCCCGTCGGCAGGTGCCCGGTCCCGGCCCCTCACTGGTGCCCGTCGGCAGGCACCCGGTCCCGGCCCTCTCCAGCCCTGCAGCTCCTGTGTTCACAGCAGCCTCCCCTTCCCTGCAGCAAGGACCACCAAGTCCAGCAGCAGGTCACCTGTCCCACCCTCTCTGGCTCCACGTTCCAAAAGCCAGGATGTATGACCCGTCCACCTGCTGACCTCCAGCTCACAAGCTCCTTCCTGACGCCCTCAGGCCAGGAAGCTCAGACAGGAAGCTCCAGGAAATCCTCTAGAAGGGGCCACTGGGAATGCTGGCTGCAAGGTGGAGGCTGCCAAGCCCGGCTGTCCTGGGTTTGGGGGGCACAGCTCAGAGTGTGGAAAAATGAATGGTGGCCTCAAGGAATGGGGGCTTAGCCAGGGGAGGGTGCAGGAGCGTGAGCAGCAGCCCCAAGGCGGCGAGGCCTGCACCAGGTGGGCTCTGCAGGCAGCTGGGGGCTCAGCTTTCCCCCGCCCCCAACAGGTATCAGGGAACCAGCAATGTGGCTTATGTGGAACACCCGTGTCCACTGGCAGTCTGGCGTTGTGGCCATCCCAGGCAGAAGCTGCCCACATGACCACCCAGTAACAACCTCGGGCCCACGGTGGGCATGGTGGTGCACACCTGCAGTCCCAGCCACTCGGGAGGCGGAGGAGGCAGGAGGATCGCTTCAGCCCAGGAGGTCAAGGCTGTGGTGAGCTGACTGCACCACTGCAGGCCAGCCTGGGCGACAGAGAGACGTCGTCTCTAAAAAAGGAAAAGACTGGGGCGTGGAGTCTCACGCCTGTGAACACCGCACTGTGGGAGGCTGAGGGGGCAGGATCGCTTGAGCCCAAGGAGTTCGAGACCAACCTGGGCAACACAACGACTCCATCTCTGTGAAAAATAGGAAAATTAGCCGAGTGTAGTGGTGCACACCTATAGACCCAGTCCCTTAAGAGGCTGAGGAGGGAGGATCTCTTGAGCTTGGGATGTCAAGGCTGCAGTGAGCCATGATCACACGACTGCACTCCTGCTTGGATGACAGAGACTTTGAGACAGACACACAAACACACACACACACACGAAAAAGAAAAAAGAAAACCCTTGGCAGAGCTGCTAATGAGCTCCCTGGCAGCGTCATCCCAGTTCCCTGCCAAATGAGGTGCAGCCTGTGTGACCGCACCTCCAACACCTAGGTGTGCCCTGGAGAACTGAAAACACATCCCCCCAAAAACTGTCTAGACAAACGTTCACAGCGGCATGACCCCCAACAGCCAGAAAGTGGGAACAACGCGGCGTCCGCAGGGCTGCTTGTGGCTGAGCTCACGTGGCCGGTCACGCAGGGCATGAGCTTCGTCCTGGGCATACACGAAGGGCCACGCAGCAGGAGGACAGGGCAACGGGACCCTCAGATGGCCTGGGCAGTGCAGCCCTGGAGCAAGGGTGCCCGGAGCAGAACGGCCCCCACAACGCGTGAGGCACGTGGCGTGTGCGGAAGTCTCTCCTTGTGCATAATCAGGCCCAGTGAAATGCTTCCTGGAGGTGACGCTGGTGAAAAACGAGCACCTCCGGCCAGTGGGTGGGGTGGGAGAAAGGAAAAACAGAAAGCGCCTCCAGCTCCGCGAGGGTCTCGCAGTGGGCGGCGCGGGAGCCGGGAGGGGCCGAGGGGCTGCATGGAGGCGGCCGAGTCCCCCGTCCTGACCACCAGCTCCCGTGGCACCCAGAGTACCAGTCTCACTCCCCGGCAGCACAGTGTGGGCGGGGCGGCAAAGGGAGCAGGCAGAAGGCGCCGGTACAGGGGAGACTGATGCCTGCCGGCACTGCCCTAGGGAGCTGCCCCTGAGCCACGGAGGCGGCCTTAGGGAAGCTACCCGGGGCCTCCTGATCAGGCCGCACAGACAGCTGACCCCGAGAGTGTGGGCACAGGGTGCTGGGAGCCGGCTAAGGGGTCATGAACCAGCAGGCCCCCCACGGCATCTGGAGGAGGCTGGAGTGGGGCCTCCCAGGAAACAGAGGCTGGGCCCCACGGGAAAGGAAGCCCCCAAGCTGGTTGTCTGGCACCGCACCTGCAGAGGCTCCCAAGCGCCTGGGGTCCTGTCGTCATCCCAGCACTCTGAGGGCAGGCCAGAGATCCCTTTCTGTCTCGGAGTCCTCAGGTCAGCCAGCCCATCACCCACTGAGAAGCTTCCAGCATGCCCGGAAGGCATCACCAAAGCCCAGGGCCCTTCCCACATCCTGGAATCCACAGCAGGGCAGCCGGGTCTATGCGGGTGTTGACGCAACGCTGACGGAGGACAACACCGTCCCCAGAAACACACTCAACACCCTGCTTTACTGTCCAAGCCAGCCAGCTCACCCACTGAAAACTCAATCCTATGGGAGGGTGGCGAGCAGCCAGGACGAACATGTGGGCCCGGGGAGGCTCCCGGAGGCCCGAGTCTTTGGGACAATCTCTGTATTTCGCAGCCCCAGTGTGCCCAGCAAGCAAAGGCAGGAGAGGGTTTCGCCAGAGCCGAAGCCTGTCCATCTGCGCCGGCCGAGCAGCTCTGTCCTCTCACTCAGCACGTGTCATGCCCGCCCCAAGAGAAACCACGGCATTCCTTCCTGCTCCCGAGGGTGGGGGCCAGGCCCCCCCACATCCTGTCGATGCTGTTTCTGGGACGTTCTGTGCTCCCAAGGTTCCGTCTGGGTTCAGAGAAATTTCAGGGGAAGGAAGCAACGTGGGGTGTTTCAAAGAACCAAGTGGCTTTGTTCTCCTGCCAACGAAGCAGTCCAGGGACCACAGAGAGGAGGGAGGACTCCAAGCGCCTCCACCTCCAGGCTGTGGGGCTGGGGTGTGGGAAGCACGGCCTGGGACGTTGTGAGGGGCTTCTGAGGCCGGCCACCCTCAGTCCCCTGAGCCAGCAAAGTCCTCAGCATCCCCATGCACGGAGACAGATGTACACACGGGCTCCTGCAGCACTGCCGTTAACAGAGAAAACCTGCATGACCAGCCTGCGGGGGACCCTCCTCAGTGCCAGGAGGCAGGAACAGCACCTTGCAGGCAGGCAGGCCGGCCGGCAGCAGGAGTCGCACGGCTGCGCTCTGAGCCAGGCCTCGGTCCAAGCGCTTCAAGCAATTGACCTAATCAACTCTGGCAACCCAAGGCCGGAGTTAGGATCACTCTCCCGTTTTACAGAGGGGAAACCGAGGCACCGAGAGGTTCTGTCACCTGCACTGGGTCACACGCCCCAAGGCAGTGAAGCTGAGTCAACACAGCCCTGCTCAGAGGTGAGGCCACCCAGGTCTATGCCCTGATGTGCTGTGCAGGCTCTGCCGACCGACACCAGGGACCCCAGTTCCCGTCCACATGGAAGTCCCGTCCCTCATCCCCACTCTGCTCTGCGTCAGCTGTTGGAGCCAACGCCTTACCTGTGTGGTTTGAAAACTGGACGGAGTTCACTGCGTCGATCTCAAATCCCAAAACCTGCAAGACAGAGAAGGAACAGGAAGGTCCCGTGAACCCCAGCAGGCGCCGACTTGGATGAGGGGAGTGAATGAGCCCCAGCAGGTACAGGCCCCTGAATGCAGGCTGGAAGGCCGACGCATCGGAGCAGGAGGCTCTCCGCGAGTCACACGTGACATCTGCGTGTGCAGGGCCTCGAATGTCTGGAGCGGAGCTTCTCTCGATGGGGAGCAACCAGCCTGGGAGGCCACTGCCCAGCCTGCAGGACCTCCATGGAGAAGCACATCATGGATCATTCCAGAAATCCCATCCAATGAAAGTGCTTAATAAGACTAATAAACTAAACAATAAAACAAAGGCAATGCCCTTCTGTCCACACACCTCGGAGCACAGAGGCTGGGAGGCTGTCTCTGCTGTGAAAATGCGGCGTCTACCCCACCCCCTTGGAGGAAGCCGGGCCAAGCGCCCTGTGGGCTGCACAGCTGACCCCTCTTCCCGGGACAAGATGCTCAAAAGCCTGAGACAGGGAGTGAGTGTGTGAGGACAGAGAGGGAGGGAGAGGGTGAGGGTTCGAGACAGACGGAGCGGTGGCCTCCTTCCTGTATCTCCAGGGGCCATCCCTGCCCTCTCCCGTGCACCAGCAACGCCCCAAACCCTCTCTCCCTGTTTCATCTGAACAGTCAACCATCCTTGAGTTCCACCTTCACGTTCAAATCCAGGTAGCGCCAGCTCTGGTATCAGCACCAGGAAAGCGGCTGTTTCCAGGGCAGGGGGTGGCAGGTGATGGGAGGGGCTTCTGGGCTTCTCAAATTTGTTTCTCCACTGGGTGGGATTCGCTTTGTGATAATTAGTTGAGCTATCTGCTTAGGATTTGTATTTACCAAGGTCTTTCTTTGAAGCGGGTATTACCACTAAACAAATGAAATACATGTTAGCAGTTTTATTAATCTAAAAAGTTAAAATTAGCACTTTGCGGCCAGGCACAGTGGCTCATGCCTGTAATTCCAGCACTTTAGGAGGCTGAAGTGGGAAGGACAGCTTGAGGCCAGGAGTTCAAGACCAGCCTGGGCAACATGGCAAAACCCTGTCTCTACAAACGATACAGAAATCAGCGGGGTGTGCTGGCACACGCCCGAAGTCCCAGCTACTCGGGAGGCTGAGGTGGGAGGATCAATGAGCCTGGGAGGTGGAGGCTGCAGTGAGTTGTGACCGCACCACTGCACTCTAGCCTGCACAACAGAGTGAGACCCTGTCTCAAAAAAACATAAAAATAAAAAATAAAACCGGCACTTTGCACATGTACCAGCCTGATTCCACAGCCTCTATACACAGAGAGCTTGCAGTATTTCAAATCCTTTAAAATTCTAAACGGCTCTGAAGAAACACATATTAAGCCACGATGACACAAATCCTAAAAATCCTGCCAAAATATTCTGCTCCACTGCTTCTGGGCCTGTAATTAATCCTTTGGGGCTGGCAAACGTATCCGAGAATGAAGTCACTATTTTCTGCTTTTAAATGAGAGCAGGAGTGAGCTGAGCCCCTGGGCTAGCATCTCCATTTCATACACCCCACCAAAATCAGCTTATTCATCAGCATCACAAGCCCGTCTGGATGCTTCCAGAGTCTACCCATCCAACTGCATGTGCAAGACAAAGCCACACTCAGAAGACGAGGATGCGCGGGGGGCGGGGTGCGGAGGTCCAGGACGGGAGCCTGGGACCCCAGAGAAAGGCATCCTGCTGTTACGATTGTCCTTCAGCTGGAACCCGACACTCCGTGCCAGACCGTGCCTCTGGAACTCACATCTCTGTACGGCAGTGGCTCCCTCCCACGCAAGGCCAGGAGGGACCAGAGCGTGAAACTGAAGCCTGCGAAGAGAACGGGCTTCTGCCTGCTGCCTCTTCCTCCCCCCGGGGCTCTTCTCCCCACAGGGACAGGGGCAGTGACCGTCCCTTCCCATAGCAGCAGCAGAATCCACTTTGTGGCTTTCCCACCACCGCAGAATCACTCATCACACACCCCGCAGACCCCCAGCACCCACCAGCTGGCAGACACCCGCCTTCCCAGCTCCAAGTTCTAAAGAGCCCGGCTCTTCTCTCTTACGCCAGGGTCGGCTGCGTGGAGCCGGTGCTGGCAGGGGTCTCCTCCATGACACCTGTGTTCCCTTTTTGCCTCTGTTTCTCGATACCTGGCTGAACAACTGCCTCTACAATCATTGCTCTGGTTTCTGTTTCTGGACTGGACTCTGCCCGATACACGTCATCTTTCCCCACCCCCAAGGGAGCCAGGGACAGATTGATTCTTGGCCCAAGGTTCAACACAGCGGGCAGCTGGGCTCCTCCACAGCCTTCCAGGGATCGCCTTAAACAGGGACAGGCCAGCGCCCTGTGAGCAGCCCTGCTGACTGGTGGGATCAGCTTGGGCCCTTTCGGGACAGCACGGCTGGTCTGTGAATGTGAATCACACTGTTTTACGGTAAACCCCATCCCTCCAATGGCCTGTGGGGTTCTGCGGTGGCAGAATTCTAAGAACGACCTTCAGGGGCCCCCCACCCTCGGGCAGCCCCTGAGTGTGGGCTGAACCTGTCAATGTGATGAGCTCTGTCTTCCAGGAGGATCCTCCCATGGAGGACAGTCCCATCGAATGACATGAGCCCTTCAAAAGCAGACTTTTCTCAGGCTGATGGGCAGAAGGGAAAATCAGAGATTCGAAGTGAAAGGACTCAATGACTGCTGCTGGCGTTGAAGATGAATTGGGTCATGTGACTGCTGGATGCACTAGTGTAGGTCAGTTTTACATATAGTCATTATAAAAAACTGAGTCGTATGGTCAGGCACAGTGACTCACAGCTGTGATCCCTGCACTTTGGGAGACCAAGGCTGGAGGGTCGTCAGGCCAGGAGTTCAAGACCAGCCTGAGCAACATAGCAAGATTCCATCTCTACTTAAAAAAAACAAGTGTCACAAAACTTATAATTATGTAAATTATATTATTATTTTTTGAGACAGGGTCTCACTCCATCACCCAGGCTGGAGTGCAGTGGCACAATCATAGCTCATTGAAGCCTTGAACTCCTGAGATCAAGGGATCCTCCCTCTTCAGCCTCCTGAGTAGCTAGGACCACAGGTGCATGCCACCACCTGGCTAATTTATATATATATATTTTTGTTGAGACGGAGTCTCACCATGTTGCCCAGTCTGGTCCTAAACTCCTGGGCTCAATCAATCCTCCTCCCTTGGCCTCCCAAAGTGCTGGGACTGCAGGTATGAGCCACAACACCCAGCCTATATAAATTAATTAAAAGCAACCATAATGAATATTCTAGCCTCACCACTTCCTAATGAGTTCGCTGGCATTACACCCTAGCTGTTGTCTACTGAGCTGGCGTCTCTTGCGTCTGCAGGAAGGAACACTACCTGGCGGAGGCCGCTGCGCCTCCTTCCTGCTCAGGTTGGTAGTTCCCATTCAGCCACAGTGGAAGTATCCACACCACAGAGCTCGGCAGCACATACGTTAAATCAGGTACGAGGCCGGGCGCGGTGGCTCACACCTGTAATCCCAGCACTTTGGGAGGCCGAGGCGGGCTGATCCCTGAGGTCAGGAGTTCGAGACCAGCCTGCCAACATGGAGAAACCCCGTCTCTACTGAAAATACAAAACTTAGCCGGGCATGGTTGTGTATGTCTGTAATCCCAGCTACTCGGGAGGCTAAGGCAGAAGAATCGCTTGAACCTGGGAGGCGGAGGTTGCAGTGAGCTGAGATCACGCCACTGCACTCCAGCCTGGGTGACAGAGCGAGGCTCTGTTTGAAAAAAAAAAAAAAAAAAAAAAAATCAAATCAAATCAGTCAATCAGGTATGAGCCAGACTCACCCCCTTCCTGGGATGGTTTGATCGGCCACTGTGCTACTGTTTTTTGCATTGTTTTGAGACAGGGATCTCGCTCTGTCGCCCAGGCTGGAGTGCAGTGGCACAATCTGGGCTTGCTGTAACTTCCGCCTCCTGGGCTCCAGTGATTCTCCTGCCTCAGTCTCCTGCGAAGCTGGGACTATAGGCGTGCACCACCATGCCTGGCTAATTTTCTATTTTTTGTAGAGATGGAGTCTCACTATATTACCCCGGCTGGTCTTGAACTCCTGGGCTCAAGCGCTCCTCCCACCTCAGCCTCCCAAAGTGCTGGGATCACAAAGCCTGAGCCACCGCACCTGGCCTGTGTTACCATTCTGCTCCTAGCACCCCTCAGTGTGAACTCCCCACCCCCTCCAGATATACCCCTCTAAACTCAGCCTTTGAGGGTCTGCTGCTGCCCACGGGATGCAGCTCAGAGCCCCGGAGTGTCCCGTGCCTACAGTGATGCCCCTGGCTACTGGGTCACCCACCACCCTTTGAATTCCTCACTGGGCTGCAGAGGCCTGGGCACCTTCCGAACCCCCGGAAGCTCTGAAACCCCTGTGCCTTGCCAGTTTCCCTCTCTCAACTCAAACCGTCCTCTCAGCCTGCAAGACCCTGCTGCAACCGTGCCTGCGTGACCTCTGCGACAGCACACCAGCCCCTGGGAGGGTTCTACAGGGTTGGGGATCCCTGCTGGCTCTGGCCAAAGCCCCTGGCCTCTGGCTGCACTGGCAAACCCACTGCTGCCACAGAAAGCCTGGGTGTCTCCGCCAAAAAGTCTGAAAGACAAGCTCCTGCTCAGCCTCTACCGCAAGGAGTGACTCCGCTCCAGCTGCCTGGGAAGGACCAGTGGGCTAAAAGGCCACCACCAAGCGGAAAAGTGCCATGAAGACAGGGCAGCCAGGGCGGGAAGAGCCTCGGGGCTGATGGGCTTTGCACTATTCACCCGTGCAACCTACTGGGGCTCCCCCACCTGCAGGCATGCGCCCCATCTCCTGCCAAGAGAGAAAGCCAGTCAGATGGCCACACTCTGCCCTGGGGGGTCAAAATAATCCCAGCGGAGTCTGGGCCAGTGGGATGGCTTGGAAAGGGCTCCAACTTCCTCATGGGAACTTCCTGTGGGGGTCACAGCGGCAGTCACTGGGGCAGGGGAAGGCGATTTCCACCTCATCAGTCATCCAGTTCCACCACAGGAGCAGCCACAGCAGAACGCAGGCTGAGGAGATCCCCGACCCTTTCTCCCTGCCGCCCACAACACAAGCTCATCCTCTGCCAGGCGCAGCCCTCGGTCCTCCTCCCTCCGCCAGCCATGTGAGCATCCTTCCTCCTGGCCACATGCGGGAGTGGCTGCTCTCCGCTCCCTCCCAGGGCCCACGTGCACGCCTTAGTGCAATCCGCCCACTCTGCTCACAGCGAGGCAGACAGCAAGGCACAGCGAGACACTACGTGAGCACGGCGGCTCAGCTGATCCTTCTCCTCCGGGGAGGCAGAGTGACTCACAACGGCAGGAGTGGGGGACGCTCTGGAACATTCCAGTGCAGCTCCTTCACCCTGGCCTGGCCACCCTTGTTCCAGGAGTTCCAGGAGAGACAGGGTGAGTGCTGCGCAGAAGCAGAAGGCAGACACCCAGAAGAACCCTCTCGAGAGCTGATTTTGCAAGACCTTTGACCACCGTAGTAGGAAATCAGAATTGGGAAAGAGGACGGGAGAGCGTCACCCTGATCAGCCTGGGGCCCGCGCACCCATGTCCCTCCCACCGTCTGTCACTGGTCAGCCCTACTGTTCAGGTCAACCATGTCCGTCGTCCTACAATCTCCAAGGGGAACTGCTGCTGGAAATGGCCCTGAGCCCCCCTTGAGCAGAGTCCCCCCATCCCTGAACCACCCCTGCCTCAGCCTTCACAGCCCCGGCCCCATCACCCGGGCCCCAGCCCTGCTCATGGCACACCACACGAACACCCAGTCCCCTACTTCCAGGCTCCCGGCACCATAGGGGGACCGTGCACAGGCCGGTCAGGGGCTGCCGGGTGCTGGGCTCACTGCAAAGTGCCAAGCGAGGGCAGAGGTCATGGCTGGCCGAGAAGTGCCCAGACAGATGGCCAGACAGCTGGGGGCTAAGTTCGGGGATTGCCAAAGCAGGATTCCTAGCCCAATATGGGCTCCCTGGTATGACCTCAGGCCCCCTCCAGCCCCAGAGCATGCAGCAAAAGTGCCACCTTCTTTAGCTCCAGGGCCTCACGCCCGCTGCACCCTCCTGGACGCCGTTCTCTGTGCCCCGGCCAGCACATCTCCACCGAGTGCTGACTCCCTCCCACCCCTTGGAACTCGCTCCCACACACAGCAAGTGGCCCTAGGGGACAGCCACACCTGCGTGCACCACACAGATTCCTCGTTTAGCTGTCCTAGGGTGACCACATTTCCAGCGGCTCAGTGACTGTCACAGGGAAGGAGACGGGACAGGAGGCTGAGCAGGGCTAGCCACCTGCTTCAGGAATGGGGAAAGCTGCCGGAGGAGTGGCCAAGGACAGGGACAGGGGCTGGCAGGCTTGTCTTGGCCGCAGAACCCTTTAAAACAGAGACCCCATGCGGAGCAGGGAAATAGACTGGCACGGGGTGGCTGCCCGCTCCTCCTCAGCCAATCGCAGTTTTTGGCTCAGCCTGTCTCTGACGCCTCCTCTCTTCCTTTCCCCTTGAGAAGTTCCCTCTGTTCTATTCCTCGGCGCCACTCTGTGAACTGGGCACGCATGGTTCCATTTCAAAAGCTCCGTGTGGGTGTGCACCTGAAGACACCAAGGCCAAGAGGCCACAAAGCCCATCAGTAGCCCCGGTGTCCCCGAAGCTGACCGCTCTGTGGATCTGCCCTCTCCTTCCAGAAAACACCAGTCACACCAAGCCTCCTAGGAAGAGGGAAGTCACTTACAGGAAAGAAGGGGGCCAGCCAACACTGGGGCCTGCAGAGCAACACGCCACACACACACGTGCACACACGCTTGCCCAGGACACACATGCATGCCCAGAAATGTGCATACACACATGCACACATGCCCCATACGCACATGCATCCCACATGCACACCATGTACACACACACACACGCACACACATCATGTACACACGGACACCCACAGACACACACAGCGTTGTACACACAAGCATACCCACATACACATGCACTGATGTGGGTTAGGGCTAGAGGCAGGAGGGAAAAATCAGAAAATGAGACCAATAGGCTGGGCTCGGTAGCAGCACTTTGGGAGGCTGAGGCGGGTGAATCCCCTGAGGTCAGGAGTTTGAGACCAGCCTGGCCAACATGGTGAAATCCCATCCCTACCAAAATACAAAAATGAGCTGGGCATGGTGGTGCACCTGCCTGTAGTCCCAGCTCCTTGGAAGGCCGAGGCAGGAGGCAGAGGTTGCAGTTAGCCAAGATCGCACCACTGACTCCAGCCTGGGCAACAGAGGGAGACTCCATGGGTGGGGGCGGGGAACAAAAAGAAAAGCAAAGCAGATGGGACCAATAAGGTCTTGCATTTCTCCACGACAGCCAAACAGGAGCAGCAGAACCTCAGTCCCAAAGTAAGACAGTCAGAAAAGCAAGAAACGAAACAATTTGTTCCTTCCTGGAGAGGGATGAAAGAAACACCAGGAAGCACGCCTGTTTCCAGGACTGGGCATGTTCTGGCTCAGACCCAGGGACTGGCAGAGGCCGGGGAGAAAGAGAATCGCAGCCAGACGGGAGGAGGGCAGCTGCCCAGCGTGAGAGTATGCGGGAACAGTCGCCAACTGCAGTATCAGCATCACCTCTGGGGAAGTTAGCGGAGCCGCTCGAGGCAAGCAGGAGGCGCACCTGCCAGCGCTGGCTCTTTTTCTTTCTTTCTTTTTTTTTTTTTTTGAGAGTGAGTTTTGCTCTGTCGCCCAGGCTGGAGTGCAGTGGCGTGACCTCAGCTCACTGCAACCTCCACCTCCTGGGTTCAAGCAATTCTCCTGCCTCAGCCTCCTGAGTAGCTGGGACTATAGGAGTGAGACACAACGCCTGGCTAATTTTCAGTAGAGATGGGGTTTCACCAGGTTAGCCAGGCCGGTCTCTAACTCCTGACCTCAGGGGATCCACCCACCTCAGCCTCCCAACATGCTGGGATTACAGGCGTGAGCCACAGGGCATGGTCCAGCGCCGGCTTTTTTGTAATGTCTGCAAATCCATGTCACCTTGAAAAATGTTAAGGCAAAAATGATGTCTTTTAAAAGGCAGGGTGACGTTCTTCCAGGATCTTACCAGTGCAGTTCTGAAGAAAGAAAAGTCTCCTTCTATCCTGGGAATTCTAAGAAAAAGACGTAAAGAGTTTCCAAAACACCAGGTGTTTTAACCACTTCCCCAGGAGAACCCTCCAGCGACGCCACCACTCTGCAGAAGGCCGCCCTGCAGAGAGGGAGTTTTTTTTTTTTTTTTGAGACAGGGTTTACCTAGTGCATTGGTATTGTCTATCGACTTACTGGTTAAAAATAAATTGTATTTCCATGCATGTTTATTTTTTACTTTTTTTTCTTGAGACAGAGTCTCACTCTGTCACCCAGGCTGGGGTGCACTGGCACAATCACGGCTCACTGCATCCTCAGCTCCCAGGCTCAGGTGATCCTCCCACTTCAGCTTCCCAAGTAGCTGGGACTACAGATGTGAGTCACCATAGCCAGCTTTTTTTCTTCTTGTAGAGATGGGGTCTTGCTATGTTGCCCAGGCTGGTCTCAAACTCCTGGGCTCAAGGCATCCACCCACCTCGGCCTCCTAAAGTGTTGGGATTATAGGTGTGAGCTGCCGCACCTGGGCTCAGGGATCCTTAAAAATTCGAGGTTGGAAATCAGCCCCTGCCTTGAAGGCCTGCAAGCCAGCCCCTTGGAACCCAGTTGTGTATCTCTGGGAGCCCCAGGTGACTCGCCGCTCGCGTCCACGTGCTGCTAAAGTGCTGAAGTCCCAAAGCTCTGCAGCTGCTGCTCCTCTCCGGAGCAGCGGGGCCCAGTCAGCAGCTGAGACCCTGGACCTCTGCCAGCTACTTGTGCCGACATCACTCAGCAGGTAGGAGTCAGAGCAGGTGCTGGCATCCAGGGTTCCAGGCCAGGGGGCCCCTGCCTCTCCCTGTGTGGTGTTGAAGCCACAGTCCACCTGCCAGCAGGCGTGGCACTGAGGCCCCTGGACAGAGAAACATAACCTCCACCAAGCCCCTCAGGCCTGCTCCGCACCAATGGACCGGGAGAGGGAAGAGGCTGATTTCCGCAGGTCCCAAGCGGAGCCACCCACCTCACAGCGTCTTCTGCTGGGGGGTGCAGGGGGTCCCAGAGTCTTGCCTTCTGGTCTCTGCAATGTGGTATTTAAATGGGTCTTGAGTTAAGCTCCCCAGTTAGATTCTCAAAGCCTGTATTCACTAATTTAATGTCTGGTTTCTATGACCTCCTCCCGCTGGAGTGGTCATATGAGAGGACACCTGCACCATGACCCTGGTACACGGAGGCCACATGTGTCTGAGGCGGAGTGCCTGGCGCCCGGCCTTGGCTGCTCCAGAAGCTGACAGATGAAGGACGTGGACATCACCCAGACAGCAGGAGCCCACTACCGCTCCACCCGGACGGGACGCACAGGCGGTGTCAGGACGGGCTCACCTCTCCCGGCAGGGCAGCCGTTGGCCTTGGACGTGCTCAGGACAATCTCTGCAAAGCCCAGCTTGCAGACTCATGGCTATGCTGCTCCCCTCACTTCCAAAAAGGATGGCTTGACATCATCAACTTCCGGGCCTTTAATTCACCCCTCAATTTATGCCACTTTCAAATTTCTCTGAAGGCTCCTTCTACCCCACAGTGGTTGAATGTTGAACCCTCGAAGGATACGTTTAAATGGAACCTGTGAAAGTGAATCTACTTGGAAAAAGGATCTTTGGGCTGGGCGCGGTGGCTCATGCCTGCAGTCCCAGCACTTTGGAAGGCTGAGGCCGACAGATTACCTGAGGTCTGGAGTTCAAGACCAGCCTGGGCCAACATGGTGAAACCCTGTCTCTACTAAAAACAAATACAGAAAAATTAGTTGGGCATGGTGGCACACACCTGTAACCCCAGCTACTCAGGAGGCTGAGGCAGGAGAATTGCTTGTACCCAGGAGGTGGAGGTTGCAGTGAGCCAAGATTGCACCACTGCACTTCAGCCTGAGCGACAGAGCAAGACTCTGTCTCAAAAGAAGAAAGAAAAAAGCGGGGGGAGGATCTTTGCTGATGTAAGATTCCAAGATGAGATCATTGGGTGGGCCTGAATCCCACGTGAGTGCCTCTAAGAACGCATACAGAGCGGAGGCCATGTGAGGACAGAGGCACAGACTGGAGGGACTTGGCCATGAGCCCCAGAAGCCAGGGGCCACCGAGAGCCGGAAGAGGCCAGGAAGGACCCTAGTATGGAGGGAGCACGGCCCTGCCCACACCCTGGTCTCAGCCTTCTGGCCCCCAGACTATGAGAGAGCGAATTTCTGCTACTGTGAGCCGCCTGGTGTGTGGTACTTTGTTTCAGCAGTCCGGGCAACTCCTATATAACCCCAAAGTTGTGCATGGTATTTTTACCCCAGCAAACTCCCACGTAACCCTGCAGCTGTGTGCCTTAGGGTTACGGAAGCAATAGGGCAAAAGGGGATGGAAGGCTGCCCTGAGGCCGAAGGATCTCCACGGTGCAGTGGGGCCTACAGAAACGCACGAGCTGCTGAACTGATGAGCCGGGAAGGCTTTCCACACACACACCAGGGCTCCGAAGAACCAAACCTCCCAGCCCTGACAGAACCTGCGGTTTCCTATACCTGGAGCAAACAGTCCCAGCAGTGTGGGAGGACAGACAGCGGCAGCTCATTTCCTCCACTCCTTCCTGTTCTCCCCCTGCCTAGAATCCAAGCCCCAAGGCGCATCCCAAGGCCTGTCCTTGGGTTGGTCTGTGCTTGACTTGGGCAGCCCCCCAGCTCCTCTCCTCCATGCACCCCCAGACCGCAAGCCTGCTCTTGCCCTCCACGTGCAATCTGCAAGCCCAAATCATGCTGCCTGACCCTGCACCTCCCGCCAGCACTGGTCATGTCAACATGCTCCCCTCCTTCAGTTCCCCGCCACTAAAATGTACCTTGGGCATACACCCAGAAACAAAAGCCAAATACAGGCTCAAGGTTTTGCTCTGCGCAGGGAGGGCGGCTGCCTCCTGGCTGCAGAGTGACACTGAGAGGACCTGGCAGAAAGTGTCTGGGAAGAACAGCTCTGAGGCCCAGACATGCAGATGGTCCAGTCAGGACGAATCTGTGCCACACTCCCAGGGGATCAGCAGGAGCTCCCTGGCAATGGGTGTACCCAAGCCTGGCACGCAGGGCACAGTGGGCCCTGGTGCTATCTTGCAAACGAGTATTGCACCTAGTTTGCAGGTGACACCAGGCACAGGAACCAGAATTCCAAGGTGAGGAGACACCTGCTTTGAGGTGGGACCCCCAGACACCTGGGCCAGCCCCCATAAACAGCCTCTTCAGCCGCCCTGCTACATGCCACACCCCTCAGGCATTCTCCAGTCTCATTCCAAGTAGCATTAAGGCAAATCTTTGGGCCTCAGCCAGAGGCTCTGTTCTGCCAGTTTCTAAGTTTTCTTTCCCCACATTCAGCCTTGGAAACAAGGCTTTGGAGTCCTAAGCCACATGGTGATCAAAATCAAGAACAAACTCTTGCAAGAGCAGCTCAAGACTTTAGAGGACGCTTCCCCTTGGAACTGCGGCTGGAAGCAGCAAACGCCAGCCCCAAGGCCACTTCCAGGCTCTGTCCGCCAGACCCTCCTGTGCCCACTAGGGCTGGTCCAGGCTGGCTTGGTCGCAGCCATCTCAGCCCCTCCCCAGTGCATTGCTTCTCCTTGTCCAGCTGTGCTGGGACTTCGGGGTATGGGAGCAAAACGCCTGCATGGGAGCCCAGAGGTCTGGGCACTGGGGAGACCCCAGGTGAGAATGGCAGCGCCATCCTTACAAGGCTCTGCCTGAGGTGAGCAACCAGAGGACACCCCTCCCTTGAGTCACTGGGAGTTTGAGAACGAGGGACATTACTGGGGGATCCCAGGTGAAGCAAAGAAAACAGTTTGCCCAGTGAAGTAGGAGGTGGATGGGAGGAGGAACCGGACAGACACCGCACGACCTGCACACTCCTGCCAAGACAGCGGACACTGTCCTCTGAGCCCCCGGCTCCACCCTCCCTGGCTGCCCCTGCTTCGGGGACCCTGCACCTTTCTTCTCGAGCAGGATCCTGCCTCTGACTCTGCCCAAGCAATCCACCAGCCCGCGGTGACCTCTCCCACCCTCCTCAAGCTAGGAGGGGTCCAGAGCAGTGCTTAACAGGTGCACTCTGCTGCTCCCGGCAGGGTCCGGGTCCGCTGCAGCTGGCTGGAATGAGGGGCTCAAGTGAGACCACCTGGGAAGCATCACCCCCTTCCCAACGAGCCTGCCACTTCACTTCAGACTCGAACCCCTGCCTTTCTGCGCTCAGCTCGGTCCTCCTGGGGGCACGCCTAGGTCAGCCCTCAAATTCCACTCAGGCGCTGCTCTCCCCGTCCTGTCTTCCTCCCAGGCCAGCGTGCACCGCAGGCCCGACCATGACCAGGTGGCCCTTCGTTGTGTCCGTGGGCTCCCGCACAGGGACCAGGCATACCTGCTCCTTTCCCCGAGGACCAGGCCACAGGTGGGCAGCACAGGAGCGCCACCACCCGGCAGGCCCCCGCCCCCCCCAGCCCTCTGCTGACAAGGCCAGGAAGTGCCGTCACCTTGGTTCTAACTTGGTCCCTCCGCATGCAGGCCCTTCCTACCCCTCGAAGGGCCACTTAGCTGCAACCAGGAAGTCGCTGGCTAATGCGTTTTAAAAGGGGGCTCCCTAAAGCCGATGCACACAGTCCCGAACTGCTCCCTCAGAGCAAACACCTGCAGGGATGCGAGGGTGCGGGGCACCCCGCCCTCTTCCCTTCGGCCACCTCCTGGCGTGGTCAGGCCAAGAGCAGAGTCCACCCTCGTGGGCTCCGTGACCTCACTCGGCGTCTTCCTCCTTCCTCTCGACCTCCCGACCCACAGAGGCCCAGCAGGTGTGCGCGCGAACCCCTCGAGCTCCACGGCCGCCTACGCGCTCCACGGGGAAAGGTCCCGGCTCCCGTGACCGCCCCGGGACTCCCGGGCTCTGCCGCCATCCCTCGCCTCCGGGAGCCGTCCTCCCCCACCCCACTCCGCGGGACGGGGCAGGGACGCGCGGCTGCGCCACAGGCGGTGCGCGGGGCTCCCTCCTCGCGGCGCCCCCGATGCCGGACCCGTCCCACCCGCGGGGCCCACAGCGCTCGGCCCTCCGCTCCCGCCCCGGCCAGCCCAGCAGAGCGGGCGGCTCATCCCGCGCCTGCCCCCGGCGCCCGCGCCAGCCCTGCCCGCAGCTCCCCAGCCTCCCTCGGGGACCCGAGGCTCGTCCCGGCGGCCCCGCCAAGGTCACGGGCTCGGGGGCCACGCGTGTCGGGTTACGTAAGCGCGGGCGGCGCGTACCTGCAGCGGGAACGTGGCCGCCCGGTTGCCCACGTAGCCGCGGACGACGTGGCTCTGGATGGAGAGCACCCGGCACTCCTCCTCCATGCCGGGCCTGGCCGCGGCGGCGCGGGGCGAGGCGGGAGGGGCGCGGGCTCGGCCGCTCGCTCGGGCTCCGCTCGGCTCGGGCCCCGGCCCCGCTGTCCTCAGCTCCGGCTCCGGCTCCGGCTCCGGCGCGCAGCGGCCTCGCTCGGCGCAGACGCTCTGCTCGGACGCCCTGGCCGCCTCCTTCTGACCTCAGCGGGCGGCTCCGAACCCGCGAGTTCCGCGCGGCGCCGGGGGCGGGCCGGGGCGGGGACAGGCGCGCAGGCCCCGCCCCGGGCCGGGAGGAAGTGAAACCGGACCCCCGCCGCGCCGCCGCCCGGAACGCGGGGTTTGCACTTTCATTCCGCTTGGAGAGGGCTCTGTAGCGTCGTTCGTTCGTTCATTCATTCAACACGCGTGCTCCGCCCCAGCCCCGCGCCCCGCCGCGTGCAGGGGAGACTGGGGGGCCCGGGCGCCACGCCCCTGACGCTCTCACAACGCGGAGAGCCACGGGGGGAACGGGCCGGCGCGAGGCCACGGGAGTGTGGGCGGCCGTGGGAACAGCGCCGAGGCGCAGGAGTGACCCCGGATCCCCGAGGGAACCGCGCACTCGCTCTCCTACGATGCCCAGAGCCCAAGTCCAATCCACGTCCCCTCTCCAGGGCCGCAGGAACTGATGGACACGAGGCTGACGGGACCCAGTCTCCCCCGCAGCGGCCTGGGGCAGCAGGCATCTCCGGGGCACCCTAGACCCTTGCAGACCCCAAGTCCCCGCTCCGGTGGCGCTGCCTGCAGACGGTCCCAGCCCTCCATCCACAGGTGCCCCGGCCTGGGCTGGCCGCCTATCGGATCCCACCCCCACCTGGTCTCCCTGTGGAGGGCCTGCCTTCGAGGACAAGCCTGACCCCCTAGGGGACCCCACCGCCTTCACCTCCCACCCCTATGCTTCCCACAGCTGATGCACTCACTGCGGCTTCCCTGCCCCCGAATGGAATGGAGGCCTTTAGGTTCCAGACTTGCAGACTTGGTGATCTGGGGCCCTGGGGTCAGTACCACCAGGCTAAAGTCTTGGTGACCTGGCAGCGCATCTACGGCTCTGTAGCCTGGTGAGACCCGATGCCCGACCAGGCGGGTGCTGAGGACTGAGGGGGGAGGACGTTGCTTAGAGGTCCGGGTTTTAAAAAGAAAGTATATCTAATTAGTAACAGTTGTCCATTAATGATAGCTAACATTTAAGCAACGCACGGCGGCTCACGCCTGCAGTCCCAGCTACTGAGGAGGCTGAGGAGCGAAAATGGCTTGAGCCCAGGAGGTAGAGGCCATCCTGGACAACATAAGTAAGCCATCTCTAAAAAATAATAGGCTGGACTTGGTAGCTCATGCCTGTAATGCCAGCACTTTGGGAGGCTGAGGGAGGGGGATCACTTGAACCTGGGAGACGGAGGGTGGGGTGAGCCAAGATTGTGCCACTGCACTCCAGCCTGGGCAACAGGATGAGACTACATCTAAAAAAACAAAAAAAATTAGCTGGTCTTGGTGGTGGGCGCCTGTAATCCCAGCAACTTGGGAGGCTGAGGCAGGAGATTCACTTGAACCCAGGAGGCAGAGGTTGCAGCAAGCCATGATCATACCACGGCACTCCAGCCTGGGTGACAGAGTGAGACTCCATCTCAAGATAATAATAATAATGACAGCAGCTAACATCAGTTGAGCATGTACTGTGCACCGAGCAGGTTTCATGCATTAACACATTGAATCTTCACACTACTTTACAGAGGAGCGTAGACTAAGATAAAATCCTAAGCCCCGCTCCACCAAGGGAGCACCTTGTAGCAAAGGGGACGTGAGAAGAACCCTAAAATGGAGTGCCTGGCCATGAGGGAACAGGTCAGCTACGTCCGTTTATGCCCTCCTTTTAGGGTTTACACACAACACTGAACAGCACTAAAGGTAAAATGGAGACCGTAGGACCCACGGAACAGGCTCCGAGGCGATAAGATATCAAATTACAAACATCACCTCAGGCAACGCCAGGCGAGGGTTGAGCTGCGTAGCCTACACTTAGAGAACAGACTGCACTCACTGCCACGTCCTCTTTTTTTCTTTTTTCAAAATGGGCTCTGACTCTGTTGCCCAGGCTGGAGTGCAGTGGTGTGATCTTGGCTCACTGCAACCCCCACCTCCTGGGTTCAAGCGATTCTCCTGCCTCAGCCTCCCCTGTAGCTGGGAGTACAGGTGCCCGCCACTATGCCCAGCTAATTTTTTGTATTTTTGTAGAGACGGGGTTTCACCGTGTTTGCCAGGCTGGTCTTGAACTCCTGAGCTCGTGATTTGCCCACCTGGGCCTCCCAACGGGCTGGGGTTGCAGGCGTGACCCACTGCACCTAGCCCCACAGTGTCTTCTTTTTCTCCAGCGGCTACACACGCACTGGCCCCATCATGAGCCAGATGTAAACGACTGCAGCTCATCCCCCCGCAGACGCTGGCTGAGCCGGCTGACCCCGTCCCACCGCCGTGACCACGGCTCTGATTGGGCAGGACACTGACTTCAGGAACCTCCTCCTGGTAAGGGACCCCCACCATGGACCGGCTCTGGCCGGTTTACAGAGGCTGCGCACTTGAGCGCCTGCGTGTCCTGAGAAGACTCTGACGTTTAGGGCCTCACTGCGACACATTCACATGTGAAGCCTCCACCCCATTGGTGACAACACAAATTGTTAAAAAAAAAAAGACTCCACCTCAGAGTGAAAACAGGTTGTATGTAACATGCATGTTTGTTTAATACGCACATAGCCAGATCCTTTTCAGGAATGTTTACCACTCCTCCTGTAACTTGCGGCATATGTATGCTTAGCCAACCCTTTCAGCATAGGGCTCCTTCCCCAACCCCTCCTCCCTTGAAGTACCCGTGTCTCTGGGAGGGCCACTGATACAGATAAGAGGCAGGGAAATACTGGATAGAAGAGGGCGGTTCCCCAGCAAGGGCCCCACCCACAAGCCTGGGCCCGTGCCCCTGCATGAGAACTTCACATCCCTGTACTCCCGCCTGCGTGGTGCTTTTCCAAAACCACTCTGGCCCGCCACACCCCATCCTTGTACTCATAAAAACCCAAAACTTCACTGACAGCGGAGTGCAGTGGCACAGCAGAGAAGGAGAGAGAGAAGAAACGTCGGAACGTGGAGAGGAGTTTGACCAGGGAGGATTATCTTCCCACTCCATCTGCTTTCCAGCTCCCATTCCCTCTGAGAGCCACCTCCATCACTCAGTAAAACCTCTTCACCATCCTTCAAGTCCATATCACCTGATTCTTCCTGGATGCCAGACAAAGAACCGGGTACCAAGAGGGCAGGGTCTAGCTGGGCACAGTGGCTCATGCCTGTAATCCCAGCACTTTGGGAGGCTGAGAAGGGTGGATCACCTGAGGTCGAGAGTTTGAGTCCAGCCTGACCAACATGAAGAAACCCCATCTCTACTAAAAATACAAAATTAGCCTGGCCTGGTGGCACATGCCTGTAATCCCAGCTACTCGGGAGGCTGAGGTAGGAGAATTGCTTGAATTGGGAGGCAGAGGTTGTGGTGAGCCGAGATCATGCCATTGTACTCCAGCCTGGGCAACAAGAGCGAAACTCCATCTCAAAACAACAATGACAAAAAAAACAGAAGGCAGTGTGTAAAAGGCTGTCACTCTGACTCTCCGCTGAGCTGGTTAACACTTAGTGGTCCACAGGTGACAGGTGCTAAAAGAGAATTAAGTGTACCACATCCCAAGATGCCACCATGGGGCCAGAAGCGCTTTCCCGATCCTCGCCCTCGCTCGCCTGCGTGCTCCCCCTCCCACGAGGGCTTCGAGCTTGGTGCCCAGTGAGGAAGCCACGCCTTTGCTGCAAGTCCTCTAAAAGGGTCCATGGAACTCTTCCCCTCTCACCACCTTAAAGGCTGCAACCTTTTCACCCTTTGTAAGAAAGAAAGTATCCTCTCCTTTCCCAAACTTACAGATTGTGACGCTAACAAACTAAGGAGAAGTCAGATTACAGAGCTGGTGACAAGCAGTGCTGGGTGAGAGCCCCAGAAACCCACAGAGGCAGCACCAACCACTGCCCCTCCTGCCCTTCGCCCATCCTGCTGAGTCTCCCGCCGTGGGCTCTTCGGAGCACCGGATGAATCCCTCTCTCTCTGCAGTGGATTTTTCCTTCCCCACTTTGATCCATCACCCATGACCTCCCTCCCCAGCACCCCCAACCCTATCACACCCCTGGTCCCAAGCACTAAGAGGAAGGAGTAGGGGACGTGTAGAAGAGAGCTGAGCGGCCTCCAGGCCTGTGGGCTCCAGGACCCTCCTCCTCGACAGAGGGCCCTGGTACTCAGAGGTCAAAACTATAAAAATGACATTATGGTGAGTATATTTTTGCCTGTGGTTTCTTGGGCCTCATACCTGTAATCCTAGCACTTTGGGAGACTGAGGCGGGCAGATCATGAGGTCAGGAGATCGAGACCATCCCGGCTAACATGGTGAAACCCCATCTCTACTAAAAATACGAAAAATTAACTTGGTGTGGTGGCACACGCCTGTAGTCCCAGCTACTCAGGAGGCTGGGGTAGGAGAATCGCTTGAACCCAGGAGGCAGAGGCTGCAGTGAGCCGAGATTGCACCACTGCACTCCAGCATGGGCGACACAGTGAGACTCCATCTCAAAAATGAAAAGATCTGGTTGCCTGTTCCCAGCTGCCATGCAGACAGCCAATCCTTGTGGTTCTCACACTGGTCATTTTAGAGTCGCCCAGGGAACTGGATACACATGCCTAGGCCCAGCCCTGTCCTACCTCACTGAGCCACACCCCGAGCTCCTTTTTAGCTCTTCGGGTGCTTCTGAGACCACCCAAGGGTGAAAGCCACAGTGTGGGCAGAGGAGCTAATTCGGTGTTTTTATGAGCACATGTCAGTTGCCACTAATTATCAGCCCAAGAGCAAACCTTTTTCCTTGATGACTCAGATAGTAAAGACCTTCGAGACATAAGTCTGCTGAGAAGATGCTCTGGCTAGCCAGGAGATGAGTGGTCTGCCACCCCATCCTGCACCCCAGCTCAGCCTTTCCAGGGAGAGGGCCCTGGAGGGGTGACCTTCTCCCCGAGGGAACAGGTGGCTGGAGAGACCCAGAGCTGGGCTCTGCCTGGGGAGGCAAGTGGACGGGGGCCCGGAGATGGTGTCCAGAAAATCATTCAGTGAGAAAAGAGGGGACCCGAGAGAACTGACACCAAGTTGGTCTTGGCCAGAGCATTCAAGGTGTGACCCGCTGAGTTATGGTGGCAACACTGTGTGCCCTAAAAGGACGGTGAACCCTGGAAAATGTCAACAGAAAGAGTCAAACTAAAATACTGGGAAAAAAGTATTCTAAGCCTAATATGAGTGACCGTGGCCCGTGGCACTGAAACGGGAGAGTTCCCTCACCCTCCCTTGCAGGGTGTGCAATGGGGTGTGGCTCAGTGAGGTAGGACAGGGCTGGGCCTACGTATGTGTATCCAGTTCCCTTGGCAACTCTAAAATGGCCAGTGTGAGAACCACAAGGCTTGCGGCTTGTCTGCTGAGCTGCACGTTCAAACCCCTTACGGGAGGGGGAGCATGCAGATGGGCAGGTGCAGGAGCAGGGTCGAGCGCCCCTGGGCTTCAGCCCCACAGCAGCATCCAGGGGTGGGTGTCTGCGACTCCTGAAGCCCAGGTGGGTGTGTGTCACAGTGCGCTCTTTAGGCTTGCCATCTGCAGATGGCTCAAGTCTTAGCCAGTGCCCTCTTGGTACCCAGGTCCTCGTCCAGTGTGCACCTGAAGGATGAATGCGGGGGTTTTACTGAGTAGTGGAGGTGGCTCTCAGTGGGATGGATGGGAGCTGGAGAGGGGATGGAGTGGGAGGATGATCTTCCCTTGGAGTTTGGCCATCCAGTGGCTGGTCTCCTCTCCGACCATCCCCCAGCCCAATACCTCTTGGTGTTCGGACACTCCTCTTCTCTCTGCCGTGCCATTCTGCCATCCTTCTGCTCTTCTGTTTTTCTCCTTATGGAGTCAGGGGTTTGGCGTTTATATGGGTACAAGATGAGGGAGGGGCATGGAAGACCAAAAGGCAACTTTTGGGTGCAAAAACGGGAATGAATGTTCCCATTTAGGGCCATGGGTGTTCAGGCTTGAGGATGGAGCCTTTGCCAGGGAACTGCCCTCTTCCACCCAGTATTCCCTGTCTCCTCTCTGCATCAACACAATCCTCTGGAGGTCCTGAGAACATGTGCCTAAGGTGGTCAGGGTGCAGCTTAGTTTTAGGGAAACATGAAACTTCAGATACGTTTAAGAAATACATTGGTCTGGGGCTGGCCTGCATGTGTGAGAATCACTTGAACCTGGGAGGCAGAGGTTGCAGTGAGCCGAAATCACACCACTGCACTCCAGCCTGGGCGACAGACTCTATCTCAAAAACAAACAAACAAAAAACAAAAAACAAGGCCTGGTGCGGTGGTTCATACCTGTAATCCCAGCACTTTGGGAGGCTGAGGCGGGTGGATCGCCTGAGGTTGGGAGTTGGAGATCAGCCTGGCCAATGTGGTGAAACCCCATCTCTACTAAAGATTAAAAAAAAATTAGCTGGGCACGGTTGTGTGCACCTATAGTCCCAGCTATTTGGGAAGCTGAGGTGAGAGAATTTCTGGAACCCAAGAGGTGGAGGTTGCAGTGAGCTAAGATTACGCCATTGCACTCCAGCCTGGCGTGCAATGGAGTCTTGAGAGCAAGACTCCATCTCAAAAATAAATTGAAATGAATGAATGAATGAATGAATGAACGAATGAATGAATGAAAAATTTAAAAGTCTGGGCAGCAGGTGGGAGGATCACTTGAGGCTATGAGTTTGGTACCAGCCTGGGCAACAAAAGGAGACCCTGTTGTATTAGTCCATTTTCACACTGCTGTGAAGAACTACCTGAGGCTGGGTCATTTATAAAGAAAAGCTGCAGAGGACTCAGGACACTTACAATTATGGCAGAAGGGGAAGGGGAAGCAAGGCACGTCTTACATGGTGGCAGGAGAGACAGTGGGGGGAGCACCACACTTTTAAACCATCAGATCTCATGCGAACTCACTCACTATCGTGAGAACAGCATGGGGGAATGGCCCCCCAATCCCGTCACCTCCCACAGATCCCTCCCCTGACATGTGGGGATTATAATTCGCCGTGAGATTTGGGTGGGGACTCACAGCCAGACCATATCACCAGTTTTTACAAGAAAAAAACTACAATCTAGTTTATACACCAGGGCGAATGCTGGACTCACACTGCCCAGGTGGAGGTCCAGCTCTGACTGCCATGCCACCTTGGAGCCACAGGTCGGTCAACTCTTGGCCTCAGTTTCCCCATCTCCTCCGTAGAGAGGTGACAGTATCTATCTGAGAGTGCATTAAGGTGTCCTACAGATCAGCCATCCAGGCACAAGGGAGGGTTTCTTCTTCAATATGTATCTCCCCCCGGCCCTGGTGCTGTAGAAGCTGGTGGAAAGTTCCGTGTTCCCTCATGGCTGGTGAACTCCAAGCTACTATTTCATGGACTGAAGAATTTGGTTTTAAATTCTTCCATATCGGCTGGGGCAGTGGCTCCTGCCTATAATCCCAGCACTTTGGGAGGGTGAGGCGGGCAGATCACCTAAGGTCAGGAGTTCAAAACCAGCCTGGCCAAATGGTAAAACCCCGTCTCTACTAAAAATATAAAAATTAGCCGGGCTTGGTGGTGGGTGCCTGCAATCTCAGCAACTGGGGAGGCTGAGGCAGGAGAATCACTTGAACCCAGGAGGCAGGGGTTGCAGTGAGCCGAGATCGCGTCACTGTATTCCAGCCTGGGTGACAAGAGCAAGATTCTGTCTCAAACAATAAAAATAAATAAATAAAATTTCCATATGATAAGAAGCACTCGAGAAACATATTGCTGTTAATATTTTCTTCTGCGAAATTGGAATCCTGCTACACTATGAATAGGCCGACTGCCCTTCGCAGCCTCTCCACACGCACTCCTGCGCTCCCCAGGCGTCTTCACAGCTGCAGCGTTTCCCATCATGTGGACCTACGAGGATTTCTTTAATTCTGTTATTGGACAGGCAGCTTGTCTCCGGCTTTTTATTATGATAAGTATGTCATTGGACATACCTGAAGGCAAATCTTTGTGTGCAGTTCTGACTGCTTTCTTAAGTCTAAATTCCTTGAAGTAGAATGACAGCTAAAAGGATCATTTAATCTGTAGATTCTAATGTACATTGCCAAATTATGCCCCAGGAAACAGCTGGTGATCATTTTAGCACTGCCTCATCAGCAGCAGGCGTCTGTATTTTTTAAAGAATCTTTGAAAACTGGCAAATAAAAACCATGTGAGACACTTTCATGAATTAATAACACATCATGAATATTCAGATCATGAGTTCATGGTATGAAAGTGGGTGAATCCTCCCTACAGTTTTATAAAGATTAAATATGCAAATAAAAGAGATTAGTTGCAGAAGTTGGCTGTTTAGCGGCAGAGGGTCTCCTCTTCACTTCTGCAAGTCCAGCACACGGTCCTTCATTCCCGTCTGCTCAGCCCCGCGCCCACCTGGCCATCTGGTGTCAGAGCCCCACAAGGTCTGCCAGCTCCCATGCCCTCACTTGGCATCTGTGGTGTGCCCTGCCCAAGGTGAGCCACACCAGAGACAATTCTGGGCTTTAATAAGGACTTTGTATACCCAAGGGGTGTCCCTTGGGTCACTGGCGCCTCACCTGGAAATCAGGGGTAATAAGAGTCCCTCGTGCAGAGTTCTTGTGGGAATCACACGAGATGATGGGCCTGGAGCAGGTATTATAATAGACGCTGGCAGTGAGGAAAGCCACGTTTCCCACTGGCTGTAACTTCCTCAGAGCAGTCCTGCAGCACCCCATCTGCACGGTATCTGGGTGGCGGCAGTCACTCGCTAGGTGTTGAATGATGGAGGCAGGGATGCATGGAGGGATGGGTAGCTGAGTGGATACATCAATCAACTGTTAAAAAATTGGGCAATTCCTCAAAAAATTAAACATACAATTGCCACATGCTCTAGCAATCCCCCTTCTGCATATATACCAAAAAGTATTGGCTGGGCGCGGTGGCTTAAGCCTGTAATTCTAGTACTTTGAGAGGCCAAGGTAGGCAGATCGCTTGAGCCCAGGAGTTTGAGACCAGCATGGACAACATGGCAAAACCTATCTCTACAAAAATGCAAAAAAAGCCAGGCATGGTGGCGCGCGCCTGTAATCCCAGCTACTTGGGAGGCTGAGGTGAGACAATCACTTGAACCCAGGAGGATGAGGCCGCAGTGAGCCGAGACACCACCACTGCATTCCAGCCTGGAAGACACAGCAAGACTGTCTCAAAAAAAAAAAGGCCGGGCACAGTGGCTCATGCCTGTAATCCCAACTTTGGCAGGCTGAGGTGGGCAGATCACCTGAGGTCAGGAGTTTGAGACCAGCCTGACCAATGTGGTGAAACCTTGTCTCTACTAAAAAATACAAAAATTGGTCGGGCATGGTGGCGGGCGCCTGCAATCCCAGCTACTCGGGAGCCTGAGGCAGAATTGCTTGAACCCAGAAGACGGAGGTTGCAGTGAGCCGACATGATGCCACTGCACTCCGGCCTGGGCGACAGTGAGATGCCATCTAAAAAAAAAAGAGGCTCCAGCGTCTTGCTCCGGCCTGCCGCACTCTGGAACGTCTTCGGTAAGTCTGCGCTTTCCTTGTTTGTCTTTCATGGCTTGGTTCTTTTGATACTTTCTGCATTTTGTTCGATTCTTTGTTCAACATGCCGAGAAAGTGGACAACTCTATCAGGTGACAGAAGGGGGTTGGGAGCCTGTGGGAACACTGCTCCCTGAGACAAAGTAGCTGGGCGATTCTCTCCAGAGCCAGGTGACGCAGCAGGACGGGCACGGCTGCTGCAGGCCTTGCTTGTGCGCCAGCAGCGAGATGAAGACGGTCTCGGCCAAACTTACCACGGCGCACCGAAAAGCAGACGCCCCCGAGGGGAGCGCTGATGGCCGTGGCCGGCTGCATGTGGGACACAAGGATCGGGAAGGCAGAGCAGCCCAGCAGGAGAGTGATCTTGAAGGAGACCCTCTTGCCACTGTTGGGGGCCAGGTGGAAACCCATGATGTCTGTGACCGTGAGGAACGCGGGGCGGCAGCCGGCCAACCACACTGAGGAGGGCCACCGGTGATGACCACGCAGCCCTCCCTCCTGCACAGTAGGCACCGCTTCCACACTGAACTCATGGGAGGAGGCGGCACCGCAGCAACTCCCAGGCTAATCCCCCGGGTGACCCTGCCCGGCGGCCTCCTCTGGGTGGAGCTGTAAGTCACACAGGCTCTGCCTCTCCTCTAGCTGAGTGTCACTGTATTGCATCCCACCAACAAAAGAATCTCTGAATCTTATAAAACATCAGTAAAGGATTTGAGTCCTAAATATACAAAGATTTCTTCTTTTCCTTTTTTTTTTTTTTTTGAGGTGGAGTCTTGCTGTCGCCAGGCTGGTGTGCAATGCCGCGATCTCTGCTCACTGCCGCCTCCGCTTCCCAGGTTCGAGAGATTCTCCTGCCTCAGCCTCCCGAGTAGCTGGGAGTACAGGCGCCCGCCACCACGCCTGGCTAATTTTTGTATTTTTAGTAGAAATGGGGTTTCGCCATGTTGGCCAGGCTGGTCAAGTGATCTGCCTGCCTCAGCCTCCCAAAGAGCTGGGGTTACAGGCATTAGCCACCACCACGGCCTTTTTTTTTTTTTTTTTTTTAACAGGGTCTTGCTCTACCACCCAAGCTGGAGTGCAGTAGCACATATCAAGCTCACTGCAGCCTCTGCCTCCTGGGCTCAAGTGATCCTCCTGCCTTAGCCTCCTTCTGAGTAGCTGGGACTACAGGCATGTGTCACCATGCTGGGCTATTTTTTTTTTTTTGTAGAGACAGGGTTTCACCATGTTGCCCAGGCTGGTCTCAAACTCCTGAGCTCAAGTGATCTTCCTGCCTCGGCCTCCCAAAGTGCTGGGATTACAGGTGTGAGCCACCACATCTGGCCAAAGAATTCTTAAAATTCAACAATAAAGAAACAATCCAACTGAAAAATAGACAAAAGATCTGGACACCAAAGAAGATCTACGAATGGCAAATACACATACAGAAGTTCTGAACACCATGCCATGAGAAAAGCACAAACTCAAACAGTGAAACGTCACTAAGCGCCTATCACAATGGCTAAAATCCAAAACGCTGACGACACCAAGTGCTGGGAGACATGGGCCTCTCATTCACTGCCGCACTTCTCAGCGCAGGTGTTCTCGCGAGGTCGCCCATGACTGCACCTGCTATAGCAGCCAGCATGAAAAGAGCCACTTCCGGGAGACCCCACCACCCAATACCATCCCTCTAGGGATTACGTTTCGACATGTGCATTTGGAGGCCTTGAACATTTGGCCTCTAACAAACAGCATCCACATGGCAGGCCTGGGGGCCCTTCCAGGGCCAGAACTGGGCAGGAAGGGGGAAGGGCCTTCTGGCTGAAGGGTCCCCACAACGAGGCCAATGAGTGGGTCAACGGTATGGCGGTTTGGGGAACTGAAGATAAGCCCGGGGGAGGTGGGGCTGTGGCTGGGGCTGAGCAAGGAAAGAGCAGGGACTTTGTCCAGCAGGTTCATAAAAAGCCATCACGCAGAACACACCTGGCGGCTACCCCGGCCATGCTCATCTTACAGCCTTTTCATCAGATTTCAGCACATAATCATTTCAGATAAAGTCGCCTGCTCAACCGTGTTAAAAATAAACAGCCCTGCCTGCAGGTGTTTTCAGGGACAAAGCACCGTCTCCTTTCACCCGCAGAAAGCCCGTGACCGGGGGCGGGGCTGAGTGCCAGTCCTGCGCCTCTCCCGCGTTTTCAAGGCCGGCGTGAACAATTTTCCAGGACATGGCGCTGTGGTGGTGATCGGGGCCACTTGGGGAAGGTACGAATCCAATAGGAATCAAATCCGGTAGCTGTCAGTTCAGTACATTTTCAACTTTTATTCTGAAAAACCTGGGCAGAGAAATAATTATAGGATTTAAAGATTGACGGACTGAAGCCTTAGTCACCAGGCAGTGACTAATACCAGAAAGAGCTGCGGCAATTTTTAGACTGGGTTCAGAAAGGCACCGAGTCCTAGGAACAAAAGGCACGCACATGGCCCTCTGGGAAAACACAGGGGCTGAATCCTAACAGACGCAGGCAGCTGACCATTCCCTCCACCGGGGGTCTACTTCCTAAAAGGGGATCACACCAGCAAAACCTGCAGAGAAGGGGCTTCAGCTGCTGTCTGCCCACCCCTCCAACCCCCTAGTCAATGCCACCTCCAGCCCCCAGGTAGGGCTGGCCTCCCTGCTTCAGCCCCCGACAGAAACCCTGGGCTGCCCTTTCCTGCAGGCAGCCTGTCCTCCCGAGCCAGCTGCCAGCTGGGCAGCAGCGTCCGTCCAGGCCATGGAGGAAGTGTCTCTTCTGGCACGTGCTCCCAAAGGAGCAGTGGAGAGAGGTCAGAGGCTGCAGTGTGCCAAACCCCAGGAGGCTGGCGCTGGGAGCCTGGGACGCCTGCAAGGGCCAGGTTAGTGGAGATGAGGACGGAGGCCCGCCTGCTGCCTGGCTTCCCAAGCTCTTCTCAGAAGTAAAGAAAAGGTGGCCGGCACGGTGGCTCACACCTGTAATCCCAGAACTTTGGGAGGCCGAGGCGGGTGGATCACCTGAGGTCAGGAGTTCAAGACCAGCCTCGCCAACATGGTGAAACCCCATTTCTACTAAAAATACAAAAATTAGGCAAGGACTTCATGACTAAAACACCAAAAGCAATGGCAACAAAAGCCAAAATAGACAAATGGGATCTAATTAAACTTAAGAGCTTCTGCACAGCAAAAGAAACATTAGAGTGAACCAGCAGCTAACAGAATGGGAAAAAATTTTTGCAATCTACCCATCTGACAAAGGGCTAATATCCAGAATCTACAAAGAACTTAAACAAATTTACAGGAAAAAAACAAACAACCCCATCAAAAAGTGGGCAAAGGATATGAACAGACACTTTTCAAAAGAAGACATTTATACAGCCAGCAAGCATATGAAAAAAAGCTCATCATTACTGGTCATTCGAGAAATGCAAATCAAAACCACACTGAAATACCACCTCATGCCAGTTAGAATGGCAATCATAAAAAATCAGGAGACAACAGATGCTGGAGAAGATGTGGAGAAATAGGAACACTTTTACACTGTTGGTGGGAGTGTAAATTAGTTCAACCATTGTGGAAGACAGTGTGGTGACTCCTCCAGGATCTAGAAATAGAAATTCCATTTACTCCAGAAATCCCATTACTGGGTATATATATGCTCAAAGGGTTATAAATCATTCTGTTATACAGACACATGCACACATATGTTTACCATAGCAAATACTTGGAACCAACCGAAATGCCCATAAATGATAGACTAGATAAAGAAAATGTGGCACATAGACACCATGGAATACTATGCAGCTACAAAAAAGGATGAATTCATGTCCTTTGCAGAGACATGGACGAAGCTGGAAACCATCATTCTCAGCAAACTGACACAAGAACAGAAAACCAAACACTGCATGTTCTCACTTATAAGTGGGCGTTGAACAATGAGAACACATGGACACAGGGAGGGGAACATCACACACCAGAGCCTGTTGGGGGGTGGGGGGATGGGGGGCTAGAGGAGGGATAGCAAGGGGTGGGGGGATGGGGGAGGGATAGCAGAAGAAATACTTAGTGTAGATGATGGGGGGTGGATGCAGCAAACCGCCATGGCATGTGTGCACCTGTGTAACAATCCCGCATGATCTGCACATGTACCCCAGAACTTAAAAGTATATAAAAAAAGATTAAAAAAATACAAACATTAGCCAGGCATGATGGTGGGTGCCTGTAATTCCAGCTACTACAGGGGCTGAGGCAGAGGTTGCAGTGAGCTGAGATTGCACCACTGCACTGGGCCCTGGGCAACAGAGTGAGACTGTCAAGAAAGAAAGAGAAAGAGAGAGAAAGAAAGAAGAATGAAAGAAAAGGTGGCCGTGGAGATGACACGGATGAGAAAGCGAGATGGAGAGAGGCTGACACACTGCAGGAAGAAGACACACCCTGTCTTCTCTTCCCCACCCGCCCCCCCACATCGGCCAGAAGCCCGTCCTCTGCGCTTCCCTGCTGAGCCCAGGTGTGCGCCCCAGGCCCGGCTGCCCTCCCGCCTCTGGTCTCTTCTGGCCTCTGACCCTTCCTTCCCCTGCTGCCTGCTAGGTGCTCTCCAGTGGCTCCTGAAGTGCCCACAGGACAAAGCCCAAACCCTCCCTACTGCCCGCCCCGGCCCCCATGGCTCCCACAGCCCCCCTGCCCGGCCCACCTGCACTCTGGCGGCACTGCTGTCCCCTCCTCTGTGCCTCTGCTTGGGTGCCGTTCCCCCTGTTGAGGTCCTCACCACGACTTGTCCTCTGGACAAACTTCCCCTCAGCTTTAGCTGCAGAATCGCCACGGCCAGTATCGCAGCTGAAACCGCCTGTGACCGCAGAGTGCCAGGTGATGCACGCCGCCAGCATTCATACACGCTGGTTTCAGACACTTACTACAACGCTTTTTTATAGTGATTACATGCTGAAATGATATTTTGGAAATACATTATTAAAAAATATTCTACCAGTTTTTCTCTTTTAAAAAATGTGTCTATGGCCAGGTGCAGTGGCTCAGTCCTGTAATCCCAGCACTTTGGGAGGCTGAGGCAGGCGGATCACGAGGTCAGGAGATTGGGACCATTCTGGCCAACATGTAAAACCCTGGGTGAAAAAAAAATCAGCCGGGTGAGATGGCGTGTGCCTGTAGTCCCAGCTACTCAGGAGGCTGAGGCAGGAGAATCGCTTGAACCTGGAGGCGGAGGTTGCAATAAGCCGAGACAGTGCCACTGCACTCCAGCCTGGGCGACAGAGTGAGACTCTGTCTCATAAAAAACAAAAGACAAAACCAAATAAAAAACCCCAAACAAGTGTCTACCAGGTAATCAAAAGTTACAGCTGTGGCTTGCATGGCGCTGCTGGTTTACTTCCTCCATCTCATCTGCTCTCTGGCCGCCGGACTCTGAGTAGTCTCTGTTGTCCTTCTGGCCTGTATCCCAGTGCCTGGCACGCCTGGGCACACAGCGGGGGTGCCAGGCATGTTTATTAAAGGAGAGAGTGCCTGGGGCTCCTCGATCTGCACCCACCCTCAGTGAGCGTGTGGGCGCACCCGAGAACGGGGCCCTCGCTCGCTGCAGTTGTTTGTGTGTATATGTGTGTTTTTAAATTTAAATTTTATTTTATTTTATTTTATTTTATTGAGATGGAGTCTTGCTCTGTTGCCCAGGCTGGAGTGCAGTGGCGCAATCTTGGCTCACTGCAACCTCCGTCTGGTGGGTTCATGAGATTCTTCTGCCTCAACCTCCTGTGTATCTAAGACTACAGGCGCACGCCACTATGCCTGGCCATTTTGTATTTTTAGTAGAGACAGGGTTTCACCATATTGGCCAGGTTGGTCTCAAACTCCTGACCTCAAGATCTGCCTGCCTTGGCCTCCCGAAGTGCTAGGATTACAGGTGTGAGCCACAGTGCCTGGCTGGGTTTTTATTTTTTATTTTATGAAATGGAGTCTTGCTCTCACCCAGGCTGGAGTGTAGCGGTGTGATCCTGGCGCACTGTAACCTCTGTGTGTTGGGCTCAAGCGATCCTCTACCTTAGCTTCCTGAGGAGCTGGGACTACAGGTGCGCACCACCATGCCCAACTAATTTTTTGCTATTTTTGGTAGAGCTGGGGTTTGGCCATGTTGCCCAGGCTGATCCACCCTCCTCAGCCTCCCAGAATGCTGGGATTGCAGACATGAACCCCTGCGCCCGGTGGGCTGCCGCTGTTCCACGTCAGTGTGCACGAGTGTACTGGTTGGGGCACTGGGGGCGGGTGGGCGTTCTCCTACCTTGCAGGCAGCCCCTCCTTTCCGGTGTCCCTGGGAACTTCAAAGCAGGAATGGAATGTTCAGAGGCAGCAGCGATGTCCTGGTTCCTGTGGGCTTTGTAGGCTAAGAAACCTAAATCCAGTCACTTTTCTGCATTCAGCATTGTGTTTTTAAACAAAACTTTGGCTTGGCTTATGTTTCACTTATAAAAGTGACATTTAGCTGGGGAGTTGATAAAATAATAAAGTTTATTCTCAGGCGATGAACAAACCAGCCCCGTGTCTGCTGCCTGCTGTGCTAACCCTGGACTTTATTGATCTCTGGGGTGCTAGGTAGAGCCACAGCTTAGCAACTAAAGTTAGATGACGGTTTGTGCTGGAGAAGAGGCAGGAGCTCTGGGGAGGTGATGTCTTGTTGGAGTCTGCTGTGTCCCCGCGGTGCCAGCTCAGCACCCTGGCTGGATGAGAACAGGCCTCCTCCGGCTGCCTGTGGGGACACATGGGAAGACGCCTGCCCATGTGCTGCCCTGAGCTGCAGGCCCAAGTCAGGGGAAGCCAGCCTGTGAGCTCTGGATTTGGATCCTGATGCTGGGCCAGGGGCATTATCACGTCCTAGAGAAAGCTGGAAAGCTGAGGTTGGGGTTGTCATGGCAACTAGGCCATCAGTTGCCTGGCTCAGCACCGTCAGGGGTGTCGGACGTCCACGACTTCCCACACAGGGGTCCCCGTGACAGAGTGGATAGGCCACAACCCTGCTAGACCACCCCCAGGGCAAACAGACGCAACCCACTGGGCCGTGGGGTCAAGGTTAGACATACTCTTCAGAATGGAATATCATCAGAAGAAATGAGGGGCGCTCTGGAAGAGGAACTTGAGACAAGAATCACTGCACATCCTTGGTTACTTCCTGGTGAGAAAAAACAGTTTGAGAACAAATCCAGGGAAATTTGAACATGAGCTTGTATGAAGATGTCCTTGACCTAAATTGGTTTCCTGTAACCATGGTGATATGATTACAGAGATAAACGTCACCTGGTAATGCAGGCTGGAGTGTTTGGGGACACAATGCCAGGTTGCCCATAATTTATTTTTCTGTTTGAGACAGGGTCTTGCTCTGTCGCCCAGGCTGGAGTGCAGTGGTGCAATCATGGCTTACTGCAGCCTTAACCTCCTGGGCTCAAGCGATCTTCCCACCTCAGCCTCCTGAGTAGCTGGCACTACAGGCCCGTGCCACCATGCCTGGCTAATTGTTGTATTTTTTAGAGATGGGGTCTCGCCATGTTGCTTAAGGTGGTCTTGAACTCCTGGATTCAAGGGATCCACCTGCCTTAGCCTCCCAAAGTGCTGGGATTACAGGCCTGAGCCACCATGCCAGGCCCATAATTTGAGAGGGTTCAGTCAAAAAGAATAGATCAAGAAAACACACAGCAAAACGTTAACCTGGGCCCATTCTGGATACTGGGCGGTGGGTGTCTGCTGCACTCTCTTCTCTTCTGTGTATTCAGAAACACAGGCTGCAAGAAAAGCCGAGGTCGGGGTCTGGGGGGCTTCTCCTGAGGTTGAGGGGTCTGAGGGTCTTATCCTGAGGTCGGGGGTCTGGGGGTCTTCTCCTGAGTCAGGGGGTCTGGGGGTCTGCTCCTGAGGGTTGAGGGGTCTGGGGGTCTTCTCCTGAGGTCAGGAGGTCTGGGGGTCTTCTCCTGAGGTCAGGGGGTCTGGGGGTCTTCTCCTGAGGTTGAGGGGTCTGGGGGTCTTCTCCTGAGGTTGGGGGTCTGGGGGTCTTCTCCTGAGGTTGGGGGTCTGGGGGTCTTCTCCTGAGGTTGGGGGTCTGGGGGTCTTCTCCTGAGGTTGGGGGTCTGGGGGTCTTCCCCTGAGGGTTGAGGGGTCTGGGGGTCTTCTGAGGTCAGGGGATCTGGGGGTCTTCTCTTGAGGTTGGGGGTCTGGGGTTCTTCTCTTGAGGTTAGGGGATCTGGGGGTCTTCTCCTGAGGTCGGGGGTCTGTGGGTCTTCTACTGATGTTGAGGGGTCTGGGGGTCTTCTCCTGAGGTCGGGGGTCTGGGGGTCTTCTCCTGAGGTTGAGGGGTCTGAGGTCTTCTCCTGAGGTCAGGGGGTCTGGGGGTCTGCTCCTGAGGTCAGGGGGTCTGGGGGTCTGCTCCTGAGGTCAGGGGGTCTGAGGTCTTCTCCTGAGGTCAGGGTGTCTGGGGGTCTGCTCCTGAGGGTTGAGGGGTCTGGGGATTTTCTCCTGAGAGTTGAGGGGTCTGGGGAGCTTCTTCTGAGGTCAGGGGGTCTGGGGGTCTGCTCCTGAGGTTGGGGGTCTGGGGGTCTTCTCCTGAGTCAGGGGTTCTGGGGGTCTGCTCCTGAGGGTTGAGGGGTCTGGGGGTCTGCTCCTGAGGTTGAGGGATCTGGGGGTCTTTTCCTGAGGTCGGGGGTCTGCGGTCTGCTCCTGAGGGTTGAGGGGTCTGGGGGGCTTCTCCAGTGTGGACCTTAGGGATGCCCAACAAAAACCAAGCCCAACCACACCCTTTGGATTTGTGGTTCTTCAACTGGATCCAACTTGGCAAATGTCTACCAAGGGCCATCCTGTTGCAGGCAGTTAAACGCAGCAGGGCTTTGGACCAGCGCTTCTCTACCGTGTGCGTGTCTCAGGGCCTCCGGGAAGTTGGTGAAACGTGGGGGGTGACTCAGGGGCCTGGGCAGCCTCCTGCATTTCTAGCCAGCTGTGAGTGATGGACTGCTGCTCCAGGACCACACTGCAAGGGGCAGAGTGCAGCCCTTTGGGAGCCAGTGTGGGTGGGGGTGGGGGCTGGAGGCTCTGCACTCCTGTAGACCTGGGGTGGGATCCCTGCTTGGGCGCAGATGAGCTAGGAGACCCGGGCAAGGGGCCTGACTTCTCTAAGCCTCGGTTTCACTATGAACAGGGACCCACCAGAATTCACTGTGAGGTCTGGATACAGGGACATCTGCAAATGCACAGAGCCCAGGGAAGAAAAGGGTCCCCCGGGAAAAGCCCATACATCCCCAGGACACCCAGAACCTATGCAGGGCCTGGAAAGAGACAGGCTTTCTCCAAACCCAAGTCCCCATCCGAGGGCACCAGCATTATGTTCACATAAAACTAAAGGAAACCGTATTTGTTTATTTTTTTGAGAGTCTCGCTGTGTCCCCGAGGCTGATCTCGGCTCACTGCAACCTCTCCCCCTCCCAGGTTTAAGTGATTCTCCTGCCTCAGCCTCCTGAGTAGCTGGCATTACAGGCATGTGCCACTATACCCGGCTAATTTTTGTATTTTTAGTAGAGATGGGATTTTACCATGTTGGCCAGGCTGGTCGTGAACTCCTGAGCTCAAGTGATTCGCCCACCTTGGCCTCCCAAAGTGCTGGGATTACAGGCGTGAGCTACCGTGTCCAGCTAGGAAACCATATTGAAAGAAATAAAAGATGGGCTGGGTGTGGTGGCTCACACTTGCAATCCTAACACTTTGGGAGGCTGAGGCGGGTGGATCACAAGGTCAAGAGATCGAGACCATCCTGGCCAAAATGGTGAAACCCCGTCTCTATCAAAAATATAAAAAAAAATTAGCTGGGCATGGTGGCAGGCGCCTGTACTCCCAGCTACTTGGGAGGATGAGGAAGGAGAACTGCTTGAACCCGGGAGATAGAGATTGCAGTGAGCCGAGATTGTGCCACTGCACTCCAGCCTGGCAACAGAGCAAGACTCCATCTCAAAAAAAAAAAAAAAAAAATAGTATGATCACAGTGTTTCATCAAATAATACCAATAGGTATTACTTTTAAAAGGAACCAAATAGAGATACTGATGTTAAAAAGCACGGTAACTGAAATCAAACGTCACCCAAGGGTGACATTCCCCTCCATTGCTCAGTTATGGTGGGAGGTGATCTGATGAGGGACTGAGGGCAGGCAGGCGCCAGAGGCCAGTGAGGGCTGCTCTGGGTGCCACGGGGATGGCACCTTCTAAAAGGAAACATGGATGTCCTCTGCCAGCCCAGTCTCTCAGGAACCTCGCAGACACCCTCCCACCAGCGGGGACAGGCAAAACATAACCCAGAATCCACAGTGGAAAGAGTCCACGTTCACGACATGTCTAGAAAGTGCTGGTGGGAGGGGAGCAGGCTGACTCCTCAGGGGTGCAGGCCTTCAGTTGGGGTGATGAAAACGCCTGAAGTAGATGGAGTGGTCTCACAACACTGTGACTACACTAAATGCCACTGAAGTGTACACTTTAGAAAATGATTATGCCGCTTGGCGCGGTGGCTCACGCCTGTAATCCCAGCACTTTGGGAGGCCGAGGTGGGTGCATCACTTGAGGCCAGGAGTTCAAGACCAGCCTGGGCCAACATGGTAAAACCCCATCTCTACTAAAAATACAAAAATTAGCTAGGTGTAGTGGCACATGCCTGTGATCCCAGGTTCTTGGGAGGCTAAGGCACAAGAATTGCTTGAACCAGGGAGGTGGAGGTTGCAATGAGCTGAGTTCACAACACGGCACTCCAGCCTGCCTCAAAAAAAAAAAAAAAGAAAAAAGGTTATGTGAATTTCACCTCAATCTAAAAAATATTCTTGGTTTTTTTCTTTCAGCATTTTGAATGTCTCATCCCCACCTTCAGCCTATTTTTTTTTTCCAATGAGAAGCCAGAAAAAATATCTGACTTAATCAGGTTTAAAAAAATCTCAATCTTATGGGGGTTCTCATACGTGATGAGTCATTCTTCCCCGGCTGCTTTGAAGTTTCGTCTTTCCACATTTTGGCTGTTTGGGTGGTGGAGGGTGTGGAGTGACTTAGATGTGTGCAGTTTGTGATCAGCGTACACATCTAAAAACTCCACACACTCCACGGAAGATAAACTCAACGTTGGCAAGTTTTTGGCCACTTTTTTTTGAGTATTTTTCCTCCTCTAGTCCTCCTGCCGTGTGTGTGCTGGGGCACTGATGAGGCTGCATTTCTGAGGCTCTGTTCATCAGCTTTTTTTTTCAGATCACATAATTTCTATTAATCTGCAAATCTGCTCTCTCTTCTACCCCCTCAAATTGACAATATAACTGAAATCAAAAAGTCACTAGAGGGACTCTAGTGAATTTTTTATTTTGGTTAGTGTGCTTTTTAACATCTGTATCTCTATTTGGTTCCTTTTAAAAATAACTCTTGGTATTATTTGATGGGACACTGTCATACCATCTTGCAATTTTCCCACCCCAGCCTCCCTGGCTAATGTTTGTATGTTTAGAGATGGGTTTCATCGTGATGGCCAGGCTGGTGTCAAACTCCTGACCTCATGATTCACCTGCCTCGGCCTCCCAAAGTGGAGGGATTACAGGCGCTGAGCCACCGCACCAGCCCCATCTCTTATTTCTTTAAATATGATTTCCTTTAGTGACGTGAACTTGAAGTCTGCCTGCTACCGTCAGCACCTGCGTGGCCTCAAGAGCAGCGTCTATTGCCCCTTTCCTCCTTGTGCACGTGACACTCTCTTGTTTCTTTGAATGTCTTAACTATTTTTTAATCGAAAACTGGACATTTTTGATAATACATTATAACCGATTTCCCTCTTCCCCTAGGGCTTTCGTCTTTTATTTTTAAAGACCTGGTCTCATTTTGTTGCCCAGGCTGGAGTGCAGCGCTATGATCACAGCCCACTGAAGCCTGACCTCCCAGGTTCAGGCAACCGTCCTGCCTCGGCGCTGCAGGTAGCAGGACTACAGGTGCACGCCACGACGCCTGACTCATTTTTGTATTTTTTGTTTTTTTTTTGTAGAGACAGGGTTTCGCCATGTTGCTGAGGCTGGTCTCAAACTCCTGGACTCAAGCGATTTGCCTGCCTAGGCCTCCCGAAGTGTTGAGATTACTGGTGTGAGCCGCTGCGCCTGGCCCAGGGTTTTTGTTTGCTTGCTTGTCCAGTGTCTGTGGATTCGTCTGGCATCCAAAGTATACGTGAAGAAGTTGTTTCGGGGAACGTGTGCCCATAAAGACTGTGCCATGCTTGTATTCTGCTTGCCTGACACTGACCACACCCACTGCCAATGCCCAGAACAGGCTCTGTCTGCAGGTGCCAGTCCACCTGTGCCTGCCTCATCCTCACTGCCGTCAGTTTCTGGGCTGTGGCAGGGGGTCTCCACCCGGCACACTGGCACTTCTCCACTCACCGTCATGAGTGAAGGCCTGAGAGCGGATGTTCCAGGCACCGCTGTCAGTCCCTGTGCAGTCAGGCCTGCTTCCAGCGCTTGGAGAAGGTCCGCTGAGCAGCCCCACCAGCTCTGCCAGCAGCAGACACGTGGTGACAAGACTGGTACCCAGAGTCTTGTTTGCAAACATCTTCCAAATCCTGCTGCGCTGTAGCAGCTCCCAGCGAGGCCTATTTTTACACACACTGAAAGTCAACATCAAACACAAATCGGAGGGCAAAGACTTTTTTTTAATTGGACTTGGCTTTGACAAGTCCTGAGAAACCCTGCAGGCACTAGTACAATTTGATCGCAAACAAAGTCCCGAATTCAGAGAAAAGACACACAGAAGTTAAAGGACAGCTCGACTCATCTTCCAGCACCTGCAGCTGTTTCCAGACTTTCTGTGTAGTCTTCTTTGTGCTTTCAGTTGAGTAAGTCAGAGAGGTTAACAAACCTGTCAGGTCAGATCCCTAACTGTACAAAATTGACCAGACTGTGGAGAAGGGGAATCGGCATTTTACAAAATATTATTAAGATCACCAGCATTAATTTAAATTATTTCCTTTTCTGGACTTCCAAGTCCACTTGGCAATTTTACTTAGAAAATATCATGCTTAAATAGAAAGCTGGTAGTCTAAACACATTTTATGTGACATATTCTTGTGCGCATGTCATGAGAATTTGTAAAAAATTGTTTTCTTCCTGCTGCCAAAACGTAGGCATTAAAAATAAGTGACTGTAAACCTAGGTGACTTACTCATAAAAAGGAGTAAGTGAGGAGAGTGAGAGAAGGAAACACAGAACCCGAGAAGCGCCCTGCCACTCACAGGCGTGGTTTTGACAGGAGTGCGTTTCTAGGACGTTCGCTGCTTCCTCGGAGTAGACAGATAGCATAAAAATGCTAGGAAGAAACATTCCTGCGATAGTCTGCGGAACAAATGTGCCAGTTTTGCCTCAGAATGTCTTCAGACACCTCAACAATGTTGGATTATATGGCCTGTTTGCCTCTATGACCCATCTTTAAAGCTGCAACAAATATTGTTAGAAAAATATTCTAAGAAGAATGAAACTTAAAAAAAATGAAAAGTTAAAAATACTTGCTCACCGTAATCATCTCACTGTATCAGTTTTGGTTCTGAATGTGATTGTGTATCCAACGCAGCACATTAGAACCATGTGGCCGCCACGACGGGTGTGTTGTACGTAAGACTGCTCATTGAGGGACTACGTGACGGCACAATGCTCACTCATTTTTCTCATGGCGCATTGTGACAAAACCATATGATGGAGTAGGCGAAGAACAGACTGAATGCTTTCTTTTCACCAGGGCTTTCACCAGCCAGCCGACAGCTCTCGACACCAGCAAGTCAGCGTGACATTCACGGGCGAAACCCCACCCTCGGCTCCGAGAATGAGACAGAGGGAAACTCCATGCAGCTGTGCAGCCCCAGGGGCCGAAGCCACGTTGTCCAAAGCCACAGCAGGACCTTGGAGCAACCTGGGGCCCTCTGCTGGGAGGCAGCAGTGGAGAAAGGGACTGGCCGGGTTTTTCACCAAAACCCAGGGCTCCTATATGGGAGGCATAAAGGGAGGGAGGCGGCTTTCACTTCTGGGCCTGAGCAGAGCACGCTGGCTGGGAGAGTGCTGGATGCCAGCCCAAACCATACACCCACCCGTGTATCACATCCGGATTGTAGCTGCGCGAGCCACCGGGGAAGGTGCGGCCTTGGCGGCTCTTCTCAGCAGCAGCTCACTCTGAATCTGCACCTTCTCCAGCTCTCAGGCCCAGGCCCAGACATTTCCTTAATCAGATCCATCATCCAGCAATCACTGCTCAAAACAAGGCCTCACGTCTGTTTCTCCAGCCACAGGGGAGAGCCTTCCGCTCCCGTGTGTTTGTAACAAGCTTCCATGAGAAGGACTGTCGAAAGCTCTGGAAGTGCATGCTTCCGCATCTTAGAGGAAAGGGAGCTGAGCGGGAGCAGGCTCCAGATGCCCACCACAGCCTCTGATGGTCAGGCAGTGACTCGGCTGGAACGTGGACGTAGGGAGGGAGACGGGAGCGCAAGGGCTTGGAGGAATGAGTGTGTTCCATGCAAGGACCTCAGCAGAGGGCTCAGCCTGGGGTGGGGTCTTGGGTGAGAGCCGGGGGCTGTGCTGGCCTCCTGAGAAGACACTTTGGGCTTGCCGTAGAGGTAGGAAAACGGAGGGAAACCAGGTAGGGAGAGGAGAAGAAAAAGCCTCCAGAACACAGAGCCTCTTCTTCCTCCACCCCTACCTGTCCACGCCCCCAGCTGAGCACATGTAGAAAAACTATGGTATTGCTGATTCTGTGACAAGAATCTTCCTGATCGGTAACCTGCCCAACACCCACAGAACATGGCAATGAAGCCCTACATGCTTTTAAAAGAAAACAGACTGTTAAGACTAGACAAACCAGAAAACCAGCTTAGCATGGTAATGAGTACGAATCCCGCACATCTGAGTTCCCCAGGAAGTGCAGTTCTACCTGTCATTGTGCCAACAGCATTGATTATTTAAACTTCAGATCCACGTGCTCTCCTCAGCTTCACAGAGGGTCTCATTTCCTACACCAGTGGGAATCACCGAGGGTACCCAAAAATGTACAATCCTGGAGAGCTCAAAAACACATGGTTTGCAGCAAGATTCAACCAAGACGCCCGCAGCTGCTCCGAGGGCCAGGATGCAGCAGCCTGCGCACATTCAGAACCTCGCACACAACTTACAGGAGCTCAGGAAATGATAAAAGGCCCCACATTCTTAAAGGTATAATTTATAGAGTAGTCTGTACAAAAGCAGTCTTTTTCAAGGGACTCTGCTGCTCCTCAGAAGAAATCCACGGCCCTGGGCCTTCTCCTTGGCATGGCGGTCAGGGGCTTCTTGGCCACCAGGGGTGAGCTGGCAGGCGAGCTGGTGGGGGTCTTCAGCACCCCGTGGAGGGGCCTCTGTTCAGGGTCGAAGGCCACCCGGGAAGCACCCGTGGGACTGACCAAGATACTCTTGTCTGTCTTCTTGAATTCTGTCCCAAGTGAGAGCAAGGCCCCACGTTAAGCGAGTCCAACAGCTGTCCCTTCAACAGGCTAGACAGCATCCCGCCTGGGTGCCAACCCTGCACATTTGCTAGGACGAAGCGGGGCCAGCTCAAGGCTCTGCAGAGAGCAGGCCTGAGAGCCTCCTGAGGCAAGGAGGGCAGTGAAGCCACATCCCACGCCTCACCTCACCCCACCCTCCCAAGGGAGGCCCAGGGCCACCTGCCCAGACCAAGGGGAGCTGCTGGTAGGGTGGCTCCTGGAAGCGTGAACTTTGGGGCTGTTTTGGACAAGTCGTGGACCAGGCATTTGTGTCTGGGACAAATCTGTGCTATGTGGAGCTGCAGGATTTGTCCCGTTCATTCTCTCCAGTTGTAAAGGCTGGGTGAACTCCTCCTCTCCGAGTCTCTTCTCCCTAAACACACATACCCTCACACACACATACATACTGGCACACGTACACACACTCTCATACACACACATACATACTGGCGCACGTACACACACACACACACACACAGGCGCACGTACACACACACATACTGGTGCACATACACACACATACGGGCGCACGTGCACACACATACTGGCGCACGTACACACACATACTGGCGCACATACACACACATACTGGCGCACGTACACACACATACGGGCGCACGTACACACACATACGGGTGCACGTACACACACATACTGGTGCACGTACACACATATGGGCACACGTACACATATGGGTGCACGTACACACACACATACTGGTGCACGCACACACACATGGGCACACGTACACACACACATACTGGCGCATGTACACACACATATACTGGTGCATGTACACATACACACACTGGTGCATGTACACACACACTGGCGCACGTACACACACATTGGCAATGTACACACATACTGGCGCATGCACACACACATACTGTTGCATGTACATACACATACTGGTGCATGTACACACATACTGGCACATGCACACACACAGTGGCGCACGTACACACACAGTGGTGCACGTACACACACACATACTCGCAACGTACACACACATACTGGCGCATGTACACACACTGGTGCATGCACACACATACTGGCGCATGCACACACACATACTGGTGCGTGTACACACATACATACTGGCACATGTACACACACATATACTGGCACATGTACACACATATATACACACTGGCACATACACACACATACTGTCGCATGTACACACACATACTGGTGCATGTACACACTCATACACACATACATACTGGTGCATGTACACACATACTGGCACATGTATACACACATACATGCTGGCACACCTACACACACACACACACACACATACTGCTGCATGTACACACATGCACTCACACACATACACCCACACATACTCTTACATACACACTCATACATTCACATACACTCACACTCACATATTCATACACATATACACACATACACTCACTCACATATACACACACTCAATTACTTGTCGTTCCCAACGAGAGTCAGGTCCTAAACTCATAATACTTTTTAAAACTTCGGTTTCTTCTGTGAAAGCAACTCGAATGGATGGCAGCAATACGAGAACTAGGAAGACGGGGATTTCCCGTCCTCGTCCCCCCGGAAACAAGTGGTTATGAAGTTTCGCAGAGGCAGCTACAGCTGATGGACCGCTGCGATCTCAAATGGCTTCTGTGGGGCGGCTTGCAGTACTTAAGACACTTGGGAAAACGGCTTTTGGATCACGTCTCACCGGGCAGCCTCTCCTAAGAGGTCCCAAGCAATCGGCTGCCCACTCACCACTGGCACCCCACTCACAGCCCTTTGAGGACGAGGGACACATAGGTGCTTCCTTCTGACTCTGAAATGGGCACTGAGGGGCTGGGCACGGTGGCTCATGCCTGTAATCCCTGCTCTTTGGGAGGCCGAGGCAAGTGGATCACCTGAAGTCAGGCCAACATGGTGAATGCCCTTCTCTACTAAAAATACAAATGTTAGCTGGACATGGTAGCGGGTGCCTGTGATCCCAGCTACTTGGGAGGCTGAGGCAGGAGAATCACTTGAACCCAGGAGGCGGAGGTTGCAGTGAGCCTAGATTGTGCCAACCTGGCTAGGAGCCACGCCAAAGTCGCAGCTGTGCTTGAGAAGCCTGCCGCCGCACACCCCACTTACCTGCAGTCATGTTTCTGTTCAGCCCAAAGGTGACCTTCTTGGAGCTGGACGGCGTCTTGCTTATCTGCAGAAGAGAAACAACAAAAAGAGTAACAGTGCGCGGAGGCGCGTGGTCTCCCTGTCAGGTTATCCTGGAGAACCTGTCCTGGAGGGGCCGCCGCCCACACTGCCGCTTACTGAGTACAGTGCGCGGAGGCGCGTGGTCTGCCTCTCAGGTTATCCTGGAGAACCTGTCCTGGAGGGGCCGCCGCCCACACTGCTGCTTACTGAGTACAGTGCGCGGAGGCGCGTGGTCTGCCTGTCAGGTTATCCTGGAGAACCTGTCCTGGAGGGGCCGCCGCCCACACTGCTGCTTACTGAGTACAGTGCGCGGAGGCGCGTGGTCTGCCTGTCAGGTTATCCTGGAGAACCTGTCCTGGAGGGGCCGCCGCCCACACTGCTGCTTACTGAGTGGCGCATACAGTAAGAGGCCAAAGGGACTGCGGCCAAGACTGAAACTGACTGTCCTGCTGGGGCTCCACCAGGAACGCCCTCCGTCCTTCAGTGTTCCCCGCACGCCTCCCCCAGCCTGGGCAGTGGTGCTCGCACCCGTGGCCCACCTGCGGTCACCACCTCATTACACCACAGGTCCTGCCATCTGGGGAAGAAAGGCAAACAGCGAGGGTGCCTGAACCGTCCTAAAAACAGTTCACCACTGAGAACCTGTGAGGACAAACGCCAACGACTCGCCTGCCTTTTGCTGGAGAGTTCTGAAGTTGTAACCTGAAGACACACGCGTGAGGCGCTGCCTCCAATGGGGTCTCACCTCAATGGACAGTGGACACAGCTGCCAGCTTTTTGTGCACAAGGACTCCAAACTATCTTTCCAACGGTTCCCCAAAACCAAATGTGCTCTTTCCTACTTAAATTCTTGCAAGCGGGTCCAGCCTGCATCAGGAAGCACTTTCTCAGGTTCCTGCTGACCCGCATTTCTGAGTGGATCTGCTACTGCTGACTCGTGCCACTTGCGCTCACAGCGTGACATTTCATGAGAAAACCGGTTTCTGCAAACCCGGAGCCGGAAGCCCTGGGAGGCAGATGTGCGGCATCAACTGCCGCTCTGAGTCCCCTTCCCGACTGTGATCCCTCAGGGAGGGTCCCAGACCACCCAGGCCTCATGAGGCCCCGGCTGGAAACCTGCCCGCTGTGGCCAGGCTGAGAGGCCAGAGTGGGGCTCCAGCCTGGCATGGGAAACACTGTCAGCTCAAGCCCATCTGTGCCCTTGTGGAGAAACGGGCTGTGCCGCCCCTGGGAGGATGCGCACCTGGACGGCAGGGCCTGGAGAGTGGGTGGCAGTGCTGCTCTTCGCTCTTCTGAAGAACAGGGGCTTTGGTAAGAAGGGGGTGTCAAACGTCACGAAGTCGCTCTCTGCCCTCGGCTGCTGCTGCTTCAGGGAACTGAAAGCCCCACTGCTTCCCTGTGAGTGAGGGCGAGAAGCGGGGAGGAGGGGTCAGACGAGAGCCTCTGGTACCGCCCACACACACAGGAGGCGGCAGAGCCCAAGGGGACCCAGCCCACCCGCTCAGCCCACCCCGCAGCCTGCAGTTTCCTGCACTGCGTCTGCAGACAGCCCTGATTCCAGAGCCCAGACTGCACACAACACGACCACCTCTATCACAGCACCATGCAACGCCCTCTCAGGGTGAGGACCCATTTTTATCTTCATTCTCAAATGGAGGGTTTTGGCTTTTCAGGCCCATCTGTTAAAGAATAATTCACTCTCCATTTGTAGCTGAAGCATCACTGCACTGGCAGTCTGGCATGGAGGGCAGTGATACCCATGGAGGGGAGCTAACGAAAGAAAAGAATACAGAAAAGGCAGTAAGTGCGGAAGAGAATTCTGGCCTTCCTCTTCTGCCAAAGGGGCCGCGACTGGCCACGTGCTGATGAAGAAAAGCTCACTGTGCGTGCAGCGACTGATAGCCACCCAGAGATCGGATCTCGTCCTGGGCTCTCACGAGTTCTGGGAAGCCCAGTGCAGCTGAAGACACATGGGCGGCTCTGGCAGGTTTAAGGGTGCTGCCTCGAGGGCAGGAGGCCTGAGGGGCTCCTCCTGTGCGCCTTCCCTCTGCTGGGGAGAGCTTCCCTCCACCCTGAGACTCGGCAACACCCCATCCTCTCTACCACCACCCAGGACGATGTCTCTGGCCCTCTCGTTGAGGAAGCAGCACTGCAGGTACAGTGAGGGGCAGGCTGCAGTCAGGGCGGTGATGGCAGCGCTGAGGGCAGCCTCCTGCCGTCCAGCTCAGTGCTCTGCTTCCCTGACCACAAATTCACTCGCTAGCCACTTGCAGACACTCAGCCCCAAGCCAGCACGTTGCCGGGTCCACACGTCCGCTTCAACAAAGATGTCATAACCTCCGAAAAGTGGTGTGTGCAAAGCAAGAGCTGATCACGGGTGTGCCAACTCTGTGATGGGCAGATTACTTTCCGCTCTGCAGACCAGAGGTCTCCATCTCTACCACTTGACTGCCGCTGCAGAGTGAAGGCGGCCATGGACCTGCACACACGAGTGGGCGTGGCTGTTCCAGTGAAATGATGTTTACTGGCCCTGGCCTGGAAGCCCAGCACACCCAGAGGTGGTGTGAAAAGTGGATCGGGGCCAGGCACGGGGGCTCACGCCTGTAATCCCAGCACTTTGGGAGGCTGAGGCAGGCGGAGTACTTGAGCCCAGCGTGGGCAACAAGGCAAAATGGCATCTCTACAAAAATTACAAAAAAATTGGTTGGGCATGGTGACCCATGTCTGTAATTCCAGCTGCCTGGGAGGCTGAGGCAGAAGAATCGCTTGAACCTGGGAGTTGGAGGTTGCAGTGAGCTGAGACTGCGCCACTGCACTCCAGCCTGGGTGACAGAGCAAGACCCAAAACCTGATCAACAGCTTGGTTCCTCATTTATATCTGGCTCTAAAGATCCCAGAAGGAAAGTCTTCCCATTAAGAAGATAAGTGGTCCTGCTGGTGAAGTTTCTCGGAAGCAGGGGAGCTAACGAAAGAAAAGAATACAGAAAAGGCAGTAAGTGCGGAAGAGAATTCTGGCCTTCCTCTTCTGCCAAAGGGGCCGCGACTGGCCACGTGCTGATGAAGAAAACCAGACCCGGATCTGATGGAGGCCCAGAGCAGACTGAACACACCTGGGGCAGCAGTACCTGGCCCACGGGATAACCTGCCCGGCTTGGGGCGGGCCCTTCCAAACCCAAGCATGTGGCCTGGGGGAGTGAAGGTGGCTGAAGAAGACCTGAGTAATTGGTCACTTGTGATTTCCTCCTGAGTGAGGGGGGTTATGAACACGCCCTATTCTACATGCTGCTGAGTCCAGAGGCCTGGCCGCCGGCCCCCACCCTTTCCCTCAGGAGACAGGGAGACCCCCGGACGCATCTGAGCGCCTCTGTGGTGAGCTGGCCTGTGGGCCTCCCACCTTACCAGAGCCTGGGGCTGCCCGGCCTCGGACTCCGACACCCCGTTGTGCTCTATCAAGTTTGACATCTCTCTCATTTTCTTCCTCTTTTTCAGGCTTGCGGTTTTCTGGCTGGACAGGCCACAGAGCTCCAGGCTGCTGGGCTCCGCCTTCTTCTGCACCCTCCTGCACGGGGGTGGGGTGGGGTGGCCGTTTGCCCCCTCCGCTGGGCTGGTGGGAGGGCCTTCCTGCTGCAGTGGAGGCCAGGCCAGCGCAGACAGGCCATTGCCATTGACGGGGACAACTCCGAGCTTCCGCTTCCTTTTTAGGAGTTGGGCTCCACCTGTCGGGGACCCTCTAGGTCCCTGAGGATGGCCGCCACTCGGGCCACCCTGAGACACATCCTCTGGTGGCAACATTGCTGATTCTGACATTTCCCTGTAGGCCCTCGGGCTCTTCTTCCGTGGCCGTTTCCTTTTATTGTGCATGGGGACAGTGGGAGGATACTCAGAGCCACTCTCCTCTCCGGTGCTGGATGCGGCCTCTGCCCCCGGCTGGGCCGCACGTGGATTCAGGGCTTTCTGCCCAGTGGCCTCGGGCTCCCTGCCCCTGTTCTCTTCTAGGGACGGGGCTGCATCCCCTGGGCCTGGATTTTCAGGCTGGAGGCGGTGCTTTTTCTTCTTCTTCTTCCTTCTTCTCTTTTGAAGACTGCTTTCACTGTCCTCTTCCTCTGCACAAAAGACACAAAAAAGACTCCTAAAAAGACACAAACCCATCAACAAGCACCCTAATGCCGGCTGAAACAGTATGACTGGCGGACAGAATTTCCCGACATTCTACCACCAGGAAAGATTCCGTCTCCCTTGAGGTACCCAGTGTGCCTACTTTAACCTTTGCTGTCAGCCCCACTTCCTCCATCCCCAGCGGCAACTGGAAGGCTTCCTTCCGTCCATTTAAACACACATGATCTGATTTCCATTAATCTTAGATCCCAAAGGTAAAAACCATGGATCTAGCGTGGTCGTCAAACAGCCGCCCCCCAGCGCTCCCCGCAGAGGTGCCCTGGGGAGCTGGGAGATATGAGTAGGGCGAGGTGGGGCAAAGGCGGGGATGGTGGCTCTGCCGGAAACAGCAGAACACTCGGAAAATCCCCTTTAGCTCTCAGCCATTAAAAACTGAAGCTCTGGGCTCTGCTAATGCTTTATGAAGGCATGGGCTCAAGTCTGGAGGCCTCCATGATGCACGGCACTCCCAGGGGCTGAGTCACGCCATCTTTTCAGCTTTCCAGCTTACCTTTCTCCTTTTCCAAGTTAGTTTTCTCTAAAAGTCTATTTCCTTTCTTCTTATGCTTTCCTTGACTGAGGATTTGGTCATCTTCATCAGCAGAAATGTCCTCAGTGAAACTGAGTTGAGATATACTGCCTCCTGGATGCCAGAGTGACACACTGTCAGCTTCTCCAGACACTTGAGACTCTGCCCCAGCGGCCTGAGGGCGGCATCCCTCCCGATTTCTGCCTCATCATTGTTCTTCTGTTTCTCCCACCCAAACCTGAACGCAGCTGACACAGGAATTACAGACTTAAAAAAGCTTGTGGATTTCTCAGCCAAGGAAAGCAAGGGCTCACAAGTCACGGGTGACACCTCGACGGCTGGACCCTGGGGTCTGCTCACAAGTCCCGGTGACACCTCCACGGCTGGACCCTGGGGCCTGCTCACAAGTCCCGGGTGACACGACGGCTGGACCCTGGGGCCTGCTCACAAGTCCCGCCAGGTGACACCTCCATGGCTGGACCCTGGGGCCTGCTCACAAGTCCTGGGTGACACCTCGACGGCTGGACCCTGGGGCCTGCTCACAAGTCCCGGGTGACACCTCCACGGCTGGACCCTGGGGCCTGCTTACAAGTCCCGCCAGGTGACACCTCCATGGCTGGACCCTGGGTCTTGCTCATGTCCCGGGTGACACCTCCACGTCTGGACCCTGGGGCCTGCTCACAAGTCCCGCCAGGTGACACCTCCATGGCTGGACCCTGGGGCCTGCTCACAAGTCCCAGGTGACACCTCCATGGCTGGACCCTGGGGCTTGCTCACAAGTCCCGCCAGGTGACACCTCCACAGCTGGACCCTGGGGCTTGCTCACAAGTCCCGCCGGGTGACACCTCCATGGCTGGACCCTGGGGCCTGCTCACAAGTCCCGGGTGACACCTCCACGGCTGGACCCTGGGGCCTGCTCACAAGTTCCGCCAGGTGACACCTCCACGGCTGGACCCTGGGGCTTGCTCATAAGTCCCACCAGGTGACACCTCCATGGCTGGACCCTGGGGCCTGCTCACGAGTCCCGTCGGGTGACACCTCCATGGCTGGACCCTGGGGCTTGCTCATGAGTCCCGCCGGGTGACACCTCCATGGCTGGACCCTGGGGCCTGCTTACGAGTCCCGCCGGGTGACACCTCCATGGCTGGACCCTGGGGCCTGCTCACAAGTCCCGGGTGATACCTCCACGGCTGGACCCTGGGGCCTGCTCACAAGTCCCACCAGGTGACACCTCCACGGCTGGACCCTGGGGCCTGCTCACAAGTCCCACCGGGTGACACCTCCATGGCTGGACCCTGGGGCCTGCTCACAAGTCCCGGGTGACACCTCAATGGCTGGACCCTAGGGCTTGCTCACAAGTCCTGCCGGGTGACACCTCGACGGCTGGACCCTGGGGCCTGCTCACAAGTCCCGGGTGACACCTCCATGGCTGGACCCTGGGGCCTGCTCACAAGTCCCACCAGGTGACACCTCCATGGCTGGACCCTGGGGCCTGCTCACAAGTCCCGGGTGACACCTCCATGGCTGGACCCTGGGGCTTGCTCACAAGTCCCGCCGGGTGACATCTCCATGGCTGGACCCTGGAGCCTGCTCACAAGTCCCGGGTGATACCTCCATGGCTGGACCCTGGGGCCTGCTCACAAGTCCCGAGTGACACCTCCATGGCAGGAACCTGGGGCCTGGCTAATGCAGCCTTCGCATCCCAACAAGCTTGCTGCTGCTTTTCCCAATTTCTTTTTTTTTTTTTTTTTTTTGAGACGAAGTCTTGCTCTGTCGCCCAGGCTGGAGTGCAGTGGTGAGATTTTGGCTCACTGCAACCTCCGTTTCCTGGGTTCAAGCAATTCTGCTGCTTTAGCCTCCCGAGTAGCTGGGACTACAGGCGCGCACCACCACGCCCAGCTAATTTATATTTTTAGTAGAGACAGGGTTTCGCTATATTGGTCAGGCTGGTCTTGAACTCCTGACCTCATGATCCGCCCGCCTCAGCCTCCCAAAATGCTGGGATTACAGGCGTGAGCCACCGTGCCCGGCTGGCTTTTCCCAATTTCAAGTGTCCGTAGTGCATGAGGAGTATGCGGTGACCTCGCTGACTTGTCCGAAGATAACCAAGCTTACAGCAGCCCTTCCCAGGAGCAACGCTGATCATAACAGCAAACGAAAGGGATTCTGAGAAATTACATTTTTCACCTTCATAGAGTATCCATTTAAAACCTTGCTAGGCCAATGAAAATCCATCTAGTTAAACAAAAACCAAACCAAAACTTCACACCACTCACACCTGAGAGGAGTCTGCCCTCCGGCTCTGGCGTTAGGGGAGAGCCTGGGATAGGAAAGCGGGCAGGCTTCAGAGGGCCCTAGGCCTGTGCCACTCCTCACAGCTGTACTGCGGTGTGACTAGGTAAGGACTGCTCTTTCCTTCTTAAAAGTTGGGGTCTTGCTCTGTCACCCAGGCTGGAGTGCAGTGGCGTGATCACAACTTACTGCATCCTGGACCTCCCGGGCTCAAGCGATCCTCCCCTCTTAGCCTCCCGAGTGACTGGGACTACAGGTTCACTCCACCGTGCCTGGCTAATTTTTCCATTTTTAGTAGATATGAGGCCTCGCTATTTTGCCTGGGCTGAGGACTATTATTTCTTATTAGAGGTTTTCAGTAAAGTTCTTTCAATCCTGTTTCTCAGTGTTTGGCAGCAACACCCCCAGTTCATGAAAAGCACCATGAATGATGATCCTTGGCATGCCTCACCTTCAGAGAGGTCTTGGAATCTAAAACATAAAATAATAAGGAAAAAGAAAGTCACAAATGTTCATAAAGAAATCCCTTCTTTCTGTCTTCTGTAGACTTATGTATTCAATTTTTAAAATATAAGCAATAGTTAAGTATTTGTTAATTCACGTTTTCCTCCAGAAGGGGAGGCTAGAGAGGAAATTCTGTGAAGGCAAGATGGTACAATACAAAGGCAAAAAAGCTCAAGGCCAGTGCCACCCCCCGTTACCAGCACACCAGCGAGGACACGGCAGGCAAAGGTGCATCTTGGCACACCCAAATCAAACTAAGAAATTCAAGTTTGCTTATATCCAATTCTCCAGTGGAGAAAGGCAAAGCTGTGTTTTGCTCTACACAATTTTTGTGCATTAGAACAAACAGGGAGCATCGAGGCACAGTGTGGGGAGGTGGATGGGGGAGGGGACACTGGATGGCAGGGACCTCGGGCAAGCTAGGACCATCCTGTGCCCTGGGAACCCAGCTGGGAAATGGACAAAACTACAGGAGCTGCTTTCTAGGGGCTTAACAAGGAAGACTTGAAAGTGTGCAAACCGCCCAGAGCAGTGCCCGGCTCCCAGAGTGGGATCAGACAGTTGTCATTTGTCCCCAGTGACAGCAAGCAGCGCATGAGGCCCTACAGTGAATTCCAGGTCATCATGTCACTGCAGTCAGAGTGACATCAACACTGACAGCTGAATTAACTAACACTTTTGGCATATGCACATGGGAGGGAGGGGAGAGGTAAGTAATTAACCCTGTCTATTCAGCAGCACACCAGCAGAAGACACTGAAATAGCAGATGCACATCAGTCTCTGGTTGGTTAATTTTAGACACGAATAAGCTTCTCCTCACATCATTCTAAAGCAGCTCAGAGGTGAGTGTGGCTGCACTGGAAGAACAGAACCTGAGGGGTGGGACTGCAGTTTCCATTAAATTTTTCAGTTTACATGTGTCTATCACATTGCTATAAACAAAAACATTAAAGGACAAAGAAGAGAGAGAAGAGAAGAGCAAGCAGAGGGCTTTCCCACACCAGGGGAGCGGAACTAGAGCGGCTAGGCTTGACCCACTATGATGATGTGAGAGACCCTCTCCTTAGTCACTGACTTTTTGATGAGTTTGGAGAGACGCTTCCTGTTGAAGGGCGGGGTGTTCTTCCTGTTGGTCATTTCCAGGAGTCGATCAGCAACAGCCTTATAGTCAAACTAGGCAGGAAGAGAAACTAAGCGTAAGTCTGCAGCCACACAACACTGCCTGACTTGGACACTCCCATCTGTCGTAAGAGAAAACCCTTACTGAAGCATCTGGCCACAGACAGGCTAAACAAGCTCGTGCTGGGGCCTGGCACCCAGGCGCACAAGCGCTATCTTAACAAACTCATGTTCTGTCTATTCTTGGGAGAAGCTGGGTAAGTAATTCTTTCTTTAAAAAAAAATTGTGATAGAGTACATACAACAAAATTTACCTGGGTGTGCTTCATTTTTCCATTTGAGACAAAGTCTCGCTCTGTTGCCCAGGCTGGAGTACACTAGCATATCTCGGCTCACTGTAACCTCCACCTCCCTGGTTCAAGCCATTCTCCTGCCTCAGCCTCCTGAGTAGCTGGGATTACAGGCACACATCACTGCGTCTGGCTAATTTTTGTATTTTTAGGAGCGATGGGGTTTCGCCATGATGGCTAGGCTGGTCTCAAACTCCTGATCTCAGGTGATCCGCCCGCCTGTGCCTCCTAAAGTGCTGGGATTACAGGTGTGAGCCACTGCGCCTGGCTGGAGGGTGTGCTTCTTTTTAAGTTTAATCTAGATGTGCAATCTGTACTTGGTAAACCTTTTTTTATTTGAAAAGTGCCACTAGAGCTGGTTCTGTGGTAGAGAACAGCGCAGAGCTTAGCCATTCAAAATCAGGGCTACTATCTCTTTCAAAACTCCATCATATTCACATTTCCTTGTCTCCAACAAGCTTATTCTTAGGAAGGTGACATTTAGTGACTGAAAGGATTAAAAAGGAGTTTATATTTCAGGTCTTACAGCTTAACTAGTTGTGACCCTAATTCTCTAGTCAGGCTACTCCACAGCAAATCTGTATTTCATGAAAAGCAACAACGGCCACCCACCTGGAGAAGCGGCCCCGAGTCCTCGAAGGTTCCACAGCCATCTCTTCCGCTTTCATCACTGAGTCCATCTTTTCTGGAATGACTTTTGCCCAGTGCTGTCAAAATACACCCAAAGACCAAATTCTTGACATACCAAATACACGGAGGTGACTACTTTCACAGGAGCCACTGTCTAATTAGGTGTCTGTTAGCAAAAAAGAAGGTTGGGCGCGGTGGCTCACATCTGTAATTCCAGCACTTTGAGAGGCCAAGGTGGGTGGATCACCTGAGGTCGGGAGTTTAAGACCAGCCTAACCAACATGGAGAAACCCTGTCTCTATTAAAAATACAAAATTAGCCGGGCATGGTGGTGCATTCCCGTAATCCCAGCTACTCGGGAGGCCGAGGTAGAGGAACTGCTTGAACCCAGGAGGCGGAGATTGTGGTGAGCCAAGATCACACCATTGTACTCCAGCATGGGTGACAAGAATGAAACTCCATCTCAAAAAGAAAAAGAAAAATTACTTCCTGTTGACCAGGTCTGACCAAAAAAAAAAAAAAAAAAAGGAAAAAAAGATTATTGATTCTATCTATCTATCTGTTTATTTATTTATTTTTTGAGACAGGGTTTTGCTTGGTTGCCCAGGCTGGAGTGCAGTGGTGTGATTGCGGCTCACTGCAGCCTCCGCCTCCCAGGTTCAAGAATCTCCCACCTCAGCCTTCTGAGTAGCTGGGACAATAGGCGTGTGCCTCCACATCTGGCTAAGTTTTGTATTTTTTGATAGAGACTTGGTTTCACTGTGTTGGCCGGGCTGGTCTTGAACTCCTAACTTCAAGTTATCCGGCCATCTGGGTCTCCCAAAGTGCTGGGATTACAGGCATGAGCCATTGTGCCCGGCTTGATTTTTTCTGATTAAACATAATATATAATCACTGTAGAAAATAGAGAAGTACAAAGAAAACAGAAATCACCCATAATTCTGCCACCTACAGCTAACTATTAACATTTTGGGCTAGACGTGGTGTTTATGCCTTCAATTCCAGCACTTTAGGAGGCCAAGGTGGGTGGAACGCTTAAGCCTAGGAGTTTAAGACCAGCCTGGGGAATATAGTGAGACCACTGTCTCTACAAAAAGAGGTGTGTGCTTGTGGTTCCAGCTGCTTGGGAGGCCGAGGTGGGAGGATCACTTGAGTCCAGGAGGTTAAGGCTGCAGTAAACCATAATCAATCTGGTTCACTCTAGCCTGGGTGACAGAGTAAGACCTTGTCTCTAAAAATAAATAAATAAATAAATGAATAAAACATTTTGGTTTATTCTTCCACATTTTTTAAAAGCATAAACAGTGTCCTAGCCAAAGCAATCAGACACAAAAATAAATAAATAAAGGGCATCCAAACTGGTTAAGAGGAAGTCAAACAGTGTTTGCCGACGGTATGATCGTACACCTAGAGAACCACAAAGACTCATCCAAAAAGCTCCTAGAACTGGTAAATGAATTTGGCAAAGTTTCAGGATGCAAAATCAATGTACACAAATCAGTAGCTCTGCTAAACACACGACCCACGACCAAACTGAGCATCATATCGAGAACTCAATCCCTTCTATAGTGGCTGCCAAAAACCCACCAAAACGACGACGATGACAACAAAAAATAAAACACAAAACCCTAAAGCCTTAGGAATACACCTAACCAAGGACGTGAAAGATCTCTACAGGGAAAACTACAAAACACTGCTGAAAGAAGTCCCTGATGACAGAAACAAATGGAAACACAGAAGCACATCCCATGCTCATGGATGGGTAGAATCAATATTGTGAAAACAACCATGCTGGCAAAAGCAATCAACAGATTCAATGCAATTCCCATAAAAATGCCATCATCATTCTTCACAGAACTAGAAAAAACAGTCCTAAAATTCACATGGAACCAAAAAAGAGCCTGCATAGCCAAAGCAAGACTAAGTAAAAGGAACAAATCTGGAGGCCAAGCGTGGTGAATCATGCCTGTAATCCCAGCACCTTGGGAGGCCGAGGCTGGCAGATCCCTTGAGGTCAGGAGTTCGACATGAGCCTGACCAACATGGTGAAACCCAGTCTCTACTAAAAATAAAATAAATAGCTGGGTGTGGTGGCACATGCCTATAATTCCAGCTACTAGGGAGGTTGAGGCATGAGAATCACTTGAACCTGGGAGGCAGAGGCTGCACTGAGCTGAGATTGCACCATTGTACTCCAGCCTGGGTGATAGAGCAAGACTCTTTCTCCTAAAAAAAAAAACAAAAAAAAGAACAAACCTGCAAACCTGGAAACATCAGAATACCTGATTTCAGATTATACTATAAGGCCATAGTCACCAAAACGGCATGGTACTGGTATAAAAACAGGCACGTAGACCAATGGAATAGAGAAGAGAGAACCCAGAAATAAACCCAAATACTTACACTCAACTGATCTTCAACCGAGCAAACAAAAACAAAGCAGGGAAAAAAACACCCCATTCAAAAATGGTGGGATAACTGTCAAGCCACATGTAGAAGAATGAAACTGGATCCTCATCTCTCATCTTAGAGAAAAATCAACTCAAGACAAATCGAAGACTTAAATGTGATACCTGAAACTAGAGAAGACAGCACTGGAAAGGCAAGGAGTTCCTGACCAAGAACCCAAAAGCAAAGGCAATGAAAACGAAAATAGATGGGACCTAATGAAAAATCTTTAGCATAGCAAAACAAATAATCAGCAGAATAAACAGAATGGGAGAAAATATTTGCCAACTATGCAGCCAGCAAAGGACTAACACCCAGAATCCACAAGGAATTCAAATCGCAAGAAAGAAACAATCCCAACGAAAAGTGGGCTAAGGACTTGAGCAGACAATTCTCAAAAGAAGATACACAAACGGTCAACAAATACATGGAAATACAAATGAAAACCACAATGATAGACCACCTCGCTCCTGCAAGAATGGCCATAACTAAAAGATAAAACAAGAATAGATATTGATGGCCAGGCGTGGTGGCTCATGCCTATAATCCTGCACTTTGGGAGGCCGAGGATCACCAGAGATCAGGAGTTTGAGACCAGCCTGGCCCACCTGATGAAACCCCATCTCTACTAAAAATGCAAAAAATTAGCTGGGAATGGTGGCGGGCGTCTGTAATCCCAGCTACGCAGGAGGCTGAGGCAGAAGAATTGCTTGAATCTGGGAGGTGGAGGTTGTAGTGAGTCGAGGTTGTGCCACTGCACTCCAGTCTGGGCAACAAGAGTGAAATTCTGTCTCAAAAAAAAAAAAAAAGGTGTTGGCACAGATGTGGTGAAAAGGAACACTTTTATACTCCTGGTGCAAATGTAAACTATTACAGCCACTATGGAAAACAGTGTGGAGCTTCCTTAAATAACTAAAAGTAGATCTACCATCGGATCCAGCAATCCCACTGCTGGGTGTCTACCCAGAGGAAAAGAAGTCAGTATATGAAAAAGACACTTGCACATGCATGTTTGTAGCAGCACAATTCACAGCTAAAACAACATGGAAGCGGCCTAAAATGCCCATTGACCAATGAGCGGGTAAAGAAAGTGTGGTATGTATACCATGGAATACTACTCAGCCACAGAAAAGAATGAAAATAACGGCATGCACGGCAACCTGGACAGAGCTGGAGACCGTTATTCTAAGTGAAGTAACTCAGGAATGGAAAACCAAATATTCAATTGTTCTCACTTAAAAGTGAGAGCTAAGCTATGAGGATGCAAAGGCTTAGGAATGGTACAGTGGGCTTTGGGGACTCAGGGGGAAGGGTGGGAGTGGGTGACGGATAGTAGACAAGACATTGGGAAGAGTGTACGCTGCTCAGGTGACAGGTGCGCCCAAATCTCAGAAATCACCACACCTGTTCCCTAAACTATCAAAATAAATAAAATGACCCTTTAGGAAGAAAAAAAATAAAAGCACAAATAAACGTTTAAAAACAAATCAGATGCACAACTATTATGTAGCCGTAATAATGAAAGAAAACCCAAACAACAAATCAGGCTCCTTCTACGTAGAGTTTGTGCCCTGCTTTAAAAATATATATACACGTATATTAAATTTCCTTTGGACCTTAGTTTTTGGTAACTTTGCTTTTAAATGGTTACATAACACTTGAACAGCACGGGTCAACTGCGTCCTCACCATTTCCCTCATTTTGTGCACGAGATGCCATAAAGCACTGTGGGGAGGGTATTGACGGGCCTGCAACTTCAAATGCACATTCTACACGAAGTCCATAGACACAGTAGTAACAATGATGTCAGCACAGTGGGCATTTAAACATCCAAAGCGAAAGAACCTGAAGGAAGCTGTGGGGTGAGAAAGGACGGCTACAGAAACAGGTGTATACCGCCCCATAACCCACAGGAACGAGGCCATGCTAAGGTGCTGAAGTACGTCAAACAAAACAACAAAGCAAACAAACAAACCCCAAAACACCGGCAGTGCCAACGGGAAAATCCTTCAGGAGAGTCTTGAGGTCCCGGGAGGCGGAGAAATGTGTACGCCACATGGGACACCCCCCAGGCACGCTGAACCCACCTCTACTGCCTTTCTTGGGAGGGGCTGAGGCAGAGCCATCAATTCTAGGCTGCACTCAGTAAGATGCCGACAAATGTATTAAAAACTGTTTGAGGATTTTACCAGAAAGAAAGCTAGACTGACCAATAACACCCTCTTACCTGTCTTCTTTTTACTGAGAGCTCTTCTCAACGTCGCCTCATTTTCGGGCGTCTCTTCTGCAGAGAGGTCACCATCGCCCACTTTTGTCTTCTGTTCCTCCACTGGCTCTTCAGGCACAAAAGGAGACTGATCTGCAATAGCTTCGAAAACGCCCCTCGCTATGGTCCGCACCAGGCCGTGGCTGAGGGAGAAAGCACAGTGGCGGGCAGGTGATTAGAACAAACGGCCTGGCCTGCTGGCTTCAGTAGCGCACAGGGAAGCCCTGCACACGTCACTGGGGTCTGGAGCGGCCCTCACGAGCCAGCAAGCATCTGCCAGGAACTGCCCAAGTGCCACCTGACAGGCATGGGACGCCCAGCAGTCAGATCTCTGGGCGTGGGAGGGTATTCTTGGAATGAGTGAGTCAAATACTGAAGCGAAGAGCCAAATCACTGCCCAAAGCATCGATGCCTTCTCCAGCTGCTCTCTGCTGTGAAGCAGTGTTCAGGTACCCCGCACCAGGCTCCCCATAGGCAAGTGCCTCGCAGCAGCAGGAACAAATGTGGGAACCACTTACTCCTTGGTCTTCGCGGCGACTTTGCAGAATGGATCAATAAATTTGAGATTCTGATCTGCCAAAAGCTGTAATTTAGAAATAAAAAAGGGAAAAACTGAGAAACAAAGAGACTTTTCCCTTCTTGACACGTCCTTGAAAAAGGGACCATTTACGTCTGTTACAAAGGTGGAGTTAGACCAAGTAATGCCTGTCTCACATAGCCTCAGTGCCCCCGCGAAACGCCGCAGAAGCCTGGAACCAGGCTCAAGAGTGCCCCCGCGAAACGCCGCAGAAGCCTGGAACCAGGCTCAAGATCAAGGCCGCCCTCCTGCTACTCGGTATCTTAGAGCAGTGGCTGGAGAAAGCCAGCCAGCCCAACCTGCACTATTGTATAGCCCAACACACAGAACAGGGGTGCACAATCTTTTGGCTTCCTTGGGCCACACTGGATGAACTGTCTTGGGTCACACACAAAATACACAAACACTAACAATAGCTGATGAGTTAAAAACAAATAACTCATAATATTTTAAGAAAGTTTATGAGTTCATGTTGGGCCACACTGAAAGCTGCCCCAGGCGGCACGCAGCCCTCGGGCCTCGGGTTGCACCAACTTGATACAGGGCATGCATACACCCCCTCTACAAGAGGGGCAAACAGGGACAGTGCTCCAAGTGTAAGACAAAAAAACACCTGCGAAAGGAAACTAAGATCTGTGTATATTCCCACATTCAGGGAATCATTTACATACTAAAAAATGTATGTTTCCTTTCCAGCCTTTTGTCTATTTACATGAGTATGTACCTTAAAAATGTCTATCATTTGCATAGCTTTCCTACCATTTTATAAAGCTCCCTAGATCCTGAGCACCCCTCTGTGTAAGTGAGTTCTTTACTGGAGTCTGTAGGTTGCTTTCAATTCTATCTTACAGGTAAGACTGTTATGTACATCCTCAGTGCATAAATCCCATCCCACCAGCGGCTTAGGACACATTTCCAAGGCAGGACTGAAGCAATTCATGCTGCTACAGTTGCTGGTCAGGTGAAGTGCCACCCCACAGCACTTGACTGGCTACGATGGCAAACACTGGTGGCTCCCTGACCCCATGGGTGGCCTGTCGGCAGCTGCTTACCTCCTTCCCCCCGACTTTGGAGAGTTCATCCAGATAAATGTCAATGAAGTGGAATCTCACTCCGTTAGGAGACTGACTCTCAGGACACAGGACCTCCTTCATCAGGACATCTAAGAAAACCTTGATTCGGCTACAGATGCAAACATACATGGCTCTGTTAGTGACAGTACGCCAACACCTCTTACTTCCCAAAGAGAAACAAAAAATATTCCGTCTAGTACCTCCACTGCCTAACAATCAACGCAAAGCTAAAACTTTCCAAGGAGAAAAAGCAATCACTTAAATCAGTATAAAATGTTAACTGTCATATATACTTAACTATTTTATACCTCCTATTGGATTTCAATCCTCTATAGGTGACGACGTATCTAGCATCTCACGGTACTCAACAGAGTAGGAGGCACGGATCAGAAAACTTGAAAACCACTCTACCTTTTAAGTTTGAAGGCTACCAGATGCTGCTCGAATAGTTTACTGACCTTTCTTCCCAGCCGTTCCGCTTCAGGACTTCAAAGGACTGCCTCAGGACCAGACGAATCAGCTAAAGATAGGCAATTTTTGTTTAAAAAAAAAAGGAAAGGTAAGAAATATTAATTAACTCACCAGATTGAGGAGACCAATGAAAACGGTATGGCCTGGATCCCAAAAGTGAAAAAATATTCACAACAATCATATTTAACCTCTAGATCAAAATATACATTCACAGCTAGGAGCAGTGGCTCACACCTGTAACCCCAGCATTCTGGGAGGCCGAGAGTTCAAGACCACCCTGGTCAACATGGCAAACCCTCATCTCTACTAAAAATACAAAAATTAGCCAGGCGTGGTGGTGCATGTCTGTAGTCCCCGCTACTCAGGAGGCCGAGGCACAAGAATAGCTTGAACCCTGGAGGTGGAGGTTGCAGCCATTTGAGATGGTGCCACTGCACTCCAGCGTGCGCAACAGAGTGAGACTCTGTCTCAAAAAATACCCAACATAGTCACTATTGCTCCCCAAACTCATCCTTAAGAGCTGCAAAAGCTAAAACAGAGCAGCTTTCCAGGACACATTCAAATTCTTCCTTCACACTAAGCCTGGAGCCTCCCAAAGTGCTTCAGAAATAAACCTTTCCATTGTTTTTAAGATAAAGGACATTCTTTTCTTCCCAGGAATTTTTGAAGTAACTGTGGCAGATCTTACCATATAGTATTTGTCCAGGCGTAGCCTGTCTATTCCTTTCCATTCTCGATTCATGGTTTGCCAAAAGGTCTGAATGAACAGGTGTTCTGCAGTGAACAGAAGGCTCTAAATACTTGGCTTCCGCATTAACATATTACCATACAGCAAGAAAATAATGAAGAGAAACAAGCTAGCATGATTTATTATTCGCTTTTCTCAGTTACTCTTGGGCAGCCAGAAAATCTGTTCCATAATTATATTCACTCATTTCTTTTATATGTATTTATTTTTAAACATCACCTGGATTGTGCAGATCTTTTACTTTTTCACTTTTTATTTTTGAGACGGGGTCCCACTCGGTGGCCAAGCTGGAGTGCAATGCTACGATCTCAGCTCACCGCAACCTCTGCCTCCCGGGTTCAAATTTCTCCTGCCACAGCCTCCTGAGTAGCCGGGATTACAGGTGTGCACCACCACATCTGGCTAATTTTTGTATTTTTAGTAGAGACAGGTTTCGCCATGTTGGCCAGGGTGGTCTTAAACTCTGAAAGTCAAGTGATCCACCCGCCCCCGCCTCTCAGAGAGTGCTGTGATTACAGGCTTGAGCCACCGTGCCGGCCATGATCTTTTATAGTTAAATAAAAACATATTAACAGGAAGGCTGGCAACACTGTAACACCAGATTAGAATGCTCTCTGGAGCATTGTTCCTTTATCCACTGCAAAAGCCATGTTTCCCTTAAAATCAAGATTCCTCATTCCACTGCTAGTGAGCCTTCCTACTGCATCGGTAGCTAACAATCAATCCCAAACCATTACTTCTCACTCTTATATAATCCATGTAGAAACTCAGATTTTTGTCTGATGATAGGTGTCATCTGGATGAGCTACAGCACAAAGCATTCAATTTTTCTCTTCTGACCCACAAATCAAGCACTTTTTTATTCAAAAACAATTTTTGTTAATTTATTTTTTTGGGGCTTTATTTCTTTTTGCACAATTCTTTTTTCCTCTTTGCAAATCTACGCTATGCGTCGCATGTAGAATTTTCTTCACTGTGAGTCAGCTAGTATTCAGAGAACCACTGGGGGCTGCTGAAGTCATTAGGATGGTTTTCTGAAGAGCGTTAGGCAGAACAGACTAAGCCTGCTGCCTTTTTCCGCCTTTGGGAGTAACCAGTGCCCGACACAGAAGCACCTTAACAGATGCCCCCTCTGCCTTTTCTCTGGTGGAGAGGAATTACTTCATAGTCGCGGCCATATTTACGTATTTATTACCAGTGGCGGCTCTGCTTTTGGCGAAGATGAACCTGACATCCAGAGGTCACTGGGGACTCTGCATCTGGCTCTCCAGGCTCCAGGTGTTAACTCAGAATTTGGAGATTTGGAGGACTGGTATTTCTAAAAGCATTTTCTGAAATTTTTGAGGTGTCAAATTGATTCTCCTCAAGACACTTCACCCTCTCAGCAGTCAACGACTAAGTCGATCACAGCTTTTACAAACAGGAACGGCTAGTCCTCTGACAGCTGCACAATACCAGCACAAGGTTCCCATTAAACTAGCACACCGGAAAGCTCGGGAGGCAGGAGAAGAAACAACAGGACTTACGAGCCGCTGAGTTGTTAACAGCATGGACCAGCTGCGAGATGGTGTTGGCGAGCTCCTCCTGCGGGGTCGGGGGGAGAAACGCGGGGGTTACCGTGGGGCAATAGGAGACGCCCCACCTGGCCTGCTTCCTCCTTCCTCCTCCACCTCTGCTGCCAGCAGAGTCTGCGCCTCTTGTTCTCAGTGTTGCTTCCGGTAAGAAGTATGCATCCAAATATCTGAATTTTATCAAATGCGTAATTTCCAATATTGGTAGACTATTAAGCTAACTTGGTATGTCTGCAAGAACTGTTTAAGCTACATGTTTAAAAAAGCATCTCTAGTTATCACTTCAAATGAACTAGAGACAAAACAAATTAGTTATCAGTTCCTGGCTTTACAACTGTATCTGGCCAATTGTGGTTGCCCACGCCTGTAATCCTAGCACCTTGAGAGGCCGAGGTGGGTGGATCACTTGAGGTCAGGAGTTCAAGACCAGCCTGATCAACATGGCAACCCCCTGTCTCTACTAAAAATACAAAAACTAGCTGGGCACGGTGGTGTGTGCCTGTAGTTCCAGCTACTAGGGAAGCTGAGAAAGAACTACTTAAACCTGGAGGTGGAGGTTGCAGTGAGCCCAGATCACGCCACCGTACAACCTGGGTGACAGAGACTCCATCTCAAAACAAAAAACAAAAACTCACATCTAAGCTAGGCATGGCAGCTCATGCCTGGAATGGGAGGCTGAGGCAGGCTGATCACTCGAGTCCAGGAGTTCAAACCAGCCTCAGCAACACAGTGAGACCCAGTCTCTACAAAATGTAAAAAAATTAGCCAGGCATGGAGGCATGCACCTGTAATCCCAGCTACTCAGGTGGCTGACGCAGGTGGATCACTGAGCAATAGGGAAGTTGAGGCTATAGTGAGCCATGATTGCACCACTGCACCAGCCTGGGCAACATAGTGAGACTGTCAAAAAACAACCAAACAAAACTCATCATCACCCCACAAATGACGTGAAATGCAAGACAGCAGGGTAGACAGACTCCACAGAGGGTAGATGCTGAGGATGCTGACCGCATGGTGTGGGCAAGTCCTCCACCTGGGTTGGTCAGAGACAAGGTGGAGTATGAAGGTAGAGTCAGCTTTCTGGGCTCTGTCCTGGGTGAAGGTGTCCCTGGGAAAGAATGCCCCGCTGGGGAGGAGCCTGTGTGGGAGGGCGCCAACAGAAGCCCTGTGTTGCTGGGGTTCCGTGAGAAAAGCACACTCCTCGCTAGTCTAACTGACACCTCAGTCTCACTACTCATCAGTCTCACTCACACCTCAGTCTCACTCTTCCTCAGTCTCACTCACACCTCAGTCTCACACCTCATCAGTCTGACTCACACCTCAGTCTCACACTTCATCAGTCTCACTCACACCTCAGTCTCACTCTTCATCAGTCTCACTCACATCTCAGTCTCACTCCTCCTCAGTCTCACTCTTCATCAGTCTCACTCACACCTCAGTCTCACTCATCAGCCTCACTCACATCTCAGTCTCACTCCTCATCAGTCTCACTCACACCTCAGTCTGACTCACACCTCAGTCTCACTCCTCATCAGTCTCACTCACACCTCAGTCTCACTCCTCATCAGTCTCACTCACACCTCAGTCTCACTCATCAGCCTCACTCACATCTCAGTCTCACTCCTCATCAGTCTCACTCACACCTCAGTCTGACTCACACCTCAGTCTCACTCACACCTCAGTCTCACTCCTCATCAGTCTCACTCACACCTCAGTCTCACTCCTCATCAGTCTCACTCACACCTCAGTCTCACTCCTCATCAGTCTCACTCACACCTCAGTCTCACTCCTCATCAGCCTCACTCACACCTCAGTCTCACTCCTCATCAGTCTCACTCACACCTCAGTCTCACTCCTCATCAGCCTCACTCACACCTCAGTCTCACTCCTCATCAGCCTCACTCACACCTCAGTCTCACTCCTCATCAGTCTCACTCACACCTCAGTCTCACTCCTCATCAGTCTCACTCACACCTCAGTCTCACTCACACCTCAGTCTCACTCCTCATCAGTCTCACTCCCACCTCAGTCTCACTCCTCATCAGCCTCACTCACACCTCAGTCTCACTCCTCATCAGCCTCACTCACACCTCAGTCTCACTCCTCATCAGTCTCACTCACACCCCACCCGGACTGTTTTCCTTAGCGGGAAAAGGAGGTTCCTGTCCATTGGTTTTCTTCCTCCACTAAAGCTGTTGGTTGTTACTTCTGAATGTAATATAAAAATATTTTGTCCTGCTCCTACTCAAAATATGTTCAGTCAAAAAAAATACATTAAAACATGTTATTATGGGACAAGTGGCAAGGCTGCAAATTAAAACCCAGAAAAGGAAAATCTCGCCCTGAGTACTTGTCATCTGCATCAGAGACTGGCATGTGCTTCTCGTCCAGGCTGGCTCCTCTACCTCAGGGTGTGCGGTCTTTCTATGGAACCCGAAGCCCAGCGAGGCGGTTGCCTTGTCCTGGGTTTCACAGGGTCCTCACTGGTTATGCTCCTGTCCTGCTATCCTTGGCCACAAAAAATAAACTTAGCCGAAGAGAGAAACTTTAAGTGATATAAATCCCACCATGGAACCTACGGAATTTTACAGAGAAATAGTACCTTGACAACAGATGCACACCCTTCCTTTTATTGGAAAAGCCAATTCATCTAACTACGTTGACACTGCTTCTCTTTCCGTGTGGAGAGGTAAGAAAATGACTCCTTGAAGCATGACTGTCAGTATGCGTCAGAGTATGGGGGACTGGCAGAGTCTGAGTGGTTAAGTCTCTTTCCGTCCACAGCAAAAACCCGGGAGCATGAGAGAGGGAACGCGAGTTACCTGCAGAAGGGGTTCATCCTGCACCCACATGCAGTAGAAGAGCCCCTTCCAGATTTTTAGAAGTTCTTCCTGACTGAAACCTCCTGGAAGGCAAAACAGCACAAACATCTTACCGTAGAGTCTAAGCGTCTCCTTGCTTGATGTGGCGAAACTGGGGAAGTACACCACATACATTTTAACTCTTTCATTTGCAAATGTCTTTTTAAAAATTGAAGCAAACATTTCCTTATTGTTACAAAAGAAACACGAATACATGACTACCATACCTGCGCCTTTATCAGTGACAAGGCAGGGTGGCGGTGGAGGCCACCTCAGTATGAGGAAGCAAATGTCATCATAACATGAAATTCACCAACAAAGTGCCCACTTATGAAATCAGTTCCCTGTCAAGGCCTTCCCTGGCCCCCACGTGCAGCCCGCCCGCACACCAACATTTTCGCTGGTCTTGTGAAGTAAAACTGCGAATCCTACAGGAGAGGCAGGACTTGCTCAAGTCATCACAAGCCCAGCAACGGGCAGCCTCACTCCCAAGAACAGAAAACCAGGCAGGCTGAGAACACGGGAGCTCCACACAGGACATCTGAAAGTCAAAGGCCTGGGAAAGGGCCTGGGGACTCTGACACCGCTTTGGAACATTGTTGCAAAAATGACCCTTTTAAGGATCCTAGAGGAGGTCCAAGTGGCTGTCTCCCAGTCACCCTCCCTGTAGTGGTGTCATTTACTGCGGCATCACCACGGTGGGCTTTGTTCTTAGCTACTCCGTGCTCTCTGGCTGCCTTCATGATCTATGACTAAGTGACCAAGTCTCGTTCAGCCTTAGATCTCCCGAGTAGACCCCGGGTGTCATAAAATATTCACTCACTGACATAAAGACTCACAAAATGATAAGGTAGGTGGACACTCTTGGAGTTTCCAAGCCTATGGACCATGAAGTTAGAACAAACAGAATCCTCAGGTCTTGATGCGTTACAAATGGTCTTTATTAACGTTTTACTAGAAGGTACTAGGAGAACTCTTGGAGCAACAAAGTGGTATAAACTAGATGAATGCAAACAAATAAATACTTAGAATCAACGTGATCTTCAATGCTCCGAAAGCTACTTAAAAAGTGACAAAAAGACCTTTTTTGATAGGCCACAGTTTATTTAGTGTATTCAGAGTGAGTTTACCTTAATTTACAGGTATTGATTTTCACTTTACTAAGGGGCGTTCTCCCATCAACATTATAATGGTACATTTTGATTCTTTTTTTTTTTTTTTATTTTTGAGACGGAGTCTTGCTCTGTCACCCAGGCTGGAGTGCAGTGGCACGATCTCGGCTCACGGCAATCCCTGCCTCAGCCTCCCAAGTAGCTGGGATTACAGGTGTGCGCCACCATGCCTGGCTAATTTTTTCCATTTTTAGTAGAGATGGGGCTTCACCATGTTGGCCAGGCTGGTCTTGAACTCTTGACCTCAGGTGATCTGCCCGCCTTGGTCTCCCAGTGCTGGGATTACTGGTGTGAGCCATGGTGCCCAGCCGACATTTTGATTCTTTTGTGATAGTTTTCCATGTACAACCAAGGTATCAGGAACTATCCTAAAACTAGTTCATTGAAGTATACTTCCTTTCAGAGTTGAGGAGATGACGTACCAACTGGTTCTCTTGCCCTCTTGTTATGAACAAGGCATGCCTGGGGTCCTCACATGGATAATGTAAGTATGGTATGAGTGACAAAGCCCACTAGAGCTGAGCCAACTGCAGTCATGAGCACAGCAGTTTTTTTGGTCACAGTGCCCTGCACTTATATTTAATCATGTTCGAAGACCACATATATCCCCAGTGAATTAAAGGCTTTGGGCAAGGATCATAAATGGCTGCTAACACATTAGATGAAAAGACAGCATCCGCATGTGGCAGCTCACTTGAGCTTAGGAGTTTGAGACCAGCCTGGGCAACATGGCAAAACCCAGTCTCTGTAACACTGTACTCCAGCCTGGGTGACAGAGCAAGACCCTGTCTTACACACACACACATACACACACGCCCAAAAAACAAAACCAAAAAATTTGCAGGGCATGGTGGCATGTGCCTGTAGTCCCAAGTACTCAGGTGGCTGAGGTGGGAGGATGGCTTGAGCCCAGGAATTTGAGGCTGCAGTGAGCTATAATCATGCTACTGCACTCCAACCTGGGCAACAGAGCAACTCTGTCTCTCTAACGAACAAACAAACAAACAAACAAAACTGAAAACGGATGTGTGAGACCATCAACACCCAAACCTCCAAACCCACTGACCAATCACTAACACACACAGGCAATCATTCATTCAGTGCCAGAGGTGATGACAACAGGAAGAACGAGACACCCACCTTGTGAAATATCCTTGCAAAAACAAAAGCAAAAAAAAAAAAAAAAAACCCCCAAAAACCCAACTGTGTCAAATCTTAGCTATTAATATAGTTGATAGGAAATACAGGAAACAGAGGAACACGTTAAGTGAGACACAGTCAACAAAACCCCAAATATGTGAAACTCTGTAAGAAATGTGACCGATGTCCTCCAACAAATAGACTGTACAGAAAAAAAAGACGGGTAAGAACTAGTAGAATTTAAGAGTCTTAGCAGACACATTAACCAAATGCAATGGGAGGTCCTCATTTGGACTGGCCATAAAAATCATTTATGAGATGATGAGAAAAACTAAACAGATTGGATGTTTCATGCTGTCAAGGATTTTTTTTTTAAGGTGTAATGATGGTACTGTGGTTATGTTAAATAAAGGATCCTTATACTACAGAGATACATACATACTGAGGACATCTGGAAATGTAATGAGATGTCTGGGATTTGGTTCACACGAACCTACGGGGAAGGAGGAAGTCGGCAGAGGAGACAAACTGGCCGGGTCCTGATAAAAGCAGAGACAGAGCAGTGAGTGTGCTTTTTATATATTTGAAATATTCCTTAATAAAAAGAAGAAAAAAAGGGAGTGCATGAGATTACTAAAGCGACAGCATGGCTGTCTTCTTTTTATTTAAAAAACTCTGCCTAGTGGGATGTGTGGGGGTCCCAGGAACAGATCCCTCATGAATGGCTTGGTGCTATTCTCCTGGGATTAAGTGAGTGCCACTCCTAGTCCCTGTGGGATCGGACTGTTAAAGAGCCTGGCACCTCCCTCCTCTATTACTCCCTCTCTTGCTATGTGACATGACAACTGTCCTCCCCCTCCAGCCAAGATTGGACGCTCTCTGAGGTCCTCACCAGAAGCAAATGCTGGAGCCATGTTCATACAGCCCGCAGAGCCCCGAGCCAGATAAACCTCTTAGCGTCAGGTATTCCTTTATAGCAATGCAACAGACTAAGACAATGACGTCACTGGAAAGGCAGCAGCGTTAATCAACTTAAAAACAAAAAGAGGATTTAAAGGACACAGGTTACTGTGTGGGGTCAGGCGCGGGGCAGTCCTTGTCCTTGCTGGGCAGCTACATGGTGATTCCCCTCCAAGGCTCCCCACCTTCAAGCAGGGCACAGAGGGACACTGTGGTCTGGGTAGGGTTTACCCCACATGGAGGGGAGGCAGCTTTAGCCAATTCAACAGAATTCCCTTGGCCACAGGACAGGTTCAAGAAAAGCCAAGCGACCCTCTGCAGATACAGATCCTCCCGCTCAGGTCCAAGGAGTCTCTAGCTCTCTCCTACTGCACCTGAACAGAACACAGGGTTTGCACCTGCTCCCAGCCACCTGGTAACATAAGTGGAGCCTGTCTGAGAATGGAGACAATCTTGGGGCAGCAGAGGTTGCAGTGGAGAAAAACAAGATTCTGGCACCAGCAGTTGAGCTCCTCCACAAAGCTGTGCTTCACTTTCCCCCTTAAAACTAGTGTGGCGTGGATGTTCTGTCAAGTTGCAACTGAAAGAGTCCTAACTGACAAAAACACGTGTTTACCGCGAAGAACCTTACCACCATCAAAGTGCTATCATCACGAGCCTGGCTTGCTCCCTGCCCCCGAACCCCAGGCTCCTACCCAGAGGGACTGACGCCACCTGTCTGATGTGCGTCTTTCCAGATCTTTCCTGTGCATTTATTTACATCACAGTTACAGTTGTGTATGTGACCTAAATGGCATAATATTCTGTACTCTGGTCTTCCTCACTTAAAAACAGCATATTTCTCTCCAGATGGTCTTGGAAGTATACCACTGGGTCAAGCCAACGGTAAGTGATGATGTGATCTGCCCAGGATCTACTGTGGACAGCCCACACCCATGACAGGCAAAGGCACAATATGATGTGCTACAGAGGTGTTCAAAATGGAAAACAGTAGATTCTGACAGAGCGACAACAGATCCTGGACAGCAGGTAGCAAAGTGGGCTGGGTGAGTGATATGGTTTGGCTGTGTCCCACTCAAATCTCACCTTGAATTGTAATAATCCCCACAAAACCAGGAGGGACCGGTGGGAGGTAACTGAATCATGGGGGCAGGTTTTTCTCATGCTGTTCTACAGATAGTGAATAGATCTCATGAGATCTAACAGGTTGTTTTTTTTTTCTTTTGAGATGGAGTCTCCCTCTGTCACCAGGCTGGAGTGCAGTGGTGCAATCTCAGCTCACTGCAACCTCCGCCTCCCGGGTTCAAGTGATTCTCCTGCCTCAGCCTCCTGAGCAGCTGGGACTACAGGCTTGCACCACCATGCCCAGCTAATTTTTATATTTTTAGTAGAGACGAGGTTTCACCATGTTGGCCAGGATGGTCTAGATCTCTTGACCTCGTGATCCACCCACCTCGGCCTCCTAAAGTGCTGGGATTACAGGTGTGCACCACCGCACCCAGCCAAGATCTAATGGTTTTATAAAGGGGAGTTCTCCTGCACATGCCCTCTTGCTTGCTACGATGCAAGACATGCCTCTGCTTTATTTCTCTCTTGCCCTCTGCCATGACTGTGAGGCCTCCCCAGTCACATGGAACTGTGAGTCCATTAAACCTCTTCCCTTTATAAATTACCCAGTTTCAGGTATGTCTTTATTAGCAGCATGAGAACAGACTAACACAATGAGAAAAGATATTCTGATTTTCTCTTTTCCAGGAGGCAACAGAACAGCACTGAAACAAACCTTGGCGTAGTCCCCAGCTTCCTACTGACAAGGGCCCAGTGGCCGAAAACTGTCAACTGACTTTCGAGCCTCAGTTCTATCACCTATACTATACAAAAGATAGATGGTTAGGGTCAAACCCAAGACGTGTGAAACACTAAGAATAAAGCACTATTGAGTTGGTGAGCCATCACAATAATAATAGTCTCACTCTCTCTTCCCAGAGTCTAGTTACATTGTGTTCCCTTTTAAAACATGTATTTTCCATATATTTCTGTGTGTGTGTGTTCACCTAGGAATTTAACAAGCCAACAATTTTTGAAGTATTCAAAGTAAAAGAGAGAAATGTTTATTACTGAACAACTTTCAAAACTCTGAAAGGCAAAGTACATTATCTGAAGCAGTTTGGTCTCACCGCTCTTCTGTATTCTTGAGGCTAAATTTCTTAAACTTCATACAACTGTGTGTTTACAACAATACAATATAGGCTTAGTTATTTCAAAACGAATGAGGTAGGCCGGGTACAGTGGCTCATGCCTGTAATCCCAGCACTTTGGGAGGCCGAGGTGGGCGGATCACCTTAGGTCAAGAGTTCAAGACCAGCCTGGCCAACATATAGTGAAACCCCGTCTCTGGTAAAAAAAAAAAAAATACAAAAATTAGTTGAGCGTGGTGGTGCATGCCTGTAGTCCCAACTTCTTGGGAAGCTGAGGCAGCAGAATCGCTTGAACCTGGGAGGTGGAGGTTGCAGTGAGCTGAGATTGCACCACTGCACTCCAGCCTGGGAAACAGAGTAAGACTCCATCTCTCAAAAAAAATACAACAAACACACACACAAAACAAGTGAGGTGAACATCAAAGTGAGACATGTAGACGTGAAATATCAGTAAGTTTTGAAATGAGCAAATCCAACAGCTACTCTCAGCACGCAATGAGCCCAGGAGCCATTTTAGATGGGGTTAAGTGTTACACCTGAACACACCCCAGTGTCAAAACATCCACATCTCCTATGTATTATGACGCTTGGGTAGAGAGAACCCTAACTCCATTGTTATTAAAAAAACTTATTTCCTCCATCATCTACACTGAATCTAAGATACCATCAACAACACGATGTACTGTTATTTTATATGTTGCCAAAAAGAAAAAAATGATGCAAATGAAATTGTTACCAGGTTGATTTTAGAATGCCTCTCCATTTTAGTAGATATGTTTAAAGTTGCAGAACTGATAAGATAGGCAGGGACCGTCTGTTTTCCTCACCGCCATATTCCCAGTGCCAAAAATAGCGTACATAGTAGTAGACAGTTGGCATTCTATAAATGTTTGCTAAATATATGAGTGAATGAATGAATGAATTGGGACAAATGAGCTTTATGAATGAAAGCCATGCAGAGTGATCATTTTATGACTGTGAGTATCCAACTTGAACGGTTAAAGCATGAGCGCAACATTCTGTTACTTAAAGCAATACAAACGTTTCTAATTTATTTTTAAAATTACAAAGCTATCCATTTATGTTGCTGCAGAACTGCTCATGTTTGAGGAAGAGTGAAATCTGATTTCCTTTATAATGCCTAAGACAAGATGCAAAAAAGTTTCAGCCTGACAACGGGGGTCAAATATCAGGTCAAGTTATTTCCAAATTATTGTTTTGACTGTGAAGGGGCAGCGCTGTGGCGGAGACCTTGTTTTCTTGTCCGTTATCACTGTCCATCATGCTCACAGTGCAGAGTTATTTTTTGAAGGCCCTCTGTCCTCCATGCAATGTGGTGGTGAACAAGATGTACAAGTAACCCTGGGTGTGACAGGCACTAAGCAGATAGGACTCTGGGGCACTGGTGTAAACTGGTCTTCGGCCCCTGCATAATCCCAGCATTTGCAAATCCTGGGCCGGCTCACCAAAGAGTTTGCGCAAAAGGCTCTCTGCCTAGGCTGTCTTAGCCCCATACGTATTGCTTTCGGTATTCTGCTCTTGCACAGGTCAGGACCTTTTATGGCTACATGTACTCCCACTTCTGGCTAAGAAAACAGATGGAAGCTTACAGTGTCTCTGGAGAAGAATGACACATTAACAGATAAGAAGCAATGTAGCTAAGTGCTACAACAAAGACACAATAGATGTTTTAGAACCCTAGAGGAGTAGGGCGAGATGCTAGGAAGGCTTTTTGGAGGAAGTGATATTGAACTGAATGCCGGGAGTGAAGAAGGCATGGGATTCTTTGCAGAGCGAACAGGAGAAGCAAAGCCAGAGAGGTGAGAAACTGTGTGTTGTACACCAAGAACCACGAACGGTTCTGCTGATGGAACACGAAGCAGTCACATGGGGCTTAGGAGGAAGAGCACCTGAGGACAGATCATGACTTGCAGACACTGGATTTCAAAAATATTGGTGATGTGGGATCAGATTTGTTTTAGGAAGATGACCCTGGGCTGGTCTGTGGAGGAGATTCACGGGGGCACAAATGAAGTTAAGGCAGCCAGTTAGGGAACGTGTAGGTGCAGAAGTCCAGGGAACACAAAGGGCCTAAGGTCAGAGAATTTATTTCAACAGGAGGTGAAGGTAGGGCTGAGGGACACTGGATGTGGGTCAGGACAAGAGGCTGAGGAAGACAGAGGGGTCCAGGACAATCCTGTGTGTCCAGCTGGAGTCTGAGTGGCTGCGGAAACCAGCAACTAAAAGAAGAGAAAACAGGTGGCAGAGGAGCAGCAGCAAAAAACAGGCTTTGGGGGGAAGAAAACAGGCCGTTTTGTGGCATTCTGAGTGTGAGGTGCCAGGGAGAGATGCCAGGCTAGCAAGGCACATTGGAGCTGCAAGCAGGAAAGGGCTGGGTCAACAATTTAGGTTTAGAAACCACCAGCATACATGGGGTACCCCAAACTGTGCCAGCAAACAAAATCCCTTAGGGAGATTCCTAATGGAATCAAAGTCAGGAATTTTGGTTTTCATTCCTTTTTCCACCAGAGTTCCCAGGAAAGTGTATTTTCTTTTTTGGGGTAGTCGGGTGATTTCTCTTTAAAATAAAACAAACTGAGAATATCAGTGGTGGGGAGATAATATCTGTTCTTTTAAGCAGATTCTAATGTATTAATACCACCAGTAGCTAAATCAAACTTTATCTTGGTGCAGCATAAAACCTCTATCACACATTGTAGTTCATATCATATGAGCTTATTCAAGAGTTTACAGAAAGTATTTTTGGATCAGGTAAATGAAACCCTTCAACAGCAGTGCTGTGTGATCTGGCCACTGCCTACATCTTCAGCTTCTTCTCATAACCCTCTCCCCCTCCCCAGCTATTGGTCTTTCAATCACTCCTAGGGGAGGCGAAGCTCCTTCCTGCCTCTGCATAGTTGGTTTCCGCTGATCTCTCTTCAGATCTCAGCTGAACATCACCCCAGTGAAGCCTTCTCAGAACAGCCTATAGAGAAGAGCAACCTCTTTCATTTTTTTCCTATTACCTGGTTTTCTTTCTTCTCTCTCTTCTTCCTCTTCTTCTTTTTTTTAGAAGACAAACTCTTGCTCTATCGCCCAGGCTGCAGAGCAATGGCACAATCTCAGCTCACTGCAACCTTGGCCTCTCGGCTTCAAGCAAGGCTCCCGCCTCAGCCTCCCGAGAAGCTGGGGCTACAGGCCCGCGCCACTGCGCCCGGCTAATTTTTGCATTTTTGGTAGAGACGAGGTTTCACCAAGTTGGCCAGGCTGGTCTCGAACCCCTGACCTCAGGTGATCCGCCCGCCCCCGCCTCCCAAAGTGCTGGGAATACAGGTGTGAGCCATCACGCCCGCATACTACCTGGTTTTCATTTCCTTTACTACACTTACACAAGATCTACTTCATTTTCCTGTTTGTCTCCTTGCTTTATTACTAACAGATCCTCCAAAGTAGGAATTCTGTCTTCTCTCCTGCAGCCCCAGCACGTAAAGGTGCTGGCCAAAGAAAGGCGGGAATCACCGACCGGACACCAGGGCAAATCAGGGCAGCCCAGTGATGCCAGATGCCAGCCAGAGAACCCGACCCATGTGGGTCTTTTCTCAGCTTCCCCACTCACCGTGACTTTCACAAGTAACGGAACCCCCTCAACCTGTTTGCTCAACTGTAAAAAGGCACTAGACATAGCAAGAAGCAGTTCTGGCAGCGCGGAAACCGGAGGACACTCTGGGTGTCACGACAACGCGCGGAAGCCGCGGCCCCAGCCCCGGCCCCGGCCCCCGGCCCGCCATGTGGCGCGGCTGACCGCCGCCGTGCGCCCACCTGTCTCCCTCTGCGTCTTCACGCTGATGTACTGGCGCAGCTTCTTCACCGCCCGGTCCCGGATGCCCTTCTCGCTGGACGCCAGCCGCTGGGCAAACTGGATCTCGGCCGGCTGCATGGCGGGGGCCATCGCGTCCGCTGGAGCATCCCCGGCCGCGCAACCCACAGTGTCGCTGCCGCCAACCGACCACCGCGGAGCCGTCGCCGTCCGCCCGAGCCGCGACTGCGCAGTAGGCGGCTGTAGCGCGCGGGCTGATGGCGTCACGAAGGCGCCGGCGCTCGCAGCGCGCTCTGGGAGTGAGCGCGGCCCTGGCCCCGGCAGCCGTCGTAGCGGTCTATCCCGCCCATGCTTGGCGCCGGCGCTGCCTTTCGATTGCCAGAATTGAGGCTGTAGACGGCGAAGTTAGCCAGGGTTAGGACTTGGCCAGGAAGAGACGGACGGCTCTTTGTAAACAGTCTAGGGATTTTTATTTGTTTGAGAAAAGGTCTCGCTCTGTCGCCCATGCTGGAGTGCAGTGGCGCGATCTCGGCTCCCTGCAGCCTCGACCTCCCAGACTCAAGCGATCCTCCCATCTCGACCGCCTGAGTAGCTGAGACTACAGGCGCGCGCCATCACGCCCGCTAATTTTTATTATCTTTTATAGAGACGGGGTCTCGCTATGTTGCCCAGGCTGGTCTCAAACTCCTAGCCTCAAGCGATCCTCCCGCCTCGGCCTCTGAGCGCTGGGAGTACAGGCTTGAGCCACCGCGCCTGGCCACGGTCCAGGATATTTACTGCCATTTAGCACACCCCGTTGAGCCCGCAGTTCTCCTGCGATCTCCGTGGCACGAAGTTAACTGTGGCGCCTCCGGGTCCCCCGGGTGGAGTTGAGACTGGAAGCAAAGGCCGGCACTGGGGCCTGCGGAGCGGGTGGAGGGCGTTCCTTTCGCCAGCGCCGGCGGGGGCTCGGGCGGCTCGGCGCGCCCCTACCACGGAGCCCTGGTGCCAGTGCAGGGGCGCCCGCGCCGGCGTCCCGAGGCCTGGAGAGCACGCGCGCTTCCCGGGGAGCCGGGCAGGGCGGGCTGCTTGGGACAGGGAAGAAATCAGCTTTGGGTCCATGTATAACCCGGAGGCCATCCTATAGTTCGCGGACTCAGCGGGCGTGCTGGGGCAAGTTAATGGCCTAGATGACTCCAAACGTAGCAGGGGGTTATGTCTGTTGCCCTCGCTCAGTTATCTGGGCGACCTCCCGAGGTGCCTGTTGTCAAATTCAACCCTTAATATGAAAGCGCCTGAATCCCAGCGAGGGAAGGCGGGCTGCGGAGGCGAGTTTCCAGCCAAGACTGCCCGTCTCAACGCAGTCCCCTTTAGGGCAGCACTCCTCGCCAAACAGAAAAGGACCCTTCCGATTTATTTTACTCGAAGCTTACACCAGGGGCTGACTTTCCTTCTGCTTCGTAGATAACAAGTTTAAAACCCGGGCTAAGCCGGAAGAGCCAAAGCGGGCCCTCAGCAAGGCCGCTCCTCGCCCTCTAGGCGGAGAATGCTGCGCAATTTCTGCGAGGTTTGAGCTTCGCGGCTCTCCGTTCCCGACCCCCGTGGACACGTTCCCGCGCTTTCTGGCGTGAGGGGTCAGAGGTCGCCGCCGTCGCGCAAGCGAACGCAGCGCAGGGGGCGGCGGCCATGGGCGAAGCGAGCGGCGCCGAGGAGGTCAGTTGGGTCCGTGAGGAGACCCTGGCCATTCGCACCCCTCAGAGCCTCGCCCGTTGCGCTCGCGGACGGCCCGCTTTCGCGTGCTTGGGGAGGCCTGGAGACCTGGTCCCCGGACAGCGTGGGCTGGGCCAGAACGGGGTGGAGGCCTAGGCGCGAGGCGACTTGGCCTCCAAACCGACGCGGGGGCCAGGTCTGTGAGGCCGCGCGCGGCGGGGCGCTGAGTGGCGCCAAAGCGGGCGTGGGAGCGTGGGATGGACGGTCACTCTGCTCGCTGCCCTGTGGAAGCCCCGTTTCCCTCCGAAGGCCTGCTCCGGGACTTAGCGCCAGGCTTAGAGACAGTCTGCCCTCCACCGAATTAAAAAAAATTTTTTTTTTTGAGAATGAGTCTCGCTCTGTCGCCAGGCTGCAGTGCAGTGGCGCGATCTCGGCTCCGTGCAACCTCCGCCTCCTGGGTTCAAGCGATTCTCCTGCCTCAGCCTCCCGAGTAGCTGGGATTACAGGCGCGCACCACCACGCCCGGCTAATTTTTGTATTTTTAGTAGAGATGGGGTTTCACCATGTTGGCCACGATGGTCTCGATCTCCTGACTTCGTGATCCGCCCGCCTCAGCCTCCCAAAGTGCTGGGATTACAGGCGTGAGCCGCCGCACCCGGCCCCTCCTTTGATTTTGTAACTGTAACTCTGATTGAGTGCGATGGAGAAGGTGCTCGGACTCTGGGACCAGATCCGTGTTCACATCCTGCTTCTGCCCCGTATTAATTGTGCTGCCTGGAGACTCACCTAGTTCTCGTGCCTTAATTTCCATCTGGACAATCCTGGAGGCCTGGGGTGAATAGTAGATGCGATCACCCGCAGAGGGCTTGGCACACCCAGTAGGAAACCACTAAAGATGGCTTCCTTTTCCTCCTGATCAGCTTGGCGCTGCAATGATAAAAAGTTTCAGGCGTTTTCTTTGACTTTTAGGAATACGGCTCCTGTATGCATTTTCTTTTTCGTGGTCTTGCTCTGTTGCCCAGGCTGGAGTGCAGTGGCACGATCATAGCTCACTGCAGTCTCCAACTCCTGGGCTCAAGCCTTCTTCCCACCTGAGCCTCCTGAGTAGCTGTGATTACAGGCGTGCATCACCACGCCTGGCTAAAGTTTCACCATATTGGTCAGGCTGGTCTCGAACTCTGACCTCGGGCGATCCACCTGCCTCGGCCTCCCGTAGTGCTGGGATTACAGGCGTGAGCCACCGCACTTGGCCTCTGACCGTGTTTTCATATTTTTGTAGACAGGGTCTCTCTCTGTTGCTCAGGCTGGTCTTGAACTCCAGGCCTCCCAAAGTCCTGGGATTTCAAGTGTGAGCCACCATGCCTGGCCTGTTTGCACTTATTATTTTTGACATCTGCCCCCTTTTTGAAGGCTGAAGCTTCAGCTTTCGAAATGTTTATATATACATAAAAAGATAGCAGAACATGCAGTAGGTAAAGAATGATTTGAAACAATTATGAACATAAGAAGCATGAAAGAAAAGGAAACAAGTTGACTTGGGCTGGTTTTTTTTTTTTCATATGAAGAAAAATATAATATCTGCTTGTTCTTTTAGCACATGGGAACCAAAGAGGAATTTGTTAAAGTCAGAAAGAAGGACCTGGAACGGCTGACAACTGAAGTGATGCAAATACGTGATTTCTTACCTAGAATACTAAATGGGGAGGTGCTGGAAAGCTTCCAGAAATTAAAGATTGTAGAAAAAAGTGAGTGTGCATTTTTGGTAGTCATTAGTGGTGACTAATTTGTTCTGGTAGATTTACCTTAGGTAAATAAGTAATTGTAAACACATTTTTAGGTAAATAAGTAATTTTAAACACATTTTAAGGCACTCTTATAGTCCTTGTGATGATATTTGGGAGAGTCTGATGACCTAAGAAAAGGGAGGTTTCCTCAACATTGTAACTTGGACATATGTAAGTTGGTGATAGAGGAAAGGTTGCCAGTTTTCTGAGCATCTCTTATCAGCTTCTTTTTCTCTCTCTCTCTCCATTGGCAGAAGAATTTTATACTTTTGCTAACTGTAAAGCTCTGCTCTGAAAACTAAGTACTTACTGTGTAAGTTAAGGATCTTGCCATATGGAAACCTTGCATGGAGTTAACTTGTCAGTAGAGATAGCTGGAAGTTTGTTCACTTATCTTTAGGTGAATGGGTGAGTCACTTTCTAGAATTGATTGAAGTTTAGGCTTTGGTGTCCATTCAGACTTTTGAGATGTGAGCTGAGCCATTATGTTTAATACCAGTTTAGGAGACTATTGAAGTTCCTGGAGATATTCTGAGATTGACTCAGCACTTGGTTGATTGAGACTGAATCATGGTTAAATCAACCTTTGATGGTTAAGGCCAGTTTACAGCATGACATTTGGTTGTCAGCCCTCACTCTATGCCCCCTAGAAAAGGTGCATCCGGAGGGCCCAGGCAGGCCTGGCACTCCTCCATACGAGAAGGTAGCTCACCCCAAGAACATGAGTTTCTGGGTTGTGCAAATGTGTCTGGTGAGTAGGCCAGCCATATCCAGTTGGAAGGGATGCTTCTTGTGGTTACCACAATGCCTTGCCCTGTTTACATTGTGGTTGGTTTCCTCAGATCCATCTTCTCTGCCTTGTGGTGTACTCTGGGACATGAATCCCTGCAGACGGGGTTCCCGCAGTTACCTTGCTGGCTGCCAGTGGGGGTCACCAATGGAAGGTATTGCTGGGTGGAGAGAGAGGTTGGGTTGGGGTGTTTCTTCCTGCTCCCTCCCTGCTTTGCTGCTGTTGTGTGGCAGTAGCTGCACCCTCCACAACAAAGACTCCTGTCTAGAGGCCTCTTCCACAGTCCTAGCTCTTGCTGGACTCCAGTAATGCTGTTTTCTCCCCCTGCTTCTTTGGCTGTAGGGCTGTTGCTAGTCCCTGGGTGCCTCACTGTCCCTCGGTGGTTCCCTTATCTCTGTTCTCCCCTCTGTAAGTGGTCCTTTCAGAAAAGTCTCAACATCTGTGTTTATTTGTCTTTCCTACTGGGACCCTGCCAGATATGTGCCATGTCATTGGTTGCCAAAATGTCAGGTCATTGACTTCTTAATTTCTGATTTCATGCTCATCCATCGACTTTCTGAGATGAGTCATTCCTTGTGCATTTATCTTCAGGAAAGGAAGGTAAACAGACATACACCAGTAGCAGTGTATGGCAGTCTGCTGGTTGGTTATATTCTCACTGTAAATAAATAAACTGGCATTCTAAAAAATACATCGGGGTCTTGTGAGTTAGTTAACATGAGTGTCTTTAGTGATCATTCTCCTGCCAAAGCCAAACCCAGTGAGGGCCACAAACAAATCTGTGGTCACTTGATCACAGTCAGACTTTGGGAGATCTTATAGTCCCGGCCTCCCCCAGGCTATAGAGTCACCTCTTTTTCCATGATCTCTCTGGCGATTCCTGCTTATTCTCCTTTGCTGATTTATCCTTCTCTGCTTAGCAGCCTTCAAATAGTGCTTGAGGCTCAGGCCTAGACCCCTTCTTGCCTCACCCCATGGCTTCTCCCTAGGCAGCCTCATGCACACTCATAGCTTTAGCTACCATCTTGATGCCAGTGGCTGCTGGATTTAATCTCTAGCCCAGAACTCTCCCCAAGCTCAAGGCCCTGTGTCTGACTCCTGCTTGACATTTCTTCCTACTTGTTTCACGATTATTTCAAATTCTAAATGTTTGCCCTGCCCTAATTAGTAGTCTGAGGTCACCAGGAACAGACCCACAGTCTGACAGAGTGAGGTTTATGGCTCTCTGCAATGAGGAAGACCACACCAGAACACCAGAGAAACTGTAGGGCATCTCAACAAAGAAGAGGATAGAGCTGTTAGAGGACTTGGAGACGAGTGGTATTAGGTGAAGCATAAATGAAGCAAAATAGAGCTGTGTCTAAAGGGACCAGTATCAAGTCTGTCTGTGAAGTGGAGCCAGGTCCTGTTTCCTTGAAAACTAGAAAATTCAAGTAGATGTGGAACATTGTTCTAGAAATCCCTTACTTGAAGCTCTGCAGTCGCTGGAAATAGTCTCTTCTGTGTCACAGTGATTTAGATCCTGCAGGCAAGAGTGGGATCTTCTTACTGGTATAATTTCAAACAACAAAATTTCTGACAGTCTGGAATTTTACAGAGTAAGGCTTCTCAGCGCCTAAGAAGTTAGCAGTCACTCAAAGAAGAGATCATTGTGACACTTTACAGTTGGATTGTCTTTGGGAGACATATTTTCTGTTAACTTGGCACCTGACTTTATCTGTGTTTGTTATTCCAACCTGACAAAAGTCAGGACAGACTTTTGCTTTCTCGGTGCAAGCTAATTTTTACTTCCTCTTGTCATATCTGCCTCATGCTATCCATCCCCTACCCCTGTCTTACACTGGCCTGCCTCAATCTCCCCAGAGCACTACCACCCAGACTAGAGACCCAGGAGGCTTCCTTGTTACCTGTCTCTCTTCCTCACTACTCCCCACGAAACCTGTCTGGTGGTGCATCTTATGAGTGTGACTTCATGGGTGCGTCCTGAATCATCAACCTGAGTCCGTCTCCACTGCTGTGTTCTGCCTCCTCTTGGCAGTCTCTTCACTGCCACTCTCCAGTCCCTTGGACATACTGTAGCCTGAGTAGTTTGTGGCAGTTCAATCTGATGATGCCATTCACCTGCGTAAGTCTCAGAAGCTTCTCTGCTTTTAGGATAAAGAACAAAAAACTAAAAACCTCACCCAAACTCACTATCATCCAAAACCCTAAATAAAACCGTAATGTGGCTTAAAAGGCTTTGTATTATTGGGCACAGCCTCAGCCTGGAGTCACCGCCCAATCTGATTACCTAGACGTGATCCATCTTCCTTTTAGATGTTGTCATGGTACCCTATGCTTCTTCAGACAACGTGGTTTTATTTCCATTTTACTTTATAAGTTGGTGGGAGTGCAGGGCCCTCGTTGCCTATCATTCTCTCCCTGGCTGGAGATTTGATCTTGAGGGAGGGACTTCCCTACTGTCTCTGCATGCCCTTCTTTCTTTCTCTTTTTTGAGACCGAGTCTTGCTCTGTCACCTGGGCTGGAGTGCAGTGGCATCATCTCGATTCACTGCAACCTCTGCCTCATGTGTTCAAGCAGTTCTCCTGCCTCAGCCTCCTGAGTAGCTGGGATTATAGGCATGTGCCACCACACCCGGCTAATTTTTTTATTTTTAGTGAAGACTAGGTTTCACTATGTTGGCCAGGCCAGTCTCAAACTCCTGACCTCAGGTGATCCTCCTGCCTGGGCCTCCGAAAGTGCTGGGATTACAGGCATGAGCCACCGTGCCTGGCCTGCATGCCCTTTCTAGTTTGCAGTGCTATCTCATGAAACTCGCATGTGCTCCAGGATACGTGGTATTAAGAGAAAGGAAGGATCAGAGTGGACTGTGGCCTCCTAAGGCATCTTTTATCTAATTTTGGCTCTTGAGGTCTTAACCATTTGGGCAACATGAAGAAAAATAAAAATCCTTCTTTCTATAAGGCCTAGATCTGTTAGCCCTCCCCAAGCTCTCCCAGGAGCCTGTCTTCCTAATCATGTTGGACATGACTCTAAGAATAGAGATCTACAGAGGAAATCCACGATTGTACAATATGCCAAATGGCAGCAAGAGCCGTTTGCCATATTGATTCTTCTACTCTCCCATTATCCCTATGGTCTAATATCCATCCCTTTGCTTCTTCTAGAGGTTAATATGTGCTTTCAATCTATTTTTTTTTTTTGAAATGGAGTCTTGCTGTGCCACCCAGGCTGGAGTAGAGTGGTGTGATCTTGGCTCACGGCAGCCTTCGCCTCCTGGGTTCAAGCGATTCTTCTGCCTCAGCCTCCCAAGTAGCTGGGACTACAGGCGCCCACCACTATGCCTGGCTAATTTTTGTATTTTTAGTAGAGATGGGGTTTCACCACATTGGCCAGGCTGGTCTCGAACTCCTGACCTTGTGATCCACCTGCCTCATCCTCCAAAAGTGTTGGGATTACAGGTGTGAGTCACTGTGTGCTTCCAATCTTAAGCAGTGACAAAAGGCAACCTGAAGGTAGAAATGAATGGAGGCAGGGAAGGAGTGGGCCTGATTTGAGAAGTTTGTTTTTAGAGTCTGGGTTTAGTTCTGTTTAGATGGGTTCAGGCTATAAAGTAACTTGTTAGCCAGCTAGAGGACTAGAGGTGGTATATCATGTAGTGAATGGGGCTTCATTCCAATTCTAGCACAGCATCTACCTTTGGGAGGACTGGGCAAGGTAAGTGGTGGTTTGGAATGATACTGACGAAGGTGTTGCCTTTGAGTCTTAGGGAGTTGATGAGCACTGGGGAGAGGCATGATCGATGAGGAGAAGGGGAGATGTTCTAGGCTAGGGTGGCATGTGTGAAAGTCACACATGGGACTGAACAGGACTGATTGCAGGTTCATCAGCTAGTGTTTGATTGCTCTGTGGGATAAGGATTGGGGTATAGCAGAATTAGGGATAGTAAATGAGCAGTTTATAGAAGACAATCCTAGATTGTTTTTAATTTGAGATGAGAGTCAACTGGAAATGACCACATGGAAATAACCATGAAAATGATGTTTTCAGGGTCATGTTTTTTCTATGTGAATGTAAGGTAGGTCTGAGGGATTGATGGAAGATGACTTAGAGCATTTGTCAAGGAAAGTCTTGGGCTTCGTTAGTGTGTGGGACTGCAGCTGTATGGATGGAATGGAAGGGACGTTTGATTAGTCTGGTGGTGAAGTCAGGACAAAGTGTCATGATTTACAATGGGAAGTGAGAGAATAGAGATACAGGATCATTATATACTGCCTAAGAAATGGGGATAGTAATGCTTACCTCATAGGATATAGCGAAGTTTAAAATGAGAGAAGCTCTACAAGGTGTGCACCCCTGTGCCTGGCTCATGGGACTCCTCGGTAAATAGCACTTCCTCAGATGGTGGGGGAAACCACGGGAACCCTTGGGGAAATGAAGAGACTCCAATTCACAGCCCAGCAGCTTCACTTTTAGGATAAAGAACATTGTCACTTCCTGAGTTTCGGAAAGGTGTATGGAGGTTTGAGTATGGCTCATCTACGTTTGCAAAAGATATAAGCCAGTCCAGGTGTGGTAGCTCACACCTGTAATCCCAGCACTTTGGGAGGCCGAGGCGGGCGGATCACTTGAGGTCAGGAGTTCAAGAGCAGACTGGCCAACATGGAGAAACCCCTTCTCTACTAAAAATACAAAAATTAGCTGGGCATGGTGGCGTGTACCTGTAATCCCACCTACTCAGGAGGCTGAGTTAGGAGAATCACTTGATCCCAGGAGGCGGAGGTTGCAGTGAGCTGAGATTGTGCCACTGCACTCCAACCTGGGTGACAGAGTGAGACACTATCTCAAAAAAAAAAAAAAAAAAAAAAAAATGCAAGCCTGACAACACTGTAGGCATCCCCATTTGCCTTGTGAAAGTAGCGACAGTTAAGTACTCAGGGAAACATCACCCTCTGTTTTCTTTCATCCCTTCTTGTGCTTTATTCATCCCACAGTGGTGATGAAATCAGTGGGTGTCAAAAATTTGTTTAAATCTAGGAAAATCCTGTTTTTCAAAAAAATAAAATTTTATGTAATAGTATATGGTGGTTCTAGATGTAAAATAGATGAAAATTGTATTTTCTGCATATTTTTAAAATTAAGTTTTAGAACATGTACTTATAAAATCAGTAGGTACAATGAAGGTGGTGTGATGAAGACACAGATTTAGTGTCCGAGGTTTTGGAAGATATTTGGATGATCATTTTCAGCCTCCAGTTTGTTTTTAGTTTTGCTTGTGAAGTAGCAAGAAGACACAAGTACCACAGATAAGGAGTTGCAAATGGTGAAGTTTTCAATTAGTTCAGCTGGCGTCGTGAAGGTACTTCCAGTTAAACTGATATAGAAGCTTGAAATAAGAGGAGTCAGATATTTTTGTTTTATAATTAAATCACTAAGATCTAGCAATTCCTTGCTTTTCTTGATTGGCAGTTGTTCATTTCAGAGAGAAATGACAAAAAAGCCATTCAGTCTGTTTAAATCTTCATTGTTTTGTAAAAAACATTTTTCGTGCGTTATGTTGCATTTGAAGTGTTAAATGATATGATGAGAAATAAAACAACAATTTGACACCTTAGTGGCAGTCAGATATTTACTGAAAGTCTCAGAGGAGCTGGAATTATTTTTGTACATTGACAACACACCTAAAATTTTGGTCTCATTTCTGAAATAATTAAAATGTTAAATAGTTTTAACCTTTTAAAATTTATTTATGTATTTTTTGATATTAATAATGTGAACCAGCCTTGTTGTGGTCATTGAAAATATCAGCAGAGAATACAGACTAGTGCAGCCATGATATACTGGTGAGAGATTTGACCAACAGCTTTTTTTTTTTTGAGACAGAGTCTCCCTCTGTCACCCAGGCTGGAGTGCAGTGGCGCCACCTTGGCTCACTGCAACCTTAGCCTCCCAGGCTCAAGCAATTCTCCTTCCTTAGCCTTCAAAGTAGCTGGGACTATAGGCGCATGCCATCACATTGGCTAATTTTTGTATTTAAAATTTTTTTTCAAAATAAAAAAACCACAAAAAACGAACAAAAGGCCAGGCATGGTGGTGCACACCTGTGATGCCAGCTACTCCGGAGGCTGAGGCAGAGAGTTGCTTGAGCCTGGGAGGTGGAGGTTGCAGTGAGCCGAGATCGTGCCACTGCCTCCAGCCTGGGTGACAGAGTGAAACTCCATCTCAAAAAAAGAAAATTTTTTAAAATTAAATAAATGAATGATGAGCAAATGTGGCAAAAAAAAATGTTAATAGTAGGTAAATCTGGGTAAAGAGATATATAGGCATTTTTTTTTTTTTGGTATTAGTTTTTGTGAATTAGAAATTACTTCCAAATAAAAAGTTTAACGTTGTAAAGTGCAGCTATTAATTAGCTGTTTATGGGACTGTAATTGTTCCCCAGGTACTCTTAGATTCTTAGCAGTAGGATTGGAAGACCACTGCACTATGGGTTTTTTTTTTTTAATTGCATTTTAGGTTTTGGGGTACATGTGAAGAACATGCAAGATTGTTGGATAGGTACACACATGGCAGTGTGATTTGCTGCCTTCCTCTCCATCACCTATGTCTGGCACACTATGTGATTTCTAAAGAGTTTGTAGGATATTTTGAGATTGATTTCCTGAGAGTTTGATATGAGCTACCCCTGTTTCAGTTCTGAGAAGAATTATTTGTAGTCTGTAGAAATAGGAACCTGAGAAATACCCATGAAGAGTGGAACAAAAGAATGAGGACCAAGAAAAGGATTATTACTTTGACCCAGAGTTTATTGTGGCCCAAAGAAAGAACATCAGAGTGTGTCATGTCCATATCCTGGCAGGGAACAAAAGGAGTAAACAGAGAAAAGTGAAGAGATTAAGGTGTGATCAGGGATAAGGGAACCAGTGCCTAGAGAAAGAGGCATCCAGGAGCTAGCAAAGCAGAGCAACATTGCCTCCCCTGGGCCGAAGGAGCAGAAGGGAGAGAGGTACCAGACTTGGTGAGAGGCGCTGCTCTGGACAAATGCTTGACAGCACTTGAGGCCTCACCCAGCAGAGAGGATGGAGTGGGGAGACATGTCCCACCCTTAGTCATCCCTTGTCCTCCACTTTCCTGTGGGGCTGCTACTGCGTCCAACAGGAAGCCACTGTTGCTGTGGTTGTTCACGTCCACCTCCTGGGACACAGATCAGAGTGGAGAGGGTCTGAAGGACCACATGGAGATTGTCCAGAACATGGGAAGGTAGAGAGAAAAAACATGCTGAGCTTATGGACAGAGACGGTGGAAAGGTGGTGAAGATGGAGGGGGAAGAGGCGTGTAGTGTTGGAATATCACCCCTGACTGCCCCACTATCTATGTCATATATGTGTGTCAGTGAATGAAAAGCAAAATTCCCTGACCCTGGTTTGGGAAATCAATAGAATTCATCTGAATTCAGCAAGATTGATCTTAGTTTTGTTTTTTTTTTTTTGAGTTGAAGTCTCGCTCTGTTGCCCAGGCTGGAGTGCAGTGGTGTGATCTTGGCTCACTGCAACCTTCACCTCCCAGGTTCAAGCAATCCTCACACCTCAGCTTCCTAAGTAGCTGGGACGACAGACATGTACCATCACACCTAGCTAATTTTTGTATTTTTAGTAGAAATGGGGTTTCACCATGTTGTCCAGACTTGACCTGACCTTGAACTCCTGACCTCACATGCCAGGTGACAAAGAAATGGTAAGATAAATTGATCCCTTTTGTATAGTTTTATTTGATTAGTGTTTTAGAAATCCTCCTTTTCATATCTAGCTTTCTGTACCCTCCCTGTGAATAAGTTGAGTATCGAGAGAGAGAGCCAATCTCATGTTATTTATTTATTTATTTTTTTGAGACAGAGTTTCACTTGTTTTCCAGGCTGGAGTGCAATGGCATGATCTCAGCTCACTGCAACCTCTGCCTCCTGGGTTCAAGCGATTCTTCAGCCTCAGCCTGCCTAGCAGCTGGGATTACAGGCATGTGCCACCATGCCTGGCCTACTCTCATGTTATTAGACCTGCATTGTGGAAAGATTATTGGCTATGTGCAGTGGCTCACGCTTGTAATCCCAGCACTTTGGGAGGCCAAGATGGGCAGATCACTTGAGGTCAGGAGGTCAAGAGCAGCCTGGCCAGCATGGTGAAACCCCATCTCTACTAAAAATACAAAAATTAGCCAGGCGTGGTGGTGGGTATCTGTAGTCCCAGCTACTTGGGAGGCTGAGGTGGGAGGAGTGCTTGAACCTGGGAGGCAGAGGTTGCAGTGAGCTGAGATTGTGCCGCTGCGCTCCAGCCTGGGCAGCAGAGCAAGACTTGGTCTCAAAAAAAAAAAAAATTATTTTTTCAGAAGATACATAGATGTTCAAATGGCCTATGATTCAGGTCATTTGTAATATACACTGTTCATATTATTTCTGTCTCTGGATTTAAAAAATTAACAAAAGCAATATATTCTTATTGTATAGGAATGAGACATACAGATAACCAAAGTAGCCGTGTGTTTTTCTTGGTTCAGGGATTAGCAGAAGGAATGTATAAAGAAGTGAAATTCATTTATGTGACAAGTATTTATGTACTGCGTACTATGTTCCATATAGACGTTTGGAGGGTAGGCGTAAAACAAAACCTGTGCAAATCCCTGCCCTCAGGGTGGATTTAGGTAGCTTGTTAAGAGTTCTGTTCCAAGGCAGCAGCAATGCTCCCATCTGGCCACAAGGCGGCGGCCTCATACAGCAGGAGGGCACCTGCCACCTCCCCTGGAGCCTGGTGTGAATGGGTGTGGCCTCCCTGGTCACTGACCTGGAATTCTCTGAAATTGCCTAGGGTAGAGTGGGATGTTTTAACCCTGTCCCTTTGGTATGTTAACTTACACTAGGGTTGTGCACAGCTGTCTAGAACAAGTGATTCTGAAATTACCATAATGCAAGAGAGCCCTTTTGGGTGGTCAGAGTTAATTCCCACAGGTTTTTACACATGATGAGGTTTGTAGAGATTTCCTATTTCCTTTACCATGTTTGAGTAATAGTTTAATAGTAGAAGCAAAATTTAACAGTTAAGTACAAAGAAAAACTTTTAAATCCCAGAAATTTTATCTGTTTCTTTTTCAGTTTTTGTCTATGACCGTAGGTGGTATTTCATATACGGTGATTGTAGTGTGTAAGTATATAAATAATGTCTTCATTTAGCACTGTTACAAATAATGCAGGTATGTAGTTTTGAAAGCATAGTTAGTGCTTGCTAGTTGATTTTTTGAGTGGCCAGGATTAAGATAAATTCAATAATTCCAGTAAAAGTTATTGTGGCACAATATTTCTTAATAGAGCAGAAAATGAAACTCTGACTTGAGGGAGAAGAAATAGTCCAAAGGTACTTTGCCCTATTTCTGAGAAATGCTTTTTTTTTTTTTTTTTTTTTAAGAGATGGGGTGGGGGTCTCACCCTGGCTGGTCTTGAACTCCTGGCCTCAAGTGATCATTCATCCCACCTCAGTCTTTCAAAGGAATTACAGGTGTGAGCCACTGAGCCTGGACCCTAAGAAACACATTTTATAAGAAGCTTTGGCAGCCAATTTTATAATGTTTATCTGGTCTGAATATTTACTTTTAGGTTCTAATCTTTCTGCTAGGACAGGGTCTCTAGAAAATTTAGAGACTAGCTTTATTTCTTCCTCCTTTTATTAAAGCTTCCTTTAGAGCTCTGGAGATACCCATGTGGTTCTAAGCAGTCCCCACAAGTTTCTGATTTGGGTTTCCTCTTGTCCTCCCAGACCCCTAGATTTGAAAGCTCTACCCCTTCTCTTTCGTTTGCACATAATTGAGGAAGTGTCTGTGAGCTTTTTCTCCTCTAGGGTGCAGTAATGTTCTGTTTTCGAGGTGTCTGGCTCTTTGAGGCTTTCTCACTCATCACAAGTGAGAATAGAAGAATGAGACATACAGATAACCTAAGTTGCCTTGTGTTTTTCTCTGTTCAAGGATTAGGAGAGGGAATGTAGAAAGGAGTGAAACGCCCTCATGTGACACATATTATGTACTGCCTCTCAGTACCCTCCATGTTTGTGCTTTAACATTCCTGTGGATGGGTTCCCGTGGTTTGCTGTTGTTGGTCATGTGTTATATGTTCACTTTATTTTGTTAGGAATGAGAAACCAGGTTACTGCCCAGATGTAGTTGTTCTCAAAGTGTGGGTCCCCGACAGGTAGCATGAGTCTCACCCAGGAACTTGTTAGAAATGTAAATTCTCAAGCTCACCCCAGACGTTCCAAACTGGAAACTCCGTGGATGGGACCCAGCTTACTCTTATTATCAAGTCCTCCAGGGATTCTGATGTACTCTGCAGTTTGAGAATCACTGTCCTAAAGCATCGCTACTTTAATCAGAGAATTTATACCATTAGCTCTTAGCCACCTCCAGTCTTCGTATATGTTGGTATAAAAACTGATGCTGTCCTAGTTCTTGAGATCAAACACTTAATTTGTATTACGTATTTGATTTTTCTGAATGTCAGTATTTCTGCAACATAATGTTTTAAATTTAAAGTTGATAATACTTTTGCTTGATTTGTTGGCATGGATTTTTTGGGATTTTTGTTGGCTGCTGTTGACTCAGCAGCTGAATGAGTGTGGTGGAGAGGCTGTATTATGTAGTTCCCACTCTTTCACTGTAGCATTTTCTGATTTTTATCGCTGTCATTTCCTCCTCCAGTGCCTACTACTGCAGTTGTTCCATTGAGTCAGTCTGCCAGTGGGTGACACTAGCTTTGTGAATCAGCCTGTGCTGGCTCTGCACACTCCCGAGCCGCCTTCTGCTTCTCAGGGAGTAGCAGCAAGTCTGTGCCATGAGACAGTCGTGCTTCTCAGCTCTGCCTTCAGTCCTTTAAATAACACATTTTCTTGAAGCCCTGAGTACTAGTCTGGCAGTAAAGTGAGGCCTTAGAAACACAAAACAGAAAACAACCAAAGTCCTTTGTGCTGTGGACTAAAAACTGAGATGAACTTAAAAAACAAGACTTTTAGAATATTATTTATTCCAGGACAGGTTAGAAATGCAAATATCCCACCCAAGAAATCAGTGCAGATTTTACTAAGTGAAGATTGGGCAAAATAGATGCTTCTGGAGAGATTAGTGACTTGAAATATCTTGAGTATTTTTATATCTCTTTCTCCTAGACCTGGAAAGGAAAGAGCAAGAATTAGAGCAGCTGAAAATGGATTGTGAGCACTTTAAAGCCCGCCTGGAAACCGTGCAGGCCGACAGCATAAGAGAGAAGAAGGTACCATGCTCAGGGACAGGCTCTCACCATGCCAGAAAGTGGAGTTGGCTTACAGCCTTTCACTTATGATAAGCAGTGGGTCTGAATGTTTTACTCTTAATTGTCAATAAATTGTATTTGTAAATGTATATATTCTTAGTGGGTTGGAATGTAGGTGAACAGATGGATTTTATAACCAGTTGACATGTAGATCATTCACTTGGTATCTTTTAACTTTTATGTTTAAAAATCTGCCCTAAAATATAAAGGTTCATAATTATCTTAGTTCATTTTGTGTTCCTATAACAAAATATCTGAGGCTGAGTAATTTATAAAGAAAAGAGGTTGGCTGGGTGCAGTGGCTCATGCCTGTAATTCCAGCACTTTGGGAGGCGAAGGCAGGCGGATCACCTGAGGTCAGGAGTTCGTGACCAGCCTGACCAACATGGTGAAACCTCGTCTCTACTAGAAATACAAAAATTAGCCAGGCATGGTGAAGCCATGTATTAGCCACCATGTAATCCCAGGTGCTCGGGAAGCTGAGGCAGGAGAATCCCTTAAACCTGCAAGGTGCAGGTTGCAGTGAGCCAAGATCGTGCCACTGTACAGCCTGGGCGGCAGCAAGACTCCAGATCAAAAAAGAAAAAAAAGAGGTTTATTTATGTTAAGATTTTGGTGGCTGGAAGGTTCAAGATTCTTTTTCTGGTGAGGGCCTCAGTCTCCTTCAAATCATGACAGAAGGGGAAGCAGCCTGTGTGAAGAGATCACATGATAAGAGAAAGCAAGAGAGAGAAACTGAGGAAGCCAGACTCTTTAACAATCTGCTGTCAGGGAAACTAATCCATTCCTGTGAGAGCAAGAACTCACTCACCCTCCAAAATCTATTCATGAAGAATCCATTCCATGACCCATCACCTCCCGCTAGGCCCCACCTCTAAGAGTGCCACACTGGGGATCAGATTTCAGCATGAGTTTGGGTGGGGACAAACCACATATGAACCATAGCAATGAGAATCTTGGGGGAAAAATTATGTACATTGTATCTTATCATTGGAGATAGATGTATTAAATCAGAAGTACTTGTAATTAATTTGGGGATTATTATATTTTTGACATAACCAGTTATATTTTATATAAATATTAGAGAAACTAATAATATTTCTTAAAAGTTATATATTTTAACTTTTTGTGTGGCATAACTTATTTCCTTTTCCACACAACTAGAACTATTCTAACACTTTTTATAAAATTTGGGGCTTGGATGTATTTTTATTTTGAATAATAGTAGTACAAGTGCCGTGGCTCATGCCTGTAATCCTAGCACTTTGGGAGACCAGGGTGGGTGGTTTGCTTAAGCCCAGGAGTTTGAGACCAGGCTAGGCAACATTGTGAAACCCTGTCTCTATACAAAAAATACAAAAGTAAGCTGGGAGTGGTGATGTGTGCCTGTAGTCCCAGCTACTTGGGAGACTGAGGTAGGAGAATTGCTTGAGCCCAGGAGGTGGAGGTTGTAGTGAGGCCAGATCGCTCCACTGTGCTCCAGCCTGGGTGACAGAGCCAGACTTGGTCTTAAAAAAAAAAAAAAAGGAAGCCATTCCAGTAAATGCATACTGAGAAGGAGGAAACAGCCATGATAAAGTAGTTTGAAATCACCAGAGTTTTGTTGCCCTGGAACTTTGACCTTAAAATATGGGAATATTTTACCCAACTATTCCCTGTTTCTAGTTAAAAATCTTGTTGAATGGTCTCACCAATTTAATACAGATGGAAACCCTTGTGAGTTTAATACAGAGGGAAACCCCCACAAGGTTAATACGGAGGGAAGCTCTCCCAAGGTTAATAGAGAGGGAAGCCTCCCCAAGGTTAATAGAGAGGGGAGTCTCCCCAAGGTTAATAGAGAGGGAAGCCCGCCCCAAGGTTAGTAGAGAGGGAAGCTGCCGCAAGGTTAACAGAGAGGGAAGCCCCCCCAAGGTTAATAGAGAGGGGAGTCCCCCCAAGGTTAATAGAGAGGGAAGCCCCCACAAGGTTAATATGGAGGGAAGCTCTCCCAAGGTTATTAGAGAGCGGAGCTCCCCAAGGTTAATAGCGAGGGAAGCCCCCACGAGGTTAATAGCGAGGGAAGCCCCCACAAGGTTAATAGAGAGGGAAGCCCCCGCAAGGTTAATAGAGAGGGAAGCCCCCACAAGGTTAATAGAGAGGGAAGCCCCCACAAGGTTAATAGAGAGGGAAGCCCCCACAAGGTTAACGGAGAGGGAAGCCCCCCCAAGGTTAACAGAGAGGGAAGCTCCCCCAAGGTTAATAGAGAGGGAAGCCCCCATGAGGTTAATAGAGAGGGAAGCCCCCGCAAGGTTAACAGAGAGGGAAGCCCCCGCAAGGTTAATAGAGAGGGAAGCCCCCCCAAGGTTAATAGAGAGGGAAGCCCCCCCAAGGTTAACAGAGAGGGAAGCCCCCACAAGGTTAACGGAGAGGGAAGCCCCCCCAAGGTTAACGGAGAGGGAAGCTCCCCCAAGGTTAATGGAGAGGGAAGCCCCCACGAGGTTAATAGAGAGGGAAGCCCCCACGAGGTTAATAGAGAGGGAAGCCCCCACGAGGTTAATAGAGAGGGAAGCCCCCACGAGGTTAATAGAGAGGGAAGCCCCCACGAGGTTAATAGAGAGGGAAGCCCCCACGAGGTTAATAGAGAGGGAAGCCCCCACGAGGTTAATAGAGAGGGAAGCCCCCGCAAGGTTCATGCAGAGGGAAGCTCCTGCAATTTGCCGTAACAAGGTCGTTTCTCTTCTGGCAGCTGCCTTATCTGTGGCGTTTTTTGGTGTCTCTGTCCAGGCCTGTACAGATGATAAGGTGGGACTCTAGAAACTTACTGTTTCTGTTTCTTTTGAGACAGGGTCTTGCTGTTGCCAGGGTGGAGTGCAGTGGTGCAGTAATAGCTGCTGCATCTCGACCTCCTGGGCTTACGCCAGCCTCCTCCTTGGCCTCCAGAGTGACTGGACTACAGACATGTGCCATGACACCCAGCTAAATTTAATTAATTAATTTTTTTTACAAGAACAATTCTGTTGAAGTGTAATCTTTAAAACAATTAAAAAATTTTTTTATCGAGATGGGGTCTCACTGTGTTGCCCAGGTTGGTCTTGAACTCCTGGGCTCAAGCGATCCTCCTGCTTTGGGCCTCCCAGAGTGCTGGGATAAGAAATCAGTAAATTGGAATTCATCAAAATTTAAAACATTTGCTTTTTGAAAGAACCTGTGAATATAAAATGACCAGCTAGAAACTGGGAGAAAATACCTGCAAACCATATATTTACAGAGGACTTGTATCTAGAATATATTAAAAGCTCAAACTCAAAAATAATAATAAAAAAAGAATAGCTAAGGCAACTTTGAAAAAGAGGAATGAAATGGGAAGAAATTTTAAAAAAAGTCCAATTAGAACGTGGGTAAAAGACATGAAAAAAACGTTTCATAAAAGAGAACATGCAGACAGAAAATAAGTGCATGAAACAATATGCAACGTCACTAGCTGTTAGGGAAATGCAAAATGAAACCACAATACACCCATCAAAACGACTAGAATTAAACATAGAGGTGACCGCAAATACTGTTAGGACGTGGAGAGAGTGAATCGCTCATGCATCGTCGGTGGGAATATAAAATGGTACAGCCGCTCTGGAAAACAACTGCGCAGTTTCTTCCAAAACTAAACATGCATGTGCCGTACAACCCAGTCGTTGTACTCTTGGGCATTTATCACAGAAGAGTAAAGGCACAGACACAAAAACCTACACCTGGGTGTTCCTGGTGTCTTCATTAGTAACAGAAAAACACTTGGAAACTACCCAGACTTCTTTCGGTGGAGAAATGGCTAAACGAATTGTGATATCTACATACCATGGAATACAAGGCAATAAAAAGAAGCAAACTAGTGACGCATGCACCTTGGATGTATCCGAGGAAACGGGCACTGGTGGCTCATGCCTATAAGCACTTTGGGAGACAGAGGCCAGAGGATTGCTTGAGCCCAGGAGTTTGAGACCAGCCTCAGCAACATGGTGAAACCCCGTCTTTAGTATAAAACATGTAATTCATTTTTAAAAATGAAGAGAAGGGGCCAAGGCAGGCGAATCATGAGGTCAGGCGTTTGAGACCAGCTTGGCCAACACAGTGAAACTCCATCTCTACTAAAAATACAAAAATTAGCCAGACATGGTGGCACACGCCTGTAATCTCAGCTACTGGGGAGGCTGAGGCAGAAGAATCGCTTGAACCCGGGTGGCAGAGATTGCAGTGAGCCGAGATTGTGCCACTGCACTCCAGCCTGAGCAACAGAGTGAGACCTTATCTCAAAAACAACAAAGTAATTCAATATTCTCCAACAGTTGTGCCTATACCAGGAGGCTAGGATCTTTTTCCTCTAGAGTTCAAACGTTGCTACTGTCAGGACTCTTTCCTGGTCCAGCCTCCTCACATCATAAGCAGGTATCAAGACCCAGCACACCTCCTCCACTGACCCAACAAAATCCCTGTGGAGGAAACATATCCACCATGGCCAGGAACGGAGTTTTCAGTTGTTTTTTAGCATCGATTTTGAAGAGACCATCCTTTTTCCGTTGAATTGCACTGGCACCTTCATTAAAATCAATCGACATGTCAGTGTTTCATTGATCTATAAGTCCATCCTTATGCCAGTGTCACACTAGTTCTATTTCAATAGGTTTATAATTAGTTTGCTTTTTCCTCTGAATCAGGCACTGTTAGTTTTCTAACATTGTTCTTCTTTTTCAAACAATTTTTTAGATATTCTGAGTCTTTTGCATTACCATAGAAATTTCAGAATCAGATTATCACCTTGTACAGGACGAGTCTGCTGAGGTTTTGATAGGGATTGTGTTGAATATGTAGGTCAGTTTGGGAAGAAACTGACCTACATATTGTTTGACATCTTACCAATATTGATTCTTGGCAATTTTTGAACATGGTATACCTCTTTATTTAGCTCTTCTTTACTTTCTCTCAATAATGTTTTGTAGTTTTCGTTGTATAGGTCTTACACTTAAAAAATTATTCTTATTTTTGATGTTCCTGGGAATGCTATGATTTTCTTATTTTGATATTATTGTATTACGTGTGGAACCCTGTGTTGGGGCATATCCTCCTGCAACTACCAAATGTGACTGTAGTGAGGAGAGTCCTGCCTGCTTATTCTCAGTAGTCTGTGTGGTCGTGCAGAAGAACCACCATACCCTGACTAATTGAGATGCAGACTGCTTAAGTGTGAGAAAAAGTAGAATTCCAAAAGGAAGTGCTATGACATATTTTTTTTCATGTGTCACCATGACTTGTGTTCAGCTACAAACACTGGGAGGATGAATCTAGGAGTCCAGATTGTTGTTATAATGAAGACATTAAAAACCCAGAGGTGACAAATCACATGATGTAGTATTAGCATTCATACACAGTCATACATATATGCATGTATACATACACATATACATGTATACATATTCATACATATATACACATGTATATATGTATGAATGTGTATGAATCTCTGCCAGATGCATTGTCTCCAGGTAAATATGAGTGGGCCACCCTAATCTAAGTTGTGAGGTCCACAGTTTTGATTTGTGGCCCCAAAGCTCCCTTTTTCCTCCAGGGGGGTGAAAAGTCCCCTCTACTTTGTCTTGTATTCCTCTCTCTAAGAGAAAAATCTGCAGCATTTAATGTACTTTAACTTTGTGGCTTATGTAACTATTACATTTGGTATAAATGAATTTAACTAGGGTTTTATATTTTTCAGTTTTTGTCTTATTATATCACACCTTTTGAAGGAATTTCAGGTACCTGGTGCTGGCGGTTGAAGAGGTTAGGAAGCCCACATCACTCTAATAGTACACACAGGGTGAATCCTTGAGATGTGTTTGTGTTGTCAGAGGGGCTGCATCCCGAGGGCCATTCCCTGCACTTCCCTTGTGAAGAGAGCCATGGCAGAGACTTGCCCAGCTCAGGTCTCAAACGTTGCTGGTGGGAGGGTAGGAGACTCTTCCTAGCCTCCATCTCCTTGTTAGACTGGTACTGGCTTGCTGTGGCAAGGCGTGAATAGGACTCCCAGCCTTCAGGTTTCCTTTTGCCCCTGCTCCCATCTTTCCTGCCTGGGCTTAGGTTTTAGGTTTTCTTTCCTTGTTTAGCTTCACAGCTGTGTATTTTATATTTACTGGCACCTTTGGGAATATTCTTATGAGGACTTAAGGATATGTTTATATAGGATGAGTTTTTCTAAAGTACTGCTTTTTCATAAATCCTGATGTCCAAGTGCCTTTTATTTTGCATCTGCCTCTGGCAGATGTCATTTTTTTTTATAATGGAGTGAGCCATTTGGAGGAGGCAGTCCCCTGTCTTAGAAATGTTGCTCTCTGGGTAAACTGCTATGTGAGGTTGTTACTTTGTTCAGAAGTCTCTGTTGGTGCTCGTTCTGGGCATAGTCACTTGGGGCTTGAGATATTTCATGTAGTTACTTAAAGCAGATGAATTCACATCTGTGGGTCTATCAACCATAATATAGTAGAATGTTCTTCCTCAGATATTTCTCAAGTATTTTTGCCTTTAAAGTTTCTTTTGTAGATATGGATTATGGCTCTCAGGACTAGCTTTCATTTGCAACTATTTTCTATAATTATATTTGCATTTCTTTAATAAATATCTTTGTGAAAGAGGAAATGTAATAAAGATATTTCAGGGTTGAATGCTATTATTTATTTTTCTGATTTTGCTTTGCTTTCAGGAGAAACTGGCTCTTCGACAGCAGTTGAATGAAGCGAAGCAGCAACTCCTGCAGCAGGCAGAGTATTGTACAGAAATGGGAGCAGCAGCCTGTACCCTCTTGTGGGGCGTCTCCAGCAGTGAGGAAGTCGTCAAGGCCATTTTGGGAGGAGTAAGTATGGTCATTGGGCTCTCTAAATAGTGTTGATTAATGCTTGTGTAACTTAGAGCTTTAAGGCATTTAAAGACTAAGTCCATCTTTCTTTTTTTTTTTTTTTGAGATGAAGTCTTGCTCTGTTGCCCAGGCTGGAGTGCAGCGGTGTGATCTTGGCTCACTGCATCCTCCACCTCCTGGGTTCAAGTGATTCTCCTGCCTCAGCCTCCTGAGTAGCTGGGATTACAGGTGTGTGCTACCATGCCTGGTTAATTTTTGTATTTTTTAGGAGAGATGGGGTTTCACCATGTTGGTCAGGCTGGTCTTGAACTCCTGACCTAGTGATCTGCCTGCCTTGGCCTCCCAAAGTGCTGGGATTACAGGCGTGACTAAGTCCATATCTTCCTTTCAATTTTCTTTTGTTCATTCATCAGCTAGTTTATTGAATACCAATTTTATATGGTTCATTGTAACCTACTGCAGAGTGAATGAAATCAGATCCTTTCTCTCCAGGAGCCCTTGTGGTATATGTGGATATGTTACCACTTCAGTATTAATATTTTACATGTGTGTGAGTTTAACAAGATCAAAAGTGCTTTTATATATTATCTCATGGTTAATGTAGTATTTAATTTATTGAATATTATATGTTATTTAACAGATAGACATGTGTGTAGATGTAGACGTGTGTTTATACATACACATACACATATAGATGCAGTTGGTCCTTGAACAATGTGGAGGTTAGGGGCGCTGACCCCCTGCACAGTTGAAAAGCCACATAGAACTTTTGACTCTTTCTACTGTTGACTGGAAGCTTTACTGATAACTTAAATAGTTGGTTAACACATTTTTTATATGTTAGATCATCATAAAGGTCTTCATTCTCATCATCTTCAAGTTGAGTAGGCTGAAGAGCAGGAGGAAGAGGAGTGGTTGGCCGTGCTGTCTGAGGGGTGGTAAAGGTAGGGGAGGAGGAGGGGGATGCTGGAGAGGCAGACACACTTGGTGTAACTTTTACTGAAGAATATTCTTGTGTAAGTGTACTTGTGCAGTTCACACCCTTGTTGTTCAAGGTTCAACCGTGTGTGTGTGTATGTGTGTGCACGTGTGCACATATGCATGTGGGTGTTTATCAGGGAACTTCACAGAAAAGGATAAATTTGAAATTGGCCTTGATGAACAGGTAGAAATGGCAGAAAATAGATGGGTTTGTTTTAGGACAGTGAGTAGGTCAGCAGTGGAGAGTTAATGTAAGAAAGTAGTGGGGAGATAAAGCTTAAAGGTAGGTTGGGATGTGATTTTGGGACCTTGAATACCAGGTTGATAATTTCTCCTCTAGGTGGTAGGACTAGATTTTCTCTAAGGGTTTTCCAGTAAAAGAGTGATAGTGTAAGAGCAGAATTCTAGGAAGATTGACCTGACAGTGAGTGAGGATGAACCGAGGTGGGGTTGTGGCACCTCGGGTCTAGACAGGATGACTGATGAGGTGGTCATTCCAGCTGGTCTGACTGGAGTGAGCTCGGCCCTCTGCAGGGAGATGGGAAAGAAGGAATGTGTGTGAGAGCCAGGGCAGTGGAGGCAGATGTGACGGCAAGGGGGAGTGAGCACCTGGAGGGGACAAGAGGGGCAAAAAAGACTGGTGTTTGACTCTGGGAGGATGGTGTGATCATGACGGGAAACGAAAGTGAAAAGGGGGTGTGTGTCAGGAAACCAGTGGTAAATTACTTACGGGTAATAGAAATAACAGTTGTGTTTGACTTTAGGTAGAAAGACTAAATGTGTTTTAAAAAGTTGGTTGAGCTTTATTAGGTTTAATTTACATACTATAAAATTGTAAATGTACAATTTAGTGTTTTTTAGCAGATTTCTAGAGTTGCATTAACCATCACCACAACCCAGTTTTAGATTATTTTTTATCATCCTTGAAGTTTTCTTGTATCATTTGTAAATGCAAATTTTTCCATTTTTTTAAACTGTGTTAAAATGTGCATTTGTTTTAAAATTCTTTTTCAGCACCCTAGCACCCCAAAGGAAGTAACTGAAGTGTTCAAACTTGGAAATGCTTTTTGCCAAGTAATGAAGATTTAACCTACCAGAGGAGCCAGTCTTCATCTCTTTTACGTGTTTTCGTTAAGATTTTTTTTTTTAAAAAGTCATGCTAAAGGTTTGAACACCTCTGGTTTAATGCCCAGAGCAAATAGACAGCATGTTTTTCTAGTATATTTTGCTTACATTTTTCAGCGAATTCTTCTCATTTACCTTCATCATTGTGTACATTTGTCCTATTTCATAATGTGCATATGAAGAGTCCACCAATCTTCAAGGTAGTTTTTCCTGCTGCTGCATGACTCAAGCTGCTTTCTCTGCTCTTAATGGGAAGTTTTAATGAGGAAATAGATTTTACGATATTCTGTGATTAGAACTAGAATCTTCTATATCCTGCACTTTAAAATGTTTTACAGACACACTAGTGTCTGTAAAAAGATATGACACTATGATTTCCACACTTTCAGGATAAAGCTTTGAAGTTTTTCAGCATCACTGGTCAAACAATGGAGAGTTTTGTGAAGTCACTGGATGGTGATGTCAAGGAACTTGATTCAGATGAAAATCAGTTTGTTTTTGCTCTGGCTGGAATTGTAACAAGTAAGTGCAAGCATACCTTGGAGATACTGCATGTTTGGTTCCAGACTACTGCAATAAAGCAAATATCGCAACAGCAAATGAGTCACGTGAAGCTCTTGGTTTCCCAGTGCATATGCAAATTATGTTTACACTATACTGTAGTCTGTTATATGTACAATAGCATTATGTCGAAAAAACAATGTACAAACTTTAATTAGAAAATACTTCATTGCTAAAAATCCTAATGATCATCTGAGCCTTCACCAAGTTACAATTTTTTGCTGGTAGAGGGTCTTGTCTTGATATTGATGGCCACTTACTGATCAGGGTGGTAGTTACTGAAGGTCTGGGTGGTTGTGGCAATTTCTTAAAATGAGGCAACCATGAAGTTTGCCACTCCTTTCATGTAAGATTTCTCTGTAGCATGTGATGTTGTTTGATAACATTTTTTCCATAGTAGAACATCTCTCAGAATTGGAGTCAGGCCTCTCAAACCCTGCTGCTGCTTTGTCAACTGTTTATGTAATATTCTGAATCCTTTGTTCTTATTTCAACAACATCTTAGCATCTTCACCAATAATAGATTCCATCTCAGGAAACCACTTTCTTTGCTCTTCCATAAGAAGCAACTCATCTGTTGTTTCTACCATGTTTGTAGTTACTTACTCTACTGAAGTCATGAACTCTTCAAGGTCATCCGTGAGGATTGAAATCAACTTCTTCCAAACTCCTGTTAATGTTGTTTTTTTGACCTCCTCTCTTGCATCATGAATATTCTTAATGGCATCCAGAATGGTGAACCCTTTTTAGAAGGTTTTCAGTTTACTTTACCCAGATCTATCAGAGGAATCACTGTCTGTAGCAGCTGTAGCCTTATGAAATGTAGTTCTTAAAAAAAATAGGACTCAAAAGTTGAAATTTCTTGTTGATGTATGAGCTGAAGAATAGATCTTGTATTAGCAGGCATGGAGTCAACGTTACTCTCCTTGTACATCTCCATCATGGCTCTGGATTGACCAGGTGCATTGTCAATGAACAGTAGTATTTTCAAAGAAATCTTTTATTCTGAGCAGTAGGTCTCAACAGTGGGCTTAAAAATATCAGTAAACCATGCCGTAAACAGATGTGCTGTTATCTAGGCTTTGTTTTTCTATTTCTAGAGCACAGGCAACAGTATATTTAGCATAATTCTTAAGGGCTCTAGGATTTTCAGAATGGGAGACGAGCATTGGCTTCAATTAAAGTCACCAGCACCATTAGCCCCTAACAAGAGAGTCAGCCTGTCTTTTGATGCTTCAAAGCCAGGCCTTTAATTTTCTCTAGCAGTGAAAGTCCTAGATGGCGTTTTCTTCCAATAGAAAGCTGTTTTGTCTACGTTGCAAATCTCTTGTTTAGTGTAACCACCTCCAGCAATGATCTTAGCTAGATCTTCTGGATAATTTGCTGCAGCTTCTCCATCAGCACTTGCTGCTGTATTTGGTGCTTTTATACTATAGAGACAAGTTCTTTCCTTAAACCTCATGAAGCAACCTGTATGAGCTTCCAGCTTTTCTTCTGCAGCTTCCTCAACCCTGTCAGCCTTCATAGAATTGAAGAGCAATTTTTCTGGCTGATTTTTGATCTATCTAGAATTCTTGGGCTTTCTCCATATCAGCAATAAGGCTGTTTTACTGTCTTACCATTCATGTGTTCACTGGAGTAGCACTTCTAGTTTCTATCAAGAACTTTGTGTTTGCAGTCATAACTTGGCTGTTTGGTGCAAGAGGTTTAACTTGCAGCAGGCCTCAGCTTTGGTCATGCCTTCCTCACTAAGCTTAATCATTTCTAGCTTTTGATTTCAGACTTGCAACTCTTCCTTTTGCTTGAACATTTAGAGATCGTCATAGGGTTATTAATTGGCCTAATTTCAATATTGTTGTGTCTTAGGGAATAGCCAGGCCCTAGGAGAGGGAGAGAGATGGGAATGGTCAGTCATTGGAACAGTCAGAAGATAAGTAACATGCACTAATCAAATTTGCTGTCTTATATGGGTGTGGTTCATGGTGCCCCAAAACAATTACAGTGGTCACATCAAAAATCACTGATCACAGATGACCATAATAGATGTAATAATAATGAAAAAATTGGAAGTACTGCAAGAATTACCAAAATGTGACACAGAGACGTGAGGTAAGCACATACTGTTGGAAACATGGCGCCAACAAACTTGCTCAATGCAGGGTTGCCACATTCCTTTAATTTGTAAAAAAAAAACAAACAGTGTCTGCAAAGCACGTTAAATCGAAAGTGATAAAATGAAGTGTGCCTATGGTTCTTTTCAACTGTAGTGACTGTTGTAGAGACCGGTGTTACAGTCAGGGTTCAATGCGTGTAAACATCTCTCTGGAATGTTTTCAGATAGTAATGCTGGGCTGCACCCTGGAGAATCTGATTCCATAGATCTGGGATAGGTACCAGGTGTGTTTATTTTCGAAAATCACCCCAGGTGATTCTGATAAGTATCAGTTATTGAGAATGAATGATATAAAGGAAACAGATGAGTTTTCATGTTCTGTGTAGTTACGTATCTTGACAGGAAAAAAGGACAACTAAGTTTAGCTGCTTTTATGGAGAATCATAATTTTACTGTCTAGCTAGCTACACTAAAAGCCTTAAGCTAAGGTTAAACTGAGCTCTTTGCTATTGTTTTAGTATAATTATATAATTCCAAAAACCTACATTGTCTCTTCAGTAAAATTCTCCTAAAAGGTAATAAAGTAAAGCTTTCCCTGGGAGTTATGATAAAATTCCATATCAAAACTGTCATAAGGGATAAAGTCCAGGGACTAAATAATTTCTTAGTATAGAGGCCAGGCATGGTGGCGCATGCCTGTAATCCCAGCATTTTGGGAGGCTTAAGGTAGGTAGGTGGATGACTTGAAGTCAGGAGTTCGAGACCAGCCTGGCCAACATGGGGAAACCCTGTCTCTACTAAAAATACAAAAAAAATTAGCCAGGTGTGGTGATGTGCACCTGTAATCCCAGCTACTCTGGAGTCTGAGGCAGGAGAATTGCTTGAACCTGGGAGGCAGAGGTTGCAGTGAGCCAAGATGGCACCATTTCACTCCAGCCTGGGTGACAGAGCAAGACTCCGTCCCCCACCCCCCAAAAATTACTTAATATAGAAAGAGGTGGAATGTGGCTGGACGCAGTGGCTCATGCCTATAATCCCAGCACTTTGGGAGGCCGAGGCTGTGGATTGCCTGAGGTCAGGAGTTCAAGACCAGCCTGGCCAACATAGTGAAACCCCGTCTCTACTAAAAATACAAAAAAGTAGCTGAGTGTGGTGGTGGGCACCTGTAATCCTAGCTACCTGGGAGGTTGCAGTGAGCCAAGATTGTGCCATTGCACTCCAACCTGGGCAACAAGAGTGAAACTCTGTCTTAAAAAAAAAAAGAAAAAGAGGTGCAATGTACTAGTGAGTATTGAGGCTCTTTGTTCTGAAGTCAGTGAAATGGTTCAATACATTGCTGTGACTTAGGCTTGAACAATGAGATTCAGAAAGTATGACTAAGTATAGAGTTTATTTGTGCACAGAGCTTGACAATGGCCACTCAGAAATACCACCTCCAAACCAACGGGGTCAGTGTTCCAAAGTGAAGAATTATATAGGCAGAGACAGAGAAGTTCCAGCAGGATTGCAACAATTTCCATACAAGACCAGTGTGGATCCCACAGTGATTTGCCTGTTTACAGATTGCTACATTCCCAGGAAGGTTATCTGAGAAAGTCTTATCTCCAGCACAGTTTGGTCTTAATTATTTACAGGAAAGAAAGGTAGAATTTGCAGCCACAGAGCCACATTCCTCTTAATGCTTGGGATAATTTAAAGGAATCCCAACAGCTTTAAGTTTTAATTATTTAATTTCAGACTGTTAACTTTTTTTTTTTACATGATCTTTAATCTCTTCTGTATTATTATTATCCCATGCTGCTCTTAGGCAAATTCTGTGCTATTAAAGAGAGAGAAAATTTTATTTTCCTCATGGCATTATTCTTCTTTTATTGAAATCCTAATGGGGCCGGTCCTGTGTAGACATTTTTTTCTTAATCCCTTAAAACTTGGTGATACTTCTTGTAGGTGGATGCTGAGATTGTGGTGTTTTCTGGCTATTCCTTACTCGGCCCAGTGGTTTGTCCAGTGTGGGGCAGAATTCTGCACGCTCATCATGGCACCTACAGTTGTAGCAGGCTTGCATTGCTCTCCCTTTTAAAACATTGTTTGAAGGTTGTCTTTTAACAGAAGGCATTTGCAAATTTGATGATTTGCATTTTCATCTCCTTGCAAGTGACCCCAGAGGCATATGATCCATGCGATTTGTCATTTTGCTGGTTGTGAATTTGAGCTGCCTGAATGGCTGACTGGCAGGCTGGTGAGGCAGTGGGCTAGTGAGTGAAGCTACCCTGTTGCCCAGCATTCAAGCTCAGCATGGCTTTGTTTTCCTGTGCTGGTGGTGGTTTACATAGGAACTCTTATGAAGAGTTGAATAGTGGGCACTTATATTTGCACATTAATGAATTCGACTGGGAAGAATGTTTTATTAAAGTGCTGATTTGCAGAGGCATTGGGGGCTTATGTGTCTCAAATACCAAGACTATTCTGTGGTATAGGTAACAGAGACCATGGGTTAGCTGTCAAATGGATCCTTTTCCTTCTAAAACAAATGTTCTTTTAAAAATTTTATATACAGTGAATTCATTCTTCGGTTGTTTTTTTTTTTTTTAATCTTTTTGCAGTTCTATAGGTTTTGACAAAGGCATACAGCTGTTTACCCACCACAGTTAGGTTGTGGAGCTCCTGTTCCTTCCTCCAGATCTCCTTCACTCCATCCTTCTGTAATCCAGTTCTCCACTCATCACCAGCCCAGGGCATCTGCTGATTTTGTGATTTGTTAAATATTTTAGCAGGATTTTTTTCTTTCTTTTTTTCTTTTTGCTGCCTTATATGGTGTCCAGCATATGCCCCAGATGAGCAAGTTCTTGCTTCATGTATCTGCTTGCAGGCTGCTGCCTTTTCTCATTTTTCAGATTGGTTGGCTGATGTCCAGCCTTAGCTCTCTAATGTGTTCAAGAAAAGCTGTGATTTTGGTGAATTATCTCTCCCTCTGCCCCCAAAAATAATGGGTAGCTGTTATCAGTTTTCTGTACCCTAAGCTAAAGCTGGGAACCAGGAATTTATTTAAACATTGAAATGGTTAAATTTCTATCTTTAAAGATAGGTTAGTGTAGTGCCGAGGAGTTTGGGCCCAGCAAATCTACTTTCCAGGATGTCAGTTCTTTGGACATCTGCAAGGTTGGAATAGTAGCATCTGCTCTAATTACTTTACATTTTGTGAACTTTGATAAATGATAGCACATTGATAAGAAATGTGATTGTTTCCAATAACTTGGATAAGAGGGCAAATGAAAAGCATAAAAGAGTTGTAAATCTTCACATTCCTGTGAAGATTGACTTGCTTAACTTGTCAGCGAAAACTTTTCTAAATGCTTTTTCTGCTTTTCAGTGATTTGAAAATTATGATTGTACTCCTTGTCTCTGGTTTATGCATTCAAATAATCTTAGATAATGATTGCAGCATCAGAATTACTTTTCAATTATTGATAATTTGGGGGCAGGACCGGATGCAGCTTAGTCTTCCAGGGACCTTCCTAGTTGCACAAAGTTACCAGCAGAGCACCTTTGTGTCAGTGACCATGGCTGCTCTTGGCCTGCCGATCCCTCCTTCTCCACACACTGACACCAACACATGGAGGCAGCGTGGTGTGCAGAAAAGACCAGGTGGGGCTTGAGGCCCTGTGTCCGTTGCTGCTTCTGCCACTGACTAACCCTGTATTCTTGCATATATGACCTTCGGTTTTGTCTTCTGAGAAGAGTCTGATACTAGATAACCCTTATGGTATCCTAGTCTTAGAATGGTGTGACTCTGCATGTGGAAGAATAAGGTGCCAGTTTTGAACTTTGGCTTATTGGTCTTCTGGTGTCAGAGAGTCTAAGTCAGCAGTGAAGGGTCAACAAACAGGCATTTGGGTTGTTTTGGCAGTTATGGATAATGCTGATATGAGCATTCATATAGAAGTTTATGTGTGATGTATGTCTCAGTTCGTCTGGGTATCTACCACAGTGTGGAATAGCAGGGTGTGGTAACTCTGTTTAGCTTTTTGAGGAATTGCCAGACAGGTTTCTGCAGTGACTGTACCATTTTATGAGCTAGTAGCTGCCTTTTCCCATGTCTTCAGAACAGCCCATCTTTTTCTAGCTGTGTGGGAGTCCTTGTTTTTGTTGGGCGGTTCTTTGAGCACCCATTTGTTTCTCATGCACCTTGAACTCTAGAAGAGATCGTTAGGGCCGTCCCGGTTCCCCCATTGTGGTTGAACCTCCTGAAAGGTGAGGTCGATTTGGAGAGAGTTGATTTACAATTTGAGCACAGATCAACATGATTTTTTTCTGAATCATCTGTCAGGATAATAGCGGAACAGAAACTTTTAAGACTCTAGGCAACAGGTAGCAAACAAATATAATTTGAGGCACTATAAGAAGGAAGCCTGCTCTGGATCCTGGACCCAGGCGACTTCATCACCAGCTATAATTCGAGGCCCTATAAGAAGGAAGCCTGCTCTGGAACATGGACCCAGGCGACTTCGTCACCAGCCTGGCATTGACTCTGTACTTTTAAGATAAGACCCTCTTGGTCAGCCGCTGTAATCCCAGCATGCTGGGAGACTGAGGTGGGCGGATCATGAGGTCAGGAGTTCAAGACCAGGCTGACTAACATAGTGAAACCCCATCTCTACTAAAAACACAAAAATTAACTGAGTGTGTCACATGCCTGTAATCCCAGCTACTCAGGAGGCTAAGTCAGGAGAATTGCTTGAACCCAGGAGGTGGAGGTTGCAGTGAGCTGAGATTGCACCACTGTACTCCAGCCTGGGCAACAAGAGAGAGACTCTGTCTCAAAAAAAAAAAAAAAATCCTCTTAACAAACAGCATGAAGTCAGGCTTTGATATGGGAGTGTTGTCTACAAGATCTCTTCTGGGTATGGACACTTGTTGGACTATGGGGCTAACCTTGAGGCTCTCTGGCATCAGGCAAGTGTAATAAAGGGCTGGGGTGGGAGTATTACGTTGATGTACTATCATATGAGAAGGAAAAAGTAATGCTACTTCATAATCAGTTGACCAGAAGAAAAGTGTGGGGTATATTCAGTTAGCAACAGGGATTATATGGTTTGTGGTGCCATTAGGTTTCAAGGTGATCTAGTGCAAGGCCTGAAGACTTTATTGAGTGTAGCTGAGCTGCAGTGGCTCTGAGACAAGGCAGCTGTAAGTCCTGGCCCCTGGATCGGGGACAGGCTGACTGGCAGTGGTTTTTCAGGTGTGCCCTGGAGCAGCATGGCTCACCCTTGACATCATAATCCTGTGCATTGTAGGATGTTTAGCAGCATCCCTGGTCTCTATCCATTAGAGGCAACCCCCAAGTGTGGTAGCCAAAAATGTCTTCAAAAACTGCTGGGGACAGAATCATCTTTCTTCCTCTTCTCATGCCATTTTATGAAGTAAAATGGACCCCAGAGCATGGCCAAATCTTTTTCTGTATAGATGGAAAGATTTATGATAGTCTGGGATATTAGAGGCTGTCAATGAGAGGATTATGAAAGCACTGAAGACTTTTAGGTTTCTGTGTTCCATGGACGTGGTTCTTACATTTTCAATTTAGTCCAATCATATAGCCATCCTCCTAATTCAGAAATATTGGGTATCTATTATCTACAATATCCAGTTAATCATAGAAATTTTCTTAATTGTCTTTCAGTGATTGGTCTTCGTTAATTTGTAGTCTTTCCTTAGATAAGGTCCTTCCTTCAGTTGACAGAGTATGGATTAGATACAGGTCATTGTTTTGCGGACTTGGACTTTTTCCTTAAAAACATGCTGCTTCTTAGGTAGCTTCAGTGAGAAGATAAGCACAGTCAGCTTTACAGGTTTCCAGATTAATAGAATGTAAGAAGAGATCATGTATGTTTTAGATGAGCATGACCCCACGGGGCTCCAGGTGTCCTTTGCATGGAGATAACTGGATTTAATACTTGAGAGAAGTAGGCTGGGCACGGTGACTCACACCTGTAATCCCAGCACTTTAGGAGGCTGAGGCGGGTGGATCACCTGAGGTCAGAAGTTTGAAACCAGCCTGACCAACATGGTGATGAAACCCCATCTCTACTAAAAGTACAAAAATTAGCCGGGCATGGTGACACGTGTCTGTAATCCCAGCTACTCAGGAGGCTGAGGCAGAAGACTCACTTGAACCCGGGAGGCGGAGGTTGCAGTGAGCTGAGATTGTGCCACTGCACTCCTGCCTGGGAAACAGAGTGAGACTCCATCTCAGAAAAGAAAAAAAAAAGACTTGAGAGAAGTGAAATAGAATTCCAATGAGTGATATAACTTTCTGGGTAATTGTTGATTTTTCTAGGTGAAGGCAAGTAAGTTTGCCATGTTTTTTTTTTTTTTTTGAGACAGAGTCTCACTATGTCACCCAGGCTGGCACACCCCATCACACCCAGCTAATTTTTGTACTTTTTTTTGAAATTTTTATTTTATTTTATTTTTATTATATTTTAAGTTCTGGGATACATGTGCAGAATGTGAAAGTTTGTTGCATAGGTATACATGTGCCATGGTGGTTTGCTGCACTCATCAACTCATCAACCCATCATCTACATTAGGTATTTCTCCTAGTGCTATCCCTCCCCTAGTCCCCAACTCCCCAGGCCCTGGTGTGTGATATTCCCCTCCCTGTGTCCATGTGTTCTGATTGTTCGGTTCCCACTTATGAGTGAGAACATGCGGTGTTTTGTTTTCTGTTCCTGTGTTAGTTTGCTGAGAATGATGGTTTCCAGCTTCATCTATGTCCCTGCAAAGGACATGAACTCATTCTTTTTTATGGCTGCATAGTACTCCATGGTGTATATGTGCCACATTTTCTTTATTCATTCTGTCATTGATGGGCATTTGGGTTGCTTCCAAGTCTTTGCTATTGTGAACAGTGCTGCAGTAAACATATATGTGCATGTATCTTTATAGTAGATTGATTTATAATCCTTTGGATATATACCTACAGTAATGGGATTGCTGGGTCAAATGGTATTTCTGGTTCTGGATCTTTGAGGAATTGCCACACTGTCTTCCACAATGGTTGAACTAATTTACTTTCCCACCAACAGTGTAAAAGTGTCTGTGTTTCTCCACAGCCTCTCTAGCATCTGTTGTTTCCTGACTTTTTAGTGATCCCCATTCTAACTGGAGTGAGATGCTATCTCATTGTGGTTTTGATTTGCATTTCCCTAATGACCAGTGATGATTAGCTTTTTTTTTTCATATGTTTGTTGGCCGCATAAATGTCTTCTTTTGAGAAGTGTCTGTTCCTATCCTTTGCCCACTTTTTGATGGGGTTGTTGGTTTTTTTTCTTGCAAATTTGTTTAAGTTTTTTGTAGATTCTGGACATTAGCCGTTTGTCAGATGGATAGATTCCAAAAATTTTCTCCCATTTTGTAGGTTGCCTGTTCACTCTGATGGTAGTTTCTTTTGCTGTGCATTAGCTCTCTAGTTTAATTAGATCCCATTTGTCAATTTTGACTTTTGTTGCCATTGCTTTTGGTGTTTTAGTCAGGAAGTCTTTGCCCATGCCTATGTCCTGAATGGTATTGCCTAGGTTTCCTTCTAGGGTTTTTATGGTTTTACGTGTTACATTTAAGTCTTTAATCCATCTTGAGTTAATTTTTGTATAAGGTGTAAGGAAGGGGTCCAGTTTCAGTTTTCTGCATATGGCTAGCCAGTTTTCCCAACACCATTTATTAAATAGGGAATTCTTTCCCCATTGCTTGTTTTTGTCAGGTTTGTCAAAGATCAGATGGTTGTAGATGTGTGGTGTTACTTCTGAGGCTTCTGTTCTGTTCCATTTGTCTATATATCTGTTTTGGTACCAGCACCATGCTGTTTTGGTTACTGTAGCCTTGTAGTATAGTTTGAAGTCAGGTAGTGTGATGCCTCCAGCTTTGTTCTTTTTGCTTAGGATTGTCTTAGGTATATGGGCTCTTTTTTGATTCTATATGAATTTTTTTTTTTCTGAGATGGAATTTCACTCTTATTGCCCAGGCTGGAGTGCAGTGGTGTGATCTTAGCTCACTGCAACCTCTGCCTCCTGGGTTTAAGCAATTCTCCTGCCTTGGCCTCCTGAGTAGCTGGGATTACAGGCATGCACCACCATTTTTAGTAGAGGCAGGGTTTCACCATGTTGTCCAGGCTGATCTTGAACTTTTGACCTCAGGCGATCCACCTGCCTCAGCCTCCCAAAGTGCTGGGATTACAGGTGTGAGCCGCTGTGCCTGGCCCCATATGAAATTTAAAATATTTTTTTCTAATTCTGTGAAGGAAGTCAATGGTAGCTTGATGAGGATAGCATTGAATCTATAAATTACTTTGGGCAGCATAGCCATTTTCACGATACGGATTATTCCTATCCATGAGCATGGAATGTTTTTCCATTTGTTTGTGTCCTCTCTTATTTTCTTGAGCAGTGGTTTATAGTTCTCTTTGAGGAGGTCCTTCACATACATCCCTTGTAAGTTGTGTTCCTAGTTATTTTACTCTCTTTGTAGCAGTTGTGAGTGGGAGTTCACTCATGATTTGGCTCTCTATTATTGGTGTATAGGAATGCTTGCGATTTTTGCACATTGATTTTGTATCCTGAGACTTTGCTGAAGTTGCTTATCAGCTTAAAGAGATTTTAGGCTGAGATGATAGGGTTTTCTAAATATATAATCATGTCATCTGCAAACAGAGACAATTTGACTTCCTCTTTACCTATTTGAATACCCTTTATATCTTTCTCTTGCCTGATTGCCCTGGTCAGAACTTCCAATACTGTGTTGAATAGGAGTGATGAGAGAGGGCATCCTTGTCTTGTGCCAGTTTTCAAAGGGAATGCTTCCAGTTTTTGCTCATTCAGTATGATATTGGCTGTGGGTTTGTCATAAATAGCTCTTATTATTTTGAGATACATTCCATCAATACCTAGTTTATTGAGAGTTTTTAGCATGAAGTGGTGTTGAATTTTACCGAAGGCCTTTTCTGCATTTATTGAGATAATCATATGGTTTTTGTCATTGGTTCTGTTTATGTGATGGATTACATTTATTGATTTGTGTATGTTGAAACAGGCTTGCATCCCAGGGATGAAGCCAACTTGATCTTGGTGGATAAGCTTTTTGATGTGCTGCTGGATTCAGTTTGCAGTATTTTATTGAGGATTTTCACATTGATGTTTATCAGGGATATTGGACTAAAATTTTCTTTTTTTGTTGTGTCTCTGCCAGGTTTTGGTATCAGGATGATGCTGACCACATAAAATGAGTTAAGGAGAAGTCCCTCTTTTTCTGTTCTTTGGAATAGTTTCAGAAGGAATGGTACCAGCTTCTCTTTGTACCTCTGGCAGAATTCAGCTGTGACTCCATCTGGTCCTGGGCTTTTTTTGGTTGGTAGGCTATTAATTACTGACTCAATTTCAGAACTTGTTATTGGTCTATTCAGGGATTTGACTTCTTCCTGGTTTAGTCTTGGGAGGGTGTATGTGTCCAGGAATTTATCCATTTCTTCTAGATTTTCTAGTTTATTTGTGTAGAGGTGTTGATAGTGTTCTCTGATGGTAGTTTGTATTTCTGTGGGATCAGCGGTGATATCCCCTTTATCATTTTTGATTGTGTCTATTTGATTCTTTTCTCTTTTGTTTATTAGTCTGGCTAGTGGTCTATTTTGTTGATCTTTTCAAAAAATCAGCTCCTGGATTCATTGATTTTTTTGAAGGATTTTTCCTGACTCTATCTCCTTCAGTTCTGCTCTGATCTTAGTTATTTCTTGTCTTCTGCTAGCTTTTGAATTTGTTTGCTCTTGCTTCTCTAGTTCTCTTAGTTGTGATGTTAGGGTGTTGATTTTAGATTTTTCCTGCTTTCTCCTGTGGGCATTTAGTGCTATAAATTTCCCTCTAGACACTGCTTTAGTAGTGTCCCAGAGATTCTGGAACATTGTGTCTTTGTTCTCGTTGGTTTCAAATAACTTACTTATTTCTGCCTTAATTTTGTTATGTACCCAGTAGTCATTCAGGAGCAGTTATTCTTATTCAGTTTCCATGTAGTTGTGTGATTTTGAGTGAGTTTCTTTCTTTTTTTTTGAGATAGAGTTTCACTTTTGTTACCCAGGCTGGAGTGCAATGGCGCTATCCCGGCTCACCGCAACCTCCGCCTCCTGGGTTCAGGCAATTCTCCTGCCTCAGCCTCCTGAGTAGCTGGGACTACAGGCACGCGCCACCATGCCCAGCCAATTTTTTTATGTTTTTAGTAGAGACGGGGTTTCACCTTTTTGACCAGGATGGTCTCAAACTCCTGACCTCAGCTGATCACCCTCCTTGGCCTCCCAAAATACTGAGGTTACAGGCATGAGCCACTGTGCTTCATGTGTTTCTTTTTCTTTTATTTTTTCTTCTTGAGTTGGAGTCTTGCTCTGTCACCCGGGCTGGAGTGTAGCAGCGCAATCTCGGCTTACTGCAACTTCCGCCTCCTGGGTTCAAGCAGTTCTCTTGCCTCAGCTCCTGAGTAGCTGGGATTATAGGCATGTGCCACCATGCCTGGCTCATTTCTGAATTTTTAGTAGAGATGGGTTTTTACCATGTTGGTGAGGCTGGTCTTAAACTCCTGACCCTGTGATCTGCCCGCCCCAGCCTCCCAAAGTGTTGGGATTACAGGCGTGAGCCATCGTGCCTGGCCCATTTCTTAAATTATATAATTAGTATGTTAACCTTTAGAATTACCTATAAACACTTTTAATGAAAAATGAACCTAGAAAAACCATTTTAACAGAAAAATAAACTGACGAGTTTTTTACTTTTGGTGAATGTAACAAAGTCAATTCTGTAGCCTTGAATTGACTCACAAGCATTCTAGATAGATTAACAGTAAGCAAAGTACAAATTGCCATGTAAAACAAACAAATTCCAACAGACAAATACTGGAGCAGTCTGTGTAGGAATTTATTCACATTTATTTTACTTCGTAGTTCATGTTTTGGTGATATTTAATGAAACGCAGCATTGGCATTTGCAGCTACAATACTAGATATATGAGACAGACTTCATTTATCAGTAAATTTGTCGTGTTGGGTGTTGTTGCTTGCTATGATATAGTTTTTGTTTGTTTGTTTTTCTTCAGTATTAGTAATATTTCTATTGCTGTATAACAAACCTCCTTAATGACATTAATTTTGCTCATGAGTCTACAATTTGGTCAGGCTTGGCAGGGACAATTTGCTGCTGCTGCTCTCCGACATCTGGGTCCTTAGCTGGAATGACTCAAATTGTTGAGGGATGGAACAGCTGGGGACTAGTGAGGTGTCTTTCCCTCTCTTCTCCCCTCATAGAGTCTCAAGGCTTCTTCACTGTGCTATTTCTTTTCTTTTCTTTTTAGACAGAGCCTTGCTCTGTCTCCTAGGCTAGAGTGCAGTAGTGCAGTCTTGGCTTACTGCAGCCTCCACTCCCGGGTTCAAGCGATTCTCCTGCCTCAGCCTCCCAAATAGCTAGGATTATAGGTGTGAGCCACCACACCTGGCTGATTTTTGTATTTTTAGTAGAGACAGGGTTTTGCCATGTTGGCCAGGCTTGTCTCAAACTCCTGACCTCAAGTGATCCACCGCCTTGGCCTCCAAAATTGTTGGGATTACTGGTGTAAGCCACCATGCCTGGCCTCCACTGTGCTATTTCTGTGTGGTCTCTTCATCATGGCAGCCTTAGGGTAGCTGGACTTCTTTCACAGTGACTTAGGAATCCTAGAGCAAGTGGCAGGAGACCAAAGCGGAAGTCATAGGCTTCTTCCTGTCCATCCTTGGAAGGCTCGTGGTATCCGTTCTGCTGCATTCTACTTCTGACAAGTGAGTCACAGTGTAGGGGACTACTCAAGGGTCTGAACATGAGGCCAGGCTCACCTGGTACCTATCTCTGGAGTCAGGCTCCCAGAGACTATAGCTCTTTTTCTGCTGGGTTTCAGTATGTGGTCTGCAGTTATTTACATGAATAATGCTTTCCCCTGAAAAGCTACCTAAAAGCTATCTTTTGTGTTTATGATGTCAAATGCTTACTTGGTTCATTTTTCTCCTAAAATATTTCTTTAGTAAAACTAGAATGTGTCATATTCTGGAAAATGTACCTATCAGGTTAAAATTCATTAACCAAAGAAGGTAAGTTTGTATCAGTGAAAGGTTCTGTTCTCAATAAAGTTATGGCTATCATGAAAGTATGTACCCAAAGACACAGCACCAATGATGTGGCCAAATGCTGCAAAGACAAGTAGAAACGGAGAAAACTCTGTTAGGTTTAGAAGACTTTAATATTCCTCTTTTGGTCCATCTCAGACCAGGTGAACAAAAATAAATAGGAATGTCAAAGATCTGAGTTCATGAAGTTGGTCTAGGAGCGTAGATGAAATTTTATATTCTGCATAAGATTACATGTAGTCAAAGGCAGAACAAGTAAGTGATAAAACTCAGCTTCCATTTTTGATAATTCTTAGCAAACTAAGAACAGATGAAGACTTCTTTAAACTGATAAAGGGTATCTACCAGAAACACATCAGACATCACACTTAACTGTGAGTTTTTAGAAGCATTTCTATTAAAATCAGGAGAAAGACAAGGCTGCTGGCCTGTCTCTCTTCCACCTTGGTCTGACCATTTGGCTTAGAAATCTTAGTCACTTTGAATCGTGCTTTACTGCCAGATCTAACTAAAGTAAACTCTTAGAAACATGTACATAAACGTACTTGGATCACTGGATACTGACAGGTATTTGGAAATGTTGATGGAGCCAGTAGTGTCTGCAGCACTGCCCACTGGGAGCAGTGTAATTACTTGGTCTGGTCTTTACGCCGATTTGCAGGGCCTCAGGCATGAAGAAATGGGGTACTTGCTGATCCACAATGGGACATAAAATTGAGAAAATAAGTTTTCTTCAAAATCAGTTTTCATAGTCTTTTTTGACTGCATATAATTTCAGTTTTCAATTTTGTATCATGGCTAAAACTTATTAGCAAATATAGATCAAATATTCCTTATCTGAAATGCTTGGAACCAGAAGTGTTTTGGATTTTGGAATACTTGCATTATACCTGCTGTTTCAACACTCTGATTCAAAGATCTGAAATCTGTAATGCTCTGTGAGCATGACCTTTGTGCATCTTGTCAGTGCTCAAAAAATTTTAGATTTTGGAGCATTTTGGTTTTTGGGTTTTCAGATTATGGATGCTATTAAAAGTGAATTTACACATCCTCAGTCCCAGATAAGATAATCAGCCCTCCCTTATGTTTGGACCCTAACTGCCCACAGCTGTTTAATGCAGTACTCTGGAGCGTACGGACTGCAGACATGCTTAGATTCCAGGGCTCTGTTTCACTCTTTCGGCACTTGCTAATCACAGTGCACATAATTTACTATTTCAGTAGCTCTTGTGATTGTCAGTGATTCTTTCTGGGCTGTCATTTTTGTTATACTTTTTTTTTTTGAGACAGGGCCTTGCTCTGTTACCGAGGCTGGAGTGCAGTGACATGATCATGGCTCACTGTAACCTCTACCTCTTGGGCTCAAGCAATCCTTCTACCTTCACCTCCTGAATAGCTAGGACTACAGGTGCGCACCACCATGCCTGGCTAATTTTTAAATTCTTTGTAGAGATAGGGTCTTGCTGTGTTGCCCAGGCTGGTCTTGAACTTGTAGCCTCAAGCGATCCTCCCACCTCAGTCTCCCAAAATGTTGGGATTACAGTTGTGAGCCACGATGCCTAGCAATTTCATTTTTAAATACCTCATTGTCAGCTGTGTTTTTATTAGGTCTTTTAGCAGAAAAACAGTAATAAATACTCTGTTCTGCACAAAATTTTTTTTTTCTTTATTGATTAGCAAATATTCCAATCAATACATTGTGAAATGTAGTCTTTTGTAGACACATCTTGTACAAACAGCATTCTCCTTTTGTCTGCTAACTTTAATTTTTGTAGTGTTTTGTCATATAGAATTACTCGTTTTACATTCTGATTGGCCGATCTTTTCTTTTATAGGCCCTGGCTAATAATTATTGTAAGAAGACTATCCAATATAACATTTAAACAAAAGGTCACAAAGTGTTTTCAATGAGTGTCCTCATTAGGTAGGTGGCATTATGGGTCCTGAAAATGACCCGTAAGGCAGTTGACCTAGGTAGACTGTACAGTGATATCTAGTCTCAAGGAATGCCATAAAATGTTGAATTTTATAATTTTTAAAATTATACTTGAAGCTCTGGGGTACATGTGCAGATCGTGCAGGTTTGTTACGTAGGTATACACGTCTGCACAAAATTTGCTAGGTTTGAAGTCTTCATAATCTTGATGCTTTGTTTCATCTTTCTGTTGCAGACGTTGCTGCCATAGCATGTGGTCGTGAATTCTTGGTTAATTCAAGCCGAGTGCTCTTGGACACCATACTGCAGCTTCTGGGAGACTTGAAGCCAGGACAGTGTACCAAACTCAAAGTGTATGGTGGATGATGTTAAAAAGTTAATTCTATTTACAATTAATTAGAATGTGCTGATTGGGCCTTTCTTCAAGTAAACACAGTTAATTTTGGTGGTAGTTCTAAAAACCAGAGGAAATAAATTGTCTGGAGAAGTTAAGGGGGTGCACTCTCTTAAATAGGATTTTAGAAAAATAAATTTAAGGAAGGAATGTACTAACCTTAGAGCAATCAGTGAGCCCCAGATACTATCACATGATACTTCATGGTTATGTCAAAATGAATTTAAATAGGTCTTTGTTATGGTAGCACTCCACTTCCAGGTACTAAAATCTGTATTTGTTTTCTATTGTTATGTAACAAATTATCACCAACTTGGTGGCTAAAACAACACCATTTATTATTTCATAGTTTGGTAAGTAAGAAGTCTGAGTGGGTTTGAGGGGTTCTCTGCATAGGCCAGAATTGAGGTGTTTTCCAGGCTGGGATCTTTTCGGAGACTCTGGGGGAGGAATCTGCTTCTGGGCACTTTGAAGTTGCTGGCAGAGTCCAGTGTCTTGGTTTCAGGACCGAGTTCCCGTGTCCTGGCTGGCTGGTCAGCTGTGGGTCAGCTGCTGGGGCTGCTTGCATTCCTTTGCACATGGGCCTGTCTTCAAGCCACAGTCGCTCATTGAGTCCTTCTGACGTTTCCAGTCTCAGACTTCCTCTTCTGCTACCAGCAAGATGACTCTGTCTGCTTTTATTCTTTTGTTAAAAATTTTACTTCAAGAAGGCAAACTCTCTGCTTCATATGGATTTATGTGTTTAGATTAGGCGTACCTGGATAAACTCCTTTTGATAAACTCTTGAGTCAGCTGGTTAGTAACCCTTAATTACATCCACAGAATCCCCTTTTCCAGGCAATGACATAATCAGCATGTGATAATTTATAGTCCCAGAGATTAGGGCAGAAAATCGTGGGGAGAGGGAGCAGTGTAGGATTCTGCCACTCACACCATTCATTCTGAGTGTTGCCTTTGACTTCTTAGAGCATCTTTATTTTTTTATTTTTATTTTTAAAGAGACTGGGTCTCTACATACATTGATCAGGCTGGCCTCGAACTCCTAGGCGTTCCAAGTATTCCTTCCACCTCAGCCTCTTGAGTAGCTGGACTATAGGTATGTGCCACCATGCCATGCTGTGGAACACTTTTTAAAAGTAAGAGCTTCTGTGAAGTCTGTACCAGATGCTTCCAACATCTGTATCATCCTGGCCTTGGTGTCTCTTGATGGTTTTCTTCCATGTGAGTTGAGATTTCCTGTTTCTTTGTATGCCAAGTAATTTTGGATTTATCCTGGACATTTATGTGATCACTGGTCTTGTTTAAATCCTTGGAAAATGCTGATGTTTTATTTTCACAGGCAATCAACCCCTTTAGGTCAGATTCCAACCAGCCTTTTCTGTTTGGTTTCCTGTGCCAGTCCTGTTTTCAAAGAGCCTTTACAGAGCTGTTGGAACTGCCCCCATGAGTGCCGCCCAGTGGCCAGTCTGAGAGCTGGGTAATTGGAGCTGCAGTTCTGAGTCTTTCAGATACTGTTTGTGATCAGATCCACACAGCCACACCTTGGGATGAGGCCAGAGTTTATAAACAACTTTGTGAGGTCACTTTTCTGAGCTGTTAACTCTCTGGGTACATTTTAGTTAAAGTCCCTCACCTGGAATGCTGGGGCTTCATATACCCTGCAGTGTCCAAGCGCCTGCGATTCTGCCCTCGTCCGGCCCTGCAGCAGGGGTTGAGAAGGTCATAGAGCTTTCAAGTGTAAGGAAAATTCGTTTCCCACAGAGTTTGAGTTACCTGGGGATGCCGCCACCGCCACTGCGCGTGGTTGCTGGCAGAAGACCCCTTTCCCACTCCTGGAGCCTCACCAGAGACCTTCTGGTGTTCTCCACATGGCTCAGTGCTACTTACGGCTTTTGGAGCTCCCGTGAGTCCAGGCCAGGGACACTAGAGGAAGAAGTGGTAAACTCACTGCTGGTTTAGTGGTTCTTAAATTTTGATCTTCTTTGCCTATCTGCCTGCTACTGTTTACTTTTCAGAGTCCTCAAATAACTGCTTCATATATTCTCTTTGGAATTTATAGCTGCTTTCAGTGGAAGCAAGACTGGAGGGTGTGTTTAGGCCGTCTTATCCAGAACCAAACTTTCTAGTCAATGTTAGTATTTTGTACTAAAAATTATATGCACTTAGGTAATGCATATAATATAGTGTAACATATATGCATATGTAGTTTTTTTTTTTGAGACAGAGAATGCTCATTTTTAAAGGCTGTTTCTCTTCCAGTCTCATGCAAAAATTTTTCCTCCTTGAAAATTCAAGCAACTAATTTCTCCCTCACATCCAGCCTTTCTCATCACTGCAGTTTTCTGACCATCCAGACACTTCCCTTGTTCACTGAGTACTGGCTTGTTGGCATCCCCTTCCCCATTTCCTGCTATCTTGAGTGACCTGAACATGTTTAGGGGTGATTCATTTAATAATCTAATTTCAAGGTCGATTGCCTTTCTCAATTCCCCAGATTTGATGTGCCTTTGACTGTGGCAGTCGTCTGCCTTGGGCCAGATGCTGCACATAGTCATGAGGTGGACTGTCTGGTAGACACCGCTGTAGCACTCAGGGCATACCTGCTCTCCTCCCTGCCTCCCTTCCTACCATTGTTCCCTCTAAACTGCAAGACCACCACCACCACCACCTCCTCCTCCTCCTCCTCCTTCTCACACCGTTGCCCCCATGGCCTCCTTCCCTCTAGCTCACCAGCCCCAGTGTGCATCACATTTCCTGATGCTTTCAGCCTTGACCAGCCCAGCCATCCTCCTCCTCTGTTCCTACAGCTGGGGCTGCTTAGTGAGGTTTGGGAAGAAGCTGCCTCGTGTGCACAGACTCTTGTCATTTCTCCTGGTCTCCAGTCCCGCCGGGATCCTCCTCTATATCCTTACTCAGCTCCCACTCATTTCCATAGTGGTGGAGACAGACCTTGGTGCAACCCTCACGGCCTCCCTGCTCTACCCTTCCTGTGCAGGTGGGTGTCCCAGCAGGCTTTACTTCCTGCCGCACAGGGGTGAAGGGGTGAGTGTGGCTGCCTCAGCTTGGCCTTCCCTTGTTTATTCCACTCACCTTTGCTTTCTCTCGTGTCAGAGGCACATATGGCTGGGATGTGTGTGTGCGGTGTGGATGTGGGTGCCTTTGTGCGGGGTGTGTGTGTGGAGGGGTTGGGATGTGTTTTGTGTGTGGTATATGTGTATGTGGGTGTTTTGGGGGTATCTGGTGTGCGTATGGTATGTGTTTGTGTGGGGCATGTTTATGGTGTGTGAGGGAATGTGTGTGTGGTGTGTGTGTATATATGTTGAGGGGAGGTGGGTATCGTGTGTGACTGTGGTGTGTTTGTATATGTGGGACTAGGGATTTGGATGAGTGTATTTTATGTGGGGGGAGATGTGGGGGTGGTATGCATCATGTGTGTGTGGCTGTGTATGTGTGTATGTGAGGAGGATGTGTTTGTGTGGTATGTGTATGTTGGATGTTTATGGTGTGTATATGTGGAGGGTATGGGGTATATGTGTTTGTGGGATGTGTGTGTGGGGTATATGTGGGGGTGTGGTGTGGGTGTGGGGGATGTGGGCTGTGTGTGTGAGGGTGTTTGGGGTGTGTGTGGAGTAGGGGGAAGTGTGTGGAATGTGTGGCGAATATGGGTGTGTGGTGTGTGTGTGGTGTGTGGTGTGTGTATGGGGTGTGTATGGTGTGGGTGTGTGGTTGTGTGTTGTGTGTGTTGGTGTGTGTGTGTTGTGTGTGGTGTGGTGTGGTGGCTGTGTGGTGGCTGTGTGATGTGTATGATGTGTGTGGTGTGTGGTGTGTGTGGTGTTTGGGTATGTGTGGTGTGTGTGGTATGTGGTATGTGGTGGGTGTGTGGTGTGATGTGTGTGTGATATGTGTGTGGTATGTGTGTGCATGTGGTGTGGTGTGGGTGTGGTGTGTGTTGGTGTGTGGTGTGTGTTGGTGTGAGTGGTGTGTGGTGTGTGGGTGGTGTGTGATGTGTGTGTGGTGTCTGATTGTGTGGTATGTGAGTGGGTGGTGTGTGACTGGGTGATGTGTGATTGTGATGTCTGTGATTTGTGTGTGGTGTATGTGTGGTGTGTGTGTGGTATGTTGTGTGTGTGTGTGGTGTGTGTGGTGTGTGAGTGGGTGTGTGTGAGTGGGTGTGGTGTCTGATTTGTGTGTGGTGTGTGGGTGGTATGTTGTGTGTGTGTGGTGTGTGGGTGGGTGGTGTGTAGGTGGTGTGTGATATGTGTGTATGGTGTCTATGATGTGTGGGGGAGTGTGTGTATGTATGTGTAATCCTCCTGCCTGTGTGTTGAGCCTTCCTCTGGGATGTGCCCTGTTGGTTGTCACCTCTTGCTCTGGTATTTTCCAGTGCCCCTCTCTACTATCTCCTGTTTTGTCTCCCAGGCCATGGCCACTGTTTCAAACCGCTTGCTGACCTGGGTTTACCATGACATATTGCATTTTCCCAGAATGCAGAGTTGGCTCATAGTGTGTTCCCTTTGCTTCCCCCTGAAATCCCTGTGGGCCCTGCAGGTCAGATGCGATTCTGCCATTGGGCCACATAGCCATCTCTTTTGTGGCAAACACTCAAAGGGTCATACATGGGACATTGCTGTGACTTGGCCTCTGTGAGTTCTCAGTGGCATAGCCTCCCCAGCCATATGGTTTCAGGCTATTCCTAGTTTACTTACCTTTTTAATGAAGACCCTGTTTTTAACTCTCCAAATCTAGGAACTTCCAGCATATGGTGGCCAGGTACACCAGCTGACCTTGGAGTCCCCTCGAGGTGGTAGGTGCTGCCAGCAGGATGACTGGATTGTATTTACTGTAGTGGTCATAACTTTTCAACCTTGACAGCCACACCTTCCAGGTAATTTTCCCCGTTCCTGTCAGCCTCTCAGGTGTCTGCTAGAAGTGGCCACTTGACAGAACTGTGTGCAGTGAGGGCTCTGTCAGCCAAGGCTAGGGCAGTTAAGTGCAGTCAGCCGGTGGCATGCCCCTGCCAGGGTCCTGTCTGTTTCTTCTCTGTGTATTTCTCCTCAGTCATTCAGCCATGGGATGACATGTGTCAGGAACATTCCCCATCGTCAACACCTCAGTCCATTTCCTTTCCCTCCAGCCACTGGTCACCCAGGCTTGTGCTCCCAGGGCCTGGTGTGGGCAGGATCTGTGCTGTGCCCAGACCCTGGGATGGTGGCGGGGGGACCCTGAGCGCTGTCCTGGCACTGAGCCGCACGTGGAGGGCCCAAAGACTCCTTTTTGTGGCTCTTGTTTCTCTATTGCTGCCACAGGACCCCAGCGTTTCCATTCTCCTTGACACTTGGTAACACTTGGCAACTGCAAGTATTGTTTTTTATTAGACTTAGGCCAGGCTATTTTTTTCCCTCACTGCTCATGCTTCCTAGGATTTTACCAGTCCTTGTTGAGTAGGCCATGAAAGGCCTTTTCATATCTACACTAACTGTTCCTCAAGTCAGACCTGCTGGAGGTGTTATTGAAGGGGATGGCCGAAGGCCCAGAGTTTAAGGTGGTTCTTCACCTGGAGTGAGGAGAGAGGCCTGCAGGGAGGGAGTTACCCACATTCCTGAATGGTCACTTGGTTCTCAAGCTAACGCTGTCCCCAAATTTGCGGTTGGCGTGCAATGTCTGTGAAGAGCACACCTCTGCTTTTACCAAGCTGAGGTAACTGACACAGTTCAGTTTACTGTCAGGGGCCAGAGAATATTTGTCATGTGTGGGAGAACAGTGGCTCAGCAAGGTTGTCTCATCCAGGTGCACGGTGGAGGGTACAGAAGTGTCTCTTGGAGTTTCGGCTCTCTATGGTCCCTGTTTCTTGAAGTTACTATTGGTTTATCCCCACCCAGCATCTTCCCCAGACGTCACCAGTAGGATGGCATCAGTGAGTACGGCTTGTGGGAAGTTTCGAGTTCTTTGTGCAGTTGACTTCAGAAGCAGCTGTGAGCACTGCAGGAAAATCAGCTCAGCTTTGTGGGCAAATCAGGGTGATGGTGTTGCCCCACCTCTCTGTGGAGTAGCCGTGCGGCTGGGTCTGTGGATCAGAGCCACCCACAAGCTCCTGTTTTCCAAAGAATTCATCTGGGATAGTCACAGTGCAGACTGTATTTTTCGAAGATGCTTCTAGAAGTGTTTCCACAAAATGTCTTAAGACAATAGCAGCCTTGAGAATTAAGTGTGGAGAGGGCGCTGTAAAGCTTGTACCACACTTTGTTCACTGGTTGCTTTGTTTGTCTCTCTCCCATTTCCTGTAAACTTCTGGAGAGCATCAGTCCAGGACAGAGAAAGTGCTCAGTAAATGTTACCTGATGGGTGAGAGCAAATCCTCGCTTTCTGGGTGTGGTTCTACCTTGTTTGTTACTAAAAGTCCTACTGAATGTTACTGTGCATTTTGGTGGCCCTGATCGCTTTTTCGCATAAGCATTGGCTGCAAGGAAATCTTCAAACATGATGGAGTTTCTAAACAGTTTCCAGTCACAGCTTTAGTAATTCTAGGTAGGACAGTTATCTTTAGGGACCTTGTAAGATAATCGTAAGGCATTGCATGCCAGTTAATTGTCCTGGTGAAGGAAGTATGTTTTTCAAGACAAACTATCTAGATAGTGTTCAAATTCCTAAGTTTAGAGTTCTCATCATTTCCAGATATTAACAAAACTCAGTATCTGAAAGTCATTTGGGGCCTGTGAACTAATGTGTATTCTTTCCAGGTGGCATAGCTTTCAGCTACAATTTCTATTTCTCTGTTGAGTTATAGATTGGTAGATGGTGCTGTGAACATTAGCTCTTCTGAAAGGCAGTTTTGGGTTTTACCCTGTCTAGTTTGGGTCATTCTGTGTACACTTGAAAAAACTCACATAACTAAGTAATTTGCTTATTTGACCTCTTCAATAAGGAAAAAGCAAATAACCAAATACACAAATTGGCAAAAGAGAAAATCAGGCAATTTACAGAATAAAACATGCATGAGCTTCATCAACATGGAAAGATTCTTGTTCTCCATAGTAATCAGGGGAAAGCAAATTATAACCCTAATAAGATGCCTTTTCAGTGCCTCTCATTGAAAAAAATCCCAATCGGATGATGACAAACTTCCAATTGGACATGAAGCCACAGTGAAGCTTATACCTGTCCATGTGCTGAGGGAGGGTATGTGGAGCCTGCCGATCTGGTCTGTGGAGGCTGTGTATGCACATGCCGAGGTCAGAGAGTCCCCTTCTGCATGTACACTCCAGAGAACATTTTACATAGGATACCAGGACGCTTGTACAGAAAACGGTATAGCAGCGGTGTTTGTAATCACACAAACTAGGAAATTACCTAAATGTCTCTAAGCTGGAGAATAGATAAAGAAATTGTGATGTGTTAGAAGGTTGGCATCTATCGGTGGAACTAGGTTGTAGCTATACAAATCAGCAGAAACAGATCTCACCATGGTGTGGAAGATTGCATGCAGTATGCTGCTGTTGATGCAGACATGCAGAGAAAGAAGATTTCATACCTAAAGTATTAGAAATGCTTGGCTAGTTTAAATATCAGATGTAGCTAGTGCTTACACTTCCTTGAAGTACTCCTTTGAGTAGCATTCACAACTCTGGCTGTTCAACTCTGGTTATAGGGTTTCTTTCTTAACCAGAGAGGTGGGTATTGTGTTATTCTTTGTATCTTTTTATATGTCTTCACTGTAACATAATAGATACAAATTAAGATACAGATATTTGAGGATTGCATGATACAGACCACAGGTTTTTACATTCTAACTTGACTGAGGGAAGAAGCACAGAATCTAAAGTATGGTAAGTCATTAGTTACTGTACTCTGTCTAATGAAAAATTGGTAGGCCTCTTAAGATTCTGTCAAGAATAATTTGGTCTGAAAATACTGTATTGCTGTGCTAATTGCTTTCTCAAATTACATGCAGTCTTTTGTAAGAATTTTATTACTTATTTTACTTTAGAATTACTTTATGGTGCTAATTTGGCTACCTTAGATTTTGGTCAGTTTAGCATGACTGTCTTGTTTCTGGCCAGTGAACTTCACAGATACTCATTTTCTTGTTTATTTTTATTGCTAGTTTGTTTTGAAGTACTGGGTGTGTTTCTTCTCTTACTGTAGGTTACAAGTTATATTTTCTTTTAAGATGAAGAATAAGGTGGTCAAGTTACGTCACATCTACTTTTAGTGACTCAGTTGTGTTGGCTCCAGAGGAGTGCTTTTCTGGCTTTTCACACTTTGAGCTTGTTTATCCCGAGACCTTGTATATTTAGGTAAAGAGAACTTGCTTTTTATTGAAGATGAGTTACTTGTGTTGCTTATGTAGCGTTTTGAGTTCACCAATACCATTATTTTAGGCATATTTTCAGTCCTTTTATTCTAAACGTCAGATGCATCTTAGATGTTCAAGACTGCAGAGACTGGGAAGTTGCTCTTTTGGAGCTCATTAGCCCCATTTATAACAGAATTTCTGCTGAGGTTTTGGTAGGAAGCAGAATTTGCCTACTTTTTTTTTTGTCATTGGAAGAAAAGCCTAACAGTTAGTATACTAGTTTGAGAAGTGACTTTTTTTTCTTTTTTTTTGAGACGAAGTTCCACTTTATCGCCCAGGCTGGAGTGTAGTGGTGCCATCTTGGCTCACTGCAACCTCTGCCTCCCAGGTTCAAGCCATTCTCCGGCCTCAGCCTCCTGAGTAGCTGGGACTACAGGAGTACGCCACCACACCCAGCTAATTTTTGTATTTTTCATAGAGACAGGGTTTCACCATGTTGGCCAGGCTGGTCTTGAACTCCTGACCTCAAGTGATCTGCCCACTCTGGCCTCCCAAAGTGCTGGGATTACAGGCGTGAGCCACCACACCTGGCCAAGAAATGACATTTAATATTTCAATACTAGAAGAGTGAATTGAATGGGCAGTCTCTTTAGACTTGATAATTGGAAACTTGATACACTATTTACAGATACTTTTGGTTGGAATAGAAATATTAGACAAAATATTTGCGTAAGAAACAGAGCCTTTAGGGTTTATTTTTTGCTAATTCTTATGTGACCTAGAAGTCTTTGGTCTTGTGTGAGATGAATCTTGGCAGCAACGTGAGGTCTCAGGTGGCAACGTGGTTGTTGCAAGTATATGTGTTTCATTTTAGCTTAAGGCTAACTGATTCTGACCAAATATAGAAATTTAAAGACACCTGCCAACTTGGGAGTTGTTTTTGCCACCTTAAATCTAAATGGCAGTCAGCAAAGAATTTCAACTGGCCATCTTTTCAGAAGATTGCCCTGTATTACAGTTATCACCAGATGCTAGCTTTGCTTTTTAAGATGTACAGAAGATTGGTTTTTCTTACTTTCATGCTGTAAGGCAGAGGTCAGCAAACGTTTTCTGTAAAGGGTCAGACAGAAAGTATTTTAGCTCTTTGGGTCATATGATCTCTGTTGCCGTGCCTCAGTCCTGCTGTTATTGCCTACGGGAAAGCAGCCATGGGCAATGTATTTAATTCTAAGGAATTGCAACTCTGCGTTTGTGATCTGAAGCAGGAACTTTTCTCTCCTTGGAATACTGGGCTAGACAACTCACTAAATTCTAGTTAAGGTGCTAAATTTTCCTCATGAACACTACATTTGAGTAGCCCTTAATACTTCATTAAATGGGTTACTAGTAAGTAACTTCTGAATAAGTGTAAAAATTGTCACTGAGACTTGAAAGGACTTGCAGTGTGGCTTATTCTGTAGCCCGCTGGGAGGCCGAGGACCCTGTTTTGAGAACTGAGAACCCCTGCTCTGGAGGGTGCCTGCGTAGCTCTGTCTGCTCTGGCTCCATAGCACTGCCAGGGGCTTTGAAAGTGCCCATGGTCGGCCAGGAGCGGTGGCTCACGCCTGTAATCCCAGCACTTTGGGTGGCTGAGGTGGGCAGATCACCTGAGGTCAGGAGTTTGAGACCAGCCTGGCCAACATGGTGAAACCCATCTCTACTAAAAAAAAAAAAAAATACAAAAATTAGCTGGGTGTCATGGTATGTGCCTGTAGTCCCAGCTACTCAGGAGGCTGAGGCGGGAGAATTGCTGGAACCCGAGAGGCGGAGGTTGCAGTGAGCCAAGATCGTACCACTGTACTCCAGCCTGTGTGACAGAGCAAGATTCTGTCTGAAAAAAAAAAAAAAATGAAAAAAGAAAGGGCCCATGGTCATATGAAAGAGAAGGAAGACCTTGGCTTTTACATATTTTGATCTTTAATCACTGGGAGTTGATTCATTTTTCAGTAAATAAACTGAGTCCTTATTGTGTCCTGTCTTACTATACTAGTTTGTGAGATGATAAAGACGAGGCATGGAGCTTGCTTTTGACAAGCTAAGTTTAGTGGGGAAACCAGTATTTTAATAGAAAACTCTAATAGGAATCTTCTGTGGCATGCACGTAGTGCGTGTGTTACATGTACCATAGTATCTTTAGTTAGTCCCGTAATACTGGACGTGGTCAGTATTACTGATTTTCCTTTTGCCTTAGGTTCCAGTATGTCTTGGTATGGCACTGTTAACCAGTTCCATCTTTATTTAAAATTTTGGACTGGGCACAGCGGCTCATGCCTGTAATCCCAGCACTTTGGGAGGCCAGCTTGGGAAAATTGCCTGAGGCCAGGAATTCAAGACCAGGCTTGCCAAGATGGCAAAACCTCATCTCTACAAAAAATGAAAAAATTAGCTGGATGTGGTGGCACATGCCTGTAGTCCCAACTACTCAGGAGGCCGAGGCAGGAGGATTGCTTGAGCCTGGGAATTGTAGGTGACAGTGAACAATGACTGTGCCACTGTACTCTGGCCTGGGTGATAGAGTGAGACCTTAGCTCTAGAAAAAAAAAAAGTAAAATATTAAAGTTTTCTTATAAGGGCATTTTTTACATTATTTTTATGTTTTAAAATATTGAATTACTGTGTTAAAAAAACATGGGCTACTGGGCATTTTGATACTCCCTTCAATTTGCACCCAAAGCAAGTGCCTTACTCTCCTCATCCTAGCCGGCGATGCTAGTTCAGTATTTATTTGATAGCATGTGTAGTGGAGGTGGCAGAAGGTAGGTTGTGGGGGATCTGGACTCTTATCTTTTCCCAAAGAGAATTATGTTTGTCCTAGCTGGTCATTAGCTTTGCCTGACTCATACCTGAGCTCTGGCTCCCTGGATGTGGTCTGTAGCCAGAGCTATGCCTTATTCCTCTGCCTTGCGGCTCTCCCTCTTTCTGCCTCATACCTGACCTTGAAGGGTTTTCATGCACACTTTAGTGCTTCACTTGTTCTGAAAATCTCCTTTCAAGGTGTTTTCTACCCTTCCTTTCCACCCTGGTGACCCTGGACTCTGTGGTTTTACTGCTCAAGCTGGTCATCCACAGGTTTCTGATGGAGGACCAGCTGCTGGGTGCTGTGTGGCTGTAGGGTCAAGCCCTACAGGGTCGTGGGGTGTCCCCTGTTACTATGCTGGGGCACTGGATCCGAAAAGTAAAGAGACAAGACACCGAAGGACTGGAAAAGACAGGTGGGCTCGGGGGGCCACGCCACCTATGAGCAGAGACAGGCGAGGCCCTGAACGTCCAGGAGCGTCTGTATTTATTGGGTATAGGTTAGGGGGCAGGGTAGTGAGTGAAGTCATCTTAAGAACAGTGATAGGGTCAAGACAGTCATGTGGGCGATAAGCAGAGGTCACCCCCATCAGGTCACCGAGGCTCGGAGGTGGGCCATGCGCAGTGAAGAGGATGCAGTGTGCAATATCTCTTATCTAGGGACAGGCTACTTCTAAGGAATTCTAAAGGAGGATGCTTTAAGCAGCAACAGAGCTGACAAGGTCTACAGCCACCTGCTGGCAGCTTCCAGTGATTTCTGTAGGAGGATGCTCTTAGCACAGTAGCTAGAGAGCTGACAAGTTATACAGTCACCAAGTTGCCATTATACCGGAGGGGTTTTAAGCCCTCGGACATTCGTGGGATTGCGGGTCTGAGGGCAGCCTTCCACAAGAACTGGACACAAGGTACTACAACTCCTTCTCCAGGAGGAGTGGCTCTTGCTCCAAGCCTGCCGTACAGCTGGTATCTTTACGATACTGAGAGCTGCCTCCTGGGCCATAAGTTCTTGTCCTGATATAACTGTTTTTCCCTTAAATTGTGCTCTGCACTGTGTCTGCTCTAGACATTCCTCCGACTGTAAGTAAGATAAGATTATATATATATAGCTGCTTATTCCTTAATTTATCTCTGCACCGTGTCTACTCTAGGCATTCCTCCCACTATGAACGCAGATATAAATAACTGAGTAGTAAGATATTCTTCAGGCACTAATTGTTCTGACTATAAACTAATACATGATTATATATAAAGGATTATATAAAGGAAATAACTGAGTAGTAACACTATCAACTGAGATATTCTTCAGGCACTGACTGTGCCCGGGATCTGCTTAGCTCTCCTTCCTCGGTGCCTAGATGGAGGTTTACCCACATGTGGCCTTGCCTAAACCTCAATATATTTGCCCTCTTTGTCTAAAAAAGCTTCTCTTTTTTTTTTTTTTGAGACAAGGTTCTGCTCCATCACCCAGGCTGGAGCGCAGTGGCACCATTATGGCTCACTGCAGCCTTGGCCTTCGTGGGCTCAAGTGATTCTCTTGCCTCAGCCTTCTGAGTAGCTGAGACTGCAAGCCTGTGCCACTATGTCTGTCTATGTTTTTTTGTTGTTGTTGTTTGTTTTTTGTTGAAGAGATGGGATCTCGTTGTATTGCCCAAGCTGGTCTTGAACTCCTGGGCTCAAGCAATCCTCCGATGTTGGCCTCCCAAAATGCTGGGATTATAGGCATGAGCCACCTCTCTTCTTTCAAGGGGCCACTTCTCTTCAGTTTCTGCCTGCCTTTGGCTGCCTTCCGATTCCCTTAAATAGGTTCCTATATTTTGTTCAGAATTTGATTCTTACTGGTGGGAGAGTTAGTCCAATGCAAGTTACTCTGCCATTGCTGCAGCTTTTTTTGCTGGAATAAGTATTTAAGGGTGTGTGTGTGTGTGTGTGTGTGTGTGTGTGTGTGTGTGTTTGTTTGTGTTCCAGTAGCTTCACAAGTTTTATTTTCGTATAGTCATTCTTGCTCAGTTGCCCAATTTTCCTCATAATTTCTTTGACTTATTCTTATAGAGGTGTACTTTTAATTTTCTAAATGTTGCTTAGAGTTTAAAAACTTACTTTAAAAATTGATTTTTTAACTTAATTGTGTAATGGATCAGAGAATCAGCTTAATGTATTAAGTGCTGTAAGAGATGTCTTAAAATCTACCATTATTGTAGACTGGTCAGCTTTTTCTTGTAGTTTTTCAGTTTGTGCCTTTATGTATTTTTGAGGCTATATTACTAGGTACATTGCAAGTTTAAAATGCTACCCTCTTGATGAACTGAACTTTTCAGCATGAAATATTTAGCCTCTTAATTTTTAAAGTTGCATTCCCTTCTTTTCTTTCTTTTACTATTGTTTATTTTTAATTACTATTTTTGAGATACGGTCTTGCTCTGTCACCCAGGTTGGAGTGTACTGGCACTATCACAGCTCACTGCAGCCTCGACCTCCTGGGCTCAAGTGATCCTCCCACCTCGGCCGCTCCAGCAGCTGGGACCACAGGTGCATGGCACCACACTCAGCTAGTTTTTATATTTTTTCAGAGATGTGGTCTTGTCATGTTGCCCAGGCTGGTCTCCAACTCCTGGGCTCAAGCTATCCTCCTGCCTCGGCCTCTGAAAGTGTTGTGATTATATGCATGAGCCACTGTACCATCTATATTCTTTTCTGTTAACGTAGCGACCTCAGCCTTCTCTTTCTTCTTTTTCATTAGTATTCATTTGATATATCTTTTCCCATTCTTTTACTTTCAACCTTTCCACAAACTGTTTTTCTTTTTTTCCGAGACAGAATCTTACTCTGTTGCCCAGGCTGGAGTGTAGTGGCACGATCTTGCTTCACTACAACCTCTGCCTCCTGCTTTCAAGAGATTCTCCTGCCTCAACTTCCCTAGTAGCTGGGACTACAGGTGCACGTTACCACGCCTGGCTATTTTTTCCATATTTTTAGTAGAGACAGGGTTTTGCAATGTTGGCCAGGCTGTTCTTGAACTGCTGGCCTCAAGCTGTCTGCCCGCCTTGGCCTCCCAAAGTTCTGGGATTACAGGTGTGAGCCACTACACCCAGCCCCTTTCTGCAAACTTTTGTTTCAAGTGTGTTTCTTTGAAATAGTCCATGGTTGCATTTTGTTTTTCCTCTAACAATCTATCATCTATGTCTTTTAATAGGAATATCCTGTTCATTAACATTTGTGATTAATGAGATAATTGGATTTATTGTCCTATTTTTTTATTGTGATTTTTTCTGAGTTATCCCTCCCTACCTCCCTTTCTCCCTCACTCCATCCCTCCCTCTCTCCCTCCTTCCCTCCTTCCCTTCCACCCTCTTTCTTCCTTCTCTTTCCATTCCTTTTCTATTCTTTCTTTCAACAGGGTCTTTCTCTTTTATCTTTCTTTCAAAGTCACTAAGATCTTTTTTGATTTCATTTTATTCTTCTAGTGTCTTGAAAGTTTACCTTTATTTCTTTCAGTGATAGCCCCTTTTTTAAAGCATACTTTGATGTATTTGGTATACTTGAAAGTAATTAATGTCTTTCTCACCTGAACAGTAAAGGATCTTAGAATGTTCTAATACTTACATCCTGGATTACATGCAGTCATGGACTGTATCTTATTTTGAAAAGTTTCAAAAATCCCATAGAGATTTTAATTACTGCTTTTACCACTAATGTTTACTTCTGTTCACCTACATCTCTCTTTACTTACCCTCTCTTTGTATCTCAGAATATTCTTCTGATGTCATTTTCCTTTTTCCGTAGTCCGTCCTTCAAATTCTTTCAGTTCAGATCTGTTTGTTTAAAATGTCTGAGATTATCTTTGACAATATTTTTACCTCTTTTGATGAAAATCTTTTTGCTAGGTTTGCAATTTATTATTATTTTCTCTTTATACTTGGTAAATATAGAGAGCCTAGCTTTTGGTGTAATTGCTCTTTTATAGGTAATATGTCCTTTCTGGCTGCTTTATAAAATTTGTCTTTAATTTTCTAAAGTTTGGTTGTGATATATGTAGATTTGTATTTATTTTCGTTTATCTTTCTTGAGACTTTTTTGTGCCTCCTGAATCTGAGGATTTATATTTACTCATTTCTGGAAAACATTTTTGAAATATTTTTTCTCCTTCATTCTTTCTGTTCTTTCTTTGTGGACCCTATTTGGAAGAATGTTGAACTTTTCACTTTTGCCTCCTTGTACTTTAACTTCTCTTTCATCTAGTTTTCTTTCTTGCTGTTGTTTCTTGAGCTCTATTTTCTGTTTAGTATTTATCCTTTTCCATGTGTCTAATTATCCTTGAGTTTTACATTTTAATTATTGTTTTTGTTTTTGTAAATTCTGCTGTTATTTTTGAATTGGCTGGTCATTCGTAGAGTCCTAGTTTCTTGATTATGTTTTTAATTTCTTTTAAAATTATCTCCACCTATTAAACATATTAGTTTTTCTGTTCTGCAGTTGATACTTCTAGTATCTGAAAAATGTTTGGTTCTATCCCTGTCGTTGGTTCTTTGTGCTGGCTGTTACTTACTTGGTCTTGTTTTTGTCGTGTGTTTTATTATGTTTTCTTGTACTGCATTCTCATTTGTTGGTACTGTATTTGTGGGAATTCTTTGAAGACCAGGTTGAGGATCCTTTCCTTTAATGTCCAGGAAGCTGGGGGAGCTTCTATCCCAGGTCTGTTTTATATTAAAAGTACTGGCCTGGGGTTTTTCAGGCCTACCAAAAATGTGAATTCCTGCTAAGCTTGTAAGTTTACCCTGCAGGGCCTGTGAACTTAATGCCCGTGTCTCTCTGAGGCTTTTCCCTCTGTCCCTGCATGAAGCCACTCTAACTGAAGCTCCTGTCTTCTGGAATCTTAGTATCTTTTGCAGTTCTCTCTCAGATTTTGTGCTCTTACTTTGTTCCTCATCAGAGATGTTTTCCTTTCATTTCTTGCAAACTCATTCATTATTTCAAAGGCTTTGAGAAAACTTTGTCTAGCCTTTTTATTGCTCTGCTGTGTAAAGTGTTTGGGATCTCTGTATTTTGCAGTATTTGCAGAAACCAAAGTCCTGAGGTTTCTGACTTTCATCAGACTCTGCATTGCCAGCCGTGGTTAACCCTGAAACAGCTTGTAAAGTCCTTTTCTACTCAGTAAACTGCTCTGTTGATCGTGAGGGATGATTGCATTGAAGTACTCTTCATTTCTCATACTGTGATTATGCAGTCCTGTGGCCTGACCTGGCTACCTGGATGTCATGTGTAATGTTCATTGAATGAAAAGGTATCCTTAGATTTTAGATGGCTGAATTGAACTTTGAGATTACAATACTCTTTTAAATTTAGGATTACCTGTATATTAATGCAGTATTGGTAATAAAAGAGATAAATCAATAAATATGGGTTGTGAGGTTTCCCATGGGATCCTCTCTGCATTTGAGACTCTTGATTATGTGAGCCTATGAAAGGCAGTATTATGTGATATCATTGCTGAAGTTTCCCTTTCTTCTGTAGCCTCACATAGACATGTTATATTACAATGCTCATTATCCAGATTGTAGAATTAGACATCTAAAATGTGAGCGAAGCTCTAAATATGTTAAGGTCCTCTTAACTAGGAGATATGTTTAGGGTGAAATGTAATGTGGAGGGAGCATTCCAACACCTTTTTCTTTTACATTTCAGGCTAATGCTGATGTCCCTGTACAATGTGAGCATCAATTTGAAAGGCTTGAAATATATCAGCGAGAGTCCAGGATTCATCCCTTTGCTGTGGTGGCTTTTGAGCGGTAAGAGGAGTGGTTATCTGTACAGCTGCTTATACGGTTTATGCAGTAGTCCTCCCTTATCCATAGGAGATATGTTTCAAGTTTCCCAGCAGATGCCTGAAACCAGAGATAGCACCAAACCCTCTATATATACTATGTTTTTTAAAATTCATACATCTGTATGATAAAGTTTAATTTGTAATTAGACATAGAGATTATAAACAACTAATAATAAAACAGAACAATTATAATAATAAGCCAGCACCACTATTCTTGTGCTTTAGGCCCATCATTAAGTAAAATAAGCGTTACTTGAACACCAGTGCTGTGGTTCTACAGCAGTTGACCTGATAACCTAGACAGCTACTGAGTGACCTAAAGGGCGCATAGCGTATGTACTGTGGTTATGCTGGACAAAGGAATGATTCATATCCCTGATGGGACGGAGCGGGATGGCAGCACGAGATTTCATCATGCTACTCAGAATGGTGCGCAATTTAAAACTTAAGAATTGCTTATTTCTGGAATTTTCCACTTGATATTTCCAGACCATGGTTGACTGTGGCTAACTGAAGCTGCAGAAAGTAAAACTGCGGATAAGAGGGGCCTACTGTATACCTGCTCTTCTGTAGCTGAAGGAAACTTTAAAGTATTAGAAAGTAGGATTGATTATCTCAAGATGTTATTTCTTTGATTATCTCAAGATGTTATTTCTTTAAAAAAAAAGATTGCAAATTTTAGAACATTCCTTTGTATGTTAAGTTGTCTCTAGTTCTGTTTCTGAAGTATTGCTTTCAATTTGGTTATGATTTACTGGTGTCCCTACAACACAAGGAAAAATTGTCTCATAAAACAGGTAAACAGCGTCAACATATCCCATTTTCTTTTAACAGCACGGTACTATATGTGGGTATGTGGCTCTATCAGGTAAAAGAGAAGACCCATTGTTAAAGAATTTGAGTAAAAAGAAATTGGAAAGACACCACAGCTCTGAAGAGAAGTACACATGTATAGTGTGTGCACGCTGTAAAATTTCTTTAAAAAGCTCTCTTGACTGCTTCCTTTCCTCTTCACTCTTAACTACCAGTCTCACCTACAGTTCTGACCCAATTTCATCATAACTTTTAACACTATATGTCAATGAGTATACATTTCACCCAAGTATAAAAATAAATTAACTTTTCTTATTTTTTCATAATTCAAATTAACTTCTATTTTTTAGTGTCAATTCCATTTGGTGGTGAATGCTTTTTTTTAAAAAATAGTTTTATTGATGTATAATTGACATGTATTAAGTTGCATATATTTAAAGTGAACAATTGACAAGTGTTAATATAGATATCCACCTGTAAAATTGCTATCACAGTCAAGGTAATGCGCAAACCCATGACCTCCAGAGGCACCTTCTGCCACTTTGTGGTCCCTCCTTCCTGCTCCTCTCCTCCATGCTTTCCAGAGAGTGACTCACCTCCTTTCTGCACTGTAGTTTCCATTTTCTGCAATTTTATATAAGTGGAATCATATAGTTTGTATTCTTTTTTGCTGAGTTTCTTTTGCTCATAACTATTTTGAGATCATCCATGTTGTTGTGTGTAGCAATAGTTTATCACTTTTTATTGCTAAATAATATTCCATGTTGTAGATACACCAGAACTGGTGTATCCATTCAGCTAGGGATGGACATTTGGGTTGTATTCAGCTTTTGAGGTTTTGACTATTATACGTAAAGCTGCTGGGAGCATTTTTTTTCTTTTTTTTTTTGAGACAGAGTTTTGCTCTGTTGCCAGGTTGGAGTGCGGTGGCATGATCTCTGCTCACTGCAACCTCTTGACTCCCTGGTTCAAGCGATTCTCCTGCCTCAGCCTCCCAAGTAGCTGGGATTACAGCAACGTGCCACCACATGTAGCTGATTTTGTATTTTTAGTAGAGATGGGGTTTCGCCATGTTGGCCAGGGTGGTCTCAATCTCCTGACCTCATGATCCACCCACCTCGGTCTCCCAAAGTGCTGAGATTACAGGCATAAGCCGCCGCGCGTGGCCGCACTGTTGTACAAGTGTTTGCATGAACATATGCTTTTGTTTCTCTCTGGCAAATACCTACAAGTGGAATGCCTGGGCCATATGGTAGGTGCATGTTAGTTTTTAGGAAACTGCCACCCTGTTTTCCAAAGTGGTTGTACCATCTTACATTCCCAGCAGCAGTGTATTTGTGTCTGGTCATTCTCTCTACTTCTAGACATTCCAGTAGGGATGTTGTGATACTTTACTGTGGTTTAATTTGTATTTTTGTTATGACTAATGATGTTGAGTATCTTTTCTTGTTTTATTTGCCATTCATATGACTTCTTTGATAATAACTGTTCATATGTTTTGCTTATTTTAAAAAATTGGATTGATTCTTACTCAATATCTAGAGTTCTTTTTGTATTCAGTTTGTGCATCCTTTGACAAATGTGTTGGAAAAAGATTTTTTCCCAGCTTGTGGCTTGTCTCTCATTCTCTTAAGAGCATCTTCTGAAGAGCAGAAGACCTGTCTTAAATGTGATAAAGTTTATCATTCTTTTTCTTCTAAGAATAATGCTTTTGTTGTGTAATTTTTTTCCTAAATCAGAGTCACAAAGGTTTCTAATGTGTTTTCTTCTAGCAGTTTTATAGTTTTGCATTTTATATTTAGGTATTTGATTTGTGGTGAGAGGTTTATTTATTCATTTATTTATTTATTTGCATAAGGCTTTCTAGTTGATCCAGTACCATTTGTTTTGGAGACTTTGTTCTCCAGTGAATTGCCTTTGCACCTTGTTGACAATCAGTTGACAATACATGTGAAGGTCATTTTGGATTTTGTTCTGTTTCATTTGTCTATTTTTGGATTATTATGCCAATACCATGCCTTATTTTTGTGTGTGTATGTATGTATGTATTTTGAGGCAGAGTCTTGCTCTATTGCCAGGCTAGAGTGCAGTTGTGTGAACTTGACTCACTGCAACCTCCACCTTCTGGGTTCAAGCGATTCCCCTGCTTCAGCCTCTCGAGTAGCTGGGACTATAGGTGCGAGTCACCATGCCCGGCTAATTTTTTGTATTTTAGTAGAGATGGTTTCACCATGTTGGCCAGGATGGTCTTGATCTCCTGACCTCATGATCTGCCTGCCTTGGTGTCCCAAAGTGCTGGGATTGCAGGTGTGAGCCACCGTGCCTGGCCACCATGCTTTATAATAAATCTTGATAGCTTTATAATAAATCTTAAAGTCAGGCAGTGTAAGTCCTCTAACTTTGTTCTTCTTTTTAAAGGTTGTTTTGTCTATTTTTAAGCCCTTTGCCTTTCCATTTGAATTTAAAAATCAGCTCATCACTTGCTACCAAAAAGAATCCTGTTGGAATTTTTATTGGGATTGTGTTGAAGCAACAGTTCATTTTGGCAGAGAATTGACACTTTAGCAATATTGAGACTTCCAGTGCATGAACACAAGTATATGTCTCCATTTATTTAGATATTGTCGAGACACAGGGTCTCTCCTGTTCGTGTGTTAAGAGCAGAGGAACCGACCTCCTTTGTTTTTGGCTATCTTTTCAAGGATGTGTGTATAGCAGACATCCTTAGAGGACAGAGATGCTGTCTCCTTCCAGAGCATAGGGTGGGCTTATTTACACCCATGTAGTAAAGATAATGCCCCTCTAGGGCAAAGTTCAGCCACAGCTTGGGGTTCCTCTCCTGAGACACAGCCCACAGCCTGTATGTGGCCCTGTGGAACCGGGTCTTAAGCTGGCATAAATACTGCTAGTCTGCCTATGACTGTTGCTATAACAGGTTCTTGGTCTCAGACTCAAGAGTTTATGTCTTCTGCCAGCATCTGTAAAACTCCAGTGTGCTAGCTTGTTAGCTTGCAAGTGGGTAAAGCCCTAGACCTTCTGCAGTTTGAGGGCAGGTCCAGGCTACGCTTGTGCTCCATTGATAACACTTACCTACCAGGGTTGGACTGCTTTTTTCCTCTCAGGAATCATAGAATCAGAGGCGGTTCCTAGTCCTGAACTATGAGGTAACTATCCGGGCTGGTTGTCATGGACCATGAGCAAGCGGACAGTGTCGGTTTGTGGGAGGGGATGGTGGTGGTGCCAGGGAGAGAATAATTAAGAATACCTGATACTGGCCGGGCGCGGTGGCTCAAGCCTGTAATCCCAGCACTTTGGGAGGCCGAGGCGGGTGGATCACGAGGTCAAGAGATCGAGACCATCCTGGTCAACATGGTGAAACCCCGTCTCTACTAATACAAAAAATTAGCTGGGCATGGTGGCGCGTGCCTGTAATCCCAGCTACTCAGGAGGCTGAGGCAGGAGAATTGCCTGAACCCAGGAGGCGGAGGTTGCGGTGAGCCGAGATCGTGCCATTGCACTCCAGCCTGGGTAACAAGAGCGAAACTCCGTCTCAAAAAAAAAAAAAAAAAAAAAAGAATACCTGACACTTCTTGAGTACTGATCATGGCTTTAAGTGCATTACTGTCAGTATCCTGTAAGGTAAATATTGTTTTTGTATTATAGATGAAGAAATTGAGGCACATAGAGGTGAGTAAGGTGGCAGGGTTATATAGCTATGGGTGGTGGAGCCGGGATTTGGGAATCCGACCACCTGGCTCCAGACTCTGTTTCCCAACCAATCTGTGGGACTGCTGCTCAGCAGGACATGGCTCAGGGGTGGAAGCCTTAGTGCTGGGTGACTTTTTTTTTTTGAGACTAGGTTCTGCTCTTGTTGCCCAGGCTGAAGTGCAGTGGCACAATCTTGGCTCACTGCAACTTCCACCTCCCAGGTTTAAGTGATTCTCCTGCCTCAGCCTCCCAGGTAGCTGAGATTATAGGTGTCCACCACTATACCCGGCTAATTTTTGTAATTTTAGTAGAGATAGGGTTTCACCATGTTGGCCAGGCTGGTCTCAAACTCCTGACCTCAGGTGATCCACCCTCCTCAGCCTCTCACAGTGCTGAGATTACAGGCATGAGCCATCGCGCCCAGCTAGTGCTGGATGACTTCTCACCTTTAGTTGAAATTAGGTCTGGTTTTGCTTGGTTTATGAATCAGTTCCCCTGAAACAATATGCCAGTCTCTACTTAGGCTAATTTGCAGCCAGTAATCCTACTTTCTCCTAAGAAAAAGAGTTAAAGAAGAGTTTAGGCTAAATGTTCTCTATGGCCCTTTTAGCTCTGGTCCTCCGAAAGTTTCCTGGGGTGAGTGAAAATTGTGATGGGTTTCATCTTAATTTATGCAGCTCTGTCTATAGCAAGCAACCCAAGAGTGTTAGTTCCTGCTGCTCATCGGAGATTGTGTTCTTTGACTCAGGTGGGCTTTTCCTGCTTAAGCTTTGAATAACAGATAATATGAGGTGCTTGTTAAGTTGTGTTAATGCAATATTTGCTTCTGGGACATCATCCCAGGCTTTCTTATTCGTGAAGATAATTACTGGTTTTTTCAACACGGGGAGCACAGCCCAACCCCTCATAAATCTATTGCAAGGTCATCTTACTTTAGAATCTTTGGAATCATTTGTTCTAAAGTCAAACAAAACAAGATCTATTTAAGCCTAGGTTGTTTGACTCCTGAGTTATGTATGGGATTACTTTAAAGCTTAAATTATAGAATTTGGTATGTGTTTTAGGAAGGTGAATATATAGTTTATAATAGAATAGGAAAATAGGAACAAGAATAGTTCTCGGTGCTTGAGGGTGGTGCTGGTGGTAGTGGGACTGTTTTCAGAATCTAGACTGTCATAACTGCTTAGGACTAAGAGATAATTTGTAAACTGGCTTCTACTCCTTTGCTTTTAAATAGGTCTAGTTCATGAAAACATACTGGGCAGGTAAGATTCTCTTCCAATTTTTCAAAGATCGAGGAAAAAAATATCTCATTATCCCTTTTAGTAATCAGTTTCTACTTTTATCAACTTGTTAAGAAATTTGATATATTTTAATAAGAACATGGGCTTTGGACTCATTAGACCCAGATTTGAATTGCAGCTTTCCTGCTTGTGAATTTACCTAACCTTTTAGAATCCTGCTTTTCTGATCTATAAAGTGAGAATTTCTTCCTCAGGGGTCTTAATGTATGTTAAAATGCAATAGTGTTTAGGCTAACACCTAAGGTGGTAGGTGTTAAATAGGTGCTAGTTCTCCTTTTTATTTCTAATCTAAATATCTCATGCTTTAGGGATAAAAGACTTGAAATGAAAAAAAAAACAACAACTCATGCTGCAATGAAAGCTCATTTTCTTTTCTTTTGCTTGCCCTGAAGGTGGCAGGTTACTTTTAAGTATGTAGACTTCTCTGATTCAGAGAGTACAGATCCAGTTGCTGTTAACCATCCCTGAGTAATCATCTCATTTCCTTTAACCTTTGCTGGATTTCATTTTTCTTCCCTTTGTTCAACTACATGGCTGGCTTTTTCCCAGGCTTTGTCCAGATTCTTCACATTCCTCTTAAGCCACAGAACTGGCATGGAACTCTAGCAAATAACTGGCGAGGACAGAGTGTATTGAGATGGTGACCACATGTTACGTAACTGTTAATGCAGACTGCTATTGTGATCACAGGAAGCTGCATTTCCTACCATGTTTTCAATGCTAAAAGGGCAGATAGGCAGTTATTCCCACTTATATCTGTTTGGCTTGTCTGAGTAACATGAAGCATTGATCAGGTTCTACCAGATTTGTGTCTTCAGCCCAGACCTCTGTCCCAAGCTCTAGACTCATAGATTGAATGGTCTACTTGACATCTCCACATAGACATCTAATAAACATTCACATTCAGTGTGTTCAGACTAAACCCCTAATCTTCCCTCATGCCAAATTCTAATCTCTATTCATTACAACTATTTTTCTAGTGTCTCAGACTTTTAAAAAAACTTTGAGTGATTCTTGACCACTTTTAATCTCTTAAACCCACATTCAATCTGTTAGGAAATCCTGATGGTTCTGCATTCAAAACATCTCCAGAATCTGATCATCAGCTACCACTCCCACCCAGATTTTTTGTTGTTGTTGGTTTTTTTTTTTTTTTTTGAGACAGTCTCGTTCAGAGTCTCGTTGCCCGGGCTGGAGTGCAGTGGCACGATCTTGGCTCACAACCCTCTGCCTCCTGGGTTCAGGTGATTCTCCTGTCTCAGCCTCCCAGTTGCTGGGATTACAGGCACCTACCACCACGCCCAGCTGATTTTCCCACCCACTTTTGAGCCACCATGACCTTGGGTTGAGAGCTTCCTATAGGTCTCCCTATGGTCCACCCTTCCAGGCCATGAATTGGGAGCCAAGGGTATGATGGAAAAATCCCTGACCACCTGTCCTTACTGAACAGTCAAAATGCTGGGTGAGACAGAGAAAGCATTTTACTTATTTGATACACACACACCCCTAGATCATGAAAGGCAAGTGAAAGTGAGAGGGCAGAGGTTAACAGAGAACTTAGCTTCTTGCTTTAAGGGTATTTTTCAAATGTGTCCTTTCGTTTTCATGGCCCCCAGGGTGGGAGATAAGAGACAAAGCCGGGGTCCCACATCAGGTCAGTGTCCTAAAAGGAAACTCCCAGGGGTATTTCCCAGCAGCTTAGGGGTAAACTCCCTTAATCCTGAGTTTATTTTAGGAAAATTGTTTTGACCTTTGGTATTGAGTGTAGTGGGGGAAAATCACTTCTGAAAATTAATAGGCTGGGTTTCATGCAAGTTTGAAGCTTTTTTTTTTCTTTTTTTTTTTTGAGACGGAATTTCGCTCTTGTTACCCAGGCTGGAGTGCAATGGTGCGATCTCGGCTCACCGCAACCTCCGCCTCCTGGGTTCAGGCAATTCTCCTGACTCAGCCTCCATGTAGCTGGGACTACAGGCGTGCGCCACCGTGCCCAGCTGATTTTTTTGTATTTTTAGTAGAGACGGGGTTTCACCATGTTGACCAGTATGGTCTCGATCTCTTGACCTTGTGATCCACCCACCTTGGCCTCTCAAAGTGCTGGGATTATAGATGTGAGCCACTGCGCCTGGCTGAAGCTTTTATTCAAACCAACTAGGTGGTCCATAAGACAGTTATTTTTGTGTCAACTTGACTGGACCGTGAGATGCCCAGACATTTTGCTGAACATTAACTCTGGGTATGTCTATGAGGATGTCTCTGGATAAGAGACTGAGTAAAGCAGATTGCCTTCAACCAGGTGGGTGGCTCTCATCCAGTGAGTTGGAGCCCCAGTAGAATAAAAAGGATCTCCTCCTAGACTGCTTGAGCGGGACGTAGGCCTTTTCCTGTCTTTGGATTCAAACCGAAACACCAGCCCTTCTTGGGTCTCGAGCCTCCTGGCTTTCACACTGGAACTATACACTGGCTGCCAGTGCATGGACTGCAGATATTGGGACTCCCTCATTTCCCGAAACAGGCCTTCATCTCCTGCAGCAGGGCTTCATCCCCCGCAGCAGGCCTTCATCCCTGACAGCAGGCCCTCATCCCTGACAGCAGGCCCTCATCCCCCGCAGCAGGCCCTCATCCCCCGCAGCAGGCCTTCATCTCCTGCAGCAGGGCTTCATCCCCCACAGCAGGCCTTCATTGGCCACAGCAGGCCCTTCTGACCACTGGCCAGGATGAGACTTAGCAGTGCTAGCTGTAGGGCTGTGGCCACAGCGGTGATTTTAGTGGTGGGTTTGTGCCCTGTGCTGGGCTAGAGTCTTTCTCCAGGAATTTTCTGGCTTGAGCTGGTGAAGAAGAGTGTTTTTTCCCCATTCTTTGGCCATGGAACTTTTGGATGTGACTCTAGAGCTGCCTGTGGCCATGCTCCTGGTCATCTGGAGAAAGTTTATCTGTGTTCTCAGTTGCTGAAGCCAAGACATAAATGCTGACCTGAGATGCAAAGGAGCCCTACAGATTGCAGCCAGCTTTATCCCTGCCCAGGCTGGGCTGTTTAGCTTTTCCTCAGATTCTGAGTTACCCAGTGTTTTTTGTAAGTGAGTCCTTTGATTTGTCTTAAGCTAACTTAGCATCATTTTCCTTCCCTTGAGGGCAGTGTGCCCACTCCCCCAACTTTGATTCCACATCTTTTCCATGGCCCCAGTTGCCTTCTGACATGGCATGTGATTCCCTTGAGTGTCTGGAATTTGGCTATATCACATAATACAGAGAAAGGCTGGGGGGTTAGTAACTAGTGAATGTTCAGTGATGTGTCTTCATAATTCTTTTCAACCCAAGTGTGGGGCATTGTCAGATTACTGTATATGTTATGATTCTAGTAAGCAACCTCTTTATTACATGAACCTTGGGTGGCCATTTGATAGAAAAGAAAAATATTTAAGATCTTTACTGACAAAGAATTTTAAATGTAAATGTTTTATTATGTTGGTCAAGTGTTTCTCTTAGTACTTCTGTATTAGCCCACTGTTGAGTCTATTAGTCTAAACAGTAGGCTAATAGTGTGAGCTAATACAAGATGTAGTTTTTATCTTTAAAAACATTTCTCAAACGTTGACTTGAAACTTGTCCTTCAGAAGGTCCGGTAGAACAAAGATGTCAGCCTTTTCACAAGGGAGTGCTGGGACTGTTTTCTTTGATTAATCAAAGCTTACATGATAACTTTAATAAGAAATATAATTTAAATGTTTTTTTTTTTTTCACTGTTGTTATAATTGAGTGGTCAAATGGCCACTTCATATGTCAAGGGATGTCAGAAGATGTTTGGCTTGCATATATCCAGTCTGACAAGTTGAACGTAATCTGAACTTTACTGTAGTCCAGGATACAATTAACTCAAAGGATACTGAGAAAGGGGAATGAGTTTACGTGAAGATGAATTTGGTGTGTGACGTGGTCAGTTTGACGTCACGGTAAAAAAAAAATCCAAATGGAAATTTACAAGAAGTAGCTTTATACATTTTATTATTTATTTACTACTTGATCACAGCTTTTGAAAAAAATTTATTATACTTTTTCTGGGGTACATGTGCAGATCGTGCAGGTTTGTTACATTGATATACATGTGCCATGGTGGTGATTTGCTGCATCCATTGCTCTGTCATCTACATTAGGTATTTCTCCTAATGCTATCCCTCTCCAATCCCCCAACTCCCTGCTGTTCCTCCTTAGCCCCCCACCCCTCAGACCCTGGTGTGTGATGTTCCCCTCCCTGTGTCCATGTGTTCTCATTGTTCAACACCCATTTATGAGTGAGAATATGCGGTGTTTGGTTTTCTGTTCTTGTGTCAGTTTGTGAGAATGATGGTTTCCAGTTTCATCCATGTCCCCGCAAAGGACATGAACTCATCCTTTTTATGGTTGCATAGTATTCCATGGTGTATATGTGCCACATTTTCTTTATCCAGTCTATCATTGATGGGCATTTGAGTTGATACCAAGTCTTTGTTATTGTGAACAGTGCTGTAATAAACATATGTGTGTATGTGTATCTTTATAATAAAACGGTTTATAACCCTTTGGGTATATACTCAGTAATGGATTGCTGGGTCAAATGGTATTTCTATCTCTAGATTCTTGAGGAATCGCCACACTGTCTTCCACAATGGTTGAATTAATTTACACTCCCATTGACAGTGTAAAAGTGTTCCTATTTCTCCACATCCTCTCCAGCATCTGTTGTCTCCTGATTTTTTAATGATCACTATTCTAACTGGCATGAGGTGGTATCTCAATGTGGTTTTGATTTGCATTTCTCTAATGACCAGTGATGATCTTTTTTTCATATGTTTGTTGGCTGCATAAATGTCTTCTTTTGAAAAGTGTCTGTTCGTATTCTTTGCCCATGTTTTGATAGTGTTGTTTGTTTTTTTTCTTGTTAGTTTGTTTAAGTTCTCTGTAGATTCTGGGTATTAGCCCTTTGTCAGATGGGTAGATTGCAAAGATTTTTTTCCCATTCTGTTGATTGCCAGTTCACTCTATTGATAGTTTCTTTTGCTGTGTGGAAGCTCTTAAGTTTAGTTAGATCCCATTTGTCTATTTTGCCTTTTTTTTGCCATTGCTTTTGGTAATAAATGGTGTTGGGAAAACTGGATATCTAATGCAGAAAGCTGAAACTGGATCCATTCCTTACACTTTATACAAAAATTAACTCAAGATGGATTAAAGATTTAAACATGAGACCTAACACCATAAAAACTCTAGGAGAAAACCTAGGCAAATACCATTCAGGACATAGGCACAGGCAAGGGCTTTTACATTTTTAAAAGAGGGACAAAAAACATTTCTTTGAGAAGAATACAATGGTTGTTAGACTTAGAACTCAAAGATCAAGAAAAGAATGAAGAGAAACCTTTGACAACAGAAAATTATTGATGAGCTTTGAAAAGGTTTCCCATAGAGCACAGGGTCGGGCACAAGGGCAGCTTGGGAGGAATGGACAGAGAGGAAAGAGGGTGGGTGGTTAGGGTGATGCTGCTTTGGGGGATTTGTTACTGAAAGAGTTTTGTGTGTTTGTATTCAGGGTAATCAGATCCTAATTTTCAGGATTTCAATCTAAAATGAAAAATAAGAACAAGAATTAACTATTTTGCTTCAAAATACTCTGTGCCTTTCTTAACGTTTTCTTGGGCTAGGAGTTCACTGTTCCCTGCAGTTCATCTTTAGACAGTGGCATTTACGGCATCGAAGTAGGTTACTAAAGTGTAATGCTTGCTCCATTTTTGTTGTTTGTTTTACTATAAGCCACAATATTGGAATAATTTCGGCAATCATTCTTTCTGCATGAATTCTTTATTATTCTTTAAGAAAAGATGCCATTGAATGTTCTTCATTAACTCATTGATGACGGATCTGGGTGCTTAGGACGATTGTTCTTTATGAGATTAGGAAACCCCAGCTAATTAAATCTTCCATATGATTTGTAGGCCTGCCAGCTGTGCACACAGTCAACTGATGATGATCTTAGTTACATAATGTCTTGGAAACCCTTTGTATTCAGATGTCAAAAGAAACTCTTTAGGAGATAAAAACTGGAGAGTTAATATTTGTCAAGTATTTGTGGGTTACGTTTCTTGGACACAAATATACCATTTGTGTAAGGGCTAAAATCGTAAAGAAAAACTTGGACCTCCTGAGCCCTGTCAAAGTCCTGACATCCCAGAGCATCCCCGGCCAGGCGGGAAAGCACACAGGTAGTCTTTTCTTCCGGCTCACGCCCTCCCAAGCCAGAGCGCCCTGCCAGGCCACAGAGACCATGGCCCTGGACAGCCACACAGCTTCGGCCGAGAAACGGATCAGAGTGGGGGCCCTAGCCCCATCTGACCTGGGAGGCTGTGCAGGAGAGCTCTGCTTACATTCTGCGGGGCTGTAGGACCCTTCAGAGGCTTTCTTACAGTCGTGTCAGGTGACAGCACGCTAAGACCAAGAAAAGAATGAAGAGAAACCTTTGTCTCACACCTGTGTGTTGCGTGACACAGAGCCATCCATGAGACTGGTGAAAGTGGTGCTGTGCCTGAGCCCATCTCAGCTTGGAGAAGGACCTGTGTTGCCTTTCTTCATGATTGATTTGGTTGTGTCTGTGTAGAATGGACACCATCGATGGCTTATCCCATACCCTTTTTCCTTTTTTCATTTCTAACAGAACCTCAACTTTATTCAGGGCTCCATCCTCCCTTTCGTGGATCATCTGACTTAGGGAAAGAGGTGCTAAACTCCAGAAGGGGGTTTCAGAGAGCACATTCTCCCCCTCTCCCCCTCCCCTCCCCCTTCCCTTCCCCTCCCCCTCCCTTCCCCCAGGTGTCAGGATTTGTAAGTCTCTCCAAAGGATTCTAACACGAGACAGGATTGAAAATCAATGGTTTGAGACAGCCCTAGCCATCTTATTGTGTGCCAGTGATGGGTTTTGCATTCAAGGCATAAGGTGGTCAGTACATGGCATCCTTCTGCCAACAGTGCGTGGTCCAGAGGTGGGCACATGACCTGAGTAGCTACATCTAGATCTGAGGGATGGGGGAGAGACTTCTTCACTGGAGATGAATAAGGAAGCATGTGTCCCCGAATGCCAGCCTTACAGTTGATGCTGTCAGGGCAAGCAGAGAAAATAACGAACCTAGATCTCAAATAATATAATCAAGACATTGGATCCAACCCTGGACTTCTTGTTATAAAAAATAATAAATGTTACTACGTTTAAACCACTTTGAGTTGCAGTTTTGTACTTTTAGCTGAAGTATTTTGACTGTTTCTATAGTAATACAGAAACCAACTGTCCTAAATCAATTTCAAGTTTCTTGATATGCAGAATAAAGGGATATAAAGAAGGCATGATAGTTGGAGGTAACATCTCCATTTTCTTGAAAACGTATCCTGCCAACACCACTTACTTGCTTTGCTTTTCTTAACAAAATATAGCCGGGTGCGGTGGTGTGTGCCTGTAGTCCCGGCTACTCGGGAGGCTGAGGTGGGAGGATCGCTTGAGCCCAGGAGTTCTGGGCTGTAGTACACTATGCTGATCAGGTGTCTGCACTAAGTTCGGCATCAATATGGTGACCTCCTGGGAGTGGGGGACCACCAGCTTGCCTGAGGAGGGGTGAACCGGCCCTGGTTGGAAATGGAGCAGGTCAAAACTCCCGTGCTGGTCAGTAGTGGGATTGCACCTGTGAATAGCCACTGCACTCCTGCCTGGGCAACATAGTGAGACCCCGTCTCTTAGAAAAAAAAATGAAGGGCCAGGCGCGGTGGCTCATGCCTGTAATCCCAGCACTTTGGGAGGCTGAGGCGGGCGGATCACAAGGTCAAGAGATCGAGACCATCCTGGCCAACGTGGTGAAACCCCATCTCTACTAAAAAATACAAAAATTAGCTGGATGTGGTGATGCGAGCCTGCGGTCCCAGCTACTGGGGAGGCTGAGGAAGGAGAATTGCTTGAACCTGGGAGGCGGAGGTTGCAGTGAGCCGAGATCGTGCCACTGCATTCCAGCCTGGCGCCTGGTGATGGAGCAAGACTCTGTCTCAAAAAGAAAAAAAAAATGAAGATACCAAATGCAAATAGAGATGAACAGAGCCCTCTGCATGTGGCTAAGAAGTGGAGGTCGAGGGATGGGGTGCTAGAGTGCCCACCCTGCATGTCAGTTGTGGATTTTGGGCAAGCTCCTTGACCACCTGAAGAATGGTGATGCTCACATCACTTCAGAGCAATTAGGAGAATGAAATTCGTTGCCCTACAGAGAGCACCGGGCACAGGCCCTGGTGATGGGCTTCGGTGGAAGCACATGAAACTGCCAGTACTCATCCATTTAGACTGATGAGAACGACAGCTTCACATGGTTCAGCTGCATAATTCATTTAATCATGATAGCGCTCATTAATAAGCGCAATTGAGGATGTCTGTGCCCATAACTAAAGCATTAATTTGGCTTCAAATAATGTTCAGTGAAAGTTTTAAAAACTGAAATTAGCCGTGTTTCACTTCACTTTGCATGATTGAAGACCTTAGTCAAAGAAATAACCTACAAATTTAATTTTTCAAGATTGTGCACAGAGTATTTAATTTGTAGGGATACAGAAGATTATAACTATGTCATTCTTTATGCTTAGTGTTACCAAGGCAAGCTTTTCATTGATGCGATGAGGTAGTGGAGGGTTGCCTTCTATCTAGTGTGTGCAGACTATACACGACGGGCGCCTTTGTTGTGAACAGCTGGGGAGGCAGATGTGAATATAGCACATTTACTTGTGCATTTACTACGTGACAGGCACTGGACTAGAGCCTTTCCTCATGGAATTTGGTGTAATCTGGATGACAGACATATTTCGTAGGTGGGGACACTGAGGCTTAGTGCAGAGGCTCTGTGTGATAACTAGTGATGACTTGTAAGAGGTGGAGGTGACTTCAGTTCATGCTTATAGACAAGTTTAAGGCTTGCGGACAATCAGGAAGTCACAAAACAAATAAGAAACTCTTGACTTCTTTTCCACTTAGAAATTGAAGTCTCTGAGCTCTAGGATGGCCTCACATCTGGAAATGATATCATTACATACTACTGGATATGAGAATTTTGAAATGACTTTTTTTTTTTTGAGACAATCTTGCTCTGTAGACCAGGCTGGAGTGCAGTGGCATGATCTCGGCTCACTGCAACCTCTCCCTCCCAAGTTCAAGTTATTCTCTTGCCTCAGCCTCCTGAGTAGCTGGGACTACAGGCGCCTACTACCACACCCAGCTAATTTTTGTATTTTCAGTAGAGTTGGGATTTTGCCATGTTGGCCAGGCTGATCTCAAACTCCTAGCCTCAGTGATCCACCTGCCTCAAACTCCCAAAGTATTGAGATTACAGGTATGAGCCACTGTGCCCGGCCAACTTTTGAATTATAATTTAAATATCCTTAGCACTTACCACTGTCTCTTAGTTTGTACTAATCTTGGCTATTCTTTTAACTATAAATAGGAAGAAAGCTACCTTTAGGAGTTTTTTAGTCTGTAGTGGGATCCTAACAATGGCTCACGCTGTTGTCCAGCTGGGTTTAAGATGCACTTCCTATCTATTTGGCAGGATTACTTAACAGTAGTGTGTTTCATTTTCTTTTGGGCTAAAGACTTCCTTCCCAAAGTAAAAATGCAGTAACATGTGTGAAAGTAGTTTGTAAGTGGTAAATTGCTAGTCAAGTGTAGGTTATTTTTGTCATCCTCTCCGTCTGGAAAGAATCAGGCCTTGAGAGGGTGCCGGCAGTTTGTCCCACAGTGTTAGCTACCAGTTCCCCGCTTCTTGCAATTGAAGAGCTACAGTATCTTCTCAAGTTTTTAACGGGAGTCTGGAAGCTTAGGTGGTGGGTGTAATTCTCTGTGACAGGTTTATGACTTTTTCCACGGAGGTGTGCAGGCTTCAGAATAAATTGCCCTTATTGTCAGCATGAAGGGATGAGGCCGCATCACCCCAAAAGGTGAGCATGCTCTTGCGTCCCAATGGAGCCTCATGTTTTCATATTCTGTAACTTTTGTGGCTGACTTAGTGTACCTGTTATCAGAACTGTGATATAAATATCCTGTAACATTTGAGGAATTCCAAACCCTAGAGGTCCAAACATTTTGAGTTCCATTTCTTAAAACAGGAACAAAACTTGAAGGAGCTGCCTGAAAAGCACAGCAGTAGCCCTGTGAGAAGCAGGAGGGGAGGGAAGGCCCTGCTGCTCCTGTGCCTTGGTTGTCTGTGTGTATGCAGTGAGCCCTGTGGGTTCTGTCAGGCTCACCGCATACACACAGGCAACCTGTGTGTATGGGGGTGGAAGGAAGCAGAGCCTGAGGCCTGAGCTGTGTGTGTCCTCCATAGCTCGTCCAGCTGGCACCTCTGAGCTATCCCTTCATGGGGAGAGAAGAGGAAGCAGCTGGGTTGACAGCACCCCCTGTCCCAAGGAGGCTGAGCTGTGAGGAAGGCACCGTCATGGAGGAGGGAAAAGCAAGATCAGCTCCGAGGACAGCCGCACCCACGGAGCGTGGCCCTGTGTGCTCTGTGATCTCAGGATGTGTAGATGTTGGGGTGAGGGAGGACTGGGCCACAGCTTTTTACCAGAATTGAAAAAGGGCTTAAACTCAAAAAAAGGTTTAGGAACCATTGCTCCCAAGATAATCACCCAACTTGTAGATTTGCTGATGTCTTCAGAGGAGTCAGCCAGTGCATGGCAACTGACTGATAGTAAGGATAGTTGATTTTTTGTTGTTTCAAACTTAAGTGCTAAATTGAATAGTTACAGATTGAAAGGGCAAGATGATGAAGTGTGCTGTTTTTCAGGGGAAGGCAGGATGCTGGCAGTCTGGCAAGAGACCCTGCTGGTCTGGCCGCCTCCCCCTGTGAGGGCCCCACGGTGATCTTGGTCATGAAATGCTGCCTTGGGCCCTGCTCACTCACAGAGGCTCATGGATCAGAAGCTTGTTGATGGCTTGGCCTCAAGGCTGTCTTTGCTAGTGACTGGGAGGCTCTTGTCCCATGCAGACAAGATGACTTCTTCCTAGTTTCCAATGACTTAGCAAATCAAACTACTCATCACGAAGTTGCCCCAAAAGGACGGGAATTGAGCAAAGTGGAAGGATGTGGGGAGCTAGATACAGGTGAGCCCCGAGATGCCCAGGTGTCATCCTCCCCTCACCACAGTGCCAGCTCCAGTGATGGCCTTTCCCACGCTATCCTTCATGCTCTCCCCCATGCTGCCAGGTGCCCCTTCAGTTCACAGGGCCTTCCCCCAGGGCACCACTGGCACAATTTCTCTGTCCCCTGTGAGGGTGAGGGCAGAGACCGAGTCCTGGTCATTGCTCTGTGCTCAGCTGTGACCCAGAGCTGGGGAATTAGCAGTGTTTCATCTACATTTATCACATGAATGAAGGTGTTTTGGTCTGGCCTTCTGAAGGTTACAGCAAGGTCATTTTGATTGGTGTTTTGGGTGATTCAGGAACCTTTATTCATATGTTATTGATTGCATTTCTAATTTATTTTCCAGGATTTCTAATTACATACATTGAGGATTTCTAATTATGTACATTCTAAGTTGTGGGTTTTCCTAGTTTCACTCTGAGATGGTAGCATTGTTTACAGCTTCTCAGGGGAGTCTTGTGCTCCTCTGGGCTACGCCTGTAGCTCTGTGGATGGAGCACCCCGACGTGGGCCCACCACACAGCTGGCTCAGCAGTATAGCTGTGCTGGGGAGTGGGCAGCGTCAGCCTCCCCATCACACTGGGCAGCAGCATTAGAAAGCTGCTTTTTCTGGGGTCACAGAGCTAGTAGGAGTAGGATCAAGCCTTGCTTTTTCTGATTCCAGAGCACCATGCTTGGCTCACCCATGCAGAACCGTGGCAGCGGACAGCCAGGGGACACACAGGTTCTTTGACTCACTCACTCATGGGCTCATTCATGTATTCACTAAACACTTAGTGAGTGCCTCTTTAGGACCAAGTGCGCCGCTGGTGTTGTGGAACAAGGGAAACAGTTCTTACTCTCACAGATTTAAAGTTTGTTCACTGGTATACTCCAGTGTTAGTGTGCTTTGTAATTGTTTAGCATTGTGGAAGTGGAATTGATTTGGGTCTAATCCAAAAGTTTTATAGCAAAGAGAAGAAAAGTCAGAGATACCAAGAACACTTAAGCCTTGAGTTCCAATTTATCCAAAGATTCAAACTTTTTCACTTTGCTAAAACTTTCAAATACAGGAAAACGTGTGTGTTTCAGAGAGCCCTGACTCTGAAGACAGCTCGTTGGAAAAGGAAGCATCTGCAGCTGTCATTTTTGCCAGACATCATTGGTTAGTTTTCCAGCAGAGAGGAGAGCTCAGCAGCACTTGTCCTTCCCTCTGGTACACCTGAGTCCAGGGAGCGGCTGGAGAGGGGGCGTTGCTGCTGAAGCCCTGAGGGAGTTCTGTCCCCTAGCTTTGTAGTGGGTCTGCTCTGTGTGTGCTTGTGCTGGCGTAGGAAATGTGGGCGACTTCACATGCCCTCTCTCTGTTGTACTTCACACCTCTGTTTTTCCCTCACCCGCTTTCCTGAAGATGCATCTTGCCCCTGGGTCCTGTCCACAGCAAGCTTCTTCTCCAAGGCTGCATGCTCTCTGGACAGTCACGTCTGCACCCACGACTATCACTGCTTGCTTTATTACAGTGGCACTGAAGTATCTAGCTTGAGCCCAGATCTTTCTCCCAAGCTCTGAGCTAGCACGTCCAGTGCCTGTTCTTCCCTTCACGTGGATGTCCCACAGCCGCCTTGTGACTACCAGAGATGGACTTGCCATGTTGCCCCTGGGGCTTGCCCTGCGCTCTCTCTTCGACATCCTGGCTGATGGTGTCCCCTTTCCTCCCTGAGGCCTGGCCTTTCCCTTCACTCCCACCATGGAGGTCCAGTCAGGCTGTGTGTCCTCTTGCTCCTGGCTGTTGTAACTTCCAGAATGTCTGCTGCAGACTCTGACTGGATCCAGGCTTTGAGGATTTCTTGTTGGATTACCAGGGGATCTGTTGGTGGTTCCCTTGGCTTCAGGACTGGTCGCTCTGATTCAGCCCTCTCTCTCCCTGCCGTTTTGTTAGACCGATCTTTCACAGTCAGATCATACCACTGACGTCCCCACTGAAAACCGGAAGGGGTTCTGATCAAAGTCTGTGATCCAGCCTCCTCTGGCCTCACCTCTGGGTATCCTTCACAGGCTGTGGTCACGCGTCACCACATCCTCGTTGCCGTGTCCCTCTGCTCATACTCCTCACATTGCCTTGTTGGGTTTGGACTCAGAAAGGTGATAGCTTTTCGGGAGAGAAATAGACTCAAAATGTGAATTTGAGAGAGCGCTATTTTGAGATATGATGAAGCAGAAGTGATTCCATCTTCAGGCTAGAGCATGAGGGTGGAAGTGAATGGAGGAGACAGAGCCACCACGCACTCCCAGCTGGCCTGTAGGAAAGGAAGGCAGAGTTGCTGAGGGGTTCGGAGTAGCCTGGTTAAGGAAAGCCTGGAAAAGGAGAGGAAAACAAGACCAAGAGGCTGGGGACTGAGTAGAGGCCTCAAGAGCCGGCGTCCAGATGTCCGGGGCTCCTTGGGGAAATCAGAATCATTAGCATCGTGGTGCTAGAAGCCATATTGAAGGAAGGCTAGGGATGGCAAGTGTGGAGGGAGGCCTCCGCGAGGTGTGCAGTGGCAGCAGGTAGGAGGGAGGTGAGCCAGCGCCAGGGCAAGGCTGCGTGGACAGAGGGCGGAGGGGCTGTCCAGGAGTGAGTCAAAGCAGAGGGGCTTCTGCAGAGTGCTTTGGGGTGGGAGAGGCTTCATGGACTTTGTGGGGACAGCATTTGTATCTGGGTATCTCTGCAGGATTTCTGATCTAATTTGCAATGAAGAGAATGCTTATGTCTTTGTTTTAACTATACGTAAGTAATTCAGTATACGTGACTAATGTAGCATATGTACATATATTTAAAGTGAGGGACATAAGTATTGCTTTGCCCCGCATTGTGTTATCACAATAAAAACATGTTTACTGACACAAACTCTAATATTTAAAATGTCCTCTCCATAAGCTAAACTTTTCAGAAAACCAAAGCAAAAGGTAATTCTTAAAAAGATAATTCTTTCAGGCCATAAGTATGTGATAATCTGCATGGCCGAAGGAAGCAGAGTAGCCAATGAGAGCCCTAACAGCTACTAGTAGGTTTCTACTTGTTTTACATGTATTATGCAATGTGCTGTGTAAAACTCTTTGAGATGGGTGGACTTTGTGTTGTATTGACAAGGAAACAGGCTCAGAGAATGTCAAAGCCTTGCTTGCCAAGGCCAGTCAGGCAGCATCCCGTCTGGCATTCATACCCTGGCCCCTGACTATAAACCCTCTGCCTCAGCTTGTGTTTTCTTCTGTGCCATGCCGAATTTATAAATTAAACCTACATTTAATTTGAAATGTAAAAATGATGTGTTGCCTTCATTTTAATAGATGATATACCATTCTGAGAATTCTGTTTGCCAGTGGTATTTCTGTTATGGTTACTGACATCTGCTTATTTTAATGTATTTTGACATGTGTGGAAGCGGGACTAATCTGGTTGCGATTCAGGCTCTGCATATGTATCAGAGCTGACCCATCTGCCATGCAAGCATATTTTAGAAAAGGAGCAAATTCCTGGCTGGGCCAAGTAACACCTTTTCCACTTCTCCTCTGTGTGTGATCTGTTGTCTACAGTATCATGTTGAAAAAGTTGAGAAGCGATTTTGGAAAGAGAGAAGTGAGGAATCTGTTGCTAGAGTGTAATTGAGAAACAGATGAGCTAATGGAAGAAGCCAAGATGTTACATTCCATTATAAGGGAGTTTTAATTTACTGTAAAGGTTGAGGGAATAGCATCTTTTTGGATTTTGGAAAGAAAAAATCAGAAATATAAAATAGCCTACTATATAAAGTTTCATGAGCCCATTTCATAATCATCTAAATGGTAGATACTTGATGTTCCTAGACCTTCAAAATCCAACCTGAAACCACTTTCCAGATTTCACATCCTCAAGTCTGATCATTCCTTCTTCTGTATCCCGTGGGGAATATTACAAATGGAGTCATAGTTGTACCTTGTTATCTGGAACTATTTCATTGTGAAATCCCTTGGCAGGCGTGGTGGCTCACGCTTGTCATCCCTGCACTTTGGGAGGCTGATGCAGCAGATCACCTGAGGTCAGGAGTTTGAGACCAGCCTGGCCAACATGGTGAAACCCCATCTCCACTAAAAATACAAAAATTAGCCAGGCATAGTGGCGAGCGCCTGTAATTCCAGCTACTCAGGAGGCTGAGGCACAAGAATTGCTTGAACCCGGGAGACAGGTATTGCAGTGAGCCAAGATTGCGCCATTTCACTCCAGGCTGGGCAACAGAGGGAGACTTGTCTCAAAAAAAAAATAATAAAAAAAAAAGGAAAAATCGCTAACTAGGTAAGAGAGTAAGGACTCAGAGTAAGAGAGTAGTTGTGTTTGTTTTTTGTCTGCTGCAGAATACACTGAGGGAGCTTTGTGTCCCCTCTTCAGACAGTGCTGCTGAGCCAGGGTGCTGAACCTGCCCTGGGTGGGGTGTGGTGGCATGGGAGGGTGCACTTCCGCTTGGGTTGGTGTGCAGGGAGTGGCCGTTGTCGTAGAGCTCCCAGCACTCGGGTGGGACAGAATGCAGGGAGTGGACCAGCCCCATTGGTTATTGTTGTCAGGCTCAGAAGTGAGCAGAAGAGTTGTTTCCCTTTGGAACTAATATTCAGGTGAGGGGACTTGACAATGAACAAATACAATGGCATATATAATAGAGTAATACAAATAGAAATGGAGTGGCATGAGGAGCAGTCTAGACAGTGTTGGGCGGAGCTCCTGTTTTGGGTATTTGAGTGGAGACCTGAATGAAGCAAAGGACAACTTGTGGTGAGACCTTTGAGCAGAGCATCACAGGCCAAGCATGGCAGGGGAAGGGTCTGAGGCAGCTACGGGCAAAGGAGTATTATAGGAGTGACTAAAGGCCAGTGTCGTTGGAGAGGATAAGGAGGGAATGTTAGGAGTGGGGTCCAGAGGGACAGCTGGTGCTGGGAATCATCATTGTGTAGAAGGTATCTGTAGCCATGGTAGGGGACTGCATTGCTAAGAAGGTGAGGCGGGGCTGAGGATGAAACTGTGGGGCCAGCATTTTCAGTGCAGATGAAGATGATGAGGGAGCACAGAGCAGCCAGGCGAGGTCGGAGAAAAGTCAGGAGGATGCAGTGTCCTCCAGGGCTAAGTGGAAACAGCGTTTCCACACGCAACTGGGGACTGTCCTATGCTTCTGAGCTGGGCAGGTAAGCCTACAGGTGGGTGGGTGAGAGGACCCAGCTGTGTGGGTGGGGCCCGGGGGAGCCGCTTGGTCTCTTCACCTTCATAGTGGCTCATAGATGAAGCTCATAGTAGCCAATGTGACTTTTATTTTTTATTCTATTTTATTTTTGAGGTGGAGTCTTACTCTGTCACCCAGGCTAGAGTGCAGTGGCGTGATATCAGCTCACTGCAACCTTCGTCTCCTGGGTTCAAGCAGTTCTCCTGCCTCAGCCCCCCAAGTAGCTAGGAATACAGGCATGTGTCGTGATGCCTGGCTAATTTTTTTGTATTTTTAGTAGAGACGGGGTTTCACTACATTGGCCAGGCTGGTCTCAAATTCCTGACCTCAAATGATCAGCCCACCTTGGCCTCCCAAAGTGCTGGGATTACAGGCAAGAGCCACTGCACCTGGCCACCAACATAACTTTTAAGTAACACTCTCAGTCTTAGAATCCTGATGGGGAGGTGGCATCAGAATCTAAGATGGTAACACCGATGTTTGTGTGTGGCTCACAGATTGAAGGTAATCTAGGAGGAGTTCCAAAAATGTTCTGAACAATGACAGTATTTTGGGGGTGAAAACATAATACCTCATCACACACACACAGCTGAGTGCCTTGAAGGGGAGAGCAAACTTTGGGTTTCTGTGGGTTCTGGTACGCTGGTGAAAGGCTAGTGCCCTAGAGACCTCCTGGGCTGTTTCCACTTCAGACGTTGGTCATTGGGCAGGACTCTCTGGAAGGAAGAGGCAGTTTTGACAGCAAGGGAGGGACGCTGCCAGCCCATACTCTCTTCTGCCTTATTGAATTACTGAGGGAGAGACCAGTTTTATTCTGGATGGTTTTATTTTGTTTAGCAGATTCTTGATGAAGATTTGATTTTAGTGGAGAGGAGTTTTCTTCTGTGGAAGACTTTTCAGTTTATTATTACTTGTTCTCTTCATCCCTCTTAGTTCCACACAATGGCAACTACTTACTCTTTGTTTTTTTCTTTAAGAAGGTTGGTTGGAATACTTTTTATAATCTTAAGTTCTTTTTTAAGAATTAGCTAGATAATTTTTCTCCAGGGAAGGGATTCTTTTGTTTATATAAGCATATCTTAATAGATATGATTTTAAAAATCAAATTATGTTCTAATTTAAATTTAACAAGATCTTATGGTTAATACTTTTGTCAAGTTGCCTTGAAATTGATCCTTTTTATCAAGCACCCTTTTTATAGTTTAAATGTACTCCAAGAACAGGCTGAAAGCACACCTGCCTTTTCATTTCCCATGCTTGTTTGTCAAGGATTATTGTGGATTTCCACAGGCATGTTGCCTTCTTGTTTTAATTTCAGTTAGTCAGGTCTTTTAGGTAAGACAAGGCAAGGCATTGAACCCTCCAGAACCTGTTCCCCTCACTGCAGATGGCACCAGCAAGAGCACTGTACTTGGGTGAGGGTCACTCAAAAAAAGGGCAAACGTCAACATCACCTGTGAAAGTATTATTCGTATATGATAGCACTAAATCTACTCAAACTGCTACTTTAATGCAAGGGCTCCTATGGCAATATTAAACGTGAATCTGACCTGTCTTACTGTTTAAAGCTCAGTAACTCTCTCTTGGTTAGAGAATCAGATAATTAGTTTTGGTTGGTGATACGGATTGGTTCTGTCCCCACCCAAATCTCATCTTGTAGCTCCCATAATTCCCACATGTTGTGGGAATTTATTGAATCATGGTGGGAGATTATTGGGAGGTTACTGAATCATGGGGGCAGGTCTTTCCTGTGCTGTTCTCATAATAGTGACTAAGTCTCATGAGGTCTGATGGTTTTAAAAATGGTAGTTTCCCTGCACAAGCTCTCTCTTTGCCTGCCACCATCCATGTAAGATGTGACCTGCTCCTCCTTACGTCCTGCCATGATTGTGAGCCCTTCCCAGCCATGTGGAACTGTAAGTCCATTAAACCTCTTTTTCTTCCCAGTCTTGGGTATGTCCTTATCAGCAGTATAAAAATGGACTAATACAGTAAATTGATACTGGGAGTGGGGTGCTGCTGAAAAGATACCCAAAAATATGAAAATGACTTTGGAACTGGGTTACAGGCAGAGGTTGGAACAGTTTGGAGGGCTCAGAAGAAGACAAGAAAATGAGGGAAAGTTTGGAACTTCCTAGAAACTTGTTGAATGGCTTTGACCAAAATGCTGATGACAATATGGACAATAAAGTCCAGGCTGAGGTGGTCTCAGATGGAGATGGGGAACTTGTTGGGAACTGGAGCAAAGGTGACTCTTGTTATGTTTTAGCAAAGAGACTGGCAGCATTTTGCCCCTGCCTTAGAAGTTTGTGGAACTTTGAACTTGTGAGAGATGATTTAGGGTATCTGGCAGAAAAAATTTCTGAGCAGCAAAGCATTCAAGAGGTGACTTGGGTGCTGTTAAAGGCATTCAGTTTTATAAGGGAAGCAGAAGATTAACGTTCAGAAAATTTGCAGCCTGACAATGTGATAGAAAAGAAAATCCAATTTTCTGAGGAGAAATTCAAACCAGCTGCAGAAATTTGTGTAAGTAACAAGGAGCTGAATGTTAAGGCCTAAGACAATGGGGAAAATGTCTCCAGGGCATGTCAGAGACTCTTGTGGCAGCCCCTCCCGTCATAGGCCTAGAGGCCTAGAAGGAAAAAGTGGTTTCTCAGGCCAGGACCAGGGTCCCTGTACTGTGTGCAGCCTAGGAACTTGGTGCCCTGTGTCCCAGCCACTCCAGCCATGGCTGAAAGGGGTCAACACAGAGCCCAGGCTGTGACTTCGGAGGGTGCAAGCCTTAAGTCTTGGCAGCCTCCATGTGGTATTGAGCCTGTCAGTGCACAGGAGTAAAAGAGTGGGTTTTGGGAACCTCTCCCTGGATTTTAGAGGATGTATGGAAGTGCCTAGTTGTCCAGGCAGAAGTTTGCTGCAGGGACAGGGCTGTCATGGAGAACCTCTGCTAGGGCAGTGCAGAAGGAAAATGTGGGGTTGGAGCTCCCACACAGAGTCCCCACAGGGGCACCACCTAGGGGAGCTGTGAGAAGAGGGCCACTGTCCTTCAGACCCCAGAGTGGTAGATCCACCAACAGCTTGCACCATGCACTGGAACAGCTGCAGGCACTCAATGCCAGCCCGGGACAGCAGTCAGGAGAGGGGCTATACCCTGCAAAGCCACAGGGCTGGAGCTGCCCAAGGCCATGGGAGCCTACCTCTTACATCAGCATGACCTGGATGTGAGACATGGAGTCAAAGGAGTTCATTTTGGAATTTTAAAATTTGACTGCCCTGCTGGATTTTGGACTTGCTTGGGGCCTGCAGCCCCTCTGTTTTGGCCAGTTACTCCAGACTGACTATATTTACCCAATTTCTGTACCCCCATTGTATGTAGAAAGTAACTACCTTGCTTTTGATTTTACAGGCTCATAGGTGGAAGGGACTTGCCTCGTCTCAGATGAGACTTTGGACTGTGACTTTTGAGTTAATGCTGAAATGAGTTAAGACTTTGGGGGACTGTTGGGAAGGTGTGATTGGCTTTGAAATGTGAAGACATGAGATTTGAGAGGCGTCAGGGAAGGAATGATATGGTCTGGCTCTGTGTCTCCACCCAAATCTCCTCTTGTAGCTCCCACAGTTCCCATGTGTTGTGGGAGGGACCTGGTGGGAGAGGACTGAATCACGGGGCCGGTCTTTCCCGTGCTGTTCTCATGAGAGTGAATAAGTCTCATGAGGTCTGATGGTTTTAAAGATGGGAAGTTCCCTGCACAAGCTCTCTCTTTGCCTGCCACCATCCATGTAAGACATGATTTGTTCCTCCTTACCTTCCACCATGATCATGAGGGCTCCCAGCCAGATGAAACTATAAGTTCATCAAACCTCTTTTTCTTCCCAGTCTTGGGTATGTGTTTATCACCAGCATAAAAATGGACTAATACAGTTAGTTCGTAAAACTAGTTTTACAAAATTCAATGGGATTTTTTTTCTTGACTCACCAAATTTTTTCTTCTCTACTGCAGAGAAGTAATCGTAGAGATGTCCTTCATGTTGTCTCCAGAGTAACACACATGACATTCCTGCGTTAGAGCTGGCAGGCACTGTAGTCATCTGAGAGAAACAGTCAGTGTTGGTGTATGGCGAGGGGAGCTGCTGTCAGAGGAGACAACACTGTGAAAGGCCAAAAAGATTTATGAACATCTTGACAGAAGCGAGAGATTTTTGAAAATGCTCGCTGGTCACTTGGGACAAATAGCAGTCTATAAGGCATGATTTGAATGGATACTTCTTAGATTGTAGTTGAGAACATTGGTGGCTTTCAGGGTATTTTTAAATTGTAGTTTGATGTTCAAGGCACCTATTTGTTTAGCCTAAAGGAAAAGGATCTGCAAGGAGCAGAGGAAACCCAAGTAAATTTTATTGCTTGGCTGAGTGTGCTGTGGCAGATGACATGTAGCTTATTTCAAAGATATGTTTGGCATTGTTTATTTTTAGAATTTACCTGATATCAGATCTTAGTCTATTAGACAGTGTGGGAGTATGGCATTAATAGACAGCCTGGGCTGGCACACCCCACAAACAGTAGTCCCTGATGCAGGGTATGGACAGCACCTCCTACATGCAGTAGGCCTCACTGTGATGCAGGCAGCTCTCAGTGGATCCAGCCAGCCCTGCTCACCACAGTGGTATGTATTCAGGTGCAGTGTCAGCCGGAAGTGTATACAGCACTCTGGTGTGGATCTGTGAGGGTTACTGCCTTGTGTACTGTATGACAGAACTTGAAATTTGCCAAGAAGGCAAGACTTAAATGAACTAGATTCAGACAGTACAAAGTACTTGATGAGATGACAGTGGTGATCATGAGCAGTTCTCAGTGCTTGCTCTGTGCTGAGCCCTATTGTGAGCACTTTCCATGCATTAACTCACAGCCCTGGCAGGTCAGTGCTAATTCACCCAGGGAGCAAGTGGTGGTGCAGGGATGTGAACCCAGGCAGTGAGGATCCTGGTGGAACCAGGAATCGGAGAGGAGATGTCAGTAAGGCCGAGGGTTGCTGGGCAGGGGTTGCTGAACCCTGTTGCCAAGTTCATGGGTCTGGGAGAACAGGAGTTCAGCTGACCAGGAGATACGGGAATGACTTCGGCAAATCTTTCTGTTTCTTTCTCTTTTCTTCTCTCTGTCCTCCCCTTCTGTTATCCTTCTCTTCTGTTATCCTTCCCTTCATTCTGTTCTCAAACTTTTAAAATATATAATATTTTACATATTTGTGGGGTGATACGTGATATTTTATTGCATATGTAGAATATATACTGATCTAGCTGATCAAGTCAGGGTATTTGGAGTATCCATCACCTTGAGTATCATTTCTATGTATTGAGAACATTTCGTATTATTCTAGCTACTTTGAAATATCGTATACATTGTCGTTAACTATCATCACCCTCTTCTACTATCAAACATTAGCGCTTACACCTTCTGTCTCTGTCTGTATTGACCAACCTCTCTCATCCCCTCTTCCACCCACAGACCCTTCCCAGGCTTTGTTATCAGTCCCTCTAGTCTACCTTCATGAGATCCACTTTTTAGTTTCCACATATGAGTGAGAACATGCAAAATTTGTCTTTCTGTGCCTGGCTTATTTCACTTAACATAGTGACCTGCAGTTCCATCCATGTTGCTGCAAATGACGTGATTTCATTCTTTTCTAAGCCTCAACAGTATTCCACTGTGTATATATACCACATTTTCTTTATCTGCTCACCTGTTGACAGACACTTAGGTAGATTTTGTCTCTTGGCTGTGCTGCAATAAACATGGGGGTATTCCTTTGATGTGTTGATTTCTTTTCCTTTGGATAAATGTCCAGAAGTGGAATTGCTGGATCACATGGTAATTGTTTCTTTTTTTTTTTGAGAAATCGCCATACTATTTTCCATAGGGACTCTACTGATTTACATTCCTATCCACAATGTGTAAAAGTTCCCTTTTCTCCGCATCCTCACCAGTGTCTGTTTTTTGTCGTCTTAGTAGTAGTCGTTCTAACTGGGGTAAGGAGGATATCTCATTGTGATTTTGGTTTGCATTTCCCTGATTATTAGTGATACTGAGCATTTTTGCATACTTATTGGCCATTTCTCTGGCTTATTTTGAGGAATATCTGTTCAAATCTTTTGCTCACTTTTTACTGGGATTATTTTTTCTTTTATTTGAGTTGTTTGAGTTCCTTTTAGATACTGGATATTAGTCCCTTGTCAGAGGAGTAGTTTGCAAATAGTTCCTCTCGTTCAGCGTGTTGTCTCTTGATTCTGTTGTTTCTTTTGCCATGCAGGAGGTTTTTAGTTCAGTATAGTCCCGTTTGCCCATTTTTGTTTGTTGTCTGTGCTTTCAAGGTCTTAGCCTAAGGTATTTGCCTATACCAAATGTCCTGAAGTGTATTCCCTATATTTTCTTCTAGTGGTTTTTAGTTTTGGGTCTAACATTTAAGCTTTAATCCATCTTGAGTTGCTTTTTAAATATTTGTTGAGAGATAGGGGTCGAGTTTTATTCTTCTGCATATGGATATCTAATTTTCCCAGCACCATTTATTGAAGAAACTGTCCTTCTCCCAGGTTATATCGTTGATACCTTTGTTGTAAATATGTGAATTTATTTCTGGATTTTGGATTCTGTTCCATTGGTCTGTGTGTCTATTTTTATACCAGTACCATGCTGTTTTTGTTACTAAAGCTTTTTAATCTGTTTTGAAGTCAAGTAGTCTGATGCCTCCTGCTTTTTTCTTTTTTGCTCATAATTGCATTGGCTATTTGGGCTCTTTTGTTTCCATGCAAATTTTAGATTTTTTTTTTCTATTTCTGTGAAAAATGACATTGGTATTTTAATAGAGATTGCATTGAATCTGTAGATGACTTTGGACAGTATGATTAATTTGATAATGTTAATTATTCCAATCTTTGAACATGGGATGTCTTTTCGTTTGTGTCCTATTCAATTTCTTTCATCAGTGTTTTGTCATTTTCCTTGTAGAGATCTTTCACCTCCTAGGATAAATTTATTCCTAGGCATTTTAATTTTTTGGTAGCTGTTGTAAATGTGATTTCATTTCCTTCCTCTCCTCTCCCCGCTCCTCCTCTCTCCCTCTCTCCCCCCTCACCTCTCTCTCTCTCTCCTCTCCTCTCCTCTCTCTGTCCTCTCCTCAGCTTGTTCATTATGTGTATGTATTATGTATGTGTATAGAAACATTGCTGATTTTTGTATATTGATTTTGTATCCTGCAACTTCACTGAATTTATCAGTTCTAACAGTTTTTTTGGGGACTCTAGATTTTTCGAGGTAGAAGATCATATTTTTAGCAAAGGACAGTTTGACTCCTTCTTTTCCAGTTTTGCTGCCTTTTATTTCTTTCTGTTGTCCGATTGCTCTGACTAGGACTTACAGTACTATGTAGGATAGGAGCGGTGAAAGTGGGCATCTTGTTGCAGGTCTTGGGTGAAAGGAGTTCAGTGTTTGTCATTTAGTATAATGTTAGCTGCGGATTTGTCACACATGACCTTTATTATGTTGAGGTATATTCCTTCTATCCCTATTTTTTAAGGTTTTTATCATAAAAGGATGTTGAATTTTATCAAATGTTTTTCAGCATCTGTTGAATGAACATATAGTTTTTGTCCTTTGTTCTGTTGATGTAATGTATCATGTTTATTGATTTGCATATGTTGAACCATCCTTGAATCCCTGTGATAAGTTCCATTTGATAATGATGTGTTATTTTTCTGATGTGCAGTTGGATTCAGCTTGCTAGTATTTTGTTGAGGATTTTGTTGAGAATTAGGGATGTTAGCCTATAATTTTCTTTTCTTTCTTTCTTTTTTTTTTTTTTTTTGAGATGGAGTCTTGCTCTGTTGCCCAGGCTGGAGTGTAGTGGTGTGATCTCAGCTCACTGCACCCTCTGCCTCCCGGGTTCAAGCAGTTCTCCTGCCTCAGCCTCCCTAGTAGCTGGGATCACAGACCTGCACCACCACTCGTGGTTTATCGTTACACTCTTAAAAACATTGTTAAAAAATCATTTGGCTGAGGGTTGACAGTACACTGTTTAATCATAGTACAGCATTCACTTAATGACAGGGATATACTCTGAGAAATGTGTCACTAGGCAGTTTCACTGTGGCATGAACATTGCGTATGCTCACCCAAACTAGATAGTACAGCCTACTACACACCTAGACTATATGGCAGAAACTATTGCTCCTAGGCTACAGACCTGTTCAGCATGTGAATGGATCCTGTAGGTGATTGTAACACTGATATTTGTGTATCTAAACTTAGACAAAGTACAGTAAAAATACGGTCTAATCTTACAGGACCACCTTTGTCCATGTAGTGAGTCCATTGTTGACTGAAATGTTATGCATTGCAGGACTGTCTACCTTTAAATAATAACCTGCTGCTTCAGGTATAGTGTAAGAATCTTAAAACAGTGATTTCCCATCTATTAATTATATTTATTTCAGGTTCTTTTTCTGAAATTTCTATATTGTCATATTCCAGGTTATCTGTGTGTCTGCTTCTGTTGTCACTTGACAATGGGCCTTTTGTTTCTTTTGCCTTTTGTTTTTTTTGAGACGGAGTCTCACTCTGTCACCCAAGCTGGAGTGCAATGGTGCGATCTTAGCTCACTGCAACCTCTGCCTCCCGGATTCAAGTGATTCTCCTGCCTAAGCCTCCTGAGTAGATGGGATTATAGGTGTGCACCACCACGCCTCGCTAATTTTTGTATTTTTAGTAGAGACAGGGTTTCACCATGTTGGTCAGGCTGGTCTTGAACTCCTGACCTCCTGATCCACCTGCCTTAATCTTCCAAAGTGCTGGGATTATAGGTGTAAGTCATCAGGCCCTGCCTCCTTTGCCTTTTCATTGTAATGTTTGATTGAGTGTTGGACGTTGTGTGGAGGGCAGTAGGCAAGGTCAACAAACTTTTTCTGTAATGGACCAAACAGGAAATATTTTGAGTTCTGAGGGCCATGTGTAGTCCCTGTTGCATATTTTTCTTCTGATTTTTACTTTTAAAAAATTACCCTTAAAAAATGTGAAACCTGGTAGGGTGCAATGGTTCATGCCTATAATTCTAGCTACTTTGGGAGCTGAGGTGGAGGATCGCTTCAGCCCAGGGGTTTGAGACCAGCCTGGGCAATGTGGTAAGACACTGTCTCTACAAAAAATATGAAAAATTAGCTGGGTGTGGCCACATGTATCTGTGGTCCCTGTTACTTGGCAGGCTGAGGTGGGAGGATGGCTTGAGCCTAGGAGATTGAGACTTCAGTGAGCCATGATCGTACCACAGCACTCCGGCCTGGGAGGCAGAGCAAGACCCTGTCTCCAAAAAAAAGAAAGAAAGAAAAAAAAGTAAAACCACTCTTAGCTTGCAGCCTGTACAGAAGCAGGTCCTGGGCTACATTTGGCCTCTGGGCTGTGGTGTACCCACCCTGCAGAGGGGAATGAGGTAGGTAGATAGTGCTACGCTCAGGAATGGCTGCTCCTCTTTTTTTGCTGGACTATCATTGTTGGGGAGTTAAGCTGGGTCTGGGTTTTATTGTTGTGTATGTACCTTCTGTCCTGCTGGCTTCAGATTCTTCCAACCTTTCCTTGAGCTTAGGATGAGGGCTGAGTTGCCAAAGCGTCTTCACCATGGCTTTTGGCCTTGCCTCTGTGTCTGCCTTAGCTGCCCCTTATCTTTGGCAGGTCTGTGCTAGAGAAACTTTCCCTCCTTTCCCTTAAAGTAGTGCTCTAACAGCCTGGCTTAAGCTGGCTCCTGGGGCCTCCCCCAGGGCTGTAGCTGGTTGCCTTTTGTCTTCCCTGGCCACAGCAGCCTTCTGATTCTGTAGGTGAGAAGCTTCTCCTTGGGGCTTAGTGCTGTGGCAGCTCCCACTGAGAGACTGAGTCCGCTCTTTCACTCTGCATCTTTAAAGGTTTTTTGTTGTTAAATAAATGTGCTAAGAAAGAGGTGCTGATTTTGAGCCTGGTTCCAATTACAGCACTCAGTCAAGAAGTGAGTTTACCTCCTTGTAAAGGCTGCCAGTAGAGAGGAATGGTAAGGAAAGTTGGCTCCACTCTGGTGAAGGATTGAAGCTTCCCTTGGGTTTGTTGTTTTTAGTCTAGCTAATTTTTAGTGGTTGCTACAATGTATGCAAGGCTACCAGATTCTATGACTCCTAGGGCCATTCATATGGAAAATAAACAATGTGAAATTTGTATACCCAGTGACATTGTGTAAACTCAGTGGCCCTGATAGGTGCTATGTGGTCTCTGAGGGATTTGCTGCAGTTGGAGTGAAAAAGTAACTTTTTCTTTTCTTTTCTTTTTTTTTGAAATGGAGTTTCGCTCTTGTTGCCCAAACTGGAGTGCAATGGCACAATCTTGGCTCACTGCAGCCTCTGCCTCCCGGGTTCAAGTGATTCTCCTGTCTCAGTCTCCTGAGTAGCTGGGATTACAGGCGTATGTCACCACGCCTGGCTAATTTTGTATTTTTAGTAGAGATGGGGTTTGTCCATGTTGGTCAGGCTGGTCTACAAACTCCTGACTTCAGGTGATCCACCTGCCTCAGCCTTCCAAAGTGCTGGGATTACAGGCGTGAGCCACTGTGCCTGGCCAGAAGTAATACTTTTTAAAAGAGTCTTTTAAGTGGACAGAATGCTAGTGTTTATGAAGAGTCGAACTCTATAAAATATTTGAAGAGAATTATTCTGATGCAAATATGAGTGAGGTCCTGAGAACACGTGCCCAAGGTGGTTGGGGTGCAGCTTGGTTTTATACATTTTTGAGAGGCAAGAGACATCAATCAAATACATTTAAGAAATACATTGGTTTGGTCCAGAAAAGTGGGACAACTGAAAGCTGGGGTGGGAGGAAGAAGCGGGGAGAGGCTACCAGGCTGTAGGTGAATTTAAACATTTTCTGATTGATGGTTGAGTTTGTCTCAAGACCTGGGATTGATAGAAGGAGAATGTTCAGGTTAAGATGAAGATTGTGGAGACCAAAGTTCTTTTGACGTCTTACAGTGGCTGCCCTTAGAGACAATAGATGGCAATTGTTTCCTATTCAGATCTTAATCTCTTCAGGATTGGGAGGGTCTGGAAGTAAAAGATCTAGCTATGTTAATAGAGATTCTTTACAGATGCAAATTTCCCCCCCACAAAGAACAGCTTGGCAGGGCCATTTCAAAATATGGCAAAGAAACACATTTTGGGGTAAAATATTTTGATTGTCTTCCTTTTCTCGTAATGCTATACCAGAGTTAGGTTGGAAAGTCACAATTTATGATTTGTAGGTCATGACTCCCCAGACCCTTAGACAGGAATTTGGGCAAGATAAAAAAATCAGAGTTTAGTCCTCACTGGCAAACATAGAAAGCCCTCATTTTTCTAGTTTAGCACTTTAAAATTGTTTGATTGTAATATTTGAAGATGATGGTTATTAGACTATTTAGTTTTTTGATGCTGCTTTTATGAGCTAAGCTTTTACATCAAGCAGTGACTCTGTTTCTAGATTAGCCTATAGTTTTCTAAACTGTCAAACCTGTCATTTGGAAAGGCCGGGAACCCCTTGAGGGGTAGATTATGGTAGAAAATTTTATTCTAGGCCAAGTGTGGTGGCTCATGCCTGTAATCTCAGCGCTTTGGGAGACAGAGGCCGGTGGATCGTTTGAGCTCAGAGGTTCGAGACCAGCCTGACCAGCACAGTGAAACCCTGTCTCTACTAAAAATGTAAAAAATTAGCTGGCTGTGGTGGCACGCGCCTGTAATCCTACCTAGTCGGGAGGCTGAGGCAGGAGAATCGCTTGAACCTGGTGTTAAATGTGCGCTCTGAATGAAGAGACCCTCCAAACAGGCTTTGTGTGAGCAACATGGCTGTTTATTCACCCAGGTGCGGGTGGGCTGAGTCAGTGGAGGGCGGTGGGATAGGAGTTGGTTTTATAGGTTTGGGGTCGGCAGTGGAAAGTTACAGAAGTTACAGTTTAGGGCGGTTTTTGCAAGCTAGGAGGGGTCGTAGGGTCTGGAGTCATGAGGTTGACCAAGGTCAGTTACAAAGTCCAATTGCCTTATCAGCTGACGCAGGTATAAGGAACATTGAAAGAATGTCTCAAGTTAATTAGGTGCTGCAGGGGTTGACCATTCTTCTCTTTTTTGTGGTCTTCCAGTTACTTCAGACTTTCTAGTTCCAGGAACTCATCTGGAGTGTCCGTGCAGGTCACAGAGGTTACCATGGTGTCCATGGTACCATCAGTCAGCCTAAAAGACCTTACACCGGGAGGCAGAGGTTGCAGTGAGCCGAGATCACGCCACTGTACTCCAGCCTGGGTGACAGAGTGAGACTTCGTCTCAAAAATAAATAAATAAATAAACAAAATAAAAATACAAAAAATTAGTTGGGCATGGTGGCATACACCTGTAATCCCAGTTACTTAGGAGGCTGAGGCAGGAGAATCTCTTGAGCCTGGGAGGTGGAGGTTGCAGTGAGCAGAGATCATGCCACTGCACTTTAGCCTGGGTGACAGAGCAAGACTCGGTCTCAAAAAACAAACAAAAACAAAAACAAAAAAAGAAAATTTTATTCTAACCAGAAGCATTGCCGCTTTCCCCTAGATCCAGATGCAGAGGTATGCCTTCATGTACTGAGGCTTGTCCAGTCTGTGGTTCTGGAACCTGAAGTCTTCTCCAAGTCAGCCTCTGAGTTCCGGAGCTCCCTGCCCCTGCAGCGCATCCTGGCAATGTCCAAGAGTCGCAATCCCCGCCTGCAAACCGCAGCCCAAGAGCTCCTGGAAGATCTCCGCACTCTAGAGCATAATGTGTAGGTGTGCTCGGCTACCAGGGTTTTGGTGAAAATGCCGTCCCTCATTTGATTATTCCAAAACCATCACCATGTGCCATTTGTTAGAGATGGCAAAATGTGATTGACTAGAGATGGACATGAATTGATATGTATCCCCGATAACTTGCCCTGGAAGTGAGAGTACCTGCAGGTGGTTGGTCAAGCTTGCCAAAGGAGAGGCCATGAACAAATCTGTCCTTCTGGAAAAGTGGCCCATGTCTGTGCTGGCTGGAAGAGGGCTTGCTCAGAGCAGCTTCTCACTGCTCAGCACACTATGACCTGTAGGTTCACCCATAAAAAACGGAAGTTAAATAACCATCTACCCCATTGGTCAGCATTTTTCTGAGATACATTTCTTTGAAAAGCAATTCATTCTCTCTCTAGTAATTGTAATTAATTCCCCCAAAATGCAAGTTTACTTTGTAACCTTTTGGTGAACCTGCTATTTTGGATGACATTGCACAGTTTAGTTATATGTTTTTTGTGCCTCTTTTATTTTTGAATAAAAATAAAACCAAAGTCAGAAGAGTTGTATTACAGTCATTGCTGTCTAAAATATAAAGTTGATACCAGGAAGTTGATCTTTGCGTATTACCATACTACTCTTGGTTGGTGGAAAAAACTCTCCTTAAATTGTTCTGGGCCCTTGGCTATAGACTTAGAAGTCCTATTTTTCTTCTAACAAATAACTGTAAAAACAACTCTTTAATAGATTAGAACACATGCAGTTAGTTGAGATTCCTTAAATGAAATGATAGTTCCAGCTCCCTTTTTGTGCATGGGTGTGCCTGTGTGCCAGGGCCCTGCTGTGTCTGTCTTACCTGCCTGCTGGTTGCCGTCCAGCTTGTTTTGTAGGCCACTGGCAGAGAACAAGGGAGAATACACTTCATTTCTCATGCACACCATGATGGGTGAGAGCTGCCATTAGTCTTAGTCTGTTTTCACACTGCTATAAATAAATGCCTGAGACTGGGTAATTTATAGAGGACAGAGGTTTAATTGACTCACAGTTCACCATGGCTGGGGAGGCCTCAGGAAACTTACAATCATGGTTGAAGGGGAAGCAAGGCACCTTCTTCTCCAGGTGGCAGGAAGGAGCGTGAATGCAGGAGGACCTACCAAACATGTATAAAACCATCAGCTTTCTTGAGAACTCACTCACTATCACGAGAACAGCATGGGGAAAACCGCCCCCATGATCTAGTCACCTCCACCTGGTCTCTCCCTTGACACGTGGGAATTATGAGGATTATGGGGATTCTAATTCAAGATAGATTTGGTGGCGACACAAAGCTTAAGCATATCACCCTTTAAATCAGTCCTTGAAGTCACACTGGAGAACTCATGCCCTGCTTTTCCTGGGCTGCTTCCTTCCGTGTGGTGCTGCAGGGCTGCCGGGCCCTGGGGGCTGCTTCCCTCCGTGTGGTGCTGCAGGGCTGCCGGGCCCTGGGCATGCTGTGAGAGCAAAACCAATGCAGGCACACCCGCCAGTGCAGCCCCGTCCACAAGAATAAACTGTTTTGTTGCATATGGCACTTCAGAGTAACTTCATTTTTCTTTTATGCAGATTTTTATAGGCAGTGTGCAATTTAAAGCTGAGAGGCTGAGTGAAGAAGTGTAGAGGAAGGCACAGTTGCTTGGATTTCACAAGCCAGCATATTGTGGAACACTAGCTCATCTGAGCCAGAGGAATGTTGCAAAAGGCAATTTAAAATTCATGGAGGGAGAAATCGATCCATCTGTGCCGTGTGGTTCCGTAGGTCCTGATTATTGGTGAATGAATTGAGAATGTTGTTGTTCTATTCTTAATAGCATGGTACTGTCTTCTTTTTGATTGCTATTTTTTTAATGAGGTAATGAGGGATGTTGCCTCTAGGACTACAGGATTTTTTCCTGCCAGAGATGGGGTCAGCAGTGTATAGAGAGGAGTGAGCCTGGGCCAGACTGCTGGATGTTGTGTAGTTTAGCTAATTAGTGGATGGATGTGGTTAAGAAGGATCATTTCTTTTCTCCTGATTTTGAGGTGCTAAGAATAGCAAGAGTTCTTACGAAAACTCTTTCAGGAAGAAATATATGACGAATCCATGTTTTGAGTGTATATACCAGGAAAAGCACTTAAGGCCAATTTTAAGGAGTGACCTGCCTCTCTAATATTTCTGCTCTTCATATCAAGGTCAACAGGAAAACAGGTTCTTTAATTTTTTTACAACTAGTGATCTAAAGAAATCTCAGTTTTCAAAAAGCTATATGTAAAAGCACGGACTTTGTAGTGTTTGAGATCTTGTGAATTTTAAAGTCAGACAAAGCAGTAAAATAGTGCATATATTTTGAAATGTTGTTTTTTTTTTATTTTTTATTTTTTTTTGAGATGGAGTCTCACTCTGTTGTCCAGGCTGGAGTGCAGTGGCACCAACTCGGCTCACTGCCGCCTCTGCCTCCTGGATACAATTGATTCTCCTGCCTCAGCCTCCCAGGTAGCTGGAATTACAGGTGCGCACTACCATGGAGGACTAATTTTTGTATTTTTGGTAGAGACAGAGTTTCGCCATGTTGTCCAGGCTGGTCTCAAACTCCTGACCTCAAGTGATCCGCCTGCCTTGGTCTTCCAAAGTGCTGGGATTATAGGCGTGAGCCACTGCACCTGGCCTTGAAATGTAATTTTAACAGAATTCCTCTTACATTGATTAAGTTAAAGAACTATTTTTCTCCTTGGCACTGTCAGTTTGTATATAAAGATGTGAAACCTGGCAGGCCAGCAGTCAGACTTGACTCCCTCCTTTCTCACCCCTTCCCCCACCTGGCTTTGAGCAAGCCTCTTGCTGTCTGGCAGCTCATTAACCATCAGAGCTGCTTTCTCTTCAGTCCGAAAAGAGCAAACCCTTGTTCTGATTGACAGCAATGGAGACTTCATGGGTGGCTTTGGGGACTATGTCTTCTCTGGCATAGCTTGGGATAAGCCTCATGTCACAGAGTTCTTCTAGTTCCATACAGTTATATAGGCTGTGTTGTTCACTCATTCCAGAGGGTTTTAAAGTTAATTAAAGGACCAAGCATAGGCTCACAGGTCTGGAGCCTGAAGAAAATTAGACCAAGGCTGGAAGTCATGCCGTGGTCAAGGAAGTGGTGACAAAAAGAGTCAAACTCTGTAAAATATTTGAAGGGACTGATTTTGAGCCAAATGTGAGTGACCAGTGGCCTGTGACACAGCCCCAGGAAGTTCTGGGAACATATGCCCAAGGTGGATGGGCAGCAGTTTGGTTTTATACATTGTAGGGAGACATAAGACATCAATCAATACGTGTGAGACGTACAATACATTTGTTTTGTCTGGAAAGGTGGGACAATTGGAAGGGGCGTGGTGGGGGGCATGTTCCAGGTCTTAGGCAGATCCAAAGATTTTCTAATTGGCAATTGGTTAAAAGAGTTAAGTTATTATCAAAAGACCTGGAATTTATAGGAGGAGTATCTGTGTTAAGATAAGGGGTTGTGGGGACCAAGGTTCTTATTATGCAAATGAAGCCTCCAGGTAGCAGGCTTCAGAGAGAATAGAGTGGAAATGTTTCTTATCAGACTTAAAAGGGTACCAGACTCTTAGTTAATTCTCTCCTGGATCAGAGCAGAGGAAAAGGATTCTCTACAGAATGTAGCTTTTACCCACAAGAGACAGCTTTGCAGGGCCATTTCAAAATATGTCAAAGAAACATATTTTAGGGTATAATATTTTGATTTCTTTCAGGGCCTGCTATCTGTCATGCGATGCTGTACTACAGTCAGGCTAGAACTTGGTGTCTTATTGCCAGAGAATCTCAAGATCTCTGTTCTAATGTCTATATCAGTCAGCTGCACCTGAATTTCAAAGGGAGGAGGCATAACGAGGCATGTCTGACCTCCACTTCCCATCACGGCCTGTACTAGTTTTTTAGGCTAACTTTGGAATGCCCTTGGTTGAGAGGAGGTGTCATTCAGATGATTGAGAGGCTTAGAATTTTATTTCTGGTTTACAGAAGTTTTGAATAAAACTCGTAAATGTGCCTGCCCATTCCATCAGTTCGGCTGGACCTGCCATTAGCTGTTTTGCCACACGTTAATAGAAATGGAAAAGGTTGATAAAAACGTTTGCAGACTTACTAATTTTCTGAGAAGTCCTGAAGTTTGCTCTGTTTCCTTCCGTGGCATAGGTGCTGAGAATGCCTCAGAACTTCTCCAACCAGTATAGGAGCCTGAGCATAGACTCTGATACAGTGTAGGATATGGCATCCTGTAGGCCACTGAAAGGCCTTGGGATGCTTTTGGAGTCCAGGCCCAGGTAAGCAGGGCAAGAGATAACTGGTACACCTCTGTCTTCACAAACTCTCATCTTTAAGAGCCACGGCTTCCTCTGCGTTCTGAGAATGTATACATTTAAATTTATCTCCAGATGTAGAATAAGAAATTGGAGTCCTTTGAATGTGCTAATTAGTGCATGCTACAAAATGAAAATGTTGTTACTATCCTTTCTAATTTGCAGTTTTAAAGTTTTGAAATTGTTAAATATACCTAACATAAAATTTACTGTTTTTTTTTTTTTTTTGAGATGGAGTTTCCCTCTGTCACCCATGCTGGAATGCAGTGGTGCTATCTTGGCTCACTGCAACCTCCACCTCCTGAGTTCAAGCGATTCTCCTGCCTCAGGCTCCCCAAGTAGCTGGGACTACAGGCATACATCACCACGCCCAATTAATTTTTTTTTGTATTTTTGGTGAAGACAAGGTTTCACCATGTTGGTTAGGCTGGTCTCGAACTCTTGACCTCAGGTAATCTGCTGGCCTCGGCCTCCCACAGTGCTGGATTACAGGCGCGAGCCACCACGCCTGACCTAAAATTTACTATTTTAACTATTTTAAAGTGAAGAATCAGCGGCATTAAAGAAAAGTCTATTCAAGACCTTTGTCCATTTTTGAGTTGGATCGTTTGCTTTCTGTTGTTGAGTTACAGGAGCGAAATCTTGTCAGATGTGGGATTTGCAGATGTTACCTCCCATTCTCTGGACTTTTCTGCACTCTGTTAAGTCCTTTGGTGTGCACGAGTTCATTTTGGTTAAATCTAGTTTATTGATTTTTTTTCTTTTATTGCTTATGCTTTCGGTGTCATATCCAAGAAATCATTATCAAATGATTTGGTGCAAGGATTTTCTCCTGTGTTTTCTTCTTTGTTTTATAGTTTTATCTCTTTAGTTTAGGTCTTTGATCCATTTTGAGTCAATTTTTACACATCATTCAGCTGAAGGTCCAACACCATTCTTTCACATGTGTATAGTTCAGTTTTCCCCCACCATTTGCTGAATTTTATAATTATTATTTGAAAATGTTATTACAAATGTGATTTTCAAAACTCAAACATTTATTTATACTATGCTTATATGCTCACCATATTTTAAAATTATTTAGCTTCATGAATAGCCTTTTTTTTTTTTTTTGAGATAGGATCGTGTTTTGTTGCGCAGGCTGGAGTGCAGTGGCATGATCTTGGCTCATGGCAGCTTCTGCCTCCTGGGCTCAAGTGATCTCCTGCCTCAGCCTCCAGAGCAGCTGCAACTCTAGGTGTGTGCCACCATTCCGGGCTAATTTTCTGTATGTTTTAGGGAGATGGGGTTTCATCACGTTGTCCAGGCTGGTCTCTAACTCGTGGATTCAAGTGATCCGCCTGCCTTAGCCCCCCAAAGTGCTGGGATTATGGGCATGAGCTACTGCACCTGGCCATGAATAGCCTTTATTATGGGATTTTTACGTTGTTCCGATGGAGCTAAGTTGCTGCTTTTCCCACCATAAATGTTCATGCAGTGCTCTTAGATCATAGCATAAAATGACTGTTAGCTGGAAAAATGACTCCCACTCACATAGTCTATTATATTTTTTAATCGAAGTCATATTTGCAGCCCAACTTTTCGGAGTAAATATTTTTATGCAAAATATTACTGTTTGGATGTCTGGGAGCAGTGCAGGCTTTGGGAAGAAGTGCAGAGGCCCTGTAAGCGCAGGCTTGCTGCATGCTTAAAGGGCAGCAGAGAGTGCTCAGGTATGGGTTGGGAGACCTCTCGCCTTGCTCTGTGCAACAGCTGTCGGGCCTGGGGCAGGAGCAGCCTCTGATTCACACTTACAAATGTAAAAAGGAGTGGAACGTGCTCTTAAGATCGTCAGATGGCCGCACTGGCAGCCTCTCGTCATTGCCGCCCCCTCACCCCCAGCACCTTAAATGGGAAGAGCCCTGAAGACGGCTGAAGTGAGTTTGTTTCCAAATGTGCTTCCCCAAGGTAAAGCTTTCACTCTCCGCACAGACTCCAGCCACACCCAGATTGGAGGCCCAAGTGTACATGTTCTCACTGGACACTGTGCCCAGCTGCCATACATGCACTTGGTCCTGCATGGTATGGGCTGACGTGGAGGTGATAGGTCCCTGCTGGAGTGGGGCCCACGACCTGCTCACTGGGGAGAAAAGCATCTCCTCTGTGCTGCCCGTGCCTTCATGCTCAGTTGCTGGCACCGGCAGCCTTTCCTCTGGCCACGGCTTGTACCTGCTCTCTTTTTGGATTCTAAGCCCTAGAACAGTGGTTCTTAGCTGTTAGAGTCATGGGCCACTCTGAGAATCTGAGAAACCTTCTCTATACAAAAATGTATGGACGTGTTTATCTGATGTTTCCTCTGCAACTTCTGGGAGTTTGTGGGACTCGCCCTAGGATCATTTGCTGTCTGGTAAGGAGCCCTTTGCCCTGGACTTGTGGAATTCGTGTGGCCTAGGGTAGTACCAGGCACGTAACCAGGCACTTGAGCATTGAAAGCATTTAATGATGTCTACGACATTGTAACGCATCCCACGTTAACAGCAGTCTCATAGCTGATACAAAGCATTGGCTTCCTGGTGGCAGTTCAGAACCTCTGCTCATTTTCCTTCACCTCAGTCAGTCCTGTGAGGTCGGCATCACCAGCCACACTTTGCAGGTGAGGACACGGGACTTGAGTGACAGGGTTGCGGTTAGAATCTGTGCCTCTTGGTGTCACCTCCCTTTCCCTTGGCCCGTAACCTCATCTAGGGTCATTTGCTTCCAGATTAGTGTCTGTCGTGCTCCTGGGCATTTGCAGTTCTGCCATTGAACTACAGAGGGTCTGCAGCCTCTCTGGCCAATGTGCTGTTCTGCTGCCACCAGCAGGCCCATGGGGTCAAGAGGGAGGGAACGGAATGGGGAGTAGACGGTGTGGTGGGGGGCAGTAACCCCTGCTCCCCACCAGGCTGGTGCTGAGACAAGATGTGCTGATGTGTGATAGGATCCTGTGGCCGCCTGACCACACCATAACATTTAGAAAGAAGAAGGAGAGTAGGCTGGGCAGGGTGGTTCACGCCTGTAATCTCAGCGCTTTGGGAGGTTGAGGCGGGCAGATCACTTGAGGTCAGGAGTTCAAGACCAGCCTGGCCAACAAGGGGAAACACTGTTTCTACTAAAAATACAAAAATCAGCCGGGTGTGGTGGCACATGCCTGTGGTTGTCCAGGTTTCTACTAAAAATACAAAAATCAGCTGGGTGTGGTTGTCCCAGCAACTCGCGAGGCAGAGGCAGGAGAATCACTTGCACTGTGGAGGCAGAGGTTGCAGTGAGCTGAGATTGCACCACTGCACTTCAGCCTGGGGCAACAGAACAAGATTTGGTCTCAAAAAAAAAAAAAAAAAAAAAAAAAACCACACACACACGGAATAGAGACAGAGATTAATTATCAATATCAAAAGTCTTGATTTTTAAAAGGTTCTGTTCAGTATCTGCAGCAGTTTATAAAACTATTGTTTCTGTCTCAGTGAGCTGCATGCCCAGGGATCACTGCAACCCATCTTACCTTGCTTAGAATCATTCGGCAATCCTCTCTTTCAGTCTTTCTTTTAGATTCCATGGGGCTGAAACAAACCAGGGCAGGAGCAGGACAAATTCTCCTCCCTGCTCTAGGCCAGCAAGCCAGCACAGGGTATCAGTAGGCTTAGGGTTAACAGGGCCTCTCTCCTCGAGATGCCTCCTGCTCTGGGCAGGCAGGTGGTCACAGCCCAGGGCTGACATGACCAAGCCAGAGGGGGCAGGGAGAGGGGCAGGTAAGAACATGCCTTGCAGTGGCAGGTGCTTCTGCTTTGTTCTTTTCTTTCTTTTTTTTAATCCATGCTGATAGAGAAGAAATAAAGGGGCACCTGAAGCTTAGAAGAGATTGAGATGACTCAAGGACAGAGTGGAGTGAGCGTACATTCACAAAGTGTGCATTTTTTTCTGGGAGCCGAAACTCACCCCTTAGGCCTCAAAGCTGTTTTTTGAAAGAACCATTTTCATGGAAATTCTTAAAAAATATATCGCACGCTTGCTCCTTCATGCATCATACTTGGAACATTTTCCTCTTCTTGATGAATCAGTGTCCTTCCCTCCGCCACCCTCAGCCAGGGAAGTAAGTTTTCCAGAATCTTACGAGCACACTTCCTTCAATTATGAGAGTAGGAGGCTGGTTTCTCACATTTGGATGAGATTTCTTACCTCTGTGTACCTAAAGGTTGTGTGAAACTGGTTGTAAAGGGGCTGGGGGTGCATGTGTTGGCTCTGCCTGTTCCATAGAGGTAGAGCCCCAGGCTCAGGGAGGCAGCACCTGAATGTCCCATGAACTGTTCTGCCTGGAGCAGAAGCCTCAGTGTGTGCCGTGCTGTATTTGCGGGTACGTGGGTGTGCTGTGTCAAGGAGGGCAATCAGCAGACGGAGGCCTTTCTGTTCTCTCATCAGGTTGTGAACCCAAAGTATCTGATACTTGCCTCAGTCAGTTTAGGAAGTTTATTTTGCCAGGGTTAAGGATGAACCCATGACACAGCCTTGGGAGGTCCTGGCGACATCTTTCCAAGGTGGTCGGGGCACATCTTGCTTTTGTACATTTTAGAGAGACATGAGACATCAATCAAATACATGCAAGATGTACACTGGTTTGCTCTGGAAAAGCGGGGCAACGGGAAGGTGGGGGCTTCAGGTCATAGGTAGATTCAATGATTTTCTAATTGGCAGTTGGTTGAAAGAGTTAAGTTATTATCTAAAGACTTATGAATGTCTGGGTTAAGATAAGGGGTTGTGGAGACCAAGGTTTTATCATGTAGATGAAGCCTCCAGGTAGCAGGCTTCGGAGAGGATAGATTGTAAATGTTTCTTAAAGAGTATGTTCTATCAGTAACTCCAAGAGGGAAGAGGGTAGAATGAGGCATGCCTGACTTCCCTTCCCATTGTGGCCTGAACTCGTTTTTCAGGTTTGCTTTGGGATGCCCTTGCTGAGAGGAGGGCTCCTTTCAGATGGTCGAGGGGACTTAGAATTTCATTTTTGGTTGACACCAGCTTGACTTTTCCCCTTGGCTTAGTGATTTAGGGGTCCCAAGATTTATTTTCCTTTCACAGTCTTCCTGGTCTTTGAGAAGGTGCCTTGAGAGACCTTCATTCTGCCTTCTCTTCCTTGGGGACCCCGGACCCTATGGCTGTGGTTTGCCCTGGGTGGAAAAGGCACCCATACCCAGGCTGGCCAGAGCCCCTGCCACTTGACTGGCTGGGCCCCAGTATTCCTTGGGGGCTGCCCTCACTACCTGGCCAAGTCACCCACTAGGGTTCAGGCTCCCAGAGCACCTCTCCTGGGCTGCGTCCTTCCCTGGAGGCTGCTGAGTTGCCCTGGACTCTCCCCACAGTCACACCACAGTGGGATCCACCCACAACCCCTGCCCTGACCCACAGACACTGCCTGGACCAGGTGTGGACAGAGTTCAGGTTGTTTCAGTGATGTCCCTGGAATTCAGTGGAGATGGCCACAGATCTGTGTGTGTCTGTGTGAGTGCCTGTCTGCCTCTGTGTTTGTATCTCTGTGTGTGCCTGTCTGTATGAGTCTGCATGTATGTGTGCGTGTATGTCTGTGTGACTGTCTATGTGAGTGTTGTTTCTCTGTCTTGTCTGTGTTTTTGTGTGCCTGTGCTTGTGTGTGCATATCTCTCTGTGTCTGTGTCTCTGTGTGTAGGGACTGTCATACCTTCCTTCCTGTGCTAAACATACCTGCGTCTTGACTCTAGTCCAGCCAGCTTCTCTCGCTACTACACCTTTGCCTCAATCCTAAGGAATTTGGCAACACGCATATTAAGGTTTTCTAAGGGGTTGTTGGCCTTTGGCTGTGTGGGCTGGAACTAGGGTTTAGGGGAATGTTTCTCTCCCATTTGCTTTTGGCTCTGCACCCCCTGTATGAGGGGGCAGGAGGGCACTGTGACTGCAGTGCTCCCATGAGCCCAGAAGATATATTTTACCCTGTGGGCACTGAAGACAGGGCCAGGTCTCTACGGCTGTATAATCTTTTTAACTATTTTTGGTACAGGTCAAGCATAGATGTGACAGGTGACACAGACCTCTGCATCCTGCAGGACAAACCTGATGCTGTCTGCTCATTGGAGTGAAATGTTGATCAGATTTGCATTTCTCTCTTAAAACTCAACAACCTTGTCACTAGAAACCTAGGTGGAAGTCTGGCCTGATGCAGAAGCCACCAAACTCCCTTGCCAGCTCAGGAGGCTGTCGTAGGACCCAAGGCCCCTTGCTTAATCCTGTTTTCTCTGCTGTGCTGGAAGAAAATCCCATTTCCTGGGAAATTGCCAGAAGAAAAGCTCCATCTTCAGGTTAAAGGAGCTAGGATCACAAGGGGAATCAGTAAACCAGCCTCAGGCCAGGCCCAGGCTTTGGGGTGAGCGATCTGGTCTTCAAGGCCAAGCGCTTGCTCGCCAGCCTTCTTTCTCCTCCGCGCTCTGTCCAGGTTTGGGGCGCTGTCTTAGGCCCCTTTGACGTCATCAGCACAACACACTCAGAGCAAGGAACAAAACTGCCTGTACTCTCCAGGGCTGCTGATGCTATCGTCTTGTAGGAAACCCTGAATGAGGTCTGGGCAGGTGAAAAGCCTTCCTGTTTGTCCTCTCAATTAGTCACGCTTGGTTCTGAGCCAGGCCGTCTGCTCCTGTGTTAATCCCCAGCCTGGGAGGGCAGGCTGCAGGCAGCAGGACTGGCACAGCCCACTCTCCAGGCTACATGGTGGCTTCTCTTTCCCCGTCACTTGCAGCCCCTGCCCTTACTCAGCGCAGACTTTCTTGTTTCCCAGACCTTCCAAAACATTCGGGTCTGGGCTGCACTTTGTGCCGTTTGGGAGAGGCAGCCCTCACCTCAGAGGGTAGCTGGAGACGTTCTATGTGAGGAGGGCTTGGCCTCCTTCCCGGGGTCTGCTGCTTGGAAGGGGTCACCTCTCCCTTTCCGTGTGCTTGTGGGTGGGGGCAGAGCTCCCGGCCTTGCCTCATGTAGAAGAGATGGTTCCAGGCCACATGGGCCTGAGCTCATCTGCTGCATGGAGTGGCCTGACCACCAAGCAGAGCAGGAGAGGCAGGGGCGGCGCGTGTGCTTAGAGGTTTTTAGGGATTCATGAATGTGCGCACCAGGAACAGCAAACAAAGCAAAGTTGAAGTTATTCCCGTTTCTTACGAGCCTGCACGTGATACAGTGTCTTTCAGAGGGAATCGATTAAACTGTCTGTTGCCCCAGCCTCTGAAGAATGCATTGTACAGAATAGCAGAGCATTCCCTGTGGCTCCCAGACCTGCCACCTGCAGTGGGGCCAGGCTACCCCGCAGCTCCCAGGCCTCTGGGCACAAAGCTGTCTTGAGGTGCTCTAGCTCAGGTCGTGGCCATTCAGAGGCAAGAATCAGCAAGCTCCTGTCAGGCTGGGGCACATCCTGAAGCCCCATCAGAGCAGCCCACTGACGGTGGCCTAGGGGGTGGGCTTGCGTCCTCCAAATGGAGGAGGGGAGCATGGTTTCCCGGCAGCTCAGGTTTCTGGGCCCCCTTCTTCCAGGTGTAACAGTTTTTCATACCGAAAACATCACTCAACTATCAGAGCAGCATACTGGGGAGAGGCAGGGCTGTGGCCAAGAGCAGAAGTGGTATGCGACAGTCACAAACAGCTTTCACCTTTGACCTTGGAACATGTGACATGTTTTGGGCCCAGGTTTGCATTTCTCCCTGATTGCATTTAGCATGGGATGTTTCCTTAGCATACTCTGAGCACTCAAGGACAGGACGGGGACTCTAGCCAGGGACCCAGATGTTCTGTAGACAGTGCACACTGGAGGCAAGCAAAGCCACCAGCGTGAGCCTGTCCTGATGCAGTGGCCCCAGAGAGGCTGGGCCAGGGCCGTGGATTTCCCGTGCAGCAAGACATGGGCTCCTCCTGTGCCATGCCCCTTGGGCCTGGGCCTCACAGCACGCACTTGTCAGGAGTTCACCTGCTGTGCCCTGGTGGCATGATGTCTTGAAAGCCTGTTTCTCGGGGGTCTCTGCCATTTACCCCTCTGTCCTCTAGAGAGCACCAATTGGGTGACCGCCTGACAAGGGTCTTGCAGAGGCTTTGGTCTGACATCCTGAGAGCTTGGAGCCCTAGGGTCTTTCTCCGCATGACACCAACAGCCCTGTCTCTTACGGAGTGATGGGTCTGGGTCCTGGGCACTTCTTATGCCTCCTCACGGCTTCAGGCCTAGCTTTGCACCAGCCACTGCTGTATGCAGGTGTGACCAACAGCCCCTTTTGCCCTCTCCTGGGCTTCCCAGATAGGGCAGGGTGGGATGCCAGGACCCCATCAGGGCAGCGCTCCCATGAGCAGGGCGTGTGCTCCCTATTCACCCAGGGGAGCAGACAAGCTCCATTACCCCAGCTCCTCAGAGGGTCCCTGAGGGACAGCCTCAGTTGCCCATGGAGGTGACCAACTCAAGAATGCAACTTTGGGGTTGACATTCTCTCCTTTCTGCTCCCCTGGCCATTCTTCTTCCTGGGGGTTGGCGGGTGGGGCTTCTAAAAAACACAGCAGAGCTTTCTGCATAGGAGGAGCCCTGCCTTGGGCTCTGTTCCGGTGGAACACAGGTCCAGGAGGAAGTCCTATGTTCCTGCCCCAGTGCAGGTCAAAGTGTGTATCCCTGATCATTCTCATACTTGCTACATAATTTACACTTATAACGCCTGAACAGTATGAGGAATGAAAGAGTGTGTACATGCACTAGCGACCCAGCTCTCCACAGGGCAGCTGCCACCTCCTCCCCCCACAGGGCTCTCCAGCTCTCCAGAGGGCAGACCCCACCTCCTCCCCCTGCAGGGCTCTCCAAAATGCTGGGCACAGCCGGTGTGACAGATGAGTATCAGAACCTCTGTGCTCTGGCCCTGGGTCAGACCCTATAGATTCAGGGATTCACAAAACAGGGGGTTAGACTCAAATCAGTCATCAGAATACTCAGCAGACGTTTTCTAAGAGCCTAGTGTGTGCACGCACCACACGTGGCCTGTTATCTGAATGATCTCACGTGCGCCTCCCTATATGCTTCTGGTCAGATATTCCGCTTAGCAACCATTATTATTCCATAGACACAGACACAGGCATGGATTTTGAGGTTAAATTCTAGAAAGAGTGGCTGGGGATTAAATTGGGCAGTTGATGGTAGGTCCTGGCCATGATGGAAGGATTTTGGGGCTTAGAGTGAAGCACAGATGAGGAGGGGACACTTTTGGTAGGAAGGGGCTGGCAGTGGGGTGGTGTCTGAGCTGGACTCTGAAGGACACACACACTCTGCCAAGGAGTCAGAGAAGGAGCTGGGGTGGGAAGAGGGGCTTCGGGACTGAGGGATAGGATGTGCCCCCTCAGGGTGTCACTTGCAGGGGTGGTTGGGGCTGGGCTGGGAGGGCCAGCATGGCCTCATGGTTTCTGTACCTTGTGCCACCACCCGGCTGTGTTCTTTATGTCCCCAGTGTCTGCACGCTGGGGATGTAAGCGCCACATCCGATAAATGTTGCTGAACTCAAGTGAAGGCCACTTTCCAGGAGGACAGAAAGTTGTAGAGGGAGGCTGTCCCAGAAGGAGTTGGGGAAACAAGAGGATACCTAGCTTTGGTCTTGTTCTGTTAGGGCTGGATTTTTCTTTTCTTTTTTAGAAATAGGGTCTTACTCTGTCATCCAGGCAGGGGTGCAGTGGCACAATCACAGCTCACTGCAGACTTGAACTTCTTGGCTCAAGGAATCCTCCCACCTCAGCCCCCCGAGTAGCTGGCACTAGTTTCAGTATTTTTTTGTAGAGATGGGGTCTCACTATGTTGCCCAGGCTGGTCTTGAGCTCCTAGCCTGGGCTTCCCAGAGTACTAAGATTACAGGCTGAATTTTTCTTTTTTTTTCCTATCTTTTTAGACCGTTTGAGATACATTTCACAATGGATGGCCAGATAAATTGCTCTGGTGAGGCTTAAATTTTTTGGATAATTACCAAGCCTCCATTGGTCACCCAATGTGGATGACTCACCACCACACTGTGGAAGAATGATTGTGTGTTTTGGGGTTGTGAGTCCAGAAACGGGAGAAGAGCAGGGCCTCCAGGTTCTCCTCAGTTGAAGGTCATCGGACCAGCTTCTCAGCTCAGCAGTTCTTGTGTTGCCCCCTGGGAAGCAGTGGCTGTCACACTTTGATGGGGTTAGTGCAGCAGGAATGACAGAAACAGGCCCATGGTTGTCTTCTTTCTTGGCAAAAATCACCTTGGCATAAATGCCTTTTTCTTTCAATACAGCCGGTTGTATAGGGACGGGCAACCCTGGCCCTGTGTGTGGGAGAACCTGGCTGGACATGAAGAATGGGGAGGACAGAGAGGCCAGCCCCAAGGTCACGAGGGCTGGCAGAAGCCTGTGTGGAGGGCACTGTCTGAACTTTACACAGAGGGCAGACTGTCTGCTTGGCAGCAGAATGTTCTAGCATCATACTGGAGCCAGCCACTGCCCTTGGACAGGCTGCACCTGAGCTCAGTTCCTCCTGGAGCTCAGCCATCCCCATTCCCAGCCTGCAAGACCAGCCATCACTAAAGGCCTGCTTTTCCTGGAAAGCTTGTCACTAGAATTTTCGGAAGTCCTGATCCTTCCTTGGGATATGGGAGGACTAAGTATAGCCATAAACACTGGCTTAATACCTGCATCTGCTTTTCATATTTAGGATGATAGACTCATTCAAGTGGGTGCTGAATGGTTATCGCAGCATTTTGGGACACTCATTTCTTATCCCCTTGTGTCCCAAGTCCCGGTTCTCGAGTTCACTGGTTGGGATCTGCCTTGGTCCTGAGGACCAGGGAAGGGGCTGTGAGCTGGAGGAGGCTGAGGGAGGCTCCCAGAGGGGCCCTAGCTGGAGTCCTGCTCTGGGCAGTCTGGAGAGTGATCTGGAACAAGCATAGCAGGGAGCTGGAGCCCTGGACAGACTCAGGGACCTGCGCCCAGGAGTCTCTGGAGTTCTGAGGGGGCGTCTGGTGCCAGGTGGGGTGGCTTTGGTTGCGTGTGAGTGTATGTGTGTATGTGCACATATAGGCACGTGAGTGTTGGTGGGCTTGTGCATGTGTGTGCACGTGTGAGAGTATGAAAGTGTGCCCGCATGTGTGAGTGAGTTGCAATTCCACAGGGAGGTACAGCTTCAGCCCCACAGAGCCCCTCTGTCAGGAGCCTTCTCTTGCAGTGCGCCCCATGGGGTTCTCTGAAATGGGGTTCTCTGTGCCCTCGTGCCTCACCTGCTCTCAGAGGAGCTGCTCCGTGGCTGCTCGCCTTGTGCACAGACGCGGTGTCAGTCATGGTGCTTTTAACCGAGTGGGGACGGTTCAGTACGGAAACGCCCTGGCTGCCCTGCCACCCCTCATCAGCTTCTCTTTGTGGCCTCGGCCACCTGGTGCTAGTTTCTGGGCCACCTGAACTAGTCCTGGTGGCCCTCCTAGGCCGCCCAGCCCCTTGGCCTTGCCTCCCCTCTGAAAGGTTCCACAGGAACCTCCTGCCTGCTTATTTCTACTTTTCTTCTCACTGGTTCTAAGACTACACCCCAGCAAGCTGGCACCACACTTGAACCTGGCACAGGTGGTCCTGCCCATTGGCACAGCAGCCCCCTGTGCCTCACCTTGGTTGGCCCCTTCCTCCCTAGAAAACTTCCATGGCAGCGCCATGCTAGAGCCAGTCTATCAGGAACATCCCTCACGTTCTCACTGCTCACCCACTGTCAAGCTTGTCTGGCAAAGCTGGCCCTGGCATCACTCAGCTCTGCCCCTTCTGGGCTGTCCCATGTAGCTGCACTGTGGCTGGAACGGCCATTCCATCTCAGGAAACATTGGCGGCACACGTCTCCCATCAGTCCACTCCTGCCCTTCGGATACCAGCACCCCTTCCACCACCCCTACCTCCCCTGCACCTCCCTGGATGCCCGGATACACTGGGGTCAAAGTGCTCCTGCCCTCAGCACCGGTGCTTTCTGTCCCTCTCGCCTGAGCCAGCACGCTCCCGGGTCTCCTCCCACATCATTGGCTTCCTTTCTTGTGTATTTCAATATGGGCACTGCCCTGGGCTGGACCCATCTCCAGAGCAGCCCCTGCACTCAGCTCCAGCAGCAAATGCCACCAAATTCTGATCAGTGTCAGTCTTTTTCTTTGGCACATTTGTATGCTAAATAGACATTTCATGCTTAATGTAGCTGCATCATATACAGCAAGGAACTGGCTTATGCAGCTGTAGAGGGCTATTTAGGCAAGTCTGAAATCCAGGGCAGATGCAGGCTGGAAACTTTCAGAGTGGAGCTGACACAGTCCATGGGAGGAATCTCTCCTTCCTCAGGGAGGCTTGTTTTGCTCTCAAGGCCTTCAGCTGTTGACAGGACCCCACCCAAGATGCTGGAGGACAATCTCCCTTACTTGAAGTCACCTGCTTCCACATGCCCTCCCAGCAACTCCTAGAGGAGAGTTTGGCTGAGTAATGGGGCTCTGTGTCCATGCCTGTGGACTCAAACGTGACCATCACAAAGGTCAGAGCCATTTGGTTTCCTCCTTCAGTTTCCATCTCACCAGACTCCTGCCTTTCCACACTCAGTCATTCTCTCTCCAGAGGTTTGCTGGATCTTTTAGAAATAGAAATAAGTCATTCCTTCCCTTGCTGAGACTTCCCAGTGCCTCCCCAAGGTACCAGGGGTCAGCAGTGCTGAGCCTGGCCAGACCAGCCTCTGCTCAGAGCAACCTGTGCCCTAGCCCACGCCAGACCCGCTGACTCGGCTAGCCGTGATCATTTGGGTTTTACCTTCCCTGCTGCTGTCTGCAGTCAGTGTTGGGAGTGAGCATGTGTTACCCACCACGGGCCCTGCCTGTTGGCCCCCTCTAGTCACACCTGTTCAGACATGTCTGCTTTGGGGCTGTAGCAGGGAGGGGGTTGGGGCTGAGGGAGGAAGGCTCCGACCCAGCTCGAGCTGCTGATGGGTCAGGCACTCAAGCTGAACAGACCTGCCTGGCTCCACTCTGGCTGCTGGAACCTCACCAGACCCCACATCCTTTCTGCCCTTGAATTGTGAAGGTTCCCCTGGGGACCTTCTGGAAACGTCTGGTAAAGCCCCACCCTGGGCCCTGTTCACTCCTGCACTGATGGCCTGGCAGGTATCAGTCAGTGGCTGCCTTGCAGGGAGGCTGTTAAAGGCTCATGGGAGCCTGGACCTTTTCTTTTGAAGCAGCCCTTCCTGCCTCCCCACCCGGGGCCTCAATTTTTTCTCTGGTTCCATGTCAGGGTGCCTTTGGAGTCTCAGCAGAGCCTCGGCAGGTGTCTCGCTGCCGTCAGGGACCCTCACCTACTGCACCAGCCAGTGTCTCCCAGCCTGTGCCGGCATGTTAGGCTCTCGGGATCGTGGAGTCCTAATTATGGAAAAGGAGTTAGGCTGGCAGGACCGGGGGCAGGCAAAGAAAAGCAGATAAGCTATAGATCCGACTTTCTTCATGGTCCAGGACACATAGGCTTCCTGCACAGATAACATGATCTTCCTGTGCCGAGCCGTGGCCAGGCACCTGCAGGTTAGTTCCCGGCTGCCTTGGTGCTATCAACACTGCGTGGAGCCCCCTGCAGCCTAAAGACCACCCTATAAAGTCCCCAGCAAGCCTTCGTTTCTTTGCAGTTGGCTCCTCTTGTGCGGATTCTGCCCATCGCAACCTTGCCACATGTTTTCATACCTCCTCTCTTAAATCTGCCTTTCTTTGACTACACCTGTCTTGGTAAATGCTTTTACCCCGGCACCACCAGCCCAGATGGCTGCCGCTCACCCATCGCAGGATGTGACCTGCCTGATGTTGCCGATGAGTGGCTCCAGGGGCAGAGGAGCCTAGAAGCCCTGTTGCTCTCTCAGAGATTCACAACAGGCGCCAATTAAAGGCTCTGAGAAATCCACAGCAACGACGCGGGCTCACTCTGCTGGGCCCAGCGTTTCCCAGGCCTGTCTGACCAGCGGGCCACCCTAGCCCAGCCCCTCCGAGTCCATGGAGCATGACTCGGGAATCACTGATCCAGGCCAGACCTTCGACTTGCAGGAAATGTAAAGGAAACAGGAGCAGGGGGCTCGGGGACTCTCCGAGGCTCATGTAAAAGTCAAGAATGACACTGGGCAGGGGCCAGTGTGCAGCGATAAGGAGGGCACGCCAGCCGGTGTGAGGATGCAGGGCAGGCAGCAAGCTTTTGTGCCCAGGTGACAGTACAGGGCGGAGAGGGTCAGTATAACGTGCAGCTGTGGGTCTAAGACTCACTGGTAGGAGGAACTTCCAGCTCATCCTGTCTGTTCTTGGAGCGTTCTCACTGTCAAAAGTTCTCAGCACGGAGTTGAAAACGCCTTTGTTTGACTGTTCCTAGTCGTCCTGGCTGTGTCTTCTGGAGCCACAGAGATCAGTTTTGGTTCCTCTCATACCTGGCAGGTTCTCCAGCATCTGAAGATGGGTTTCCTCTCCCTCCTTCTCACCAGCAGCAACGGTGCTTCATGGAAGACAGCAGGGAAGACAGCCCTGGGAGGGTGACTCTGCGAATAATTGCTTGCTGGGGGGAGTGCTGTCCTGATGCTCAGCTCTGACCCACAGGGGGATCTGGTCCATAGGAAAGAAAAGCCACCTCCCCTACTTTCCCCACGCACCCCTGGGCCAGGCAGAGAGCAGAGGATCCTCGGCAGAACTTTGCATTCACTCTGGGAACTTGCATGGGCTCTGTTCTCTGGGTGTGCACATGCCGGATGTCACCACCAGACTGCTGGCCTGGTGACACCAGACTGTACCCACCTGCCTCCAGAGGGGTCTCCTCTGGAGCACACGTTCAGGGGGATGCTCCTGAGGGGGCCTCTTCTGCTGACATCTCTGTCCCTGGGGGGCCTTGCCTACTGGACACTGGATACCTCTGTCCCTAGGCATCTTCTTCTGCTGGACACCTCTGTTCCTGAGGTCTCACCTTCCAGACACTGCTGTCCCTAGAGGGCCTCACCTGCTGGGCTCCGCTGTCCCTGGGGGGCCTTACCTGCCGGGCTCCACTGTTCCTGGGGGCCTCACCAGCTGGGCTCTGCTGTGTCTGGGGGGGCGTCACCTGCTGGGCTCTGCTGTCCCTGGGGGGTCTCACCTGCTGAGCTCCACTGTCCCTGGGGGTCTCACCTGCTGGGCTCTGCTGTCCCTGGGGGGGTCTCACCTGCTGGGCTCTGCTGTCCCTGGGGGGGTCTCACCTGCTGGGCTCCACTGTTCCTGGGGGTCTCACCTGCTGAGCTCCGCTGTCCCTGGTAGCCTCACCTGCTGGGCTCTGCTGTCCCTGGGGGGTCTCACCTGCTGGGCTCTGCTGTCCCTGGGGGGTCTCACCTGCTGGGCTCCGCTGTTCCTGGGGGTCTCACCTGCTGAGCTCTGCTGTCCCTGGTGGCCTCACCTGCCGGGCCCTGCTGTCCCTGGGGGCCTCACCTGCCAGGCTCTGCTGTCCCTGGGGGTCTCACCTGCTGGGCTCTGCTGTCCCTGGGGGGGTCTCACCTGCTGAGCTCCGCTGTCCCTGGGGGTCTCACTTGCTGGGCTCTGCTGTCCCTGGGGGGGTCTCACCTGCTGAGCTCCGCTGTCCCTGGGGGGGTCTCACCTGCTGAGCTCCGCTGTCCCTGGTGGCCTCACCTGCTGGGCTCTGCTGTTCTTGGGGGTCCTTGCCTGTGAGTTTGAGCATCTCACAAATCTAGTTTTGTCTAGATGAGTCATGGGATGGGATGAGTCATGGTCTTGTGGAGAAAGCCTTGCCTGTCCTCATGTGTTGTCTCGAATGGCCATGCCTGTGTTGAGACCAGTGGGGTGGGTAGAGGGTGGCCCCATCCAGATAGTCCTCCCAGGGCTGGGGAAGAACAGAGAAGCCTGGGGAGGGGGCTCCCTGCCCAGCTCAGGGTCCTACCAGCCACCCACTGCTCTGCCAGGCCAGGACATTTCCTGGGCTCTGGAAGCTGAGCTGAACACTGGTGCTGCGCCCTGCAGAGTGGCTCAGAGCACTTCATTATGGAGCCTCATGTTTCTGAGAAGGCTGGAGAAAGGAGATGAGCATTTGGAATGGTCGTCACAGCAATGACTCAGGGTGGGATCCAGGAGAAGGGGCTTCCTTCTTTCTGCATCTGCATTTGCATCCGCCTACTCCATGAGCACAGAGGAGGCTGCTGTCCTGGGTGCCCGGTGTTTATTAGGAATGAGGGGTCACACAGGCTAGACTGCACCCTGAAACCTCCCTCCAGCTCTCAGGTGTGATGCTGCCTCTGAGCGGGAACTCGGGATGAGGGGCAGAGTGGGGCCTCCTGATACCCCAGGCTTCCCGCACTGAGTATGGAGCATGGCTTCACCCCCGGGCTTCGGGAAGCCTTTTCCATCCTGGGCACAACCATGCATTCCTCTCTGGGGAATTCAGCAGGGAAAGGATGATATCTGCTCTTCATTGAAGGTAGCTGTGCACAGACCTCAAGCCTGAAGGGGCTAAGGTGTCTTGTGAGTACAGGGTCAGCTCCCAGCAGCTGGGAGATGGTCCCTCAGGCTGGGTGGGAGAGACCTCAGTGTGAAAGACACAGCTCAGAGCAGACACCGGCTCACAGGAGCGTTTAAAGTGAAAGAGCTGGGTGACTGCTGTCTCAGCAGCGGGGACCTCGCCATGCGTGCTCTGTGAGGGCAGGGCCAGCTATCCTTTAGCCTGGCACAGCCAAGAGTGGCCCAGGGTGGGGCAGGGACAGGGTCTCTCAGCCTGCAGATGGAGTGGGGGGTGGTGGAGCCAGGCTGTCCTGGGGTGGGGGCGCTTACCTCTGGTGTGTTGTGCTTCTGACCCAGCCTGTCTGGATGGGATGAGTCATGGTCTCGTGGAGACAGCCTTGCGTGTCCTCATGTGTTGTTTCCAATGGCCATGCCTGCGTGCCTCTGGGACCTGTGATGGCTGACTGCTTCTATCAGTGCAGATGCTGCAGCACTGAGTTACTCAGCTGAGCAGGAGGGAGGGGTGGCAAGTCCACAGGCAGCCGCGCCGTGTTCTGACCTGATGCCGCCGGGGGCTTCTGCATCCGAGGGGCCGTTCTTGGTGTTTCGCTTCACTTGTTCCCTGAGGCTGCACTGACCTGCTGGCCACAGGCCTGTGAGGACAGGGCTGGCCCTTCCTGGCTTTGACCTTCGAGGGCCAGGCCAGGGCCTGTGTCATCACAGGCCACATGTGTGTCTTGCCAATTGCACTGAGGAGGGGCCAGTTGGCCGGCCTGGCCTTGCGGTCACCACAGTCTGGCCAGCTTTTCCCCTGCCCAGCACTCTGTTCTCCCGAGGCCGGGCTTTGGCACACACTGGCCTCCTGAGTGCTGGGTACCCCAGTCCACTGTGGGACACTGGAGAACCCTGCCGTTTGGGCCCAGCCTGCATTTGTTCAGTTTATTTTGGAGTGTGCCTTAAGGCCCCTCCCCACCCTGTGAGGTCAGTGACTCCCCACAGAGGTGTCCTTTGTGGTTGTCATTTGGGCAGATGGGTCCCTTGGGCAGATGGAGCTCGTGGTGTGTCCTAAGTCACGAGCAGGAGGCACCCCTCTCCCCAGGGTGCATCTCTGAGAAGGGTTTCTCCCACGAAGGAAGAGCCAGCACACCCGGCAGGAGCGTGGCGGCCCAGGCTGCCTTTCCCCAGAGCAGGGCACCAGGCGAATGGCCGTGGACCTGCAGCAGCGAAGAGCCTTCAGCAAGAGCCAAGAGTGCCAGCCAAGGAGGAAAGGGTGAAAGTTTACCAGTGAAGAACACGTGCTTACCCAAACCACCCGAAAGAAATTTCAAAGACAAGCCACAAACTGGGGAGGGATATTTACAGCACCAAAAATTGACTGGATAATTACATAAAAAATAAAGAATCCTACCAATCGGTAAGAAAAAGCCCCACAACCCAATGGAGACACATACACACGGGACTAGAGGCAGTTCTCAGTGCCTTGGCTGACAAGCATGGGAAAAGATGGTCAGCTTCACGCGTCTCCAGGGACATGCAGACCTGGATGCACCCGCCGGATTGGCCGAAGCTCGGAAGTCCAACCTGTGGAGGCTGAGGGGGTGAGGCTCTCACCAGTGCTGCTGGGAGAGCCGCGGTCTGAACATTTGGGAGGCCCGTGTGGCACTGTGTGTGACGCTGAACATCACATGCCCTTTCTACAGCAGGTGACCCCTGGTGCCCCCAGGGGAAGCTCCAGCGTGTACTCACACCTCACAGCAGCTCTGTTGGGAGCAGCCCCAAGCCAGACACAGCCCAGTGCCATCCCAGAGTTAAGAAGCTCAGTGTGGCGCGTTGCACGCTGAAACACCCTACACAGCTCCGGCCACGGCGAGCCAAGGCCACAGAACAGCACCAGTGCTTCCTAGCGGGAGGCTGGCTGAATAGAACGAGTCCTGAAGACTCTCCGTGTGACTCTGTCCGATACAGCTTGGAAACAAGCACAGCGAGCCATGTGTTTTTAGGCAAGTATGTGTGTATGTGGCAAAACTTATTAAGAAAAAGGCGAAGGATAAAACTCCAGATGGAGGTTGTCGCGGGGGGCGGGGAATGGGAGGGAAGGAAGCACGCTGATTGCTTTCTCTTGCTGTCCTGGTTCTTCGAGGGGGTAGGTTCACAAGCACTTATCACGTTATTAAAATGAATGAAGGAAAATGCAAGGGATCCTTACGTGAACAAATGATGAACCGAGGATGGCATCCGTTCACCTGAGCCCTGGGATCCCGAGAGAAAGGCTGGGGGTCGCGCAGGTTTATCCTGGAGAAACTGCCACTCTGTGTTCCTCTGTGGTTTCCTGTTGTTCGCCACGTTGGGGGGATCCACAGCCGCCATCTCTGCTGCCCCCTCATCTGTGAGCACCGGGCTTGTAAAGTGGGGGCCTGTCTCCTGCCCTCCCCAAGAATGACTGATGCGTGTGAACGAATGCCTGGCTCTGGCAGGGGCTGCCGGCCCGGCCTGTGTTCTGAGCGTCTCTGCTCTGTGCACCTGCACGAAGCTTTGCTGGACTGGCTTCTATCCTCAGAGCAACTGGGTGAGGGCATGGTCGCCATACCACGAGGCAGATGGGGAGTTGGAGGCTGGGCGAGCTCCCGGGTGGGCGGGCAGATGGGAGCCCCTGTGATACCAGTGCTGGTGGGCTGAGGGCCACCTCGTGGCAGGCAGCACCCCTCCTTTCTTGGTTTCTCTGCAAGTGAGGCCCTCGGTCTTCCTGCAGCCTCCAACACTCCTCACACCACAGCCAGAGAACCGTGCAGGCCTTCAAAAGCCTGAGCGAGTCTCCCGTGCGACCAGCGGGGGTTCTGGGTGACGCAGGTTCTGCAGGCTCTGGGCTCATTCTCTCTGGAAGGTTCCAGAACAGGACAGGATGCAAGAAGGGAGGGGGGACTTGTCCCGGTTTGTGGCTGGGCAATGTGAGGCATTGCAGGGCTGTGGTGTCCCCCAGCGTCCAGGCTGCTGGGAGGCTCATGATTCTTGTCTCTGCTCCCTGCCGATTCTGGGAACAAAGGAAGCCGGGGAAGCTGGGAGTTTCCTCAAGAAGTTTCTTTAGAAACCCGGGTCGGGTGTTGGATGTGAACCTGGGGAAGCCTGCCTGGTGTCCTGGACCGTGATCTTGTGGAGCAAAGGTGGCAGGAAGCAGAAGCAGAGGCAGGCCGCCCAAGGTGCGGAGTGGGCCAGCAGGGTCCCACTGCCTCCACAGTCCCCGGGAACCATGGCCTGGGAGCAGCTGCCGTCGACACTCCGGGCCAGAGGCCAAGGCCTCCCTACCATAAACCTACCGTAATCACAGTGTGTGCTGAAATCAGGATCGACGATGTGTCGGTGGAACAGAATGAGTCCACAAATAGACCCACAAATACACAGACACATTTCCAGCAAAGATGTGAAGACAATTCAGTGGGAAAGGGAAGTCTTTTTAACAAAGGAGCAGGGACAGTCGGGCGTCCACTGGCACAAACGTGGGACCACGTACTTCTCACTACACGCAGAATCTTGACTTAATAGATTATAGCCCCACATAAGTGATCTACACTAGTACATTTCTAGAAGAAAACATTTTGTAAACTTGGGTTAGGAAAAGATCTGGGTACATTGCTGTGCCAGAGAATGTCTGCAGAGAGCCCTGTTCACTGCAGGGGGAGCTGCTGGTCTGTACCGCTTTGTTCTCTTGGGGCAGCCCCTCAAGCCCCCTCTGCTCTTCGGAAAAGCTGCCACCCCGGCCTCCAGGGCTGACTGGTGGCACGTATCACTGCCTTGCGTGCTGTGCACCTGTGCCCAGCTGTGCACACCTGCAGCAGGGTCTGCGAGGGCCGAGGGACCCGCTCAGGGCTGCGTGACCAGCAGGTGGATTCAGATCCTCATCTGTTTATGCCACGCCTGCCCCTGGCTGCTGCCCACCCCCTCGCCGCTTTCTGCTCTTGCTCAGCAGGTTGAAGTCTGGCTCCGCGGAGGGCACAGCGCATTCCTGAGCGCCGTGCTCACTTGGGATCTCTGAGCTGCGTTTTCGGCAGCTCGAAAAGGAGGTGTGAGGGACGTTTCCTTGCCCGGCAGCTGGTACTTTGGAACACACCATGCACATTTCTCTTTGCTTGTAGACGCGGCTCTTTAGAAAGACAAGGTGGCGTTCCCCCAAGCAGGCTCCTTGGAGAGAGCGGGAGGGGTGATGGCACTTGCTGGACTTGGCCGTTCATAAATGCAGGTCGTGGAAGGGGATGGCAGCCGGGGCGGAAAATGAGAGCCTGCATCCCTGGGAAGGCGAGCTGGGAGGCCTCACAGCGGCTCCACCTGCAGCAGGCAGCAGTCTTTGCAGTGTCAGCAGAGCCCTGGCCCGGAGCTAACAGCCCCCCGCAGCCCTGGGGCTTGCTGTGGTGGGGAGCACCACAGACCTCAACTTCTCGACTGTTCTCGGTGCAGACGAAATGCACCCGAGTCTTCCGGTGGACACGTGGGTCTTTAGGCAGAAGCATCGTGACCCAGGACAGGGGACTCGTGGTTACTGCTGCTTTCTTTGTCCAGCGTGGTGGTCTCCTCAGCCTCCTCTCCCAGGCCACAGGTAGAGCTGGTGCCTCCTGAGAGTCACTGCCAGGCCGTGTCCAGGGTGGCCCTGCCCCTCAGATGTGTCCGTAATTACTTGGCACGCCCCGTGGGCTTCAGCGTCAGCCGTTGCCATCTGGTTGTGTTCTCCTTGAGCAGAGAGTGCCGGTTTTCACACACAGTTGCGAGTCCAGACCAAAAGGGGTCCGTGGGAGGGTGGAGGCTGGCCTCCTTGACAGCCTGCTTTCCAGGTCCAGAAGGCCACAGTCTCCGGCCTAGCCATTAGGGCTTTGGAAGCAGAAGGAAAGCTCCACCTGTGGGCCAAGGTTTTCCTGCTCTTTGAAGGGATCTTAGTTCCAGGTTCCACCCTGGGAAGGTCCCGGAATCAGCCCGTCCTGGAGGCATTCTAGGGAGGGGTGGGGAAGGTCAACAAGCAGGGGTGGGAATTTATTTGTTCCCTGGAAGTTCTGATCTAGCCCCAGGGGATAGCCCACTGGCCACCCCAGGCTCCAGGACAAAGAGCAAGGGCGAATGGGACCTCACTGCCTCTGGGCAGCAGAGAGAGGGCAAGCTTGTGTCCCCGCCGCGTGGGAGAGGCCGTTGCTCCTGCCATGTATACACGGACATCCTTTCCCGGCCACCTGGAGGGTGGCCGCCTGCGCCTCCAGCCTGCTCCCCACCGGCCCCACCAGGACGTGCCACTGTACTCAGAAAGCCCCAGGGCCCCCACTGGCCTCCCACAGCTCCTGCTGCCCTCTTGGGACCTGTGTGTGTCACTGCACTTTTGCACAGTGGAGATCTGGGCATGCCCTCCAGCAGGCTTGTGGGGCCCGTAAGGCTCCTGGAACGGTGCCCAGCACACCCCATGCTGCAGTTCAAGTGCGGCCCAGGGAGGTGGACTCATTTACTCCAGGTCACAGAATGGGCAGTAGCTGAAACCGAACTGGAACCCACATGTGAGTGAGCATGTGTGGTGTGTGCCTGGCATGTGTGGGGTATACGTGTGTGGTGTCTGTGTTGTGTGCATAGTGAGTGTGCATGTGTGGTGTGTGCCTGGCATGCGTGGGGTATACGTGTGTGGTGTCTGTGTTGTGTGCGTAGTGTGAGTGTGCATGTGTGGGGTATATGTGTGTGGTGTCTGTGTTGTGTGTAGTGTGAGTGTGCATGTGTGGTGTGTGCCTGGCATGTGTGGGGTATACGTGTGTGGTGTCTGTGTTGTGTGCGTAGTGTGAGTGAGCGTGTGTGGTGTGTGTGTGGTGTGTGGGGTCTAAGTGTGTTTGTGTGTTTGTGGTGTGAGTGTGCATGTGTGGTGTGTGCCTGGCATGCATGGGGTATACGTGTGTGGTGTCTGTGTTGTGTTTGTGGTGTGAGTGTGCATGTGTGGTATGTGCCTGGCATGTGTAGGGTATACGTGTGTGGTGTCTGTGTTGTGTATGTGATGTGAGTGAGTGTGTGTGGTGTGTGTGTGGTGTGTGGGGTCTAAGTGTGTTTGTGTGTTTGTGGTGTGAGTGTGCATGTGTGGTGTGTGCCTGGCATGTGTGGGGTATACGTGTGTGGTGTCTGTGTTGTGTGCGTAGTGTGAGTGTGCATGTCTGGTGTGTGCCTGGCATGTGTGGGGTATACGTGTGTGGTGTCTGTGTTGTGTATGTGATGTGAGTGAGTGTGTGTGGTGTGTGTGTGGTGTGTGGGGTCTAAGTGTGTTTGTGTGTTTGTGGTGTGAGTGTGCATGTGTGGTGTGTGCCTGGCATGTGTGGGGTATACGTGTGTGGTGTCTGTGTTGTGTTTGTGGTGTGAGTGTGCATGTGTGGTATGTGCCTGGCATGTGTGGGGTATACGTGTGTGGTGTCTGTGTTGTGTGTGTGATGTGAGTGAGCGTGTGTGGTGCGTGTGTGGTGTGTGGGGTCTAAGTGTGTTGTGTGTGGTGTGTTTGTGGTGTGAGTGTGTGTGGTGTGTGCATGGCATGTGTGGGGTGTACGTGTGTGATGTGAATGTGTGGTGTGTGTGCATGTGTGGTGCGTGTGTGGTGTGTGGGGTCTAAGTGTGTTGTGTGTGTGGTGTGAGTGTGCATGGCCTGTGTGGGGTGTACGTGTGTGATGTGAATGTGTGGTGTGTGTGCATGTGTGGTGCGTGTGTGGTGTGTGGGGTCTGTGGTGTGTGAGCAGGTAGGGGCAGGAAGGGGTCAGGCCCGCACTACCGTCACAGCGCTGACTTCCCCATAAGCGATTTCTGCTGCATCCCAGACACCCCCCAGCTGGCCTCAACCTTTGGAAAAGTGAGTGATTTGGGGGTGGATGGCACTACCTTTAACTGACTCTGAAGTCCTCGGTGGCTCAGAAATGCAGGAAGACGACATTGGAAGCTTCCCTTCCTCCTGTTCTGACAAATCCTGCAATTTGCAGACCTTGAAAGTCTGGACCTGGGACCCTGGACAGGCCCTGGCACCCCCTGGTGGGGGGACGCAGGGATGGAGGGGCGCAGGGTGGGCATAGCATCTCCTGGAATCCCTGGCACATTCCTGTGGTTCCGTGGGCAAGTGGACAGGACAGGGAGGGTCACAGGCGGAAGGAGGCCTGGCCACCTGTCCTCGTGCCCTGCGTCAGTCCTGGCTGGTGGCATTCTGGCCACCCTCTCCCACAATACCAGCCTCGCCCCTCCCCCAGGCCTGGCTGTGTCCGGAGCTGCCCTCTGGGCTCTGTGGGCAACGGGAACATGTGGGCGCCAAGAATAGCGCCTCCTATTTAGACAGCGGCCTCCTCTGCTCCCGGCCTGCCCTTCCAGGCCCTCTGCGGGTGGGCTGGCCATTTGTCCCACGCCCCTGTCAGGGCTCTGCTGGCAGAAGGGCCTCTGTCCTGCTCACCCTGTCAGTTGAAGCCTGTAATCCCAGATCCTCCGTCCGAGGATCACACCCACGCCATTTGTCCCACGCCCCTGTCAGGGCTCTGCTGGCAGAAGGGCCTCCGTCCTGCTCACCCTGTCAGTTGAAGCCTGTAATCCCAGATCCTCCGTCCGAGGATCACACCCACGCTCCCAACAGGACTCAGAGGACCTCGTCTTCCAGCCCATGAGCCACTGAGTTCTTTTGTGTGAAATGTAAAAAACGTTTGCACTCCCAGCAATTTGTGTGTGTGTACATTTAAAAGTATGTATCTGTCATAGTCTCATTAGCTAATATCTTAAGGCACAGTGTATGCTTACAGTGAAGTTCATAACAGCAGGGAAGTGTTAACCCCATCACCTCGGAGGTGACTTCTCAGTTCTGGGTTCTCAGATTGGCCTGAATCTAGGTGGTGATGGAGACAGCAGTGGCTTCTGGGAGGTCCCTGCATCAGCCCCACCCAGGGGTCCATGGAGGAATTGGATCCGGGCCACCTGGGGCTCCTCTGGCCCCTTGTCATGGTGCCTGGGAGCAGGGGTGTTGGGAGGAGGACGCTAGGCTGCTCCCAGGGGCCGGGCCCGGGCCCATGGCTGTCTCGAGGTCCAGGCTGCCTTCCTGACCCGTGTTCCAGAAAGCTCTCTTCTCCCGAGGCTGCCCTCATTCAGGTACCTTTTCACACTGTGACTCCAGCGGGCTGATTCAGTACCACAGAGCGTTCCCAGCAGCTGACAATGACAGGAACTTGGGGAACGTCTCCACGGCCAGCCCGGGCCCTGTTGAGGTGACTGAGGCCACAGCTTAACACCAGCAAACCATTTGCTGGTGGTCACAAGACGGGGTGAGCAGCAGCTGCGGCACATTCCTGCAGGGTGAGCAGGCGTTCCCAGCTGGTGGATGAGGGCCCGGCAGCCTGGGTGGCGGAGCTGGAACTGGCGCCTTTGCCCAGCACCCCATCAGCTAAAACACATCGCCCGCCATGGGGTCTTCGCCCACTGCAGCCCGGCGCCGACTCCAGGGTGGGCCCTTCTTCCTCTGGCCACTGCACCTTTATTTTTTTGGCCTTTGTCATATTTGTTTTTATTACTGTAAAATACACAACACGAATTTTGCCATCATGGCCAGGCATGGTGGCTCATGCCTGTAATCCCAGCACTTTGGGAGGCCAAGGCGGGCAGGTTACTTGAGGTCAGGAGTTTGAGACCAGCCTGGCCAAGACGATGAAACCCCAACTCTACTAAAAATACAAAAAGTTAGTCGGCCATGGGGGCAGCCACACGTAGCCCCAGCTACTCGAGAGGCTGAGGCGGGAGAATCGCTTCAACCCGGGAGTGGAGGCTGAGGCGGGAGAATCGCTTCAACCCGGGAGTGGAGGCTGAGACGGGAGAATCGCTTCAACCCGGGAGTGGAGGCTGAGGTGGGAGAATCACTTCAACCCGGGAGTGGAGGCTGCAGTGAGCTGGATCGCACCACTGCACTCCAGCCTGCTGACAGAGCGAGACGCCATCTCAAAAAAAATTTTTTTTTTTTTACCATCTTAAACCTTAAGACTCATCCATGTTGAAGTGTGTGTCAGAATTTCCTTACTTTTTAATGGAGTAATAGTCCGTTGTGTGGAGGGACCACACGTGTCCAGGTGAGTAGCTAGGACTACAGACACGCACCAACATGCCTGGCTTATTTTTAATTTTTTTCTAGAGATGGGGTCTTACTATGTTGCCCAAGCTGGTCTCAAATTCCTGTGCCCCGTGGCAGAGCTGAGCCGTCTTCCGGGAGGGAGCACCCTGTTCCCTGCAGCTCTGGCCAGAGTTGCCAGGCCAGCTCGTCCCGTCTGGAGGAGCCTCCCTTGGGTGTTGGCTGGGGGGCCCCAGGGTCTCTGCTGATGGCCGGTTCCTCCGGCTGTGCTGCTGGCCCTGCCTTCTCTTTGAGCCAGAGACACTGCCACCCAAGGGCCGGGCTGCGGGTGGGCACAGCATCTCCTGGAATCCGGTTTTGTCTAGATGAGTCATGGGATGGGATGAGTCATGGTCTTGTGGAGAAAGCCTTGCCTGTCCTCATGTTTTGTTTCGAATGGCCATGCCTGTGTTGAGACCAGTGGGGTGGGTAGAGGGTGGCCCCATCCAGATAGTCCTCCCACGGCTGGGGAAGAACAGAGAAGCCTGGGGAGGGGGCTCCCTGCCCAGCTCAGGGTCCTACCAGCCACCCACTGCTCTGCCAGGCCAGGACATTTCCTGGGCTCTGGAAGCCGAGCTGAACACTGGTGCTGTGCCCTGCAGAGTGGCTCAGAGCACTTCATTATGGAGCCTCATGTTTCTGAGAAGGCTGGAGAAAGGAGATGAGCATTTGGAATGGTCGTCACAGCAATGACTCAGGGTGGGATCCAGGAGAAGGGGCTTCCTTCTTTCTGCATCTGCATTTGCATCCACCTACTCCATGAGCACAGAGGAGGCTGCTGTCCTGGGTGCCCGGTGTTTATTAGGAATGAGGGGTCACACAGGCTAGACTGCACCCTGAAACCTCCCTCCAGCTCTCAGGTGTGATGCTGCCTCTGAGCGGGAACTCGGGATGAGGGGCAGAGTGGGGCCTCCTGATACCCCAGGCTTCCCGCACTGAGTATGGAGCATGGCTTCACCCCCGGGCTTCGGGAAGCCTTTTCCATCCTGGGCACAACCATGCATTCCTCTCTGGGGAATTCAGCAGGGAAAGGATGACATCTGCTCTTCATTGAAGGTAGCTGTGCACAGACCTCAAGCCTGAAGGGGCTAAGGTGTCTTGTGAGCAGAGGGTCGGCTCGCGGCAGCTGGGAGACGGTCCCTCAGGCTGTGGCTCCTGCCTGTAATCCTGGCACTTTGGGAGACAGACAGGAGGATCGCTGGAGCCCAGGAGTTTGCGACCAGCCTGGGCAATAGAGCAAGACCCTATTGTCAGGGACGAGAAAACCCCCTCTGTGCAGGCTGACCCCTTCCCCACCTCTGATTGCTCTGCAGCTGCATTCCTGGACCGCTACCTGGGCGCCACATCAAGGCTGCCAGACATGCTACAATTAAGCAAAGCCCGATTACAGCCATCTGGGCAGCTGGAGGGAGGACAGGGAAAACATACGTTGGTTATCCATACTTGTAAATTCCTGTTTGACACGTATCTGTAAAAAACTCCTGGTTTCTCTCTTTTTTTAAAAAGACTTCCGCCACAAAAGTCACGGGACAATGTATTGCAGGTCTGTTACAAGTTAATAAACTATCTCAGTGCCTGTTACCAGTGGATAGATTATGCCCCTCTCACCCTGTGTAAACCCGTTTTGGAGGACCAGGGCTGCCTCCTCCGGTTGTTTCGGAGCAGCCGGGCAGGTTAGTAAGACTCGCTTGCCTGACTTTGGGTCTATTCTCCTTTCTCTCGGCCACCCTTACACCTATCTCTATGAAAAAAGGCTTGGCCAGGTGTGGTGGCACATGCCTGCACTCAGCTACTCAAGAGGCTGAGGCGGGAAGATTGCTTGAGCCCAGGAGTGTGAAGTTGCAGTGAGCCAGGATTGCGCCACTGCACTCCAGCCCGGGTGACAGAGTGAGTGAGATCCTGTCTCTAAAAAAATTTTTGAAGTTAAAAATCAGTCAATACATGGATGATTTATCCCATCATCACCATTAGGCTGAAGAGGTGACGTTCTTCCTTAGGGTGACAAAGGGCTTCTGTAACTCCAGCAAAGTATCAGCGTAATATTACTTAAACTCCAAGAAGCCTTCAGAACAGGCAGTTATAAGCTAGGATGGTTTACGCAAGCGTAGAAACAAACAAAAAATGACGTAAACCCTGACTGTGGAACCCGCTTTATATGTTCGTGTGTTTTGTTTGCTTTCAGGAAGTTTAAGGTGTTTGGAAGAATCACTCACCCTAAATCATCGATTGTGGCTTCAATGGTTTGAGGGGACGTAGTTACGCCGATAAGCCTTACAGGATAAGAAAACCGCGTTTCAAAGCTCCTTATTACATTAACTTTATTTTATTTTTATTTTTATTTTTGAGACGGAGTCTCACTTACTCTCACCCAGGCTGGAGTGCAGTGGCACGATCTCAGCTCACTGCAACCTCCACCTCCCAGGTTTAAGCAATTCTCCTGCCTCAGCCTTTCAAGTAGCTGGGATTATAGGCAGGCACCATCAGGCCCAGCTAATTTTTGTGTTTTTTTAGTAGAGATGGGGTTTTGCCATATTGGCCAGTCTGGTCTCAAACTCCTGAACTCAGGTGATCTGCCCACCGAAGCTTCCCAAAGTTCTGGGATGACAGGTGTGAGCCACTGTGACCAGCCGCATTAACTTTAATGACTAAAACATTACAGAGCTGCCAGGCTCTGTTGAACACGCCCAAGGCCTGCCCGCCTTGCCCTGGCTCTGTTACTCCTGTTCGTTTGGGGTGGGTCTCTGGCTGCTCTAAGCAGCACGCAGTGGGGCGCCTCTGCTCCTCCCTGTTGGAGAAGGTGATATAGCTTGGATGTCCCGCTCGGATGGTATGTGGGGATGGAGTCCCCAGTGCTGGAGGTGGGGCCTGGTGGGAGGAGCTTGGGTCATGGGCGTGGCTCCCTCCTGTCTTGGTGCTGTCCTTGTGACAGTGAGTGAGCTCTTGAGAGAGCTGTAAACAGTCTGTGGTGTGTTCCCCCACCCCTTCCCTCCTGCTCTTGCTGTGTGATACGTGGGCACCTCTGTGCCTTCTGCCATGATTGGAAGCTTCCTGAGGCCTCACTGAAAGCCAAGCAGATGCAGTGTCATGCTTCCTGTACAGCCTGCAGAACCTGAGCCAATCAAACCTCTTTTCTTTATAAATTACCCAGTCTCCTGTGTTTCTTTCTTTTTTTTTTTTTCCAGATGGCATTTCACTTTTGTCACCCAGGCTGCTGGAGTGCTCACCACAACCTCTCTCTCCCAGGTTCAAGAGATTCTCCTGCCTCAGCCTCCCGAGTAGCTGGGACTACAGGCGCACACACCACCATGACTGGCTAATTTTTATATTTTTAGTAGAAACAGGGTTTCGCCATGTTGGTCAGGGTTGTCTTGAACTCCTGACCTCAGGTGATCTGCCTGCCTCAGCCTCCCAAAGTGCTGGGATTACAGGTGTGAGCCACCACATCCAGCCCTCGCTCTTAAATAGAACATAATATTCCCTCATATGGATATGCTGTGGTTTATTCACTCGTCTTGCCTAGTAATGGACCTTTAGATTTGTTGTTTTCTGTGAGAAATGCTGCAGTAACTTCCTTTGAAATGCATCAGGAGTAAGAAGGGTGGATGGACGTGGGCTAGGCACGTGCGGTGAGGTGTGGGTGGGAGCGTGTGGGGGCAAATGGGTCTTCACAACCAGTTAAATGAACTTTGCCGTGTATTTGCAAGGTTCGAGAAGTACAATGTTGGGGAGAGTGCTGGTCTCTAAGTGTTAAAGCCCAGGACAGAGGTGTCGTGGGGTGCAGGGCCCAGCAACTCAGCTTCTTCCCGGACAGGCAGGGAACCGAGACCCCTGGACCCCGGGCAGGAGGCCCCTTGGAAGAGCCCTGGGAAGCCCTGGAGTGCCTCGGAACAGGGAGCCCGAGTACAGAGTGTGATTCTGACGCCGGAGCCTAGGCCTTGGTGAGGTGGCCCCTCATAGAAGCCCTGGCCCCCACTCTCTGCACCATTCCTGCTGGACAGGAGCTCTTGAAATTCAGGGCCTGTCACTGTATCCACAGTAACAGGAACACTTGGAGAACCCTCATCACACATGGAGCTCACCTCTGCTCACAGAGAGCCTGTGGGGTGCCCAGATGGCTGGGCAGGAGAAGGAGGACGACAGGCTTGGAGACCACCGTTAACAGCTGCTGAGGGCTGGACACTTATGTCCCCCAAAACTCATAGGCGGAAATCCTTGCCCCCAAGGCAGTGGCATTATGGGGTGAGGCCTTTGAGAGGTGATTAAGCGTGGGGGACAGAGCCCTCATGCTGGGATTAGGGCTTTTATGAAGGAGAGATCCTTACCTGCTCCACGTGTGAGGACACAGTGAGGGCACGCCGTCTGCAAGCCACGGGTGGGCCCTCGTCAGATCCCGGCCATGTGGGCACCTGGTCTGGGCCTTGCAGCCTGCAGGACTGTGAGAAACAGGTTTCTGCTGCTTAGAAGCTGCCAGTCTGTGGTGTTTTGTTACAGCAGCCAGGATGGACTGACAGTGGGGGAACGGGAGATTCACGCTGGAGCTGAGAGCCTGAGGCTGGAGTGTGACAGGCCAGAGAGGCTGCAGACAGGGCCTCACCGCACTCTGGGCTCCCGAGCTTAGAGCTCAGTGAGACAGGCAGCGATGAGGCAAAGCCACCGCCACGCGACTCCGAGGTTCAGCCAGCAGGCATGGAAGACGTCGGCAATGCAGTGGCACCCAGGGTGCCCGGGGCAGGTCCCTTCGGGCACTGACCCGGTGTGTGCAGTGGGAGCATGTGGTGCCGCACAGCTGGTGGGAGCTCTTCTGGTGCCCTTGTGTGGCATCAGCTGCCTTCTGCACCCTTGCCGTCCCCACATCCGTCTCCAGTGGGCAGCTGTGATGGGACATCTGGAGTTGCCCTTGCCTGTCACAGAAACAAGCATGGTGGACAGATCCTAGCCCAGAGGAGCCCCGGGGCAAGCCACCGGTCTAGGGGTCAGGAGCTGGGGAGGGTGAAGGGCCCACCATCTTCCGGTTCCTATCATGCACGGATTTCACCTCATTCCTGGTGGACACCATGCTCTCAGGGGCTCGGTGGGCTGGGGGAACGCCAGTGCGCTGATTGCAGGGTGGCCTCAGGCAGCCGGTGATGAGGTCAGGTCAGAAACAGGAGAAAGGGAAGCTGTTTTAGAGACACTGCCACTAGAAAGAAGGAAAGGCAGGGACTGTCAGCCGGGGGCTGCCAGGAGGGAGTGGTGGCTGGGGCGGGACACACTGCTGGAAGGTCCCTGCATGGGCCCGCCTATCAGGGCAAAGAAAGGCAGGAGAGCTGTGCTCCTGGGGGCTTTTGAGAGAGCGCCCGGCTTGCCTCCTCCCTGGGGCTGGGCAGGGGGAGCTTCTGCAGAGGTCATTTCCTCCTGAAACCCAGAGCTCAGAGTGACATCAGCTTGTAAGGGAAGCAGGAAGGGGCCCTGAGGGCTGACGGTGCAGGCCCTAGACGACCGGGAGTGCTCTCACGCTGGGAGTGTCGCTAACCTCTGCCAGCACCTAGGCGGCCTCATTTAATCCTCACAGGCACCCTGAGGGGCGGACTGAGGCGCAGAGGGGCTCAGCGACTTGCCTGGGGTCACACACTAGCAGAGTTTCATGGAAAGCCGGGATTCCACTGCACTCTTGACGCCTACTCACCACTTTATCTTCAGAATTAGATCAATTTGCTAAAACTGTTTGACCAGACCTGGGTGGACCTGAGCCGACTCACAGAGCGATCTAGTTAGTGAGGAGCAAAACGGCCCCCACACGCTTCTCGCTGTTTCATGCTGGCCACTCTTGCCAATGTGCATTGTTGCAGCTTGGCTGAGTGCCTTTTCTTCTGAGTGCGCCCTCAACCCTGGCTCACACGTTTTGCTGGAATTTTCAGCCCCTGCTCCTGCCTGTGCTGCCAGATGGCTGTGGCCAACTGCCCAGACAAGTTTAAAGTTTCTGTCTGAAGTCTTGGGAAAATGGATCACTTAGATAATTGATTTTTCAGCAAACTGACCAATCAAGGTCATTTTGTGAATTGACTTTCAGAGAACTGATTTCCCATATCCTGATCCAATGACTAAACCTTTAAAAATGAGTCTACAAGCGTACATTCAGAAGCACAGGATTTTGCATGTTAAAAAACAGTCATGGGTACACAACATCGTGAGTGTATTAAATGCCATGAAATTGCACTTTTAAATAACTAATTTTATGTTATCTGAATTTCACTGAAATTAAAAAAGAAACAAACAACACAATCCATACCCAGAACATGAACTCATTCCAGATGGAGTTAAGTTTATGGAGGAATCTAATAAAAACTCTTTATCTACCAAAGAGATAAGAAAAGGGACCACAGCCATTAAAGTAAATGCATTACAAAAACCAAATGGCAGGTTCAAGACAAGAACAGATAGGTATTGTTGGAAACAGATGCTCAGTGCCGCAAAGAAAATCAGCACTGAGACAACGGATCTCTCAGCAAGGCAATTCTACTTTCTGCAGAAAGGGTACTACTCGTCAGCAGTCTTGCCACGAGAGTACAATGAACAAAGGAAAGGCAGGCATATTTATTACTTACGCATTGGGTTCTTACTGCTGTGTCTGATCTTCTTCGTTGGTTGGAGTTGGACCTCACAATCTAAACTAAAACCCGATTCGCCAACAATTTAAAACTTTTCTAATCAGGTAAAGGCAATGGAGAACAAAGGAAAAGAGGAAGTCCAAATAAAGATGGGACAGGAAGCTGCTTTTGAAAGGACTTAGAAAAGTAGTAACATAAATATCTTGGTGAAAGTACAAGGACATAGAATGTTTTATGTGCCTGTGAGCATGTCTAGCACAAATATCTTTGTTAAAGCACAAGGACATAGAATCCACTTATTCCTTTATGTCTAACAGCTACACAGGACAGGGCTTAACAAAGAGTCACCAGCAAAAGCAGGAAGGCTTTGAAGAAAGTCTGTAAAAGAAACTGTTATTCTAACATTTGTTATTATTATTCTTTAACAAGAAGGGAAACTTTGAAGAGGAACTTTTTACTTTCTTTTTTTTGTTTTTTTGTTTTTTTTTTTTGAGACAGAGTCTCACTCTGTCACCAGGCTGGAGTGCAGTGGTGTGATTTCAGCTCACTGCAGCCTCTGCCTCCCAGTTTTTGTTTTAATTGATTTTCCTGCCTCAGCCTCCCGAGTGGCAGGGATTACAGGGGCATGCCACCACACCCAACTAATTTTTGTAATTTTTTAGTAGAGGTGGAGTTTCACCATGTTGGCCAGGATGGTCTCAATCTCTTGACCTTGTGATGCACCCGCCTCGGCCTCCCAAAGTGCTGGGATTCCAGGCCTGAGCCACCGCGCCCGGCCGGAAATTTTTACTTTCTACAGGTAGGAAAATGGCACATCTTGGAAATGAAAAATAGTCACTGAGGCAGAAAACTCAGAAGGTGGGATGGGATCAAGTACACAGTTGAAAAGAGAATTAGTGGATAGAAGAGAGAAATAAGGAATTTGACCAGAATGCAAAACAAAGAGACAGAGATGATGATTTTTTTTTTTTTTGAGACTGAGTCTCGCCCTGTCGCCCAGGCTGGAGTGCAGTGGCTCCATCTCTGCTCACTGCAACCTCTCTCTCCCATGTTTAAGAAATTCTTGTGCCTCAGCCTCCAGAGTATCTGGAACTACAAGCGTGTGTCACCCTGCCCAGCAAAGTTTTGTATGTTCAGTAGAGATGGGGTTTCGCCCTGCTGGTCAGGATAGTCTCCAACCCCTGGCCTCAAATGATCTGCCAACCTTGGCCTCCCAGAGTGCTGGGATTACAGACATGAGCCACTGCGGCTGGCCTGAGAAGATTTAAACACATACACACACATTTGTACACACAGAGACACGTGGCCTCTCCGTGACAGGGCGTCTCCATGACGCAGCCTCTCTGTGACATGGACTCTCCATGACATGGCAGCTAAAAGCCCTGGCGGGGCCAGGCACAGTGGCTCCCGCCTGTAATCCCAGCACTTTGGGAGGCCCAAGCAGTTGCCAGTTCTTGGGATTTTCTGCTCTGTGCCTGGGGACATCCTTGAGAGGCTCCTGGTGGCCAGACAGTGAGAGGCGGGTGGCTACGAAGCCCCTGACAAGGGGGCTCCTGGTTCTGCCCTTCCAAGGGCATGGTCTGGACACTGCTAGAGCCCACTTCCTGCCTGAGAAATAGGGCAGGGCGTCCACCTCTCAGGGTCAGGGGGAAGTTGGAGTCACCCCACTGTGCCCCCAAGGGCATCTGGAGTAACTTCAGAGCCACAGCAGGCATGGCGCCCCTCCTGGCCCTGGCCCCACCCCCTTATCCGCCTTCTCCTAACTGCCCTCTGTCAAAGCCCCTGGAGCCCAGGATAGGCCTGTGCTGGGGGCTCCCCGTCTCGGCCGCCATCTGTGCCCTCGCTGGCCCCCTTCAGTGCAGACAGCACACTGAGTCCGGCAGCAGGGCCTTGTCCGCGTCCTTGCCCGTCGGCCCGGGGCTTTGCTGTCTCTGGTCTGGGCCTGACTCCCACACGGCGGCTCCAGCCCCTGCGTCTTCTTTGTGAGATGAAAACTCCCGAAGTTAGGCCTGCAGGAGATTCTGAGCTGTGTGGGGTCTCAGCTGCCGGGCCTGAGCTAGGAAACACGCCTCTGCCCAGGGGCCCCGAGCTGGTCCTGGCAGGGACCCCTGAGCAGCCCTGCCGCCCCCACCTGCTCCCCTGGAGGTCAGACCCACCTCCCCTACCCAGCGAGGGCTGTGGCCGGACACCGAGCCTGGCTCCCCTGGTCCCAGCGGAGACCTGGGGACCCGAGTGGACTCCTGGGCCTCAGGGGTCCGCATCCACACAGGGGAGGGAGGGCAGGGGTGACTGGAGCTCACCCAGAGCATTTGCCAGCGCCCATAGCAGGGTGGGCTCTTATGTCACCACTCCGGAGGGTCCTGTGGAGCCTGTTCCCACTGGTGCGTCGGCAGCTCAGAGCCACGTGCCTCTCCCAAGGGTGCGCTGGCTGCCTGTCTGTCTGTCTGCCCTGTCCTCCTTCCCTCGGTCACCCTAACAGCTGCACCCCCAGCACAGAGTCCCCTGAAAACGCGGGGTGAGGCCGGAGCCGCCGCAGGCAGGGCGAGGTCCTGCGGGCATCTCATCTCGTTCGAGAGGTTTGCAGGTCGCACCGGGAGTGTCTGCTTTCCCCATTCCTTCCAGAAACAAGGGTCCCCTGGGCCACGGGGGGCAGCGCGCTGCACTTCCGTGCCTGTGTGGGAGCGACCCATCCCCTGGAGATGTCCTGTGTCCCCTAGCAAGGCATGCTGAGTTCGTGAGCGCTTCCTCCATCCTGTGATATCTGGGCCTGGAACTCGCCTTCTTGCTCCGTTCCAGGGGCCAAGCAATGTTGCCAGATGCAGAGGGGCTTGCGGCGGCCACACCCGAAGCAGTCTTGGTGGCTTTTTTGTTGCGTTTGCTTTGAGACAGGGTCTTATTCTGTTGCCCAGGCTGACCTGCAGTGGTGGAATCATGGCTCACTGCAACCTCGACCTCCAGGGCTCAAGTGATCCTCCCACCTCAGTCTCCTGAGGAGCTGGGACCACAGGCACACACCCCCATGCCTGTCTAATTTTTTTTTTAGAGACAGGATCTTGCTATGTTTCCCAGGCTGGAATCAAACTCCTTGGCCTCAAGTGATCCCCCTCAGCCTCCCAAAGCTGGGTAGCTTTTGATTGCAGATTCTAGCGAGGTTGCAGGACGTGAGGAAGTGGGGGTGCGGGAATCACAGTAACCCCCTCCCCTCAGGGCGCTCTCTGTGGCTGTGTGCACAGCTCACCTGGCTGCCTCTGAGAGCAGGGCCCTTCTCTGGGCGCTCCAGGCCCCGGTGTGCCGTAAGTGAAAGCCAGCAGTCCTTACCTTGGGGGAGACCGCTACGGGTGCTTCCCTGCAGGGTCTGACGTCTGTAACTCCCCAAATGTAGTGCCGCCCTGAACGGTCCTCAGACTCCACTGCAGCCCCGTGTGGTGACTGTGCCCAGCCTTGTTGGTCCAGCCGAGGAATTCCACGGGAAAGGTTTTGATGAATGATGAAAACTCAGTGGTCCAGGCGCTCAGCCTTCTCTCTTTAGAACAGTGCCTGGCGCTGTGGAAACTCTCGGTGAGCCCCTGGGAACTCCCCAGCTTTGAGGGCAGCTGTTGGCAGTTCATTTGGTCCATACCAGCTCCATGTTCCTCTCCTCCTTCAACACTCTGTGCAGCCTCCCGGTGACGCGGCCTCTCCGTGACGCAGCCTCTTGGTGACGCAGCCTCCTGGTGACGCAGCCTCCTGGTGATGCGGCCTCCTGGTGACACAGCCTCCTGGTGACACGGCCTCCTGGTGACGCAGCCTCCTGGTGACACGGCCTCCTGGTGACATGGCCTCCTGGTGACGCGGCCTCCTGGTGACACGGCCTCCTGGTGACATGGCCTCCTGGTGACGCGGCCTCCTGGTGACACAGCCTCCTGGTGACGTGGCCTCCTGGTGACACAGCCTCCTGGTGACATGGCCTCACTAGCTGCCATCCTGTACCGGGCCCAGGTGACACCATGGGACGTTTGTTATTGAGGTGCCCTGGCCCCCGCTGTGACGTTTCCCACTGTGGGGTCCTTGTGTCTGTGTGGTTTCTTCCTTGCTTTCAGCGGTCACCTGGTTGTGGGTGGCCCAAGTCTATCAGCCCCCCGTCACTCTGACTTGCTGCTTTGATTGTCAGCCTGAAAGCCAGCCAGCCAGCCTTGCTGGACCATGTCTGCAATGGGCATTTCGAGGCCAACCGTGAGGGTCTCGGGGCCCTGGGAGTGCAGCACATAAGTGAGGGCTGCCCATTGTGTGGGGGCTCTTGTTCCGACGTTCTGGGACCTTTTCTGCCCCCTGCAGACACACAAGTGTGTACAGGAGCCCGGAGGAGGCCAGAGAAGGGTCAGCGGGGGGCTGAGGGCGCTGCGGGGAGGCCAGGCTGCAGCCGGAGCCGGAGCTCGGAGCTGGTCTTCCCTGCTGGGGCCGCGATGCCCGCCACTGCTTTCCTGCCGGCTCTCTGGGGCGAGGCCTGGAAAGGCTCTTCTCGGGCTTCTCATCAGCTTATCAGCCCATTTAGGTAACGGCACTTCCTGTCCATTAACCTCAGCTGCTCTGAGATCAGCTCTCCACGCTCGCTTGGCAGGAGGCGTGCAGGAGCCTTCCTATCTGGGGAGTGACAAGAGCGCGGCCCCCGCAGCGTCAGGAAGTGGAAGGCTCTGGCTTCCTGGCTCCAGAGAACAAACAGGGGATGCGGCTCCCAGTGCAGCCGAGAACGCTCTGGGGACGGGGACAGGCAGCCGCCCGCTTCCACCGATGTCCTGGCCCCTCAGAGCACAGCAGCAGGGCCTGGCCGGACCTGGGGCCAGTGCCACTCTTGGGGGTGGGATGGGGAGCCTGGCCCAGGCCGAGACCTCCACTCTCCACCCAAAACGTGTTCGGGCCTCCAGGCCCTTCAGAGCCCACTGGGGGCTCAAGCCAGCGCCTCTTCTGTGGGACTTGGCCACAGCCTGTCTGATGCCGCCCTTCTCTGTCTCTCAAAGGCGCGGGGCTGGCCCTTCTGTGAGCTCCAGGGCAGGCCCACACCCTCACTGCCTCTCAGCCAGACTCAGCCAGTGGCTGGCTCTGCCAGGGAGAAGCCAGGTCTCTCTCTCTTTCTCTCTCTCTGCCTCCAGCTGCCTCTCCTGCTGTGGCACAGCCTCCAGCCTGGGCGCCAGTAACAGCCTCTGTCCCTCCAGCCTGTACAATGGCTCAGTGCTACCTGGAGACTCCCTCCAGCCAGGCCAGACCTGCTGGGCAGTCAGGGTCCCTGGAGCCCCTTGACAGGGACCAGGGACAGGTGAGGGGTAAGTAGCCCAGCGTCTCCTGCCAGCAAGGGCAACTCTGTACGTTGCTCTGCAGCCTCCCCAGTCCCCCACGGGGTACCTGCCCCCTCATCCTGGCCCCTGCTCCTTCCCTCTCCCTTCCTGGGGTGGCCAGGGGTCACCTGTCGTGTAACCCTCAGTCCCGTCTCAGCCTCTGCCCCTGGGGAAACCGCCCAGCACGCCCTCCACCCTCACTGAGGTCCAGGCTGTCTTCCATGGTCCCTCACGGCCTCACTCTTTCTGGCTCCCAAGGCCATCACTGTCCAGGGAAGAAGGGGCCCTGCCCCTTGGCCAAGCAGCTGCCCGTCCTCTGACCCTGGGCGGTGGGCAGGGGGAGGGGAGAGCTGGAAACCGGGGTCAGAAGGATGCCGGCATGTCCTTCACTCCCTGCCTGGATCCGGCCTAGCCCGGGGTACCTTGGCCAGCGTCCTGGAGAGCTGGCATACCTCCTGGGCCTGACGCGGGCTTCCCGGTCGCATAAAGGCTCCCTCTCCTTACATAGCCAGGGCGAAGGTGCAGGACAGCCCTGAGCGAATCAAAACAACCATCAGGGGCGGGAAACCTCGATGAACAAACACCGGGGAGTGGGGAGTAGCTGGCAGGAAGGCCCCGGGCTCGGCAGGAAAGGGACTCTGGGCGGGGCGGCCCCAGAGAGAAAGTGGTTAGATGCAGGGACGCACAGAGGCAGCGCTGCCTGCGGGCTGCGCAGTTGGCCTGGGGCCTGGAGCCTCTGGGACCCACAGATGCGCCCCCACCCTCGTCCCTGGCTCCTCTCTATTGTCCTGGCCACGCCAGGAGCCAATGTGGCAGTGAAGGCCCCGTGCGTCCTGTCCTGCTGTGGGGGGAGGGTGGCCTTTTGTGTGCTTGTCCTTAGAGGGCAGCACGAAGGTCCTCACCCCACCCGGGATAGAGTGGAGTGGACCCCGCAGGAGGGCCAGGCCACGTGAGGAAGGGGCTGCCGTAGGCACGCTGGGGGCTGAGTGCAACAGAATGGACTCAGAGGTCTGGGGCCAGACTGCAAAATCAGGGTGTCGGCAGGGCCCCTCGCTGCAGGCTCCTGGAGAAACCCTTTCAGCCGCTCCCGGCTTCGGCTGGCCCTGGCAGTCTCGGCTTGTGTCCCCATCGTTCCATCTCTGTCTTAACTCGGCCCTGTCTCTGTCTTCACATGGCCGTGTCTCCGTCTTCACGCGGCCCTGTCTCTGTCTTCACGCGGCCCTGCCTCTGTCTTCACGCGGCCCTATCTCTGTCTTCACGTGGTTGTGTCTCTGTCTTCACGCGGCCCTGTCTCTGTCTTCACGTGACCCTGTCTCCATCTTCACGTGGCTGTGTCTCTGTCTTCACGTGGCCCTGTCTCTGTCTTCACGTGGCCGTGTCTCTGTCTTCATGTGGCCCTGTCTCCGTCTTCACGTGGCCCTGTCTCCGTCTTCACGTGGCTGTGTCTCTGTCTTCACGTGGCTATGTCTCTGGCCCTGTCTCCATCTTCATGTGGCTATGTCTCTGGCCCTGTCTCCATCTTCATGCGGCCATGTCTCTGTCTTCACGTGGCTGTGTCTCTGTCTTCACGTGGCTGTGTCTCTGTCTTCACGTGGCCCTGTCTCCGTCTTCACGTGGCTGTGTCTCTGTCTTCACGTGGCTATGTCTCTGTCTTCACGTGGCCCTGTCTCCGTCTTCACGTGGCTGGGTCTCTGTCTTCACGTAGCTATGTCTCTGTCTTTACGCAGCCGTGTCTCCGCACCTTTCCCCCTTCTAAGAGCGTGGCCTCAGATCTCAAGTCCACCCTCATCCAGGAGGCTCTCGTCTCAAAACCCTTGATGGAATCCCATCTATCTGCAAAGACCCTCTTCCAAATCAGGCCCCATTCTCAGTTCCCCAGTTAGGACCCAGACGGATCTTTTGGGGGCGTCGTTCATCAGCCAACTGCACGTGGCATGGGAAGGCCCCCCTCCCGCCCCCTGGCTCTGCCTGTGAGCACAGGGGGCCCTGGGGGTGTGTGCAGACTGAGAGCAAGTTCCGTTTGGGACAGAGCTGGTGGAGGCCCTGGGCGCCGGCCTCCCGAGCAGGGCTGCGATGTTGGACCCTGTTCTCAACACCAGCCCCACACCACCAATTCACGCTCCTGCTGGGGCCACACTCCCCCATCCCCCTGCCCCAGTGGCATGTCTCAGGAGGGTGTCTGCAGGTTTCTCTCCCGGGGGGACAGAGCCACGTGTGGGTTCTTCAACTGCCTGGTGCTGGACAGAACTGAGCCTGCCCCCTCCTCGGACGTGGGGTTGGAGAGCCTGGGGCACCCTGGCCTCAGAGGCAGGGATGACAGGGAGGGAGAGATGGCAGAGGGGACTGGGATACTGTTGGACTCCCTTGGGGCTTCATCTGAGCTGTCCCTCCCCCTTCCAGCATCCCCCGGCGAGTTCCAGGGGGCCCACGGCCCCTCCCGCACAGACCTCCCCACCCAGAGCCTTCAAGCCACGTGTCTTCCCATTGGAGCTCTGGAGGCCCCAGACAGCGCCCGCCTGCTGTTCAGCAGAGGGGGAGACTGAGGCCTGCACCGAGTGCTCTGTAGGAGTCTGTGTTCTGCTGGGGATGCCTGCCCTCAACTTTCACATTTCCTGCCTTCCCTGACTGCTCTTCTTGCTGCAGGGCTGGGCAAACCCTAAACATACCTCCGCTTGTTAGGCTGAGGCCCCATCTTCTGGCCTCCTGGGACACCGGTGGAAGGGTGCTCATCCACGCTGGCTTGGCCACTCTCTGGGGACCCAGTGTGGCCTAGCACAGCTCCCCAGCCTCACACTGCCCGTTTAGAACAGTGCTTGCACCCAGGGTGCTGCCACGGGTCATCCGGCCCCACACACCTGCGGGCGGGAGTGTGCTCAGACATACAGATCGGCCCCGGCAGGAGCTCTCAGACGCTTGCATCTGTGGCCGGCAGGGAGTCCGGCTGTCATTACTCCCAGCAAGTGGCCAGATGAGGCATGTTCTCGGGGGGGTCCCAACAGTGACTCACAATGGAAAGTGAGGGAGTCACAGGAGCAGACCCCAAAAGCATGCCCTGTTGCTCCACCTCAGAGGGATGAGGAACCCCAGATGCTGCTCCATGACCGGGGGATGGGGGGACCCACCTAGGGGTGCTGGAGGAGGTGCCCGGGTAGTGCGGCCTCAGGCCCTCAGCTCCTCACAGCCCCTGTCCCCAGCCTTCCTGGGCACCGAGATCCCCTTGACACCCCAGTCCGGGGGCGGAGGCTCAGATGTCATGCTTGACCCCACAGGCACGGGGTTAGGGGTGAAGGTGCTCTCTCTTCACACCCATGCCCTGGTCCCTCCACTGTAATCCCTGCCCCCTCCTGCTCCTGATGCTCCATGTCCTGCTGCTCCTGAAACACGACCATGATCTTCATGGATGGTTATGAGACACACACAGGCTGCTGTTGTGAGACACACACGCTACTGCTGTGGACACACACGCTACTGCTGTGAACACACACGTGACTGCTGTGGACACACATGCTGCTGTTGTGAGACACACATGCTACTGCTGTGGACACACACGCTGCTGTTGTGAGACACACACGCTACTGCTGTGGACACACACGCTGCTGTTGTGAGACACACGCTACTGCTGTGGACACATGCTGCTGTTGTGAGACACACACGCTGCTGCTGTGGACACACATGCTGCTGTTGTGAGACACACGCTACTGCTGTGGACACATGCTGCTGTTGTGAGACACACACGCTGCTGCTGTGGACACACATGCTGCTGTTGTGAGACACACACTACTGCTGTGGACACGCATGCTGCTGTTGTGAGACACACACGTGACTGTTGTGGACACACACGCTGCTGTTGTGAGACACACACTACTGCTGTGGACACATGCTGCTGTTGTGAGACACACACGCTGCTGCTGTGGGCACACACGCTGCTGTTGTGAGACACACGCTACTGCTGTGGACACACGCTGCTATTGTGAGACACACACTGCTGCTGTGGACACACACTGCTGTTGTGAGACACATGCTACTGCTGTGGACACACGCTGCTGTTGTGAGACACACACGCTGCTATTGTGAGACACACACTACTGCTGTGGACACACACGCTGCTGTTGTGAGATACACGCTACTGCTGTGGACACACACTGCTGTTGTGAGACACACACGCGACTGCTGTGGACACACGCTGCTGTTGTGAGACACATGCTACTGCTGTGGACACACACGCTGCTGTTGTGAACACACACTGCTGCTGTGGACACAATCGCTGCTGTTGTGAGACACATGCTACTGCTGTGGACACACACTGCTGTTGTGAGACACACACGCGACTGCTGTGGACACACGCTTCTGTTGTGAGACACACACACTACTCCTGTTGACACACACGCTGCTGTTGAGACACATGCTGCTGTTTTGGACACACACGCTGCTGTTGTGAGACACACACGCTGCTGCTGTGGACTGTAGTGGCACGTGCACCCCGCTGTTGAGGTCCGGTCTTCTGCTTGGTTTGGATTGTCCCTTCTGCTCCCTTTTCTGGTTTTAATACTTTATCGTTTTCCATTTAAATTAATTCTTTTTGGCTAAATCTCTTTTCGGTTTTATTTTATGGGATATCTTTTTTTTTTTTTTGAGACGGAGTTTTGCTCTTGTTGCCCAGGCTGGAGTGCAGTGGCGCGATCTCAGCTCACTGCATCCTCCGCCTCCTGGGTTCAAGTGATTCTCCTTTCTCAGCCTCTCAAGTAGCTGGGACTACAGGTGTGCACCACCACGCCAGCTAATTTTTGTATTTATAGTAGAATGAGTTTTCTCTATATTGGTCAGGCTGGTCTTGAACTCCTGAACGCAGGTGATCCGCCAGCCTCGGCCTCCCAAAGTGCTGGGATTACAGGTGTGAGACACTGCACCCGGCTGACTGTGTATCTTTTCTAAGTGAATGCTTAGAGATTATAATATACTAAACCTAGCCTTTCACAGTTTATGGAGATCCTACTTTGTGACTTCAAGTGAAGTGTGGAAACCATGGAAGCACTTAGACCCTGCATGTGAGTTGTCATGTATCATGTGTACAAACATGAAAAAAATCATCTCACCAGATGATGGAATATATATATATTGTTGTATATATATATATATATTTGAGACAGTCTCGCTCTGTTGCCCAAGTTGGAGTGCAATGGCACAATCTCAGCTCACAGCAACCTCTGCCTCCCGGGTTCAAGCGATTCTCCTGCCTCAGCCTCCTGAGTAGCTGGGCTTACAGGCGCATGTGCCAACACACCCGGCTAATTTTTGTAATTTTAGTAGAGATGGGGTCTCGTCATGTTGGCCAGGCTTGTCTTGAACTCCTGACCTCAAGTGATCTGCTCACCTCAACCTCCCAAAATGCTGGGATTATAGGCATGAGCCACCACACCTGGCCAAGATGATGGTATATTTTTTGCTTTCAATAGTCATACATATTTTAAAAGACTTAAAAGAAAAAATAGGATTTATTTATTTATATATAAAATAGGACTTAAATAGGATTTATTTACTATTTATTTATTTACAAACTACCCAGGTATCTGCTCCTTCTGTTTCTCTTCCTTCATTCCAGAAGTGCTGGCTTTGCCTCCGGGGTCACTTCCCTTGCTGGTGACGAATTCTCTTCTAGGTCTTTTACTCAAGAATGTCTTCATTTTGCTTCTGTTCCTGAAGGACGTCTCCACTGGATGTAGAACTCTGTGGTGACTTCTTTCTCTTCCGTTCTTTAAAGTGTTGTTCCAGTGTCTTCTGGTCTCCATGTTTTGTTTAAGCGGTTTTTTTGTTTGTTTGTTTATAAATTTTCTATGCTAGCAGGGCGCAGTGACTCACGACTGTAATTCCAGCACTTTGGGAGGCTGAGGCGGGTGGATTACTTGAGGTCAGGAGTTTGAGACCAGCCTGGCCAACACGGTGGGACCCTGTCTCTACTAAAAATACAACAATTAGCTGGGTGTGGTGACGGGTACCTGTAATCCCATTTACTTGGGAGGCTGAGGCAGGAGAATCGCTTGAACCCCGGGATGCAGAGGTTGCAGTGAGCTGAGATGGCGCCACTGCACTCCAGCCTGGGCGACAGAGCAAGACCCTGTCTCAAAAAACAAAACAAAATTTCTATGCTTATTTTCCACCTAACTTCTGTTTAGTTAGTAGAGTTTAAAAGAGTAGATTTAGGGTTACAGAAAAACTGAGCAGAAAGTACAGAGAGTTCCTGCATCCCCCCCACCTTCCCCGCACCCCCCCAGCACACTGTCCAGAGCTTCCTTCCCTGTTACGAGCACAGCCACGGTGTGGGGCAGGGTCACAGCTGATGAGCAAGTACCCTCTCACCGTCACCACCTGCGTCCTTCATTTACGGCAGGGATCACTCTGCATTGCACCTTCTCAGCTTGGGGCAAATGTGTAAGGGCACGTGTCCATCATTACATCATCATATGGAATAGCTTCACGCCCCTACAACTCCTCCACGCTCTGCCAGGTCATCCCTCCGTCTTCCCAGCTCCTGGCGGCCACTGGCCTTTCTTCTGTCTCCTGCTTTTGCCTGTCCAGATGTTCTACAGCTGGAGTTGTATAGTTGCGTAGCCTTTCTCAGGCTGGCTGTTTTCACTGAGCTGCGTGCGTTCAAGGCTCCACCGTGCCTTTTCCTGGCCTCCCGGGTCACGTGAGTTCCTGCTCCCTGGCTGTGTGTAGGGTATCATTTTTCTCTAGCTTCACTCAAGACTCTTTGTTCATGTGTTTTAGCAGTTTTTAATGAGGCTGCAGTGAGTAGACACGGCTTTGTTTGAGTTTAGTCTGTTGGGGGTTTGCTGGGCTTGTTAAAATGTAGATTGTATGTCCCCCAATTCGGGAAGTTTTCTGCTATTATTTCTTCAAATATTTTTCTGCACCTGTCATTTCCTTCTCTCCTCTGGGCCTCTAAGGACGTGAGCGTTACACCTTTTCTATCATTCCACAGGCCCCTGGACTCTGCTCACTTTGTCTTATTTTTCTTTTTTTCTTATTTATTTATATTTACTTACAGTCTCGCTCTGTCACCCAGGCTGGAGTGCAGTGACGTGATCTCGGCTCACTGCAACCTCCACTTCCCGGGTTCAAGTGATTCTCCCACCTCAGCCTCCCGAGTGGCTGGGACTACAGGTGTGCACCACCACACCTGGCTAATTTTTGTATTTTTAGTTGAGACGGGGGTTTCACCACGTTGGCCAGGCTGGTCTCAAACTCCTGACCTCAGGTGATCTGCCCACCTCAGCCTCCCGAGTGGCTGGGATTACAGGTGTGAGCCGCCGCACCCGGCCTTCAGTCTTATTTTTCTTTCTGTTGTCTAGATTGGAAATGTTTGACTGATCCATCCACAAATTCATAGATTCTTTCCTCTGTCATTGCCATTCTGCTATTAGGCCCATCCGTTAAAAAATAAATTTCTCAGGAATTGTATCTTTGAGTTCTGAGATTTCGATTTCATCCTTTCTTGCAGTTTCCTTTCCCTGCTGAGAATTTCAGCCCATCCGTCTGCGTCCTCGCGGTTGCTTTGACCGTGTGGAGCGCAGCGGGGGCAGGCACTGTCCGGTCTTGACTGCATTCCAGCACGTAGGGCATCTCTTGATTCTCTCTCTGGAGAATTTTGTGGCTCTTTGTATGTCAAGTAAGTTTGAGTTATATTGTGGACATTTTGAATATCATGAGTGTAGACTCTGGGTCTTGTTAAAATCCGCTGGGAAATGTTGATTTCTGTTCACTGTTTTGGCGGCAATCAGCTCAGACAGAGCCGGGTCCCCAGTGTTGCCTTCTCTCCTGGGGGCCGTGGTCTCCATCTCAGTGCGCGGCCGTGGGTGCATCCTGAAGCCAGCATCGTCTCCGTAGGGTGCTCTCTGCCGTTCCCCAAATACTGTAAAGTGTGAGGGCAGAGAGGGGGCCGGGTGCCACTCCTGTGGGCAGCCACGATGCCCACCTGTGCCTGCCCCACACATCTCTCACGGCACAAAGCTGGGGCCTGCAGGCTTTCTGCCATTGCCTCTTCCTGGGGGTTCCAGCTCATACCCCAGAATGATGGCTGGAGGGTATGGCCAAGCCCATCGCTTGCTCCTGGAGTTGGGGGGAAGTGCCACGGTGGCCTGTGAGCTGCCTGCCCTTGCCACCCTTGATTTGTGTACGTTTCAATATAGTTACGTGGTGGTTAAATCCTCACTCAGCCACCTTCCACTCCTGCCTTCACTTCCCACACAGGAAGGTGGCCTGTGCTAGTAACAGCCAATGGGAGACAGAGACACAGAGACGGATATGGATGCACGGATACCTAAGACAGGAGGTATTATTACGGAATTGGCTCAGGCAGTTACAGAGGCTGAAATTCCATCATCTGCCATCTACAGGTCGGAGAACTAAGAGAGCCTGTGGTGCAACTGAGTTCACTGCAGGCCTGAGAGCTGAGGGCCGATGTCTGAGCCGGGAGGAGGTGACGTCTCAGCTCTGAGAGCTGGCTCTCCCTTCCTCTGTCTTTTGTGTTCTAGTCAGGCCCTCCATGGGTTAAATGGTTCCACCCACACTGGGAGGGGTGTCTGGCTTCCTGAGGCCAATTCAAACGCTGATCTCACCGGAAGCAGCCTCACAGACCCCCAGAAGTACTGTCTCTCCAGCTGCCACCCATCCCAGGCCAGCCAGGAGGAAACAGGGCTCACCACCACAGCGGACCACGGCGAAGAGGCTTTGCGGCTGCCTCACAGGTGCCGCAGACCGTGGGAGGCACTAGCGCCCGGATCAAGAAGCCGGTGTGGAAGAACGTCTGGGAGGGATGTCACGCCGGGGCTTGCCTGACCGTTTCCACTCAAAGTGCGTTCACTCCAAACCTCGGTGCCCACGATGGGCTCGCATGTCTTCCCACGATGCCCTAGGAAACATGAGGGTGAGCGGTGAGTTTTTAGGGTAGAATCAGTCCACGGTGCGTCCCGACTCACAGTCCGGGGCCCCTTCTGCTGCACCTGTGACCCTGCGCTTGTTTGACTGCTGGGTCCCTTCGAGAAGCTGACGCAAGACAGGGACAGTTTCCCCGGAAAACGCACATCCCACCCCTCTTGTATGCAGGAGAACCATGGACGGGCTGCAGTTTGCACCCAGGCCTGCGCGGAGGCCCCCAACCGTCCGAGACGCTGCACCTGCCACTGCTGGGTGTGCCGGCCTGTGCCCACTCACAGGGGCACCGTCAGGGTGGCTGCCTGGTGCGGCCGTTGGCTCTAAGCCGAGCAGCACCAATGGGTTCATCTGGGGCGGCTCCCGCCTGGGCCTCTGAGCGCTGTCACAGCCGGCCGATCTCCTGGGAGTGCCAAGGGTGTTCTTGTCATTGAGGACACTGAATAGCCATTGGTGGGTGGTGATGCAGGAGCCAAGCACGAGTGGCAACGAGAAGCAGGCTCTGTGCTTTAATTCCGAAGCGCATGAGTCACAGAGCTGGCCCACGGTCCTCATTCAGCAGGAGGGGGAACAGAGACAGCGGCCTGCAGAGAGTTCCGGGCAGGACAGGGCTGGGGGCAGGGGGTACCGGCAGGTGTGGCCATGGCCTAGAGGGTCACCATGCTCGGTGCAGGGGAGGCGAGGCCCAGGTGTGGCTGCACCCAGTGGGGTGTGATCAGAGAACGGCCTGTCTGCTGGGGAAGGCGGTTGGGTTTGTCTGAGCCACACCGGACCCATCCCTGACCAGCAGGCACGTTCTGGAGATGCGTGGCGGAGACAGGGCCTCTGTGGGAGCCATTGAGGTGTGAGGGCTGGGGTGCAGCCTCCAGCTTCTGCTCGCAGAGCGGGACCTGCAGGAGCTCGCTGACTGCTGCACAGTGGGAGGGAGACTGTCTCTTTTACTTTCCTTGAGGAGAAGAAGTGAAAGTTCTGAGCAAATGCATGGCGAGGGAGTTCCAGGCGGCTGGCGTTAGTGGGCCTGGAACTGGACGCACACACCGGGTCTCGAGGCCGCCCCTTCTCGTAAGTGGAACGGTTGGTGAGAATGAGTGTGGGGTGTGATGTGACGGTGGCGGCTTGGCTTCTTAGTGCCTCTGCTACGGGCCCGCCGTGTCTCCAGCTCAGTTAGAGGAACGGCCTACTGTTCAAAGAGGAAGTGCCACAGACGAGCCCACTTCCCTGAGCCACATTCCCACGTGGTGACTGTGGACAGCCACTGAGCTGTGACTCTGCATTCACCACCGTCCCCACCTGCATCACCCCTCGTGGCATACGTCCTTGCCCGGCCCCCCAGGCACTGGAGCTGGCACTTCTTGTCGGGGTGTCTCAGGCCTGGCAAAGCTCCATGGCTCCGGCCTGAGTGATGGCCTGCAAACTTGGACTGGGCGCTGAGCCCCTGCCTGAGCCGATCAGGGCTGGACGGCCAGCCACATGGCATGCTCCCGAGAGCACAGCTGCCGTGTGGTCAGGGCCGTGGTGGACACGCTGTCCCCCTGGTGTGGGCATGGGGACATGAGGGGCGATGCTGGCACATGCCACAGCATTCCCAGAGCAAATGCACGGTGGCCTCCCAACCACCCCCTCCCTCAAGTCTAGCTGCTGCCAAATGTCCCTTAAAACCCCGGGTGGGATGCCAGCAGGAGCCCTGGGAAGCTTCATGATGAGATCCCCAGCCTCGCCTCCCAGCCGTCCCCCACCGTGGCAGGCCTGGGCTGGCCCTGACATCTGTACACACCCCTCAGTGACTCTGACCCTGGCCAGGTTTAGGGACCACAGGGGGCTCTGGGGCCCTCTTTGCTTGGTGACTTGGAGGTCTGGCCTTGCATTCCCGAGACAGCAAAGGGCCTGGCCCTTCCAGCGTCATTATTCTCCCGGCTCCCAAGCTTGCCTGTCCCCGCAGGCCAGGGCAGGGCTGCGTGTCACAGAGGTCATTGCTTCATGGCAGGGAAGACCTAGGCAGTCACCGCACCCAGGCCAAGTGGGTCTGTGTGAGTGGACGTCCTTCCTCTTGCTGTCTGCGTGGGTCCCGCTGACCAGAGTTAGTTAAGCCCAGGCCAGAGGAGGCTCACTCACTAGGCTGGGAACGAGTCTGGTGTGGCTTCAAACGCACAGCACACTCACACACACACCCCCTACTCCACGTGATGAGAAGCGAGTGCTGCAGCAAGCCCCAAGGCGCTTCTCAGTGCGCCCCAGAGCTGCCGCCGCTGCGTCCGGGCCTCTGATGCCAGCAGGGATGGCACCCAGGCACAGAGGGATGAGGCCAGGCTGCAGGAAACAGGCCTGCGTGGGATGGAAGCGCTTAAAATGTTTCTGGAAGGCCGAGTTGGCACTCCCTGAGTGAAAGGACTTTGGGACGTGTGAACGCACTTCCTGTATCTCCAGGGAAATGTGCCCCGATTTGCGACGTGGACGGAATGGGCTCTGGAGTGCTGGGCGCCACGTGCCTAGAGCAGTGCAGGGTCAGCGCGGGGTTGTGGTTTCGGGGTCATGGTTGACAGGGGTGCCAGGGTGCTGGGTGGGTTGGGGAGGAGGCGGGAAGTGGTTGCGGCCTCTCTGCGTGAACAGGACACACACACACACATATACACACCACACACCCCACATACACACCAGTACACACACAAACACACCACACACATATACACACCCCACATACACACGAGTAGACACACGCACACCACACACATATACACACCACACACCCCACATACACATAAGTACACACACACACATACACCACACACAACACACCACACACAACACATACACACAAGTACATACACGAACACACACCACACATATACACACCACACACCTCACATACACACAAGTACACACACAAACACACACCACACACATATATACACCACACACAACACACACACAGGTACACACACAAACACACACCACACATATATACACCCCACACCCCACATACACACAAGTACACACATGAACACACACCACACACATATACACACCACACACAACACATACAGCCCACACACATATACACACCACACACAACACATACAGCCCACACACATATACACCCCATACACAACACAAAAGTACACACATGAACACACACCACACACATACACATGACACAACGTATACAACACACATGCACACAAACATATACACACAACACACATACTACACATCCTACATACACAAAAGTACACACATGAACACACACCACCCACATCCAAACACACACCACACACATACACACCACACCCCCCCACACCCCTCACACACCAATTCACACACCACACAAACATACCACACACACACACCACACACACACACACACACACACACACAAAGGGGTTGTGGAAGGTTCACTGAGTGGGCTTTCACTGAAACCGTGGTGGGGCCCCCTGCGCAGTGGCCCACGCCTGTGATCCCAGCGCTTTGGGAGACTGTGGGAGGCTCAGGTGGTTAGGTCGCTTGAGCCCGGGAGGTCGAGGCTGCAGTGAGCTGATGCTGCGTCACTGCACTCCAGCCTGAGCGACAGAGCAAGACCCTGTCTCAAAAAATAGAAGTAAAATAGCATTCAGGTGGGACACGCCACTCCATGGTTTAAGCCACCTGGCAGCACCTGGGCCAAGGGAGGAAGTCTCCTTCCCGGGTGTGGGGAGAGGGGAAGTGGGAGGGCTGGGGCTTCGGCCCTGACAGCAGCCAGGCGTAAAGATGGAGTTGGAGCCGGGCAGGATGGGAAGGGTCAGGGGTGCAGGTGGTGAGAGGCACTGGGCAGCTGACCCTGTGCTTCCCAGACGACTATGGGCTGTTGACGGTCCTGGCTGTGGCCTGAACCCGCAGGGACTCAGGAGAGAGGGAGGGGAGAGGGGGCTTCACTGCCCCAGGCGCAGTGGCTCTGGCCCGCGGTGCTTTGTGGCTGCTGCTTTCTGGACCCTCAGATCCGCCAGGAGGGTCCCTGGTCCCCGCTGTGAGGGGCTCCATGGACAGAGCTGGAAGGCTGGGAGACCTGCAGGACGACCGGTGGGAGGGGAAGGCTGAATACGGACGATCAGCCCACTAGAGGCCGGCGTGGGCAGGACGGCAGTGGGGCCCGGGGTCCCTGGGGAGATAGGCGGGACAGGCATTTCCCCACAGGGAGGGGTGTGGGGAGAGACAGGGTGAGACCTGGAGAGGAGCGGGCGGGGGAAAGGGAGCGGGCTTGCCCATGTGGGGCCCTGTCCCTGTGTGTCCGTCACACACATGCCCGAATCACACCGAACAGAACAGGTTAATGCCCAGGTAAGGGCAGAGGAGGGTCCCGCGGGGACCCAGGCACAGGTCCTCAGACTGACCACGGGCTCCAGGCAGCACCACCCCCGGGAGCCCCCTGCCTTCCCCTCTTCTTTGGCTGATGGCACAAGGTGCCCTCCACCCTCCCAAGCCACAGATGCCGGCGTCACGGGTGGCCTTCCGGCCCGAAGGCTCTGCCTGGTGCTGGGCTGAGCTCTGCCTGGCCCTGCCTGGTGGCCCTGCTCACAGAGATGTGCCTGGATGGGAGGCACAGACTCTCCGAGGGACAGGCCGCCCAGAACGTCCCTGTGCCGGGTCCCCAGCCATCCCCGTCCCCTGCCTGGTGACAGACCCTGGAAGCCTGAAGCCCACCAGTGCCGGGCGAGGCCCTCCTGGGTGGGCAGCCCTGCTAGGGTGGGAGGGTCCTTCTGAGAAACCCTGAAAAGCTCTCTTGACTTCAGCGACGCTGGAGGCCAGGGCTCCTCCGCCTACGGGAGGCGCTGTTCCACGTTGGGGTCCTGTCCCCACCTGGTCCTACCCAGCACACATGGGCACGCACACCCCACCCCACACACACATCACACACACACACCACCTTCCACACACCACACACATACACACACCATACCTCACACCACACACATACCGCCTACCACACACCCCACACCCCACACCCCCCATACCTCACACACACCACACCTCACACACACCACACGCACACCACCTACCACACACCACACACACCACACATACCACACACATATACCATACACACTACACACACACCACACCACCTACCACACACACCACCCCCCCCACACACAACCTACCACACACAATAAACACCCACATACCACATACATCCCACACCATACACACCACATACCACACACACACCACACACACACACCACTCATCCCACACAAACTACCTACTACACACCACACACACCCCACATACCACACATCACACACACCACACCCTCACACACACTACACAAACACACACCACCTACTACACTCCATGCACACCCCACATATCACACATCACACACCACACATACACCACCTATCACACACCCCACATACCACACACACCACACACACACACCACCTACCACACACATACCACAGGCACACACACACACCACATATACAGGTACACACACAACACAGTCACACACAACACACACACAAGCCCCACACACCAAACACCACACATACACACTACCTACCACACACCACACACACTCTGCACACCACCCACACCACACAGACACACACAACACACATACACATGACACACAGACAAACACACATGACACACCCCACACCTCACACACCACACACACACATCCACCACACACCCCACACACCACATACACACACATCTCCCACCACACACACCACATACACACACACCACCCACCACACACATACCACACACACCCCATAAACCCCACCCACCACACACACACCACACACACCATACATATATACAATCCACCGTACACATACCACACATACACACCACACAGGCACATGGCACGTGGCACACACCACACACACCACACATCTCATATACCCCCCATACCCTACACACCACCTACCACCCACACACACCACACACACACCACACACACATCACACACACACTGCACACCAACAGGCATATACACCACACACCACACATCACACAGGCACACACCACTTGCCACACAGGCACACACACACACCATACCTCATGCAGGCACACACCACACATACACAACACATACCACACAGGCACACACACACCACACGCCACACACCGCACACACCCCACACACCACACATCACATAGGCACATACACCACACATACTTCACACACCACACAGGCTCACACACACACACACACACTCCAGTGCTTTCCCATGTCCCCTCTGTCTGCCGCACCTTCTGGGGTCTGTCCCACCCTTGCAGCCTCCCCACAAGTCCTTGGGGAGGCGGGAAGGCAGGTGGTGGGTCAAGCTCTAGGGGGACCAAATGTGAGGGACAGGCAGGTGACAGCCAGCTCCAGGGCTGTGCAGGCAGCGACTTCAAGGACCGGGCTGGGAGCCAGTGAGTGAGTGGCAGGGTGGGCGCCAGGCAATCTGGGGGCGCACGGGGGAGGGCGGATGTGCCTCCAGGGGAAGGTGGTGGCCGGTGTGGCTGTGAGGAGCTGGGGGAGCCCCACGCTGTCTGGTGAAGCGAGAGGGAGACACAGCCACCACTGAGGCTCATGGGTGGGTTTTGGGGGCGAGACCGGTGGCAGCAGGGGCTGTGCTGAGGGCCCTGGTCTCAGGGGACAGGGAGGGTGGGGGCTGGGCCAGGGGGAGATGGGGTGGACTAGGGGAGCAGAGCCACGTGGGAACAGGGTGGACGGCCTTGGAGGTGTGTGCCTTCGAGGGGACTCATGGGAGCAGCAGCGTGGAAGCAGGGAGGTGGCTCTGAGAGGGGACGTGTGAGGTGTGTGGTGTGCGTGCACTGCGTGTAAGGGGTGCATGTGTGAAATGTAGGTGTGAGGTATGCAGTGCGTGTGAAATAGGTCGTGTGTGATGTGTGTGTAGTGCATGTGGTTTATGTGGTGTGTGTGTGAGGTATGTATTATGTTGTGTATGTCAGATATGTACTGTGTGATGCGTGTATGTGTTGTGCATGTGAGGGGTGTGGCGTGTGTGTGACGTAGGCGTGTGTTGTGCATATGTGAGCTGTGTAGTGTGTGATATGTGTGGGGTGTGAGATGTGGGGGTGTGGCGTGTGTGAGGTATGTGGTGTGTGGTTCATATGGTGTGATGTGTGGTGTGTGTGGTATGGGGTGTTGTGTGTTGTGTGGTGTGTGTGTGGTATGTGGTGTGTGGTGTGTTGTGTGTGAGGTATGTGGTGTGTGGTATGTGGTGTGGTGTGTGGTGTGGTGTGTGTGATGTGGTGTGGTGTGGTATGTGTGGTGTGTGTGATATGTGGTGTAATGTGTGGTGTAATGTGTGGTGTAATGTGTGGTGTGTTGTGTGTGAGGTATGTGGTGTGGTGTGGTGTGTGGTGTGTGTGGTATGAGGTGTGATGTGTATGTGGTGTGTGTGTGATATGTGGTGCGGTGTGATATGTGCTGTGTGGTGTGGTGTGATATGCGGTGGTGTGTGTGAGATATGTGGTGTGTGTGAGGTATGTGGTGTCTGTGTGATATGTGGTGTGTGGTGTGCGGTGTGTGTGGGTCGTGGCCCCCATCCCCATCCCTGAGGAGGGGGTGAGACCCCAGCCCCCTGGGCATTTACTCTCCAGCTTCCGGGTGCCAAGCTCAGGCTCGGGGATTTCCCACGGGCTGGATGTCTGGGCCCGGCCCTGATGTAAGAATTTTGAGAATGAAGAGGGCGGCGCTGGAGCCCTCACCGTCTTTGACTGAAGGGATTTGCCTAAGAAGAAATGCCAGGTGCTTCCGGGGCATCCTGCGGTCAGGATGCGGTGCGCGTGTGCCCGGCCCGGAGCAGTCAGACCTGCTGGCCGGGGCTCCGGAACCTCGGGACCCCTCCAGCGCCCCAGGCTTTCTGTTTCCTTCCTGCGCTGGCAGCAGGACTTTCCACAGGGGTCCCTGCGAGGGCTGGCTGCTGCGTCTGAGCCTCCCCCCCTTCCTGAAGGCCAGAGCGCACAGAGGTGTTGGCTTTTGGCGTGCGCCTTCCAGCCGAGCCTGGGGCTGTTCCTGTGAATTCCTCCCGCTTCTTTCCCTGTGCTCTTGCCTGGGAAGAACTGAATGAACGTTGCGGGACGGGATGCCCCAGGCCGGGGCGGGCAGGGCGGCGCTCTCAGCCCGCGCTCAGCACACACGCTGCAAGAATCAAACGACTTGGGAAGAGGACGCCGCACACCCGCGGGACGGGCCGGAGCTGCCTCGGAACATTCTTTCCGTGTTTTGGGACATTTCGAAGATGGATGACGTGCTGCCTTTTTGATGTGTGATCTGAGGATTCCATCAAAGAAAGTGTGTCCTCTGTGTGAAAGTTGTGATTCTTGGCATCTTTGTGATTTTGGGTCCTGGAGAAAGGCCCCGAGGGGGGCCCTCCCTTGCGGCCACAAGAATGCAGGTTTTGGAAGTGGCGTTTCAGGCCCATCCGAGCAGGAAATGAGAAGAGCCCCAGGGCTCCGATGTGGGTGGAGGAACAGCTGCGGTGTCGGGGGCGCCTCTGTGGGGACCCTCCAGCACCCCACTGCGGTTTCTCTTGGGGTTGCTGGGACAGACTGTTGGAGGCCTTTCACCCCTGACTTTCTATTGGTAGGTAATTTTCCAAAGACCACCGGAAGTGCAGCCCTGTGGTCCAGCCTGTGGAGAACCCAGCACGGAGACCCCAGGGGCAGCAGACTGTCTGAGAAGACTGTAATTTGCAGAAGAATCTCAGGGTGATGCTGGCGGGGCAGGGATCAGAGTGAGCTGGGAGCCAGGGTGGGCCGGGGCGCACTCCCGCGGTGGCCAGGGGTCAGAGCGAGCTGGGAGCCAGGGTGCGCCGGGGCACACTCCCGCGGTGGCCAGGGGTCAGAGCGAGCTGGGAGCCAGGGTGGGCCAAGGCGCACTCCCGTGGTGGCCAGGGGTCAGAGCGAGCTGGGAGCCAGGGTGGGCCGGGGCGCACTCCCGCGGTGGCCAGGGGTCAGAGCGAGCTGGGAGCCAGGGTGGGCCGGGGCGCACTCCCGCGGTGGCCAGGGGTCAGAGCGAGCTGGGAGCCAGGGTGCGCCGGGGCACACTCCCGCGGTGGCCAGGGGTCAGAGCGAGCTGGGAGCCAGGGTGCGCCGGGGCACACTCCCGCGGTGGCCAGGGGTCAGAGCGAGCTGGGAGCCAGGGTGGGCCAAGGCGCACTCCCGCGGTGGCCAGGGGTCAGAGCGAGCTGGGAGCCAGGGTGGGCCGGGGCGCACTCCCGCGGTGGTGGCCAGGGGTCAGAGCGAGCTGGGAGCCAGGGTGGGCCGGGGCGCACTCCCACAGTGGCCAGGGGTCAGAGCGAGCTGGGAGCCAGGGTGGGCCAGGGCACACTGCCACAGTGGTGGGTGCTCACAGCTCGTGGAGGTCTGCCAGGGTGGTAGCTTCTGCCCACAAGGGCAGGGCTCTAGAAGGGTGGTCTCCCAGCTTTCGTAATAGCCTATCCTTTAACAATCAGAAGAGTTGGAGTGCCCGTTCCCGATATATGTACACACACTGTTTTGTTTTGTTTTGTTGAGACAGAGCTTGCTCCGTCGCCCAGGCTGGAGTACACCGGTGCGGTCTCAGCTCACTGCAATCTCTGCCTCCTGGGTTCAAGCGATCCTCCTGCCTCAGCCTCCTGAGTAGCTGGGGTTACAGGGACCCACCACCATGTCCACCTCATTTGTATGTTTTTAGTAGAGATGGGGGTTTCACCATATTGGCCAGGCTGGTCTTGAACTCCCAACCTCAGGTGATCCACCTGCCTCAGCCTCCCAACGTGCTGGGATTACAGGCGTGAGCCACCACGCCCGGCCTTAGACATTGATTTTTAACTCATGTCAAATGGACTAGCTAACAGTAAAGTATTACATAGATTATAGAATATAGGCATTTTAAATACTTTAAACAGATGAGATTTTGAAGGAAGGACAAGTATTCATATTTCCCGCCCCACCCCCCCGCACCTCCCTGCGGGACGTGGCCCTGACTTTGGTTTTGACCCCTGGGCTAGAGTTAGAAGGTGGGAAGGAGTGTAGCCTCACCGCAAGGACAGGCTTGCTTTTGTGATTATTGTTAAGTTTTGGTCATACACCTCTTTTTATCATGCATTTTTTCCAAACATCAAGGACTCGAGAGGGAGCAGTATGACGGCAGCCCTGTCTGACCTATAATAACCCTTCCCTCACCCGACCCACTGTCCCTCACCCGACCCACTGTCCCTCACCCGACCCACTGTGCCTCACCCCCTCCTCTTCCTGGGTTCTTTTCAAGCAACCTCTGACCTTATTTCATCAGAAAAATAACTTCAGTGGCCAGCTGTACAGAACGGGAACCCTTACAAAAAATAACTGTGGTACCCCACGACACCTAAACACGAGCCGCGCGTACTTTGATAGAATCTGCTAACAGTGTTGAAATGGCCCTGGGCGTCTCCTGTTTCAGAGTTGGTTGGTTTGAGTATGAAGTCCAAGGTTCGCTGCGACTCGGAATTCCCTCTGGAATGCGGAGTTTCCCTCCCCCTCCCCCATCGCTTGTCATTTCTCAGCTGAAGAAACCTGGTCCTTTGTCCTGTAGAATTTCCAGTGCTCTGGTGTGCGTTAGTGGTGTCTGCCACGTTCCTCTGTTCCCCAAATCCTGTGGCTTCACAAGGCTCTGGTGATGATGACGGGGTGGTGGGGGCACCCTCGCAGGGCGCCACCCTCCCATCCGGAGACACATCAGGCTGGTTGCTCACTCTGGAGTCCTGTGATTGCTTCTCATGTCAGAACCACCATCAAGGTGGCCGCCGCTGCCTCCTGAAGCTCGCCGCCGGGCTCCAAGCTCATGGCCCAGCCTGGTATCTCACCAGGCTTTCCAAAGGACCGGAGTGCAGGGCTGCTCTGCCTGTGGCAAGGGGTGCCTGCTGCCAGGCACAGGCCCAGAGAGGAAGTGGCAGAAGGTGGGCACAGCCCTGCCTCCAGACAGAAGGGAACATCCCGAAGGACAGTGTGAGGCCGACCCAGAGGCGGAGGCGCCGTGGGAACCCAGGCATCGCTAACACAGTGTTTCCAGGCCTCAGCCATCTTTTATTTTTTCTTTGAGATGGAGTCTCGCTCTGTCACCCAGACTGGAGTGCAGTGGCGTGATCTTGGCTCACTGCAACCTCCACCTCCCAGTTCAAGTGATTCTCCAGCCTCAGCCTCCCAAGTAGCTGGGATTACAGGCGTGCACCAGCACACCCGGCTAACTTTTGTATTTTTAGTAGAGACAGGGTTTCACCATGTTGGTCAGGCTGGTCTCAAACTCCTGACCTTGTGATCTGCCCACCTCCGCCTCCCAAAGTTCTGGGATTACAGGCGTGAGCCACCACGACTGGCCTTCAGCCATCTTTAAAATGCTTTTTTTTTTCCTTCTTTTGATTCAGGGTCTTAATGAAAGTCCAGGCACTCCAAGGACGAACAAATATTTAAACAGCAGCTTCACTTTGGAGGTCATCCCAGAGTGTGGGGTGTGACAGACAGCCAGGGCCCGAATGTGGGACAGAGGCCAGGCTGGCGGGGGTGCAGGCTCCTGGGGGAAGGGACAGGAGAGGGCTGGGGGAGGGCAAGGGGGCCTCGGAGCGTCTGTGCGCTGCCGCTGACTGGCCTGCCTGTCTCTAAGAGCTGACTCCGCACTTGCCTCCACCCAGGGAAGGAAACGGCTGCAGAAAGGGTGCGGGCGTCGGGGCAGTCGGGGCCGCGGCCAGTGGGCAGCACTGGGAGATGAAACCAGCGATGGCGCAGAAAGAACTCGGCGCTGCGGAGGCAATGGTGGCCCGAGGAGGCCCCTGACCCATGGGGAGCGGCCGCAGCCTCCAGCCCCGGGCCTCCTCCCCTCGTTTTCCCGGTGACTCTGCAGCCCCCTCTGGGGTCTCTCCTGCTTCCCCCTCAATCCGAGGGAGACCCTGGGAAAGTGGGCCTGTTATAATTGCAAAAAATAAACCATCAGTAGCTACAAAAGACACAGACACACTGAGACGGCGTGAAAAGGACTTGGGGCTGGTGTGGTGGCTCATGCCTGTAATCCCAGCACTTTGGGAGGCTGAGGCGTGTGAGCCCAGGAGTTTGGGACCAGCCTGGGCAACATAGTGAGACCCTGTCTCTACAAAACACAAAACAAAAATGAGTCGGGTGTGGAAGCGCCCCTTAGTCCTAGCTGCTCAGGAGGCTGAGCGGGGAGCATGGCTTGCGCCTGGAGGTCAGGGCTGCGGTGAGCTGAGATTGCGCCAGTGCACTCCAGCCTGGGCGACAGAGGAGCGTGGACTTGGGAGAAGGCCCAGTGGGTCACGCAGCCACGCAATCCTGGGGCTTCTGTGGTTTTCACAGCGGGGGATGCGTGGGGACCAGGTGTGGGCAGCCATGGGTGTGGAGGATTCCGAGGGCTGGTCACTGCGTGTGGCTTTGGGAGACTCCGGGGCTGTCCTGGCCGCTTCCTCGGGCTGCCGTTTCTCACGGGTGCTTCCCGAGTCACTGTCCGGGTGATCTCAGGACCGTGGCCTTCCCGAGGGACCAGCTTTCTTACCCGCCTCTGTCTCGGATGTTTTGGTTGAAGGGAAAAAACAAAAGCAAAGCAAACTGAAGAAGCGAAGCAGAGCCGGCCCCGCCCGCTCCCCGCAGGCCGCACAGCTGCCTCCCGGCGCCGCCTGCCCCTCGCGGGTCCGGCCAGGGCCGCCCTGTCCATTGAGGCCGAGGATCGTCAGGGAGGAAAAGCCCTTCACAGACCCTCAGTGGCCACCCCAGCCATGAGCCTGGTCTTCCCGCCAACGCTCACCTCGTGTGGTCAGCAAGCAAGCTGTCCATCCGTGTGGCCTCAATCTGTGTGGCATCTTCTGCTGCACTGGCAGAAAAGACCCGGCTCCAAGAACCCGGCGCTGGCCACGGCTGCCTTCCTGGGCTGCCCGCCCCACCTCCAGCACCCAGACAGCCTCTGCCTAGGAATCCCCCGAGTCCTCTCTGGGGGTCACACGCCTCTATCTCCTGCCCCTGGGCCCCAATCCCTGGTCTGTGGGCAACAGAGCTAGGGAGCCAACCCCAGATGGAGCTGCAGGGAGACGAGCGTCCCGGTGGTGGAGGGGGAGCCACGCAGTGCTCGGGGCTGTGTGTGCATGGGGGGTCCACCCTAGCTTGGCAGCATCTCGTGCAGCACTCCCTGGACGTCCCTCCTTCTAGAGCCAAGCCAGGATCCCCCAGGCCGCGGAGACCACACGATGACCGTGGACTCCCAGCCTCTGGAACTGAGAGGCGCCAAAGGCGTGCTGTTGAAGCTGCGCGGTGACACCCACTTTGTTCCGTCTGCCTCGGGAGAATGAGTCCTGCGCTCTCCCGCTAACTCCCTCCTCCCGAACCTTTCCAGAGCCCTCAGCCCTGACAGGTTCCCTAGAGTCCCAGCCTTCGGACTCGAAATTCCTGGTGGGAACCCACAGACAGTCGGGCTTCCGGCACTCAGCCGCTGTGCTGCTCCCGCGGTGGGGCCAGAAAGGGGGTGTCAGTCAGGGCCCAGCAAACAGCAAGGGCGGCGCGGGGAGGGCTCCAGGGGGCTGGGAGACGAAGGGAAAATCAGGCTGCCGGGGGCCAAGGGAACTGCTGTCCACGCCTCTGTCGGGGGCAGTCAGCCCCGGGGCTTCCAGCCTCGGCAGGGATTGGCCCCGGTCTCGCTTTTCCTCCAGGGAGCTCAGGCCTCGGCAACATGAGGACACTCTGTGCCCTGCTGAGCTGCGGGCGATCTAGTCCCCAAGAGCCGACCATTGGCAGGCGGCCTCCTGGCTCTTGGGGGTCCGCGCAGGCCTGTGGCAGCCCCGTGAGTGTCAGCGCGGGCGGTAAGAGGGTGCTGCCTCCTGCGGACTCTCAGCCTGATGGGGACCACCGGATGGGGTGGCTGCGCTGGCCCCATTGCTCCGTCAGGGATGTGCCCGGTGCTCTGCGGAGGGCATGGGCTCCCCCACCGCTGTGCTACTGACCCAGCCCTCCCCCGACAGGACCAGTGGCCCCGTCTCCAGAGTGGTGGGTGGGAAGGAGGGAGAGGGCTTAGGGTCTGCAGGGTGGGCATGTGGGGTCCAGCCAGGCGTGCACACGGGGCCTGGCGCTGCACCTGCTGGCCCCGCCCTGTCCACAGGGGGAGGCCATGGTAACCCCCACCCTGTCCACAGGAGGAGGCCATGGTAACCCCCGCCCCGTCCACAGGAGGAGGCCATGGTAACCCCCGCCCCGTCCACAGGAGGAGGCCATGGTAACCCCCGCCCTGTCCACAGGAGGAGGCCATGGTAACCCCCGCCCCGTCCACAGGAGGAGGCCATGGTAACCCCCGCCCCGTCCACAGGAGGAGGCCATGGTAACCCCGACTCCGTCCATAGTAGGAGGCTATGGTAACTCCCGCCCTGTTCACAGGAGGCCACGGTATCCCTGCCCCGTCCACAGGAGGCCATGGTAACTCCCACTCCGTCCGCAGGAGGAGGCCATGGTAACCCCTGCCCTGTTTGCAGGAGGAGGCCCTGGTAACCGTCAGGAAGTCCTTGGATCCGGGAGGACGCCATCAGCAGTGTAGCGGTCACTGAATGTGGGCTGGGACCTGTGGTTGGCGACATCCTGTGAGTACTCGGCTCACCAAGCTAACTGCCCTGCTGGGATCACCGCTCTAGGAGGACTCTGAGTTCAGCCGAGCAGCCCAGGGGCCAGTCAGTGCTGTGCCCCTCACCCCGAGGCCAGGCCCTGTGTGGGCAGCATGGCACGGGGAGCTGCTTGTGGGCTGGAGCCCGCCTGGGGGCCTTGGTCAGTCGAGGCTGCAGAAGCAGAGAAATGGGGGGTTCCCCTGCTGCTTGGGGCTCGCCCTCGGCCCTGTGTGTGGTGAGTGAGGGAGAGCACCTTTCCTGGCATGCACTGGTGGCTGCGGGCTCACATCTGTAGCTGCAGACATTGGCTCCCAAAGACCCCCAAACTCGTGGGGTTGGCGCAGGCGTGGGGTGGGTGCTGGGGCAGTGTGGGCTCCCCCTCCTCCTCCTCGAGGCACGTTAGGGGGCTGGGGGGCCCCCTCTCCTTACCCTGGAGCTCTGGCCCCCTCCCCACCCTCCCTGAGAGCAGAGCTGGGGCTGTAGGCTGGCCGTGTCCCCGCACACTGCACAGTCCAGCTCTGCTCCTGCTTCGCCCCGCTGTCCTCCAGGCTGGGCTGGAGGCACTCGAGGACCGGCCACAGTCTGGGGTCACACACCCCGGGAGCCATCCTTGTCTCTGTCTGCGCCCTGGCCTCCTTCCTGCCAGGACCCTGACTGAGTCAATAGGTTTGACTTCACAAACTGACCAATGAGATCACCAGCACACGTGGAGTGGAAGACGCTGCCGTCCTGAGCCCTCGCCCTCTGCCTGGGTCAGCCTGTGGCCAGCGTCCTGGGCCCAGTTCCTCCTCTTGCCCCACGCTCTTCCCACCCTGAGAGAGGCCTGGTCTGGGTGCGTCTCCTGGGACCCCAGTGTTTGAATATGACCTGGAAAGCAGAAACGGCAGCTGAAGCCTTGGCGAGGGTCTCACCTGATCTCACCTCCCACAGCTGATGCGCGGGGCTGGGAGAGTGTTCCCGGTCCTCCTGGGACACACATATCTCCATTTAAGGGTGTGTCTGATGTGAAAGGAAATTTATTGGATGACCTTTGCTAAAAACCAGAAGGAGACTATCCAGGCCCCGTGCGCAGGTGTTGGGAGGAGGGCAGAGGGATTTTGCAGCGGAGAGAGATGGTCTCCACTCTGGACACAGCTCCAGTGAACGGAGTTGATAACCCAGGAGCAGAGTGGGATCCCTCGTGGAAGCAGCAGCAGCGGGGGGATTCGGGCTTAACTGGCCTAACAGGACTCTGGCTGAAGGCAGGCGGAGTGATGGGCCATCACCTGGGTGCCGGAGGATGGTCAGATACGGGGTGGGCAGTTCTGGCTAAACTCACCTAGCCGTGTTCTTGCTAAAACTGGATTTTACAAGGAGGAGTGCAGGTGGCCTGGAAGTTTCCAGGGCCTGGTGAAGTTTGGCCAAGCAAAGAATCTTGTCATTGAGAATTAGAATGGGAGCAGGTGGCTAAAGAGTGTGGATTCTCTCCAGCTTCTGCAGCCCCTCCCTCTGCATCCTGCTCCTGGGACCCCCTTTCCTGAGGCTAGACCCAGATTGCTGAAGTGGGGACAGCTGCCCGGGGACTGGATGCTGGGTGCCGGCCTCAGCGGTGGGAGGCACCGGGAAGGGCCTAGCCGGAGAGCCGCTCGGACCCGGGTCAGGTTGGGACCCGGCATGTAGCAGAGTCCGGGCTCCTGAAGTCAGAGCTAGAGTCACTGCATGTCGTCTCCTGGGTCGGGGCTCCCAGAGGACATGCGATGTCTGGTGCTCCCTGGGGTCCCTTCTCCTCCTCGTGGGACTCTGCGTGGTAGAGAGCCCATCGAGGGCTGCTCATCCTGGCCTCTTGGGAGCAGCACGGCCTGAGCGAGGGAACCTGGCGCAGGTGAGGTGGGGCTGGTCGAAGGGCCTCGGTCCCCCCGGGCTAATTCCTGCCAAACGCTTCAGTGGCCAAGGGTGGATCCCCCTCCTCCCCGCCAGAGGCTGTTTCAGGAAGAAACGGTCAGGCCCCAGCAGGTTTCCCTGCTCAAGGGGAGAGTCCAAGGAGGGGTAGACTCCGTGGGAGGAACAGGGATCCCTTTCATCGGGTGCGTGTTCAGAATTCACTCCAGGGCCCTCTTCTTCTGGGGCCAGGCAGGGAGCACTGTGTGGGCGTTAGCAAGGAGAGGAGGGGCCCAGGAGAGCTCATGGGGGTTTTCTGGGAGCTCGGTAGACAGGCAGGTCCTGAGGATTTTTGGAAAGAGTAGAACAAGGTCCTGGGCAGCTTTGTGGTGGTGGTGAGTGAGGGAGGAGGTGGCCTCCCTGAGCGTGGGTGGCTGGATGCACGCGCCAGACCCAGGGGCAGAGGCTGAGCAGGGAAAACGGTGGGTGGGGAGCCACCTGCTGCCAGCATCGCCGCCTTCTCGCCCCTCCCAGAGACCCCCAGGCCCCCAGCTCGGGCTCCCCACCCAGACTGGTAACACCTGTGTCTGCTATTTGAATCACTTGCTTTTCAAATGGGCATCTTCCTTGATGTCAGAAATGTTTCTTTACAAGGAGAAGAAGGTGTTTTTTTAATATGGGAAGGGGAGCTCCTCTGGTGAATTGCCGTCGACATGTTACCCATGTTATTACGTGTTACTGTGTGTTATCCACAGGGCAGCGGAGGGCGGGTTGGGGGAGCCGAGGTGCAGCTTTCAGGCTGGGAGGAAGCAGCTGCTTCCGGCTCCTCCGGACGCGCAGACGGGGACGGCGTGTGCTGGGCGGGTGGGAGTGACGCTGCCCACCTGCAGGCGTCTCCTGGGGAACGGGGTATGTGGGCTATGTGGCAGTGTGGAGCCCAGAGCTGACAGGAGGCTGCGCCATCAGGCTGCATTTGACCATTTATGGAGCCCCAGGCCGTGCGGAGGCCCTGAATTAGAAAGGCATCCAGACCCAGGCTGCAGCCCCAGGCCAGGCACTGTCCCCAGCAGGGCCCTGGCTTCCCAACTTGCTGTTATCAGCACACCAAAGTTGAGGCCGTGGCTCCACTGGGCTGTTAGCACAGAGAAAAAAACCCAAATGACTTGGTAAAGGGGGGCTTGCTGGCCCCGGGGCTGCACGGGTGGGCTGGCTTCCTGTGTTTGCTGAGATGTCTTCAAAGTGGCCCCCCGGTAGAGTCCCCTCTGGGCCCCGGCCCTGCGCTGGCCGCTGCGCTAAGCGCCTCTGTGGCTGTCATATCTAATTTTCACTGCACTCGGAGGCAGGTGCCAGGCTTCACTTTAAAGATAAGGAGACTGTATCTCGAGGAAGTGGAGGCTGTGCGGGGGTCTCCGCAGGGCTTCAGGCATGGCTAGGACCCCCACGGGGCGGGGCTGGGGGTTTCCACACCCACCCCTTTCCCACAGTCCCCCAAGTCCCCTCCCACCGTACGGTCTCCTGTCCTCTCTTGCTGTCCTCACCCCTCCCTCCGCTTCTCTGCCGGGGCTGTCCCTGTCACCTTGCCCTAAACCCTTCTTTGTTCTTACAGTCCAGGTGGAGGGTCTGTGTACCTCGGAGCACACTCTGTGGCCTCCTGTCTCCCTCCCGGGTCCACCTCCCCGGCGGACTGGGCTGTGTGGTCACTGTCCTCAAGACCTTGGGTGCTGTGAGGGTTCAGAGCCCTGAGCCTCGGCACAGGAAGTGTCACCCAGGCAGCCCACACCTGCTTAGCGGGCGGACAGCCCTGCCGGCTGCGCTTTGCTCCCGGGAGCCTCCTGGAGAGGAAGTCACAGGGAGACAGATGGCTCTGGGCAGCCCCAGCTCGCCAGCTCCACATCCAGGGTCCTCCTTCTGGGGTGGGGATTACACTCTGTTCAAAGCACATGCCCAAATAACATTGCACAAAGTCTTTAAAAATGGGGTAGACCGGGCGTGGTGGCTCATGCCTGTAATCCGAGCACTTTGGGAGGCTGAGGTGGACGGATCACGAGACCATCCTGGCCAACATGGTGGAACCCCATCTCTACTGAAAATGCAAAAATTAGCCAAATGTGGTGGCGTGTGCCTGTAGTCCCAGCTACTTGGGAGACTGAGGCAGGAGAATCTCTTGAACCTGAGAGGTGGAGGTTGTGATGAGCCGAGATTGTGCCACTGCACTTCACCCTGGTGACAGATCAAAACTCCATCTCAGAAAAGAAAAATGGGGTAAAGCTGACATACCATAAAAGACACAAATCCTGCCTCACGCTCAGGTCTGCACCCATGTAACCACCATGCGTGTCGATGAGTCCCGCCAAGAGCCTGCCCAGCACCACAGAGCACCCCTGGTTCTTCCAAGGGACTCCCCGAAGTCATAACCCCCAGAGGTGACCTCTCCTCCGACCTCTGACCTCCCAGCCTGTGGGGGCCTTGGGGACTGTGTTCTCCCCTGCTGCTGGGGCACACGGGCCCTTTCTCTTCATAGCTGGCAGGGAGGGAGAGAGAGACACTGTGGTTGTCCCTACTGCCAAGGGGCGCTGGTGACTCCAGGTTGTCTTTCTGTGGCTTTCACGCTGGCTCCAGTGGGACCTGCGCTCAGCAGCAGATGCTGGTCTGGGGGACTGTGTGAAGCTTTGCCAGCGACCCCTTCCCCCACATCCCCCCAATCTAGCCACAGCTGTGAGGACTCCCGGGACTCCTGTCATCAGCCTTTGCCAACTCAGCCCATCTGGTGGGGGCAGAATAACGTTTTTGGGGGTTGTTTTTTTGTTCTGAGACGGAGTCTCACTTTGTCGCCTGGATGTGATCTGCAACCTCCCCCTCTTGGGTTCAAGCGATTCTCCTGCCTCAGCCTCCCAATCAGCTGGGACTACAGGTGCATGCCACCATGCCCAGCTAATTTTGTGTATTTTTAGTAGAAACGGGGTTTCACCGTGTTAACCAGGATGGTCTTGATCCTCTGACCTCGTGATCTGCCTGCCTCGGCCTCCCAAAGCGCTGGGATTACAGGCATGAGCCACTGCACCCAGCCGAGAATAACATTTTGCAGGAAAGTTATGGCCTTCCCATCAGCTCAACTCTGCAGAAGAGGAGTTTGGTGGGGAGTCTTCCCTCAGCCTGGGGTGCAATGACACTGAAATGCTGGGGCAGTAAGGGGCCAGCCCCCTTCAGAGAAGACCTGTGGACATGAGGGGTAGGTGAGGGGGGCCAAGTGGCAAGGTGTCGCACAGGGCCTTTGGGAACAGAGGACGCGTCCCCAGGGAAGGTGGAGGTCACCATCAGCCTGGCGAGCAGTGGCCCTGTGGAAAGGGGCTTCAGATTTTCTCGGGAGATGTGGAACCCCGTCTGTGGGAGAGCTCCCGAGAGTTAGGGGCTAGGCTCGGCTTCCAAGTCTGTCCTGACAGAGGCCACAGGCTGGGGGCTGAGGAAGCCGCTGACCTCATGGCTCTACAGGCTGGAGTCGGCGATCAGGGGATCCCCAGGGCCTGGTGACTCTGGAGGCCCAAGGGGAGGGTCCTTCCTGCCTCTTCCAGCTCCTGGCGGCCCCAGGCATCCCTCTGCCTGCTTCTGCGGGGCTGACTTGCTGATTTCCCTCTTCTTCTTTTTCTTTTTTTTTGAGATGGAGTCTTGCTCTGTCACCCAGGCTGAAGTGCAGTGGCACAACCTCAGCTCACTGCAACCTCCACCTCCCAGGTTCAAGCAATTCTCTGCCTCAGCCTCCCAAGTAGCTGGGATTATAGGCACCTACCACCAAGCACAGCTAATTTTTGTATTTTTAGTAGAGACGAGGTTTCACCATCTTGACCACGCTGGTCTTGAACTCCTGACCTTGTGATCCCCCTGCCTTGGCCTCCCAAAGTGCTGGGATGACAGGTGTGAGCCACTGCGCCCAGCCCAAGTTCCCTCTTCTTACAAGGATGCTGTCATTGGATGAAGGCCGCCGTGCTCCAGTGTGAGCTCATCCCAACTCAATTACATCAGCAAACGCCCTATTCCAAGTACAGTCTTCTGCGTTGACATGAATGTTTAAGGGGGCCTGCTCAGCCCAGGACAGAATGTGGTTTAAGAAAAGGATTTTCCTAGAATGATCAGCCTGTCATCTGCATCCAGCCGCAGACCCCGGTTCCTGCCACCTGCTCTGGGCTGGCCCTGGGTGAGCTGGAACCCTCTGCCTCTGCACACCCCGCACCCCCACCCCGAGGAACTTCGGGGACAGACGCCGTAGGGCACCCATGGGGTCTTCCGAGGCTGAGCTGGTGCCCAGCTTGTTTCCTCCCTCACAGATGCAGCCAGGCGGTAAGCAGCCAGCAGGGGCCTCCATGTCCCCTGCAGCGTGGCTGTGCAGAGCGGGGGAGGGCCAGCCCCCAGGAGGGCTGCTTGTTCCTGCCCGCAGTGAGACCAACCTCAGCACCCAGCGTGTCCACAGATGCCAAAGCCCCTCAGACGGAGCGAGTTGATGACTGGTCAATGTAACAATAAAAACAGCCTTGTATTTTGTATATCGTTACTTTTTTGGTTTATTTTTCTAGCTTTTTCCTTCTGTTTTATAAAAGTTATCAGTCTGCAGTGGGTGCTTCCCTCTGGCTGGCTGGAGAAACCCTCTGTGCCCGGCCCTGTAGGAGCTCATCTGAGCCCCCACGCCGCCTGGTTACCATGCCCTGGCCCCCAGTGTGGGAGGGGCCGTCAAAGCACATGTGCCTTCTGCTTTTGGGGGGCATTGTCTTGGGGGTACGACTGCAATAATCAAGAAACTTACAAATATTCAGGATGAATTAACAGAACGCAGAGCGCTCACCGCCTGGCCACCGGCCCTCGCCCAGGGCGCGCTTCCGGCCCTGGCGCCACTCTGCCTCACCTGGTGGGGGGAGTCATGGAAGCAGAAGAGGGCTGGTCCCCGCTTGGGGGTGTGCGGTGGAGACGCCCGCACATGCCGGACACCGGACACAGCACGCTCCTGGTGCCCCCCTGTCTCCCGGGCTGTGTGAGACAGTCAGCGACAGAGCTGTATGCAGCGTGAAAGAGACACTTTCTGTCACTGCCGCCTTGAAGGGCAGCCCGGACATGTTCCATCTCGGGGGACAAGGAACTCGCTGATGGCGGAGGGCTTCACGCCACATGGGGTCTGGGGCCCACTGTGGGCTCCCTCCCCACCCAGCGGCAGCTCCTGGAGACTCTGAGTGCCACACCGTTGCCCTCTGCTCCACTGCTGGGACCACTTTGGCTTCAAGGACTGTGGAAACCCGTGGAGAGGGGCACCCCGTCAACGCCAGTCGCACCCCTTCGGCCCTGGAGAGCCGGGCTTTGGGCTCACTGTCTCCCCCCTGGAAGCCTCACTGGGGCCCTGGGAGGCTCAGGTCTCCCGCATGCAAGATTCTGGAGGGTGGCAGAGGGGGTGGGGCTCCCTAGTATAAGGGGACAGAGAAGGCCGGGGCTCCTGCAGGCAGCAGTGTTTGCTCCGCAGGGCCTGGAGGTTCAGGCAGGGAAGAGGATGTAGTTTAAAGGCAAGGATTCTGAGCATGCTGGGGCTGGGGCCCGGCACCACGTCGCCGGCTCCTCCCTCGGGGAGGGCAGAGCTGTGAGGGTTTTGGGGCCGAGTCACTGGTAGGCTGGGGTGGAGGACAGGACGGGGCAACAGGTGAGGATGCTTCGGGCCTGGCAGGCCTCCAGCCAGCCATAGCACAGAGCGAGGGAGCGCGGAAGGGCTGGTGGGTCACGGGGGACAGGGTGGAGGCCCTGGCTGTGTGGCTCCAGCAGGCATCGCCCCAGAAAGTGCCGGAATAACCAGCAGAGGTGGCGTGGACCAGGATGGAGGGCGGAAGTGCGGAGACAGTAGCGTGTGATCCTGGGTGGAGGTGCTGATGCCTGGCCGGCTGAGATGACCCTGCTGGAGCCTCGCTGAGGCTGGATCCAGGGGCCCTGGGGAAGCCCGCCACGGGGAGCCCCATGTCTCAACAAGGGGCAGCTCAGAGTGGGATGGGGCCCTCAGGCCGCCCCAGGAGTGGAAGTGGCCCGATGCTATGGCTGCTAGGCTGTGAGGGGCTCCTGGTCCCGCTGGCCTCCTGGCTACCCAGAGCCCTGATGCCTCTGCAGCTGCCAAGCCTCCCTCAGGCTCCTGCTGGCAGGGCTGCGCTGGAGGAGCCTGGGATTCCCAGCGGGCGAGGAAGCCAGGCCCAAGGGGGAGCAACGTGCTGGGTCACGAGACCAGTCAGGAGCCCTGCCGGGCCTGGAGTCCAGCGGATGGGGCCTGGCAGGGAGTGGGCAGGGCGCTGCCAGCCCGAGGGCCACCGTGGAAGACCGTCTGGGTGGGGTTTCCGCTGAGGCTCCCCGCAGTGTTTTCACTCCCATCAGGTTTCAGAGCGTGAACGGCCCCCGTGTCGTCTGCTGGGTCCCCTGCCAGAGGGTTTCTGGAAGACAGATGGCCGCGGCGGAAGCCGTCGGCGGCGTGTGGGCCCAGCAATGACGGGGGTGCGAATCCGCTTTGCCTCCCTCGGCAAAGTCCTCTCTCAGTCCTCCTGAACCTCGAGTTCTCACTGTAGCCTAGAAAGCAAAGCCCGAGCTCCTCAGTGCGCTGCCAGGGGAGTGGGCAGAGCCAGGTAGGTGTCTCTGTGAGCACACACAGCTGTCCCTGTGCCTCCATGAGCGGGGAGGGGCGCTGAGCCCCACACAGGTGGCCTCCCCACGCAGGCTGCCTCCCGACACGGGCTGCCTCCCCACATGGGCGGCCTCCCGACACGGGCTGCCTCCCGACACGGGCTGCCTCCCCACACGGGTGGCCTCCCCACACGGGCTGCCTCCCCACACGGGCTGCCTCCCCACAGGGCTGCCTCCCCACCCGGGCTGCCTCCCCACACGGGCGGCCTCCCCACAGGGCTGCCTCCCCACCCGGGCTGCCTCCCCACACGGGCGGCCTCCCCACACGGGCTGCCTCCCCACACGGGCGGCCTCCCCACACGGGCTGCCTCCCCACCCAGGCCTTGCTGAAAGGGCACTTTGCATGGAACCTGAACCTGGCCTGACTTTGTCTCCACGGTTTTCGGATTGACCGGCAGGGAACGGCACAGCGGGATGGCCGGCTGAATTCCCCCCTCGCTGGGTCCGCGGGGCTGTGCTGACAGGAGCTGTGACCACTGGGTCCTCCTCAGAGAAAACCAATGGCAAGTTGGAGGGAGTCCTCAGGGTTCACGCAACACTCTGCACCCAGAAGGAACTTTCTGGAAATGCAATACATCCCTGCAAAGTGGGACTCAGGGACTCTTCCCCGTCACTGTGCAGAAGGTGGGGTCTCGAGGGGAGAAGATCAGGGGCTGGGAGCCTGCCCGGGCCTGGGTCGCCCCTCAGGGCTGAGGAGCCCCAGTGCGGTGCCCAAGGTCACTGTGGCCAGGCTCAGGGTCGACACGCTTTTGCCCACGTGGGCTGCAGCCAGGGCCTGGGGGCTGCAGCCAGGGCCTGGTTGCTGCTGGCCCCAATGTGGCCTGGAGGACAGTCCTGCAGTGGCCTGTGTTGACACGCTGGCTCACTCAAGTCGATGCTTGTCAAAGCCATCGTGGAAAGAACAGCTTTCAAAACAGAGTCCAGGAAGACGTGGGCTTCCGCTGCGAGAGCCGGGGCGCGGGCGGGGGACGTGGGCTTTGGCTGCGAGAGCCGGGGCGCGGGCGGGCTGCCCAGGGCGCCTCCTCTCTCCGCGGCGGGCGTGGAGCTCCAGGAGCAGCTCCTGGCTGCTGCGGGGCTGTGAGACATTTCCCTTTGTTAAGCGGGAAGGGCTGGAGAAAAGGGCTGAAGGGGACACCCGAGCGCCTGGCCTGGGGGAGGAGGCCCCGACCGAGACATGGACTCATTCCTAACGTATCCTGAGGACAAGTGCACGGAACCGGCCGTGCTGTTGCTGCGGATGGGCCTGGCAGCGCCCTCGCTAGCAAGGAAACAGGCAGGCTGCAGGGACAGAGCGCAATGGACCTTCTGCCTAGGTGGGAGGGGCTGGTGTGTGGTTCTGGCCCCGGGGGTCCTCACCCCAGCCCCTCAGCCAGCCTCTCCGCAGTGGCAGTTTCTCTTCCTGCCAAGACCTGGGTCGGAGCCCGCACCTATCCCTGCACACTGCGGAGACCCACAAGCAGATACACGCACAGGAAGGGCCAGGGTCTGCCACCTGCACGCGCGACGCTGAGGGTGAAGTTCGCTCTTTGCTCCTCTGGTCCTGTGCGCTCCAGGGCCTCTGCCTGGCGTGGAAATGCCGATTCTTCCCTGTCTGCCTATGACAGTGTGATTTTCACAGCAGCAGAGGCTGTCCTGTGGGGTCCCCCCACCCTCAATACTGTTAAGGACCACGTGTGTCCCCCAGATCTCGGTGTTTCAGCCCTAAGCCCCAGTGCCTCACCTGGAGAAGTGGTTAGGGTAACATGAGGCACGGAGGGTGTCCCTGGCCCAATCTGCCCGGGGCCTCACATGGAAAGGAGATGACACAGACCCACACAGAGGATGGCCTTGTGAGGACCGCAGCAGGGGACCTGCTGGAGAGAGGCCTCAGAGCCAAGGGTGCGGCACCCCGACCCTGGATTCCGCCTCCTGAACTGGGAGAGAGCCCCTAGGCTGTGGGACTTATTACAGCGACCCCGAAAACCCACAGGATAGTCACAGCTCATTACAGCTGACAAAGTGAGCTCCCTCCTTAGACATGCTCCTCCCAGCACTCCGGTGAGGTGGGGGCTGGCATGTCACCTCCACTCTGGATGAAGAGGACACATCAGGCAGGATGGGCCTGGCCACGCTGCAGTCACAAACAGCCCCCAGCGCGGCCTGGGCTATGGCCCGAGTTCATTGCCTGCACGTCGGGGTGGGACCCCACTTGCCCCTGTTCCAGGCAGAGCGCCTGGCGTGGCTCCCTCCTCACGAGGGCCTATGACTATGGCAGATTGGAGGAGGAGGTGCTGGGTGGAGATGCCGCAGAGACTGAGGGTGTGACTGGAGGAGGGGAAGCCCCGTTTCTCATCGAGATCCCTGTGGGGTGAGGCCACGGCACGCAGGTGGCTGTGCAAGAAGGAGCTGCACTCTGCCAGGTATGGGGGCTTCCTGCCTACACCCCCTCGTGAGCAGTGACCCTGCCACGAAGGCCTCTCACCCTGTGGCTGCCACGTGGCCCTCTGGAGGGGCCTCCAGGCGTGTCTGGGGAGCCCTGCTCAGCCTGGCCCCAGTGGAGTCTCTGCAGCCAATCAGCACATAGCAGCAGCGGTCACGGTGCACCTGCGGCCCTGAGAGGCTGTGAGCGCACGACAGGAGGCCTGGGGTCCTGGCAGCTTGCAGGGCCAGCTGTGCATCCAGCGACATCCTCATCACCTCCATGCCAAGCACAGCAGGGACCCCGAGTCAAGCACAGGAGGAGGAAACCTTTCCTTCCGGGCCTCTGTGCCTGGCCCAGCATTTCGTGTCTAGGGATGAATTTAACCTGCACAGAGGCCTCTGGGGCGGGCACTGCCACCGTCCCAGCTCTGTAGATGCAGAATGTGGTGGGCAACAGAGTTAGGAAGCAGTGAGCCTTTGAGCAGAGAAGGGGGCTGGCCATGGCTGCCCCTCTGTTGAATGGTGCCCCCACAGAAAGATCTGTCCACATCCCAGAACCTGTAGAGGTGACTGTATTTGTGAAAAGGGTCTTTGCAGATACAATCAGCTCAAGACCTGGCAGCACAATCGTCCTGGGCTGTCAGGGGGCACCGCAGCACCTGATGTGAAGGGCAAGCGCCTTCCTTAAGAGAAGGAAGAGAAAACCCAGGGAGAGCCACATAGAGAGGGGCGAAGGCCGCGGGAGGACCAGGCAGGGACTGGAGGGAGGTGGCCACAAGCCAAGGAATGCCTGGGCCACCAGAAGCTGCCAGAGACAAGGAAGATCCCCTCGGGAGCCTCCAGAGGGAGCGCAGCCCTGCCCTCAGCTTAATTTGGGGCTTAAGGGAATCAGTACCTGTCATTGAGGCTGCCTGGTTTGTTGCGGGAGCTCCAGGACATGTGCCTGCTTGGCCACGTTGCCCAGGTGGGTTACGGTTGAGTGTCCAGGGTTCCAGCCCCAGCGCCTGCTTTCCTGACCACACAGGAGGCTGACGCCAGGAAGTCTGCCCATAGCAGCCTCACTCTTTCTGGATTCCAGTGCGTCCTGGGTGCTCTGTGCACAAGAGTGCTGCCGGCTCCCACCCCCAGCATCTCAGGGCTGGGAGGTGACATCAGCCACAAGCAGGGGCCCCGCTCTCAGCTGCAGCATGGTTGAGAGTTGGTGCCGGCCAGGTGCATTGGCTCATGCCTGTAATCTCGGTGCTTCAGGAAGCTGAGGTGGGAGGATGGCTTGAACCCAGGAGTTCAAGGCTACAGTGAGCTATGCTTACGCCACTGTACTCCAGCCTGTGAAAGCGAGACCGTTTCTATAAAACAGAGAGACAGTGAGTCGGCGCCACACCACTGGCCCTTGGTGTGTCACCTGTCCATCACTGCTGCCCCAAGGAACCTAGTGAGCAAATGTGCGCCTGTCTGCTCGCCTGCCCAAGATGTAACGTTTCTTAAAGCAGGGTCCACCCAGCGTCTTCCTGTCCCACAGGCACCTGGCATGCTGGGCCCTGCCACCCCAAACCAACGTGACTCGGGGTACGTAAGTGAGCACTGGCTGGCCACATCGTGTTTAAAGGAGTCCCTTAGGGGAATCACTATGCAAAGAAAAGAACCCTCAGTAACTCGCTTTTAGTTAAATGTGGACTTCACCTTATCAGGCTTCCTTAAGGGGGATTTGCAGGAAGCCGGGGTGGTGGCACGTGGAGGAGGCAAGGGTGCTGGTGGGATTCTCCGCAGGCGTTCCTGGGCTAGCCAGAGGCTCTGGTGGGAGCGCTATGGCTCCAGGCCCTGACCCGGCTCCCACTGGGCGGCTGTGGCAGGGAAGAGCCATTTGTCGTGGCAGGTGGTAGCTTCACACTGCCCCGAGTGCCAGTATGTCCCACGGTCCCTTCTGCTGATGGAATCAGCCATCAGCTCAGCCCAGGTGACTTCCGACCTAATCTAAACAAGGTGGGGTCAGTGGACTCAGCTCTCAAGAAGAAAGACCTGGTGACGTCAGGTATGGCTGGGTGAGGCAGGGGTGGGCGGGGGCTGACAGCTCTGCCCCTCCCTCTGCCAGCACCGCCTGCCCCGAGCTCACGTGCCCTTCGGGGCATCATTTCTTCACTTGGTTGTGCCAAGCAGCAGGGGCGAGGCTGTCCAGTCCTCACGGCCTGGCCTCCTCAGGCAGCCTGGGCGCCTGCTCTTGTGCTCGGAGCACCCTCCAGCAGGCACCTCCCGTCCACACCCAAAGGCAGGCCCAGGCACATGGCGTGGGTGACGGAGTTTTTTCGGGGTGGTCCCTGCAAGCCCAGTGGGAAATCGGGGTGGAGGGAGAGGGCCAGGCTGCGCTTGGCCTCACGACACTCTGGCGTTTGCTCAAGCTCAAGGCTGGCATGTAGGAGGGTGCTGTGAGCACCTCCTGATCTAGGACAAGGCCAGTGAGGCGAGCAGGGTGCCCCGAGGCCGTGTGGGCTCTTGGCCGGGTGGTGCCAGGGTGTGCCTGCATTTGAGAGTAGGAGGTCAGGGGTAGCCAGCTGCTGGGAGTCTGCACACGGACCATGGAGCCGGGGCGACTGGGCTTCAGCCTCAGCGGCTGCACAACACCCAAAAACAGGGGCCCTCGAGGACCCAGCCCTGCTCTCCGGGCAGCGGGCGCCTGGCTCCGGCGCCTCCCCTTGCTCAGTGCGAGGCCAAGTGTCTCCCGAGCCTGGTGCCCATCTGCCCACCTTGGGCCCTGCTTTGGCCTCTGCCCACTCCGTGCTGGCTGTCATTCTGCCACAGGCCCCACCCCTCTCACTTCCAGCCTGGGCCCCTCTGTGGCCTCCCATCACCTCCCTCCTGGGTGACAGCCTTGGCAAGGGTCTGGCCTGGGCTCTGATCCTGGGACACGGTCCCGGACCTGCAAGGCGAGACCACACGATGACCTGCTGCCGCTGCTGGCGGGCCTCAGATTTCTCCAGAGGGAAGAGGGTCGGACCAGCCCAGATCCGCCTTCCAAGAGAGGTCACGGTCAGGAGCCTCCAGGGTCCGCTGACCGGCGGGGGCAGAACCTCGGGCTGGGCAGGGACAGCAGGCAGGGGCCCCTCCCTCCACACAGACCCGTGCTTCTTGGGGCTCTGGGGGTCTGCTTTACCAGGCTCCTGTGTTACCTTGGCGGGGAGCAGTTGGGCCTGGGGCTCAGGGCTGCCGTATCCGCTGCGTGGTCTGGGGCTGAGCTATCATGGAGCAACTCAGGGTCCACATGTTTGTAATTTGGGGACAATTCTGCCTTCCCGTAAGTTTATTATATTTAGTAAATGAGATTTAATGTTCTTCTTGTGTAGACTTTTCAAATAACCACAAATCAAAAAACAGCTTGCAGGCCCTTAGCGGTCACCCTGGCCTCCCTGGACCCGGGACCAGGCCCTTGGCACACACACACCAGCACTCACGCCACGCACACAGCCACACACGCAGTGGGCCCATCACACACACACACATCCACACACCTGCCTCTGCCACCCCCACGCACCCCACTCCCTCTGGCCGCCGTACGGTCCCCGTCAAGGCCGCTCCCTCTCAGGTCCCTCCACCCCCTCCGGCCGTCGTACGGTCCCCGTCAAGGTCGCTCCCCCTCAGGTCCCCCCACCCCCACCCGCCACCTTGTCCTTTCTCACTTCCCTTCCCGGCACCAGCATTTGGCATTTGCCACTGGCCCGATGGCTGGTGTGACAGGAGCTCTGCCAGCGCCATGGGCTGACACCTGTGTGAACACGGCTGTTCCACACACACAGGAGCTGCCTCTGTCCTGCTGGATGCTTCCTGCCCTGAGGACCACAGACCTGAGGCCGCTAGGACGAGAGGACGGTGGGTCACCGGCCATCAGCAGGCTCGAGGGAGCCCCTCGCCGCACCCAGGCGGCTAGGGCTGGGGCCCCGCCGACCACTGGGAGAACTCGCCCTGCATCCCTGCCGGGCTTCCGTGCTTAGGAGAGGCGGGACGTGGGCAGCCGCCTCCCAGACTCTAGCCAGGGTCCCGGATGTGGGGGAGGCCACCCATCAGGCGAGTGTGTATGAAATGTGGGGACACGGGGGCACCTCACGGAGACACCAGCTCGTCCTGCCGTGTTCTCTGTGTGCTGGAGTGGGGGTGGCTGCAGGCACGGCTGCTTTCCCTGCCTCACCTGACTCTCAGGTGCTCACAGCCATGTGGGTCTGTTCTCCAGCTCCTGGGGGTGCAGGGCAGTGGCAGTGCAGTGGCCCTGGTGGGTTCATGCTCCCGGCAGGCTCCGGGGGTTGCCATGGTGACAGCACCTGGCGGGGCGGCGCTCTGTGACCGAGTATCCCAGGAGGCCTGCCTGGAGTCCACAGCCAGACCTGGGTCCTGTGACTCTCATTCCCTGCATTAAATCCCTTCCTGCTCAGAGCCCCTGGGACCACTTTGCCTTGCTCGGCCGTCTGTCACTAACTCTTGAGCGTGTGGTGCTGCTGGGGGCTAGTGCCTGGAGGAACCAGCTGGGATAGAGGGCAGAGGAAGTGCCGCCTGGGGAACTGGAGGGTCTCCATTCTGCCCCCCGAAGTGCCCGGAGTGAGTAATGCTTCCGGGGTAGTGGGGGTGACCGGCGGGTGGAGGGGTATCTGGGACGGCTCCCTGGGGCGGTTCCCTTGTGATTGTCTGTGGGGGGAAATCCCTGTCACATCACCTTCCGGGATGTCCATTCTACTTCAATGCCAAGTTTAAGTACACAGTGCCTGACCCACACCCTCTGTGTGCAGCGGGGTGAGGTCATCTACCCACTCCTGCAGGTCACCACAATCCATCCCTTCCCAGCCCGTTTGCAACTTGATTGAAATGCCTCTAAATGCTCCACAAAGCAGCTGCACAGCCCTGCGCCCCAAGAGGTCAAGAGGTTTGGCCAGGGTTGAGCTTAAAGGAGAGCACACATGTGACACACACGGACCCACACAGACACATGTCACACACACGGACCCACACAGACACATGTCACACACACGGACCCACCCACAGTCACATGTCACACAAACGGACCCACCCCACAGACACATGTGCACATATGGACCGACCCACACAGACACTTGTGCACACACACGGACCCACGCCCCAGACACATGTCACACACACGGATGCACCCCCACAGACACATGTGCACACACACAGACCCACCCCCCCACAGACACATGTCACACACACGGACCCACCCACACAGACACATGTCACACACGGACCCACACAGACACATGTCACACACACGGACCCACCCCACAGTCACATGTCACACAAACGGACCCACCCCACAGACACATGTGCACATATGGACCGACCCACACAGACACTTGTGCACACACACGGACCCACGCCCCAGACACATGTCACACACACGGACACACCCCCACAGACACATGTGCACACACACAGACCCCCCCACAGACACATGTCACACACACGGACCCACCCACACAGACACATGTCACACACACGGACCCACCCTACAGTCACATGTCACACAAACGGACCCACCCCACAGACACATGTGCACACACACAGACCCACCCCCCCACAGACACATGTCACACACACGGACCCACCCACACAGACACATGTCTCACACAGGGACCCACCCACACAGACACATGTGCACACATGGACTGACCCACACAGACACATGTCACACACATAGACCCACCCACACAGACACGTGCACACACGGACCCACCGACACAAACACACGTACAAACTCATACACACAAACACAAGCACTCACAAAATCACACACGTGCACACACACTTCTGCACACACTAACTTATACACACAAGTACATGCCTGCATTCACCTGACAGCACACACACACACACATACAGCAAACACACAAGCACACACCCATGCATGGCCATGTACACAAAGCAAATATCTGTACATAACCGAATACATAGGTGTGCACAAGAAAACACAAAAATACACATACACACTTGCAGACACGCACACTCGCATGCAGTGCACACAAGCATCCACTCAAACGTGCACACATGGGCAAGCAAACACACGTGCAGGCACACACGGAGAGATGGGGGCTCTTTGCTTGGAAATAATTTGTTCACTAATTAAATCACCCATCAGCCCCTTTGACAAGTGTGCCATGTGAGCCTCCTGCGTGCCAGGGTGAGTTCCGAGTGCTGAAGCTGTCACAGGAAACAGCACCGTCCCGGGAGCACAGCCTTGAAGACTGCACGGCTTCCTTGTCTTGCCCTGGCCAGAGGCGGGGCCCTGGTTAGCACAGGGCTTTCTCAGATGAAGTTCCAAAGTTTCCCCATAAAAGGAGTCACCCGGAGCTAGCGACGCCCACCACATCCTTCCAGGCCTGGCTCCCCTGGGCCAAAAGCAGTGGAGTGGGCAGGCGGGGTCTGTGCAGGGGATGGGGTGCCCTCCCCAAGCAGGGAAGATGCTCTGCTCTTCCCACCCTGGGGCTCCGTTCCCGGAATCCAGCCCCTACCCCACTCCATGGAGCCCAGCTACGCCCCCACCGCCCTCCTGTTCATCCTTTCACACTGTTGAGGGCTTGGTGGCTTTAGCAAGGCCTGTCCCCTCCAGGACCCCCCCACCCCACCTGCAGGCCAGGGTTACTGCAGCCTCATCTGGGAAGGGAACATCCCTTGGGAGGTCCCTGGAGTACATAGGAAATGAAGAGGGAAACTGAGGCTGAGGCTGCTGTGATTGGCCCAGGGGTCCTGAGTTGGAAGATGACAAATAAACCCCTCCTGAGGGTCTGGATTCTGCTTCCCCAGCCGTGACCATGTGGCTCAGGAGCTGGGGTGGGGGCACGCAGCGGGGTGGGGACCCTCACTGCCTGGGGACTGAGGGCTGGGAAGCCCACCGAGCACTCAGGGTGCCCCGCCCTGCCTGGAGAGGGGCGGCCGGCAGTGCCTGTCTCCGGCAGGGGTCAGGCCACCCGCTGTAGTTGCCTTTAGTTGGCAGCCTGCTGAAAAGGTTATTGAGCTCAAAGTTACGTTCCTTATCGCACTTTTAAGATTGCGTGAGGACTCAAAACTGACTCAAAACTGCACCTGGACTGGTGGCCCTCAGCATTCTGTCCCCTCATTGCACAACCACAGTAGCTTTTATCTCCCTGCTGGCCTTTTATTAGGTGCGGCCACGGGCTCTTTGCTTTCTCACTCACCGATGACGTCTGAACTAACGATGGCACGCTTTCGATGCCAAGTTGTTGACTGAAGCACTAGCCACAGGTTTTTTGTTGTCGTTCACACCCAGAGAATGTGGCCTGGCGATCCGCTCCTGGTGGGTGTTATGATGCAATGATGCTATATGGGCAGGTGTGCTCCAGGAATGACACACTCATAAGGCAGCGTTTATGAGCCTCCTGTAAAAACCCACAAAGACAAATAGCTGAGGAACAGACATGTGGAAGAAAGATGTAAAGGATTCATGCCTTTAATATATAAAGAGTTCTCAGAATAAATAAGAAAAGCATTTCCCTACTGGGGGTCCATCTTTTGATTTTGCCCACACAAATGAGTCTGTGGCTCCTTCATTTGTAGTAGCTCCCAGGAACCACCCCCTCCTGCCCTTAGTCCAGATGATTTGGGTGTGCTGACCTACATTCTCCACCTTCAGAGATCAAACATGACATAAACCTGGCAACGAAGGGCTTCCCTGGGACAGTGGCTGGAACTATCAGGGAAAAGATACGCTCTTTCTGTAGACTGTGAGCTGGTAAGATGTTGGCGACCTGTCTTAGTCTGGTTTCTGCAGCTGTGACAAAATGTCACAGTCTGGGTAATCTATAATGAACGGTGACGTATTGGCTCATGACTCCGGCGGCTGGGAAGGCCAACAGCAGGGCTTTCTTGCTGTGGCTTCCCAAGGTGGAAGGCAGAAGGGCAAGACAGAATGAGGAAGTGAGAGAATACACACACACACACACACACACACACGGGGGGGAAGAGAGAAAGAGAGAGCAAGTGCAAGATGGGGCCAACTTGTCCTTTTATAAGGAATGCACTCTTGAGATAATGGCAGTAATTGCCCTCATCCCACTGGTGAGGGAGGGTCATGCCCCAAGCACCTCCCATTATGCCCCACCCCCCAACGCCGCCTTGCTGGGGATCAAGCTTCCAACACAGGAACTTTGGGGGACACTGTAAAACCACAGCGCCATCTTTGCTCCAAACTGGAATGAGCCTGCGTGAGAACGAAGCCAAGGCGGGGAGGAGAAGTAGAACTGAGGGATGTGGCGAGGAAAAGGGACAGACGGACATCGCGTGAGCCTGGGTCTAGCGCAGCCTGCAGCCTGCAGGATCCTGAGCCCTTTATTCGTGTGAACCACCAACTTTCCTTTCAGCTGGAACCAGATTCAGTTGCATTTCTGCCCCTCACAACAAAGGGAGGCTTGACAGAGACCCACTAATAGAAAATGGGGCAGAACATAAGAACTGATACTCAAAAGAAACACAAATGGCCCATGAACACGAAATGAAGCATCACTTTCCATAAGGAAATCCAAGGATTACACACTACAGTAAATGCGTGCTGTTACGGATTGAACCGTGTCCCCCGACTGAAAGATGTGTTAGGCCCAGCCCCCAGTACCTAAGAACATGGCCTGATTTGGAAATAGGGTCGTTGCAGCTGTCATTAGAGTGAGACCACACTGGAGGACGCTGGGCCCTAAACAGGATGACCGGTGTCCTTATAAGAAGAGGTGAGGGAGGCCCCGGGAAGAGCCGGACCATCTGAAGACGGTGGCACAGACTAGATGAGGGTCTGTAAGCCAAGGACTGACAGGGGTCCCTGAGAACCTCCAGAAGCTGGAAGAGGCGTGAAAACCGTCTCCCCAGGAGCCCGAGGAGGGAGCGTGGCCTTGTCCACACCTTGATTTCAGACGTCTGTCTCAGAACCGTGCGGGGTGCATCTCTGTTGCTCGGAGTCGCCTAGTTTTTAATGCTTTGTTATGGCCGCCCTAGGAAACTGATAGAGATATTATTTTCCACTTCTGAACTTAGCGCCGTGTTTTTAAAATGAAAATTCTTAAATGCTGGCACAGTGTAAGGTCAGGGCTGCCCCAGCAGTTTGGCAGCAAACGGATCAAAGGCCTTAAGACACTTTATCCTCTTCAACTTGGTAATTCCATCTTTAAGGCTTTATCCTAAGGAAAAGTTTCATATGGGAATTCAGAGCCTTGGAAAAGATGCTCACAATAACATGTGTACAGTAATGTGTAGAAACAACAAATGTCTTCAAATAAAAATGTTAAATAAATGGGAATGTTGTATGTTAAACGTGAGCTATTAGATAGTCAGAATAATGTATTTAAATTATATGTGACACATGGAACCCTCTTTCTATAAACAGAAAAACAGGATGTAAGACTGTTCGTATGGGGTACAATCCAGATTTTTAAAAAAAGTTTTACAACATATATTTAACTAGAAAAAAATCCACCAAAATATTGAGTGATGAAATCTGAGTGGTAGAATTATAGATTATCTTAACTTTATTATTATTTCTTATATATTAATATTATTATTTTCATATGTTTTTATAAGTCATATATTCCATTTTATCATCAGGAAAAAAAGTTTTAAGATTCCAAATCCCTAATGTGCACTAACTTTTGCTTGAAACGAACGTAAAGAAGCAAAGTCACTGAAAATCCAAGATGTAATCGTGCCCAACAAAGGCCAACAAGTGTAGCGGGTGTGCACCATCATCAAACATCACCCCACTTGTGAGGGTTGTGACCCCGCCACGAGACCCCGTCTCCCAACACCACCATGTTGGGGCGCAAGCTTCCAACACATGAACTTTGCGGGACACTTTCAAACCATAACGCCATCTTTGCTACAAACTGGAATAAAATATTTTAAAAATATATATTTATAAAATACAAATTTGGTAGGACAGGTCCAATTATGGGACATGACCGGCCACGGTGGCTCACACCTGCAATCTCAGTACTTTAGGAGGCCGAGGCAGGTGGATAATCTGAGATCAGGAGTTCAAGACCAGCCTGGCCACTATGGCAAAACCCCATCTCTACTAAAAATACAAAAATTAGCCAGGCATGGTGGCACGGCCTGTAATCCAGCACTTCGGGAGACTAAGGCAGCAGAATCGCTTGAACTCGGGAGGCAGAGGTTGAAGTGAGCTGAGATTGTGCCAGGCCAGCTGGGCAACAAGAGCAAAACTCCATCTCAAAAAAAAAAAAAAAGGAAAAAGAAAAAGTCCGGGCGCAGTGGCTCATGCCTGTAATCCCAGCTTGTAGTCTGGGAGGCCAAGGTGGGCAGATCACCTGAGGTCAGGAGTTTGAGACCAGCCTGACCAACATGGAGAAACCCTGTCTCTACTAAAAATACAAAATTAGCCAGATGTAGTGGTGCATACCTATAATCCCAGCTACAGATTATAGCTGGGACACACACAGAAATAGACACACGCAGCACCCTCGGTGCACACAGACACACACACTGCCCCTGGTGCACACATAGGCAGGCACACACATAGACACACAGCATCCCCAGAGCACACACAGAGACACACACACACAGCACACAGACACATACAGACACACAGCACCCCAGTGCACAAACACAAAGACACATACATACAGACCACATACAGACCCACGCACACCACCCTTGGCACACACAGACTCACACACAGACACACCCACACAAACACACCACCCCTAGCAAGCACATACGCACACCACCCCTGGTGCGCACACAGACACACACCACCCCGGTACACAGGTCTGTCGACCACCACGTGTGTGGCAGCACAGGCACACGTCTGAGGAAGACGCGCTCCTGGGCTGGAGGGGCACTGGCTGTGTCTGGCTGCTGGTATCTGGCAGGCACGAGAATGTGCTCACTTGTTCAGGTGTGATTAGAACAGGAGAAAGTAACGGATGGCTGTCACAGCCCGACCCCTGCCCTGATCCTCCTGCAGTTGCTGGTGTTTCCGCGGTTGAACTGGGCCCAAGCCTGGTCTGGAGGAGCAGCTGGGCTTGCTCAGAAGCACCTGTGTTCCTGGTTCTGGGCCCTTTTAACAGATGCCTGAAGTGCCAGGGTATCAGGGCAGCAGCAGGACCCGTCATCAGGCTGGGGTAGGGGAGAGCATAGCTCCCACTGGGAGAATGTGTCAGGTTCAGGGGAGGCACTCAGAATGGAGGGAACGAGGTTGTGGGGATGAGAAAGCTGAAGTGTCTCTTGAGAACTCGGAGCTCCTGGGGGCACCTGGTGTAGCCCTCACAGATGTGGCGCCCAGGCAGGGCTGCAGGTGGGGCGCCAAGGCCCGCCCCGCTGCCAGCCTCTTGTGCTAGGCCTCCCTCCGTGCCAGCGGGGGCTTGGGTTTCTAAGGACAGGGCGGGGAATTACTGGGAGGCCCTTTTGGTTCCTGCTGGACTCTTGACCTGGCTTAAATTGTTTATTGCAGTAAATACACATAACATGAAATGTAAACCCCAGTTTAGTGACATTAAGTGCACTGACACTGTTAGGGAACCATCACACCATCCATCTCTGAACTCTTCCCTCTTCCCAAACTGAAACTCTGACCCGTTACACACTCACTCTCCAGCACCGGCACCTCCCTCTCTACCTTCTGCCTTGTGGGTTGAGTACTCCAGGGATCTCATACACGTGGAACCAAACAGCATTTGTCCTGTTGGGACCGGCTTCGTTCACTCAGCATGATGCCCTTCAGGTTCCTCTGTGTGGCGCATGCCTCCAAACTTCCTTCTTTTCTAAGGCTGAGTAATATTCCATTGTGTGGGACGTTCTGTTTCTCCGTTCATCTGTTGATGGATGCTTGGGTGTCCCACCTCCTGCTGCTGTGAACGGCCTGTGGATCACCATGCCGTTTGAGGAATCCCTCACCATTTCCCACAGCGGCTGCACCATTCCCAGGGCTGCTAACAATGTGCAAGGGGTCTAGCTGCTCCACTTTCTTGAAGACACTTGTAATTTTCTGCTGTGTTTTGATGGTAGCCATCACAGTGGGCATGAAGAGGCATGTCACTGTGGTTTTGTGGACCCGGCATTTTAGAGGGAATGGAGACGAGGCAGTCATGGGGCTTCCAGGGACAGAGTCATCCAGTCTGGCTCACCTGTCCCTACTTCCCTGTCCATTTGGTGGGCTTCTGACCACCGCTCCCCAGCATGGGGAGAATGTGGCCAGAGGGGAAGACTCTCCTGCACTGCCCGGCCATCCTGCCCTGTCCCTGGCCCCTTTTGGGAGAGGGACTGACTCCAAAAGCATGGACACCTTCATGGTTCCAACTGCTAATCCTCTGCCCACATAATCAGGTAAACTGGTCAGTGAAGAAACACACAGAACACGTCGAGGAGGAAGCTGAGCCCTCTGGCTGCCCCAGGAAGCTGCCCACCTTCACCCACACAGGGCCCCGGTACTTCAGGTAGGAGCGGCCAGAGGCTCTCCCCTTCTCAGCCTCACCTAAGAAGAGGAGCCTGTGGGAGAGCTGGCCGGGGCTGGGTGCAGGAGAGCGCTCCCAGGGGACCCTCAGACCTGCTGGCCTTGGCCCGGTATTGCATGGAGGTTGGGGCACAGCCCATTCCCTCCAAAGTGACCGGGTTGGTTCTGAATGACCCAATTTGGCTGTCCATGCTCCAAAACGTAGGACAGGGGCCTCCGGTGGCCTCCTGTTGGGAGGGCGTGGCCCCTGGGTGAGGACTGCTGCGACCCCTCCAGTGCAGCCTGCAGGAGGCTCACGCCGAGGCTGCCGAGGGGGGCTTCTGCTCCCGGGCCGGAGTGGCTCCTGAACCTCTCCCCACCTTCTCTTATCTGGTTTTGGAGGCAGCAGGTGGGTGAGCAGCCAGTCTAGAGAAGAGCTCAGACATCAGGTCCTGGGCGTCGCCACAGCAGCCTTGAGGGCCACCTGCTTGTCCTATCCCGAACTCCTCGGCATTCTCTATGAGTGGGGGAACCCAGAGGGTCCCCGGAGATGGCAGATGGGGAGCAGGCGTTGTCAGGGTGAGTCTGGTCTGGGGCCCAAGATGAAGGCAGGGCGAGGAGCCTGGGCGGACCATGTCCCCTGCTGTGTGGCTCCCACACCTCTGCCCCGCCCAGCTGCCCCTTCTCCTAGAGGCCTCTTACCAGCCTCACCACTTAGCTGGTGTCTCCCCTTCTGGGCAGTCTCCTCCCCACCCTCCCTCAAGCCACGGCCCCCGTGAGCGAGATGTACCAGCCCAGCTCACGCCTCAGAGCAGCCCGGCCCGCCCTCGCCGTTATCTCAAGGGAGCCCATCCAGCGTGCGCACCCTGGGCCTTAGTGTCATCTCCGTGCCCTGCCCTCCAGGATGCTGGTGTTGGTGGAATCGAGTCGCCTCAAAACTCACATCCCCTTGGATGCTCAAAATGTGACCTTATTTGGAAATAGGAACTTTGTAGATAAAATCAGTTAAATGGAGATGAAATCAGACTAGACTTGAGTGGCCCCTCACTCCAATGGCTGTCGTTATAAGGAGGCCATGGGAAGACGTGGAGACGGAGGCAGAGACAGCGACTGGAGAGAGGTGTCTACAAGCCACCAGGAGCCAGGAGAGGCGTGGGATGGGTCCTTCCCCACAGCCCGCAGGGAGCTCAGCCCTCCAACGCGCATGTGGGCGTCTAGCTTCCAGAACTGGGAGGGAATAAGTCGCCGTGGTTTTAAGCCCCCAGTTTGCATTTCAGCAGCCCTAGGAAGCCAGGACAGGACTGAATTCAATATTGTTTTAATCTGAGTTTTATTTTTAACTGCATGGTACATGGCGTCTCCTGTTTCTTCCTAAGCCAGTCAAGCCTGGTTTAAACAGAAGAAAAAGCACCCAGAAGAGCAGCAGAGTAGCATGTGGCCGGCTTAGGAGCGCAGGGGCAAGGGCAGTAGCAGGGCCTCCACGCTGGAGCCCAGCCCAAGGCTGCCACTGGCACCTCACACCCGCTTCAGGATGCTGGGACCGTACACTGTCCATAAAGAAACGAAGGCCAGGTGCGGCGGCTCATGCCTGTCTTCCCAGCACTTTGGGAGGTGGGCAGATTACCTGAGGTCAAGAGTTTGAGACCAGCCTGGCCAACATGGCGAAACTCTGTCTCTACTAAAAATACAAAAATTAGCTGGGTGTGGTGGTGCATGCCTGTAAGCCACTGTACTCCAGCCTGGGTGACAGAGCAAGATTCTCTCTCAGAAAAAAAAAAAAAAGAAAAAGAAACGGAGGCCCAGGCTGGTGACACCACTGCCAGGGTGCCCAGCAGGGACAGCTGGAGCTGGGCTATGAGCCGGGTAGAGGAGTCCAAAGCCCACTTCTTCCCACTGCCCTGCTGCCTACCAGCCCCAGGCCTGTGAGCCAGTTCCAGCCGCCAGCCCTTGTTTCAGGATCAGCCTGGCATCTCCATGGGATTTGCCAGGCGTGGACTGAGTGAGAACCTTCCCCGTGGATGCAGGCTGCTCCGGGAGAGGGAATAATGAAGTGGGCCGGGACACCCAGGCCTCCATTCTTCCTCTAAGTCCTGGAGCTTCTGCTGGATTCCACGTTACAGATCATGTGGCATTCTCCATTCTATGAAATCTCACCTCTGCTGTCGGGACATCACCCCCGGGGCAGCCCGTCCCACCAGCTACGCACCTGCACGCTGGTTCTGAGAACACTGAAGCAAAACCACAGGTTTGAGGATCTGAGACTCCCGTGGTTCCAGTCCTGTGGGCCCAGGTTCTGGACCTTCTTGCTGAATCTGCAGTTCATTTGTGCAAAGAAGGATCTGGAAACTTTCTTCCAGGCCTTGGGGTGACCCAGAGAGTCCAGGCCCTGAGGAAGGGCTGATTGGACCTTCTTCTGGTCCAGCTGGTCCCAAGAGGCTCTGCCCAATTTCAGACTGCCAGCTTGGGGTCAGTAGTTTTGAAATGAGCTGTTTCACAAGAAAGCCATGCTTGTTTTCCCCAGCACACTTTTGTTCTTTCTGGCTTAACAGCGACCGCAGTGGAAATGCCAGCGTGACAACAGTGTGCTGATGCCACCCGGCCTGTCCCCCACCTCACGGCATCCGTGTGTCACTTTAGAGTCCTCTGTCATCTTCATTAGCTGATCCCAGTGACGTCTATACTTGCTCATGCCATACACAGCCCATGTGTTTTCTTCCTAAACAAATGATACCACCCAAAACCCCAAGAGCCGGGTCAGAAAGAATGACACCTTTGCGGGCTGCACTGCAGGGGCTGCGGCGGTCCCTAGGGCCCTGCGTTCTGCTCGAAGTCAGGGGCTTCCATGTTGCCTTGGCAACCCAGGGACTCAGCTCCCTCGTCTGTAGCTCACAGACCCTGCCTGGCAGCCGGGCCGTGGGTCCCGGGAGGCATCTGGGGCCCTCTGCCTAAAGATCCATCTCAGTGGGTCTGCCTGTGGCCTCCAGAGACCCTTCCTCCTCCGGCGGGGCTGGCCTGTGGGCACCCGGCCGGGCATCCAGTCTCAACGCCGATGGCTCTCAGGCAGCCAGGCTGTCTCAAACAAGGCACCTGCAGTGTGGAGAAATGGTCCATCAAGGGGCAAATGTCCGCATGGCGCTGGGGCAGCGAGAGAGGCCAGGCCGCGGTCTCGGGCTGAGCTGTGGGGTCTGCTTCCACGGGGCCTTCAGTCCGCATGATGAAGAGAAAAGAGGGGCTGCTGGGTAGGGATGCCGAACACTGCCACGTGGAACTCCAGGCAGACAGCTTCAGCTACGGCTCTGCCTGGCATTTGGTGATCTGGCAAGCCACTTCCTACCTAAAGCTGGAAAAGGCAGATGCCTCGTCCTGTGTTAATAAAAGGTGGATGAGAAAACAGCTCTGAGGAGCATTTCCAGTGCTTTTTGTTTTCGTCTTCACGTGCTCACTTTCTTGACTTTCTATGGAACCTTTTCTACTAATCTTTATACTTAGAAAAAAACCTGCTTTATGAGAAAGACCAGCAGTGGAGGGAGCATTTCGTCTTGTTCCCATAGATGTAGCTGAAATGGACAGAGACCTATGTGGAAGCCTCAGCGAGAGCCAGTGTCTCCTCAGCCCACACCCCAAGAACTTGTCCCCAGATGTGGGTCCTCCCCTCTCCCCCATGGTCTGTGCTTGACCTCTCTGGGCTGTGACATGCACAAGTGAAATGCCTCAACCTCGAGCGACCGGGACCTTCCACCCACAGGCCCCGCACTCCTTCCTGCCACCCGCTTCCTGTCCCAGCTCCTTCCTCCTCAGCCCTGCTCCAACAGCCCGAGTCCCTGCCTCCCTTTCCCCGTCACCCTTGCCTGGCGGTGCCCAACACCATGAAGCTGGGACAGACCACGCCTGTTCCGCGTGCACCCCGGGAAGAAAGGCAGGCGCTGGGCAGCAGACCGCAGATGCGCATCGATGGCGCTCAGTACTCCCACCGGGTTTGTCTTCCCAATCTTGGCTTCTGATCTTCTTTCCCTTCTGCTGGGAACCTCTGCTCAGCATTCAGAGAGGGAAGGTGTGGGTGCTGCCTCCTGCCCGTGCCCCCAGCCGGGCCTCACCTCTTCCCTCTCCTGGAGCAGTCGGTGTCCTCAGGGCAGGTTCGTGCTCAGTCCATGCCCGGCTAATCCCACAGAGATGCCCAGAAGCAGCTCCCTCCACCTGCTTTCCTGCCCTCTTCCACCACCCCGATTTCTTTTCTTACTCACCGTTTATGCTGTTTGTGTCTCCGTAACTGGAACGGGCGGTCCTCGAGAGAAGGTGCCTTGGGTCCCTCCCACTGTGCCCACAACCTTCACGTGGCACCTGACACACAGCAGGGCCTCCCGAGCCTTTGTGTACATCTAGAGGACGACTCTGAACTCAGTCTCACGTGGCACCATCTCACCTCTCTCTGGGGACCCGTCCCTTCCCACGGTGACCTTTGAAGCATGTCTGTCTGCCACCATGTCCCGGCACAGTCTGGCCATGCTCACCTATGTCCACCTGCTGACTCATGGCAGCTAGCACACTTCTTGCAAATGACAGAAACTCACAGTTTTTTGAATGAGTAAATAGTAACCAAAAAAAAAAAAAAAAAAAAAAAGAGTGTTTACTGTGCTCTGCGCCAGCAGCCAGCAGGTCACCTGGCAACATTGAGATGAGACCCGCCACTCAGACATCTCCACCTCCTGGGAGCCGCGCTCTGTGCAGCCCTGGCAGGGTGCCCAGGATAAAGGGCACAGCCAGCACCTGTGGCCTGCTCTGGACCCCAGTCCTGGTCCCGAGTCTGCACGAGGCTGTAGCATCCCAGAGTCTTCTGCTCCGCCTCTGGGGACCTTTGCTCTGTTTGCAGACGTGGTTTCCTTCCACCTGCAATGGGTGGTTTACTCCAGAGCTGCCTGCTCAGCACAGGGTGGACCCCAGCCAGGCTGTCCATGGTGCTCTTCCTAAGTGAGCATCCCCAACCCTGGGGCAACCCATGGCTCTGTTTGGGGCCTGGCTGACTTGCACTGGGGCTGGCGCCCTGCTGTACCCCCACTTCCCTGCCTTCCGACTTCAGCATATGGGTCAGGGACGCAGACACCCAAAGGCCTCTTGGGTCCTCAGCCTTGATCTCTGCCACGTCCCTGCTTAAGTATCAAGAAAACGCATTGGCCACATGAATAATTCCTCACTAACAGCAGTGACAGAAACTGGAACCAGAAACCCTAGAGGGCTGGAGTGGGGAGGGCCAGCCGGCTCGTGAGTAGCCAAGTTTCTGCTGGGGCCAGTGTGAAAGTCCAGCTGGTCCCAGTTCTGCTCTGTGGACCTGATGCCGCCCCTCTAGCCCCTCCAATCCTAACACCCTACCCTAGTTACATCCCCAGGCCCCAAGGACCTCCTCACCCAGGTCCCTGCATGGGAGGCGAGGGTGAGCTGTTTTGCCAGCCTTCATAATCCATTTAAGCAGCCTTGATCTCGGCCACGGCCCTGTTTAAATATCAGGAAAACGCATTGGCCTGTGGAAGGCCTGGCCTGAAAGTGGGTGCTGTCTGAGACAGGGAGGGGCCCTGGGCGCAGTCAGACCCACACAGCTGCGGCAGCTGGGAGCTGGGGTAGGAGGCAACAGACGCCACGCCCTTGGGGTGGATGCTGGGACTGGGCAGTCTCTGGTGTGACCTGTTCACCGCGGTTCCTGAGTTAACCTGTGGACAACTGGGCCCTTCCCCGAGGGTGGAGGGGACTGGGAGCTTTTCTCCCACCTGCCCTTCCCAGGCCAGGGCTGTGACTTCCTGACCTGGCGCACACATGTCTGTCTGTCAGGCTCTCCAGATACAACGGGGCAGAATGACCAAGGTGGCCCCCAGGTCCCTGAGGACACTGCTGCAGTGGTTAATCTGGTTTTCTGGCACCTAAAGCCACTAGGCTGAAGCCAAAGGAAAAAAAAAGGACAAAACCACCTGAAGCAGCCAGGACAGAGAAGGGCACCACAGAGGGGAGGGGGGCCGGGGAACAGCCCGGCTCACTCGCGGCTGCACAGGGAGACTCCTTCCTCATGGAGGGCGGCGCTGGGGCCAGCTGGGCACCCATGCCTTTGTAAAAATGCTGCCCCATGCTCCAGTCTCTGCGTTTATGGATTTGGGAGTTTTATGACATGCCCGTGGCCAGCGCTAGAACTATGAATATTAAAGGGACCCATTTCCTGTTGTGGTTTCGAGTCTCAAGGCCCAAGACACAAGATGAACTCCAGAAACACAGAAATCATAAGACAGGCTGAAGAAATTCCGCGTGGAAAGGAAAACCAACTTACCGTTTCCCACAAATCTGTAATCATATGCAAACAAATAATTATAAAGCGCCATTCCTGCAGGCTTTGAGAGCGCTTGTTCCATTACGCTCAGCGGGGAGCGCCTCCAGTCACTTGCCTGTAGCCTTAGCCTCACACTACACCTTTCTTTTGCCCCATGTGTTAAAAGCATGGAAGACCAGAAAACGGAGAAGCAATCAAAGCTTCTGAAAGGAAGCAGCCTCTGGAGGTCAAGGACACAAGGAACGATCAAACACACTGGGTGGCAGAGGCCGGGCAGGGTGGAGCAGACTTAGTGATGAGGGGCCAGGGGTCCCCACCGGGAGAGGGGACAGCCGTTCCAAGCTTGGCCTTTTCCTCTGCACTTCCTGCCTTTCTCTGCAGAGCAAGCTCCTCGCCCACCGGGCAGGGGAAGGAAAAACAGGACGGCCATGGTTGGCACAGAGCTGTTCCAGGTTTTGGAGGCTCAGGACTGGCTCGGGGTTAAAGGTCAAGTGCACCTGAGTTTGGGGACCTGTTCTGCCCATGCAGTTTTGGCTGCAGTTTTTATTTGGTGCTGATGAAATGTTTCCAAACAGCCAGCCAGGTGTTTGCAAATACCTAAGACCTTTTGGAAGACTCTGGCTAGGGTGGGAGGGGTGGGGAAGCCTGGCTTCCTGGATGAGGGGGGCAGATATTTCAAGTCACAGACTGAGGGACTGAATGGTGAGTAGGATCAGGGGCCTGCTTTCTCCTCCACCCCGCCTTTGATCTTTATTTGAGACAGGGTCTTGTTCTGTTGCTCAGGCTAGGGTGCAGGGGTGCAGTGCAATGACAGCTCACTGCAGCCTCAACCCCCCAGCCAAGCCATCCTCCCAGCTCAGGCTCCCAAGTAGCTGCCCCACAGGCATGCGGCACCACGCCTGGCTATTTAAAAAATATTTTATAGAGGTGAGGTCTCAGGATGTTGTCCAAGCCGGTCTCAGACTCCTGAGCTCAAGTGATCCCTTCTGCCTCAGCCTCCCAAAGCACTGGGATTACAGGAGGTAGCCACCATCCAGCCCTGCTTCTGCTTACTTCCCCTCCGAGCAGATTAACAGGGTGCTGGGACCCCAGAAGGGAGAGGAGCCCCTGTAAATTCTTTAGCTGAAAGGAACTAAAAATATTCCCCCGTATTCGTGGTGTATAAACCTTGGACAAAGAAAAAGAAAACACTTAGAATGATTAAGGAAAACTTCGGGGCTCTTCATTTCTTTGAAAGCCTTTCATAACCAACTGACTCCCAGATAACCTCTGTGCGCGCGCACGTGTGTTTAAGAGAGTGTGTGTGTGTGTGTGTGTGTGTGTGTGTGGCGAGGCGGGGGGGCGACTGGGAAATCTGTGGTCAGCCCGCCGGGGTGCAGCGGGAGCAGCTCAGCCCAGTTCCTCCGGGCCCTCCTCCCAGGCGTCCGCCAAGGCAGGACAGTCTCCCGAGAAGGGTTTCAAGTTTTGTGCCAACTTCCCTGAATTCTCGCTCCCACTTCTGAGAAGTATTTAACACAAAGAAACACGACCCTAGGCTCGATCCAGACTCTAACGCCCAAGTGGGTCCTCACGCTTAAAACGTCTCTTCGCCCATACTCAGTGTCTCCTTGAGAAAAGGCTTTCTGTGCTGCCGAGGCAGCGGCCGAGCGCAGGGAAGAGGCCCCGCGCCCCGCATCCCCTGCCCGCGTGCCCCCATCCCCTCCCCGCGCCCCCCCGATCCCCTCCCCGCGCGCCCCATCCCCTCCCCGCGCGCCCCCATCCCCTCCCCGCGCCCCCCATCCCCTCCCCGCGCCCCCCGATCCCCGGCCCGCGCGCCCCCACCCCGGCCCGCGCGCCCCCATCCCCGGCCCGCGCGCCCCCATCCCCTCCCCGCGCGCCCCCATCCCCTCCCCGCGCCCCCCCATCCCCTCCCCGCGCCCGCCCATCCCCGGCCCGCGCGCCCCCACCCCGGCCCGCGCGCCCCCATCCCCGGCCCGCGCGCCCCCATCCCCTCCCCGCGCCCTCCCCGGGCGGCCGGCCCGGCTCCATCACCGCCCGCGGGGATGCCAGTGCTGCCGAGGTTGGGGCCGGGCCGGCTGCGGGCGGGAGGCTCCTTGCGGCGCGGCTGGGGCTTCCCGAGCGGCTGGCCTCGCTTCCTCGGGTTTCAAGTTTCGAACTGGCGGAACATCTGAGATTTTAACAGCAAAAGCGGCGGCGTCCCCGCGGGCAGGCGGCCTCTCGGGGCCTGCGGCGTCCTGGGCGCGGACGCTGAGCCTCGCGTGTCCCGCGCCCTGTAGCGCCCGGGGGCCTCCGCGCCGCCAGCCCCTCAAGCGAGCCGGCGAGGACCCCGGGCCCCCGCACGTCCGCAGACTCGGAGCCAGGACCCACGAGGGCCGCGCAGAGGGGCCGGCGACCCCTGCCCGAGAGCCGTCCCCACCCGGAGGGGGCGAGCAGAGGGCGCCCGCGGGACCCGACCCGAGTCCCCGCGAGTGGAGGGCCAGGCCGCCCGCAGTGCCCCCAGCGCCCGGGAGGGGGCGCCCGACGGAGCGCAGGCGAGCGGGCCTCGGGCGGCGGGCGCCCCTGACGTCACCGGCCGCGGTCGCCAGGGCGACGGCCTCATCCCGCGCGCGTCAGAGCCGCCAGTCTCTTGGCAACCGCCCGATCTCCCGCTCTCCCTCCGCCCGGCGCTCGGCCGCGCGTCGCTCTGGCGTCAAAGTGACGTCAATGGGCGGCCCCCGCCCGGGCGGCGGGGGGGCGGGGCCCGAGGGGCGGGGCGGGGCGGGGCCTGGCGCCGCGTGCGGCGGAGCGCGGCGGCTCGGGGCTGACATGCGGCGCGGCCCCGGAGGCGGCAGCAGCGGTAGCGGCGGTGGCCGGAGCAGTAGGCGCCCGAGCAGCGCGAGCGGCCAAGCGGGCGGCTTCCCGGCCTGGGCGCTCCGGGGGCGGCGGAGGTGAGGCGGCGGCGGCGGCGGCGGCGGCGGCGGGCTCCGGGCGGGCGGGGGTGGCCGCCGTGGGGGCTCCGCGCGGGCGCCGGGCCGGGGATCGGGGTTGCGGCCACCGCGTAAGGTCCCGGGTCGTGCGCGCGCGGGGGGTCGCGGGCGGGGTCTTGGCCTCGCCGCCCGCGGGCTCCCCTTTGTTGCATGGGCCGTGGTGGGAGCGGGTCCGCGGGGCTCAGGGGCTGGGGATCCGGGGGTCGGGTTGGAGCCGACCGCGGGCGGAGGGGCCGGGCGTGGGGGGCGGGTCCGCGAGCCCTGCGGTGCCGGGGAGGTCGGGGGTGGGGACGGGACGGATCGCGGGCGGCGGGGGCCGGGTGTGGGAGCGGGGCTGGGGGCGGTCCTGGGATCCGGATCTAGCCGACCTCGGGCGGCAGGGCCGGGTGTGGGAGCGGGTCCGCGCCCAGAGGTGCCGAGGGGGTCGTGGGTGGGGACGGAACCGACAGCGGGCGGCAGGGGGTGAGGATGGAAGCGGGGCTCCGGGGGTCCTGGGATCGGGACGGAACCGAACTCGGGCGGCGGAGGCGGGTGTGGGAGCGGGTCCGCGCGCCCCGCGGGGCTCAGGGGGTCCCGGGATCAGGATACAGCCGACCTTGGGTGGCGGGGGCTGGTCCACACTTCTCAGGGGGCTGGAGGGGCCGGTGGTGAGAGTGGTGGCGACAGCCGTGGGAGCGGGTCCCCGCGTCCCGTGGGGACTGGGCGCTCCGCGGGCACGGATGGAGTCGACCGCAGGCGGCGGGGGCGCTGGTGGTCTCTGAGCGTTGTGCGACCCCGCAGGTGCGCGAGGAGCCATGGTTATCATGTCGGAGTTCAGCGCGGACCCCGCGGGCCAGGGCCAGCAGAAGCCCCTCCGGGTGGGTTTTTACGACATCGAGCGGACCCTCGGCAAAGGCAACTTCGCGGTGGTGAAGCTGGCGCGGCATCGAGTCACCAAAACGCAGGTGAGTGGGGGCGGCGGGGCACAGCCGGCCGGGCTTCCCCACTGGGCCCGGGTCGACCCCAACATTGGCGGGTGGACCCCATGCAGATTCGGCGCTCCAGGCTTGATCGTCGTGGTAAACAGTCACCATTTTTCAGTTCGGTAAAGAATAAAAATGCTTTGTATTATGTTTCTGCATAATTCGCACATACGTTTGGAGAAAGCAGGGAGGATAATGGCAAATAAAGAACCATCCTAAGAGTGCAGTGGTTCCTGGACTCAGCTAAGCCCTGTAAAGTGAACCTGTAGATGCTTAAGGCTCTTACTTAGCTCCGATTATTTTAAATAACATTAGTGGTTACTTGGTTATGTTTTCCTAACTTCTCGTGACATTTTGGAGACAAAGTGTTGAGAAATTATCTTGCAAAAAATGAAATGTGTAAATTAGGTTGAGTTTAAAAAAAAAAAAAATCCTTTTTCTTTTTAAAATCTGTAGGTTGCAATAAAAATAATTGATAAAACACGGTTAGATTCAAGCAACTTGGAGAAAATCTATCGTGAGGTTCAGCTAATGAAGCTTCTGAACCACCCACACATCATAAAGCTTTACCAGGTAAGGACTCAGGTTGTCTTGCTAATCCTGGCAAATGTATTCTATTTTATTTTCAACAATGTAAGTCTGCAATTTCTGAAGGTGGCTTCCCTTTTGGAGGGTGTGTGGAAGTTGGGTATTTGGTCGTATAAGGTAAATGGATTGATTTTTTTTATAGGCTGTGCAGATATATTTACAATTATTTTATCGCTTTTGGATCATAATTGAGATTTGCTTCATTAGAATTTTTATTTAGTGTCCTAACTTGATCCAGTTTTAAATGTGTACAGGTCTGTTGTTAAATTTGCTTTACTGTGAAAACAAATTGCCACAGGTCACACATTTAGTGTAAAAAGACAAATTTCAGTGAAAACTGGAAACTTCCCGCCTTTGCAGATAACTAGTAAACTTTAAAGCCAGCAGCTCCTACCGGTTTTCACTGGTTTGTCTTTGCAAGGACAGTTGTGAGCGTTTGTTCTCCCTATTTAAACTCTTCCGTGAAAAGCAGAGAGATGAAAACACTTTTCCATAGTAAGAGCGAGGAGCTTGTCATTCAGTCCGCGCTAGGAACATGCCTTGCTCTGCCCATCTGTTGGTTTATTTCGTGACTTAATTTTTGTTCTCATGTTGAAATTGATAAGTGATATCTTCAGGAAATAAGTACTAATTTAATTAGAACAGCAGAGCAGCCTTTTCACCCCCCTAATGATAAATGACCACTTTTGCAAAGGTGAAATCAAGTCTTCTTTCAGAAGAATAAGCTCTTTGCAGGTGCTGTGCATCCATTCGTGTTGGGCTGGCGTTCCTCTTAATGATTCTTACACAATGGAATCTGAGATGACTCTGGGATGCGGTTGTGTTTGTGCAGTTGGGATGGCTCAGTGTACAGTGTGGTAGGAGAGAGAATTATGATTTGAAATGATCCCTCAAAGCCTCTGCACTAAATTAAAAGTAGCGGTGTTGCTGGAGCGTCTGCTCACCGTGGCGCCCGTTTACTCAGTGTCTTTCAGTGCAGAGTCCTGCCGAAGCACCCGGTTCGTGTTTTGTTTCTGTTGTCATCCTTAAGTTGTGCGCTCCCTGGCCGCTGATGTCACTGCCTGTGCAGCGTGCCCGGCCCATTTCCTCGGGAGCAGGCTGAGCTGGTTTTGTTTTTGACTTTGCTCAAGGGCTGAACTCTAATGGCAGTACCTTCCTTTGCTTCCTATTCTTCCCCTTTGCCCATTGTGTGGAATTAGCTCCGTTAAAGAAACAAATTGCCCGTGTGATTGGGGCTGGAGGCCTTTGCTGGAGGTACACTTACTGCTGCTGTTCCGGATTCTTAACTGTTTGGAGGTGGTAGAATTCAGTGGTGTAGCGATGACTTTTACTCCTCTGGTTTTGACGCTAGTGTCTAATTTCTTTTTTTTTTTTTTGAGACGGAGTCTCCCTCTGTCGCCCAGGCTGGAGTGCAGTGGTGCGATCTCGGCTCACTGCAACCTCTGCCTCACGGGTTCAAGCGACTTTTCTGCCTTAGCTTCCCGAGTAGCTGGGACTACAGGTGCCCGCCACCACACCCTGCTAATTTTTGTATTTTTAGTAGAGACAGGGTTTTGCCATGTTGGCCAGGCTGGTCTCGATCTCCTGACCTCATGATCTGTCCACCTTGGCCTCCAAAGTGCTGGGATTACAGGCGTGAGCCGCTGTGCCAGGCTGCTAGTGTCTAATTTTCATTCTGCCGGCCAGGACCCCAGAACCCTGCTGAGACACTTTCCCCTTTTTTTAGGCTTTCAAAAAGTTCAAACACTTTGACTCTTAATTTTTTTCCTCCTCCTGCCTTTCTTCAGTTGGGGATGGGGTGAGCGGTGGCCTTCGAGTCATTCCACCACACACAGGGGTGGGGCAGTTAAAATTCTTGCCAAACTGCTCAAATTTATACCACACTTTCCTTACTAGATTTCCAGCTCAAAGCAGCTATCTTTGAAGCATTTTTTTGGAGTGGGTGATGGAGTCTCGCTTTGTCAGCCAGGCTGGAGGGCAGTGGTGCAATCTCCGCTCACTGCTACCTCTGCCTGCTGTGTTCAAGCGATTTTCCTCCCTCAGCCTCACAAGAGGCTGGCACTACAGGCGCAGGCCATGACACCTGCCTAATTTTTGTATTTGTAGTAGAGATGGGGTTTCACCACGTTGGCTAGGCTGGTCTTGAACTCCTGACCTCAAGTGATCTGCCTGGGTAATCCCAGAGTGCTGGGATTACCAGGGTGAGCCACCTCGCCCAGCACAAAGCATCTTTTTAAAGGAGTAATTGTATATTTTGAACCCAAAGAAATCTTTTTTCGTAAGAATATATTGTCTCACCCTCTCCAAAAATTTTCGGTACTCACAGACGTAAGTTATATTTTAAATCTTTTTTTAAGTAAAATAAAGTTATTGATCAGTAAATCAACTTTGAAAGGCTGCATTGGCACGGCTGTTGCGTGGCTTCATGCTGAGTGATGGGCTGTGTGCTGAGCAGCCCATCACAACTGACCTGGCACGACTGGCTTCTCTCAGCCTCGTGCGTCCTGTCGATAAAGCAGGTGGGAATGGGGTATGCGTTACCTCTTATTCAGGTGGCTCTGACCGTCGGCTGGAATAATCTGTTGCTTGCTAGGCTTCTGTAAAGCCCAGCAGACTTCTAGCAGTCTCCTTCTCTGTAGCCCTTAGAATTTTGTCTCTGTTTTTTTGAGACAGAATCTTGCCCTGTTGCCCAGGCTGCAGGGCAGTGGTCTCGGCTCACTGCAACCTTTGCCTCCTGGGTTCAAATGATCCTCCTGCCTCATCCTCCTGAGTAGCTGGGATTACAGGCACCCACCAACACACCTAGCTAGTTTTTGTCTTTTTTGTAGAGATTGGGTCTTGCCGTGTTGACCAGGCTGGTCTCGAACTCCTGGGCTCAGGCGACTCTCCTGCCTTGGCTTCCCAAAGTGCTAGTGCTCACGGTGGACGCGTGAGCCACCACGCCCGGCCTAAGCAGTCTCGAGTTGTATGTGAGGTGACTTGAATTAAATATGACCACAGAGGAGAATTCTAATATATTTAGGCTTTTTGTAAGAGCAAAGGCGTATCAGGATAGTGAGGAAGTCACCTCTGACTTTTTAAAACCGTCTTTGTGAGTAGGAATCTCCTGTATTTTTTTTTTTAATTGCAGAAGTTTTTCTTTTTCTTTGCGTTTTTAAATGATGAATGCCTTTGTCCTGGAGAAGTCAAACATTTCCCGGGGTTCTGGTGGATCATTGTAGCACTGGCGTCTGCCTTTTCTGTGCGGTTAAACTCAGGTCTTTCTTCTTTAGGTCATGGAAACAAAGGATATGCTTTACATCGTTACTGAATTTGCTAAAAACGGAGAAATGTTTGGTAAGCCACACTCGTTTTTAATATCCATTGAGAGAAAATGGCACGATCGCGTCTGGATTTGCACAGCTGGTGTTTGAGCCCGCGCGTCCTGGGACCCTGAGGTGTCTCCAGGCCCTCCTGGGTGCTGGGGGGGGCTTTGCCCTGGGGCTCTAGCTCGTTTTGTGGTTCCTCAGATTATCTGACTTCCAACGGGCACCTGAGTGAGAACGAGGCGCGGAAGAAGTTCTGGCAGATCCTGTCGGCCGTGGAGTACTGTCACGACCACCACATCGTCCACCGGGACCTCAAGACCGAGAACCTGCTGCTGGATGGCAACATGGACATCAAGCTGGCAGGTATGGAGGCGCCGGGCCCCAGGGTGGGGGCGGGGGCATCAGGCTGGCAGGCATGGAAGCCCTGGGGTGGGAGCGTGCCCATAAGCTGCCCCAGCTTCTCTACACGCTCCGGAACCGCAGCCCCTTGCCATGTGCGGTTTAACTTCATCCATCCGTTTCTTTGCCTCTCAGATTTTGGATTTGGGAATTTCTACAAGTCAGGAGAGCCTCTCTCCACATGGTGTGGGAGCCCCCCGTATGCCGCCCCTGAAGTCTTCGAGGGAAAGGAATATGAAGGCCCCCAGCTGGACATCTGGGTAGGAGCTGCGTGCACGCAGACCCCCTGCCGGAGGCCGTCTTCCCCGGGGGTGCCGTGTCCCCCGAGGTGCCATGTTCCCCGGGGGTGCCGTGTTCTCCGGGGGCGCTGTGTCCCTGGGGGCGCTGGCGCTGACGTGGCTCCGTGGTCCTCTGCAGAGCCTGGGCGTGGTGCTGTACGTCCTGGTCTGCGGTTCTCTCCCCTTCGACGGACCCAACCTGCCGACGCTGAGGCAGCGGGTGCTGGAGGGCCGCTTCCGCATCCCCTTCTTCATGTCTCAAGGTGGGTCATGGGGTCCCCTGTGGGCAGGGGCCTGTGTCTCCTGCAGCCCCCGCGCAGCGGGCTTCTGAGTCCGTGTTGAGTCTGGACTCAGGCCCAGGTTACTGTGGGCCGCAGGAGAAAGCCCACCCTCGGGTGCCTTCTCAGGGTGGGTGGGCGGTGCCCTCACTGTATAGGCTGGTGCCTTGCTTCTTCTGTCCCTGCCCAGCACCCTCGCCCAGGTGCCAGCCTCGTCTCTGAGTCTAACCCACTGGCTGTGGTGCACCTGGCTTTTCTGTGTCGGTGCTCAGGCACGGGGCGTGGCAGAAGGGTGGACCCAAGTGGTTCTCTGTGTGGTGGACACAATGTGTGGCATGCAGCCCCCAGGGACTGGGTCCGGGCTGGTGCCTCGCCTTGGGTGGCAGGACTGAGCTAATGGCCTAGCCCCTGCTCCTGGCCCCTGGCGTACCAGCCCACGTGGGGTGGTGGATGGGAGCGCAGGCAGGTCCCAGCTGCCCTGGCTCAGCCTGTTGGCCCCTCCACAGACTGTGAGAGCCTGATCCGCCGCATGCTGGTAGTGGACCCCGCCAGGCGCATCACCATCGCCCAGATCCGGCAGCACCGGTGGATGCGGGCCGAGCCCTGCCTGCCGGGGCCCGCCTGCCCCGCCTTCTCCACGCACAGCTACAGCTCCAACCTTGGTGACTACGACGAGCAGGCGTTGGGCATCATGCAGACCCTGGGCGTCGACCGGCAGAGGACGGTGGAGGTGAGCTTGGCCACCCTCGCCCCGGCCTCTCGTGCAGGGCTGGGCAGCTTTGTCGGGGAAGCAGGTGCTCACCAGCCGAGTTAAAACAGGAGCACAGGCTAATTTAGGGGCCAGCTTGTCCACCCTGCTAAAGGATATTCTCAGTCACCCAAGAATAACCTGGAGTGGGCGGGCCCTGGGGCTCCCGCCGCCCCTGAGCTGACCTCAGCTCCGCTTGTCCCCAGTCACTGCAAAACAGCAGCTATAACCACTTCGCCGCCATTTATTACCTCCTCCTCGAGCGGCTCAAGGAGTATCGGAATGCCCAGTGCACCCGCCCCGGGCCTGCCAGGCAGCCGCGGCCTCGAAGCTCGGACCTCAGCGGCTTGGAGGTGAGCAGGCATCTCCTCCTGGGCCCCAGGCTCCCTCCCCCATCAGGCACCAGCTTGGAGGGCAGTTCCTTGCGTGGGCAGTGGGTCCCAGGCCGCATGGGGAAGAGGGTGCCAGCTGTCGGGGGCTGGACCCCGCCCAGAGGCCACTTGCTCCTGACTCATCCCCGGAGCCAGTTTGTCATGCCACCTCCTGGCAGCATAGCACTGGCACGTGATCCTGAGCCAGCCCGACCAGCCGGTGCCCCTCAGTCAGCCGTCACGCCCACCCGCGAGGCAGCTCGTGGTCCAGACAGCAGCCATCTGGTTTCTCCTCTCGATGGCGCCAGCGGTCCCGGGCCACTGCCCTGATGGCCTCTTTCCTGTCTCCGGCCCAGGTGCCTCAGGAAGCTCTTTCCACCGACCCTTTCCGACCCGCCCTACTGTGCCCGCAGCCGCAGGCCTTGGTGCAGTCCGTCCTGCAGGCCGAGATGGACTGTGAGCTTCAGAGCTCGCTGCAGTGGGTGAGTGCCCAGCGCGGGCCTGCAGAGGGCTTGCCTCAGCCCGGTGTGGTGCCCTCAGTGTGCCTCCGGCTCTCCCAGAGCCCAGAAAGTCACTGGCTTGTCTCTCCAATGCAGCCGCTGTTCTTCCCCATGGATACCGGCTGCAGCGGAGTGTTCCGGCCCCGGCCCCTGTCCCCCAGCAGCCTGCTGGACACGGCCATCAGTGAGGAGGCCAGGCAGGGGCCAGGCCTCGAGGAGGAGCAGGATGCTCAGGAGTGCCTGCCTGGCAGCACAGGTCGGAGGCACACCCTGGCCGAGGTCTCCACCCGCCTGTCCCCACTCACCGCTCCATGTAAGTGGCCCCGGGGACCCAAGAGGACACTAATGGATGGGCTTGCAGTCCATGGGAGAGCGGCCTAATTTAGAGTGGACACTTTGCCTGGCAGCCTCTCAGGGTTGGACTTCAGATTTGCCACTTGTTTTAATCCCTGAGACCACATCGTGGCCGCTTAGAGCCTGCCCTGCGTGTACTCCTTTTAGCAGAGGACACAGTATGGGGTTTGGCCGCCAGCAGGGTCTTCCCAGGCCACCCCCGGGTGCTGGGAGGGCAGCCCCTGGGACCGAGGTCCACTATGACCCACCGCCTGCAGCTGCACACGATGGTGGCCTGCCTTTGGGAATGCCTGGGCTCTGGTGGCCTCGAGCCCTCTTCCGGCCAGGTTGTGGGCAGGGATGGGGAGGTCGGGGCAGCCTGTTCCTCTGCACGCAGCATCAAGAGAACCGTGCTCCCCGCACAGGTATAGTCATCTCCCCGTCCGCCACAGCGAGTCCTGCAGAGGGAACCAGCTCGGACAGTTGTCTGACCTTCTCCTCGAGCAGAGGCCCTGCGGAGCTCAGTGGCACCTCGGCCACTCAGGGGCTGCTGGGTGCCGGCTCCCCGGTCAGGCTGGCCTCGCCCTTTCTGGGGTCGCAGTCCGCCACCCCGGTGCTGCAGGCCCAGGGGGGCTTAGGAGGAGCTGTCCTGCTTCCTGTCAGCTTCCAGGAGGGACGGAGGGCGTCGGACACCTCACTGACTCAGGGTGAGCCATGCTTCTCCCACACTCACCTTCACCTTCCCCAGGGCACTGTGCGTGTCTCTGGCAGTATGTGACTTTGTCCTTGATGGCGGATGGCGCCCCCATATTCTCCACCAGGCCTGGGTGGGACCTGCAGTGCTCTGGGCAGGCTGGGGTGTGCCCTGCTCTGGAGGTCACAGCCTGTTGGGACGGAAGCATACGAGGGTCCCTGAGCACGTGACCTCCGAGACTGCTTCTGAAAGCACAGGAGATGATCCCGTGCTGAGCAGCCCCTTCCTACTTGGAGCAGGTGTGGGGTTACGGAGGCCCTGGCTTGTGTCAGACTCCTCTCCGGCCATGCTTGTGTCCCCCATCCTTTCCTTGCCCTCCCTGAGGCTTGCAAACCTCCATAAGCTAAGGGCTGTGGATGCTGGGCTGGGAGGTGGGAGGCCGCTGACCTCCTGACCTGGTCTCCCCGCAGGGCTGAAGGCCTTTCGGCAGCAACTGAGGAAGACCACGCGGACCAAAGGGTTTCTGGGGCTGAACAAAATCAAGGGGCTCGCCCGCCAGGTGTGCCAGGCCCCCACCAGCCGTGCCAGCAGGGGCGGCCTGAGCCCCTTCCACGCCCCTGCACAGAGTCCGGGCCTGCACAGCGGTGCAGCCGGCAGCCGGGACGGCCGGAGTCTGCTGGAGGAGGTGCTAGAGCAGCAGAGGTAGGGCCTGCCCCCACCCTGGGACCCCGGGAGGGCACACGGCAGGTCCTCTCTGCCCCCACCCTGGGACCCCGGGAGGGCACATGGCAGGTTGTCTCCTGGAGGAACCTCATCTGCTGAGTGGTTCCCTCCTCCGTGTAGCCCAGCAGGCACCCCCGGCCCCAGCCAGGGAAGTGTGGGGGGCACAGGTCCTAGGTGCTGAGCCACGGGGTGCAGCAGGCAGGTGTGTCTTTTAAAGCCCTGGGGTGGGTGAGGGTGGCAGCGAGTGAGAGCACCTCGTGACTGCACCTCTGAGCTGCTGAGAGGCCAGGTGGAGAAGGCAAGGTTGGGTGCCGTGGGGGATCAGCCACGCACCTGCCCTCGGCAGCCGCAGCCAGCAGCTCCACAGGCGGGCCCTGCCACACAGGCACTTGGAAACCCGAGAACCCTGTGAGCCGGCTCGGTGACTGCCCGTCTTCTTTTCCCACAGGCTGCTCCAGTTACAGCACCACCCGGCTGCCACGCCCAGCTGCTCACAGGCCCCCCAGCCGACCCCCACCCCATTTGTGATCGCCCCCTGTGATGGCCCTGGGGCCACCCTGCTCCCCAGCACCCTCTTCATGTCAGGGCTCCCGCTGCTGCCACCCCCGCTCCTGCAGGCCGGCGTCTCCCCCGTGGCCTCGGCCGCACAGCTCCTGGACACACAGCTGCATATTGGCGCCAGCCCCACCGCCCTCCCCGCCGCGCCCCTGCCGCCCCCGGCCAGGCTGGCTCCAGGCTGTGAGCCCCTGGGGCTGCTGCAGGGGGACTTCGAGATGGAGGACCTGAGCCCCTGCCCCCTGGGGACCTTCGTCCTGGTGCAGTGAGGGCGGCCCCACGTCCTAGCTCGGACACTGACTCTTCCAAGCAATAACTTCAGAGTAGGTGAAGACATCTGGACTCAAAGCCAAGAACTTTCTAGAAGCAAAACAAGCAATACGTTAGGTGTTTTGGCTTTTTAGTTTATTTTTGTTTAATTTTTTTCTTGCACTGAGTGACCTCAACTCTGAGTAGGGACTGGAAACTTTAAGAAGAAAGATAATTGAGGGCCGTGTCTTGGGGGCAGGGGCAGAGGCAGGAGGGGAGCAGGGTGGAGGGAGGACGTCTGCAGCTCTGTGGTGTGGGGATCTCAGCCCCTCTGCAGCTTCGTCGTGGTTGAGATGATTACCTCGGACGTGCACGGAAACAAGCGGGCGCGTTGTCTGTCGTCCACGTCTGTGTGTGTGCATGTGTGTGTGCGCGTGGGGGCACGTGTGTATGTGTGCGTGCGCGCGTGTGTGCGCGTGTGGGCATTGATTACTATCCATTTCTTTAGTTAACACTCACCACTTCCTGATTGATGCTTTAATGAAAACTGTGAACTTTTGGCTTCATGTATCAGTTTTAAAGCAGCTCTACGTGGTCAGCCCAGGCGAGGATCGGCTACAGGTTCTTGGAATTCTCTCCCCTGAAATCAAAACCTGGAAGACGCTTTTTTCCTTATTTTAGATGAGGAGTTTTATAAACTGCTCAAGAGTCAGTTTTCCAGGACTCTTTGGAGGAACCGTAGGAAAAACCTCAAAGAGAGCAGAGGTGACTTCAAAGTGCTGGGGGCTCCGTCCTGAGGGTCACGTGGCCCCGAGTCCCTGGGGCAGAAGCCCAGAAGCTTCTTCCTGCTGCACCTCGAGTTCGGCTGCTGAAGACCTTCATGCGTTTCATGGTGGGGTCCCCAAGAACACCTGACTTGGGTCAGGCTGTGCAATGGCAGGGGCCGACTGCGGGCCAGGCAGCTAGGAGACTTGGAGCTCAGGGCCGCCTGCCTGGGCTGGGACCCTCCCGGGAAATCGCCCGGTCCTTGCCTGGGCTCTTTGGCTTTTGTAAAGTGAGAGGTTTAGGTCAGTGTTTTTAAGTTTTTGTTTCTTGTTTTTTAAAGCAGACCCTGTACGTGCATCTGCGCGGGTGCCAGGTAGACACGACTTCGTGGTTAGATTTTGTGCGACACCTTGTGTTCAGATTTCAGCTTCCCTCACTCATGGTAAAAAGCGTCCCTGTCAGCACCAGGCATGCATTGAGGAAGGGGCCCCAGGGCCTTCCTCCCTCGGTGCTGGGGTGGAGGCGGCAGGAAGGGGCGGCCCTTACCTGGCAGGTTGGGGCGCACCTCTGGCAGGTGGACTCCGGGAGGCTCCATCAGCCAGAAGCCTCTGGAAGGCAACAAAGGAAATGCTGCTCCCACTCGCCCCGAACCCAGCCCAGGTGCCTTCAGCTGCTTCGGCTTCTTACACCCTGCAGTGTTAAACAGAGGCGTCGAGAAAGGGGAAAGGCGGGTATTTTTAAAAGCCAAAGATTGACCCAGTTACTTGAGGGTAGGGAGGCGGGCCGGCTCGAGGGGCGTGTCCCTGGGCTGTCAGCGCCCACGGGGGGCTGCGCCTGTGCTGTGCCGCGGGGGAGCTGGCCGCCCCCATTCCTGCTGCTACTGCTGCTCTGTGGCGGGGCGAGGGGCTGTCTGGAGGGCAGACCTGGGGCCTCGCCGCAGAGAAAACACCAAAGTCTCCTGTTCGCTCATAGAGAAGTTTTGGGGATGGGAGAGCATCCAGACCATCGTGGGGCAGCCAGGCCCTTGCCTTCATTTTTACAGAGGTAGCACAATTGATTCCAACACAAAACCCCTCCCCTTTTCAAAATGATTTCTGTTCTTATGCCACAGATCAAAGGCCTCAGAAACCGTGTGTTTGCTCTTCGAAGCAATGACAAGCACTTTACTTTCATAGTGGTTTTTTTTCTTACTGCTGTAGAACCTCTTTGGGAGGACGTGACAGGCGTGTTTTTCTTGTTTTTTTAAGAGTGTGTGATGTGTGTTTGTAGATTTCTTGACAGTGCTGTATACAGACGGCAGTGCAGTAGCCTATTTAAAGACACTACGTGATCTGATTGAGATGTACATAGTTTTTTTTTTTACCATGACTGAATTATTTTACCTCTTACGTTAACATGAGGAATGTATGCCAAATGATTAGTTGATGTATGTTTTTTAATTTAATATTTAAATAAAATATTTGGAAGGAAAACACCTTGACTTTTCCCCTTCCTGTCTCGTCTCTGTGGGAGGTCTTTCCTTCTGAGCAGCTTCCCTGAGAGGCCACATCTTCCAGGTCTGTGGAAGTTTCAGATTTTAAAGGGGAGGTCACAGAGCCAAGCCCTGCATTCCACCTTACCACAGGGAACCAATGGCCTTCTGGCTGCAGGTGACCCCCGCCCTGCAGCCACAGGTGGCTCCGGGGTCTGCCTGCTTCTCAGGACCCCTCCCTGGAGGCCAGGCCGGGCTGTGGTGTCTGTCACTGAGTCTCTGCACCACCCAGGACTGCCGGCGCCATCCATTCTTACCCCATCCTCCTCTGTCAGGGTCTCTGAGTCTGGTTATAAATGAAGCAGTGGGAAGAATCTCACGGCCAAACCATTTCCTGGTCCCTAAAAGACTTCATCACCTTCTACTATAGAGCAGGCGTTGCAGCTCATAAGAACAAAGGATTTGTTCATGTTGGCACCTGGCAGATATCTTGGTTAAAAAAGTTCTTCAGCCTCTTGGCGTCCAGGAAGGCCGTCGTTACCAAAGCGGACTCTTGTGCGCTGTTGGTGGGAGGGTTGGGTGGCGCAGCCTTTATGGAAAGCAGTGTACCGCTTCCTCAAAAGATTAGACAGAACCGAGCTAGCCGCTCCTCTCTTCGTGGTATATACCCGAATCGCTGAAGGCAGGGTCTGGGATGTTTGTACACCCTTGTTCATAGCACGACAGCCAAGCTAGGAAGCCGCCGAGTGGCGGTCCCCCCAGGAAGGGGCCGAGAAGACGCACCTGACTGTGGACTAGGCCTCAGCCCGTCACGGCCTACAACCGGGGTGGACCCTGAGGACGCTATGCTTGGTGCAACAAGCCAGTCACAAAAGAACGCAGACCCCAGAGGTCCCTATCGTGGTCAGATTCACAGAGACAGAAGCTGCAGTGGCAGGTGCCGAGGCTGGGCGAGGGGCTGCTGAGCCAGAGGTGAATGGGTCGGAATTGCCGTTTAAGAGGATGGAAATGCTCTGGAGTGGGACGGTGGTGACGGCTGCACAACAGTACGAACGTTCTTCATGTCGCTGAACCGCGTACCCAAAAATGGTCAAAACGATACGTTGTATGTTATGTGTATTTTACTACAGTTTTTCTTTTTCCAGCCTTGCTCTGTTGCCCAGGCTGGAGTGCAATGGCGTGATCCTGGCTCACTGCAACCTCCGCCTCCCAGGTTCAAGTGATTCTCCAGCCTCAGCCTCCTGAGTAACTGGGATTATAAATGCCCACCACCATGCCCAGCTAACTTTTGTATTTTTTAGTAGAGGTAGGGTTTCACCATGTTGGTCAGGCTGGTCTCCAACTCCTGACCTCAAGTGATCTGCCCGTCTCAGCCTCCCAAAGTGCTGGGATTACAGGTGTGAGCCACCGTGTCTGGCCCACAGTTTTTTTTTTAAAGAAAGGAAGTTTTTTCTCAAGGGCAGATGACTAGTGAGTGGGTAGCAGCTCCCACAAGGAGAGCAGGCAGGAGCCATGGGTGGCGCGGGCACAGGGCAGGCCACTGCCAGTGGTAATGTTGGCGGGGCATAAGTGTGGCCAGGGCCAGCCTTATTGTTCCTGGAACCCTTCTCAGCCAGGGTGTCCTGGTCCTCGGGAGAGCTTGCGCTGGGACAGCCCCTCACGCAGCTGGATGGTGGGAAGGAGCGGGAGGGGCTCTGTGTCTTCTGAGTCATATCTGCGGTGTTGCTGCCTCTAAGGATAGAGCGGTAGCCTCTGAGGTCCTGGCTGTGGCTGGCGCTGGCTTAGTGGCTTGAGGCCATCTGACAGGGAGGCTGAACCAGGGTTCAGCACTCCTGAGTGAGTGGAGGCCCCAGCTCTGGCCGTGCCTGTGTGGGGGAGGGCGGCAGGGGAGCTGGAGGCCCACGGACCTGCTCCATCTCCAGGCAGCCTGGTCACCCCCCTCAGAGCGGGGCCAGCTTGGGACACTGAGGTCAGGCTGTGTGGCACCTGCTAAACAGAGTCGGGTGGCTGTGCCAAGGGCATCTGTGTTTATTGTTTGGGAGCATGGAGGCTTGGAAACCGGGAACCTCGAGCCGGAACCTCTTGTCACGTCATGCATGCGAATTCACAGTGTGACCTGCCTGTGTCTCAGCTCCTGGTGGGGATGACAGTGTTTCCTGGTGCTCCAGGGTGCCCCAAGCAGCCCCAGAAGGCGGTGGCTCCTTAGGACACAGCATTGCCGAAGCCACCCCTGCGTCTCCCATGCTTGGCCGCTTCTTCCAGAACTCGTGATGGGTGCCACAAAGATGGCGATGATGATGACGGTGGTGATGATGATGGTGATGGTGACGATGGTGACGATGGTGACAATGGTGATGATGATGATGGTGATGACGATGGTGATGATAGTGATGATGGTGGTGATGGTGACGATGATGATGGTGGTGATGGTGATGACGATGGTGATGATGGTGATGATGGTGATGACGGTGATGACGGTGTTGATGGTGATGATGGTGACGATGGTGACGATGATGATGATGGTGATGGTGATGGTGATGATGGTGATGACGGTGATTGTGATGATGGTGATGGTGATGATGGTGTTGATGGTGATGATGGTGATGACGGTGATTGTGATGATGGTGATGGTGACAGAGGCTTGGAATTCTCAGGTTGAAAGTTGGAGCCCCACTCAGTGAGCCTCCTGCAGGCCTTGTAGGATCCCAGAATTCTGCCCTGGGCTTCTTGATCTGCTCCTGAGTCATTTTAGTCCCTCTGCTGGGGTGGTCCCAACGGGCAGGACAGTTGGCCACACCCATGGGTGTGTTTGCCCCTTGCCTGAGGGTCCCTTCATGGCCCCTTGCCCAGGTCTGGCACCGTGAGCATCCCCCATCCACCCTGGCGTTTGGCAGGATTTTCCCGTTGTGGACATGCTCCTTCCTGCTGGGCCTGGCCGGGCAGAGCTGGGCCCTGGCACAGCCTGGGCACACCCCAAGTACTCGATGGCACTTCTGAGCCATCCAGGGCTCTTGGGGTTCTAAGACTTTCTCTTTCAGTCTGGTGAGGGCCAGGCACAGCCTGGAGCTTCAACGGAAGCAAGTGACTGCTGTGTCCTTGCTGTACAAGGCGAAGGTGTGCCCAGCTAGCCCGAGTGCAGCGTGGCACGGTGGCTGAGGATGCGGCCTCCATGGCCACACGTCTGGGCTTGCCTTCTGGCGCTCAGCCTTCGCTGATGATGCGATGGCCACATGCTCTCCGTGTTGGCAGGCAGCTCCCGTGACAAGGGTGCCGACTATGGGGGTGCACAGCGGGCCCTGAGGGGACACGGTGGCATCCCTGGGCGTTGCCCCAGCAAGAACCGGGCCAGACACCCACCAGGGAAGCACTGTGGTGGGCCGGACTGGCGGTGACCCGGCGCCTGCGGTGACCCGGCGTGGATGCCACCTCCTCTCACAGGGGCGGCAGCGGGACCTTGGCCTGGAGGCTCCTGGGCCCTGTCTCTGTGCTTTTCTGCCTGCGGGAAGTGTGGTGCTCCCCTCACTAGGCTGCCCGATAGGAAGAAGGCTTTCTGCCCATCAGGAATACTGTCTCCCTGCAGGCTTCTCAGGGTTGGGGTGGGGAGAGAGGGGATGTCCCGGGCCAAGCGGGGCCCCTGAGGCCAGCCTGGAGTAGCTGAGGGAAGTTCCGCCTGTTTCTGCTGCACTCACCTTCTCGGAGGCAGAAACTGAATCCGACCTAAGAGGAACTGACTCGCCTGGGGTGGAAGGAAAGAGCTGGCCTCTTGGTTTTTCTTCCAGAATAACTCCGGGCTGTTTAGCGGGCATGCTGCTGAGGGGTGATGAGCACATCGCCCTGCGTGTGGCCCCACCTCTGATCTTTGGTGTAGGGTGGTCCCTGCGTGTGGCCCCACCTCTGATCTTTGGTGTAGGGTGGTCCTGGGGAAGGTGTCCAGGCCTGGCGCTCAGAGACTGGGAGGGCTGGGCTCCAGGCTTATGCAGCTGCTGTGGCGCCCAGCAGAGAGGAGAGAGGGAGAGACGGAGAGAGGGAGAGACGGAGAGAGAGAAGAGGAAAGGAGAGAGAGAAGAGGGAGGCAGGGAGGGAGAAGAGAGGGAGGGAGAGAGGGTGAGAGGAGGGAGGCAGAGAGGGAGAAGAGAGGGAGAGAGAGAGGAGGGAGGGAGGGAGAGAGGAGGGAGGCAGAGAGGGAGAAGAGAGGGAGGGAGGGAGAGAGGAGGGAGGCAGAGAGGAGGGAGGGAGAGAGAAGAGAGGGAGGGAGAGAGAAGAGAGGGAGGGAGAGAGGAGGGAGGGAGGGAGGAGAGAGGGAGAGAGGAGGGAGGGAGGAGAGAGGGAGGGAGGAGAGAGGGAGGGAGGGAGGAGAGAGGGAGAGAGAAGAGAGGGAGGGAGAGAGGAGGGAGGGAGGAGAGAGGGAGAGAGGAGGGAGGGAGGGAGGAGAGAGGGAGGGAGAGAGGAGGGAGGGAGGGAGAGAGGAAGGAGGGAGGGAGCGAGGAGGGAGGCAGGGAGAAGAGAGGGAGGGAGAGAGGAGGGAGGGAGGGAGAGAGGAAGGAGGGAGGGAGAGAGGAGGGAGGGAGGGAGAGAGGAGGGAGGGAGAGAGGAGGGAGGGAGAGAAGGAGGGAGAGAGGAGGGAGGGAGGAGAGAGGGAGAGAGGAAGGACAGAGAGAGGGAGGGAGAGAGGAGGGAGGGAGGGAGGGAGAGCGAGGAGTGTTCAGTTCCTCTCCTCAAGGGAACTGCTGGGGTCTCGGTCTGACTCACTCCTTTCTAATTATTATTATTTCACTTATTTGAATGTGATTTCCGTAAAAATAAAAAAAGAAAGAAAAAGAGAAAGGACTTAGAAAAAGCGCTCAGGGAACCCAGTGGCCAGAAATGCTCCACTCCCCTTTTTGTCCTTTGCAGCATTCTGGGCTGGAGTGAACGGGCTTCCCCGGGAGATTTTAGGGGCTTTTCTGTGAAATCCGAAGAGGAAGAGGAAGGTACCTTCCTGCGATCACAGAGCATGAGCCGAGCCCAGAGGTGAAGTGAGAAGCCCGGGGCCCCGGGTTCCAGGCGCGGCCTGAAGACTGTGGGCGCAGGGAGGACCAAAGCCTTCCCAGCAGGAAGAAACAAGCCGGCTCCCCCTCGCTCTCCGTGGCCTGCACCAAATGCAGGCGCGAAGCTTGAGGAGTCTCCACCGTCAGAGTCCACACGAGGAACACCCCCGTCACCCACAAAGCTCCCGTGGGCTCTCCGCCCGTGCCCCTGCCATGCTCCCTGCCCCAGGCAACGGGTGGCCTGCTTCCTGTTCCTGGGCGTGCGTTTGCCCTTCCCAGCACTCCTAGGAATGGAATCAGGCAGCGTGTGCTCTTAACGGGCTTCGCTTCTCTCTCTCAGCATCACGACATGGCCTCCTCCACGTGTTGCCCATCAGGAGCTCATTTCTGTTTCCTACTGAGTCATGTTCCGTGGTGGGGATGGCCACCGTTTGTTTATACACTCACCTGGTGATGCATGTCTGGGTGGTTCCTGGCATGGGGCGATTATGAATGATGCTGCTGTGAATCCCAGTGTGGACGTGTCTCATTTCTCTTGGGTAATGTAGGCCAAGGTGCAGAGGCTGGCTCGTGTGGCGTGGGAGCAAGTCACCTAACAGAACCCGCCCGGCTGCTCTCCACAGTGGCTGCGCCTACGTGCGTTCCTGCCCACCACGTCCCAGACTCGCCAGCGCTTGGTGTTGTCGGTATTTTAAGTTTCAGCCACTTGGATAGCCTGTCGTGGCATCTTACCATGATTTTACCTTGCATTTTCCTGATGGCTAGTGACATTTGCCATCTTGTAATTAGCCGTTCTGTTTTTCATGTTGACAGGGTCTCACTCCATCACCCAGGCTGGAATGCAGTGGCGCCATCTTGGTTCACTGCAACCTCCGTCTCTTGGACTCAATCAGTCCTCACATGTCAGCCTCCCTAGTGGCTGGAGCTACAGGCATGCACCACCACGCCTGGCTAATTCGTATATATTATTTTTGGTAGAGAAAGCGTTTCACGATGTTGCTTAGGCTGGACTTGAACTCCTGAGCTAAAGGGATCCTCCCAAAGTGCTGGGATTATAGGCCAGAGCCCCCGTGCCCGACTCTGCTGGTTTTTAATTGGGTTGTTTGAATTCTTAGTGCTGAGTTGTGGGAGTTCCTTATATGCTGAATCCAAGTCCCTTTGTTACACGCGTGTCTGTGTCTGTACCCACTCCTCGACCACACACAGAGCACTTCTCTCCCTTGTGGCTTGCCTTTCATTTGGAGAGTGAAGAGTTGAAGGTTTTCATTGTTATGAGGTCCAGTTGATCACTGCGGCTGGTGCTTTTTCCGTCTTATCCAAGAAAGCTCCTTCTCCCCCGGTACTGCGGGCTCTCCTGCACGCCCTTCCAGTGGGTTTGTGCTTTCAGCCTGCATGTCTCCAGCTCTGTCCACTTTGAGTTGATTTTTGCCTCTGGTTTGGGATAGCAGTGGAGGTTTATTTCTATTTTTTCTGTGGATAACCAGTTGTTCCAGCTTTGCCCAGCGAATGAATATGACACGTGTGTGAGAAGTGAAGTGACCATCACCAGGACACTCTGCCTCTGGACTCTGCTGTGTTCTGCTGGTCCGTCTGTTCTGTGGGACAGCATGTGTCTTGATTATTCTTACCCTCACAGCTTAAATCTCAATGAAACCAGGTAGTAGAAATTGTCTAATTTTGTTCTTTCTCTAAATTATTTTTGCTTTTTTAGGTCCTTAGCATTTCCATGTAAATTTTAGAATCAGCTTGTCGATTTCTGCACGTGTATTGACTCTATATACTTGTGTGGAATTGTTACTATTTCCTCCTTAAACTTTCAGCCCCTAAATGCTTCTTTAAATTATCAAAGGCATTTGGGGCTAGAATTTCTTAGTCAGAAGGTTTCGCATTCCAAATTCAGTTTCTTTGGTAGATTGAGAGCCATTCGGATTTGGGATTTCATTTTCGAGTAAGTTTGGAAGCTGGTGTCTGCTGTGTTCCTTTCCTCTGAGTTGCCAGGTCTATCAGTATAAAGCCCACGATAGTCTCTCACGCTCTCTCTGTTTTCATTCTTTGAGATGGAGTCTTGCTTTGTCGCCTGAGCTAGAGTATAGTGGGGTGCTCTCAGCTCACTGCAATCTCCACCTGCCTGGTTCAAGTGATTTTCCTACCTCGGCCTCCTGAGTAGCTGGGATTACAGGTGCACGCCACCACGCCCAGCTAATTTTCGTATTTTTAGTAGAGACAGGGTTTCACCATGTTGTCCGGACTGATCACGAACTCCTGACCTCAGGTGATCCGCCTGCCTCGGCCTCCCACAGTGCTGGGATTACAAGCCTGAGCCACCGCACCCCGTCCACAACGTTCTTTTATCACGTTTCTGTTGTGTAGAATCTGTGCTGACGTCTTCCACTTCATTTCTGGTATTGAGAATTTGTATTTACTCTCTTTCTTTTGATTGGAAGCTTATCAATTTGTGTTAATCTTTCAAGATCCACCCTTGGGTTCCAGGGATTTGCTTTATTGCTCATTCGTTTTCTATGTAACTGATTTATTCTCTTTATTATCACTGCTTTCTACTTATTTTGGATTGAATTTTCTCTTCTTTAGCTTTTTTTAAAAGATCAGATAATTGATTTTACGTTTTGTCTTTGATATACACATTTAAAGCTCGGATTTCTCTATGAGCACGACTTTAGTGACACCCTGTAGGTTTTGGTGTGTTGTGTTTTTATTTTCATTCAGTTCAAAATGTTTTGTTTTTAGGCTGGGTGCGGTGGCTCACACTCCCAGCACTTTGGGAGGCTGAGGTGGGTGGATCACGTGAGGTCAGGAGTTTGAGACCAGCCTGGCCAACATGGTGAAACCCCATCTCAACTGAAAGTACAAAAATTATCTGGGCGTGGTGGCATGTGCCTGTAATCCCAGCTACTTCGGAGGCTGAGGCGGGAGAATCACTTGAACCCGGGAGACGGACGTTGCAGTGAAGTGAAATCATACCACTACACTCCAGCCTGGCGACAAGAGTGAAACTCTCTCTTAAAAAAAAAAAAAAAAAAAAAAAGTGTTCTCTGTTTTTCTTGTAATTTCGTTTTTTACCTGTGGGTCGCTTAGAAATGTGTTTCATTTCCAATTATTTAATACTCAGCAATTTTTAGGCGTCTTTTAGTGGTTAACTTTTAACTGGTCTGCTCCATGTGCCCTGAGAAGAACACGTGTTCTGCTGAGGTTGGGTGAAGTCTCCAGACATCCGGGCGAGCTGTGGTGCTGTCGCTCGAGCCGTCCGCATCCCACTGAGATTCGTCTTCTTTCTCTGTTCATTGCTGAGGGGGGAGCGCAGCGGCGGCGGGCGGAGCCCGTGCCTTCATCTGTGTCTTCAGCTGCATGTTTTGAAGCTTTTCATCAGGTGCGTGCGTATTTAGGACTGCGTGTCTCCTTAACAGGATGACCCTTTGGTCACAGATGGATGGTCTCCACGTAGCCTTCATCCGCCTTCCTTGCCCTGGAGTCCACTGTGCCTGCGATGTTCATGGCCGAGCCGGCCATCCCAGGGTCCGGGTTTGCGTGCTGCGTCATTGGCCATTTCTATATTTACAATCTATCTTGGTCTTTCAAGTGTCATTCTTGATCACACGTAGGTACATTTGAGTCTTTGAGTTTTAGCCAGTCCAACCATCTCTGCCTTTCATTGGTGAGTTTAGCGCACTTAACATTCTTTTTTTATCTTTTGGGGGAACAGGTGGTGTTTGGTTACACGAGGAAGTTCTTTAGTGTTGATTTGTGAGATTTTGGTGCACCCATCACCGAGCAGCATACACTAAACCCGATCTGTAGTCTTTCATCCCTCACCCCTCCCACCCTTTGCCCTGAGTCTCAAAAGTCCACTGTGTCATTTGCATCCTCATAGCTCAGTTCCCACCTGTGACTGAGAACACACCACATTTGCTGTGTCATTCTTACGCCTTTGCATCCTCATAGCTCAGTTCCCACCTGTGAGTGAGAACACACCACGTTTGCTGTGTCATTCTTACGCCTGTGCATCCTCATAGCTCAGTTCCCACCTGTGAGTGAGAACACACCACGTTTGCTGTGTCATTCTTACGCCTTTGCATCCTCATAGCTCAGTTCCCACCTGTGAGTGAGAACACACCACGTTTGCTGTGTCATTCTTATGCCTGTGCATCCTCATAGCTCACTTCCCACCTGTGAGTGAGAACACACCACGTTTGCTGTGTCATTCTTATGCCTTTGCATCCTCATAGCTCAGTTCCCACCTGTGAGTGAGAACACACCACGTTTGCTGTGTCATTCTTACGCCTGTGCATCCTCATAGCTCAGTTCCCACCTGTGAGTGAGAACACACCACGTTTGCTGTGTCATTCTTACGCCTGTGCATCCTCATAGCTCACTTCCCACCTGTGAGTGAGAACACACCACGTTTGCTGTGTCATTCTTACGCCTTTGCATCCTCATAGCTCAGTTCCCACCTGTGAGTGAGAACACACCACGTTTGATTTTCCATTCCTGAGTCACTTCACTTAGAAGAACGGCCTCCAGTCTCATCCAGGTTGCTGCGAATGCCATCGGTTCATTCCTTCTTGTGGCCGAGTAGTAATCCGTGGTGTGTACGTACATCACAGTTTCTTTACACACGCATAGATTGCTGACGCCCACCGAGCACATAGCGTAGCGATGACGCGCTTCCGCTTCCGCCATCGCGCTCCGGTTCCCGCTGCTGCTTCGTCTGGTCTCCTCTTTGTTCCTGGGCCGACTGTGCTTTAATTACCCATCGTATCTCCACGTGGGAGGGGGGTGGGGTGCACACACCTCTGTCCACATCTTCATGGTCAGACAGTGGACGCTGGGCCACAGCAGGCATTAGGGAGGCTGTGGGTTTTCGTGAAACCATCACTCTTACTGTGTTTGATAGAATGGTGTTCTTATAAAATTTATTTTTATAGGCCAGCCACAGTGGCTCACACCTGTAATCCCAGCACTGTGAGAGGCTGAGGCGGGAGGATCACCTCAGGTCAGGAGTTTGAGACCAGCCTGGCCAACATGGTGAAACCCCATCTCCACTAAAAATATAAAAATTAACTGGGCGTGGTGATGCGTGCCTGTAATCCCAGCTACTCAGGAGGCTGAGGCTGGAGAATTGCTGGAACCTGGGAGGTGGAGAGAGCTGAGATCACACCACTGCACTCCAGCCTGGGGGACAGAGCAAGACTCTGGCTCAAAAAATATATATATATATTTTTTACATAAAAAATTGAAAACCACTAACAAATGTAACAGCCTCAATTAGTAGACGTGGCAATGACAGCTTCTCCAGGACAGGGTGGCTTTGTGTCCCCAGGAGTCCCGAGCCTCCACAGAGGCTGGCCAGTTCCATCTGCAGGCCTTGCCTTGCTCACATGTGATGCCCGGTGCCGGGCAGTGCCTCCCTGCAAAGCCCTGTAGCCTTGCTGAGCTGTAGAACTGCTCCAAGCCCTTCTCTTCTGCCTGGCAGGACACAGCAAGGGTAGGCCCGGGGGGAGCCTGGAGGGGGGACCCAGGCAGACGTGAGCCACGGTCATTCACGGTCGGGAAGCTTGTCCTGGGGTGTGCGCAGCCTGGCTTACACCAACACGTACATCAACTCTTGCCGGGGAGAGGTGAACCTCGGGGCCCAGAGCCTAGGCGGGATTTTCAGCCCAGGGCAGCTGAACCAGCTCCCAGTCTCTGGTCCCAGAAGTGCCGGTCGTCCATCCCAGCAGATCCTGAAGAGCCAGCAGGAGAAGGAAAGAGGCCCGACAGCAGGGCCGGGGTCCAGAGGGGCCCAGGGCAGCCTTCCATGTGTGAGCAACGCTCGGCCTACTGCTGCGAAGCCTTCTAAGGTCACGGTGGGGCCAACCAGGTCCTTGGGCTAGGTCCTCGGTCCAGCCCCAGGGCCAGCCAAGGCCTTTCCTGCCACCCAGCTGGATCAAAGGCTTGACTTTCAAAGGGAATTCCGCAGGCAGAGGTTGCAGTTTCCAACATCGGTGGTGGCAGGGATTGGGCCTGGCTGGAAAGGCCTGGAACCCTGCTGGCCACCACCCTACGAGCCCTCCATACACCTGGAGGCTCTGCCCACCCTCTCCCGTGCCCGGGGCTGCAGGAAGGCCATGCCATGGCATTCTGGGCAGTGCATTTAAGACATTTAATGGGCGAGTTCCCTCTCGGCCTGGGGTGTAATTAATTTTCCTGAAATAGGCATGACAGCCCAACAGTCTGCCTGTCTGAGTCAGGCAGTGATTATTGCCTTTCACGGGCATGACGTGCCATTGGCCACTCAGAATTCAGAGCACTGCAGCTCCCCGGGCCCTGCCAGGGTGGTGCAGGGGGTTTGGAGCTGGCCAGGCTTGGGAGATGCCACCTGCTCAGAATCACCCTGCCTGGAGGCCTGGGGGCCAAGAGGCACTTGTGGCTCCCAGGTGTAGGGGTGGCACCAGGGGTTGTGGGAAGGTCACGCCAGCGGGTGAGGGAGGGGGAGGCCCAGCAGAGCTTGCAGGGGACGGCGGGAGGTGCCCTTGGTGAGTAGAGTGCACAGCCGAGTCCTGCTCGAACAGGGGCACACCCCAGCACACACCCCACAATGCCCCCAGTTGGAGAAAGAGCCTGGGCTCCAGAGACGTGGTGCTGACCACAGGCAGTAACAGTGGTCGGAGCGGGGTGAAGCTTGCTTGCCTTTGCGGGTCCTGAGCCACAGTGCTGTGGGGTCACCGTCTTGCCCTGCCCTCCCCCGGGCAGTTTCCAGGAGCAGGGGCTGGAAGTGCAGGGTAGGCTCAGCACAGTGGTGCAGTGACAGCAGCCTGGCCCTCCCATCACAGAGCCCGTGGCGGCTCTGGGCACTCCTCCCGCCTGGGGCCGAGCTGTTTCTCATGCCAGGCCTTGCTGGCCATCCAGGTCCAGGATCTCCTGGGGACGGGCTCTGCACGTGGAATCCCTCTGTATCCCTGGGCCACCAGGTTCTCATTCCTAGGGCCTTCTGGTCTTGTTTCGAGCCCAAGGGAGCCCCCACAGAGGGTGCCCTCTGCTTCCTAGACCCAGTGACTGGCTTCTCCCCACTTTCCTGAGGGCACGAGCTCAGAGGCCTGTCCTAGAGGCTGCGGCCACAGTGGTTCATGTCCTGGGACCAGGGCCCTGGGGGTGTTCTGCCGAGGTTGTCATCATAGCTTCCCTGCTTTATGGGTCAGGACCAGAGGCACACGTGGCTGGGGGACCAGAAGCCCCTAGCAGTGCTCCCTTGATGGGGCTGAATTGTCCCTGCCTGCAGGGCTCTAGCACCAGTAGGGCAGTTGTTCTGAGCAGGGGTGCATGCCTGCCCGTCGAGAGTGAGTGCCAGCCCCCAGGGTGCAGTCGTTTGCAGCAGCAGGACCCCAGCCCCTCAGATGGGGGCTGGTTGGACTTTGGGGAATTTCCCGGATGCAGGGCTGGGGCTATGGGTCTCTGGACTTGGAGGCCGGCTGGGCTGCCTTCCACCTCCCATTCCTGGGCCTCATCTTCCTGGGTCAGAGGGTAAGGCCTCATGCATGGATAAGAGGGGGAGCAAAGCCGAGATTTTGTCCTCGCAGGGGTGCAGATGGGGAAACTGAGGTCTCAGGTTAGCTGGGAAGCACCTGAGGGTGTCGTCCTGCAGCTGAGTGGAGCGGCTGGCCTGGCTGCCACAGGGGGGTCCGGGCAGAACCTGGGCCCACCATCCTTCCTCCTTCCCTCGTTGGCCACAAGCAAGCTCTCCTGGTGACCTCACCAAGGCCTCTCAGTCAGCCCATCTTACAGAGGGAGAGCTAAGGGTTAAAGCCTTCAGTCCAGATCACAGAGGTGGTAATGTCGCAGCGTGGTCAGACCCTGGTCCTGCAGCTAGGCCTCAGAGCCCCCTGGGAAGTGACAGATCTCTTGGGGCACTCCAGGGGGATGGGTTCCGGGGGGGAGGGTTGCTGGGAGCGGGGTTGCAGGGGGTGGGCTCCCAGGGGTGGGCTTCTGGGGGTGGGCTCCCGGGTTTCATTGCCTGTGCTGGCTCCCAGGGCCCCTCCCCACTATCAGAGACGCTGCCTGAGACCGGGGCTCAGTGGGTGGCCAGGCCCCCCACCCTCCCGCAGGAAGAAGGCCTCGTTGCTTCTTTTCAAGAAGGAGGGTATTATGGGTTAATTGTGCCCCCACAGTGGTCTGTCCAGGTCCTAACCCCTGGCACCTGCAGTGATCTTATTTGAAAATAGTCTCTGCAGCTGCCATCAGGTTCAGATGAGGTCATGCCTACTTGAGTAAGGTGGGCCTAATCCCCAGATGACAGGTGTCCTTACAGGAAGAGGGAGATGGGGACCCAGAGTCACGGGCACAAGGGAGATGGCCACGTGAGGACGGAGACTGGAGTGGCACAGCCACAAGCCCAGGGCCACCGGGGCCACCAGGAACGGGAAGGGACGGACAGGGCAGGCAGGGATGGTCCCCTGGAGCCCTGAAGGGCGCGTGCCCTGCCCACGTGTTGACTTTGAACTCCTGGCCTCCAGAACTGTGATGGAATGAATTTCTGCAGCCACAGGAAACTAAGATAGAGGCCCAAACGTGTCGGTTCCTGTCTGTGAAGGACAAAAGACCCGAGTGTTGAGTCACCAGGGGCTATCGGGGAAGAGCCTGGGCCGGGGGCCCAGCCCCAGAGCCCAGATGCCCGTGATGTCCGCTCTCCCGCCCTCTCGATGCTCCAGGGCCCTCTTTTTATAAAGAGGAAATATTCTCCACGTAGAATGACTCCCTCCTCCAACCCAAGCACAGTCGTATTTCTGCTTTGAAACAGACATTTCTGCTGTGAGTAGCGGCATCTTTAAATAAACACGTCCTCCCTGTTGGGGTAGACAGAGGCAGATGGAGAGACTCCAAAAACAGGGCGCAGAGCCCTTGCTTGTGGGCGGGCCCTGTGTCTCCCCAGCCTCCCGTCCCCTGCCCACTTCTGCTTCCTCCCCTGGCTCTCCTGCCCCATGGCCCCCAGAAACAACCCTGGGGCCCCTATGTCCAGCAGCCTCCTCGTGCTGTTCTGGAGGCTCTGGGCTCTCGAGACAAGGATCCGAGCTGAGGTGCTTTCCCGGGAGGTGGAGGCCTGGACACGCGGGGCTCTCAGAAGGTGGGACCCCAGCGGGCACACGGGCTGCCTGTTCCTGCTCGACCCGCACAAGCTCGTTTCCCTCCTCCCCAGGCTGCCTGGAAGTCCCAGCTTCATCCTGGGAAATGGCTCCTGGGTCTCCCCCAGGCTTCTGGGAACTTAGCCCCCCGCAGGGTTGCTGGGGGCAGGAAGGGCGCCTTGCTCCTGGGACGCATCTGGGGCAGGCTCTGTGAGGTCAGGCCCCGGCTGGAGGGGCTGCTCATTCGGGATATGGGCCAGCGGTGCCAGTCGGGCACGGGAGGGTTTCAGCAGCGGGCAAACCTCGTGGGGAGTTGGCAACTCAGGGCATGCTGTGGAGGGCAGGAATGGCGGTGGAAGGCCTCCGGGCAGGGCAGGGCCTGCCCCACCCCGACCACAGAAAGGCCTAACCAGGGGTGGAGGAACTGAGTGGGCCTGTGTCCCGAGCCAGTCCAGTCCTCAGTGGTGGGACCAGGGCTAGGCATGTGGCTGTGGTGAGAGGGGCTCGCTCCTGGCATTCCGGGCCCTGCTCCTGGGCGCCGACCTCCCAGCGGCCGGGGTCTAGATGCTGATAGCCACTCGTCCTGGTGGCCAGACTCATGGGCAGCCAGTGAGGACCCCAGCAGATGTGTCGGGGCCACCTGGGATGGCGGAGGGCAGGTGGGGAGGCTGTGGGAGGTGCCCGCTGGGAGGGAAAGGGACCGCGCTCCCTGCCCGCCTCAGTCTCAGGAGTGGGGCCCAGGAGGCTCCCTGTTCCAGCCACTGCCTCTGGCCTAGGCGTCCACGGGGCCCGCCCGTCCACCCACGCATTTGGTTTGGTCAAAATCCCCTGGCAACGCTTTCTGTGGGGCCCGCGGCTTAACTCTCCTTTCCTTCCTCCAAGTGGGCCCTGTGGGTCTGCTGGCCGGGAGCACGGCTGGCCCAGCGGACAGCTGCACCCAGGGGTGGCCTCGGGCCTGGGGCCCGGGAGGATCGCCTGTGAGCCACGCCCGGCAGCCAGGCCTGTGGGCTGAGATGGTGGCATTTCCTGCCCTGCCTCCCCTCCCCTCCTGGGTCAGGGGACTCCTCTCCTGACCTTGTACTTAGAAACCACAGCATCCCGCAGAGCCTCCGCTGTGCCTCTGGGGGCTGGCCCGCTCCAGGCTTCACATGCCAGCCTGGCACTGCTGCTGCTGTTGGACAGGGGCCCTTCCTGGGTCGAGGGCAGGTGGTCGTTCCCCACTTGAGGGAAGTGAAAACCCCAGAGGGAAGTGGTTACCCCAAGCTGGCAGAGCGAGTCAGGGGGCAGGAAGTCACCGTGCAGGGGTGCCGCAGCCGGCAAGAGGGGCCGGCGGGTGGCTGGTCTCAGTTCCAGAGCCTCAGAGGCCTCCAGTGAGGAGCACGGGGCCTGTGCCCACCCTGTGGCCAGAACCCTGGACGCACGTGCAGCTGCTCAGGGCCCCAGGAGAGCACGTGGGGGCATCCTCAAGGCAGCAACCCGGCTTCCTGTCCCCTCACCCCCCAGCTGCACCAGGCTCAGCCTCCCCGGGATGTGCAGCGCTGCCCCTCTCCTGACCCCTACCGTGGGGCACAGCCCGGCAACTCCTTGGGCAGATGCAGGAGGACTGGGAGAGAGACATCCGGGTGGCGGTGCGTGGGCCTGGCCTGGTTGGACATGCTGAGCTTGGAAGTTACCCCACAGAACACGGGCACCATTGTCGCCTCTGCCTGAAAATTCCCCAGCGTGGGCTGCAGCGCTGCTGCAGGGCTAACCAGACCCAGGACCGGCGCACGGTCAGCAGAGACTGGGGCCGCCTCGTGGAAGGTGACACATAGGCGTTGCCGGACCTAAAGTCCGCAGGCACTGTGGCTGGGTGGGTGGCCTCCGGTGACGGGCTGGGTGCCCATGCTTGGGTCATGAACCCTCACGTCACTCGAAAGGCCTGAACCACGTCTTCAGGGCACAGAGGAGGAAACTGAGCCCCAGCACTTGACCGGCAGAGAGCAGAAGAGAGGGGTCCAAGTGTGCCCCTGCGGCCCCAAAGCACCCTCACACCCCCAGCTCCCCCACTTCACCCCGAATGAAGTACTCATCCACGGGGGAGAGGCGGGGCAGCCCTGAGGCTGGCTGGGGGTCACCTGCAAGGCGCTGCGGCGGAGAAGGCAGCATCTACACACATCTGCACACGCACACACGCTCACACGCTCACGGGCACCGAGCTGTCTTCCTGTTTATTCTGACCTGGTCACCACCACAGGCTTGAAAAGCAATGTTTTTGTCTCCATGGTGCAGAAGAGGAAGCTGAGGTTCAGAGGCGTTAAGTGACCCACATGAACTTGTCCAGCACATCTGATGGGGTTGGCGCCAGTGACTCCAGGTCGGGAGCCAGAGAGCCCCAGGGTGAGTGTTGGTGACCGGGTAGACCAGGGGGACTCCCGGCAGGAGAGCCAGTCAGCGTGAGCATGGGGTAGAGGTGACCTGAAGGAAGGTGACCACAGGGGGAAGCTGACCTGGGAGGGCGGTGACCACAGGGAGAGGTGGCTTCTGGGGGAGGTGACCACAGGAGGAAGATGACCTGGCAGGGTCAGGTCACTTGGGGGCAGATGAACACAGCGGGGAGCTGGCCACAGGAGGAGGTGACGTGGGAGGAGACAACCTGGTGGGAGGTGACCACGGGAAGAGGTGGCTTCTGGGGGAGGTGACCACAGGAGGAAGATGACCTGGCAGGGTCAGGTCACTTGGGGGCAGATGAACACAGCGGGGAGCTGGCCACAGGAGGAGGTGACTACTAGTGCGGACTGACCTGGCGGGCAGGTGACCATAGTGGGGGTCATGGGGGGCAATGGCTTTTTGGGAGTAACACCAGCCCCGCAGAACAGGATAAGGGAGCAACCCCTATGGGGGGAGGGGGCAAGGAGGAGGAAGTGGCCCACTCTGTGGCCTCGCCTTAGGGGAGGCCCTGTCACTGCACTCCTTAGAACAGACGCTGCGGCACTGCGCGGCGGGCCCTTTCCTCGTGGCCTGCAGGTGGGCCTGAGGTGGACTTCTGGCATGGCCTGGAACCCTTAGTGCCGGGGCCTCTGCCACGCAGCTGGGGTCTCACCCTCAGCCCTCTACCGTCCTCAGAGGCCAGGCCACCTGTGGTTCCGTGGTCCCGGGGCAGCTACTACTGGCCAGGCGCCGGTGAGGCTGAGAGTCAAGCTTGCCCTGCGCCCAGGAGGGTGGACTCCGACAGGACCTGGCCCGGAGGTGGAGGGGCATGTGCCCGTGTGTGCCTGGGCTTAGTACCCGGTCTGAGGCCTGTGTTGTCACTGGTAAAATGTACGCACTGTCTTGGGGGAGGCGGGCTGGGGACTCCTGCGTGGCCCGAGGAAGCCGAGGGGAGGTAGCCTTGATGCCATCAGCCTCCGCGCTCTGGAATCCGGGTCAGTGCAGATTGTCCTTCCCGGCTGAGCGGAGTCCTGTGTATACAGGAGAGAGAAATGAAAGTTTGCTGCAAACTGGGTTCCCCGCAGCTGTGGTTTACGGTTAAATATTATTACAGAGGACCCGTGGGAGAGCCGGGCCCCTTCCCTCTGCTGTGCCCTGGCGGGGGCCGCAGAAACAACACCATGGTGGGGGTGGGGGGAGCACCGTCCTGTGAAGCCCCCGCTAGGCGAGGGGCTGGGGCTGTGCTCGCTATCCTGTCACAAGCACAGCCAGGGGCGCAGGAGCTGCATCCTGACCTCCCAGGTGCCTCTCCTGAGGCTCAGACCCAGGTGGGGCTGGATTGGGGTGGGAGGAGGCGAGGTGGCCTGGGAAGCTTTGGGGCAAATGCCTTCGGAGTGACTCATGGGGTTGGGTCCCTGCAGCCTGCCATCCGCCCCAGCTCTACTCTGCCTGGGCAGCCCGGGAGCAGCGCCTGTGCCCGTGGGTGGAGGACGCCGATCAGCAGGCAAGGCCCACGCGAACGTGTCACCTCCTCCGTCACCTGAGGCCCAGCGTGGCTTCCTAGAGTTGTGACAGCTCCTGGCCTCCCTGGGGCTCCGCACCAGGGCCTTCACTGCATCCTGGGGTGTAAACCAGCCCCAAGAAAGGGGCGGGGTGTCAGGGTCAGAGGATCTGGGATTGCTGCGGCCGTCAGGGCCGATGACACGCGCTTCAGGGCCCAGTTCAGAACAGAAACGCGGCTATTTGGAAGTTTCGGGTGGTGACCACCAGCGCCACACCAGGGCAGGCCCCTCTGAGCCGGGCCGGAGCCTCAGGACTGACTGGTCGAAGGGCTTTGGTGGGAAGGAGAGGGAAGGAGGAAGGGAGGAGCAGGGTCTGGGGGTGGCTGAGTTAGGGGCCAGGGGAGAGGAAGGCCAGCAGGTGTCCCCTTCGCTGCGCGGGGCCAGCAAGCAGGAGGATTCGGGGACTTTGGGAGGACATGCTGGTTCCATGCCTCCCTCACGAGCTGGGAGAACGCAGGCGGGGTGGTCTGTGAACGGCGTCTGGTTGCTGTGAGTGCGTGTGGTGGGTGTTTAACGCCCTCTCTGCTCCAGGATGGGAAGTGGAGCTGCTGCCCCCATCGTCACCCTCTGCCTTCCTGTACCGGGCCCCCCTTCCACTGCCCGCGGCCGGCTCTCGGCCCTTGTGGCCACTGCGACTTGCATGTGCCCTGACTCGCTCCCTTGCTTCTTGCTGGGGCTCCTGCAGTTTTCTGGCCCTCCGAGGGCCTTTGCCTGGAGAGCTCCTGTCATCCTCCAAGACCCGAGTCCCACCTGCCGCCGCCTCATTTCCACATCACCTCTGCGCAGCCCTGCCTGTGCACCTACTGTGTGAATCCAGCGTCACTGCAGGAGCACTGACCCTCTGTGGTAGGGAGAGCTCTCTTGCTGCAGAATCCCAACTCAGGTGAACATAAGCCCAGAGGGAACCTGTCGGCTTACGTAACTATCTCGCCAGGCGCAGCTGCAGGCATGGCTGGATCCAGGACCTCAGTAATGGACTCAGCACTCTGTCTCTCTCCCCGTTCTCAGCTCTGCTTGTTTTTACTTGTGTCAGCTCTCTCTCCACGCGGTGGGGGTGGCCTCTGGCAATCCCAGGTTAGCAGCCTTGATGGGAAGAGGCCACTGTTCCATTCACTCTGTGAACAAGTCTCCGGGGGGCTTTCAGTGGTGAAGCTTGGGCTGTGTGAGCTCCCAGAACCGATCACCGTGGCTGGTGAGGGAGGCTGCGTCTGTCCTGATGATTGGATAGGGTCAGCCTACAGAAAAAAGAGGCTCGTCTGCAGCCAGCAAAGGGGAGGACGGAGGCTGGGCGGGGTCTGCACTGCGAGGGAGGGGCGTGCGTTTCAGGGCGCTCTGTATCCCCGGTCCCTTCCCCATGCCTGGCGCATAAGTGGACACCATCTTTATGGACAGCTGCCCCCCTGCACCAGGGACTCTGAACAAAGAGAGTGGAGCATGTAGGCCCTGGGGACACGGCTGGTGGCCGGAGTTTCTTCACGCAGCCTCCTGGGCCTTGGCTCTCCCTCCGCTGGTGGCCTGGAGGGACAGGAATACATTATGCCGCAGAATTGACTGTGCTGGGGGAGGGGCCTCCTTGCCCGGGGGCCCTTCTCGCAGTTTTCACCTCGCTCAAGTCCAAGTCAAAACCTCTGGCCCGAGAAGCTCATTTGGGAACGGCGGGAGAGCAGATCTGAATGGACACGGTCACTGGCTGCCTTGGTTATGCTGGCAGGACACCTGGCACCAGCCTGGCAGGGGGTGGAGCCTGAGGGCCATGGTTTGCGGTCCTGGGTCCAGCCCTGTGGAAGCTGCTCTCTGGGTGCTGCTGTGAAGGTGTCAGGTCCCCTTTTCGGCTGAAGGTCCTCCGACTCAGTGTCCCAGGCTTCCCCGTCACAGAGGCCGGAGCAAGACAGCCTGAGCTTTGTGGGAATTTACATGGAAACGCCTTCTGCTGCCTGTCATTACAAACAGGACCACCCAAGTCCTGGGGCGGGCTGAGGCCAAGTGCATGCGCCTGCCACGGACTGGGGGTTCCTCAGCCTCCCTGCGTTGGCTGGGCCGCATCCTCCCACGGCTCTCTGTCCCTGAGGGCCGGGAGAGCCCCCCGCTCGGCAGGAGCAACTGTGCCTGCCCTCACCCTGTGAGGGGCTGCAGCGGCAGGACTGCAGACGCCCCAGGCCCCACTTAATCGCGGGGAAGCAGCACGTTCGCAGTAGTCGGACAGGGGTCTCTAGCTCGTGCGTCTCAGCGTGTCCCTTCCTTTCTTCTTGCCGTCTTTTCACTTCCTGGGCTATAAAGCAGCCCCGGGCATGCACACGGCCAGGGTTTCGAGCTGTCCGCTGAAAGCTCAGGCGGAATTCTAATCCCCCGCGTTGGAGGTGGGGCCTGGGGGAGGCGGTCGGCTGGAGGGGTGGATTTCCCATGGACGGTTCAGCGCCGTGCCTTTGCTGCTGTACTCACAACAGGGAGTGCTCGTGAGATCTGGTCATTTAAAGGCATCCGGCCCCTCGCCCCAGTCTCTCCTCTCTTCCTCCCGCTGCCTCCACGGAAGACGCACCTGCTCCCTGTCACCTCCTGCATGACTGGAAGCTTCCAGAGGCCTCCCCAGAAGAGAAGCTGAAGCTGCTGTGCTTCCTGTACGAGCAGCAGAGCCCTGAGCCAGTTCAACCTCCTTCCTTACAAATTCTCCAGTCTCGTGTCTTCCTTCCTCCCTCCCTCTCTTCCTCCCTCCCTCCCTTCCTCCCTTTCTTCCTCCCTCCCTCCCTTTCTTCCTCCCTCCCTCCCTCCCTTCCTTCCTTCCTACCTTTCTTCCTCCCTTCTTCCCTCCCTCCCTTTCTTCCTCCCTTCCTCCCTCCCTTTCTCCCTCCCTTTCTTCCTCCCTTCCTCCCTCCCTCCCTCCCTTTCTTCCTCCTTTTTTTCCTCCCTTTCTCCCTCCCTTTCTTCCTCCCTTCCTCCCTCCCTTTCTTCCTCCCTTCCTCCCTCCCTTTCTTCCTCCCTTCCTCCCTCCCTTTCTTCCTCCCTTCCTCCCTCCCTCCCTCCCTCCCTCCCTTTCTTCCTCCTTTTCCTCCTCCCTTTCTCCCTCCCTTTCTTCCTCCCTTCCTCCCTCCCTTTCTTCCTCCCTTCCTCCCTCCCTTCCTCCCTCCCTTCCTCCCTCCCTCCCTTCCTCCCTCCCTTCCTCCCTCCCTTCCTCCCTCCCTTTCTCCCTCCCTTTCTTCCTCCCTTCCTCCCTCCCTCCCTCCCTCCCTTTCTTCCTCCCTTCCTCCCTCCCTTTCTTCCTCCCTTCCTCCCTCCCTTTCTTCCTCCCTTCTTCCCTCCCTTCCTCCCTCCCTCCCTTTCTTCCTCCCTTCTTCCTTCCCTCCCTTCCTCCCTCCCTCCCTTCCTTTCTTCCTCCCTCCCTTCTTCCCTTTCTTCCTCCCTTCTTCCCTCCCTTCCTCCCTCCTTCCCTCCCTCCCTCCCTCCCTTCCTCCCTCCCTTTCTTCCTCCCTTCCTCCTTCCCTCCCTCCCTTCCTCCCTCCCTGTCTTCCAGCCTCCGGAGTAGCTGGGACTACAGGTGCACACCACCTTTTGTATTTTTAGTAGAGATGGGGTTTCACCCTATTGGCCAGGATGGTCTCCATCTCCTGACCTTGTGATCTGCCCGCCTCGGCCTCCTAAAGTGCTGGGATTACAGGCATGAGCCACAGAGCCCAGCCTCGTGTACTTCGTTATAGTGATGTGAGAACGGACGAACACACACTCCCTGCCATTGCTTTTCTTAGAATTCTGCAGGTCGTGGACGTGGCCGAGCAGACAGAGCCCGGCTGCGTCTGTGCTGCCTGCACACCATCACTGGCCCAGCCTCAGCCCTGGGGTGAGCACGACTGCCTTGCTTTGGCCAATTGCAGCTTTCAGCCAAGCCCTGTCTCACTTCCCTCCCTGTCCTCACAGCCGCTGGGGCAGATTCCACTGAGTCTCGCTCTGTCGCCCAGGCTGGAGTGCAGTGGCATGATCTTGGCTCACTGCAACCTCTGTCTCCAAGGCTCAAGTGATTCTCATGCCTCAGCCTCCAGAGTAGCTGGGATTACAGGCACCCACCACCACGCCTGCCTAATGTTTTGTATTTTTAGCAGACAGGTCTTGCTGTGTTGGCCAGGTTGGTCTTGAATTCCTGACCTCAAGTGATCCACCTGCTTTAGCCTCCCAAAGTGCTGGGATTACAGGCATGAGCCACTGCGCCCGGCCGTCTGCTCACTTTTAATTGTGGAAATGCAGTCCGGCCCAGTTGAAAGCTCAAATCTCCTGAAAGATCAGTGCTCCCGGGCCCGGGGCGAGGCTGCCGGCTCTCCAGACTTGGGGTGAGGACAGAGCTGTGTGTGCTCTCCTGCTCATTCCCCTCCACCCTTCGGGCTGGCTGCCCCGGTGAGCCACGGGCTCTGATGACTCCGACCTTCCTGTCCACACGTGGAGGCTGGGGCCGAGGCTGGGCGACTCGTGGGTCACTCGTGCTCAGCCCTGCAGGGTGTGTCTGGGCCTGGTGAGTTTCTTACAATGTGGAGACTGTGCTGGGTGGTGTCGGGGGGGGGGGTTGCTTGGACCCTCTGCCATTTTCATCTGTGGACCTTAGCCATCAATTCCAGGGCTCTAGTAAAAATCCCACTCAAAATAAAACCATGCACCCTCCCTCTCTCTCTGGCAGCTTCCAGGATGTCGCCTGGGGTGCTCACCGCCAGGCTCCACAGTGAGAGCATCAGGGCTCTCCAGAGAAACAGACCGAGAGGAGATAGGCTTGCTTATTAGTTCTGGGGAACTGGCTCATGTGATCACAGAAGTTGAGATGTCCTGAGATCTGTCACCTGGAGACTGAGGAGGTCCCATGTCCCTATCTGAGTCTGAAGGCCTGAGACCCAGGAGCGCTGATGTTACAGTCCAAGTTCAAATCTGGAGGCCGGACAAGACCCATGCCCCAGCTTGAAGACTACAGGCAGAGAAAGCGGGTTAGCCCTCCCTCAGCCTTTTGTCTGTTCAGGCCTTCAAGGGATTGGAGGAGGCCCCTCCACACAGGGGTCCTTCAACTCAGATGCTGATCTCATCCAGAGACAGCTCACAGACACCCCAGGGCACAAGTGGCCAAATGGCTCGCCACCTCATGGCCCAGTCAAGGTGACATGTGAAATTGACCATCACAGCGTCCTGGTATCGTGGCATCTGAGTTGGCCCGTGTGACAGTGAGTGATGTCCAGGGCTAGTTGGCAAGTGGCTTTGTGGATTCTACCTTGCTGTCTCTGGGGTCACTCTGGGAGAAGCCAGTCGCCATGTTGGGAGGATGCTCAAGGAGCCCTGTGGAGAAGTCCTTGGGGCCAGGGACAGAGGCCTCCCGCCAACAGCCCGTGAGGAGCTCCAGCCCCCACCAATGACCTTGTGAGGATCGGAGGCCTCTCCCCAGCAACCACGTGAGCAAGCTTCCTTGGAAACGGATCTCCCAGCCCAGTGTCCCTGCGGGTGGTGCAGCCCTGGCTGGCCTCTCGGTGGCAAGCTCAGTCAGATCCTGAGCTGCAGCCACCCCGTGAGGCTTCTTGGAAACCCTGGAGCCACTGAAACTGTAAGATAATGAAGGTTTGTTGTTTTACACTGCTCAGTTGTGGGGTAATTTGCTACATGGCAATAGATAACACATACACTCTATATCTGTATGTGTATATGTTTTATATATTCTATATGATATATTTTTAAATAGGGTTTTCTTCCCAGGATGGGATCTTACTGAACATTCTTAAAAACTGATTAATTTTAGACATGCCCAGCTGTCCCACATTTCTGTGGAGGAAGGGCAGCAGTATTCGCTAAATAGTCCACGTGCTCTTCTTCACTCCCAGCGTCCCCCGAGGTGAGGTTGGGACCACGTGACCAGCCATGGCCAGTGGGCGCTGAGCAGGAGGACCGTGTGTCTGCTTTTCAACACACTCGGAGCTGCATGCCTCCTCCACAGGCCCCTCTCTGCTCTGGGATCCTGGAGGCATGCCTGTGAGGGTGGCACAGGAGCCGGGGAGCCGGGATCCCCGTGACCCCGGAGGAGAGCCCTGCCAATCAGTGCGCTGCTTGCCCTAGAGAGAAATACGTTGCAGCAGGATTAAGCGATGAGATTTTGGAGGTTTGTTTGTTACCGTGTCACGGTGCAGCCTCTCCCAACCCTGTGCGGCAGCTAACAATGGCAGTCAAAACACCTGCATGGGGCGGATCACGAGGTCAGGAGTTTGAGACCAGCCTGACCAACATGGTGAAACCCCGTCTCTACTAAAATTACAAAAAGTAGCTGGGCGTGGTGGCGCATGCCTGTAGTCCCAGCTACTCAGGAGGCCGAGACAGGAGAATCGCTTGAACCCAGGAGGCGGAGGTTGCAGTGAGCCGAGATTGAGGCACTGCACTGCAGCCCAGGCAATAGAACGAGATTCCATCTTAAAAAAAAAAAAAAAAAAAAAAAAAAAAAACAGAAAAGAAAAGGAAAGAAAAAGCCAGCACCAAGAGCAGGAAGGAGCGATGGAGTCGCTGCGGCAGGGCTCTCAGACACACGTGGAGTGGAGTGACGCTGTGTCAGGGTGGAACGTGCTAAGTTGAAGGTGTGCATTGTATCACTTGGCTGACAGGGAGTCCCCGGGGGCCAGGGAGAGGAGGGAAAGCAGTGTGAGAGCTCAGTGAGCGTGCCCCCACTGTGAACACTGGCCGGGCTAGAGGAGGAGCCTGCAGAGGGCCCAGCGGGTCTGGGGTTGGGGAGGTGTCTCTACCAGGTGCACCCCCGATTTCACTTCTTCCCTCCTGCCAGGCTGGGGGCCCACACAAGGTTTCTGTGATTTTCGTGGCCGACTCCACATTCTACTCTGTGATGGACGGAGGAGTCTAAGTGAGCCAGAGCCTCCCCGCCCTGCAGAGGAGCCCGCATACGCCCAGGAGTGCCCGCTGCCTCCCTGCCCGCTTCGGGGTCTGGTTCTCGGGCACAGCAGGAGGGTCTCAGAGCTCATCAGATGCTGTGCCTGCCAGGGCTGTATCTCTCAAGGATTCCCCCCATCCCGAAAAAAAGCGCCTGTGTGGTGGAAGTTTCTTCTGAAAATGCAGGTGGCCTCAGACGCTCTGGGAGGAGTTCTCAATCCGTTGCAATGCTTGGTGGGCAAATCGCCTGAGCCCCCAGCTCTCCCATCTCTGCCCCAGAGATGTGTGGGGTGAAGGAGGGTGTGTCTTAGGAAGGCACTGGGGCATCGCCAGAGCCCGCACAGGCAGCGTCGGGCACGTCAGGAGGTCATTTCACATGTTCCGCAAGGACGTGTTTTCAGCTCTCCACTTCTCTAGCGGAGGAAACCGAAGCTCACAGGTGGTCGGCGCAGGCGTCTGCCCCGTACTCCACCACCGCGGGCTCCGCTGGTGACGGGGAAGGGGAGGGGAAGGAGGAAGGCTGTCTCTTACGAAACCTCATCACAGGGAACCCTCTCCCACCCGGAGCTCAGAGGGTTTCCTGCAGACCTGGGACATCTCCAGGAGCCCCAGCCTGGCCGATGTCTTCTTGCTCTGCTGAGCTCTCTGCACACCCCCAAGACCCTATCCTCCCCTGGCTCAGCCGTAGGAAGCCCTGGCAGAGAAGCCCAGGGTGGGAGGGGCAAGGGTTTGCATTACCTGTAATCCTGGCCAGGCCACAGTACCTAAGTGCTCAGTCAAACGCGAACCCAGGTGTAGCCGGGAAGGTGTTTACCACAGTCAGGTGACCCGAAGGAGGTTAGCCTCAGCTTTTCCGGGAGGGACTCATCCCATCAAAGGAAGCCCTTAAGGGTAAAAACGGAGGCTTCATTGAAAAGAACACCTGCCTCAAAACTGTACAAAACTGTAATGCACACATAGCCGCCTGTCTCCCGCCCACCGCCTGCCCTGCAGGTTTTGAACCGGCCAGCCGGCAGGAGCCAATGCTTTAAAATAAATCTCTACTTTGGGAGGCTGAGCGGGGCGTATCACCTGAGGTCAGGAGTTCGACACCAGCCTGGCCAACATGGTGAAACCCCTTCTCTACTAAAATACAAAAATTAGCCAGGCATGATGGCAGGTGCCTGTAATCCCAGCTACTCAGGAGGCTGAGACGGGAGAATCACTTGAACCTGGGAGAAGGTGGTTGCAGTGAGCCAAGATTGTGCCACTGCACTCCAGCCTGGCGAGGAGCAAGACTCTGTCTCAAACAAACAAACAAAACTCTAAACATATATACATCTATGTAAACAGCCTATTGTTTTTATGTCAGGAAAACCGGGACAAATCCCCCTATTACTCAGGAAAACCCTGCCTGATGAAGCCGTTTCCACTGCCCTCCAGGGCTCAGGGGTCGCTGTGTCCTTTGTGGTGGGGAGGCGGGCGGCTCCTGTCCAGGGCCTTCTTAGCAGCAGCTACAAGGCTTGGGTAGGCACCAGCTCCCGCCCTCCCCTTCCAGGCCTTGGGAAGACGCAGCTCCCTCCCAGGCTGCCCCCAGAGCACCCCAGCCCTCCTGGTCTCCCAAGCCTGTCCTGTTCTTGTAAGTAATTCCTTTATTAAATGCTCCTTAAGTGATCCAATTTGCATGTAGCATCTATTTCCTGCCAGGCCCCTGCCTCCTGCCTGGCACTGCCCGCTCGCCCTGCAGCCAGCTGCCACTGGGACTGCCCAAGCCTCTGCAGCAAGAGAAATCTGGAAGCCACGTTCACCGCCCCTCAGACACATCCCCACGGCGTCAGCAACTGGTGAGGGCTTTTAATCAAGCACACTCACTCCTGCACTGCACACGGCTTTGGCTTCCTTCATAATGACTAGCATCCATAAATCATCATCCAGAAGGGCAGCGTGTGGGAAAGCCGGAGCTGCACGGTCTACTGGGCATTCCCCCCAGGTAGCGAGCTCTGAGGCTCCCAGGGACAGGGACAGGGAAGGGAGGGAGGGAGGGAGGGAGGGTGGAAGGGAGGAAGGAAGGAAGGGAGCAGCCTCCGCAGCCCTGGGGCGGGTGGCTCCATTCTCGTGCAGCAGAGAGCCCTGGCTTGGGAAATTCCCCGGCAGGAGGGATTTCCTCTCCTCACCCTTCAAGGTCGACTTTCCTCCAGAGGCAGTGTGGGGCCCTCCCTGGCAGGGATCCCCCTCCTTCCCAGTGTCCTCCCTGCTACCTGGGCTGGTGGCTATGGAAACCGTCTAGCAGCGGGGATGGGGGTGCGGAGGTCGGGGGGGTGGGGGGAGGGGGGGGCGGCTCTGCTGGAAGTCAGAAGCTGGCAGCATTTCCTGGGAGCTCCGCCCAGGGGTTTGGGGTGGGCTGAGCAGTCGCCCCCCAGGGCTGTGTCACACAGAGGCGGGCCTTGACTTATTCAGAGTTTGACATTTTGCTCATCATGAATTGTGCATTAATGTTCATTTAAAAAGTACAGCACTCAAATGTTATTGATCTTGATGTTTTTAGCACCCTCCCACTTAAGTTGTGCCCCAAATCAAGTGTCTAGTCCTTCCTGCTTTCTGGGACAAAGCTGGGAGCCAGGTGGAGAGAGGAACCAGGCTTTGGGGCGGGAAGGCGTGGGCTCGCCCTGGCCAGCCCGGTGCCCTTCGGCCTCATCCTTCGCTTCCCTGGGCCTCCCGTCCCAGATGCTGGGCAGGGTGTGGGAGGTGTGCGACGCTCGGGGACAGTGTGGCACTTGCCAGCCTCTGTGATCACTGGAACAAGGCCGTGCCCTGAGGAGACTGACTCCCCACGAGGGCAGGCTTCAGGCTTTATCGCTCCTCACTGCGACCCCGTGTCGATGCGCGGCGGCCCCAGGGAAACCCAGTAAACCCCAGTCACCAGGAGGGGCCTGACCCACCCCACCCGGATCCCAGAGGTCCACGGAGCAGCAGGGGAGCTGGGCAGTCCTAGCAGCACCCAGCGGGCATAGCAGGTCTTGCTGTCTTATGGCCGCCGCTCTGGGTGATGGCCGGGCAGTGCCTGGGGTCTGCCAAGGGCTTCTGAAGCCGGAGAGGCTGGAAGGCTGGGCTGGGACTGCAGCAGTGGCCAGGCCAACTACATTCTGGAAGGCTCTCCACGGGTTGCTCCCCGGCCTGTCCCTTGGCCCGCCCAGCAGCCAGGCCCTGGGCCCCGATGCCCGAATCGGGAAAGCCCCGTGGGTTTGGAAATGTCCTCTCTGGCTCTCATCAACACAGGAGCACACTGTACCCACTCACCGCAGGGGCTGGGGTTCCCCAAACCACATTCTGGGACAACCACACTGTCCCACACACATACCAGGGACACACACATACCAGGGACACACACACCACACACACTCCAGGGACACACACACACCACACATGCCACAACGCACACTCTCCCACACACTCACAAGTGTGCACACTCAGCCACGCACACACCCAGGACGAGGCATTCTCTTTAATGAGGAGCTGTGTTTCTGCTGTCACCCCTGCCCAGGTCACACACCTGTCCAGGTTCTGTGGGACCTGCCTACCTGGGCACAGGTGGGTCTGTATGGCCTCCCTGCCTGGCCGCAGCTCTTGGGGCTGCTGGGCAGTACCCAGCCCCACTTCCCTGGTGGGCCTGTGTGTGGTGAGCTCAGGGGAGGCTGGGGGCAGGGTGGAGCTGGACGGGCCCACACTGGGCATCATTCCAGCTAGGGGAGGGACACCTGTGTCCCGGCCAAGGCCCAGAAGGCAGGGGCTTGCCCACGGCCACTCATCATGGCACCGCTCACACGGCTCCTGACGCCCCACCTCACTCTTTCCTGGCCGCAACCTGGGGTGGGTACCTAAAACTTGGCCTTAAACCCCAGGAAAGGACTATCAGAAATTATTTTATTCCCTGTGTCGTGCCCAGCAAGGAAAGGACAGAGGGTGGGCCATCGCTGCTGGAGGGACCCTCTCTGAGGTCTGTTCCGGGTGGCACGCTCTCCCCTTCATACTCCATGGCGCCCCAGGACCAAGGCTCAGTCTGTAGCCTGCTGGGGTGGGGGTCCATGGGCTGGAACAGTGGGCGCTTTTGCTAACACTCCTGGGGCCGGCCCATGCAGAGCTCCGAGGGAGCCTCTCGAGGCCCACGCGCGTTCCGCCTTGTGCCTTTTCTGTCTTAATTCCCAGTGCCTTTAGCAGACTGGGCTCCCGCCTGGGTCTTTCCTATACACACAGGGCCCTGCCCTGGCCCCAGCCACCAGCCCCCAGCCTTCTTCTTTCAAGGCTCAGGCGATGTCCCTGATGTCCCTGAGCCTGGACACAAAGGCCCGGCATCCCGGATCCCTCCCTCCCTCCTTCCCCCTGCTGGCCTATTTCTCAGGGCTTTCGGTGCCCACGTCACCATCACCGTAGGGACTTAATGACGTTTGGCAGCCCCTGGGCGGGCGGGGGTGGCTTCTCACACTCCACAGGGGTGACGGTCCCCCATGATTCACAGGGGCTTGGGAGGGGGACAGAAGAGGCACTGCAGCAGCCACACATACCCTGGCTACTGGGTCCTGGTCACACCTGCCCGCCCTCCGTCCCGGTCACGGAACTGCAGTCTGGAGACAGCCAGTGCCTCTGTCCCATGGAGCTGGTCTTCAGTTCCTCCTCGTCCCCTCCTGGGACCCTCACTACCCACAGGGCTTGTTGCTGGGTAAGCAATGCTTCTTTCTTTGGAGGTTCAGGGTGGGAGGCTGTGGTCACTGAACGGGGCTCCCACCTGCCAGAGACACTAGACACTGGACTCTGGACAGGACGGGCCCCCGGCAGCTGCGTGAGTGGTGTGAGTCGGTGCAAACACCACGAAACTGTGTCATCCAGTCCTGCTTCCCACCGGCCCTCTAGCCTGCAGCTTCCCTCCCCACCCCAGGCACGCTCCCCCGGGGCACTGGAGTGGTCACGGCATTTTTGGGGTACAGATACCCCAAACTGTATCTAGTTGGGGTTATGAGGTGACTGTAGGGATGGCTCATGGTCACTTATGGGCATGTCACGGCCGTCCAGAACACGCGTGGCTTCCGGGAAACTGCCCCGCGTGCCTGCAGGTGGGAGGTTGTGTTGGGACAGGAGTGAGTCCCAGGAGTTAGGGGGAGACAGGGCTTGGGATCAGAGCTGGAGGCTCCTCTGTGGAAGGTTCTTCCAGGCCCACCGGCTCACATGAAAACAAAACACCTCTCGAAATTCAATTATCCAAAAATATTCGGGACACCAGCAGTCAAGACAGTTTTCTATCAATACTTAAAGTGAATTTTGGTCAACAGTGTGTGTGGCAGAGCAGGGGAGTCGGGGAAGCCTCTGGAAAGACAGAGAAGGACAGAAGAGGGGCGGACATCTCCCGGAAGCTGCAGCCAGGCAGAGGGCTGGGTGGGGACTTCTGGCCTGTGCTCTCCTTGGAATTCCTGGCAGCTCAGGGCTGGGGAGGGACGCTCAGGGCTGGGGACGGACGCTCAGGGCTGGGGATGGACGCCCAGCTCCTCCCAACCGATGTCTGTTGCTTCCTGTGCCCGCCTCTCCTCTGGGACAGCGGCAAACACTTGAACCTGCGTTTAAGGCCCTCAGAGTTTGCTTTCCTGGTATTGGAAAAGCCCCTTAACTTCTGCCCATCATGAACTCTCCAGAGGAAGGGCTGCTCCGGGACATTGGGTGCTCCTGGCCCCCCGCCCTCTTAATGGATCCCCCAAGGGGCCTTGCCAAGGGGCTGACCCAGAGCTGGGGTGCAGGGGAATGGAGCTGCCTCCACCCCCACATTCCTGGCAGGATTTCCTTTGGGGTCTTCAAGGACCCCTGAAGTGGAGAGCTGTGGAGAGGGAGGCGTCTCTTCCTCCGGGAAAAGGCCTCAGCGAGCAGAGGCCGGTGCGGGTGGCACTGAGCTTCTCCAGTGCTAGGCAAAGTCCTCGACGCAGGGAGGCAAACCAGTTGAGCACCGAAGCCGCCACGGAACTGTCTAGAAATTAATGCGAGCTGGAGCCCGCAGAAGAGTCCTGGGCAGGGCTCCCGCTCACCGGGCCTCGGGGAGTGCCCACAGCTTCTGTGGTGTCCAAGGGTGACTCCCTGCCTTGCCATACACCTGGGTGCCCAGGAGGGGAAGGACCCCTCAGGATGGGAACGTGCGGCCTTCGTTGTGAGCCACGTGCCTTTCCATCCAGCCAGGTGGTGGGCACAGGGGCAGGTCTGTGAGTCTGGCTCCTCCTCTCTGATCCTGCAGCTGTCCAGGGCAGTGCCCAGTCAGGCACAGCTGCTCAGGTGGCTCGGGACAGATCAGATTAAGTGGCTTCTAGCTCGGCACCCACAAAAGCACACAAACAGGCAAACAACACACAGTTTGTCCAGCCAAGTGCAGACGGGCCGAGAAAGCCGACCCAGGGCCCTGCCGGGCAGTCTCCAGGGGCCCTGCATTGGCTCAGGAGGCCCCAGCCAGGCTGCCTCTGGCAGAGCCTCTGGGGCCCCTCTGCCCCCAGTTCGCGGAGCGAAAGTGGGGAGTGTGGGTCGCTGTCCACCGGTGAGCACAGCCCTCTGCCCAGGCACAGCTCCTCCGTATTGGACGCCCATTCCCCATGCTTCTTATTCCGGTTGGGGACATCACCATCTGGGTGCTTTGGCAAACGCAGAACTAACACACCCGTGGGGCGCAGCAGCACAGCCACACACCAGAAATCAGAAGCCTGCTCTCTGCAGCTCCTGCCAACACAGCCCAGACCGGAAACCCCCAAACACCCGTCCAAGTGGGGAACCCTGACCACACGCTGCCCGGTACCGCCCAGCACAGGAGCACAGGAGCGGGCAGCAGGGACCCCATTTACATGAAGCCCAAACACTGCAGGAGGCCACGGGTGAGAAGTTGGCTGGGGTGGCCCGTGGTGGCCGGAAAGTGGGGTTCAGCTGCTGTGCACCACGGCACTGCACCTGCCTGCAAAGACCAGGTTGCCTCAGCTTCCCTGAAAGCTTGCCGAGGGCCAGATGTCCAGGCCCCGACCCGAGGCTGTGGAGTTGGAGTGAGTCCTGGGAGCGCCGGGAATAGGACTCCACCCGTGTCCGGGCATTTGCCCGCCGCCTGGACTGGCTGTCTCTGGAGACCTCAGGTGAGGCACACTGTACTGCCCAACTGACAGACTGGGAGACTGAGGCAGAGTGGTGAGTGGGCTGAGACACCCTGCTGGCCTTGGGGTGTGAGGGGACAGCTGCAGGGAGGGGTGCTTGTCACCTAGGGGGAATAGGGCCTGCCACACTTGCTAAAGGACAGGCCTATACACAGGCACACACCACACAAAGGCACACAGTGCACACATGCACATGTGTACACACCACACACACGCACACACACCACACACATGCACATAACACACAGTGACACACATGCACAACGTGCACACAGGCATGCACACACCACACACGCATGCGTATGACACACAGGCGCACACATGCACACCTGCACACACATGCACATAGTGCACACAGATGTGCACTCACATGCACACAACACACAGGGACACACATGCACAATGTGCACACAGGCATGCACACACCACACATGCATGCATATAGCACACAGGTGCACACATGCACACATGCACACACATGCACATTCCACACACACATGCACATAGTGCACACAGACACGTGCACACACATGCACACACCACACATGCACACGACACACAGGGACGCACATGCACAATGTGCACACAGGCATGCACACACCACACAAGCATGCATATAGCACACAGGTGCACACATGCACACACATACACACATGCACACATGCGCACATGTACACACCACACACATGCAGACAACACACATGGACACACATGCACACACATGCACATGCCACACACATGCACATAGTGCACACAGACACGTGCACACACATGCACACAGCACACATGCACACACATGCACACACCACACACAGGTCCACACATGCACACACATGCACATGCCACACACACATGCAGATAGTGCACACAGACGTGCACACACATGCACACACCACACATGCACACAACACACAGGGACACACATGCACGACGTGCACACAAGCATGCACACACCACACACATGCATATAGCACACAGGTGTACACATGTACACAGTACACATGCACACACGTGCACACACACGCACACACCACACACAGGTCCACACATACAGACACATGCATATGCCACACACACATGCACATACTGCACACAGACACGTGCACACGCATGCACACACCACACACATGCACACAACACACATGCACACAACACAGAGGGATGCACATGCACAATGTGCACACAGGCATGCACACACCACACAAGCATGCATATAGCACACAGGTGCACACATGCACACACATGCACACATGCACACAGCACACATGCACACATTTACACACCACACACATGCAGACAACACACATGGACACACATGCACACACATGCACATGCCACACACATGCACATAGTGCACACAGACACGTGCACACACATGCACACAACACACAGGTGCACACATGCACACAGCACACATGCACACACATGCACACAACACACACAGGTCCACACATGCACACACATGCACATGCCACACACACATGCAGATAGTGCACACAGACGTGCACACACATGCACACAACACACATGCACACAACACACAGGGACGCACATGCACGACGTGCACACAAGCATGCACACACCACACACATGCATATAGCACACAGGTGCACACATGTACACAGTACACATGCACACACGTGCACACACATGCACACACCACAGGTCCACACATACAGACACATGCATATGCCACACACACATGCACATACTGCACACAGACACGTGCACATGCATGCACACACCACACACATGCACACAACACACAGGGACACACATGCACAATGTGCACACAACTGTCAAGCTCATCCCCAATTAGATCCACCTGTGCTCAGAGCAGCGTCCTCCAAACTAGAGCCGGAGCGCAGGGCCAGCAGACCTGTGAGGGTCCCCTGCACAAGACAGAGACCAAAGGACGTGGAGGAAGGCTGCACGTGCCTGGGGAAGAGGGGCACAGGCCCTTCACTCTAAGGCCCCGCCTTCCGGAGCAGGGGTGCCAAGGTGAGCTCCGGTGGCTGGCATTGGAGCGTTCTCCTTTGCCAGTGTGCAGGGCGAGCTGCGGCCTCCTGGGTCAGGGCTTCCCGCAGATCCTAAGACAGGAGACTCCAGCGGGGCCCTCCCTCCACGGGGTGACCAAGAAAACACCACAAATGCGCAGCTCAGTTTGAATTTCAGACCAACAGCAGACACCTTTGCAGTCTGAGGACTTGGCCCGAGCAGGGGCCAGGCGGCCAGGCTGAAAGACGTGGCTGAAGGATGGGCCCCAGCAGACGGTCAGCTTGGGTGGAGCAGGGTGGGGGGTGGAGCAGGCCCAACTAGCCGGGTGTGCCGGGCCAGGGGCTCCAAGGCCTGGTGCAGAGCCCTGTGTGTGGGCCCAGGCCTGAGGACGGAGCCCCAGGGTCCTGGCATGTCACGGGCATTGGTCCTCGGACTTATCTCAAGGGAACTCTGGATTCTTACCCAAACCCCCTCCTTCCCCAACCACTCCCATCCCCAGCAATCACCGCCATTTGTTAAGGTTCTTAAACCAAATTGGAATGAGTCTGGAGCTTGTCCCAGGCTGGTGAGTGGCCAAGCCAGGACTTCAATCTTGACCACGTGGGAGAGTTGACGTGAAACGCAGGTTTCCAGCTCTGCTTGGAAAACCTGAAAATCCAGACACGTGGACTTTTGCGTTACTCTTACGCGGGCCCCATTTCATTTTTTCTTTGACTGAAGAGGGTGAGCGAGGAGCAGGAGGGCAGAGCCGCCTTCCGCCCGGCCTCCATTCCTGTGGTTCACAGTGCTGGCGCGCAGGTGACGCGGGCGGTGTCCCGAGATCCTGCCAGGTTTCTCAGTAAAGCCAGAACCAAATTCCAGGCCTAGTCCTGATCCAAACGTGCGTCATGGCTAAAGACGTGCGCAAGCCCTGGCAGCCCTGCGGCCCCGGGCAGCACCACCCCCGCCGGCGACCCGGACGTGCCATCGGCTCACCCCACGGCGCGGCTCCGGGGCGCTCTTCCCAGCGGTCAGGGGTCCCTTCCATTTGGCTTTGCCTGGCTTTGAGGGTTTGGTTTCTGCCTTTCAGCAGAGATATTGCCACCTTCCTACCCAGGCTCAGGTAGACAAGAAGAGACAGGGAAGCGGGGACCGAAGCCGCCAGGGAGGCCACACATACTCACTCGCCAGAGGCTGCCTGCACTGTGGGGTAGGCACCGCTGCTGTCCCCCGGGGTCCCTGCCGGCCTCAGCCCCGCTCTCATCCCTCTGTCCTCGTTCCCTCCCTGCCCCGTTCCTCAGAATGGTCTCTCCTCCTTCCCCTGGGCCCTGAATGACCCCCCAATCGCTCCCCACCCCCCGCCCTGGCTGGGCCTGGGTTTATTTCATCTCCTGAGGTCTGGACAGGGGGTCAGAGAGCCGGGCCCGGATCTGCTGGCGCTGATGGGGTTCCCTGGGGGGATGCACTGACTGGTAGCCTGGTGGTGAGGACAGGCAGAGGTGCGGGAGCAGCTCCCCAAGCCCTGAGACCCAGACCTCCATGCAATCCATGCCCACGTGGCCGGGGTGAGGGGGGAGAATGAATACACAGAAACCTCCTCCCCTGCCCCCACGCCCGGAAGAGCTCCCTTACTGTCTAATTCACAGACGCCAGCTGTCTTCCTCGTCCCCGAATCATTAAGTGGACTGTAGCGGCCTTTGTATGTTATTCAGTAAGTTTCTCACGTGCAGTGAGGGCCTCATATCCCCCTCTCAGGAAGCTGTTGGAGGGGTGCTGGGGTTTCAAGGGTTTGGGGGGTTATTCAGACACTTGCCCCTCCATTGTCGTCCCAGCAGGGCAGGGCACAGCCTCCTTAGGAGACGGGATTGAGTGCGCATTCCCTCGTGTGTTCTGCGCTGTCTGGGGACCCCCACCGTGCTCTGGGCGCCACCCGAAGTGCTGGGGATCCCACAGTGAGCAAGCCACACGCAGGAGTGGCTCATGCCGCACTCACAGGCCAGCTGAGCGACAGAGAGCGGCGTCCGGCAAAGATGCACGCTGACGCCGGTCACCGTGGAGTGTTGAGAAGCCCCTCCCCACCCCATCTCTGCAGGTTTCCCTGGCACCAGTGTACAGCCATTCCCGGGGGCTGCCTGGGCTCTGTCACCTGCTAAATCACCCACCATGGAGCCTTTTCCTGGATCACCAATTCCCGGTTTGGAGGTGTAACCCAAAAAATGTCAGACAGGTCTCAAGCAATTTACAGGTTTATTTCGCTAAGGTTAAGGACCGTGGCCCGTGACACAGTCTCAGGAGGTCCTGCCAGCATGTGCCCGAGGTGGTCGGGTTGCAGCTTGCTTTCATGCATGTTAGGGAGACAGAAGTGACGGGCAGAGATGTACATCGACACGTGTAAGGTGTACATTGGTTTGACCCAGAAAGCGAGGGGCTTCCAGGTCATAGGTGGATTCAAAGATTTCCTGACTGGCAATTGGCTGAAAGAATTGAGCTTTGCCTAAGAAGTTTGGGGTCAGCAGGAAGAAATGCTTCAGTTAAGACAAGGGGGTCCTGGAAGCCAAGGTTCTTGTTATGTAGATGCAGCTCCTGGTAGCAGGCGTCAGAGAGAACAGGGGGCGAATGTCTCTTATGGGACCTTAAAATGTGTCAGACTCTGTAAAAGACCTATGAAGGGCAGGGAATTCTCTACAGAATGCAAATTTCCCCCCTAAGAGACAGCTTTGCAGGGCCATTTCAAAATACATCAAAGAAACGTATTCTGGGGGTAAAGTAATCTGATTTCTTTCCAGGCCTGCTGTCCGTCACGTGACACCACAGTAGTCAGGTTGGAATGCGGTGTGGTATTGCTACAAAGCGTCCGTCCTGCCAGTCTTCTGATCTCTGCTTTCACGTTAAGCTGGTCAGCTGTGCCTCAACTCCAGGTGGGGAGAGTACCTGAGGCCTGCCCAACCCCGCCTCTTCCCATCCTGGCCTGAACTAGGTTCCTTTGGGATCCCCTTGGCCAAGAGCGAGGGAGCCGTTCAGGCAGTCGGGGGCTTAGAATTCTATTTTTGGTTTACTGGGAGGAAAGCTTCTGTGTGCAAATGAATCTGAGGGTTCACAGAGCACATGTGCATATTAAAGGCTCTGAGAAGTCCTGCAGTGGAAACACGCACGACTCTGCTCACCTGTGTGTGTAACCGGGCAATTCTCAAATGTACTTAACCATAGACTTGCCGTTGTTTAATGCTGCGTTTACTGGCACCTCCAGGGTAACTGTGTGTGTAGTTGCACCCAGTACTCCCTTTCTGGAGGAGCAGAAAGCCCCCAGGTCACATGGACGAGGAGTGGCCACAGCGTGTGTGAGGACAGATAGCTGCTGGGACTGCAGGGGAGGGACCGCCGAGCCGGTTCTCGGATGTGACACACTGTCCCTGCAGATGGCCCCTCAGCGACACGGTGGCCTTCTCATCACTGCTCCGCCAACAGAGAGGAATGGCCTGATGAATCATGCATGATTCATTAATCTTAATTAAAATGCAAATATATTGCCAACCTTCTCCGATAATTAAAGCCCATTGTGGGAATATGCTTAAAGCTTCTAGGCTGACGTTTCTTTTGCTGAAGCAAAACGGATGACTCTTTTAGCTCTGCTGAAAGTGGTGCTGCTGGGGGACGTGTGGCCGGGACAGACAGGTGAAATCCTCGGAGAAGAGGCTCCCTGCCTCGGCGTCCGCTCTCTTCCTCACGCACGTGCACGCGCGTGTGCCCTGGGCTCACTGTTCAGCCGTACGCTGAGCTGCGTTTTCCTCGCTGCTACCAGACCCGCAGGCTCCCGATCTGGCAAGGGAGGAAAATCTAATTACGGCTTCACGTCCTGCAAGAAAGAGCCTGCAGCGGCTCCTCAGAAACCTGCGGGCGGGTCAGGAGCACTACCGGAGCTCCTGCAAATGCCTTGCCGGAAAAATCCCTCTCTGAGCAACTGAGCCGGGTCCTACGTGCTGGAGGGGACACGGAGCAGCCACAGGGTGGGGAGTGGGCGGGCAGTGAGGCTGGTGACCACTGGCCCAGCACCAGCCTCCCACGCCGGGGGAATCCCAGAGTTTTGGAAGAAGTCAAGCTGGGGTTTCACACACGATCCCCACGCAGCTCTGCTGAGGTCATCGGCGTCTGCCCTGTCAGAGGGGGTCGTGCTCTGAGAGATGGAGCCGCAAGTAAACTTTGCCCACCAAGAAAACCTGGTATCCCAACTATCGTGGAGCGGCTGTGAAACCTACTGCCGGCCGCCCCATGGGGTCCAGTCCCCACAGCCTTCATCCAAGACCCCCATTCTTCCAGCTGACGTAGAGCATTTTAAAAGAAACCCCTGTCTTTTCCTGCATCTTAACCAATGGGGCTGCATTCAAGAAAGTACGGCAGCCTCTCCTGACGGCCTCCTCCACGCCCGACTCTGCAGCTCCTGCCTCTCCCCTGAGCTCCCGCCGCCCTCCTGCCCAGGTCTGTGTTTTCTGCCAGGGCGTCTGGCTCTTTCCTTCTGCCCCTCATCTTGCCTCACAGCTCTGGGCTGACAGCGGTGGGGACAGGGAACAGGGACGTGTGGCGATGACTCATCCGCTCCCTCGCATGCACGCGTGGCCGTGCTTGCCTGGCCTTGCCGTGCTGCCTCCATCCACATTGAGTGACACAAACAGAAAAGGGTCACCGCTGTCTTCAGGATGAGCCTGGTCTCATGGCTGAGTGGTTCTGTCACCAAGTTGTCTCATGGTTTGCCACAGAGGTCTTTCCAGAATCATTTACTTTATGGACTTGATTGAAATGGATCAGATTAGCCATGCTCCTGAGATGCTGCCATCAGCCCACACGCACACATGCATGCACACACATGCACACACAGGCATGCACACATACCACACATGCATGCACACACAAATGAACACATGTGCAAGCATGAACACACACATGCACACATGCACGCACACATGCATGCACACATGCACATGCACACACATGCGCATACATACCCCATACATGCATGTACACACATTCACATACACACACATGCACACATACTACACATGTATGCATACAAGCAACACATGCACATGTGCACACACACCCCACATATGCATGCACACGTGTGCACGCATGTGCATGCGTGCACACATGCACACACATGTACACATGCACACACATGCACACACATGCACACACACACACACGGTCACACCACTGACCATGCTGGTCTGATTAACTTTTTATTTTGAAACAATTATATATTCACAGGAGGTTGCAAAAAAAAAAAAAAAAAAGCCAGAGATTCCATGTACCCTTCACTGGGTTTCCCCTTGGGAACATCTGTATCTGCAGCTTGGGACCAAGACCACGCTGCTTCTGGAATGCCCCAGTGACTGCTGGGTTCACGTGGCAGAGGGGTGCCCCGGCCCATTTATGTGGCTTGCGCCCTGTGTGTGTCTCTGAAGCCGGGTTCCCTTGAGCCGTGGGGACTCCCCAACTCTGGCGTGCTGGGGCGATAACAGCGGGACACTCTCAACAGCTCCTTCATCAGGCTCAAATGCAATCCTTGCATCAGTGTCTCGTCTCTGCCCCTCTTGTCCCCATCGTCACTGCCAGCACACACCTCTTATGAGCCCTAGGCGGGACCTCCATCTCCCTGATGAGGGCAGCCGCCATCCCTATCGCTGCCTTCATAAATGTGCTCCTCTTTCTGGCCACACTGGAAGTCGTCAAGCACCAGTGATGCTGAGCATCTGAGCGGCCACTGAGGTCCTCCTGGCCAACTTCCTCGCAGTCATCCCCCCCGGGCACTCCTCCCTGTCCCTCCTCCAGCACTCCTCTCTGTGTCCCTGGGACATCTGCCAGCAGGAAGGGCCTGTGATTGTGGGAGGTCACCCAGTTTGGGGTGGGGTGCAGGGTGGTGGTGTGAGGGGTAGGAGAGGCTGGTGATGAGAGTGGGTTCCCTGCAGGGTGGTGAGAGCCCACCAGGGCCAGGTCCTTGTCGCCTTGCCGCTCCAGGGGCAGCTGGCAGGGGCCACCTTGAGAGGAGGAGGCTCTGATCCTGTTTCTGTCCTTGGCCTGGAAGGCCTCAGCCCTCCTGCTCCAGTTCTGGGTAGAGACACCCCTTCGTGTGGCTCCCCTGGGCTCCGAAACCCCGGCCTCTTGGGGCTGGCTCAACACTCAGACACAGCCCTGGAGGGCAGCAAGGGACCCCCAGGCTGTTCCACCCCCCGTCTGTGACGGGGACAGCGACCGAGGGAGCCAGGGAGAGCCGTGCCCAGCTGTGTTCCCGGCCCTGAGATTGGTACAACTTTCCCACGGCTGCTGCAGCAGATGGCCACACACGGGGTCATTGTCAACAGCAGAAATGTGTGCTGGCTCTGGCTGGAGGCCAGACGTCTGCGATCAAGGTGCAGCGTGTTGAGCTGAGCTCCCTGGAATCCTGCAGGGAGGAATCTGTTCCTTGCCTCTTCTGGCTTCTCTGCTGCCGGCAGCCCTTGGCACCCCTGGCTCGCAGGGAATCACTCCAGTCTCTGCCTCCGCCTTCTCTCTGGGCCCATCTTTCCTGTGCCTTCGCGCCAGCTTCCCTCTGTGCGCGTCGCCAAGTCTTTCCTCTGCTTACCAGGCACCAGTGGGCTGGATTGGGGCCCCCTCTCTCCAGTGCGATCTCATTCCAACTCACAGCTTTACACACCCACAGTGACTCCACTTCCCGAGAAGGTCGAATTTACGGATGTGGGGCGAGGGCTTCGACAGATCATTTGGGGACACAATTCAACCCACTCCATTTCTGTCATCTGACGGGCTGAGAAACATGCCCCGCTGTGCCAGGCCCAGGGCTCTGAATCCCCAGGAGCCAAAATCCTGGGGGCCACACCCTGGCTCTGCCTGCCGCGGGACTGTCTCTTCAGTGACCTAGGGATCCATGCCTGGTCTGTGCGTGGGGCGCCTGGCTGGGTCCCAGCTCTCACAAAATGTCAGCACCCGCACCTTCTCCGCCAGCAACGTGGCCTTGCGTGCCCACTTCACAATGAGGACACTCCAGGCACACGGGTGGAGATGAAGCTTCACCCCGTGGCAGAATGGTGGCATCACTTCAAGGGGCTGCAGGGGCACAGAGGACAGAGAGCCAGGGTCACCCCAGACCCCACCCACCCGCCCTGACGCATGCCCACCGCTGGCGAGCTGGCCACGGGAACGTGGGACTCTAGACGCAGCTTCCAGAGGCCGTCTGGAAAAGCGTTTTTGAGAACAAATCATGAAATCACTGGAGGAATATTTGTGAAGATTTAAAACTTAGAATAAATGTGTGGTATTTTATTAATGAACATACATTTGAATATTTAGGGAAAGATGCATTTTCAAGGACTTTCGGGCATACGCTTTTTAAAAATAGACTTTTTTTAGAGCAGTTTTAGGTTCGCAGCCAAACTGAGCGGAAGGTACAGACATTTCCCATACGCTCCCTGCCCCCCCACACACAGCCCCCTCCGTATCTACCCCCCAGCACAGCGGTGCGGACTTTACAACCGATGAACCCGCCTTGACCCGCGTTTAGAGTCAGTGCTGGGCATTCTAGGGGTCTGGAGAAACGCGATGACCTGGACCCACCGTGATGGCGTCACGCAGAGCGGCACTGCCCTGAAACCCTCTGTGCTCTGCTGCTCCTCCTCCCCCAGCCCTTGGCAAGCACGGATCCTTCCTCTGTCTGCAGAGTTTAGGCGGATGTTTTTTAATGAAGCAGTTGATCTGAAAGCAAATAAAAAGAGCAGGGAATAGAAAAAATAAAAAACAAAATTGAGGGTCTGTGGGACGCCCCCTGGGGGAATGGGCCGGGGGTCTATAAAGAGATCCCCCTCGGGATCTCTCCATGCAGTGCAGCCCTGGGCCATGCCCTCCTGACCCTAAGATCCCAAGGGCTGGTGTTTCCCTGTGGCCCCACAACCCCAGGACAGAATCTTATTTATGTATTTATTTATTTGTTTGTTTGTTTATTTTGAGACAGAGTCTTGATCTGTCACCCAGGCTAGAGTGCAGTGGCGTGATCTCGGCTCACTGCAACCTCCGCCTCCCAGGTTCAAGCGATTTTCCTGCCTCAGCCTCCCGAGTAGCTGGGACTACAGGAGCGTACCACCACGCCCAGCTAATTTTTGTATTTTTAGTAGAGATGGAGTTTCACCGTGTTGGCCAGAATGGTCTTCCAACCTCGTGATCTGCCTGCCTCAGCCTCCCAAAGTGCTGGGATTATAGGTGTGAGCCACAGCGCCCGGTTCCCCAGGGCAGAATCTTACTCATGGGAAACGCAACCGGTCTTCTCTGAGCTACCCAGTGCTGGAGCCCAGATGGCCTCCGTGCTGGCGCCCGTGCGGTGCTGCCGAGCTGTGGCCGTGAAGGCCCGGAACGGCCATGGCCTCAGCATTCTTCTCTCTGCGTCAGTGACCTCTTGGCCAATTGCCCAGGAGGCCCCCGCCCCCAGTGCAGTAGTCCATCCGCCTCAAGGACAGGTCAGACCCGGGGCCGGCCTGACCCTCAGCGTCCTCCTCTGGGGGCATCACCCTCCACCCCGCTCCCACGCTGCCTCCTCCTTCTCCTGGGACCTCACACTTGGCCATTGCTTGTCCTTCAGGTCTGGAGGTTGGGCTGGGGAACCCAGGCCTGGGAAGTCCTAGGTGCTTGGGAGTTTTTCAGGAGCAGGAAAGGTCTTTCTGGGGTTCCCATGGCCCTGCTCCAGTGACTTTTCAGGGGGCTTCCTCAGACTGTGGGAACTGAAGGCGGTGTCAGCACCAGCCTGAGCCCAGCCACCTGATGTCCTTGAAAGCCCACTTGCTGTACCAGGGGTGACTCTGTAACCGAGATGCTGATCAGAGGGCACGGACCTCTCCTCTTGGTCAGGCGCGGCCCAGCTGGGCTCTCCTGGCCAGCAGCCAGGAGCAGGAGACTTTGCTGCTGGACAGCACTTCTGGGGGCCAGAGCCACAGGCTGATGCTGCCTGGTGGACAGTGAACTCGGGGCTCGTGAGGCCAAAGTGAGGAGCTTTGGCCCAGCACGGCCACCCTTGGCCTGAGGCTCTGCCTCTCCAGGCTTCATCAGTGCCGGGTACCTTCTCCAGCCACACTAATAGGAATCTCCCCACAGGACCCACACGTTGGCCCTGAGAACAATGGTTTGCACCACCGTAAAAGGTTATAGTGGACAAAAACCAAGAAGAATGTGTGACAAAGGCCGAGGGAGGCCCTCGGACCCAAGGGAAGTAGGAAAGGAGACGCCGGGCCCTCTACAGAAGCAGGAGTGCCCGGGCTGCCAGTGGCTCTCCCCACCGGGCTTCATTGTGCCTTGGACTTGTCCCAGCAGTGGCCCGATGATGCCTGGGGCTCCAGGCGTGTCTGTCCCAGCAAGGGTGCTGGCCACTCCCAAGGCTCTGGAACCATCCCGAGGCCCCACCACAGCCTGAACTGGGCCAGAGGGTCAGGGCCCCTGATGGATGCTGCTTCTGTGCCTCTGAGCATCGGGACCAGGTCACACGCCCTGCAGTCCTCCAGCACCGGGGCGCATGTGAGCTGCCAAAGGAGTCGGGGCACTGTGTGCACACGAGGGAACAGAAGCTTGGAGAACTGAGGTCAGGTCTCCTCCAGGGCAGCATTCACCCGCCAGGCCCGTGTGGGGCTCAAACAACCACAGAGCTGCCCACGCCAAGACGGGACCTGACAGTCACAGACAGCACGTGCTGGTGTGAACACAACCGCGGAGCTGCCCACGCCGAGACGGGGCCTGACAGTCACGGACAGCACGTGCTGGTGCGAACACAACCGCGGAGCTGCCCACGCCGAGACGGGGCCTGACAGTCACGGACAGCAGGTGCTGGTGTGAACACAACCGTGGGGCTGCCCACGCCGAGACGGGGCCTGACAGTCACGGACAGCAGGTGCTGGTGTGAACACAACCGCGGAGCTGCCCACGCCGAGACGGGGCCTGACAGTCACGGACAGCACGTGCTGGTGCGAACACAACCGCGGAGCTGCCCACGCTGAGACGGGGCCTGACAGTCACGGACAGCAGGTGCTGGTGTGAACACAACCGTGGGGCTGCCCACGCCGAGACGGGGCCTGACAGTCACGGACAGCAGGTGCTGGTGTGAACACAACCACGGAGCTGCCCACGCCGAGACGGGGCCTGACAGTCACGGACAGCACGTGCTGGTGCGAACACAACCGCGGAGCTGCCCACGCCGAGACGGGGCCTGACAGTCACGGACAGCACGTGCTGGTGCGAACACAACCGTGGAGCTGCCCACGCCGAGACGGGGCCTGACAGTCACGGACAGCACGTGCTGGTGCGAACACAACCGTGGAGCTGCCCACGCCGAGACGGGGCCTGACAGTCACGGACAGCACGTGCTGGTGTGAACACAACCGCGGAGCTGCCCACGCCGAGACGGGGCCTGACAGTCACGGACAGCACGTGCTGGTGTGAACACAACCACGGAGCTGCCCACGCCGAGACGGGGCCTGACAGTCACGGACAGCACGTGCTGGTGTGAACACAACCACGGAGCTGCCCACGCCGAGACGGGGCCTGACAGTCACGGACAGCACGTGCTGGTGTGAACACAACCACGGAGCTGCCCACGCCGAGACGGGGCCTGACAGTCACGGACAGCACGTGCTGGTGTGAACACAACCACGGAGCTGCCCACGCCGAGACGGGGCCTGACAGTCACGGACAGCAGGTGCTGGTGCGAACACAACCGCGGAGCTGCCCACGCCGAGACGGGGCCTGACAGTCACGGACAGCAGGTGCTGGTGTGTGCGCGTCGTGTCTTTCTGCTGGAATAGTGCCGCTCCGAGTCAGTTTCTAGCCGGTTACACTGTAGTATCAGACAGTGGGTCCTCACGTCCCACCTCTCCCAGCGTTTCCTGCTTGTACATCATATCAGCTGTGCCTCTTCCCTCTGGAACCAGGGTGGAGGTGCAGCTCTGCTTGCTGGGTGGGGTCCTCAGGGCTGCTGGAGCAGGTCTGGTGGAGCCTAGGCATGGCTCTGAGGCTTCTGCTCAGCCATTGTGCCCCATTTCATCAGCCAAAACCTCCATGTTGCCCCGCTGACCATCATCAGGGATGAGATGTCCATCCTCTTACCCGGGGGAGAGCAGGAGCCCCGGCCACTGCAGCTGGATCGTGCAGTCCCATTTTCTCTTAAGAGCAATCAGCCCGATTGAAGCTAGAGACGAATTAGCACCTTAGCGATAAGGGACGACGCAGAAGCGAGGAAAGACAAACTTCGAGGGTGCGTCCTCAGCGGTGGGTTTGCTTTTCCCAGGCAGGGCGCTCTGCCTGCAGCTCAGTCTGGCGGAACGGGAGCTGCACCTGTCCCTTCCCAGGGCCCAGCAGCTGAGCTGAAGGAGGAAGCCCGGGCGGACACTCCACACCACGGCCTCCAAGGAGTGTTCCTGACCTGGGGGAGGCGGGTGGGCTCCCCCTCAACCAGGATGCAGATGACCCCCTCGGGGCACCTGCACGACGCGCCCTCGGGGGCAGGGCTGCTCTTCCCCTGCCTTCCTCTCTGGCAGGCCTCCGGGGTGGCTTTGGCAGAGGCTGACCTGGGAGTCAGGCTCCCTGTGCTCTCTCTGCCCCAGCTGTAGGAGGGGCACCTGGTTGCCTGCGTGCTGTGTCCTTGAGGACCATCTGTAACCAGTACCAGCCCCACCCTGTCCTCCGGACAGGACACATGGGCCAGGTTGTCGAGTCCGGAGGGGCTTTCTCAGGGACAGCCATTGTGAGGGCTGGGGTCCCTCACGGCCTGCAGCAGGGGACCTTTTCCCTGAGGCCACGTGTACTCGCTGCAGTCCAGCTGCTGGGCCTGAGCGCCTGACCCCGTGAGCACACAGCTGGCACTGTGGCATCCGGCTGGAAATTTCAAAGTAAAATCAAGACAGGTGGGTTCAGGGAAGTCGGCTTGAGTGCTTCACACGGAGACCCCGCACCGCCTCCCGTGGGAAGGAGGCCCCGCACCGCCTCCCGTGGGGAGGAGGCCCCGCACCGCCTCCCGTGCGCTGCGCTGGTTTCTTGAATGAGCGTCCCTCATTCGTCTGAAACACAGATCTGCCCATGAACTTCTGACCATGATCTGAGAACGGAGAGAAACCAGCCCCGAAACCACAGGCCAAGAAGCCTGGAAGCCAGAGAGTGAGTCCAGGAAATCACGGCCGGCGTGCGCTGAGGTCACTCAGGCCGACCACGGTGAAGGTCAGCGATGTCCATCGTAAATCAGCTTGCCCAGGACAGGCCCAGCGACACCAGCAGTCCTGGCACGTGTATCCACGACCTTCTCCTTTATTCCGAAGGGGCTCAGATGGGTCGGTAAATTACAGGGTCGCCCTTGTCATGTTGGATTATGAACAAAATCTCAAGGGCTGACTCCCTTCAAGAAACCCACTGTGCAAAAACCCATCTTCCTAGGAAGAGAATATTCATTTTCCAAAAGACTTCTCTTTTGGCCAGGAAAGAACACCCTTTGTTTGCCAGAAAATCCTGCCAGCTGCCTGCCTGAGTGCAGGACCGCTAGATTCCATTTTGTAAACTCGAGACCGCAGCTTAGGCGCACGTGCAGTGCGTGAGTGCAGAAGGCCCAGGTGTCCGGAAGCTTCCAGAGACAGCGCGGGGCGGCTGACGCGAGGAGACACAGACACGGAGGACGCGGTGGCCTCGCCCGCGGGGCTCCTGGAGCGTGGCTGGCTGAGGAGCAGATGGTGCTGCTGAGCGTTTGTTTCCTGCCGGGGCGGGAGGAGGTGGGGTTGCCGCCGGCTGGGGCCTGTGACTGTGAGTGTGGCTCATGGAGCAGCTGATGTGGGGGGCGGGGGGCGAGGATTATCCCATGTGTGACGGCAGATCGGGGACAACGTGTCGAGAAACGTGGCCCGGGAGGTAAGGAAGGGTTGTGAGAAGATAGGCAGGAAGACACTCCCCGTGGTCCTGTTTCCCTTGGAAAGGGGATGGAGCCCTCTGGGCCATGACTCCCCCTGCATTAGGCAGTGGTGGGTCCTGGCCTGGCAGGGGCTTCTGCCGCCCTGGATTCGCACCTCTAACAGGTCACAGGGGCTGCCCCTGCCAAGACAAAGTGTGATCCTGAGCAGGCCTTCGGGGGGCCAGAAGAAGGAACGGCTGCGGTGATGAAGGCCGAATCCCAGCTCTCCCTCTGTCGTTCTCCTGGCCCAGGAAGGGGCTGCTGGGCAGGGCTGGGTTTAGAACCCTCCACGCGGCGGCCAGAAGCCTTCTCAACATCTTCAGCTGCTGTGGCGCACTCTGCCCTCCTCCCCAGCCCATCCTATTCTCGGCTACAGTTATTTATATGTAGTGTCATCTGAACGTGCACGGGCTGATCCCAGGACGTCACACACAAAGCGGCTGTGGTGAACCCGTGCGGCCAGGCTGGCCTGTGGCTCAGTGTCTGTTCCAGAAGCCTGGCCCGTGCAGTTCTCCTGAGCGGGGCCGCTGGAGCTCAGGAGGGCCAGGACCACAGCCCAAACCACTGTGACCAAAGACACTGCGCAGGGCCCGGTAACCAAACCGTCAGGAGGGAGCCGGGCTGCTGCGCTGCCTCCTAAAGCAGCCACCCGTAGGGAAACCGCTGAGCTCTCTCCGTGTGAGACAGAGGCGGCCGGGGAATCCCGCCAGCAGACACGGGTTGTCCACCCTGGGCCGCCTCTGTCCTTCACTCCCATTTAAGGGAAAACCATCTCTCTTCATCTTCCTGCCCTGGGCTTTGGAAGTGAGTGGCGAGAACAGAGCTCCTGCTATAAAATGCTCTGATCTTTCCTTCCACTGCCGTGGAATTTATCCAAAGGACAAAGATGGCACTGACCTCCGTGATGACTGCCCCCAGGGGCGGGGGAAACACAGGCTGGGGCCAGCGGCTGCTTGTGGGTGGGGCCGGTGGCAGCTCCTCCTGGGGGCCTCAGGCCTGTCATGGGTGCATTTCTGTGACGTGTGTGGGAGGCGGTCATTTTGACACCTGCCTGTGAAGTTTCAACGGAGATGGACTCTGGGCGGGGGTTTAAACCGAAGGGCGCCCCGCAGATCCAGATGTGAACTGTGGCTGTTGTTTGCAGTTGAAGCGGAGATGCAGAGGACTGAACAGGAGTGCCGGCAACGTTGCTCTGTGGCCTTGGCCCAGCCGAGGACCCCCACCACACAGGGACCTGGGAACCACTGCTCCGCGGTCGAACGCTGGGCCCGCCGTGCACTGCCCACACCTGGCTGCGCCTGGAGACTGAGAGCAGGGGGTGCCAGTGGCCCTGGCACACTGGAGCCGAGCAGCAGGAAGGGTGGGAGGGGAGGCGGGAGAGTGCGGTCACCCAGGGGTCCCCACGTGGGCTCGTACGTACAGGCCTGGTTCCATCTGCACGGCAACTGGGCAGGCAGAGCGACCCCTCCTTTATAGAGGAGAACACCGAGGCAGAGAGGCAAACGCGTGTGGCATCAGTGCCGCTGAGACGGAGCCAGGGCGGGGAAGCCTGTCCTCTCGAGGGGCGGCCCTGTCTCTGGCGCCCGGGTGCCTCCTGCCCATCTGCCCGAGGCTCCTGGGGACGTGGCCTTTAGGTTTCAGGAGGGCCCCGCTCCTCCTGTGGGAGCCAAGGACTTGCGTGTGCCCGAGCTCACACACACAGCTGGCGCGTGGGCAGGGAAGCGGCGCTCTAGGCTACCCCGAGCGTCGCTGCTTTTCCTTCTGCTCTGAGTAGGCACCCAAGGAACACACGCTTTTGCTCAGAGGCTGATTCCTGAGACCGGGATAAAACCTCGGGGAAAGGCTCTCACACAGTGGCTGCCCGAGCCCCTGCCGTGAGGGATCGATTACAGTGGCCCAGGGTGGTCTCTGCTCAGGACGGGTTGGGGTGAATGGACCCCCATCAGCAGCCAGTGGCGGGGAGGGTTGGGGGTGTGGGTTCAGATGGGCAGATGGGCTCAGATGACTCCTTTTCCGGGAGGCTTCGGCTCGGGATATGCGGGTGGCACACGGTGAAGGCAGAGGCTGCGCCGTGTGCCTCGGAGCTGGTGCCTGTTTCAGGTGAGAAATCCCAAAATTCCCTGCTGGGCTCCCGCCTGCTCCCTCTGGGAAGTCCTGTTTCCATTTCCCCCGACACGAGCCTCTCCGCACCCTCCGGAAGGCCGGGTCTCCTCACGCGGCTTCCCCGCCGCCCTCGGCGATGGCTCTCCTCTCTGGTCTGTGCCCAGCGTGACGGCCACCACCCGCTCAGGACCGGACGCTGTCATAAAAGTGCCAAGATCCATCTCCTGCTTTAAAATAACATGCTGTGGGGAGTTTCTCTGAATCTGCTCTGATTCTGGGGCTGCCTGATTTAAAAAGATTTTTAAAATAAAATAAAAAACCACCTGCAATGTAAAAGCTGAAATAAGCCTCTGCCGCCAAATTCAGGTCTTGAAAGCTAGCAAGTTTTGAGTTTCAGTACATGCCCCTCAAAACCGTTGCTTACAGTGTGTGTGTGTGTGTGAGTGTGTGTGTGGTATGTGTGTGGTGTGTGGTGTTTGTGTGTGGTGTTTGTGTGTGGTGTGTGTGTGTATGGTGTGTGTGGTGTGTGGTGTGTGTGGTGTGTGTATGCATGTGTGTGTGTGGTGTGTGGTTTGTGTGTGGTTTGTGTGTGGGGTGTGTGTGGTGTGTGTGTGGTTTGTGTGTGGTGTGTGTATGTGTGTGGTGTTGTGTGGTGTGTGTGGTGTGTGGTGTGTGTGTGGTGTGTGTATGTGTGTGGTGTGTGTGGTGTGTGGTTTGTGTGTGGTGTGTGTATGTGTGTGGTGTGTGTGTGCATGTGTGCGGTGTGTGTGGTGTGTGGTGTTTGTGTGTGGTGTGTGTGTGGTTTGTGTGTGGTGTGTGTGTGCGGTGTGTGTGGTTTGTGTGTGGTGTGTGTGTGGTTTGTGGGTGTGTATGTGTGGTGTGTGTGTGCATGTGTGTGGTGTGTGTGGTATGTGTGTGTGGTGTGTGTGGTTTGTGTGTGGTTGTGTGTGCATGTGTGTGTGGTGTGTGTGGTATATGTGTGTGGTGTGTGTGTGGTTTGTGTGTGTGTGGTTTGTGTGTGGTTGTCTGTGCATGTGTGCATATGTGTGTGGTGTGTGTGGTTTGTGTGTGTGTGGTTTGTGTGGTTGTGTGTGCATGTGTGCATGTGTGTGTGGTGTGTGTGTGTGGTTTGTATGTGGTGTGTGTATGTGTGTGGTGTGTGGTGTTTGTGTGTGGTGTGTGTGCATGTGTATGGTGTGTGTGTGGTGTGTTTACACAGTCAACCACCTGCCACCTCTGGCTGAGCCTAGGCCTGGTGTGGGCGTGGCCAGGGCTGCTGGCTCCAGTGTCTCCCAGCCCTGACTCCCAGGGGTTGGCCTGCTTCACATTTGCATATTCATGGCCTGAAATCGATTTTATTTCCTCAGGAAGAGTCTAACCCTTTTGCAAATGCCAGCTATAGAGGTTTATTTTTCTCCCTGAGAGAAGTAAGAGTGAAGGCTGAGGCCGAGACTGAAGGACGGAAGGACGGACTTAGAAGCCAGCGAGCCCGGAGCCTGAGACGCACTCCGAGGATCGGGGCCTCAGAGAAGCCGGGCAGGGCAGGGGTTGGTCTTGGCTTCGCCGACGGTGCCACGAGGTGGGGCACCATCTCCACTCGCAGGCTGGCCTGTCCTCTGCAGCCCGAGGTCCCCGTGGCGCCACCGTCCAGATGCTGAGATAATTCTGCCGGGGCACTGGCTGATCGGTGATGGGTGGTGGCTGTTCTGTGAGTTCTGCATTGATCTTGCTGGCTGAGTGTCCAGAGCGGAGGGGGCAGGTGCTGTCAGAGTCTCCACTCCCATCCTCTCCCCAGGACTCATCACCCACTGCCGCTGTAAGCTGCAAGGGGCTCACAGCTGTGAGTCTTCAGGAGGGGTCCCGCCTGACATGCAGCTCCCCTCCCGCCCACATCTTGGCTTCACCGTCTTCCCTGGCTGCCAGCCCCTTCCCCTGGTCTCAGTTGACTCAGGCCACTAAATTGAAATATCACACCCTGAGGCCTTCAAGAGCAGACCTGACTTTTCACCATCTGGAGGCCGGAAGTCCAGGGTCCAGGCCCCCCGCGCTGCTTTCCCCGGCCCTGCTGCCTGGTCTCGTGGCTGCCCCTCTGGGCACGCCGGCCCCTGGCGTCCTATGTTCTTGTAAGGATGCCAGTCATACTGGACCCGGGCCCACCCTCATGACCTCGTTTACCTTAATCAGCTCTTGAAAGACCTTGTCTCAAGAGCAGTCACATTCTGGGGTACTGGGGGTTAGCATGAGAATTTGAGGGATGCAGTTCACCCCATAAAACAGCAACTCTTCCTCCAATAAATCACTTTCACAAGCGCTCTCCCCTCAGACTTCGCTTCTGGGGGATTCCCCCCGGAGATGGATCCATCCAGGTTCCCGTTTCTCAAAGAAAGGAGGGGCGAGCCCTGGTGTGAAGGGAACAGCTCGCCTTGGGGACCGGCGGATAAGCTGCTGGCACTGCCAGGGGCAGGCTGGGCTGTAAGCCCGGAGGAGGGAGGTGAGGCCCGCGGCTGGACCTCATTTTTCTGAGTATTATAAAATCTGACTTTGTCCAGAAATGGCCCCATGTGTCCTTTTGTTAATTGAAGTGCCAGATTTTCTCCAAGTGATAATTGGAGTCGTTTAACAATGCAAATAACCTGCACCTTAATTTGGTGGGTAGACACTCTTGCTGATTCCTGGAGACTCAGAGGAGCAAAGTGATCACGAATTCCAAGAGTGGAAACAAATCCATCCTGCAGAGTTCACCCTGGCTTCTTCCTCGCCTGTCGGGGAGCTGCCCCGGGGACCTGGAACCTTCAGCCGCTACCGGTTACTGGGCTCAGCCAGTGTCCTTGGGAGCCAGGTCCCGCGGTGGCTCCCAGCCCCAAAGCCGACTCTGCCTGGGGTGGGACAACACACAGTTTAATTAACCTCTCAGCTTTTTCCATCTGTGAAGCAGAACTTGGGATGCTTGTCACCCCACCGGCCAGGAGGCCACGAAGATGGATGCATCTGGTTTTAGAAGACCTCTGTGCTAGCAATGAACGACATCAAAGCTCTAATACCCTGCTCAGCAAACAAGGAAGGAACTCGCACATCCAGGAGACGGTCTCCTTGTGCACAGGGAACGTCGGAATCGATGTACGGTGGAGCCTGAGGCACACGGCCGTGCAACCTCCCTGAAGTTGCAGCCCCCGCCCCAGGTCCCAGAGTCATATGGTCTAGGGAGCTCACGTCCTGGCCTGTTTGGTCACCCCCGTTCTTCGAGGGCATCCTTCTACTCAAAGGTGTCGGGATGGGAGCAGGTGGGGGTCCAGCTTTGCTAATTTCTTTTTAAGTACATTATTATTATTTTTGAGACGGAACCTTGCTCTGTCACCAAGGCTCGAGTGCAGTGGTGTGATCTTGACTCACTGCAACCTCTGCCTCCCAGGTTCAAGCGATTCTCCTGCCTCAGCCTCTGGGGTAGGTGGGACTACACGTGTGCGCCACCACGCCCGGCTAATTTTTATACAGGGTTTCACTATGTTGAACAGGCTGGTCTCGAACTGCTGACCTCAGGTGATCCACCCGCCTTGGCCTTCCAAAGTACTGGGATTACAGGTGTGAGCCACCGTGCCTGGCCTAGTGAGTTATTCTTTAAAGCGGTAAATCATCTGTCTGTGTGTGTTTAATTACTAGTGACTAGTGACTGTTACAACTCATTTCTTTGGGGACAGGCTCCTATCTAGTATCCCACCACCGTATTATTTAGGCCAGGATAGATACACACAGTGGATGAAAGGCTGGAAGATGAATCTTATGTCAAAGGTTCACGCTGGGAAAGCACAGAGCTAGAGTTTGCTCAGAGCCTGGCTCCTGCAGGTGGGCACCGCTGACTGACAGCTGGAAGATTCCAGACTCCCAGGGCGCCGGTTTCTTGAAGTGGCATGAACCCTGGCAGGCTCTTTGAAGTGTGTGCCCAAAAACGGTGGGGTGGGGGTCTGCAGGAGCCAGGCCACCTGTGCTCAGAATCAGCGGTGCGGGTTTCTCTTGTCTTGTAAGTCAGCGGTGTGGGCATGTCAGGGCACTCCTGGGAAGACAGGTGAGGGACTGTGGGCCTCAAGCTGGTGGGACAGGCATGAAGGCTCACCTGCCAAGGACAGCAAGTCAGAACTAACAGGGGAGCTCTCCAGGGGAGGCGCTTTCAAGCCCTGACACCACCCAGGCTTCACCCGAGAGATGTTGGACCAGGTGCCAGCAGACAGCCCGCCGTCAGGGCGCACAGACTGTTGAAACAATGGGCAGTCCTCTTCCAGTACCACATGGTGGTCAGTCCTCCCCGAGAGCCCACAGCCCAGCCAGCAGCTGCCGGCGGCGGCTGGTCCCTCGTCTCCCCCAGGCCCCAGCAACTCTGCCCGTCTACACAGCCCCTCGCCACTGCCATCGATGGTGTGGACACGTCAGTCTCCAGGCTGCTGCAAGGCCTGCCCCTGGTGGGGGCTATGATATTGGTGGTTCCATTGAGGGGCTCCCCTGGCCTCCCTGGCTGGCTGGGGTGGGTGAGGTGACGTAAATACACCAAGCAAGTAGCTCTGCAGACCACCGGATCAGCAGTGTCCCTTGTGGCCACAGTGTGGCTTTAAAGTGGGCTCCAGAGGTGGCTCTCCAGGCAGTCTGGCTGGGCTGTTCTGAGGCACATCTGCTCCTAGGACTGCCCATTCATTACGGCCAAATAAGACGAGGTTTCTCGGGGCCTCCAGGGGTGGGAGAGCCCCCCTCTCCAGCGGCCTCAAGGTGCTCAGAGGCCTGGCTCCTCTGGGTTGAGCTCAGGTCTGCAGTGAGCAGGGAGTCTTCCTCCTGCTGTTCCCCGCTGCCTGGGCCGGCTGTGTCCCCCAGGGGGGCCGCCTGCCCACCGCTGCCTGCCTGGAGTGCCAGGGTCTTTTGTGAAATAATCACGTTACTCAAATTCAATCCTTTAACAAATAGTACATTTTTGCACGTATTTTGTAGAGTGGCATAGGCCTCAAAGTTCTAAAGGCACTGCAGGGTATCTATTCTGTGAAGCCTTCCTTCTACCCGCTCCCTGCCCGCCCGCCGAGACAAGCAGCGTGGCCAGCTGCGGTGAGCGTCCTTCTGTGCATTAACGAGCGAATGGGCACAAGCATTGTCTGTGCCTCTGTGCAGAGGTGGGGCTCACCGTGCGTGCTCTTCTGCACTTTCGCTTTTCTCAGCGAGTGCCATGCGTCAGAGCTCCTTCCCCACCACCACGCAGCCCCAGCCTTTCCCGTGGCTGAGTGGCTTTGGAGGGCTCATAACTATCCATGGATATTTAGGTTGGTTCAGGCCTTTGCAGTTAAAAACAACACTACCACACCGTGCTCTGCAGTATCCCAGCATGTGTGCATGTGTGTCTGCGGCGGGGAGGGGGTGGTCTCGGGTGCAGCTGCGGGGCTGCACAGCATGTGTGCATGTGTGTCTGCGGCGGGGAGGGGGTGGTCTCGGGTGCAGCTGCGGGGCTGCACAGCATATGTGCATGTGTGTCTATGGCAGGGAGGGGTGGTCTCGGTGCAGCTGATGCATCCGGACTTGCATTGTGTTTGCATCTGTGTTTGCACTCGCGTTTGCATGTGCATTGGGGCTTGCACCTGTATTTGCAGTAGGACGGGGTGGTCACTCTCAGGTGGCTCTGCATGGGATGTGTCTCTGGCTATCCCTCGCCCAGGGGTGCTCTTTCATTCTTAACTTTACTAAAGGACAGCAGGCCTGGCAGTCAGCGTCCTGTGAGGGAAACCAGCCTAGATGTTCCAACGGAGGTATTTTAACACCAGGAATCAGCTACCGAGGTGCCAGAAGAGCAGAAGGGAGAAGCGCGCTCAGGGGAGGCCAGGGCAGGAGGGTGCTCCCGGAGACAGGAGCTGCTCTTGCCCACTAAGTCTGTGCTGCTGAGCTGTATCTGGCTGTGGATGTGCTGCTGAGGGGCCGCCTCCAGCAGGGCGAGGACACCTGCCCTGACCCTAGTGGCCACCAATGCCAACTGGAAGCAAGAAGCATTGCCCCTCCTCCTGCAGCAGAGCTGGCTGAGGCGCCCATGGGCATGAGAGCTCTGGAAGTGAGTGTGCAACTTCCAGGCCCCTAGAAACAAAGCGTGGGGCTGAGAGCAGAGGTGCAAGCAGTGTGCAGTAAGCCCTGCGCCCGCCCTGCTGTGGCCTCAGCATGAGGCCAGGCTGTCCTGTTGGCTCTGATCCAGCAGCGGCCTGGGCTGTGCTGGCCCAAGGCCTCAATCTCTGTCTTTCAAAACTCCGCTACGCCCAATACCACTTTCGTCCCACATCCTCTGTGCTGGGGGCCATTCTTGGTGCTGGGGCCCTCATTAGATACTCAGTTTGCCCAAAGAGCTACTGTCCTGGGCTCTTTGCTGGCACCGGACACATGCAGCTTCTATCCAGGACGCATCCTGGAGGACCGAGGGACCCTCACCTGCTATGGCTGGAAGCCCCTCAGGCAGTGCTCTCCAACAGCCACCTAGCACCAGCAGCAGGTGTCACAGAGGGGACTTGGGACTGAGGGCTGCTTGCGACATGTTGCCCTGGGTGTCCGGGAACAGCCTCTCTGGGGAGGAAAGGGGGACCAGCCCTTCTGTGACATGGACCACGCAGGGCCAGCCCTGAGGGTCCTTGCCAGGAAAGGGGAGCAGAGCTGACTTCTGTCCCCACGGAGAAAATCGAGACCACGCTGGCAGCCATCGGCTGGTCAGGCTTCACCCCTGGGGGTCTGGGGCTGCAGCACAGAGCACCGCAGACCGAGGGTCCAGACCACAGACATCCACTCTCTCACGGTGCTGGAGGCCAGAGGCCCGAGATGAAGATGTCGGGAGGGCTGGTTCCTGCTGGGGCTGTGGGGCAGCGTCTGTCCGGGCCTCTCTCCGCGCCTCTGGGACCCTTGGCATTCCCTGGCTGGTGGAAGCAGCGTCCCAGTCCCCGTCTGCTTCCCCCGCCGCACGCGCTCTTCAGAGCTTGTCTGTGTGTCCAGATCTCCCCTTTCCGGAAGGCCAGTGGTCACTGGACCAGGGACCCAGCCTACTCCACATGCCTCCTTTTAACGAATTCCACCTGCAAAGAGCTGTTTCCAAATGAGTCACGCTCTGAGGTCGTGGGGGTCACGACTTCATATAAATGGGGAGTGGGATGGAGACAGATGTAACTCAACCCAGAACAATCCCCTCATAAGCAAAGAACTTTTTCCTCCAAACAGAAAGAAAGAAAGCAGTCTTAGCGGCCTGTTACATTAAACTGGAGACCAGGCCCCAGGAGGCTCAAGTGGATGGTGCCAGGCAGGCCTCACAAGCGACCTCACCCTTGCTTGACTTGCAGAGGTAAGCCAAGCCGAACTATTTCTTGCAAATGCCTATGTTAAGGAGAAACAGAACTTAAGCTCCACCAATCAAAGGCAGCCAACAAACTTACACAACCAGGGACTTTCCAATGGGATGGGCCCAATAAAGCAACTAACTGTGTATCTGCAGCCAATCAGATACCGTCTCTGCTTTACGTCAGGCAACTGTGTACCTGCGGCCAATCAGGTGCTTTCTCTGCTTTACGTTAGGCAATTGCGTACCTGCGGCCAATCAGATACCTTCCGTCCTTGCCGAGCTGCCCCTGTGTTCCCTTGGTGGAGCTCCTGATTCACTCTGGTGTGGGGCTGCCCAATTATGAATGGCAATTTGCTCAAGTCAACTCTTTAAAAAGTGTATTTTGTCTCAGTTTACCTTTTTAAAACAGACCTCAACTTGAAAGGCAAGTCAAGAACAGGAGTAGGGAGTTCTCAAGGATGTCAGTATGAGTGACCACTCAACACCAGGAAGAAGGTTCGACTCATCAGTCGACAAAAGAACGCACATCCAGTCACCAGTTTCCCTGTTGAACTGGTGAAATTTTATTTAACCGATAATCCTCCGTGGAGAGTAAATGCAGGTAGACTTTTGGAGGATATTGTCAAAGTGAATCTGCAACCCAAAAACATTCCTTCAATCCTGGGCTTCTATTTCTGATCCTCTAACATAAGGAAAAATCCCAAGATATGGGAAAATATTGATGCAGAAAAAGATTCATCTCAGTGTAATTTAAAAATGCACAGAAGTAAATCCAATATAGCAAAAGGAGAGATTTGGGTATACCCGTAGGAGAGAATGCCATACAATCATTACAAATTGCATTGAGAACGGGTACTAACGGGGCTGGGGATCCCCGTGGTTAGTGTTGAGCTACAAAAGTGAGCTAAGCTTACACACACATGCACACCACACACACCACACACACACACACAGGTTGGATGAGAATCATACCCCGGAGTGCGTTTACAGAGGTGTGACTGAGTGTCAACGTGAAGAGGCCATGTCCCAGAAGGGAGATTTTTATATTTACAAGAGGGGGTGGCAAGAAATTTCAGGTAGGTTGGGGAGGAGTAGGCACCAGCCTTTCTTGTGGTTTCCTTGGGAAGGGCAGGGCAGGCGGGTGGGCAGCTCAGGGCTGGCTGGCCGGAACAATTCTGGTGGACTTTGGGGCATAGGGACTGTCCCTGCTTGCCTGGCTCTGGGGTCATCTAGGGCAGGGAAAATACTGGCTTGGTGTACGAGTGAGATGAAGCAGGTGGTTGGGGCATAGACGGGATTGCCTGCTCTAGGTCAAGCCCTGTGTTGGCTCCGAGATCAGTCAGCTCTGGGAGGGACGGTCTGCAAGGGTCCCTGAATGCCAGAGCATCAAGAATACAGAAAATAAGAAAATTATAGTGAATCCAATTGGCCCTGCAATGCATAGATGCCAAACAGAATCTCAGAAAACCCAGCTAGAAAACACACACACACACACACACACACCCCTACGCATGCACATACACATACACACACAGACACACACATACACACTTACACATGCATATATACACATACACACATACAGGCACACATACACACATACACACCTACATATGCATATACACACACACACACATACAGGAACACATACACACACACATATACATGTAAACACACAGACACATGCATATACACACATGCACACACATACACACATGTATACACACACACATGCATATACACATACACAGACACACACATACACACCTACACATGCATATACACATACACACACATATGCACACATACACATACCCATACACACATATACACATCTATATACATACATACACATGCATATACACACATACAGACACATATGCACACATATACACACAAACCCACACATACACATGCATACACACATACACACACATACACACATACCCACATACACACACACACACGTATATGCACACATACAGACACACATAGACACACACATACCCACACACACAAACATATACACACATACACACACAAATCCACACACACATATACACACATACACGCACATGCATATACACACATATAGGTGCACACACACATACACACACATAGACACACATACACAACACATACACACACATACACACATATCCACATACACACCCACACACACATATCCACACACATACACACACATATAGGTGCACACATACACGCATATACACATACACACACATATAGACGCACATACACACATATACACATACACACACATAGACACACACATACACAACACATACACACATATACACATACACACCCACACACACATATACACACACATACACGCACATGCATATACACACATATAGGTGCACACACACACATACACACACACAACACACGTACCCACACATACACACATATACACATACACACCCACACACACACATTGTTTATGTTGTTGAAATGCACAGGAACAGGCACCACCGGAAGACGCATTCCACAGTGTTGATGGTGTTCTCTTGCTGTTGTGAATATACGGTGGTTTTTCTCCTTCTGTTTCTTGTAATGGTCTTAATTTTCAAACTCTCTATCAATGAATATGTATTATTTTTATAGTCAGGAAAAAAAGGGTTTAAACTATTTATGTGGCTTCCTGGACAGGAGGCCTCGGCTGGGGCCACCCTGAACCCAGCAGGCCCCGCTCCCACACCTGCTGGTCTGGGGACCCTGTTGCACTTCATGTCACTCGGGCACTGTGTCTCCTGCTGGTGTCTCCTGGAGCCAGGAGGAAAAGCGTCAGAGAATCATGTGTGGCGACACTGGCAATGGGATGGGACCCAGGTCAGCTATTACATAGATGGTGTCCTCGGCCCTGGGAGCCCCTGCCCTGAGGACAGCAGGTTCAGCGTGAGGGACCAGGCATCCTCCTCGCCCTTCTTAGCTGCCACCTGAGCCTGGGCAGGGGGAACTGGCCAGGACTCAGCACTGCCCTCACCAAGGGGTGGGACCTGGGTGACAGGCACACTGTTGGGATGGCAGGCCCTTGGGGTCTCAGCCTTCATCTACACACCGCCACCCTGCAGCTCTCCCAGACGTCCACCCCAACAGGGGCCAGGGCCCTGATCCGCCCGGGACTTCCTTGGTTTCAGCAGTAAAAGCCCCACACCCGCTAGTCCGGGCCGAATGGGGAGGGTTGCTCACCTGTGCTCAATGTCCCCTCAGAGCCCTGAGCCATGCAGGCCCTCACATCCCCACGCTTTCACCCCCGTCCCACCCCAGATCTGGTCTGAATGGGAGTTGGTCCCGCAGTCCCAATGGCTTCTGACAGTCACAGTTCCCTGGGGTCCGCAGCCAGCCACCTGGGGCTGGCACAGAATGTCTCGGAGAGGGGGAGGTGTCAGAGGGCTTCGATGCACCCCTGAGCTTGGGGCTGTTCCCCCAAAGGTCCTGGGGGGGCCATTCTCCACACGCCCCTCCTGCCAGATGCCGGACCACCTGCGATGGTGCGAAGGGACTGCGCGTTAGCTCCGTCTGGAAAAGGGTGTGTGTGACAGAAACGGGGCGAGAGAGAGGATGAGAGAGGAGGGGGGATGGGGCCGGGAAAGAGTGAGCTTGGGGAGGAAGAGAATTCCCTTGGGATTCTATCCTGAGGTGACCGGAGAGCTCCTGCTCCGGAACGTGCCTCGGTTCAATGGTGGCCTTCAAGAGGTCAGCTGGATTCCCAGAGAACGCATACCTCTTACTAACATTTTTCAGGGACTTTAAACTGCAGTCACTACGTAGGAAACGTCGGTTTGAAATTACGGCAAAATATACTTTTGCTGATCAATCGGCTCCGTCGCGTATACGCAGAATGTACACACACATTCATGTGTCATCAGAACTAGGACTTGAGGCAGTTTTAATGCAGAATTGAGGAAAATGAACATGCGCCCCTGATTCCAAAACCAGCCCTTTCGGCCTCCCTCCCAGGGGCCCAAAGACACCTCCCTGGGAGTCAGAAGACGGAGGCTGGAGTCTCAGCTGTGCCACAGAGCGCCCTGGGACTTAAGATGTCACTCGCCTCGGTTTCCCCAGAAAGGGTGAGAGAAGGAGGTGGCCTCTTACTTTCCTTCCTTTGCACACAATGACTTCCTCCATGAAGGCCACCAGGGCCATGGAAATGAGCGGCAGGCCCAGCTTCTGGTGGCACAGCCAACCCTTCCGCGGGAGCCCCTTCCCGAGGGTGGTTCGGGGGACAGAGGCTGAGCTCGGACAGGGCCTCGGGGGGATGTGCTGGCTGCCTCCTCCTCCAGCTTCAGCCCCTGGACTCCTTAAGAAGCAAGTGCTGGAATCCAAGACACTGGTCTTTATTCAGGTCTCTGCCAGCCGCTGCTTGCCAGGAGACGTCTCAGTCTCTTGTCAGACACACGCGTGGCTTCCAGCAGGACACCGCTGAGTTCCTGCCTATGAAATGATTGTGTTTCCACAGTAGCCGCAGGCAGGGAAACGGGAAGGGTTAAGCTGGCTTCCTGTCCTGGAACAGTTGGGGATTTTTATCACACGTCACTGTCTGTGACAGCCTCTGGGGCCTTTGGAATATTCTGGCACAACTGCTGGCTCCTCAGGCTCATCTCGGCTCAGTTCCCCGGCGGGGCTGTGGCGCCCCGGACAGGTCAAAAGCGGATTGGGACGTGACTGGCAGCGGCGAGAGGAAGGCTTCTCGCAGGGAAACGCTGTCTGCGCCGCCCTGATTGACTCGGGGCTGCTCAGGGCAGGTCCAAGGTGGTGGGGTTCTGGGTGTGTCACCTGCTCTCCCAGGCATGTGGGGCCCGCTCCCGGGCCCTGCTTCCTCGCTGTAGCTGGGACCCCATCCGGCTGGGCCATGAGCTCCCAGGAGCTGTTTTGCAGTGAGCCTGGCTGGGTCCTCCGGGGTCCTGGGAGCCGAGGGAAAACTCGTGGAGCTTCAGGATTTTGAGAGTTGCAGGAAACAAGACCTGAACTTGAAATAACTTTAAGCTAAAAAGGAAGTTTGTTGAGAGTCCCTGGAGAAGCTGGGCTTGGGGCCTTCAGCAACCCAGCCCCCTGCTGTTATCCACTGTTTCTCTCTGGGTGGGGCCTCTTTCTCTATTCGGACAGATGGAACTCCTGGGCCCGGCCTGGCCACACAGCACCCCACAGCCTTCATGGTGGCCCAGCCTGGATCCCTCCAGCCCCAGAAGCAACAGGCCCCCCACTGATGCCACGGGGGCAGGAAGGGGCTGGGATATGGCTGGTGGGAACCACATCGAGTGTCCACCACGCCCCCAAGACCCCCAGGGGCCCCGAGGTAGGGACAGGAGTTCCAGCCCAGGCCCCGATGCCCAGTGCCACGTGCCCCTGCCCGGCAAGCCCCTTCAGCGTCCTGGGTCTGTGGGCCTGCGGCCGTGGCCAAGTTCAGCCTGCCCGTGTCTGACCACAGACTGGGAATGATTCTAACATTTATAGATGGTTGGGGGAAAAAAGAAGGCTTTGTGACACGAGGGTTACACAGAATTCCCATCTCCGGGTCCATAAACACAGTGTAATTGGCACAAGCCAAAGCCACTCCTCCATGTCTGTGGCTGCTTCTGCACTTTGAGGCCAGAGACCACGAGGCCCCTTCCAGAGACGGCGTGCTGACCACAGCCGCAGGCAGGAGCGGGGCCTCCGGCCGCAGCCGCTCCCCAGACATGGCAGGCTCTCAGCCATGCCCGAGGTGCGATTCGAGTTTCTCATTCAGCCGGCTCTGGCTGACGAGGAACTCAGCCTCCGCCAAAAACTCCAGAACCCTTCATCTTGGTCTTTATGTCCTACATTTTTTTTCGAATACACAAGAAAACCAATCCATGACTGTTCAAAAGGAGACGCTAAAATCACAATCCAAGCAAGCATCCTAAGGCCCTGGCTGATTTGAGGCCTCTTCCCACCGGGTGTCCTACGGTCCCTGGGCCCTGACGTTCCTTCCCTGCCTGGGCTGTGACGGTCACGACTAGCAGGGCCAGAGCCGGGCTGGAGGCGGGTGCTGTGGGCGGGGAAGGAGCCTGCCGGGCACATCTGTCCTCCCTGTCAATGCCGAGCAGCGAGGCGTGGCCCCATCACGTGCTGGGGAAGAAAGGAATTCACAAAGGGCTAAGCTCTTCCTGCTCTCCTCAGAGGAACGGAGGGGCCGCTGGCTGCTGTTTCCTGGAAATCTGTGCACTGGTTAAGTGGGGCATCTGTTTCTTGGGCCCACGGTCTGACCCGTCAGGTGTGCTTTGGGGCAGAGGCGCGGGTCCCTGCTTTCTGTAGGGTTGGGGTCCACCCCTGCCCTTGCAACTGGGCCTGGTGGGAAGGGCCGGCCCTGGGGTCCCTGCCACATGGCCTGAGGTTGAGGTAACCACAGGGTTCTTTGGTGGCAGTGGGGGTGGGGGGTGAGGGCCAAGGACCTCTCAGTACCAACTGGAAGGTCAGGCTCAGCCACCTGAAGCTGCTGGCAGGTTCCAGGGCCTGTGGACTCCCCTTTACACGTGAAACAGACAGATGGGGGTGCCGCCATAGCTCCCCAAGGGGTATGGAGACCTGGGTGTGTCTGACGCCTTCAGTGTGCCCTGGGAGCTGCCAGATCAGGGACACAAAGATCCAATCCAGAAGCGTTCTGCCGGGGCCGCTATCTCGGCCCGAGCTGCAAAGGGTTCGGTCAGCCATGGGCCAGGAAGCAAAGGCTTGAAGACCTCGCTCCTCAGCCTGGTGCAGGCAGGCGGTGGTCACCCTCCTGACCCGGGGCCTGGGACTCCTGGGCGGCGTGTGCTGTGGGGGCACTGGCACAGAAGAGGCCCTCCAGGGGCCCACAGGGGCTGCCCCTCCCCAAGCAGCCAGGCCAGGCACCCAGCAGCCTGGGCTAGGACCTCCTCTGGGCCTTCCGCTGCACCATCTCCCGGCCATGCTCAGCGTGCCCCAAGCTGGGGAATGGTGACTGCCCATGGTGGCTGGGACCCTCCAAGTCCGGCAGAGGCTGTGTGTGCTTCCTCTGAGGCGGGCCTGCCGTCCACAGACTCTCACTTCAAGCTGCCTCTGCCCTTGGAAGCCCTCTGGAATGAGGGCATGCAGGAGAGACCCGGAGGGAGGCTGCCTGGTCCTTGGGGCGGGTGAAAGAGGTGTCTTCTGCAGGAGGAGGGGGTGGTGGAGCTCAGCAGGCCCTTGAGTGGGGCCTCCCTGACGGCCGGAGATCCAGAGGCGGAAGCAGCGTGGATTAAAACGGGGCCAGGACAGGCTCGGGCAGGGGTGCTCCAGGAAGGAAGGAGGGGCGCAGGGAGGGCCTCCGTCGGGGGACAGGCCCCCACTCGGCGCACGTGACTAGGCCGGAGGGCTTTCTTACTCATGGCTCCCAGACTTGCCTGTTCCCATCGGGTCACGTGGTGGATACGGGCTTGACCACAGGTCTCTGACCCTCCACCCCCCAACTCAGGTCGACCTGTTGCATCATCCTTTGCTCCTGTTGGCAGAAAATAAGCCAGTAACACCCTCCCCCAAGAGAGGCCCAGGGAGCCCTGGTGGGCATCAGATCCAGAGGTCCCTGGAAAGACGTAATTGAAATGAAGGAAGCCAGAGCTGGTCCTCACTGAGCTCCAGCTGGGCAGGCGCTTCTCACATCCTCTCAGCAGCGGGAAACAGGCGCTCTGAGGGCCGAAGCCTCAGGCCCAGATGAGACGGTGGGGTCTGGGTGGCCGGTACCTTCCTCCTCCCCCAGCCCTGGAGCAGGCTCTAACCTAGGGCCGTCGGAGTCTCACGTGATCGGCCCCAAACCCGGCGCCCAGCCAGAGTGCGGCCTGGAGCGGGGTCCTGATCAGAGACAACTTCCAGGAGCTGCTTGAGCTGGGAGTGAGGAGCCTCTCCCGGGGGCCAGGGCGCAGGAACGCACACGCCCGGGAGGCTCCAGGCAGCTCCACACAAATCTCTAGCAAGCAGTCAGAGAGCGCAGGCGCCTGGCCTCCCTGCACACACAGGGACCGCTCGGGACTTGGGCGGAGGCCCTCGTGATGTCGGAGGAAGGCGGGCGGCCATGCTCGCCCCTGCTGCAGTGTGGCTTCCTGGGATGTCTTCTCTGCAGGGGAGGCGCTGTGGGAAGGGGCTGCTCCCTGCCCTGGGGAGTTCTGACACCAGGCGTGGAGATGTGAGGGAGCACGGCCCCAGCTGTTTATTTAGCTGTTCCTTGGGTTTCTCGTGTAGTCCTGTGACTCCTGTAGCGAGGGTCTACCACGCGCTGTGCTCATAATGCAGCCCCGGGATGGGGCACGTGGGGACCCGGGAGGCCAGGGCCGTGGGTGGGCAGTGACCTGCCTTCGATGCCCAGCATCTGCCAGTTCCCGTGGTGCAGACACTCCTGGCATGGCCGATTCCGAGCTACCGACGTGAGGTCACGAGACACAGCATCGGGACGAGATGCCCCAGGCCACAAGCTGCGGTGAGCAAATGTTAGAATGCTAAAAAGTAAAAAACGTTAAAAAATAAAAAAATAAAAGGTAAAATACGTCCAGGAAGTAAAAGTTGTGTTGCTGAAAAATGCTTTGTCTCAGTGCTAGTTTTTCTTTGTGCACCGAGAATCTATTTCCAACAGGCCCCCAGCTACCGGCCACAGCTTTGCTCCAGCCCAGGGAGGTCGGCGGCGGTGCCAGGAAGCTGCTATTCCCTCGTTTACAAATGAGAAAATTGAGGCCTGGGGAGGTGGACAGGCTGCCGAGGCCACATGTGCAGTGAGAAGCAGAACAGACCCAAACGCAGACCTTCTGTGCAGCTGACGGTCCCCACCTCTCTCTGCCCTCTGACTGCTGCCCTGGCAAGGCTGGGTGGGGCCTGGGAGCCTGGAGACAGCTCACTCCCTGCAGAAGCCACTGCCTGCTGTCCCGGGGCCGGGCCCGGGGATGGCCGTGCAATACCAAGCAGCCAGGAGCAGCCCACTCTTCCGCCCTGCCTTGGCCTCAGGGCCCTGGGCTCCTGCCAACCTCCCTCTCCCCACACTCGGCTTCCTTCCTTGGCTCCCCAGGGCTTGCAGAACATTCAGGCAGGTCGGGGCAGAGCCCAGGGGGTTGCTGTGCGCTCCCAGGAGCCCCCACCCAGGCCTTCTCCACTCCTTGTTTGGAAACTGCGGTGTTTGCTTTTGAAGGGCACCAGGGTGTACGCTGCACTTACAGGAGGACTGCTGATTATTTTCTTAACGGAAGAGCAAATATTTACATCTTAGGATCTAAAGGGCAGTGTGGAGTGTGTGGGATGTCGACTCTTAACTGGGAGTGGGCAGGGAAGCTAGCCCTCGGCTGCCTTTGGCCTTTCTCAGCCAAAATGAGCAGAGACGTTTCCCTTGGTCCAGGGGCCACCTGGGCCTCCATTTACCTGCCAAGAGAGAAGGAGGGCCGAGGCGGCTGTGTCATCAACCACTCCTCAGCTTGGGGTGACCAAATGACCCTCCGTCAACCCCCTCCTGACCACCACTTTCCCCAAGGGCCGCGATGGGGCCCGGGGTCCTTCCGCCTCTCTGGCCTTTGCTGTGCCTGAGGGTGGAAATTCTTGCTAGGTGGGCCCCCTGCAGCTCTGTACACACGTGCTGGTGGCAGCCACCAGCCCGGCCATGTGGGGGGCATGACCGTCAGCCTGCTGTGCGTCGGCAAATGCAGCCTGGGCCAATGGGTTAGGTTATTAAGGCCAAATCCACACCCCCCATAGGGAAGTGCAGTGGGAGGCAGGGGAGGGGCTGCAGGGGAGCCCATGGGGAGAAGGAGCCTCCTAGGGACCCCCCAGCACCCGCTTCCTGGGCAGGCAGGCGAGCTGCAGCCAGAGCCCCTGGGTTCGCCCAGGCCCAGAGCTTGTCTTTGGGGCCACTACACCAGCTATGCCTAGGATTGCCAGCCCGGCCCTGCTGTGGGGGCACCTGGGGTGTCTGGGGAGCAGGCTGGCCCCAACCCAAGCAGGAGATGCAGTTCAGAGGCCGTCCCGGGGGTGAGGGGTCCTGCCGAGACGCACCTGCCTGTCTGCTGGTCGCTTGGCTTCCTAACCCTATGGCAATCCTGCTGCATGCTTCTGGAAGTTTCCACCAGCAATGCCAGGAGCTCTGGGTCGGCAACTCAGCGATCTACATGGAAAAGGGCACTTGTTCTGTGGGTAACTTGGGAGTCCATGGCCCCAGTTTAGAGGCAGGGTTGACCCTGGAGCCGTTGGTGGCCCTGGGTTGCTGGGGACAGAGGGTAGCACAGTGCAGCAGCGTCCCCGCCCAGGGCAAAGTCAGGACAAGGCCTAGTAGGCCAGGGGAGAAGGAGGGCGGTGGCTCCTGTCTCCAGGCAAGAATGCACAGGCCAGGAAGGTGCGTCCCCAGAGAGGGTTTTGCCCTCTGAGGGCCACCCACACAGGTGGCCTCTGCAGTGGCTGAGAGGTCACAGGCTGCTGTGTTCCCCATCCTTACCCAGCTCTGACCGCCTGGTGAACTTGGGCTGTGCACGCAGCGGGGCTTCTCTGCACGGCAGTGTCATGTCCAGCATGTCTCGTGACTGCCTCACATGTCAGAGAAAGGCGGCTGGAGCCAGTTCTCGCTCCAGGCTGCCTATCGGGGGCAAAGGTGCCCTGCAGGGGCCTCAAGTCATCGTCCTCAACTCCAGTCTCGTCCTGCCCACCTGGATCACCCTGACCCTGGGCAGTGGCCTCCTCGTCAGCCCTCAGGTGGCCGTCCTCAGCCCCTGGACACCCTGCTCTTCTGTGCCCATGGAGTGCAGGGCAGAGGGACTCGGTACCAACTGCACAGTGTGAGTGTGTCCTGGAGGGGGACAGAAAAACGGTTAAAATCCTGAGACACGCTCTCGGCTCTTACCCATGTGCTTGTATGTGCAAACACGCATATGTGCTGTGTGCCTGTGTGCACACATTTTGCATGCATGTGTGTTGTGTGCACATGATGTACATGTGAGTGCTTTGCATGTGTATGTATTGCATGCACACGTGCTGTGTTGCATATGTATTGCATGCACACGTGCTGTGTGGGTGTGCACGGGAATATGTATGAGCACATGTGTACGTGTGTGTACATATATGTGTGAGCACATGTGTACGTTCATGCGTGTGAGCATGTGTACATGTGTACATGCATGAGTGCATATGTATGTGTGTGAGCACATGTGTATGTGCCTGTGTGAGCATGTGTACGTGTGTTAGTGCATGTGTACATGTCTGTGTAAGCACACGTGTGATTGCATGTTCACATGCACACGTGAGCACACATGTGCGTGCATGTCTGAGCACACATGTACATGTGTAAATGCATGTGAGCGCATGTGAATGTGCATGTCTGAGCAAGCACGTATGTGTGTGAGCACATGTGTACATGTGTGCATGTGTGAGTGCATGTATATGTGCATGCATGTATGCGCATGTGTGTTCTTGTGTGAGCACATGTACATGTGTACGTGTGTGAGTGCATGTGTATGTGCGTGTGAGTTCATGTGTACGTGCATGTGTGTGAGTGCATGTGTACGTGCATGTGTGTGTGAGCGTATATTTAAGGATGCACAGGTCCCTCCGGCAGGCTGACCACGTGTGTCTGTGGCGCGGTGGGTGGTGCTCTCCAGGGCAGTCAAGGTCTCCATGGTGGCTCCCGTCCGGTGGGGCCTAAAGGGCCCCCAGGTCTCCCCAAGTGGCTCTCAGAAGGCTCATTCCTTGTAGGAGCCTTCTGTGTGCCTGTGTGGCCGTGAGCCGTCCCAGCAAGGATCTTCTGAAAGGTGAGGCAGCCCCTGGAAGCCAGTGCTGCAGCTCCCGCTGGCTGCTGTTAAGAAGCCTAGGTGTAAGGGACGCAGAGGAAATAGGACACAGACCAGGTGCCACTCACCCCCACACAGAGGCCACCCTGCGTGACGCTCCCGGGGGTACCTTCACACTCCCAGGGCACGCGCGGTGCCTGCCTCACAGCCTGTGGGCATCCTGGCCTGGATTCCTGCCGTCTTCAGGTGCCACTCGAGCCAAACAGCCAGTGACCAGAGCCAAGGGGCCACCATGCCCCGGGGAACAGGGAGGCGAGCAGGGTCTGGCCTGGCAGGCAGGACCTGTGGCTTCATCACACCACCGTCCCCACCAGGAGCTTCAAGGTATCTACCTCTCCTGGACCTCTGGGGAGCCGCACGCTGGCTGTCCCTGAAGAGCAGCTGATGACCTCGAATGCCAGGCCCCATGCCAGAACCCCACCTTCCCCACCCGGCAGCCTAGGACTGCCAGCTGGGGCGGTGCAGCTGCTCTGGGAGCTGGAAGCTTTTGATTTGCGTCAGCGCCGAGCTGGCCAGGAGGGGCTCACACTGGGTGCTCAGCAGCCACTGCGAGTCACGGCGACGTCACAGCTGTGGGAGCCCAGAGAGGGTCTGTGGGGAGACGAGGTGGCCACACTCAGCCCAGTGCTGAGCCCACATCCCTGTCTCCGCAGGAGCTGGGTTTTTTTTTTTTTTTTTTTGAGACGGAGTTTCGCTCTTGTTACCCAGGCTGGAGTGCAATGGCGCAATCTCGGCTCACCGCAACCTCCGCAGGAGCTGGGTTTTTAAAAGCAGTTTCCATGATACAAGCACCAGGTCTGGCCCCCGAGAGAAGGCAGAGGGAGTTGGAATTGTCTTTCCCAGGAAGGGCTGCCCTGACGGCCCCCAGGAGCAGTGGGAGGGCCACCCTAATTGAGGGGCGTGGCGGGAGCCCTGGCCACGGCTGGAAACCTGCAATTTCACTAAGATGAAAGGGTCCTCGAAGGATTCTCCCGAGAAACGCAGCTGCCAGGATGGCCTCGAAGAATGCCGCTTTGTGTGGTCTCTACAGGGCGCTCCGGGGAGCCCCAGGCCTGAGTCCAGCACTTCCTTGGGAAAGAGCCGGGTTTGGGCCCAGCTATGTGACCCCACGTGTGTCCCCTCCCGGCCTCCCTTCATCACTGACCCCTCCCACCCAGGAACAGAAGAAGCTGTGAGTCATCTCTGATATCCCACGCCTTATCCTTGCAGAGTCCTCCGAAGAAGGCAGCTCCCCACCCTGCCAACCTACCCTGAGTCTGTCAGCAGCCCAGGCATGATCCAGCTGCCCCCGCCAGCAGGCTGCCCCCAGCTCCTGGCAGCAACTGCCCCCGACAACCTGACCTGCCTCCCTCCGCTCACCTCTGCGGGCGCCCTCTGCTCCTCGGCTCACACACCCCACCTCAGCTGCTTTCTCAGCTTCAAGATGGCTCCTCTCCCCAGGCTGGAGGGCAGAGGCCAGGGCCACAGCTCCCGTCTGGGGAGGGGCCTCTGCTGGTCATCAGGGCTGGCCGTAAACACTGAGGACAGACTCACTTGTGTTTAAAGACCCTGGGTAGAGCGTCCTGGGAACGTGGATCCCGTTCCCAGCCACACAGAGAGCTGAGGTTCCTGCTGGGGTCCGCCCAGTTCCAGGCCAGGTGGGATCAGCAGCTCCACTGACCTGTAGCCCACTTGGGGTGCGAGGTTGGGATTCTTGCCTAGAGCCAGATGCCCAGCCTTGGTCATCTTTGGAGGACACTTCCCCCTCAGCAGGGCTCCCAGCCTGTCCCTCCTCCCCAGCCCCTGCAGCCCACCTGCACCTGGCGATGGCCCGGGACAGAGGTGCCGCCCGGACCAAGGAGGCTGTCCTACCAGCCCACCTGCACCTGGCGATGGCCCGGGACGGAGGTGCCACCTGGACCAAGGAGGCTGTCCTACCAGGCACAGTCGTGTCCTCTCCCTAAGCCAGCCCAGCTCTTCACAGACCCTGTTCCAGGTGGAGAATTCCGGGCGCGAGGAGGCTGCGGCCACTCCTGGTGGCACACTCATGGGAGCAGAACTAAGATTCTCACGGGGCTCCTCCCTCAGTTCATGCCTTCCCGGCCCTGCTGTAACAGATGCCCACACACTCAGCGGCTGGAGCACACAGATTGAGTCTCAGGGTTCTGGAGGTCCGCGTCCTGACCCAGCTCTCCATGATGGAGATGAGGGTGTGGGCCGGGCAACCTTCCTCCTGCGGGCTCAGGGAGAAGCCACTTCCCTGCCTTTTCTGGCTTCCCGAAGCCACCCGCATTCCCTGGCTCACGGCCTCTTCCTTGGTTCCAAGCCAGCCATGGGGAACAGGGCCCCGTGTTGCATCTGAAGCTGGGACTCCTCCCTCCCCACCCGCTGCACTCACACCAGGCCTGCTGGGGAATCCGGGTGGCCTCTCCACTGCCAACCCGGGGCGGGGGCTCCCGCCCTAGCTCCCCTCTGCTATGTAGGGTGAGACATTTTTGCATCTCCCAGGATTAGAGCGTGGTCATCTTTGGCACCACTATGCTGTCGGTCACACTGGGCCGACCTCTGGGGACACACACGCGTGTCCATCCTTATCAAAGCCCCACGGCAGCTCCTCGGCAGCTCCTCTCCGACGGGCCCTTCCCTCTGCCTGCCTCGTCCTGCACCTGGCCTGGGGCTTGGGAGGAGGGTGGCCGGGGGTGAAAGCTGCCCATGTGCCCTCATGGGCAGGTCCCACATGGGTGGGCAGGCCTTCGCCTGGCGTCCTCCCTCCTGGTAAACAGGCTTTTGTGCAGGCGGCGGGGTCCCTCCCCTGATCTGTGAGGGCCAGAACCAGGCCCAGAATCCAGCCCCTGCCCGCCTGGGTGGCTTTAGTCACCCTGATGGCTGTGTGGTGAGCTGTCACCAGCATTGATACCAGGAGGCCCTTATGGGCAGAGCCGCAGCCTGGAGACCCCTCATTCCTGGAGCGCCGTCCTTGCAGGCAGAGGCTGTGGGAGGCTGCACTTCCCATTAGCGCTGCGCTGATGGGGCAGTAGGGGAAGATGCATGGGGATTATTCACAGAAAAACATGAGATTCCAAAGGAACGGGGGCTTAGTCAGGGGCACCTGGGACGCCTCCCAGATCTCCGGGGTAGTTCACAGTCCCAAGATGAGAGAGTGCTCCAGGAAAGGGTGGCCTGCCCCTAGATGGCTCTCACGGCTGTGGCCAGCAGGGGCTGGGGGTGTTGGGGGGGCAGCTGCCAGTGTCACTACGGAGAAGAACAGGAGAGAAAGAGGAAGGAGGCTGTGGGAGGCCGCTGCAGCGGCCACAGGAAGGAAGAGTGACTGAGGATGCTGTCGTGTCAGGGGTCCAGACCTGGGAGGAAACAGGGTCACACAGACCCTGGAAGGAGCTGGGGCCCCGAGGAGGGAAAGTGGTCTCCGCCCCAGTTGGGCTCCACGCCAGAAACTCACGCTTCCTTTCCAGCCACACCTGTGCAGTGAGGCCGGTTTCCTCCTGTCTGGGATTGCGCCCCTACCCAGAGCCTGTGGCTGCTGCCAGGGTTCAACCGGGCACCCCTTAGGCTCAGGAGTGGTGGCACTCTCTGGAAGGAGCTGGTACAGAAACTACAAAGTCCCACCCGCCTGCTCCTGCAGACCCTCCCGGGGGGGCAGGCACCTGCTCTGGGCTCCCATCCTGGAGTCAAGGGAACAGGAGAGGCCAGCCCAGGGCACAGTGAGGCACCTCTTTGCCCCGTGCCCTGGAGTTGCTTTCTTTGGAGGTCATGACCAATGGACAGCAGGGGCTGGCACTGCTCATGCCCATCCCATCAGAGGCTTCAGAGCTGGGAAGCCAGGGAGCTCCTTTGGTGAAAACAGAACGGAGTGAGAGCAGGGAAAGGACAAGGGTGGGAGTCAGGAGGGGATGGAGTGGGGGAGGCCGGTGACACCCAGGAGAGAGGAGCCAGCCTGGAAGTTCCCCATTTGCCCTGGCATGGCATGGCATGGCATGGTGGGTCCCCGTGGCCAGGGCTTTCTTGCCCTCTCTCCAAAGCTCTTGGACACCAGAATTCAGCCAGGCCATCACAGCCTGAGGCAGTCAGGACAGGCTCTGGGACCCGTAGCAGGTCACCCCTCCAGCATAGCAGCTGGCCCGTCTGATCCCTGGATCTTTCCTGCCTTCTCACCACCCTGGGTTCTGGAGCTTGCCCGGGCCCCATCTGCCTGAGGTCTGGTGACCCTGCAGAGCCCCGGGACAGGCCCGGCCCTGAGCTCTGCCTGGACACCGCGGGCACAGGTGACAGACGCCAGACACTTTGCTGTGGTGCCGGCCTTGCACAGGTGCTGCTGGGATTCCCCGGCTGTGTGTGCCATCCTGGCACACTGCGAGACAGGCACCTCTCCGAGTCTGGGCAGGAAACAGATGGCCCACTCAATGGGGGCGTTTGAAGAGATTTGTTCATGAAAAGAGCATTTTCAGAGGTGTTGGCAGGTTGAGGGAAAAACACCAAGGGTCCTGTGGTAGTGGGCCACCCCCAGAAATAAAGAAGTGAAGGAGGGAAAGCTGTTGCCAGAGCGGGAGTCAAGGCCCTGGGGAGGGGCCACCTGGCAGAAGGGTGTGCTCAGGGAGGGACGTGGCGGGGCTGCCCTCCCAGACCCTCCTGCCCCCTCCTACCTGAGCTGCAGTTCACCTGAGGGCCTCCACTTCCTCTTCTTTCCCCTCAGCCCCTCGCAGGCCTCCCTCCCCATCCTTCGGAGGCGCCACCCGCTCTGAGGACTAGCTTCTCTTCCCACAGTCAGGAGGTGGAAGGTGTGAGTCTCTCATGACACATCTGGTGTCCCCAGAGAGACGTGCCAGCTGCTGACGGAGCACCCACGACTGCCCTGCCTGTACACACACACTGGCTGCTCCCTGCCTCTGAGGACTGCAGCCCCGGAGGACTCTGTGTGAGGTCACTGGATCACGCTGTACACCAGACTTAAGTACACACATACAAATATACATGTTCACATGCTGCACACTCCACAGACACACACACATCCACACGTGCACAAACACACCCTCACGCAAGTACACACACATGCCGAATACTCATGCACTCACACAGCACAAAGCACATGAACATAACACATACAAATGCGCACTTATGCTGAGCCACATACAGATACACACGTGCACACAACGCTTATGCACATACACGTAACACAGATCACACATGCATGCACCACGCTCACATGTACATGCAAACAACACACATACACATACTCTAAAACACACAGACACAGCCGCCGGCGTTTCTCCATCATGCTGAGGGTGGGGTGGAAGTGCCTGCACCGGAAACTGGGGGATGGGAGCCTTCTCATCTGATTTCTTCCTGATTTCAGGACCTGGGCCACAAAAGCAGCCTCACCTTCAGACCGGGGTTCCTGGGGGGTGGCAGCGCTTCTGCCAACAGCAGGCTCATGTGTGACCAGTGTGTCTCCAGCCTCAGGGCTGCTTTGAATCCTTGGGAGGACTCAAAATCAGCTCAGAGTCCTGAGGAACATTTCCCTACAGGGTGGGGACAGTGTGGGGAGGCGCCAGGTAAACATTTGCAAGCCTTTCCCTGGGTCTCAGAAATTAAAAGAGATTTGTCACTGCGGTGAGGACTCTCCATGGCTCCCGGGTGTCTCTGCAGCTCCGCTGGCCCCGGCCTCCGGACTGTTAACCCAACTTCTTCCTTCACGTAGACATCCAGTAAATGTCTCACAAGACACTCATCCTGCCCTGAGTGCACAGCCACTCCCGCCTCCCATCCCCAAGCACAGCCATCCCCCTCCTGGGTGGCGACAGATCCATCCTTCCAGTTGCTCAGAGTGAATCGCGGTCTCCTGGTTTCCAGGAACCCCATGAGCTCTGTCATCGGAATGCATCCGGAATCTGCCCACGTCCCTGCCTCGCTGGCCTGGATGACTGCTCGAGACTCCCACGGTTTCCCATCCGCCCCCGCCACCGTCTGTGCTCCACGCAGCAGTCTAGAGAGCACCACACCGCTCAGCACACAGCCTCCGGGGCTGCCTCCTGGGCAAGCGCCCCCAACAGCCGGTGGCACTGCCGTCCCGTCCCGGCTGCCCTGTCAAAGCTCTCAGGCCCTCCCGTGTACATATACTACAAGATGCGCTTCCTCATCCCCTTTGCTCCCCCGCGAGGGCATCCACCTCGTAGGTGCGGGCTTTGTCTGTTCTGCTCACTGGTGAGGAGGAGGATGAGGAGGCGGAGGATGACGCAGTGCCCAGCCCCAGCTGGCCCAGAGGAGGTGCTTAGTAAATATTTGTTGAGAGAATGAATGCATGGAATGCGTTTCTATTTCCAGCCCCAGCCATGCTCCTGGCAGCGCAGAAACAGGAGCAGATTTGCAAAGGAGGAGAAAGTCCAGACGTGGAGGCTCAAGGTGGGCCTGGACTGCTGCAGGTGCTAAGAAACGGTTTCCTTCCTCAGAGCTCTCTGCAGCCTGCGACATGCCAGGTTTCCCAAGCAACTCATCTGGATGGGTTAAGAGGGGCCGCAGGGGATCTGGGGTGGGGAAGGGAAGGCTGAGGCCCCAGTCTGTCCCAGCAGCTGCTCCGGTTCCAAATGCCTGGAAGTCCAGTGGCACGCTGTGGGGGGCAGCTGCGGCAGAGTCTGTGGCTCTGGGGAAATGCCGGGGCCGGCTTAACGGGGTCAGCCCGCTGCAGCCTGCCTTGGCTGGGGGGGAACGTGCCCCGCCCCTCACACAAGCCAGCCCAGCCTGCTCCCTCACAGTCACATGCCCCTTGCGGAGGCCACTCCACGAGTCACAAGGCAGAGTTTCCATTGGCGTCAAATGTACGTGGATGCTGGATCTGGGATGGACACGAGCCAAGAGGGGAGAAGGCAGTTTTAGAAAATTCACATGCCTGGGGGTCACAGAGGGCAGACCCCCACGGGCACCACATCCCCGTGGCAGGGGTGGGAATGACTCCTGGGCATAGACCTAGTATGTGCACACACTCTCCCTCTGTTCATCACTCTCACACACGCATGCACACAAACATGCACACACACACACACACACACACACACACACACACACCATATCTGTGTCTACAATGGAGACCGAACAGCCCTCCCCAGGGAGGTGAGACCTCCCATGCAGATGGTGGAGACAGGACTCTGTGATTCCTGGGTCTGAAGTGCCTAGGTGTGTACCCCACACTGCACGGTGTACAAGATGCCTGCTGTGCCCCCAGGCCCACGTGCTGTGCGGGGCCTCCCAGGCATGAGGGACAGAAGATGCCCCGGTGCAAAACATGAGGGCCCAGGTCAGTGCATCTACAGGAAGCAAGCCCGCAGCTCTGAGTGACGTCGGCGCGTCTACGGGAAGCAAGGGCACCGCTCTGGGTGACGTCGGTGCGTCTACGGGAAGCGAGGGCGCCGCTCTGGGTGACGTCGGCGCGTCTACGGGAAGCGAGGGCGCCGCTCTGGGTGACGTCGGCGCGTCTACGGGAAGCAAGGGCACCGCTCTGGGCGACGTCGGCGCGTCTACGGGAAGCAAGGGCACCGCTCTGGGTGACGTCGGCGCATCCATGGCACTGTCGGACCCTGGTGATCTTCACCTTCCCAGTTTCCTCTTCTCTTCGACACAAAACTCTATTTTCTTTAAGAAAACCCGCTTGCCAACTCTTATGAAGGGTCATGGATTTTGTTGTCTGTGTTTCTAGGGCTGCCACCAACCCTGAGGTGATCACAGGACCCCAAGGCTAGCCAGCAAGAGGACCTCGTTCCTCCACCACAGGTAGCAGGACAGGGCTGGACATGGGGCCCAAGCCCACGCAATCAAAACCCTGCCCGGGATGTTGCTGGCACAGTGAAGACGGAAGCACCCTGACCCTCCACGTTGGGAGCTCTGAGGACCCCTGAGCTTAAGGCTCCCGGGCCGTCTTTGCCAACACAGACAGAATTGAGCTTAGAGTCTGAATGAGATGATGCCTGGTGACAGCCTCTGAACTCCTGGACCCAGCAACGCCTGAAGCCACCCACCACACCCCACATTTTCTAGGTAGGTCAAGCTGCAAACGCCTCTCTTTTCTGAAATTAGCTTGGGTTGGGATTCTGTCACTTACAACTGGAAGGACCCCCGCCACGCAATTCTGTACTGAAGTAGAATGCTCTAGACTTTACGAGGGGCAAACCGAGGTGGAGCAGGAAGATGGAGGCTTTCTGCCTCCTAAAAGGTGGAACAGGGGAGTCTCCGGGTGGCCGGATACATACACAGACTCACCTGCCCTTTGCTAGTCTCCAAAACAGCCGCAGAGGTGGAGCTCCGACCCATCCAAGCCCCTTCCTTACCTGGGCCACCTGGTGCAGCTGTGTTTACGGCATCTGGGTCCCCCCGAGGCTGAGTGTCCCACCTCCCCACAGGATCGGGCCCCTGGGAAGGGAGAGGGCGATTCTCTTTCTTCTCTCTGTGGTAGTCCCCCCATCCCATCACAGAGCGCCACAGATGACATGTTCTGTCCATGCTGTGGCCGTCGGGCTGGGGATTCGAGCCCCCAGGCCCCGCTCCATGCACTCCAATGACTGGCCTGGCAGGGCTGATACTGGCTCCCAGAGGCTGCAGGGCTTTGGAAGGAAAGGCCTTCTGCAGAGCAGGGCCCCCGAAGCCGGCCACCTGACCAGCCTGTGGGGAGGGAGGCAGCTGTGGGAAGCCTTTCCTCCGCTGGTGCCCCTCCCAATGTCCAGGGTCTCTTTACCCGGCATTTCTCTGCTGCTGCGTCTGTGCCTGGACCCTGAGTTCATAGAAAAGGCTATTGCCTCCAGCCCTGCTAAAACTGCCTGGTGCTTTCTACAGAATCTCCGCAAGGAGCTGTTACAGAAGAGACTCTAAGGATTAATCACGGAAACTAAGGACCACACAAAAACACTTGTTTCTAAACGACGGGCGCCCAGTCCTGAGAATTCCAGTGGGAGTGGCGGTGATCACCTGGACTGGGGCCTCACCTGGGGGTCGCTGTGCATTCTGGCCTGTCTCCCTTCTGCTCGGGATGCCTCACCGGGGCCACGTGCCTCGATGGACATCTGGGATGGAGGAAGCCAAGGGTCAGGCTGGGCCCTTCATCAGCAGACACAGACACGATGCCTGGCACCCCTGCTGAGAATGGTGTGTGCTCCCCTCCAGTGGTCACTGCAGTGTCTCTGAGATATCACCATCCCTGTTTCCCAGATGGGAAAACCGAGGCTCCGAACAGCTAAGAAAGGTGCCCAAGTGTCTGAGCCTGCTGGCAGCAGGCTGGGGCTCAGGCCTGGGGCTCTGTGGCCTTCTTAGTCAGTGGGGAGTGGCTGTGAGGGGAACCCAGGTGACACTGGCCTGGCAGGACACAGAACAGCAGATGCACACGGGGGCAGTCCCTGTAGCGGCTGCATTCCCATTGCACTCTGCCATGCCTGGGTGCAACTGGGCAGCTTTGCTGCGTTCCTCTGCCACTCTTCAGGGGCTCAGGAGTGCATCCTGGGAGGGCCCAGGCCAGCCCAGGGTCTAGACCATCCTAGCCTGAAATGTTCGGATCCGTGAGTGAGGCCAGAAGGACTTGGAGCGAGCTGGAGTGATGGGGGTCACTGCAGAGGGGAGCACAGGGACCCCTGAACCCAGAGAGGCAGCTGCTGTCCCACAGCAGGAATGCAGGCCTGTGTGCAGGGGCTGCCGCTGAGGGCTGAGCTCTCCCAGGCTGGGGACCCTGTGCATGCTGGGCTGCCCGCCTCCTGGGCAGAGCTGGGGTTGCCCTCAGGGCCTGCTGGAAGATCTGGTGGTCTAGGCCAGTGGGTTTGCCAGCTGCCTCCAAGTCCAGCGTCTGTTCTGTTTGCTTGTTTGTTTATTTTTTACAGCTGTGTCTCACTTTGTCATCCGAGCCGGAATGCAGTGGTGCGATCATGGCTCACTACGGTCTGGAATTCCCAAGCCGGAATGCAGTGGTGCGATCATGGCTCACTACGGTCTGGAATTCCCAAGCCGGAATGCAGTGGTGCGATCATGGCTCACTACGGTCTGGAATTCCCAAGCCGGAATGCAGTGGTGCGATCATGGCTCACTGCGGTCTGGAATTCCCAAGCCGGAATGCAGTGGTGCGATCATGGCTCACTACGGTCTGGAATTCCCAAGCCGGAATGCAGTGGTGCGATCATGGCTCACTACAGTCTGGAATTCCCAAGCCGGAATGCAGTGGTGCGATCATGGCTCACTACGGTCTGGAATTCCCAAGCCGGAATGCAGTGGTGCGATCATGGCTCACTGCGCTGTGGAATTCCTGGGCTCAAATGATTTTCCCTCCACAGCCTCCTGAGTAGCTGGGACCACAGGCACCATCACACCTAGCTAATTTTTTAAAATTTCTTGTAGAGACGGAGTTTTGCTATATTGCCCAGGCCTGTCTCAAACAGCCTCCCAAAGTGCTGGGATAACAGGTGGGAGCCCCAACACCCAGCCCCAGGGCCTTGGTTTAAAGGCACCCTCTTGGTCCTGGGAGAAATGTGTTGACTTTGGTTTGTGACTGATTTCAGGAGTCTGGAGCGGGGTGTGGTGAGAGAAGTTCAAAGAGATTTGAAAAATTGTGAAACCCAAAATCCCCAACAACTTTCCTTCTGTCGGTGCGGCCACTCAGTGTTGGGCAAACCCCTCCCTGCAGCCATCCTCGTCCGTAGCAGAAAGAGCCTTGTGGCTACACTGCATGGCCTCCCGCCTCACGGCAGCCTCTCTGTTTATTTTTCCTGGTGAAAATTAACAGGTGCTCAGCTTGCAAACCAGGAAGAAACATCTCCAGCCCTGAGGCTCTTTCCTGAGCCCGCCCGCCAATCCTGGCGTGTGTGTGTTCAGCCTGAAACACGAATTGGGGCTTGTCCTGCGATCTGAGGCTTCCTCGTGGCAACAGAGCAGGAGTGTTTCCGGGATGAATGTGCTTCATTTTGCCTCATGGTTCTGATGGCTGCAGAGGACACTGTCGCGGGGACATATGGGGACAGTTGTGGCCAATCCCTGCTCCTAGACCTTCACACCCACCTCTCCTGGAATCACAGCTCTGGAGCAACACCCCGACTGCCATGCTGGGGCCCCAGTCCCTTTTGGCTTTACGAAGACGAAGACGCAGCACAGCCCACCCTGAAGGAAAGACAGGCAGCAGAGGGGGCAGACTCCTCCCGCCTGGTCCTAACGGCAGGACTGGGGGCTTTCACAGGCTTTGTGCCATCCTAGAGACCTCCCTGTCTGGAGACTCTGAGGGTACATGGGGTTCCCAAGGGGCCCCACCCACAGGCAGCAGGGAGATTTGCCTCTGGACTCCCTGCACTGTCCCATGAGTGGTCTGAGGACCCAGACCCGGGGTTGGGATGGACACACAGCAGCCGTTGTCTGTGGAGTGAGGACACGGCAGAGGTTCCATCCAGCAGCACAGGCCGCCTGCCCCGGGGAGACAGTCCTGTTGGTGACCTGTGTCTCAGCCTGAGTCAGAGAAGGCTTTCTACAGCAAAAGCAGACCCAGAGTGAGGGCATCATTGATTCCGGAGGAAGCTGTGTGCTGAAGGTGACTGGCAGGCACTGCAGACCTGGCCTTTGAGCTGGGAGCCCGTTCAGCCCACGGAGCCCTGCGTTGCTTCCCAAAGCAGGCCCCGGGCCTCCAGCTGCACCCTGGAGTGGGTGAGGGGCATTCACTGTGTGACGTCTGTCAGGTGAGGGAGCGGGCATGGGACAGGAGGACGGAGCTGGGAGGAGACCAGCAGATCCCTGGACACTCCGGGTGAGGCTGTCTCAGATGGGCAGGAATAAAAGCAAGAGAAATAAGACGAAAGGGCTCAAGATGACAGCCTGGGAGCAGCCAGGAAACTGTCCAGGCCGAGTCCCTGGGCCCGCGGGACCCTGCGCTCCACCCGCACGGTGGTTGGGTTTGTTGGGGTGTGCTCTCTGCAGCCTCTGTCTTCCAGCTCAGGCTTACGCTGCACCAGAAAGGGAAGGGCAAAAGCACCCCTCAGTCCAGAGGACCCCCAGATCAAGAGACCACCCAGGCTGCAATCAACTCTGATAGCGCTTTTAATCACCCCAGCAGGAATGGCAGCTGTAAACAGACATGGAATGATTCCCAGTGACACACACTTCTCTTAGGCAAAACCGCGTTTCCATAAACCTTGCAGAAATGACTCGGAGAGCTGGCTGAGCGAGGGCCACCTGGACACTACCGCGCTGGCGCCATGTCCTCAGCACCCCCAGACTTGGCGGTCCTGTGAGCCCCAGCCCCTGGAACACTCCAGCCGCCTCTCCACTTATCTGGTGGGGTATCTCCCCCAGTGCCTTCATCACCGCACACCCACGCTCTTCTACCCCACCAGTTGCTCTGCTGAAGGGTGCATTCTCCCCAGGTCTGGCCATGAAGCCATCCTGGGTGCCTCGGTTTCCCCTGCTGGCCAGGCAGTCACCAGTGCCTCAGTGAGAATGCCACTCACTGCCACCACCCGGCCTGGGCTCGCTGGGACACCTGCACCCCACCAAGCTGCACTCCTCCAGCCCATTCTCTGGACACCCAGATGAGAACAAGACTACTGGCCAGGAGCGTTAGAGCAGGGAGCAGCCTCAGAGACCATCCCATCTCTGCGAGCGTCCTGAAGCTGCCAAGCAGAGTGCCACTGAAGGGGCGGCTGAGGACAACAGAAATGTATTCTCTGTCGGTTCTGAGGCCAGAAGCCTGAGCTCAAGGCATCTGGAGAGCCAGCCCCGCCCGGCAGCTCTGGAAGATAACACTTCTCACCTCTCCCAGCTTCGGGTGTTGCCGGCAGCCCTTGGCGCTCCTGGCGTGTGGCTGCACCACTCCCGTCTCCACCCCCGGTGTCACAAGGCCTTCTCCCCAGTCTCGCTGTATGTCCCCTCCTCTTGTAAGACTCCAGTCACTGGATTTAGGGCCTACATGAGTCTAGTATGACCTCACCTGGACTTACTCACATCTGCAAAGGCCCTTCTTCCAAATAAGGTCATGTTGCCAATTCCGGGTGATTGTAAATTTAGGGGCCACTGTGTAGCCCTGTGCCATCTGCTGACAGGCCCCAGGGTGCCCAGGAATCCAGTCTCAACTGACATGTAGGATCAGAGCCTGGGCCATACTGAGCACTCACATTCTCTCCTAGTATCCCTTCAAGCATTCAGTCCCCCACCACCGGTGCTCCTGCTGCCCGGAGAAGAAAATACTCCAGCCCTTCCGTCCCAGCCTGCTGGGTTCCCTCCAGCCTGGGCCCAGCCCCCTTCTCCAGGGACTGATAAGATGCCGTTTCCAGATATATCATTGAGTGGTAAAAGCAGACGGCGGTATGCAGTGACCTGTCTTTTGTGTAATAAAACGTAAAAATATGTATATGTGTGTGTTTATTTATAGATGCAAGAGAAAGGCACTGGAGGGATAAATGAGGAACTAATAAAAATGGTGACTTTCCGCGTGTGTGGAGTTAGAAGTGGAAGCTCACTGCTCTGAAGACACTTGGCTGTAGCGTTCGACTCCAGAACTACGAGAATGCTTTCCAAATTCAAAACAATAAACTTAAAAAGAAAGCATCTTAGAAAAGGAAACCAAGAAGAATGAAAATTTATATAATGTTTGTAATATAACTAAACAAAGACAAAATTATTTCAAGTGACTTTAGAGCACGGTATTTGGGATTTTTTTTTGCTGGTGGCGTGTATTTTAAGGATAAAAAGAATGGCAAGGGAATCATATGTCTTGCTCACTAGGTCTTACTGTTAAGTCACATCGTTATTTAAATTTTTTTTCCCTTCTAGGATAAAGCCAGTAAGTAATTATGTGAATGTTGTGAAGAACCAAAATCATTATTACTGAAAGAGAAAAAATATACAAATGTAGAACCCAATAGGTTAAGAATAGCACTGTAATCTTATAGTTGAATTGGAAATGTGAATATAATCTCATAGCTTATTTATTCATTCTGATTGATTGTTTGATTGATTGTCACCCAGGCTGGAGTGCAGTGGCACAGTCTTGGCTCACTGCAGCCTCAACCTCCCAGGCTCAAGTCAGCCTCCAGCTTCCAGGTCTTGAGTATTTGGGACCACAAGCACACCACCACAGGTGGCTCATTTTTGCATTTTTTGTAAAGACGTTTCACCATGTTGCCCAGGCTGGTCTCAAAACTCCGGAGCTCTAGCAATCCACCCGCCTCAGCCTCCCAAAGTGCAGGGACTCCAGGTGTGAGCCAGTGAGCCCAGCTGATCTCATGCAAGTGCAGGGACTCCAGGTGTGAGCCAGTGAGCCCAGCTGATCTCATGCAAGTGCTGGCATTACAGGCATGAGCCATCGTGCCTGGCCAGTCTCATGATGTGAAAACTGAATATGCCTCTCCTAGTTCTTGCCACTGGAAGGGATGGGAAGCAGTGACCACTCGGCACCAGTGAGCACCGAAAGTGCCTAGACTTTGGTCTCTAGCACCTTGCCCCACTTGTTAAAAGCTTGTGAGTAAACCGGTTGACTCCAGGTCAGAGGCAGGGAAGATAGATGATGAGCCTGATACTCATCCTCTGCCAGAAATCAGGGAAGGCATCAAATGCAAACAAGGTCACATCAAAGGACCAGGAGGCCAAGGCGAAGGTCCTCTCGCTGGCCAGGGCATCTCAGAGCAATGGATCGAAAGGATACATAAAAATCCACTCATTCCTAATGCTGCTAAAAAAGAAGGGTTTAAAAAAATTGACCTTGCTTGTTGCCATTGGAGTTAATTTTTGTAGCAACTCCTTACTCTGAAAATTGATAATTAAGAAGAAAAGGGGAAATAGTTATGCATTTATCTTTCCTGTACAAGCTGTGTTTTGGAGTAACCACGCAGTAAATGAATAGGGGTTGCTAAATGGCAGGTGAGTGAGAGCTCTGGCTAATGAATCCAGCATGAGCGTGCGGATGTGAAAACAGCAGCGTTTTGCACACCCTCGTGAAGAACGATTCTAGCAAACATCACCAGTGGATTCTAAAGCAAGTAAGAAAAACATCATCAGGAAACTGGACCTCCAGAGCTGCCCACAGGACCTTGCTGGCTGCAGTGGCATGGGGGACCAGACAGCCACCACAGGTGCCAACCAGTCAGTCCCGGCACCAGTGGAATGGGACCCCAGACGTTTCCCGAGCGGCGTGTTGCCTGTGGAGTTTTCCCGCCAAAAGCAGTGAAGCTGACCCTTCCCCAGGCCTTTAGATCTAAATTCCCGTTTGCAGGAAAACACTGGGAAAGTGAGGAGGATCAGTTAGACGTCATCAGCAGTCAGCAGAGACATCAGGAATGAGAGACGTTTTGACCTGGTTTGTTTCTCTTTTTATTTTTTGAGATAGGCTCTCATGCTGCTGCCCAGGCTGGAGTGCAGTGCGTGATCTCGGCTCACTTCAATCTCCACCTCCCGGGTTCAAGGGTTCTCGAGCCTCAGCCTGCACAGTAATTGGGTTCAGCAGGCGTACGCCACCACACCCGACTAATTTTTGTATGTTTAGTGGAGACGGGGTTACGCCATGTTGGCCGAGCTAGTCTTGAACTCCTGACCTCAAGTGATCTGCCCGCCTTGGCCTCCCAAAGTGCTGGGATGACAGGTGTGAGCCACTGTGCCCGGCGTGACCTAGTTTCTTAAACAAGCTTTGGTTTGAAATAAAATGGGGGGGGGGTTGTTCTAAATTAAAAAGAAACTCCAGAGACATAAAGACCAAAAGCAGAATGGGGACCGTGTACCATCGTTCAAGCAGCAAACCAACCGTAAAGCAATCCTGGAGAGACGTGGGACATTGAAATCTGGACTGGTGTGGGATGCTGCGAAGGAAACCGGGTTGTGGACTGAGGTGCTGGTGGAGAGGCCGTGTGAGAGGCTGTCCTCCTCCGTCAAAGATTCACGGGAAATATTTAGAGACGAACTGATGCAGCGTGTGCTGTTCCTTTAAAACATTTCACATGCACACCAACAACAAAGCGCTCACAGCAGAAGACAGTGATTTCTTGGTGGAAATAAGAGATCTCATACAATTCTTTTGTTTTTTATGTTTGAAGATTGTCATCATACACAGAGGTGTGCAAGGCTGGGGGAAGAGGGGCCCTTTTTTCCCTTCTAGGATAAAGCCAGTAAGTAATTATGGCGTCCTGCGTCGTTTGCCGAAGCTCTCATCTCCATCCCCGGGTTCTCACTCTGGTTACATCCCAAGTGTTTCTCCTCCCCTCCTTCCTGCACCCCGACTGCTGCTTGGCGCCGGTGAAGTGTGTTTATCAAAGCTCCTGGCCCAGCTTTGCTGACTCAGAGAAGCTGGAGAAGCAGGGCAGAGTTTAGGAAGAGAAGGCACAGCCGGGGGCAGCTGGGGCTGGAGGGCCTCAGAAGCCACCTGCGGGCGGAGAGCTCAGGCTCTGCACTCTGGGAACCAAACTTGGGATCTGGCCTCCCGCCCTTCTCTCGCTGCTGGCTCGTCCCTGGAGTCACAGGCGTGTCTCCCACCATAAGGAGGCAACACCCACCTGTGTCCCCAGTTGCACTGAGACACGCCCAAGGGTGGTACCCGCAAGTGCACGCACAGGTGACAGGTGATGTGCCCAACAGCAGCTAACCTGGTACACAGGTGTGTGGGGAAGGGGTGACGTCAAATGCATTTCCCCCACTGATCTTGCCTGCACACCCCCCGCACTCTGAGACTCAAAACGTCTCTCATTCCTGATGTCTCTGCTGACTGGTGGTGACATCTAACTGGTCCTCCTGCTCTTTCCCAGTGTTTTCCTGCAAACAGGAATGTAGATCTAAAGGCTTGGAGAGGCTCAGCTTCACTGCTGAACCAGAGGAGTGAGATTCGGGGGGAGATGCCGGCACTGGCTCCCGGGCTGGCCCCTCTCAGGGCCTGGCCAGGCCTGCAGCTGCCCCACCCCAAGGCTCACCCCTCCGCAGGGCGGGGACTCGGAGCCTGACCTTGTCCCCCTCTTGGGAGGGGCAGAGCAATGTTTGAAAGTAACAGAGGACATGAGGACTCCGTGCATTTCACTCGGACATTCAGGAAATAGCCCTGCAAATGCAGAGATTCCTTTATCACAATATTCCCTGCAAGTGTTACAAATCTATAATAGGGAGAAGTTGAAAACAACCCTCATTTCCTAAAGCAGCTCTGGCCACGTCAGAAAGGAACATCTAATGAGGTAGGAAAATGCTCCAATATATTACATTGAAAAGGGAAGTAGATGACAGGGTGGCTCCCATGTGTATTACACTCTATTATGAAAAATGAGCTGGGAGAAAAGACACATCTGTCAGAACCGGCACCTGCCAGCGGGCGGAACGGAAGGCGACCGTCTCTCTTGTTTTGCAGGACTTTCCCGGGTGGCTGCATGTCTCTCAGCGTCACCTCTGACTCCGGCGCTGTTCTAGGAATCCCATCTAGAGCTTTACAGGCGAGTTGCGGGCATCACGGGCGACACTTGCAAAAGAGGAGACTGGAGTCAATATCAGGGCAGCCCAGCGGGTGAGAGCTGAGTCAGGATCCCGAGGCCCTGCAGCAACAGCGCCTCGGGGGCACCGTGGTGGCTCGGGGACCTCAGCACACGCAGCTTCCGGGGCCCGCCCTGAGGCTTCCGGTGGGATCTGCCTGTGTGTTGGGAGCTCTAACCACAAAACGGCTCCTCTATTCCCAGCCCCATGGGTGAGGAGTGAGGTCTGCACCCCTTGGGCCCTGACAGCGCCCAGGCCAGTGGGCCAGTCCTGGGAGTGCCCGCCCAGCCCCGAGCCTCACCAAGCCCAGCAGAGGCCACGGATGTGGGGGATCCCAGCCTTCCGCCCGCTGCATGCCCTGAAGTGAGCCTGGGGTGGGGCAGGAGCCAGCCCGGGGAGCCAGTGCCAGGATCGCCCCCGAACCCCACTCTTCTGCTTCAGCACTGGTGTCCTCCCCTTCGGTCCCTGGAAATAAGGGACTCCAGGGAGAGGGATCATTTTGGTTTCCCTGACCCTGCCGGGTGCTTTCCACGGACTGTCTCCATGCACCACCCACTGTACAGATAAGAGGACCTAGAGTGGGGACCTGCCCAGGGTCACATGGGGTGCGAGGACCAGGCAGATTTGAACACAGGCCTGTCCCTGGTGGAGTCCTGTGGGCGGCAACGGCAGCGGTGACCAGGAAGCAAAAGGAGCCTCTGAAGCCAGGCACGTGCAGACGGAGGCCAGCGCCCGGGAGACTGGCCGGCACCCGGCGGCCTCAGCTTCCAGAAGGTCCTGTGGTGGGTGCAGAGGTTAGCTCCCTCCCGGCACAGCCAGGCCCTGACCCAACTTGGGTCCCTGGGGACAGGAGGGGCTGGAAGAGCCCTGCCCACCCGGGGGCAGGCAGTCACCCCAGGGCGGAGCCTGTTTCTGCTCTTGGGAGGTGGTTCCTTTGGCTGGACCAGAATGTCTGCTGATGATCAGGAGAGGGCCGAGGGATGGGGCTGCCCCATGTGCACCCTGAGGATTGCGCCAGGTCCAGGGAGCAATGTCAGACCCCCTCCCCGACCCCATGCAGAGCTGCCGAGGATGGTGTCAGCCCTTGCTGCCCGCACGCGCACAGGACGACCCGGATGCGGCTTGAGGCCTTGCAAAGCACTGGGAGCCAGGACGTCTAAACCCTGTGGGCTTGGACGGCGTTAGAGCCTCGCCCCAACCAGAGGCGCATCGGGGACTTTGGGGTGTGGTGTCTCCCTGAGCTGAGAGTGACTCGGGAGGCTGCAGTCAGACCCAGCGGCCTGGCCTGTGAGGGACGGTGCTCAGAGAGGCAGAGAGGGACCCTTCAGCTCCTCCCTGCCAGGAGTGGGGCGGGGTCTCCCAGGGGTCTTCTCTGGGAGCAGGAGGCCTGGGGGGCAGGGGTCGGGTCCCAGCAGCCTCTCCCCCAGCGGCGAGGTGTGTGGCTGCGGAAGCCCTGGATCTGTGTCCTTGTCTCTGACATGGGGCTGATGGCAATGCCTCCCCTGCCACGTGGACGACAGAGGCACAGATGAGGAGAGGAGGCCACAAGCCCAGGAGCACCGGAGCCACCAGGAGCTGCAGGAGGGGACCCCACAGCCTTCAGGGAGAACATGTCTCCATCTTGCTCTTCCGTCTCCAGAGCTGGGAGAGAATATGTTTCTGTTGTTGTATGCCGGTCATTCTGGGGTGCTTTGTTAATAGCAGGCCATCACCCAGGAAAGCACAGAGCTGGAGCCACTTGAATGACTCACACGCCAGTGCCCGAGGAACAGATCCCGGGCATTCGGGAAGCTTTGAAAGACCCGCCTGCTCCCTCGGCACGCAAAGGAGGTCCTAGGGAGGGGCTGAGGGGCGTCTGCCCTGTAGGAGCCGAGCTTGAGAACCTGGGGCTGGAACAGAAAGGCCCCGGCAAGCCCAGATCCTGGGCTGGGGAGCTGAGGGTGCAACCAGCTTGTCCCTGGGAAGGTGATGTACAGATTCCCAGCTTCGCCACATGCCCATCACCCTCGAGTTACCTAAACTGCGTGGAAATGCGGACCTCCAGGCTTCCACAAGCGGCCCTGGGGCAGAGCCCAGATCGGTGGTTTAGCAGCCCCCTGCCTGACTCAGATTTGGGGACAGACACACTGCCTATCCCATTGGCCAGCTCGTCTGGGGTGACTGGGCCAGTGCAATGCTCCTCTCCTTTTCCCTGTGGCAGAATGGAAGCGAAGGCCAAGATGGGAGCACAGCTGGCATCCACCGAGTGCCGCCCTCCCAGTGCAGGGCCCGGGGAGGCACAGCAGGTGGCCTGACTTGGGACATGGGCAGGCTGAAGCTGGCAGCCAGGCACCCCAGGGAAATATCCCCGGGGATATTTCCTCCACTCTCCCCAGCCCATCCTCATAGAGTGCCTGTGGGGCTCCTCCTGAGCCCAGGGAGACCCGGGCCCACATGGGCAGCACCTGATCCCGGGGAGACCCAGGCCCACATGGGCAGCACCTGATCCCGGGGAGACCCGGGCCCACATGGGCAGCACCTGAGCCCAGGGAGACCCGGACCCACATGGGCAGTACCTGATCCCGGGGAGACCCGGGCCCACATGGGCAGCACCTGAGCCCGGGGAGACCCGGGCCCACATGGGCAGCACCTGAGCCCAGGGAGACCCAGGCCCACATGGGCAGTACCTGATCCCGGGGAGACCCGGGCCCACATGGGCAGCAGTGTGGCTGGTTCGTCATTGCAGCCGGGAAAATAACCGGGGAAATGACTGAAAACACGGCGAGGCCGCACTCCTGTGTGCCCGGCCCCTTCTCAGAAGGAGGGAGGAGGTCCATCTCAGGCCGGCTCCCACGGCAGCTGGAAGCCACCCAGCTCCACAGCTGACCTGCTGCCTTAATGACCGACATGTGGCCATTCGCTGCCAAGCTGGCTGGCTACAAGCACAGAGCTGGCTGAACAAAGTGGGCCATGACGAAGCAGTACAGAAGGCATTTCCCGCAGCCAGGGCCAGCGGGCTGGCGCCGAAGGAGGCTGGCCATGCCATTCAGGCAGCACGTACACTCTGAGGTCCTGCTTAGCAGGCTGCAGCCCAGGACAGCCTGTCTAAGACCTCCATGGCATGGAGCAGGCAGGGCTGGGTCCCGGGGGCCAAGAGGTCACGCTCTAGAGAGAATGTAGATGCCCTGTCCTGCCTTCAGGCTCCACTCTGCTTGGCAGAAGTCTCCGAGAGCCCTTCCCACACACATCGCCAGCCATGCATTCACTCGCTCATCAAACCTACAATGAGCATTTACTATGTACCAGGCACTGTCCAAGGTGCTGGGGATGTGGCTGAGAACCAGCCACAGTCCTGTCCCCACTGGGACTTGTCCCCCCAGCCACGTCTCCAGGGCCCCCACAGCCTGCACCTGCCACTTTGCTCACTCCCCTCCCTGCCTCCCTGGCAGTGAGACCCTAATTTCTGTCCCACGGCCTTCCCAGCCTCCCCGCTCCCTCCCCGTTTTCTCCCTCTCTGGTGAGCCCCCGATGACATCCTCCTGCCCTTCATCCTGTCTTGGCGTCTACTTCATGGTGACCCTGGGCTCACCATCTGGCCACTGCAGCTGAGTGTCGCACTGGCTCGGGTGTGGCAAGGCGGGGGTTGAAAGGCTCTGGACCAGGCACCAGGAGTCCTGGGCTCCAGGCCAGCCCTTCCGCAAACCAGCTTTGTGTCCTCGGACAACCCAGGCCCATCCCCAGCCTTGCTGTCTGGAGAAAGGAGGAAGCCGGCCAGACGTTCTCCAAGAACTTTTGGCCTCTGCCCTGCATGGCTTCTGCTTGGTGTCTGGCTGGGCCCAGGGCTCTGCCTGCAGCGTGGAGCCTCGAGTGGAGCCAAGGTTGTGGGTCCCCTCGAGCCCCCGCCACTCTCTGCTGTCATCACTGGCCCAGGCCCCCCTGCCACACAGCACCATTTCCAAGCGTGAAGGCCTTTGTGTGGCATAGGCTGGGCTGGGGGAGAAAAGATGCGGGCATGTCTGTGCCCTGCCACTCTGCGGGCCTCCCGGGCTGTCCTTGTCTTGAGAACGTTGTACTTTTTGACTCCCATAAAGTAGTGGAGATAAGATTGGCTCTGAAATGTGTTACGATCCCTTGAGCAGAGCCGGGAGCAGAACCAGCTCCCGTGTGGCTTCCACGGGCATCGGTGAGAAATGTGGTCTGCTGCCAGTTAGTGGGGAAACAAGGTATGTGGAGGGGCTTATAGCCCAGGGTTCCAAGCCCAGGCCCCTCTCAAGAGCGAGCAGACCAGGGGAGGGTGGCAGGAGCATCCACTGAGGGCCAGGGGTGCCCAGCGGCCTAAGTTCCTCTCTGGGAGTACCCAGAAGACAGGTCGTGGGGCCCTGTGGAGCCGTGGAGCCGGCCAGGGGTTGCCACTGAGGACTCATTTCGCAAATGTCTCCAATCGAACAGCAAGGTTTTGGGGGTGCCTGAGCCTCAGCTGGGGTCAGTTGCCTGAGTCACACCTGTTGAGGCAAGCATGCAGGTGCAGGCCCCACCCATAGGCACCCCCTTTTGGCCCAACCAGCTCCATCTCCCTCCCCAAGGGGCGTTTCTCTGCACGGGGCTCCCAGGGCACATCTGAGCTCCACCCAAGGCTTCCTTGGGCTCCAGAAGAGGACGGCAGACCCTGGAGGGCCCCCAGGAAGAGGCCAGATGTGGTCAGGGGAGGGTCGGGAAGGTGGGACAGGCCTCCCACTGGGCATCCCCCTGGCCTCATGGGCCGGAATCCTCTGAAGCCTGGACCCACACTGGAGCCACATGGCCAATTCCGAGGGCGGTGCCTGGGATGGCTCTCAGAACGGTGAGGCTTGGTGGCTTCTGTCCTCCATGTGGGGGAACAGCTGAGAAGGACGCTCGTCTCTCAAGGCAGCAAAGGGGAGGGAGGAGAGGAGACGCTGGGCACTATGTCTCACCCGGCCTGGGCCCCGGGCTCAGGGGCCCTCAGTGACTCACTGTTGAGGCATCAGAAAGGCCCCTGGGAGGGATTTGTGAACACGTCCCCCGGCCTTGGAGGAGAAACCACAAGGGTGCCCCGAAGCCCACTCCTGGCCCTACCCCCACCAAGACAGACGGGCTCAGAGAGCATAGCCAGCATGGTGCCAGGGCCGGGGGACAAGGGCCAGCTTGGCCTCTGGGAGGAAGGAGCCCAGGCGGTGGCGCCCCATCCTCAGCAGAGGGATCTCCAGAGTCAGAAACACTGGGCAGCCTCTGCCACTTGGAGTGGCCTAGGGTCGCCAGGGCTGTGGGAGCGCTGACCCTGAGGGGGTCACGGGGACAGTGAGAACAGGGAATTGTCATGTGATCCAGGCTGGGTGGAGGAAGTGCCCCCACCTGGCCATGGTGGCACAGGGAGCCATTGGCATGGATGGACACCTGGGGTGGTCAGTGGGCCGAGGCACCTGGGGTCTCTTGGGGCCAGATGGTCAGGTCACAACTGAAACTGATGAGGAAGCCTTTCATCAGCCGGGGTGTATGAGTCAGCGCAGCCTACGTAACAAAGCACCATGCTGGGGGCTTGAGCCTCGGAAATCCCTGGCCTCACAGCCCTAGAGGCCAGAAGTCTGTGAGGTAGGTGTGGTCGGAGCCAGCTCCTCCAGGGGCTGTGAGGGAGCCTCTGGTCCCAGCCTCTGCCAGCTTCTGGCAGTCTGAGGCGTTCCTGGTGATGGCCATCTCCTCCCTGTGTCTTCACTTTGTCCTCTGTGAACAAGCCCCTCTGTCGGAATCTCCCCTTTCAGTAAAGGTGCCAGTCTTGTTGGGTTCTCCCTGTGACCTCATCTTAACCTGATCTGCCAGGACCCTGCTTCCAATGAAGGTCCCACTTATAGGTACTGGGGGTTGGCTTTCAGCATCTTTCACAGGGAATACAAACCATTGTAGGGGAGTGGGGGAGGCTGCAGGCCCCTGTGGGCAGGGAAAGGTTATCAGTGCACCTGCGGGATGGGCCCCACCCGCCCAGCCTGGGCCTCCCCACCGCCGTGCACAAGCACAAACTTGCACCTGGTTTTGAGAGCTGGAAATTTAACGTCAAATCCTTTCTGCCACTTTGCTTTCTACATCAGGCCCTGGAAGGAAAAGAGCATTTTTTTGTCTGCTTTACATTGAGCTGATTCAAGTGGACATGTCGCCGGGGTCAGTGGCGGCAGTGAGGCCCTTTCCCCAGCCTTGATAACACGAAGGACTTTATCTCCAGCCCTGCGGCCCCCACGTGCCCCCAGGAAGAGCCCGGGGAACGCTGTCCTTGCTTTCCTCTGGGGCAGAGTTTTCTGGAACTACACCAAGAAGACACAAGAAGCATTATAGAGGCCCTGCTCCCCGGACATATTTTATCGTTTTAATATATAAATTGGTGCCTTTAAAAACCAAGCCACAAATCTCACGGTGGGCCCTTTTATGTGCATGAGCTCTAATTACTTGATTTTTTGGAAGCGCCTGAAAAATTACATTTGTAATTCCTCTAGGCTGTCATGAAAGAGCCTATTATAACCGCCGGGCTGTCCCTCCCGGGAACTGGGCGCTGCAGTGCCAAGGAGGCTGACGACAGAAGCTGCTCCTCTCAGAAAAGGGCGCTGTGGCCCTGGGCACCTCAGCTCAAACAGAACGAATGTGGCCGCTAGTGATGTCTGTTGCTATTTGCGTGGTGGATGCGTTTCCAGCGTTTGCCGCCCTGGAGAAGGAGGAAGAGCTTCCCACCCCGTCATGCTCGGGATCATGTCGCCATCGTCCACGCTGAGTCACATCGCCGGGAGCAGACAAGGGGCCCGGTCCCCTCCTGCTCTGTGTGCAGAGATGCTCTCCGAGGGACAGGACGCTGGGGTTGTGAGCCCAGCCTGGGGCACTGCAAGCCATGCCAGCTGAAAACCCCGGCCGCAGAGACTGGCTGAGGGGCCTGTCAGCCGCTCCCCATTCCTGTAAACTCCCAAGGCCGGGCATCTGCCCTTTATGGAATGGGGCCTTCGCTCGCCCGGTGCTGAATGGACCTTGACTCTAGAATGTCACTGAGCGTGTCTGGCTGCAAGGCGACATGCTCCCTCCCCCTGGGGTTTGTTAGAAAGAGTTCTAAAGCCTCACAGAGGGTGTGGGTGGAAAGTCCCGCTGCGGGGAGGTGAGGTGCAGAAAACCTGAACTGAGAGCATGCAGGGGAGGCACCCAGCCTCGGGTGTGCGGCGGGATACCTGAAGGTCAGGCAGCCACTGCGGGCCCTGCTTCCCCCTCCCACGACTTGGCTCCATACAGCCCAGCATCAGCTCGGCCAGTGCATGCCCCGCTCATGCTCCCGGGATTGCCCAGCGCCAGCCTAGACCCTAAAAGTAAGAAGTGGTGACTCATGCACTTGGGAGTTTATAGTGTGGACTTTGAGAGACGGAATCTGAGCAGCTGAAGATCAAACAGGAGGGTGGTTCACATGTCAGTGTTCTGGCCAGGGTCCTTGGGGTAATAAGGGCAGTGGGCAGAATTCTGCTAGCTACCCCCATCCCTTCCCTCCTCCTTCTTCCTGAATAACAAGAACCCCAGCTTTTAGCTGGACACACTGCATTCAGATAAAAGCCTGCATTCCTAACGCTACATCTGGACTAAGTGAGGCATAGTCTATGGGTTGGAATGCGGAGGTGATGACAGCCACTCAGGCAGCCACATTGGACCACGAGACGCCAGGATCGATATGAAGGACTGAAAAGGCGTAAAGCAAAGAAGCGACGTCGGAGAAGTCTGAATCTCCACTCTCACTGGAGCACGTTGTAATGTGAACTCCCTAATTTTAGCTGGATACAACTCCCATCCTCCCTTGCAGCTAGACGTGGTCATGTGTCTAAATTTTGACCACCCAAACTTTAAGCAGAAGTGTTGTGTGCGGCCTCCAGAAAGCATCCTTAATGGGCAGGACCACGCCCTCTGCTGTGCCCCAAAATCTGTGCCCTGCAAAGTCACAGAGCCCAAACTCCCCATGTGGTATGATTTGGAGATGGGGCCTTTGGGAGAGACTCAGATTTAGACGAAGTCATGAGGGGGCCCTGTAAGGGGATTAGTGCCCTCTCAGAAGAGGAAGAGGCCCCAGGACTCTCTCTCTCTGCCATCGGAGGATACAAGACAATGGCCATCTGCAAGCCAGGAAGAGAGCCCTCCGCAGAATACAACCTTGCCGGCTGAGGTCTCAGACTTCCAGCCTCCAGGGCTGGGGAAAGAAATGCCTACAGCTCAAGCCACCGCATATGGTGTTCTGTTATGGCAGTCAGGGCAGATGACATCCTTCCTTCATCCCTTCCTCTCTCCTGCTGGCTGAGGTGCCCAAGCAGCCACCTGGGCCCATGGAGAGCTGGTGATGAGCAGCATACGGCACCAGCTGATGTTCTGGACGGGGCAGCTCGCCCTGCACGTCTGTCTTTGATCTGCAGTACATTCAGGGACGGAACCTACCTCTAAACCCTGAACATTCAGCTGTCTTCTGCTTTGATTTCCAGTGAAAGAACATCTGAGTAATTACTGTGCCTGAAAAGTCTCACCCACAAGCTGATATAGATTTCCCTGTTCTCGTCCTCCCAAATTAGGAGGGGTGTTTCCTGAGGCCATTCGAACATGTTATCACACACACAGCTTAACACAACAGAAATTGGCCAAGTGTGGTGGCTCATGCCTGTAATCCCAGCACTTCGGGAGGCCGAAGCAGGCAGATGGCTTGAGTCCAGGAGTTTGAGACTAGTCTGAACAACATAGCAAGATCTCATCTCTAAAAACACTACACCCAAAAAAAATTAGCCAAGTGTGGTGGTGTGTGCCTGTGGTCTGAGGTACTCAGGAGACTGAAGTGGGAGGATCGCTTGAGCCAGGGAGGTGGAGGGTGCAGTGAGCTGTGACTGCATCGGTGCACTCCAGCCTGGGCTACAGAGTCAGATCCTGCTTCAAAACAATACAGAACAAAACCAGCAGCAGAAATTGATTCTCTCACGGTTCTAGAGACCAGAAATGCCAGGTGCCAGCGGGGCTGTGCTGCCCCCGAAGGCTCCAGGGGAAGATATTTGGTTTCGCCACGATCAGGTAAAGCCGAGCACGTTCAGAGCGTGTGGCCGACGACAGTGCTTCCTGTGCCCTTCAGTCTCTGCCTCCGTCTGCATGGCCTGCTTTTCCATGTCGATGTCTCTCGAAGGACACCTGCTGTTAGATGTCAAGTCCACGCAAATAATCCAGGATGACCTTATCTCAAGATCCTTAACTCCGTTACATCTCCAAAACCCTTTCCCAAAGAAGGTCACATTCAAAGATTCCGATGATTTGACATGAATGTATCCCGTGTGGGCCTGTTTATGGGCCTGTCACTATGGGTGACCCCAAACAGAACAGACTCACCCCAGTGCAGAGCCAACCGTGAACAGGGATGGGGGACCCTCAACAGTGACCGTGGGCGGCCCCACCCGCCTCTCCTCCCACTGACCTTCCAAAGGGGCCTCCCAGCAGCGGAATCACACAGGGGAGTCAGTGGATGTGTTTTCATGAGAAAAAGATTTCCTGCCAACAATGAGAAACTGTGCAAAGAAGAGTCTTAGAGGAGGATGGAGACCCAAGAGAAGGATTTGTCATCCTGCCACGACCTCGGAGTCCACACCAACCAAGACCACCAGCTTCTGTGGCTGTCTTGTTTTTGGAATGTTCTAGAGGCCTCAGACCCCAGGAGAAGGAAGGCCTAACCTGAGGCCCCAGGAGCCCTCCTCAGCCTTCCTGTTCCCTCCGGGGTCTGTGAGAACCTCCGAGCCCAGCAGGGCCTCCCCACTCCAGGGCTGTCGGGGTCTGCGGATTCCAGCTCCCAGAAGCCCCCATGCCTGGAGGCCACCAGGCCGGGGTTCCTGGAGGGGGTGCCCTCACCAGCCCTGGCATTGCAGGAGCCCGAGGGAGGTGCACGTTGGCGGGAAGGGCCATGTTTTCCACCGCGTGGCACCTCCTCCACTTGTGGAGAGAAGGGACTGTGGCTTCCTGGCCGTCTCCAGAACTGCAGTCACCAAGCCCTCCTCAGTCCTGGGTCACATGAGCTTTAAAGCTCCAGCCAGTCTCCCCAGCCACAATGTGGGACTCACAGAACGGAACTGCTAAGTCCCAAGAAGATAATGGGGAAGTTCAGAGCGGCTGGGGCTGCAGAGTCCAGAGCAGGGCAAGGAAACCCCAGACGGGGCCACTGCGTGGGGAAGGATCCCGGCAGAACAGGCCCGAGGCCGCACATGTGAGCACCCTCCCTGGGCAGCAGGTGAGCCGGGCCACCGCCTGGGTGCAGAGACCCAAACCCTAACCCTGCAATCTGGCCTCCAGCATGACTGTAGTTCTCCAGCTCTGTGAGATGATCAACAAGAATGGACCCACTCTGTGTCCTGGGAGGGCTGCCTTGAAGCGGGACACGTTCCTCACAGAGAAGTCACAGGAGCCGCTGGATTCCTCTGGAAGAACTTTTCACCCTCTGCTCGGGATATCTTTACCATCAGCCCTGACACTCGGGCCCTGGCTCCTGCCGCTCACATTTGGGGCTGGAAAATTCCTTCTGGTGGGGGCTGCCCTGTGCACTGCAGGAAGCTGAATAGCCCTCACCACAAAGTATGGCAGCCCAGACTGTGCAGCCCTCACCGGATGTCCCAGGGTCTGGACCACCCCTGGCTGGGAACCGCTGATACCGCGGGTCTGGCTGGGAACGTGTAAACCTCCCCCGCTTCCCCTCCAGATCCCAGGCCACACGCTTTGGGACGCAGGTTCACAGGCGGAGGATTTTGTGCGGCACAAATTTGAGTGAATCAGGACGGGGCGCTGGAGAGCGGGGAGGGCGCCAGGGTGAGGGTTGGGGGCAGCAGGGTTTGTTCTCAGGACTAATGGGGAGCAGACCAAAGGGCCCAGGAAGGAGATGGCTACACCAGGAACCCTGAGTTTGCAGAAGCAATCCGGCTAACTCTGAATATTTGCATGGACCCGTTTGCCTATGACTGACCTAGCTTTGGGTCACTCACATGCAAATCTGTGGGGCCCATGGGGAAGGGAATGCTGGGGGTGGGGGAGCTGAGTGGGAACCAGGAAAGCATAGCTGTTCCTGGACCCGCCCTTTAGGGAGGGAGGAGGGCGCCTGTCCCACCTCCTGGCCGCCTGTCCCCACGCCTACCACTGCTCTGTGGCTTCCCTACCTGGCTAGCACACCTGTGTGTGCGTGTGTGTGTGCTTTGGAGTGGGGCGGCCAGCTAAAGTAATAGATGAGTGAGTTACCATAAAGTGGAAACATGTTAGCATTAGTAAAGAATTTTGCACTGTTAAAATAGATTTAATTTGTGTATATATATATGTGTGTATATATATATATATTTTTTTTTTGAGAGATGTGATCTCTCTACCCTATAACATCAGAGCCGCAAGCACATGGTAAGCCCAGCTGCAGAGTGGTGTTGGGGGGTCAGATCGCCCCTCTAGGGCTCCGGACCTGTCCTCAGCACGGGAGGGTGTGGGTGTGGCCAGCCCGCCATCGGAGACAGTTTATACACAGGCCTCCTCATTGCCTGGAATAGCTCTAGCTGCTTATTTTGATAATAGGTAATTCAAGGCGTGGTATAAAATCTCAGAGGGCAGAGGCCATGTTATCTTCCTCACCTGTTTCCGGCAGTAGTGGTTTGAATGGTGAGAAAAAACACTTTCGTCTGAGGAATGTGAGTGCTTTTAATGATCCGGCACAGAGAGAGACACTAAAATGGGGCAGCAGTCACACGCTGCTCCCTTCTCCGCTTTGAGCTGTGTGGTGGTGTCTGGAAGCCTCTTGCTGCTGCCACAGGTCGCTATGGATTAACCCAGTAACGCCACTCCGGGCGCTGTAACCCACACACCCTGTAGCTTAACAATGCACAGCCAGTCGCTCATCAATGCTAGTTCTGTAAGCGAATGGGAATTCCCGATAGACAACTTTGTATCGGCCGGCTCCCTGACCCGCCCTTTCCTTTAAAAGTCACGTGGAACGGCTGCTGGTTGGAGGGTAGACCCAGGGCAATTGGAATCTGCGCTCCTGGGTTGCAGCCTTCAGGCTTGGCCCAAATAAACTCTCCACTTAGATTAATTTTGCCTCAGCTGCTTCCTTTTAGGGAGGCATAGTGAGCCCCTAAAAACCATGCGTGCAGAGGTAATGGAGGATCTCCCAGTGAGGTCATCCTGAGTGGGAGCAGGCCCGAATCCGAGGAGACTGTTCTTAGAAGAGAAGAGACGGGGAGAAGACACACACAGGGAGGGTCCCGTGAAGATGGAGACAGAGGCCAGGTGGCACAGCTGCAAGCCAGGGGCCACCTGCGGCCACCAGGAGCTGGAAGAAGCAAAGGGTTCTCCCTGGGAGGCCCCAGGGGAAGTGTGGTGCAGCCGCCACTGTGACTTTGGCCTTCTGGCCCAGCACTGTGACAGGACGGGTTTTGAGCCAGGCGGCTGGGGGTGCTTGATTATGGCAGCCCTGGGCGCTCCTGACCCTGTCCAGAGGCGCTGCTGCCCAGGCAGTGTTCTGCGAGCTACACCTGGCTTCCTGCTTTCAGCAGTAATTCCTGCATTGCTGCACGTAAAGCTGCCTCCCGATTTTTAATAGCTGCCTGTCACGAATCCCACTGTCTGGATGTAGTGTGATTTATGTCACCTGGCTCTTATCCGGGCACGTTGCAGCAGTTTCCAGCTTCTAACGACTTGCAGATAAAGCTGTGTCAATAGCCTCATGCACATGTTATTTAGCACTTGTGTGTACATATCTGTGGAGCTGCTGGGTGTGTGCACTGTGCGTTTCTGTACCTGTTTCAAACAAGGCATCACAAGTTGCTCCCACCAGCAATCGGTTAGGATGCCTCTCTCCCACCCTTCGCCAACAGAGTGTCTCGCATTTTTGTCTCTGCCAATCTGATAGATTAAAAACGGTCTTACGTTCTAATTTGAACTTGCATTCTTTTTTTTCCCATTAGTGCATGTATCTATCCATACGTTTGACGGCCTTCACACTTCCCTTTTGTGAGCTGTTTTTAGCTATACGTCTGACAGCCTTCACACTTCCCTTCTGTGAGCCGTTTTGATCTATCCGTACGTCTGACAGCCTTCACACTTCCCTTCTGTGAGCCGTTTTTATCTATCCATACGTCTGACGGCCTTCACACTTCCCTTCTGTGAGCCGTTTTTATCTATCCGTACGTCTGACAGCCTTCACACTTCCCTTTTGTGAGCTGTTTTTATCTATCCGTACGTCTGACGGCCTTCACACTTCCCTTTTGTGAGCCGTTTTTATCTATCCATACGTCTGACAGCCTTCACACTTCCCTTTTGTGAGCTGTTTTATCTATTCATACGTCTGACAGCCTTCACACTTCCCTTTTGTGAGCCGTTTTTATCTATCCATACATCTGACAGCCTTCACACTTCCCTTTTGTGAGTTGTTTTTATCTATCCATATATCTGACAGCCTTCACACTTCCCTTTTGTGAGCTGTTTTATCTATTCATACGTCTGACGGCCTTCACACTTCCCTTTTGTGAGCTGTTTTATCTATCCATACGTCTGACAGCCTTCACACTTCCCTTTTGTGAGCCGTTTTTATCTATCCGTACGTCTGACGGCCTTCACACTCCCCTTTTGCGAGCTGTTTTGTACTTTGCCCGTTTCCTATTACTTTGTTGGTCTTCACTGCATTGATCTATAGAACTTCTTTATGTATGAACCAAGTGGAGCCTTTCCTGTGCCTTGCATTGCAGATGCTGTGCTTCATTTCTCACCTGTCTTTGTTTATGGTGGTGGTGTTTTACACTAGGCAAACGTTTTTAGTTTTATTATTATTTATTTTTTCCCTTTTTATGGCTTCTGAGTTTGTGTCCTATTTCAGAAGATCTTCTTCCTTCTAAAACTAGTAAAGAAAATGACTCTGTTTTCTTCTAGTATGTTTACGGTTTCCAATTTTACAAAAATATCTGCCATAGCCATAACATATGGAGGGCTTAAGGAGTAAATTAAGAATGCAATTTTATTTTTTTCTAGAAAACTATCTAGCTGTAGTTCAGTTGTTCAGTTGGGGTTTTCTGAACAACTGGAATTCATCACACTGATGGGCAATATCACCTCTCCTATGTCCTAACTACCCGAGTGTTTTTGGATCCATTTCTGGTTCCTCTGCCTAATTTCTTTGCTGTCTGACTAGTGTGTCCATGTCCCAACTATTGCAACTTTATAGGCTCTGTGAGTATGGAGATCTATTTTAAGATATTCCTAATGTCAAACCATCTTCAACTCTCCTAGGTCGTGGCTCACGCATTTTTGTATTGGTATTCATTCATAAGATCGGCTTATGATTTTCTTTTTGTGCTTGTCTCATGGGGTGTTGGTATCACTCTTATGGTAGCTTTATAAAGAGAATTTGGAAATTTTCTTTCCTTATTTATGCTTTGCATCCATTTAAATATTATCTGTTCCTTAACAGTGTGGTGGAATCACCTGTGAAACCATCTGGGCCTAGAGCCATTTGTAGCTTTGCTGTTGTATCAGCAGTATAGTCCCAGGCATCTACAGTTATGATCAGTGGTGTGGCCGGTGGGTAGTGTAATAGGAGGGAACAGGGCAATTAGAGAGTGTGATGCCTGTAAAGAATCTAAAATGATAGTAAAACCAACTGTTATTACCACATCCAGTCAATTCTAAACAGCAACAGAATACACCCCCTTTTAAAAGGACCCACCGCTAGCATATCATGGAAACACACCCTCCCTAGCAAGCTGGCACAACTTCTGAACCTCTGCCAGGGCACAGTGCCTGGTTTTGTAGCTGGGTTTGTATGCAATTACATCATATTCAAACCACACTAATTTATTCCCCCAGAATGAGAAGACAGAGAATGAGAATTTTTCATCAAAATTAGTTCTGTGACACTCTTATAAAAACTATGAGGGAAACTCTCAAAGAAACCCTAAGCCTTCAAAAAACTATTAAGTATGGCAGCTCCTCAAAAAAACAAAATTAAACATCAAATTACCAGGTGACCCAGCAATTTCATCTCTGGGTATATACCCAAAAGAATTAACTATGGCAGCTCCTCAAAAAAACAAAATTAAACATCAAATTACCAGGTGACCCAGCAATTTCATCTCTGGGTATATACCCAAAAGAATTAAGTATGGCAGCTCCTCAAAAAAACAAAATTAAACATCAAATTACCGGGTGATCCAGCAATTTCATCTCTGGGTATATACCCAAAAGAATTGAAAGCAGAGATTCAAAGAGATGGTTGCATGCCCGTGTTCACAGCAGGCTTACTCACAACAGCCAAGAGATGGAAGCCGCTCGAGAACCCACGGACAGAGGCGTGAGCCAGCGAAAGATGGTCTATGCATGGGAAATGGGAGCCGGCCTCAGAAAGCAAGGACATGGCCTGACAGACGCCACAGCACGCATGAGCCCTGACGACATGGTGCTGAGTGAAACGAGCCAGGCGCCTGGGACAGACACCGTGTGGTTCCACTGGTATGAGGTCCCTAGAGCAGTCTGGTTCATAGTGACGGGGTGGGACGGTGCGGGCTGGGGACTGAGGGGCGTGGGAGGGAGCGTTTAGTGGGGAAGCCTTTCAGTTTGGGAAGACGGGGCGTTCTGGAGATGGATGGTGGTGATGACTGTCAGCAATGTGGGTGTGCTTCATGCCACTGAACCGCACACCTAAAAAGTGTTGAAATGGGTAAGTTTTATCTTAAGCATATTTTACTACAGGAAAATAAACAGATAAAACAAAAAGTTCCTTTTTTTTTGAGACAGAGTTTTGCTGTTGTTACCCAGGCTGGAGTACAGTGGTGCGATCTCAGCTCACTGCAACCTCCGCCTCCCGGGTGCAAGCAATTCTCCTGCCTCAGCCTCACAAGTAGCTTGGATTACAGACACGCGCCATGGCTAATTTTGTATTCTTTTTTTAGTAGAGACGGGTTTTCTCCATGTTGGTCAGGCTGTTCTCGAGCTCCTGACCTCAAGTGATCTGCCGCCTCGGCCTCCCTAGGATTACAAGCGTGAGCCACCGCGCCCGGCTGCCACAGAAAGTTCTTTAACTTGTTGAAAGCAAACAGAAAAGTGTTAGAAAAACGTTAAACAGAAAAAAAGAGAGCGAGAGAGAGAAGAGATAACTAAAGTTATCCACCAGCTGCTGGATCTGCGGCCTGGCCAAGCGCTGCTCGTGGAGGGCCTCCCCACCCCTCCCACCCACTCGCCCTCCACAGGGACCCAGCCGGAGGGGGTCTGGAAAAGCCTCTGGCTTTGCTCGCCCAGTCCGTGTGGCCCACAGTGCTTCTGGACAGCTTGATCCTTCACCAGCACAGCATCAAGCTCACGCCCTCTTTCCTGACCTTTTCCACCTAAGCAATCTCATCCGATGGCCAATCCTGGTCTTATTTCATAAACGCATGTGTTTCATCCCAGGGGCCCCAGGGTCACTCTGCGCATGAGAAGCCCTGAGAAACGGGGTGCTTTCTGCATGGTGATCATCTGGGGCTAGAGGCCTGGCTGGCCTAGGGGGTGCCCTTCCAGGCTGGGGGCCACCCTTCCGCCCCTCCTCTACAGTCCTGGGAGGGCCCAGGCTGCCCCCTCACTATAGGTCTGGCTCCCACTCACAGAGAAGGCCTCATCTTAGCCCCAAGTGTGGGCCTGGATCAGCAGGAAGCCCACCGTCTCCTCGTGCCTGGCACCTTCTGGGAATAAGAGACAAATTACTGGTGGAGGTCACACAGCTGCTAGAAGAATTCACTCTAGAAAAAGCAGGGGCTCCGTTCTCCAGTCAAAGCCCTAGGTTGGGGGACACCCACGTTTCTAGAACCTATAAGATCGTTCTGTGGTATTAGTCCATGGTGAAAGAGTCTAGCTGGGAGGTAGAAAGTCTGATATGCCTGTTTCCTTTGCAGGATTGCCCTCATCTGGAGGAGGGAGGGGTGATCTGCCGTGCGTCTGGGGTGATCTCAGCGGTGACGGCTTCGTATTCCAGCCGGCTTCATCTCAAAGCACATCTCCAACGTCTCATTTAAATATTGCAAACAGGACACGGAAGGTGGAAATACAGACGCATGGGCGTTCAGAATCTGACGCACTGAGTGTCCCTCCTGACTCAGGGTGTGTGACGCCGCTGGTACAGGACTATGGGGGGTGGGGGGCTCTGTGAAAGCGGGGGAGCCGCGCCTCAGGCTGGCTGCTAAGGGCTCCAGGGGAAACCCCAGCCACTGAACTGCTTCCCGGCGACTGGTCAGCCGTTTAACATCCACCCAGGAACCTGTGGCCCAACCCCCATGAGGCACAGGGCCCTGGAAGGTGGCAGCTGCCCCGTGGCTCCTCTCTTGGTTCCTCTAGGGACACTGCCCCCAAGGTCGCTGTGCGACTTCCGCCTCTTCAGGGGTCTCTGGGTTTCCAGGCCACGGGCGGGGACTTGGGAGGCACAGGGCACCTCCCAGATGCCCCTCAGATCGGTCAGACCGAGGAGGCCACCTCCCGGCCCCTCTTGCCCCAGAAACACCCACAGCCCTCCCCTTCCTGCAGGGAGCCTCGGTGCCCACCGCTTCCTTCTCTGTGTCCCCATCCTCAGGGAGACGGAGTCTGCTGTGCTGGCAGCTGGAGCCTCCTCCTCTGGGATCTTCCTGCCCTGCCCTGTCGAGTGCCCCCCCTTGGACCCTGCACTGGCATGGCTGGGCGTGTTCCCATCTGCTTTGCCGTGTGGGCTTCGGCAGAGAGCTGGTGTTCCTCTGCACTCTGGCCTGTCCAACTCTGAGTCCTAAATTTGGGGCTGGCAGACAGGGTCACCATGGTAGGGGATTCCTCATTTTGACCATGGGTGGGTGGGCAAGAGATGTCCACAGGGTGACAGTGAATGGAGCAGCCATCCTGTGGGTCAGGTTAGACGCCAGGTCCCATTGGTCAGGGACACCCCCTCTCTAGCCCCTCACCCTTTCCTCCACTAAGACAGGAGCCACATGGGCTCCGGGCAGGGAATTCCTGTGCCAGCTGTGCAGCCAGGATGCAGCTGCCAGTGTGGCTGTCGCCAGCACCCTTCCCTGTTCTCATGCCATTTGCATTCTTGGGTACAGCCTGTTCAGTTTCTGGTCCTGCCCCACCCTGGCAGCCACAACACCCTCGGGCTCTGTACTTGAGAAAACCAGTTCCGAGGCAGGTGAGGCTCCGTCTGGAACAGCAAGTCCCAGGGATGCCCAGGGAAGCCACAGGCTTAGGAGAACGCCGGGGAGCCGCTGGCCCCAGACACCTGGCAGCCCTGCCCCACCCACAGCCAGGCTGGAAAAACCTCCCCGAGGTCTCCTGTGTGGAGAGGAGGCGGGGGGCTTGGTAGCCTGAAGCCTGAGAGTCACGCAGATGCATGACTCAAGGTCACCTTGGATGTGACTCATGGCCCTGCACTCCCAACTGCCATCACGCTTCCAATATTAACCGTGCACATCACCAGTCCCTCCCGGGCCGGCCCTGCCCTGGCTTCCTGCGCACCTGCTCACGTTGATATTGGCTGTCATTGTGCCCACTGTAAAGATGAGAAGATCCTTTCCATCCTGGCCCGACGGGGAGCGCATGACACCTGCCTTCCACTTCCCAGAAGTGCGTTTCCATGGAGGCACTGCCGGGGGTGACGCTGGGCTGGCCTCGCCCCCTTGGCAAGGATACCATTCTGGGGGAAGGGCAGGCGCACTGCATCAGGGGGCCTTAGGACACTGCTGGAACTCCTTGGGACCTGGAGATTTTTCTGGAAGACCAAGCTGTCACCACTGGAGATTCAGCAGCCAACCTCATTCTTGGGTTAGCTGATGCTGCCTTCAGGAGTTTCTGGGCGAGGCAGGTGGAGGGAGGAGGGGAACCTTGTCCTGCCTGCCTCCAGATGATGGGGGGTGGCTCACACAACAGGCTCACTTCTTCCCCGTGCCTGACCATCAAGCCACCCCTAACAAATGCTCCGAGAGACACACACACTCACCAGGGACCTGATCCCAGACCCTTCCGCTGGGGCCTGGTTGGGGTTCCCTGGCTGGTGGGGTGCTCTTGAGGGGACTCCCCTATATGGAGGACGGTGCTTGCTCCCTCCACGCTCATGCACACACTGTCAGCCAGTGGGAGAGTGACGGGCGCGTGCGTGGCCCCCGGGCTGTGCCTGTCTAGGGTCCCTTTATGCCCCCACCCCCTCCAGACTCTCCTCTTCCTTTTCCACTTTGAGATAAGTCTTCTCTTCCACTGAGCCTCAGGTCACAGATGCCCACGGATTTCCAGTGGGCATTTACACAGTGGCCGTGGCTGGGTTTGCACTGCTGCAGTTGGACGGTTACCCTGCCCCCTCCAGCTGCCCCATGGACTGGACAGGGACCTGGGCACTGCAAGTCGCCACCCCTGCCCTTGGAGGTTTGTGGCTCCACAGCACCATGGCTGCAAATGTCCTTTGCCCTCAGGAAGGTGCAGAGAGGAAGCCCTGGTAACCTTCCAGACAGCCTGCATTTGCGTTCCCAGGGCCTGCTGGCGAGAAGTGGTTCCCACAAACCCCGATGGTCACTAGTCAGGGTGGAGGGGTCCACCCCCCATGCCTACCCGTGTGTCTTGGCCGAGTCCTGCTCCTAAAGGGAGGGGCCACCTTATCATCTGTGACAGGTCCCCTGTGTCCCCCACAAAAAATATGCAGATGCCCTGACCCTGGCACCAGCGAACGGGACCTTTCCCTGGCACCTCTACTCTCTCACCCCAACCAGGTGCTCAGGCATCCATGGGGTGGGAGGTGACTCCTAGATGCGGGCTCCCTACTGTGCTGGGGTCTAGGTGGGTGGCGGGAAGCAGGCAGCTCTGGAGATGGCGGAAGGGCTGCTGGCCTCCAGCAGGTTGACAGTATTTTCTGGGCTGAAGTTGGGGAAATGCTGCCGGCCCCAACAACCCTGACCCCACCCCAACACCTGCGAGGGGAGGCTTTCCTCCCTTGCCAGCTCAGACCTGGGATCCCAGCTGATCCCCAGCATCACCACCTCCAAGACCTGGACTAAAATTGTGCATCTGAAGCAGATCAGAGGCGATCCCCGGAGGCATTGACTGTCAGTGCACAGCCCCTGGGGGCCTGCGGGTCCCAGCAGGCAGCGGCGACGGGAGGATGCCTCCGGTGAGACAGCCAGGCTGTGCGGTGCTGGGCACGAGGCTCAACAGAAATGGACTCCCTTCCTTTTCCTGTGAAAGGAGGTGGGGATTGTGCCTTGTAAGCATCTCCTGCACCCATGGCACAGAAAGGGGACAGCGTTTCCCAGGAGAGAAGGAGAGGAGGGAGTATCGGCTGGGAGCCCAGAGCTTTGGTCGGAACTCAGCTGATATGGCAAAGCCGCTTGGCCTGCAGAAACCGAGAGCCGTGGTGGGGCGCTGGGTGCCGGAAGGAAGGAAGAAGGGGGAGGTGGGAGGAAGGGAGGGAGGAAGGGAGGAGAGGGCAAGCTTGACACTCAGCTCCAGGCTTCAGACTCCTCTGGGAGGTGAGGAGGAGCAGAGTCCGCTCCCTGGGGCAGCAGCTATGTGGGTCACTGCATCCTGAGAGCTGGGACCCGGGACCTCCCTGGGCTGGAGGACAGGGCTAGGAGGGTGCTGAGTTGGAGAAGGGTGTGGCCCCTGGGTCTGCTTCCCAGACAGCCACCGGGACCCCTGCCCATGCCCCTGCAGTGAGCTCCTGTGCTCTCTGGGCACCGTCCTTACAGTCCACCCTCAGCCCTACAGGCTGGGAGCTTTGAACTCAGGTAAGCACCCTACTGCAGAGACACCCAGACCTCGGTGTGCACCCTCAAGGCCACTCAGGTCCCCTCCCTCTGCCACAGTCCCTCTCCTGGCCGTTGGGTTCACTCACTTCCCAGCAACCTCGCTGGTGCCACTCACGCCCACCGGGGCTCCTGCCCCACCTCTGCCAGGGAGTCTGCAGAGGGCCCTTCCTTCCCAGATGGCATCTCCGGGGGCCTCCTGGCCACACTGGCAGCAGTGTTACCACCGCCCATCTCTCGCTGGAGCCCCTCCCCTGTGGCTGTGGCTGGCCTGAGCTCCGTGAGGTCCCTGCTGGAGCCCCGTGCGGGGTTTCACCTCCATCAGTACGTTGGATGGACAGACAGGGAGTGAGTGAATAACGGATGCATGGATCAGCCTCTACCTAACCTCGCCAGCAACGGGAACTCCACCGCCCCAGCAGGCAGCGACAGCAGAGCCTGAATCCGGAAGCCTCCGTCCCTGCCGGCCGGACCCCGTCCCAGAGTTTGCCATGGGTGTCTCAGAGCAGAACGCTGCCTCTGGCCTCCTTGGGGTCCTCCAGGCCTGCAGGCTCGCTCTCGAGTCCAAGAAAGGAGTGAGAAGCCCAAGGATTTGGCCCCATTAGAGGGTTGCCGGGGGCACCGAGCGAGGACTGTGTCTGGACTCCTCCTAGTTCTGACTGGCCTTCTCTCCACCCACCCTTGAGCGAAGGGTCCCCTCGCCTCCATGCACGAGCCTGCCTGTGGGCCTCTGGGCAGAATCCACGGCTCATGGTTCCCGAGTCCTGATTCCGGAAGCCTCCCCGCAGGAACGCACTCCTATTGCCATTATTCTTAACCTCACCTGCCCTTAATCTGCTTGAGAGAGAGTGACTCCTGCTCAGGGTCCCAGCTGGGGCCCGGGCGTGTTTCCTGGGACCTGGGCTGGGCTCTCTCCCTGCTGCGGGTCCTTCCTTCCCTCCCGGCGCCCTTCCCGGCTCCACCCGCTCTCCCGTCTCCCATGACGCCTTGGCCAGAAGCTTGTGCCTCTTTCTAGGCACTTCTTCCCGGCCCCTCCAGATGCTGCCCACATGCGCGAGGGGACGCGTCCTGCCCACGCTGGCCCCGGATCCCACTCTCCATGTTCTGGATCTGCATCCACTAGGATCTCTAAGCGTTCCGGGGCTGGGGTCTGAAACACCTTCAGGTCGGATGTGAAAGTGTGTGTGTGCGTGTGCTTGTGGGGGGTGTGAGCGTATGCGTGTCAGTGTGTCTGAGTGGATGAGTGTGCTAATGCTTGGGTGTTTGGTGTCTGAGTGTGCATATGTATTTTGTGAGTGTGTGTGCAGGAGCATGAATGTTCATGTGTGTGTGTCAGTGCATTTACATGTGTGAGATGCAAGTGTGTATGGGTGTTTCTGTGAGTGTCTATAGCTAATGTGTGAGTGTGTAGATATGTGTGTCTATGGGTCTATGTGAATGTGTGTATAGATATGTGAGTGTGTTGGACTGAGTATATGTGTTTGCATGAACGTGTGAAATGAGTTTCTGTTAGTGTGTCTGTGTCTGTGTGTGTATGTGAATGTGTGAGTGTATATAGGTGTGTGAGTGTGCATGAGTATGTGTGTACATGAGTATAGATGCGTATCTATATGTGTGTCTCAGTGAGTGTGTGTGTTTACAGGAGTGTGTTGGTGTGTATGTTTTTGTGAATGTGTAGATGTGTGTCTATGTGTGAGTGTGTGTGTGTGTGTGTGTAGGGTGTGTGTCTGTGTGAATGTGCCTACATGAATGTCTGTGAATGGCTGTGTGTGTATGTACATGACCGAATGTCAGTGTGTGTGTCAGAGTGAATGTATGTGTCTATGTCAGTGAGTGTGTGTGAGTGTGAATGTGTGTGTGGGAGGGTTTGCCTGTGTGAGTTTGCCTGTGTGAATGTGTGAGTATGAACAGCTGTGTGTGTGTATATGACTATGAATGTCACTGTGTGGGTCTATGAGTGTGTGTGTCTCAGGGAGTGTGTCTATGCAAGTGTGTGTACATGTGAGTGTATGAGTGTGGGGGTGAGTATGTGTGTGCCTTTGTGAATATGTGAGTGGGAATGGCTGTGTGTGTGTACCTGAGTGTCACTGTGTGGGTCTGTGTGTGTCAGTGAGTGTATGTGTCTATGTGAGTGTGTGTGGGGGGGTGTGTGCCTGTGTGAATGTGTGAGTGTGAATGGCTATGTGAATGTGTTTACATGACTATGAGTGTCACTGTGTGGGTCTGTGTGTGTCAGTGAGTGTATTGTCTATATGAGTGTGTGAGTGGGGGGATGAGTGTGTGTGCGCCTGTGTGAATTTGTGAGTGTGAATGGCTGTGTGAGTGTGTGCGCATGACTATGAGTGTCACTATGTGGGTCTGTGCATTTCGGTGTGTGTGCATCTGTGAACAAGTGAGTGTGTGCAAGTGTGTGATGTTTACACGGATCTGGCTGTGTTGGTATGAGTGTGTCAGTGTGTCAGTCCTTTCTGGGCCAGCATCAGAGTCCCTGAGTCTCTGGGGCCCTGGACCGCTCTCGAATGGGACCTGCAGGACGCTCCAGCAGGTGCAGACGGCACACAGCGGGTGCCTGGCCCGGGAGCCTGTCGTCCCTGGGGGAAGCCGACTGCCCCTGACCAGCCACTCCCGGCAGGGCACAGCCCCTCAGATGCCCTGGACCGAGGAGAGAACCATCCACACTCACAGGCCGGCCTGGCGGATCCCAGAGTCAAAAGCAGACAGCGACAAAGCCGCTGCCGGCTGCTGTTGGCACTGGCACCGACGTCACTTCCCTGGGCACAGATGCTGCTCCTGCTCTGTGCCGGCCTCAGGAGAGTGTTCCTTGGGCACAGCCAGCACACAGGCCAGGCATTCCTTGCAGGCTGGACACATGACCAGGCTGTTGGGATGGGTGCCTTTGTGCCCAGGTCGGGAAACCAAGGAGGGCAGAGGAGAGGGGAAGCAATCACAGGGGACACATAAGGTCCTCCCAGGAGCCTCAGGGTTAGGAGACAGGGGAGGAGGGCCACGACAGGAGACAGGGAGCGAGACGGGGCAGGGGCAGGAGCTGAGCAGCCCCCTTCTTCCTCATAGTGGCCAGTGACAGGTGGCTACCATGGCAGTGTGCCAGGGCACACACTTAGGTGAGGGCCACTGGCTGAGGAGGGCAGGGGGCGAGCTGGACTCCCCACCCCAAACCATGTGATGCTGTGGAGCATCTCACGAAGTCCACTGTGGTGGGAGCCACAGGTTCCTCCTGGCTGCTGTTTGCTCATGAAAACCAGGTGCTTCCCAGGGAGCTGGTGCCATGTGCCTCCTCGCCCTTGTCCAGGCGTCTCTTGGATGCTCCGGGCCTAAGACCATCACAGGCTCCTGAAGTCAGGGCGTGTGGGCACTGGACCCCCACGCCGGGTTCCACCCTCCTCATGCGCTGTACCCAGGGACGGCAGTGGCCTATGAGCAACTGGGTAGTAGGAGCCCACAATAGCAGGGGCGACCCAGGTGTGCCCAGTGCCACCTGCAGGCTCTCACCACACGGCCCAGCAACCCGGGTGGACCTCCTCCTCACTGCTCCTCGGAAACCCCCATTTCACTCAGCAGGTGGCCACCCTCAGCCCCCACAGTCAGGGAAGCTCAATGACGGAGGGTGTGACCCCATCGAACGTATAAGCCCTCTGCCTGCCCTTTGGCACATAAGGCCCCTAAAACATGTGTCCTTGATGTTTGCATTAATCGCCAACTCCCAGATCAAGACAAATTGAATTAGCAAAGGCACGGGGTTAATTCTGACCCCAAACAAGCTAAGCAACACACACACCCGAGGGCAAGCTGGGAAGGCGTCCTGAGGACCCCAGTCACACCAGACACAGAAAGTCTGCCTGTCTGGACCACCGGGGCTCTGCTGACCCCTCCCATGGGAGACAGTGTGGCTGGGGATGCCTGGGCCCTGTGGTCAGAACCATCACCTGCTTTCAAAACGGACCCCACAGGATCTCTCAACACCAGCAAAACGTGCTAATATGTATTGTTGGAAATAGATGCTTGGTGCTGCAGAGAAAGATCAGCACAGAGACAAACGACCTTTCAGCAACGCAGTTTTTACTTCCTGGACTGCAGGAAGGGTACTCTCGCTAGCGGTCTTGCCACGAGAGTACAATAAACAAATGAAAACACACATTTGTCCCTTACGCATTTGGGGCCGTCCTCACTGCTGTGTCTGATCTCCGCTGGCTGGAGCCAGACCTCACAATCTAAACTAAAATCCGACTGGCTAACAGCTCAACACTTTTCTAAACAGGTAAAAGCAGTGGAGAGCTGGGACCTGCCTGTGAGCACGTCCAGCACAGATATCTTGGTTAAAGTACAAGGACATAGAATGTGCTACGTGCCTGTAAGCGTGGCGTGTCTAACAGCTACGTAGGATAGGGCTTCACAAAGTCATTACCACACTTTAACGAGAAAGGAAACTTTAAAAAGCAACTTTTCTACTTCCCACATTTATTTTCTTAATATGGTTTTTCAAATATGCGTGGGAAAGGTTCTGAATACAGAAATCTGCTGCCGGCGTCCTTCAGAGACAGAGGGCCTTCTTCAAACCACAGGAAGTCCCAGAGGAAACACTGGGAAACCTTCACGTGTCGAGCACGTCCTGTGTGAGTCCACGGGGCGGCCACCGCAAGGGACCCCCGCCGGGGGCTCCAGCAGCAGATGCGGCTCTTCTCCGGTTCTGGAGGCTGAATGAAGTCCAAGGTCAGGGCGTGGCAGGGCCGGTTCCTCTGAGCCTCTCCCCATGGCTTTCGGGTGACCGTCTTCCGCCCGTGTCCTCATGGGCGTCCCTCTGCACGTGTCTCTGTCCACATTTCCTCTCCTTGTAAGGACACCAGCTACGCTGAATTAGGGCCCAGCCTCACGCCTCCTTTTAACTCATCTCTTTCCAGACTCTATCCAAATAAGGTCCCGTTCTGAGCGTTAGGGCTTCAACACTATCATTTCTGTGGGACACAGTTCAGCCTGTACGCCCCTACGAGGTTCCGCTGCACCCCAGCTTTGCACACTCACCTGTGGAGCCTTCTCAATGCTTTTTCAGGAGGTAGGAGGCGGGGCTTAACCCCAGACCAGACTGAGGACTGCAGAAACAGGAAGGAGTCGGGAGCACCTCTCCATAAGACACGCCCTCCAGGGCCATGTCCGTTTACCATTGCTATGGCAACACTTGGACGTTACCACCCTTTTCCATGGCAAAGGCCTGGAGGTTCCCTCCTTTTTTCTAGAAATTTCTGAATAACTCACCCCTTAATTTGCATGTGATTAAAAGCAGGTATAAATGTGCCCGTAGGCCTGCCCCTGAGCACTGCTCCCCATGCTGCCTGGAGATGACCCTGCTCTGCAGGCATGTCACAGGAACTGTGACATGCCACCTCAGTGAGGCTGTTTCCTTCCATCTCCTACTCACTCTGGAATTCTTTCCTAGTGAAGCCAAGAACCTTCCTGGGCTAAGGCCCAGCTTTGGGGCTCACTGCCCTGTATCACCACCATGACCCCAGTTCCAGAGGAGAAGCTGAGGCCATGAGCGCCTTCCAAACACAAGGCTGAGCTGCCGCGGTCCCCGCTGAATAACGTTGCCCATGATAGGGGCCTCCCCTTATCCTTGACACCCATCTGCAGTGCTGTTCCAAACACACAGCCTGCCAGCACCACGTGGCTGAGAAAGAACGCTGTGGCACCAGGCACACGCCCGGCCTGTCCCGCCACATCAGACCCCAGCACGCAGCGGCCACCGTGGAGCGTCAGACACGTGTCTCCACGCTCGTGTCCTTGAGCAGCTCCAAGGTCAAGAGGGTTGACGGAAACCTCGAGGGGCCCTCAGCGTCTTCCAGGCAGAACTCTCTCCTGTCTGAAGTCCACAGGGGGGTCAGCGGTGCAACCAGGAAGACACTAAGCTCCTCAGGGTTTGGTCCGCTCCCAAACTGACTGGCCCAGCCAGTTCCAGAGCTGCCCAGGGAGAGCCACGACCACATGGGTGACGGTCTGCGGCCCCAAAACAGCGTCCACGCAATAATGTTCCAGGAAATGATGAAAATGGGGTCGAATACACATGACCTGTGTTTTAGGGTTGATTCAGGCAGAGATGGGCGCACACAAAACACAGCCCTCACACACACACACCCATGCACAACACACTCCCGTCACACACACCAGACACACACACTCACATACACCCTCACACACACCAACTCACAGCACACCACACCTCACCCCTGCCCTCCCCATCCCCTCAGTGCATGAGTGTGGACTGCAGACCTTAGGGCGGTGGTTCTCAGAGACCCCGGGCTGGTAGGCTAAGGGTGGTCAGGCCTAGTCGCCATCCATGCCAGGTGGGCTCAGAGGAAGCGCCCAGAGGGCTGGGCGGGCCGGATACGGGGGCACAGCCAGCCAGGGAGCATGCCAGGTGAGGCTGGGGGTCTGCTGGCAGCAGGGGTGAGACGCCCTGCCAGGTGGTAGGAAAGGGGAAAGCGGTGACATCACGGGCAGTCACCCACTGAATCTGGAGAGCAGCTTCCACCCAGCACTCCTGCAGGACTGGCCTGAGGCTGCGCTGTCCTGAGCTCTCCAGGCCGTGCCGGGCCTGGTCTGCACAGAGACGCCTGGGGGTGGAGGCTGCTGAGTCAGCAGGGATTGGGAAGTTTGGGTCAAATCCCCAGGTCCCCTAAAACCCACAAACAACCACCTCAAACAACGCACCTCATCAAGGGCTCTGCATCCAAAACAGAGCCAAGTGAGGGGACCCCAAAGCAGGACCCCTGCCTCAGTTGAGGACCCTGACCAGCCCATGGGCCAACGGAGACCAGGACGCAGGAGCAGAGGTGCAGCTCACCCGCAGCCCGGAGCCAAGCCGGGAGCCGAGGCCGGAGCCGAGCCGGGCGCCAAGCCGGGCACACGCCGCAGGAGTAGCTGGTGAGCAGGACCCACAGGCAGTTATTACAGTGATTGCATTGGGAGTGTGTGTCACACAGCACTAGTGTGACAACAGCTGACAGAAGGGGCCCGTGCCTGCATCACCAAGAGTACCCCGCCTGCACCCCACCACCCTCGTGGACCCCAATCCACCAGGTGGGCTGAAAGGTCCTGACAGGCCCAGCCACCATCTCCCTGTGATTCCTGCACCCACCAGCTCAGGCAGGGAACCGCCTTCAGGCCCAGAAGAAGGCTCCCAGGAAGCTCCATGCATTCCAGGCTTTTCCCTTGCCTGGGTTTATCTCCCCGGCCAGGAGACCCTGTTGGCTTCTAAGGAATGCGTCCTCCAGGAGGAGGGTGAAGGCGGGCTCGCCACGACGCACGCTGGTCCACCTGCACTCGCCGAGTCCTCAGTCTCAGCGGCTGTCCCCCACTCCCCAGGTTTGAAAACAAGTCCAGCAGCCCCAAATCTGGAGGCTGAGGGGCTGGGGGGACAGGCTGTTCTGTGGAGCGGCTCCTCTTGCCCCGGGACCCTCAATTCACCCTGGGCCCCAGGTTCCAAGGCAGGACGGTGCGCTGCGCCACGGGCGGGGGAACGGCCCCTTGCTCATCCCCCAGCTCCTGCTCAGCCTTCGGAGCTGCCAGGCTGAAAAAGCCGCCCTGGTCAGCTTTGACGCAGCTGTCAGCTGGCTTGTTTCATGCAACAAGTCCTGGCCGGCCTTGCTCCTGCGCTCAGGCCCCCAGGCACACACCCACACACAGCCAGGCGTGTGCACATTCGGGCAGTCACGTAGGAAGAGCAGGCCTTGGAGCCCTCGTGCGAAGGCAGCCGGGCCTGGGAGAACCGGGCAGCATCCCAAGGGGGCCCTTGGAATGCGTCCTCTGCGGGCAGGGACAGGGACCCGGCTTCCGGAGGGACTCACGCCGCTGGCGCCTCCGGTCTTGGGAACAGACGGGCCTCTGAACTGGAACGTGGTACACAAGGGCATTTTTTATCTTGAAACAACAGCTCCGTGGGCGAACTCGAGATGCCCTGGGAACATGTGGAGGCTTAGGCTGCGGGGCCAGCAGGGGCCTGTGCTGGGTGCCAGCCTCCAAGGCCCTCCCTGTTTGTCCCCAGGAAAGGGTCACCCTCCAGCCACCTAAGTCCCGCTGAAGGGGCAGCTCTACTGGCCCGTGCGCCTCCTCACCAGCCAGCAGTCCACAGCCTCTGAGGGCCCCAGTTCCTGCACCTGCGGCTGGGCATGGCGGCTCACACCTGTAATCCTAGCAACTCCTACTGAGCCAGGAGGATTGAGTGTGGCCAGGAGTTTGAGACCAACCTGGGCAGCATAGCAAGATCCCACCTCTACAAAAACTTTTTTAACACAAATTAGCCAGATGAAGTGGTACACACCTGTAGTCTCAGACACTCAGGATGCTGAGGTGGGAGGGTCACTTGAGCCCAGAAGTTCGAGGTTGCACTGAGCCATGATCATGCCTGAGCAACAGAGACCCTGTTGTGAAAAAAAAAAAAAAGAAGAAGTTTCTGCACCTGCGGAATGGGATGATCTCACCACTTCTTACAGATGTTGCAAAGCCGGGCAGGTGGGAGGCTGTGAATAAGGATCTCTCAGGGATGCTTCTACGCAAATCTATCTCTCATCCTAGCAAGAAGGGGGCAGGGGCAGTGATGGATGGTAGGCACCTCTCCCTGCCACTCCCGAGGGCCCAGGGGCTGGGGTGGCTATGGACGGGGTGCCAAGGGCAAGACCCCACCCTCTGAGTTCAACACAGGGTCAGAGAGGCCCCAGAGGAGCAGGTGGGGAGGCCGTGGAGGCGAAGAAGAGAGGCTGTCAAGAGAGGAGGAGCCGCTGCCAAGGACTGACCGACCGACACCGGGTTGGGGGGCCTCACTGCCAAGGCAGCCATTGAGGGTGAACCACACCACGTGTGTCACCTACATGTGGCCCGTCTGAGCACCAGGAATGGGGGATGCTGCCCAGGGTCCAAGCACAGGCACGGCAGGAGTGCTGGGTGTGGGGGCCTCGCAGGCAATCACTTCCACAGGGACCCCTCTCTGCTGCTCCTCGCCTGAGGCCCCGTTCCAGCTGGCAAGGGGGCGCAAGAGAGCACCCCACACCCCCCGCCACAGACTCTCCATCTTGGCTTCTACATCATGCCCGATCGGGGTAGGCAGAGCTTCAAGACATTCTAAGCAGTCAAGAACTAGTTCAGCAAAAAGTGCAGGCCATTGTGTGGTCATTTGCAGCAGAAAAGTACAGTGTCTCTGTTAAAAACTAATATTTAAAAGACAGAGTGAGGCCGGGCACAGTGGCTCATGCCTGTAATCCCAGCACTTTGGGAGGCTGAGGCAAGTGGATCACTTGAGGTCAGGGGTTCGAGACCAGCCTGGCCAACATGGTGAAACCCTGTCTCTACTAAAAGCACAAAAATTAGTCAGGCAAGATGGTGGGTGCCTGTAACCCCAGCTACTCGGGAGGCTGAGGCAGGAGAATTGCTTAAGCCTGGGAGGTGGAGGTTGCAGTAAGCCAGGATCTCGCCACTGCACTCGTAGGCAACAGAGTGAAATTCCGTCTCAAAAATAAACAAAAAAATAAATGCTAGCATGAGAGGAAGCGGGAAATTAAGGAGGAGCTAGGGGGGTGAGAGGAAGCGGGAGATGGAGGGGAACTGGGGGTGGGAGGAAGCAGATGATGGAGGGGAGCTGGTGGGGGTGGGAGGAAGCAGGAGATGGATGGGAGCTGGGGGGGGTGGGAGGAAGTGGGAGATGGAGGAGAGCTGGGGAGGTGGGATGAAGCAGGAGATGGAGGGGAGCTGGGGGGTGAGAGGAAGCGGGAGATAGAGGGGAGCTGGGTGGGGGTTGAGAGGAAGCGGGAGATGGAGGGGAGCTGGGTGGGGGGTGGGAGGAAGCGGGAGGTGGAGGGGAGCTGGGGGTGGGAGGAAGCAGATGATGGAGGGGAGCTGGGTGGGGGGTGGGAGGAAACCGGAGATGGAGGGGAACTGGGTGGGGGGTAGGAGGAAGGGGGAGATGGAGGGGAGCTGGGTGGCGGGTAGGAGGAAGGGGGAGATGGAGGGGAGCTGGGTGGGGGGTGGGAGGAAGGGGGAGATGGAGGGGAACTGGGTGGGGGGTGGGAGGAAGGGGGAGATGGAGGGGAGCTGGGTGGCAGGTAGGAGGAAGGGGGAGATGGAGGGGAGCTGGGTGGGGGGTGGGAGGAAGGGGGAGATGGAGGGGAACTGGGTGGGGGGTGGGAGGAAGCCGGAGATGGAGGGGAGCTGGGAGTGGGAGGAAGCTGATGATGGAGAGGAACTGGGTGGGGGGTGGGAGGAAGCGGGAGATGGAGGGGAACTGGGTGGGGGGTGGGAGGAAGGGGGAGATGGAGGGGAACTGGGTGGGGGGTGGGAGGAAGGGGGAGATGGAGGGGAGCTGCTGTCGGCGTAGCCCATGTTGTTTTCAGTGGCTGGAGTCCCAGAGCCATTTCAGGCCCTACAGTGACACCTTAGCCATGAGCTAGGCTGGGAGCACAGGGAGGTAACGGAAGGCAGGCCCCACCATCACTGAATGACAGGCCAGGCTGGGCATTCCTACCTCCAGATTTTTTTTTTTTTTTTTTAGTTGAGTCTTGCTGTGTCACCCAGGCTGGAGTGCAATGGCGTGAACTCCACTCACTGTAACCTCTGCCACCCAGGTTCAAGCAATTCTCCCACCTCAGCCTCCCGAGTAGCTGGGATTACAGGGGCTGGCCGCCATGCCTGGCTAATTCTTTTTGTATTTTTAGTAGAGACGAGGTTTCATCATGTTGGTCAGGCTGGTCTCTTTGGCCAGGCTGGGTTCGAACTCCTGACCTCGTGATCCACCCACCCTGGCCTCCCAAAGTGCTTGGATTAGAGGCGGGAGCCACCTTGCCTGGCTCCAAATGTTTTTGTGTGAGGGAACGCTAAACGTCTCTCTGGGTTTAGGGATATTTCTCTGAGCCGCTCCCTGGCGGTTTGGACTGAACGTACCCGACCAGCCCTGAGGCCGCACCCGCCCTAGACACTTGTCTAAACAGATGGGCCTGGCGCTCACTTCCACAAAAACCATCATCAGCCTGACCTCAGGCCAAAAGTAAATACATCTCAAGAGTTTAAATAACAGCTCCTCCCAGTGAGGTGGAATCATTGGAGGGAACTTTTAAAATAATAATAAACAGACCCTCAGTGGTGCGACCTCGGCCTGGAGAGTCAAGTGCGAGGAAAGAGGTCACACCGCTGAGGTGCTGCAGGCCCGGCCGACTTTCCCCAGCCTCCATCTGCAGGTGACAAGCACAGCTCCTGGGGTGGTCAGGCTGGCGAGCTTCCTGGGGGGCTGACCCTAGGGAGGACTCAGCTCACTAAAGCTGCCCAGCTGTCCGGCACCCGTGGCTGGCATCACAGTGGCATAGTGGAGCTCCTGGGGAAAGGCTGGGGCTCTGAGCAGGAGGAACAGTGTCCAGCCCAGGCAGCCCAAGCTCTGTGCCACCTCGGGGGTCCTAAAGCTCGGGACATGAAGGGATGCTGCCTCCCAAGCCCAGCTGTGGGACATCAGGAGGCCTCACTGAAGCTGATGATGAGACAGGCCCCACGTCCGCACTACCCGGCTGCCCTCAGCTGGGAGCGCTGCATCTGCCCCGAGCCTGGTTCTGAGGCTGCAGAGAAGAGCAGAGGGACCCAGGGAAGAGAAGGGCTTCCCTGGGGCTGCCGGCCTCGCCCCTGAGGGCTGGAGTGGGTCTGGAAGGCCCCTTGCCTGGGGGTTTGGGCGTGCACAGCGCTGCCGCATGAGGCTGTGTGTGTGTGTGTGAGGCAGTGTGTGAGGGTGTGTGTGTGCCCAGCTGTGAGTGGAGTGCATGTGATCGGTCCATGGGAGTGTGTCAGCGTGAGTGGGTACCATGCTGTGAGAATGCATGAGTGTGTAAATGCATATGTGTGAGGTGGTATGTGAGGGTGTGTGTGTGCACAGCTGTGAGTGGAGTGCGTGTGATCGGTCCATGGGAGTGTGTCAGCGTGAATGGGTACCATGCTGTGAGAATGCATGAGTGTGTAAATGCGTGTGTGGCAGTGTGTGAGGCAGTGTGTGTGTGGGGTGTGCACAGCTGTGAGTGGAGTGCGTGTGATCGGTCCATGGGAGTGTGTCAGCATGAGTGGGTACCATGCTGTGAGAATGCATGAGTATGTCTGTAAATGCGTGCACGTGTGTGTGTGTGGCAGTGTGTGAGGGCGTGTGTGTGTGAGTGGAGTGTGTGTGATCGGTCCATGGGAGTGTGTCAGTGTGAGTGGGTACCATGCTGTGAGAATGTATGAGTGTGTCTGTAAATGCATGCACGCATGTGTGTGTGGCAGTGTGTGAGGGTGTGTGTGCAGGTGTGGGTGAATGTGTGTATGGGTATGTGATTGTGTCTCAGTATGAATGTGTGTATCATTGTGTGTGTGTGTGTGTCCCTGAGTGCTTCTCCCCAGAGACAGAGCCTCCTGAAGCCCGGCCTGGGCCCCTGGGCTATGGCCTCAGACCTCTCTGGGCACAGCCCCTGGTGTCCACAGCTCATCACCCAGCGTTGGTGACTGACTGAAAACTGCCACTCCATCTCTGGCTGTGGGCATTCCTTGTGCTTTTTTCCAAAGAGAAGTGTCTGTTTCCCCAAGATTCTCCACTGCCGGAATCTGCAGCTCCAGCCTCTGATGTCTCAGCACAGCAAATGCAGGCAGGAATCTTTCCGCAGCAGGGTTGGGCCCCCAGTGTAGGGGCAGCCACAGCACCCAGGGAGGGCCTCGGTCATGAGGTCAGGAGTTTGAGACCAGCCTGGCTAACATGGTGAAACCCTGTCTTTACTAAAAATACCAAAAAAAAAAAAAAAATTAACTGGATGTGTTGGCGGGCACCCGTAATCCCAGCTACTTGGGAGGCTGAGGTGGGAGAATCGCTTGAACCCAGGAGGCGGAGGTTGCAATGAGCCGAGTTTGCACCATTGCACTTCAGCCTGGGCAACAGGGCAAGACTCTGTCTCAAAAAAAAAAAAAAAAAAAAGAACAAGACGCTTCTGCACTCAGCAATACGCACCTGTGCCGTGGCATGCAGGAAGCCACACCAGAAAGAGGACCCCTGCGTGATTCCATTTGTCTACTCTGCTTATATTCAAGGCTAGGCAGAACCAGTTAATGCCAACAGACATCAGGGTAGTAACTCCCTCGAGGGCTGGAGGAGGCCCCAGCAGCCCGCTGGTCACTGGGCACCTATTACATAGAAAAGGCAGGCTGTGTTTTCCAAAAACACATGGAATCCAGCCACCATGTTGTGAGGAAGCCCAATCTGACCCATAAGGAAGGAACACATGGAGAGGCCACATGCAGGAGTTCCAGCCACAGCTCCCCGGAGGTCCCAGCCAGCATCAGCCAGCAGACACATGAGAAAAGACGCTCCAGCTGCACGCACCCCAAGGCTTCAGTTCACACCCAGCCTTCAACTCCTCACAGACATCACGGTGCAGAGGCGAGCTGTCCTTGCCTGCCTGGCTGGCGCCGGGTCCACAGAGTCCTGAGCACAATAGAAGGTCTATTTCATGCTGCTCGGTTTTGGGTTGTTTATGCAGCACTTGTAATTGGTATAAGTGCACACATTTGTAAAAAAAAAAAAAAAAAAAAAAAAAAAAAAAATTGAAACGTACCCTTGAGGCTTGTGTGCTTTACTACGAGTGAGTTATGACTCAGTTTTCAAAAGGAACAGCTGAACACATTTGAAGAAGAAAAAGAAGGAGGCGGAGTTGCCCCATCAATTGAAAAGTCTAATCAGACAGCTACAATACAGTGTATTGGCCCAGGATAAGCAAATTGATTAATTAAGCAGAATACAGAGCCCAGAAACACACCCAGCCACAGATGTACTTGCACATGGGGAAGTGGCGTGTGGGTCCCTGGGGAAAGTCATTTGATAAATAGGACTGAAAAACCACATTTTAAAAAATTAGATTATGTGTCCACACTGTATACAGAAAGTGTCTCCAAACAGATGAAGAAATGAAATGTCAAAAGCAAAGTTTTAAAACTTATGGGAGAAAATATAGGTGGATATCCATGTGACTTCAGAGTAGGAAGGGATTTCTTACACAAGGCACACAAAGCAACAGTGTGAAGTTGTTGCACTTCACGTCGTTACACTGGACTATGTTAAAATTAGGACTTTTATTCTTCAAACTAGGCTTTAAAAAAGGTACAGAGACAAGCTGCAACCCGGAAGACAAGATTCACAGCACAAAAAATTAAGAAAAAAGAGTGTGAAGAATTTACAAAGATCTCCTACAAATCAACAAGAAAAAGCAAACGACCCGATAGAACAATGGACGAAGGACATGAACAGGCACTTCCCGGAGGAGAAAAACATGGGGCCAGAGAGTAAGAGGTGAACAGGCACCTCCCAGAGGAGAAAAACACGGGCCAGAGAGTAAGAGGTGAACAGGCACTTCCCGGAGGAGAAAAACACGGGGCCAGAGAGTAAGAGGTGCCCATTCTCACCGTTCATCGAGGGATGTGACTCAGGGCAACATGCAATTTTGCACGAATTCGACTGATGACGATTTTAAAATTTTTGATAATTCCAAATGATCCAAGGATGTGGATCAGCAGCACCCTTGCGCTGGCTGGCGAGGTGTGAGTCGATGCACGCATTTTGCAGAAACTGCTAGGCATCGCCTTGTCAAGTCAGGATTTTGCATTTCCAAGATCCAACTTTTATTCTTAGCTCTCCACCCGGGGCGGGGGGGACCCCTGCAGGCGTCAGGAGCTCAGTTGGCAGGAGGAAGCACCTGAGCAGCCCACGTGTCCGACAGTGAGAGGAGAGAAGGACAGATCACTCATGACAGGATCACACAGTGGAAAATTCTACAACCACGACACTGAATGACCTGCAGCGCACGTGGATTACGGACGAGTCTCAATAGCATCACACCGAGCAGGGAAAGCCGGTCTCGGAAAGCTGCTGAAGAGCGATATCTTTTTTATAAATTTCATAAACAAGCCACACAATTTAAATACACACACACAGACACATACACACACACAGAGACACACACACACAGACAGACACACAGACACACACACACACACAGACACATGCACATATAAACACACAGACACACAGAGACACACGCAAAGACACACAGACACACACACGGACACACAGACACACATGGACACACACACACATACACACAGACACACATAGACACACACACAGACACACAAGACTGAAAACCTAACAGCGCCAGGTGTGGCGTGGCTACCTCTGATGGAGGAGGAGGCGCTGGGATGGGAGAGGTCAGACCCAGCAGCAGTGACTACATTTTAGCTCTTGGCTTGGTGGTTGGCGCCAGTGTTCATGATGTAATCATGGTAATATTAGAACAGGCCGGGCGCGGTGGCTCACGCCTGTAATCCCAGCACTTTGGGAGGCCGAGGCGGGCTGACCACGAGGTCAGAGTTTGAGATCAGCCTGGCCAACATGGTGAAACCCCATCTCTACTAAAAATATAAAAATATTATCCAGGAGTGGTGGCACTCGCCTGCAATCCCAGCTACTCAGGAGACTGAGGCAGGAGAATCACTTGAACCCGGGAGGTGGAGTATGCAGTGAGCCAAGGTCACACCATTGCACTTCTGAGTGAGGCCAATCCCAAGAGGGTGGCAACCGGTTTCTCAGTGAACAGGGTCAGAGATGATGCTGGGGACTGGGCAGAGAGACCATGTCCCTGCTGCAGGGGGATCTGTCCTTCTGCCAGGATGTGCCATGGGGGTCACGGCAGCCCTTGCAGGTGCTTTCCAGGGCACCACTGCCTGGGGCCTTGTGTCCAGCGTGACGCTCTGGCCAACACTCTGAGGACGTCCCGGCTGCTTCTATAGGGCGAGGGGCCCTGGCACCTCGAGGCGGAGTCAGGCCCTGGCCCAACACTGCCCCTGCCGGTGACTGCTGGCGATTGGCGTCACAGCCGCTGGGTGGAGGGTGGCAGGAGTAGCGTCAGCACCTGGGCATGGGCCGTGGGCACCGTGGCCCCGGCAGCACCTCGGCTCCTTCCAGTGGCCGGCTATGAACCAGGATGCATTTTGTGCCTTCCCCGTGTTTGTTTCCTCTGGAAAGCGGGAGTAACAGCGGCATTCACCTCGGTGGGCGTGGGGGAGTTTGAGGGGATCACACTCAGGGAAGTGTCCCCCCGGACCGGAAAGGGATGGCTGTAGCCCTCTGGAACAGGAACCAAGGTGGCTGGAGTGCCAGCCCTCCCTGCTCCCATCTGAGAGCCCCAGGTGTGATGAGGACTCCAGCCTGGCAGGGCGGCCACCGTCCAGCACCGAGAGGAGGGCATGGGGCAGGGCCCAGGGGAGGTGAAGCGAGGAGGACAGAATGGAAGCTGGCTGGCTCCCTCACGCCTGTGCCAGCCTTTCTCTGCTTCCTCCTTTGCCTTTCAAGATCAAAAGCACAGCTGGCCTGGGCTTGCTGCTGGGATGCAGGTGGGGCTCTGGGGGGCAATTAGCAGGGCTTTGAAAAGGGTCATGAATGTGCAGGGAAGCGCCTTCGGTGGAAAATGAAAGCCCCTGGGGAGCTTGCCAAGCAGAAGCAGGAGATGAAGGTCCTTTCGTGTGTGCACGCCGCTGTGGCTCCCAGCCTGGGGGTCTAAGGCCAGTATGCCAGAAACTGCCTGGAAACAGCAAACACAGTGGGCCACACCAGGGAGGACACCCCCTCTCAGGGCCAGCAGAGAAGTCCCGGCTGCGGTGTGGCTTCCCGTGGGGCCTGCTCCAGAGGAAAAGGGAGACCCTCCCTGACCTGCAGGCTCAAGGTCAACACCAGGAAGCCCACCCCCTCCACCTGCCTGAGCTTGTGGGAGGCCCTCCCAAGGCAGCCATGGGGGCCCCAACACAGGGTCAGGAAGGAGCTGCTGAAATCAGGCGGCTCTCCCGGGAGGGGACTCCCCGGCTTCTGGGCCTTTGCCAGATGCTATTGCTATGAAAATGGCCCAGACTCAGTCCGAGAAGAGTCCCTGGCTTCCCCTTGAGAAAGGTGACCCATGTCTCCAGGCTCTGGTTTAATCATTTCTGGAAACTGAACAAATGATTCTTATAAATGAGCTTCATGAGCAAAACCGGAAATCCTAAATGAAGTTACATTCTTAAAAGAGCACTGCCACATCAATTTCTGATTCAGTTATTCATTGCTCAGTAACAGATGACTCCAGAACTCGACGACTGGGGGTTAAAACAGCCATTTCTTACCCTTCCCAATCCTGTGGCCTCACTCCCGCCATAGCTCAGCTGGGCTGCTGGTGGGAGGCCTGGTTCTCTGCTGACCGGGCCTCTCCATGGGCTGCTTGGACTCCCTCACAGTATGGCAGCCGGATTCCCATCCACGGGAAGTGGAAGCCCAGTTTTCTTAAGATCTGGGTGTGGAAATCTCAGGATGTCACTTCTGCTGCATTGTTTTAGTCAAACCCATTAATGGGGAATTCGAGTTGCAGGGATTCGAGGAGGGGCGGTGTGCAGGTGCGCTGGGGAGGGAGAAATGGTGGGGCCATCTTTGATGACCATATTACTATCAGCCTGTGTCCGTGCAGAACCACCTTGCCGCATGCCCAGGGCCAGTGTGCAATGACAAAGTTACGTGTCTCGGGGGAGACTTAGAGGCAGGTGCCGCGCGAAAACCTGCCTCTCAGAGCTCAGGTATCTGGGCCCCTGCCAGGTGAGATGGCAGACAGTGCCCTGGTGTCCTGGGCCTTTCACTCTCCCTGCAGCCATCTCTATCCATCTCATGGGCCTAGGATCTGTAGAGCTGGGACCTTCTCCATCACCACTGCCATGGCGGCTCCTTCCCACCCAACAGCCTCCCAGTAAGCCCTGGCAAGGCTGATCAGCTGGTGGGAATCCACCTGCAGGGGCAGAGAGGGGAGACCAAAATCAAGCCCTACTGACTTTTGCCCCTATCTGTGGGCTGGGGAGGGGAGCACCCAGCTCTCTCCACCCCATGTGGAAACCCACCCATTATTCCACCTCCCTCCCCACCCCAGGCTCCAGACAAGTCTTGTGCCTTGATCTAACATGAGGAGGATTTAATTTGGTAATAAACTTGGATCAGGTTCTGCTCCTGAAAACTGAGCCCACCTCCATCTGCACTTGGCCATACACACCCGGCCTTAGGATTTGAGGGCTCAGCTCAGGAGGGAAGAGGGTGGGCAGCCCCTGAGGCCTGTGAGACACTCATGGTGTAGCCGCCTAGAGAGGGTGCTTACAGAAGTCCAGAGTCCAACATGTAAATGAGCAGTCACTAAGGTTGAAAACAGTATCTGGACCTTGGAAATGTATGTAGCATTTAGCAACAAGCCGCTTCACTTCCAGAGATTGACCTCTAAGCGAAATATCAGAGCTGTGTGCTAAGGGCTCTTGAATACGGTGATGTTCTGTGTGACATTTGCCATTCTTTCTGCAAATGCCTGAGTCCTGCCCAGTTCCTGCTTGTGAGGAGCACAAAACAGCGAGCGATGGTGAACAGTGTCCCTGTCCCGGGACAGGGGGCTCACGTTATTTGCTTTTGTAAATCAACAGACAAAATAAATTTGACCAAGATGGGACACACGTAGCCCGCCTCCCACTCCTCTGCCCCAGCTTATGAATCTTACATGTTTGTGGGAAGCAGAAAAGTTCCTTTTTAAAGTTTCCTTTCTTGTTAAAGGATAAGTCATAAGTGTGGTAATAACTTTGTGAAGCCCTATCCTATGTAGCTGTTAGACACGCCATGCCTACAGGAACGTAGTACATTCTATGTCCTTGTGCTTAAACCAGAATATCTGTGCTGGACGTGCTCACAGGCATGTCCCAGCTCTCCATTGTGTTTACCTGCTTAAAAAAAAATTTAAGTTGTTAGCCAATTGGGTTTTAGTTTAGATTGTAAGAGCTGGCTCCAGCCAACGGAGATCAGACACAGCAGAAAGGACGACCCCAAACGCATAAGAAATAAATGTGTGTGTTTCCCTTTGCTCTTTGTACTCTCATGGCAAGACTGCTAGTGGGAGTACCCTTTCTGCAGGAAGTGAGAAGAATTGCTTTGCTGAGAGATCCTTTGTCCCAGTACTAATTTTTCTTTGTGGCACCGAGGATGTATTTCCAACTTCTGTCTCCAACAGTTTTCTCCAGACTTCAGCCCGGACGTCACATGGGTGGGCACCCTCCCTCAGCCTGACACGGCTCAGCTCGGGAGCCTGTGTGGTCTCGCCCACAGCACTCGTGGTCTGTGCTCAACATGTTCATCTGTGGACTGGCTGTAGGCCCCACATAGCAGGACCAGCTTGGCGACTCCTGCACCTGCCCTACCCCCGGCATTGTATCCGCCAGGTCCCATGGCAGGTGCACAGGTGCGCAGTGGAGTGGCCACGCGCTGAAGTGAGCCCTGTGGGGCTGGGCCTGGGCCTGTTTATCCACCTGCTGCATTATTTAGCAATTTAAAAGGAGTTGTAGAACAATATGTCTGAGAAATGCTCGTAAGACCACATCAAGGGAAATAAGCCCATTATAAAACCGCACGTACAATTTGATCCCAAGGAAGATGATAATAGTAACATCTGTGTGTTAAAGAACAGACTCATCTCCTGCTTCAGGGAATGCAAAATGAGACAGCCTGTGAGTACACTGGGAAGGGAAGAATAGCAGGCCAGACTTTGGCAGTTTCTTTAAAAACCAAGTTCATTACTGGCCGGGCGCGGTGGCTCACGCCTGTAATCCCAGCACTTTGGGAGGCCAAGGCAGGCAGATCACAAGGTCAGGAGATGGAGACCATCCTGGCTAACACGGTGAAACCCCGTCTCTACTAAAAATATTTTAAAAATTAGCCGGGTGTGGTGGCATGCGCCTGTAGTCCCAGCTACTCCAGAGACTGAGGCAGGAGAATCACTTGAACCCAGGAGGCAGAGGTTGTAGTGAGCCAAGATCGCACCACTGCATTCCAGCCTGGGTGACTGAGTAAGACTCTGCCTCAAAAAAAAAAAAAAAAAAAAGCTTAAGTCTATTACCATGACCCAGCAATTGCACTCTTGGGCATTTATCCCTAGGAAATAAAAACTTGTGATCACACCAAAAAGTGCACACGAATGTTCATGCAGCTTTATTTATAACAGCCCCAAACTGGACACAACTGCCCCAAATGTTCTTTACCACGTGACCGGCTAAGCAAATGGCTGGGTCTGGAATACAGCCGTCGGAAGAGGCGAGCTATTGGTGTACTCACCCACCCGCCCGCTGTCACAGCTGTGCACTAAGAGAAAAGGCCAGTCCCAAAAGGGCATGTTCTGCCTGATTCTGTATATACGACTGTCTCGAAATGACCAGGTGTGGAGCTGGAGAACAGATGAACGGTTGCTAGGGGTTGAGGATGGTTCCGAGGAGGGGCCCAGCAGCGGGAGAGATCTCTGGATGACGGGGCAGCTCTGCCTCTGGACTGGGTGGTGGCTTCATGAATCTACACGTGTGATCCAGCGGCAGAGAGCAGGGCACACCTTGCACAGTGCCCATTTCCTGGCGTCGGTCTTGCGCCATGCTGGTGCGCTCTGCAGCCACTGCAGGGAAACTGGGGGAAGGGCCCATGAGCGCCCGCTCCACTCTCCTCGCCACTCCCTGCAATCCGAAAATCATTTCAAAGGAAAAGTGAAAGAAAACAATGCTGAAAAGGAAGATTCCTAAAGCTAACTGGATTTATGTCTTAGTGCTGAAATTAAACTGATTTTCTTTTTAAATCCACGGCATTTCCTCTATTTCCCACCCTTTCTCCAAGCAACGTGGATTACATTTGAAACTAAAAATTAATCAGCAGTGAACATGAGGGGAAAGCAGGGATAGGACATACAGGGGCTCTCTGGACCATCTTCACCATTCTCTGTGTTTATAAAATGACTTCCAAATGAAAAGAAAGTTTTTAGGCTGGGCACAGTGGCTCACGCCTGTAATGCCAGCACTTTGGGAGACTGAGGCAGGAGGCTCCCTTGAGCTCAGGAGTTCAAGACCAACCTGGGCAACATACCGAGACTTCATCTCAATAAACAAATAAACTTTTTTTTTTTTTAAAAAAGGAAAGTTTTAAAAAGCAAATAGCAAATAAGATCAAATGTTGCATTCGTGTAACGAAAAGACAAAATGTAACGAAGTAAGAACTCTTTGCTTAGGGGAAACTCACTAATTAGATCAGAGCAATTAAAAGAAAAACAAAAATATCATGAAATGTTTCGAACAAGGCATTTAAAACGTTTTGCAAGTCCAGTCTCTCCACAGAGCGCTTAGAGACGGCACTGGTGAATTTTCCGTCCCTAGGGCAATATCTTGGTGACCAGGCATATAGGATTAGTTGGTTCCAGCTGCATAACAAGGAACCACAGACCAGGTGGGTGGTCAGACAACAGAAATGCGTTCTCCCACAGCGCTGGAGGCTGGAGGCTGGAGGCTGCGATCCAGGTTACGGCAGGGCTGGCTCCTCCCAAGGCCTGTCTCCTTGGCTTCTGCGTGGCGTCTTCTCCGTGTGTCCTCAGGTGATCATCCCTCTGTGTGTCGGTTCCTAACCGCTCTTCTTATAAGGACACCAGTCAGATTGAATTAGGGGCCGTGCCATGTCCTAGTTTTACCTCAGTCACCTCTTTGCATGGTTTGGCTCTTACGAATCGTGCTGCTGTAAACACTCACGGCAAGTTTTTCTGTGAACATGTTTTCAGGTCTCTTGCGCATACACCAAAAAGTGCAAAGGGCCCTCCAAATAATCACGTTCTGTGGTGCCGGGGTGAGGACTGTGACATATGGACTTTGAGGAGCTCAATCCAGCCCATTACGATTGTCTTTTGGGTTGATGTTTTAATTACCACCTTGCAGAAAACACCGAGAAAAGCAGTGAACAGGCCACTTTCAAGGACAATGATGCAAAGAAGCGAAGATGAAGGTAATAATTTGAACTTGATCATTGTGTTTATTATTTACGTCCCAGGCAACCAACTTCGGCCCCCAGATGGACATTCCAGGACTGTCTTTGAATGATTTGATGAATGACATAAATTTCTCCTCTTTGGCTGTCTTCACCTCTGAATCCTAAATAGATTTTCCAAGGTATACAATTATTCAGACACAGAACAAACCCACTTTGGTCTAATTAAAAGAATAAAAACATCTACTTTGCCCTTTCAGCATGAGAACTTGGCTTACAGAGCTAGACCTTCCACTTTTCCGTGTTCCTCTTGCAAGCTCTCCTCACTGGCGGGGTCTAGTTCACAAGTTGCATGTGAAATTAAGCCTATATAAATACTAACAATACTGAACTGTGTTATTCTGGAATACTAGCAGTTTGGGAATAAAACATCAAGGCACCAGCAATTCCACTCCTAGGTGTGTACTCAAGAGAACTGAAAACATGTTCACAGAAAAACTTGCCATGAATGTTTACGGCAGCATTATTTGTAAAAGCCAAACAGTGCAAACAACTCAAATATCCAAGTATTGGTGAATGGATAAACAAAACAAGATATATGCATAAAATGAAAGATCATTTATCCATAAGAAGGAATGAAATGCTGACACATGGTACCATGTGGATGACTTCTGAAAACATTATGCTGAGTAAAAAAGCCACACACAAAAGACCACATGTTATATATGAAATGCCCAGAACAGGCCACTTCATAGAGAGAAAAAGCAGATAAACAGATAGATTAGGTGGATGAATGGATGAACAGATGGATGGATGGATGGATGGATGGATGGATGGATGGATGGATAAGAATATAAATGGATGGATGGATGAATAGATGATGGATGGATGGACGATGAATGATGGAAAGATGGATGGATGGATAGACGAATAGATAGGTCGATGATGAATGGATGGATGGATGGATGGATGGATGGATGGATAAGTAAGATGGGACATGATAGGTGAGTTCCAGTGACCATTAGATGCAGCCATGATGTAAACTTGTCAGAGGAACTGGAAGAATGTAGAGCCTCTTTTCCTAGACCTGCCATCCAAAGGCAGTCACAGTCCTGACCCCTAAGGTTCCTTGGGCACTTACCATGTGTCAGGCGCCATGCTAAGCACTGTGGTCAGCTCACCGCAGGGATGAGAGTGGCAGGCAAAGACTCGGAGAGGCTGCCACGACCGCTGGCCAGCAAGTCGTGGGGTGTGCTGGGGTGGAGCTGTGCAGTTCGACTCTGGAGCCTTGACACCCCTGGACAGATAATCAGAACTGGAATCAGGGCTTCTCAGTGATTCCATCGGCCAAGGCTGAGACCCACTGTCCTGCAAGCTCAGTGCAGCTCTGGTGGTGAGAAACTGGTCTCCTCCTGACAGCTCCTAAACCCTCATGAACAGCTCCCACTCTTCCCTGCACCTTGTGAATGCTGACCTGCTCCATCCTGCCCCCAGCCCACGTGGCTGGCAGGACTGGAGCTTGGCTCTGAGGCCACACCCTCACCTGGGCCACGCCTGTCTGCCTCTCATGAGTTCTGGTGGTTTCCAGCCCTGCCGAGTGACAATGATGAGTAACAACGTGCTGGTTCTGTGCTGGTGTGGCTCCAGGTGGCCCTGCATCAGCTGATCCCCACACTCTCCCAGGAATACATGGTGGAGGATGTGCCTCTGACCCTGGAATCCTCAGCCTCAGCCACTGCACCATCCCCTGAGCCACACTGCTTTTTGGAGCCTCAGTTTGTTTCTCCATAGAATGGGCGCTATTCTGATTGAGTTAAGTCATCTAAGGATGACTGATGCACGGACCTTCTCACCTCCAGGGTCTGCCCACAGCAGGTGCTCAAGGGGCTGGTTCCCACCGACCCAGGGGGCCCAGGACGAGGAGGCTAGGGCCCGCCTGTACTCTAGCTCCAATAATACACCCCTGCCTCACTCTGACACAAGGCAAGGCTTCACTAATCAGGGTGCTGTGGCCTGAGGCCTGGCCATTCTGTCCCTGTGACTGGAGCCTGGCCCCACTCCCAGACCCCCTCCTCACCCTGCCTGCTGCCCCCACCTCTCTACTCCACTCATTTGCCAAGTCCCTGGATATCTCCTGCAGGCCCTGGGAAACCCACATGTGGCCCATTCCCTGCTCCTGCTGGGTCCCCAGGCATGAAGGGTGAGCTGGGTCCAGACAGGTGAGAGGAGGCAGGAGGGACGGAGCAGCGCCTGCCACGGCTGGGATGAGGGCCAGGTTTGAGTAGGTCAGAGTTGCCGGGAGTCCAAGGCTGGGAACCAGGCTGCAGGCCAGTGGGGAAGGGCAGGGGCCTGACGGGGTAGGTGGGGAAGCCGGCTGACAGTGTGGGGCCAGGGCAGCTGTCCACAGCCTGCAGTCCCAGAGCCGGAAGAACAGAGGTTTGGGGAGTAAGAAGGGGGTTCCTCTGGGTGCCGAAGTCGCCCAGGGAGATTGCTGAACGTGGTATTGGGGGAAACTGAGGCCAGGACAGGGCTGTGATGAGGAGGTGAGGGGGAGGCTGAGAGCAGAGGGGGCGTGGTGGGGAAGGAGAGGAGGGAGGGGCTGGAGCTGCAGCAGGCCTGAGGATGGGCCCCATGCCAAGGGGTGGAGTCTAGGAGTGGAGAGCTGGGTCCCGACCAACAGCAGAAGCTGGCAGTCAAGGCTGGCACAAGGCGGCCCTCAGGCCCTGGGAGATAGTGGGTGGCCTCAGGGTCCCTCGGGGCCAGCAGAGGCCCCTCCTGATGCCCCACTCTCTTTGCCAGATGCTGAGGCAAGTGCCTCAGTTTCCATCTGGAAGCTCCCCTAGCCCAGGGAGCCCCCAAATCAGCACGCCCTTTTCCATCTCTGCACCCTCCAGGGGGAAACGCCAGGAGCAGGGGCCCTTTCCAGCCCCCAGGGTTTGATTTCCACTGAACTATAGGCTTCAGGCTTTCAAACCCCCTCGCCCAGCACCACAGCTTCAACGCCATCCCTGGCTCAAAGCACAAGCCCAGGCAAGGTAGCCGGTCCCCTGAGGTCCCCACGAACCCTGCTTACCCCAGGGCTCACCTGTGCATGCAGGTGGGGTGAGCAGCGCCTCCTGTCCTGGGTGTGCAATGACGTTTCCTCTACCAGACCTGCTCTGTAGAAACGCCCCCGGGCAGACCTTGGATGGCGCTCTGCGGCCTCATCACCAGTGTACCCACAAAACCGGGCGGTTTCCACATTGCTACCACAGCGTGGAGGCCTCTAGAACTTTCTTCTTCTGTGCTTTTTCAGTGAAGGAATAGCTTGTGCACAATTAGCTGCACTCACTGAAACCATCCAGATGGGTGAGCTGGACAGCTGTCTACAGCATGGGACCACCACAGTCAGGGTTCAGGGCGCTCCCCCACCCTCAAAGTCTCCTCCCACCCGCCACAGGCAACCACTGACCTGCCTTTCGTTGTGGGGGTTATGCAGTGATGGAACCTTTCTGGAAGCAATGAAGCTACCCCTGCCAGAGCCTCCTATGACCACCTCCCCTCCCCTCCAGCCTCCCCGGCCTGCCCCTCCTGGAGCGCCCAAGCCTGCCGCTGCCCCAGGGCCTTGGCCCATGCCATTCCCGCTGCCTGGCCGGCTCTTTCTCCAGGCGCTGCCTCCTCGCTTTCCTCAGGTCTGTGCAATGGCATGACGTCAGGGAGGCCCCCCCACTCCTCCTGCGTTAGATGGCGCCCGCCCCTCCCCTGAGCTCTGCCTTGCCTCCGACCCTGGTGTGGTCCAGCGCAGCACACACTGTGGCCATCGGCCGCTGTCAGGAAACTCCGGGAGGTCAGGGCCTGCATCTGTGGGGTTTTACTATGGTCTCAGTGTAGCCCCCCAAAATTCAGATATTAAAGCCTCTCCCCCAATGTGCTGGTGTAAGAAGGTGGGGCCTTGGGGAGGTGCGGCCCTTACGAATGGAGTTAGTCAGGTTTACTGCACTGACGCAGAGCGTCTTCACTGCCTGCCTCTGCCACACGGGCTGCCAGGGCTTGCAGATGGCCAATTCCCCTCTCTCCCCCGTGCCCGCCACTCGGGTTAGACAAAACTCCCACAGACAGAGCCTAAGGGAGAGATGGAGCGCTGTGGTGGAGCAGGTGGGGAGGGAAGCACTCCTTTTTAGTCACATGGCTGATAGCACTTCAGCCAGGCCTGGAACCGCAGCTTCCTGAGCCCACGCCAAAGTCACCTCCCCACAAACGTGCTGCTTTCCTGGGTGGGTGGAAGGAGCTCCCTGCTCCCCAACACGAGCAGGGCCAGGCTCTGGGGCTGGCTGCCCAGGCTCAAATCCCAACTTGGTGTGACATGGGTGACATGCTCAACCTCCTGTGCCTCGGTTTCCCTTTCTGTAACGTTGGGCTTATCATAGTTCCTACCTCCCAGGGTCTGTGGGGACTCAGGGGTAGCCATGGGAGAGGTTGGTCAGCGTTTGATGAGCTAAAATGGGAGGGGCGTGAGATGGGGAGGTGGCAGGAGCTTCAGTCCCCCAAGAGCGCCACAGGGGGGCTGAAGCCTGGCACACCCATCCCGCTGCCCCTGTCTTGGGGCCTGGCCTGGAGCGGATCACTTCCCGCCCCACCCCCTCTCTGTGTCAGGCTGTTCACCCCCACCTTCCTGCCCTGCACCCCCAAAAGAGTGTGCAGATGGATGTGTGCTAGGGCAGGTATCCAGATGGACAGACAGCATCAAACACCGCAGGTGCAGCAAAGAGCGAGTCTCAGTGCAGTGGGGCTGGCAGGGAGCGAGCACATGGTGAGAACTGACATTCACCCCCCAGCGCCGCCCAGCAGCCCGCTCTCCAACTCACCCAATTAACCTCTGTCCTCCGTGAGCAGAACATACTCTGCTCAGTGTCACCCAGGATTCCATCTGGCAGAAGCCAGCCCACTTCACGTGCAGCTTAAATAGAGCTCTCTCCACCCTCAGAACACACTTGAGCCTAGGTCTATTTCTGAGTGTGTTATGTAACACTCGCCCCTCATTCACGGACAGGGAACGCTTCCCTATGAATGGTGTTCACACTGAGGCGGAAGACGCTCCTTCCCTGCTGGAGAGAAGGGCTGGAGCTCCAGCTGCAAAGTCCGCAACCACAGGTGGAGGCCTTGGGGTGCTCCTGGGAACACGGGCAGACAGGCGGACGCCGCCTCCCCAGCCCCACGTCGGCTCCCACTGGGTGAAGCCATGTCCTGCTGCTGGGTGGACCTGATCAGGACGGAGGCAGACAATTCAGGCCCTCACAGAGCAGGCTGGCTGTGACAGTGGGCTGGATGGTGGCCCCTAGGGAGCTGAGCCCACCACCAGGACCACAGGAGAGGATCCGGCGGGGAGAGACAGGAAGCACCCTGGCCAGCTCACACGGGCAGGATCTCAGTGGTGTGAGCTCCCAGCTGAGGACTCTGGACTACTTGGAGGGCCCTGGGCAAGACCCAGGCCTGCGGGGATCGCGGGGCTTACACCGGGCTGGGCCGCCTCCACCCAGCACCGAAGGCGCATGTGGCCTCTGGGTGCCGCCCACTGGAGAAGCACAGGAGGCCCCGATGCCTTTCGGCTTGGCCCGTCAGCCACATGGACCGCAAAGTCACTTTGTAATAAATCCTATAATTTTGTTTTGAATAGCACGATTAGCCCACTTTATACTTTTATGAGCTAAAGTTAATTTGTTAACTATAAACTTTGCACCCACCGTTTCTGAAACACTGTTTTGGATTATTTTTTTAGAGGACTAAAAAACACTGGATGGGTTGCCTCCAAGAAGCCCAGCCAGACCTCATCCCGAAGAGCTTGCTTTCGTCACAAAGGACTGCAGGGCCCTGGGAGGGTGGCAAGGACATGGCAGGGGCTGGACACTGCCCACTACCTCAGCTCCAGTGACCCTCCCTCCACACAGTGGGACAGGGTGCAACCTGGCAGCTCCACAGTGGAATATCCCTGGAGCTGGTCAGAGAAATCCACGCTCTGCCCAGGCACCGGGTGTGTGACCCCAGCGCCACCTGCGCCATCCCAGACAGGCCTCCTCCACAAGTCACCTGTCGGTTCCCAGGCAGGAGAGGAAGGCGTCTACCTTGAGGCCACGTCTTCCTGGCATGAATTCCGCCCAAGCTCACTCCTCTGCAAGCTTCTCTGCCTCCTTCTTGACAAATGCCACACCTGTGATTTGGAGGGGACTTTCAGGAACCTGCCCTCATCTGGCCGGGATGACAGGCCAGGGGCAAACCCAGGAGACGCCATCCTCCCCAGACAGCCCTGCGGTCTCCCGCCCACTCTGGGGAATACACGGGCTGTGAATGAAAGTTGGCCAAGGCAGTTAGAAATGAAGTCACAGAGAAATCATCACCTCGACAAAGACGTCCTCAGCGGCTCAGAGTCCCCAGACCACCAGAGAGGATTTCCCGGCATGAACCCTCATCAGCATCTGTGTGCAGACACCTCTCACCTGCTGTCTCTGTGGTGGGGACACCCCTTCACCTACTGTCTCTCTGGTGGGAACACCCCCTCACCTGCTGTCTCTATGTTGGGGACACCACTCACCTGCTGTCTCTGTGTTGGGGACACCCCCTCACCTGCTGTCTCTGTGGTGGTGACACCACTCACCTGCCATCTCTGTGTTGGGGACACCCCTCACCTGCTGTCTCTGTGGTGGGGACACCCCCTCACCTGCTGTCTCTGTGTTGGGGACACCCCTTCACCTGCTGTCTCCCTGGTGGGGACACCCCTTCACCTGCTGTCTCTGTGGTGGGGACACCCCACACCTGCCGTCTCTGTGTTGGGGACACCCCCACACCTGCTGTCTCTGTGGTGGGGACACCCCCTCACCTGCTGTCTCTGTGGTGGGGACACCCCTCACCTGCCGTCTCTGTGTTGGGGACACCCCTTCACCTGCTGTCTCTGTGGTGGGGACACCCCCTCACCTGCTGTCTCTGTGTTGGGGTGTGTTTGGGGACAACACTCACCTGCTGTCTCTGTGTTGGGGACACCACTCACCTGCTGTCTCTCTGGTGGGGACACCCCTCACCTGCTGTCTCTGTGTTGGGGACACCACTCACCTGCTGTCTCTGTGGTGGGGACACCCCTCACCTGCTGTCTCTGTGTTGGGGACACCACTCACCTGCTGTCTCTGTGGTGGGGACACCCCTCACCTGCTGTCTCTGTGTTGGGGACACCACTCACCTGCTGTCTCTGTGTTGGGGACACCTCTCACCTGCTGTCTCTCTGGTGGGGACACCCCTCACCTGCTGTCTCTGTGGTGGGGACACCCCTCATCTGCTGTCTCTGTGTTGGGGACACCACTCACCTGCTGTCTCTGTGGTGGGGACACCCCTCACCTGCTGTCTCTGTGTTGGGGACACCACTCACCTGCTGTCTCTGTGGTGGGGACACCACTCACCTGCTGTCTCTGTGGTGGGGACACCACTCACCTGCTGTCTCTGTGTTGGGGACACCCCTCACCTGCTGTCTCTCTGGTGGGGACACCCCTCACCTGCTGTCTCTGTGGTGGGGACACCCCTCATCTGCTGTCTCTGTGTTGGGGACACCACTCACCTGCTGTCTCTGTGGTGGGGACACCCCTCACCTGCTGTCTCTGTGGTGGGGACACCACTCACCTGCTGTCTCTGTGTTGGGGACACCACTCACCTGCTGTCTCTGTGGTGGGGACACCCCCTCACCTGCTGTCTCTGTGTTGGGGACACCCCTCACCTGCTGTCTCTGTGGTGGGGAAACCCCCTCACCTGCTGTCTCTGTGTTGGGGTGTGTTTGGGGACACCACTCACCTGCTGTCTCTATGTTGGGGACACCACTCACCTGCTGTCTCTGTGTTGGGGACACCACTCACCTGCTGTCTCTGTGGTGGGGACACCCCCTCACCTGCTGTCTCTGTGTTGGGGACACCCCTCACCTGCTGTCTCTGTGGTGGGGAAACCCCCTCACCTGCTGTCTCTGTGTTGGGGTGTGTTTGGGGACACCACTCACCTGCTGTCTCTATGTTGGGGACACCACTCACCTGCTGTCTCTGTGTTGGGGACACCCCTCACCTGCTGTCTCTGTGTTGGGGACACCCCTCACCTGCTGTCTCTTGTTGGGGACACCCCCTCACCTGCTGTCTCTGTGGTGGGGACACCCCCTCACCTGCTGTCTTTGTGTTGGGGACACCACTCACCTGCTCTCTCTGTGGTGGGGACACCCCTCACCTGCTGTCTCTGTGATGGGGACACTCCCTCACCTGCTGTCTCTGTGGTGGGGACACCCCCTCACCTGCTGTCTCTGTGGTGGGGACACCACTCACCTGCTGTCTCTATGTTGGGGACACCACTCACCTGCTGTCTCTGTGGTGGGGTCACCCCCTCACCTGCTGTCTCTGTGTTGGGGACACCCCTCACCTGCTGTCTCTGTGGTGGGGACACCCCCTCACCTGCTGTCTCTGTGGTAGGGACACCCCCTCACCTGCTGTCTGTGGTGGGGACACGTCCTCCCCTGGGCTTGCCTGTGTGGTCTGGGCTCCTTCTCCCTCGGCCTGTCTGCATGTGGGTCCCAGAAGGAAGGGAAGCCCCTTGCTTCAGAGCCAGAAGTTCACGTGCATGGCTTCCCAGTCACACTTTGGGCCTCTGTGAACTTCTTCCATTTGCAGCAAAGTTACGGAGCTCCCAGCTTCCCTGGCGAGCACTCCAGGTTCCCACAGCAGCCCCCACAAAGTCAGGTTTGTGTCCTATGCCACGTGAGTCATGGAGAGTGGTAGAAAAAGAGCCTCCAGCAAGCAGAGCCGATGGAGGGAGGAGGCAGCTTCCTGCTTCCCAGGCTGTGGGACCCCACAATTGTCTGACCCACTGCCACGGCCTCCTGGACATTACAGAAGGGCTCAGCTCGGGGTGGGGCGTCTGCATCTCCCCTGTGCCTGCCTCAAGTGTGGAACCGGCAGACCTGTGTGGAAGAGCTGCCTTTCCTGCCTTTCCCGTCTCCCGGTGCCTGGACGTCCTGGGCACATCCCGTTGTCCAGAACTCCCGCCCCTTTTCTCCTGGAGCTCCAGCATCATCCCTTTTCTTTGCTGGTGCCTGAAACCATCACTGTGGCAGGTCCCAGCTGAGAAACCAGCCTGCTCACGGCCACAGATCCCGGGTGAGGAACCAGCCTGCTCACGGCCACAGATCCCAGCTGAGAAACCAGCCTGCTCACGGCCACAGATCCCGGGTGAGGAACCAGCCTGCTCACGGCCACAGATCCCGGGTGAGGAACCAGCCTGCTCACGGCCACAGATTCCGGGTGAGGAACCGGCCACAGATCCCAGGTGAGGAACCAGCCTGCTCACGGCCACAGATCCCGGGTGAGGAACCGGCCACAGATCCCAGGTGAGGAACCAGCCTGCTCACGGCCACAGATCCCGGGTGAGGAACCAGCCACAGATCCCGGGTGAGGAATCAGCCTGCTCACAGCCACAGATCCCGGCTCAGGAACCAGCCTGCTCACGGCCACAGATCCCGGCTCAGGAACCAACCTGCTCACGGCCACAGATCCCGGGTGAGGAACCAGCCTGCTCACGGCCACAGATCCCGGGTGAGGAACCGGCCACAGATCCCAACTGAGGAACCAGCCTGCCCCCGGTGCCCTGGCCTGGCTGCTTCTGCTCTTCTCACACATGCCCCTGCCAGCCCAGGCAGGGAGTGGGGAGGTGGTGGCGGAGGGGACCCCTTGGAAGTGTACTCACTTTCACACCACGCCACTTCCCCACCTAGGAGGGAGCGTCTCAAAAAGACCCTTGCTTTGTCGAGGAAGAGGCTGGTCAGTGTCCCGTCGGCCCCACAAGGCTGCGCATCTAACCCTCTTCTCATGCAGGGTGTGGGGAGAGCAGCCCCAGGCTCACCGGGCCCTGGGCCCTGCAGTGGATGGATCTGGGGACACCTTCTCACCTGCTGGAGCCCTGAAAAGCCAGGCGCCCAGAGTGTCCCAGCGCCAGTGGCCCAGGCGCTTTCAGAAACCCTGTAAGCAGCGGCCCACCTGAGTCAGCTGCCAAACTCCAGCCGCACGCAGACTCTCAGAGCGGACTCTCGCCCCCAGCCCTGCCTGGGCAGTCCCCCAGACCACAGTCCAACTCACGCAGGCCACGCTGGCCGGGCCACGGTTTCCCGTGCTCTCTGGCACAGACCACGGCCCCTGAGGTCTGCAGCGCACTGAGCTGTCACCTGCTACCAACTCCCCAGACTGGAAGAAACCCTGGAGAGCCCAGAGGCACAAAAAGGAAACCCAGTCCCCTCATCTTCAGGTTTCTTCTCCTTGCACTTCCAGTGAAGGGAGGGAAGGGAAGGGGAGCCCGGGAGGACGTGCAAGGGGGAAGGACGGGGCGAGACCCAGATTTCCAGCATCTATCATGAAACGCCGAGTGCAGAGGGTCAGCAGGTCCCATCCCCTCTGAGGGCGTGACCCACCAGGGCTTTCTTCTCATCTAGGGAGTGGGAGGTGTATGCTGGGGTTGGGTTTTCCTCTGGGTCACGGAGGAAAGACAGCTGCTCTGCCTGGACCAAGCAAAACAGTGCTAGGCAAGCATGCAGAGGTGAGAGCGGCCAGAACCGAGGGCGGAAGCTCCCCAGATGGCAGCTGAGCCTGATGGTGGCACCTCCAGGGCCTGTTCCTACTATGCAGGCGCTCCAGGCCCACATGGGAGAGTGACGGCTCACGCCGACGGAGCGCTTAGTCAGCGTCCTTCCTCCTCAAAGCCTGGCAGACGCTGACCTGCCACCCGCGAGCCCACCACTGCACTGTCCTCCAGAGCCGGCCCTCGGGAAGTTCCAATGCTGTGAGCTGCCGAGACCCCTCGGGGCCCCTTTGGTGGAGCGTGCTTTTCAAGGCTGCCAGAGTGAGCATGGGCTCCCAGGCCCTGGTGGTATCCATCATGGATGGCGCCAGTCTCTGTCCCTAGGTCTCGAAGGCAGGGGAGGGAGGGTATTTTTGACATCACCCAGCATAAGCAATCCTGCCCACTGATTTCCAGCTGAGACGCCAGAGATCCCTCGGTTAGGGAGAGGGAAGAAGCGGGCAGCTCCAGGCAGCCTGACGTGAGGCTCCGCTGCAGCCTGGAGCCCAGGCAGGTCCCCCACTGATGAGCCAAGGAGCCAGCTGACGCCCATCCACATCCATCATGCCCAGGCATCACCCTCAGCCCCCCTGGAGTAACCATTCCTGACCTCAGAAGCCCGATGTGACCACGGCTGCTCCATTTCTCCAGGTAAGGGGGGCACATAGCCGCCATGGCATTGGCTCTGGATGGCCACGGTACTCTCTGCTGGTGAAGCACATCCCCGGGACCCCCCAGCACGCCTCTGGTAGGGGGCTCCAGTCAGAAAGCAAGTCCCTGGGTGGCTGATGGAGGAGCCTGGGGTTTCATTCATTCATTCATTTTCATTCATTCATTTCTGGCCTGGATGCCCCACCCATCAGAGCTGTCAGCCTTTCGTCCACACTTCCCGAGGACTGGTTCCAGGGCTCTGCTGGCGGCTCCAGGTCAGCTGCATTGACTGTGGTACCTCCTGGGCCTCTGGCGTCTTTGGGAGCCCGTCCACTCTCCCATCATTATCCCCCACAGGGCCTTGAGGGCATAGGCTCCTTAAAGCTGGCACTTCCCTTACTGTCCACACTGTCACCAGCTCCCCAGAGGAAACCACGAAAGGAACTGCCATGCTTGCAAAGAAGGGCACGTGGCCTTCTAAACCCTCCGGTCATCTTCCAAGCCCCTTTGGCCCAAAGAGTGCTGCAGGGGGGCGTGTGACTGGCAGAGCTGCATCCTGCTGGCCGCCCTCCAGGGCAGATCCACGGTGCAAGGCTCAGCCCCTCCAGAGACTGTGCCCGGTGGTGGAGGTGTCCCTGGGAGCCTCCTGGGCTTCTTTCCTGCATCTGCCCTCTTGAGTGGAAGTGGTGGGCCCCAGGTGAGGGACCCTGCACAGCTGGAGGCCGAGGAGAGGCCTGCACCTGCTTCTGGTAGAGGGAGGGGAGGCCTCGTGTCTGCACAAACCGACATTGCAAATTGCTGGCCAGAGGCAGCGGGTGTTTGCTGAGCCGCTGGTGCCCTGACCAGGAACTCCCGAGTCTCTGGTGAGCTCTGGGGCTGAACGGAAGGGTTTCAGCTGCTCCCATGAAATATTTAACCTTTGCTCCCAGCAATCGGAAGGCCAATGAGACCAGGAGAGAAAACACCAAGGTGACAGGGGTCTTCCAGAACCGCAGTGTGATTTGGCTGGGAGGCACCGAGCGCCGTGTTCTTTCCGCTGCTCTTGCTCTTGGAACGGGCACAATGCACCAGTCCGCGGGAAGCTGCTTCCGATACGCAGACACCCATGAGATGGGTGTGCCAGTGGAGGGTGAGTTCACACACCTGACACTCGCTGAGCAGAAAGTGGACTTGATTAAACCGAGCCCAGGCCCAAAAATGCTAAACGCAGCGGAGAAAAGGTCTCTAAGGCTTAAAAAACAAAAAAGGACAGAAAATTAGATAAGGGCAATGCCCCTTGAAATTTCTGGTTCATTCTGGGGGTTCCAGCCCAACACTAATGCTTTGCTCAATAAGAGCCAGGACACATCAGGGTCCCGCTGTCCCCAGGCAGGGCCGGGAGTCCAGGCCGGGCATCTTCCGTCCGCCCCACACCTTCTCATAAACATGTTTCCTGTGACAGCGTGGGACCAGCACAGGCAGGCAGCGGCCACAGGGTCTCTGCAGAGCTGGGCGCTGATTCAAACAGAGAAGCCAAGAAACTCAGACAGCAGAGGAGGAGGAGAAACAGAAACCTTCGAGGAGAACTTGTTTTCGAGGAGAGCAGGGGAAGCTTCGGGGTTATTTCTCATCAAATGAGTCTCATAAATTAAATTTGAAACAAAGTCATAATAAAGATTTCTAAAGTAAAATCTGCCTCGGGTGGCGCCGGGGATGGCCTTGGGCAAGGGGGAGTATCCGTGCTGTGTCAGTGAAGATGCTGTAGCGGAGACGCCGGACTGCCGCTCAGCAGCAGAGATGCCCCCTGCAGATAGGCGCCTGGCGCCCCCCGCGGTGCCTGTGAAACTCCGACAGCGTTCACCCGGTGGCTCTGCCATCCTTGCAGTGCCGTTTCCACGGCAACCCCACGGATGCATGCAGGCCCGGGCATCTGGAAATGGGTGTCCAAAGTCACGTGCAACCAGCCAGCAGGCTCAACAACAGGAAGGCGGAGCGTCACAGTGACAACAGCGACAACCACATAACAAGAGCGGCAGAGCAGAGCCCGGGTGCCCGGCGCCGAGCTGAGCTGAACGTCGTCTCACTCATGGACGAGCCTGTCCCGCAGAGGAGGACGTGGAGGCTGGCCAGTCGTGTAACTTACAAAGTCCCCCAGCCAGAAGGACATGAAGCCAGGACTCCAGCCCGAGATGAGCCGCTGCAAAGTCCACACTCCCAAACCCCAGGCCGGAAGTTCCTAACCTCCACCAGGACCACCTGGGAGCTGTTTGAAATGGAGGCTCCCGGGCCCCATCCCCACAGCTTTGATTCTACAAGTCAGAAGTGGAGCCTCGAACCTGCATTTTGACAAACCCTCCAGATTATCTGAGAATGGTGGGCCTCGGAGTGCACTGAGAAAAGTCAGACCGGACCAAGTCTGGTTTCACAGGGAGGGCCGGGCTACCCCCCACTCACCAGTTGGATCAGAAAGTCAACAGCAGGACTCCAGGCTTAAAGGAAGTTGGCCACCAGCGATGCTTCCGAATTTGGGGCTGGCACCAGCGCAGACTCATCTGTCTCTGCACCTGACTCGTAGCTCCTGCCATTCCAATTCTCCCCACGTCCGCCAAGGTGGCCGCCACCACTGTGGGCACTTCCCAGTTTCCAGGTAGATCTGCCCAGGTTGGGGCCCCAGCTGGCTGCAAATGCTGATGGGGAAGTGGAGGGCCTGCAGCGACACCCCTCGAGGATGAGGAGGGGCCCAGCGTGGGATGTATTTTAAAGGCACAGTCGACAGAGCTAGCTGATGGGTTGGATGCAGGTGGGAGGGGACCCCCAACTCCATGGAGATCCCGGGCTGGTGGCCTGAGTGGCCAGGTGGGCTCCAGTCCTCCCGACTGAAGTTGAGACAACCAACGGGGAGGAGGGGCAGGGGGTGGGGCCAAGAATTAAGGGTCGGCTACTAGGCTGACACGCCCACTGCCACCCAAACAGGGAGTCCCTGTAGACTTGGGAGGTATTTTATTATAAGTCCAATGTTATATAAACACTCATTGCCTTTATAATAAGAAAAAAGGCCAAACCTTCTAAATACCACTTTTTATAAAGAAAGAAACTCCTGGCCGGGTGCGGGGCCTCACACCTGTAATCCCAGTACTTTGGGAGACTGAGGCGGGTAGATCACCTGAGGTCAGGAGTTCTAAACCAGCCTGGCCAACATGGTGAAACCCGTCTCTACTAAAAATACAAAAATTAGCCAGGCACGGTGATGGGTGCCTGTAGTCCCAGCTACTCTGGAGGCTGAGGCAGGAGAATTGCTTGAACCCAGGAGGTGGAGGTTGCAGTGAACCGAGGTCACACCACTGCACTCCAGCCTGGGTGACAGAAGAAAATGGTATGAAAAAAAAAAGAGAAAGAAGGAAAGGAAGGAAGGAAGAAAGGGAGGGAGGAAGGAAGGAAGGAAGGAAAGGAAGGGAGGGAAGGAGGGAGGAAGGAAGGAGGAAGGGAGAAAAAAAAAGAAACTCTTGAGGTTTTGCCTTCAGCCAGCTGCAGGGGGTGGTGTGATGGGGTGACAGGTGTGATGGAGTGACAGGTGTGAGGGGGGTGACAGGAGTGATGGGGGTGGTGTGATGGGGTGACAGGTGTGATGGGGGTGGTGTGATGGGGATGACAGGTGGGATGGGGATGACAGGTGTGATGGGGTGACAGGTGTGATGGGGATGACAGGTGGGATGGGGTGACAGGTGTGATGGTTCCTCAGTCTCTTCCCATCCTCCACCAAGAAGGAGGACTCCTTGCCAACCAGACCTACCCCACCTCCACCCGCCCTCTGGCACCCCCAGGTGCACCTGCCGGGTTCTGGGCTCTCCCTGCTGCTGTCTCGGAACCCACTGGTGTGGCTTCTCCAGGGAGCAAGGCCCACCCACCTGTCCAGGAGGGAAGTAGAGGAGGGCCCCTCTGTGCCGGCCACATCCCCAGGGCTTCCCTCTGTGCAGGGAAGAGTGAACCTGTCTCCCGACTGGCACCGTGACAACACAGAGTCCAGGGTGTGGCCGTGTGACCACATGCTGATCAGTGTTACTCACTTACACCCAAGCAAATGGTATTTTCCAAGTAGGAACTTAATTCCTTTCCACCTCCTTTACTTTAGATTTTTATTTTTATTAGAGTCAAGGTCTTTCTCTGTTACCCAGGCTGCAGTGCGGTCACATGATCGTAGCTCACTGCAGCCTGGAACTCCTGGGCTCAAGCGATCCTCCCAGCTGGGCTTCCCAAAGTGCTGGGATTATAGGCGTGGCCACCACACCCAGCCTCCCCTTCCTCGATCAAATGTTGACTGCCAGTCAGCTTTTGCCCCCTACGAGAGAGCATCAAATAGCTAAGATGATTAAATTCCCGCTAAAAGCAAAGAAACGTGATGTCCTAACTGACCCTGGAAGCCTGTTGGCTGGGGAGTGGACAATCTCAGTTAGACTCCTCTTTCAGACACCCGGCCCATTGCTTCCTCTGAGGCCCCTAAAGGAGCAGGGCCCTGCCCAGTGCGCCAGAGCCAGGCCGTGACCAAAGGCTGTGGTGCCAGGGAGCTGGTGTGTGGTCCTTGGGTCGGCTCCGGGAACCTCAAGTCCTCTTCAGGGAGTGCTGCTGATGACAGATAATGACTGACCACAGCCCGGAAGTGGGCCCCACGGCACCTGACTGGCAGCAGCCGAAAAGAACTTAATGACCATCTCCGAAAAGACCCAGCAGAACCCCCACCTGTCACATGGCAGGAACTCACGCTTTCCTTTCACTTACGAGTTAAAGGATCAATTTAGAAAATCGAAGCCATCTACATCTTACCATCAAATCCCTAAAAGCTGCCCCCCGCCCAGCCGCCGCCAAGAAGTTTCCACACGGCCCCCAGGACCCAGTGCCACCACCCCCAGCCCACAGCCTCCTGACGTGGAAACCTCGCTGTGGCCAGTGGAATCATCTTCAGGGAGCAGGCCAGGCTTTTCAGCAGAGGCACCTCCCACGTGGAGGGGAACAAAGGCCGTGGAACCCCGGGAAGGGAAGAAACACTGTTTCCTCCTGGTTTGCAGGGCTGCAGGGCTTCTTGGAGGTGGGTGGCTGTGACTTTGGGAGCCCAGGGCAACCTTGAATGTCCCCAAGCTGCCAAAGATTTCTGAAATTGAGCAGCCGGGAGAGCAGCCCCCGTTTCAACGAGCAGAGCCTGAAAGGGGTGCCCCAAAACGGTGCTGAGGGACACCGAGAAGCAAGACCTGAGGTCCCGGGGCTGGCAGGAGGCTAGGACTGCAGCTGGGGACCCCAGGTGGCCCTGCTCAGACAGCACCAGCCCATGTGCCCACCCCTGCAGGGGACTTCAGGAGGTTTCTGAAAAACCAGAGGCCAAGCCCTGATTCCAAGCAATGAATATCAAGAACACTGAACAACGAATTTGCATCAGCTGTCTCCGCAGCAAAGCCTGCTGTCTCCCCACAGCGCCCTCACTACGACACCTGGCGGGGTGGCAGAGCCTGCTGTCTCCCCACAGCCCTCACTATGACACCTGGGCGGGTGGCAGAGCCTGCTGTCTCCCCACAGCGCCCTCACTATGACACCTGGGCGGGTGGCAGAGCCTGCTGTCTCCCCACAGCGCCCTCACTATGACACCTGGGGGGGTGGCAGAGCCTGCTGTCTCCCCACAGCCCTCACTATGACACCTGGGGGGGTGGCAGAACCTGCTGTCTCCCCACAGCCCTCACTATGACACCTGGGCGGGTGGCAGAACCTGCTGTCTCCCCACAGCGCCCTCACTATGACACCTGGGGGGGTGGCAGAGCCTGCTGTCTCCCCACAGCGCCCTCACTACGACACCTGGGGGGGTGGCAGAGCCTGCTGTCTCCCCACAGCCCTCACTATGACACCTGGGGGGGTGTCAGAGCCTGCTGTCTCCCCACAGCGCCCTCACTATGACACCTGGGCGGGTGGCAGAACCTGCTGTCTCCCCACAGCGCCCTCACTATGACACCTGGGGGGGTGGCAGAGCCTGCTGTCTCCCCACAGCGCCCTCACTACGACACCTGGGGGGGTGGCAGAGCCTGCTGTCTCCCCACAGCGCCCTCACTACGACACCTGGGGGGGTGGCAGAGCCTGCTGTCTCCCCACAGCACCCTCACTATGACACCTGGGCGGGTGGCAGAACCTGCTGTCTCCCCACAGCCCTCACTATGACACCTGGGGGGGGTAGCAGAGCCTGCTGTCTCCCCACAGCGCCCTCACTACGACACCTGGGGGGGTGTCAGAGCCTGCTGTCTCCCCACAGCGCCCTCACTACGACACCTGGGGGGGTGGCAAAGCCTGCTGTCTCCCCACAGCCCTCACTATGACACCTGGGGGGGGTAGCAGAGCCTGCTGTCTCCCCACAGCGCCCTCACTCTGACACCTGGGGGGGTGGCAGAGCCTGCTGTCTCCCCACAGCGCCCTCACTACGACACCTGGGGGGGTAGCAGAGCCTGCTGTCTCTCCACAGCGCCCTCACTCTGACACCTGGGCGGGTGGCAGAACCTGCTGTCTCCCCACAGCCCTCACTATGACACCTGGGGGGGTGGCAGAACCTGCTGTCTCCCCACAGCACCCTCACTATGACACCTGGGCGGGTGGCAGAACCTGCTGTCTCCCCACAGCCCTCACTATGACACCTGGGGGGGGTAGCAGAGCCTGCTGTCTCCCCACAGCGCCCTCACTACGACACCTGGGGGGGTGGCAAAGCCTGCTGTCTCCCCACAGCCCTCACTATGACACCTGGGGGGGGTAGCAGAGCCTGCTGTCTCCCCACAGCGCCCTCACTCTGACACCTGGGGGGGTGGCAGAGCCTGCTGTCTCCCCACAGCGCCCTCACTCTGACACCTGGGCGGGTGGCAGAACCTGCTGTCTCCCCACAGCCCTCACTATGACACCTGGGGGGGTGGCAGAACCTGCTGTCTCCCCACAGCACCCTCACTATGACACCTGGGCGGGTGGCAGAACCTGCTGTCTCCCCACAGCCCTCACTATGACACCTGGGGGGGGTAGCAGAGCCTGCTGTCTCCCCACAGCGCCCTCACTACGACACCTGGGGGGGTGTCAGAGCCTGCTGTCTCCCCACAGCCCTCACTATGACACCTGGGGGGGGTAGCAGAGCCTGCTGTCTCCCCACAGCGCCCTCACTCTGACACCTGGGGGGGTGGCAGAGCCTGCTGTCTCCCCACAGCGCCCTCACTATGACACCTGGGGGGGTGGCAAAGCCTGCTGTCTCCCCACAGCGCCCTCACTATGACACCTGGGGGGGGGGGTAGCAGAGCCTGCTGTCTCCCCACAGCACCCTCACTATGACACCTGGGGGGGTGGCAAAGCCTGCTGTCTCCCCACAGCTCCCTCACTATGACACCTGGGGGGGTGACAAAGCCTGCTGTCTCCCCACAGCGCCCTCACTATGACACCTGGGGGGGTGGCAGAGCCTGCTGTCTCCCCACAGCGCCCTCACTATGACACCTGGGGGGGTGGCAGAGCCTGCTGTCTCCCCACAGCGCCCTCACTATGACACCTGGGGGGGTGGCAGAGCCTGCTGTCTCCCCACAGCGCCCTCACTATGACACCTGGGGGGGTGGCAGAGCCTGCTGTCTCCCCACAGCGCCCTCACTATGACACCTGGGGGGGGTAGCAGAGCCTGCTGTCTCCCCACAGCACCCTCACTATGACACCTGGGGGGGTGGCAAAGCCTGCTGTCTCCCCACAGTGCCCTCACTATGACACCTGGGGGGGGGTAGCAGAGCCTGCTGTCTCCCCACAGCACCCTCACTATGACACCTGGGGGGGTGGCAAAGCCTGCTGTCTCCCCACAGCACCCTCACTATGACACCTGGGGGGGTGGCAAAGCCTGCTGTCTCCCCACAGCGCCCTCACTATGACACCTGGGGGGGGGGGTAGCAGAGCCTGCTGTCTCCCCACAGCACCCTCACTATGACACCTGGGGGGGTGGCAAAGCCTGCTGTCTCCCCACAGCTCCCTCACTATGACACCTGGGGGGGTGACAAAGCCTGCTGTCTCCCCACAGCGCCCTCACTATGACACCTGGGGGGGTGGCAGAGCCTGCTGTCTCCCCACAGCGCCCTCACTATGACACCTGGGGGGGTGACAAAGCCTGCTGTCTCCCCACAGCGCCCTCACTATGACACCTGGGGGGGGGTAGCAGAGCCTGCTGTCTCCCCACAGCACCCTCACTATGACACCTGGGGGGGTGGCAAAGCCTGCTGTCTCCCCACAGCACCCTCACTATGACACCTGGGGGGGTGGCAAAGCCTGCTGTCTCCCCACAGCGCCCTCACTATGACACCTGGGGGGGTGGCAGAGCCTGCTGTCTCCCCACAGCGCCCTCACTATGACACCTGGGGGGGTGACAAAGCCTGCTGTCTCCCCACAGCGCCCTCACTATGACACCTGGGGGGGGGTAGCAGAGCCTGCTGTCTCCCCACAGCGCCCTCACTATGACACCTGGGGGGGTGGCAGAGCCTGCTGTCTCCCCACAGCGCCCTCACTATGACACCTGGGGGGGTGACAAAGCCTGCTGTCTCCCCACAGCGCCCTCACTATGACACCTGGGGGGGGGGTAGCAGAGCCTGCTGTCTCCCCACAGCACCCTCGCTATGACACCTGGGGGGGTGGCAAAGCCTGCTGTCTCCCCACAGCACCCTCACTATGACACCTGGGGGGGTGGCAGAGCCTGCTGTCTCCCCACAGCGCCCTCACTATGACACCTGGGGGGGTGGCAAAGCCTGCTGTCTCCCCACAGCACCCTCACTATGACACCTGGGGGGGGTAGCAGAGCCTGCTATCTCCCCACAGCGCCCTCACTATGACACCTGGGGGGGTGGCAGAGCCTGCTGTCTCCCCACAGCGCCCTCACTATGACACCTGGGGGGGTGACAAAGCCTGCTGTCTCCCCACAGCGCCCTCACTATGACACCTGGGGGGGTGGCAGAGCCTGCTGTCTCCCCACAGCGCCCTCACTATGACACCTGGGGAGGGTAGCAGAGCCTGCTGTCTCCCCACAGCACCCTCACTATGACACCTGGGGGGGTGGCAAAGCCTGCTGTCTCCCCACAGCACCCTCACTATGACACCTGGGGGGGGTAGCAGAGCCTGCTGTCTCCCCACAGCGCCCTCACTATGACACCTGGGGGGTCTCTTCTATCATGGGCCAGCTCTCTGCCTGCTCTGACTGGGGCCCCCTCTCAGGACCTGTGAGTAATAAATTCTTCTTTCAATGACCTGGGATTCTCTGAGTTCCCACTCAGTCACTTCAATAAATTACAATCCCAAATGAGAGAAGCCTCAACCTCTAGACTCGCTGGGTGAGAAAAATACTAGATTGAGTCACTGAGGCCAGTGCCACCTGCAAACAAACAGTCTCCAAACCAGCCCATGCTGGCATGGCTCAGCCTGCACGGGGCTCTGCTCAGAGGGCGCAACTTGAATTCCCATTGAAGGCTCTGCTTTGGTCTTTCGTCCTTGAAGGAACTTCCTGTGCCAGTCCTCCCCGACTGTGTCTTGCATTTCCTCCCCGGGGTGGGGGGAGCTGTAGTCAACCGAGGCCTCCATGGATGTGGGCATGGACACTGGCACACACACTCCTCTCAACACACCCCAGAGGCCTCAGGGACCACACCTTCCCCTCTCCTGGTGCCCTGGCTGTGGAAACACCATGTACCTGTGGGGGTTGCCTGAGCCAGCGGGCCAGGGCCCATGAACTCATCAGCATAAGAGGTCTCCACTCTCCACGATGCCAGCATCCTATGAGGAGTTGACAACTGTGATAACAATGACAGCAACGGTGTGGCCACCTTTCCCAGGATCCCCCTCTCTCTTTTACAGGCGTGACCATTGTCCCTTTGATCCTCACCACAGCCCTCGAGTAAGGACTGCAACTCTCATCCCATTTTACAGATGCAGAAGCTGAGACGCTGGAGATGTGATTATGACCAGGGCCAGCCTGCCTTACTCCTGTTCCTCAGGTCCCCGTAGGCTTTCTAGTTGTCCTGGGGCTGACACCTTGGAGGCTGGGTGGGTGACTCATATACTTATTCTGCAGTGAGAATTTTTTTCTTATAATACAGGGATACTAGGACCACGATGAATGAATAATAAAGTTTCCTGCTTCTAATTGCACGTGGATCTTGTGAACAAAGGGGCAGGCACTGTGCCCAAATAGATCCATGAATCAGGGTCCCCAGGAGTGAGTGCCCTTTACTGAAATATTAATGGCAAAGGGGTTTGCACTGACTGGGACATTGCTGGAAGCTGCAGTGTTTGATTTTCTCTGGATATTGACTTTTACTTTCAGCCTCTGCCTCTCACCGAGATGACTCTTCTGTCGATATGTTGGTTCTGCAGATCTTTTTCCCCTTTCAGACAGAAGCTGTTTCTGCACTTGGTTGAGTCACAGGTGCAAAGGGTTAAGACCCCCTCATTCATGGCCATCCCTGTCCCACCCCTGCCTAAGGCTGATTCACTTTCTGGCAGGATTGAGGAGCCAGGACCTCAAAGGCAGGGCTGTCTGAGAGACCAAGCCTTCTAATGCTAATGACATAAACACATGCCAAGCCTCAGCGACGCCAGAACCCTGGAGCCCTGGAGACCCTTGGTCTCCTTCCTGGTTACATGCACAAGGACATGAGATAGCTCGGGGCATTTCCAGCAGAGGACAGGCGATCCTACAGTGTGGCTCAGCGTGGAGACTTGGAATAGGAACACCCAGGCCACAGAATCCCAGACACGGAGCGGGGAAGCCACAGAAGGAAAAGCTCAGGACTGGGAAAGACTTGGAGTTGGAGGGGCCTGAACAGGGAGAAACTGAGCCTCACGGAGGAGTTGGAGTTTTATCCTGAGGTCCACTGAGAACCTTCAAATGCTCTTGAAGAAGGGCCTGACCTCCTCACAATGCAAAGAGTAGGCTGGCCGGGCACCCAGCTGCAGGCAGGCAGAGGAGGGTGATGCTCGTTTAGACACAAGGTGTTTGGGCCCTACGTGAGAGCCGCACTGTTCGGGGTTCAGGGGAGAGGCCTGCTGTGAGAATATGAGCCACGGGCCCCACTCAGAGCGTGAGGGGCAATGCGGCAGAACTACTGACCAAGTTCATGCTGGAGCCACCTCATGCCAACTCCTATTGATGGTGAATCTTTTTGTGTTTAACAAGGCAGAGATGAGCTCAAAAGCAAGCTAACTGAGCCTGAAAAAGAACAGAAACTCTCAACAGGAATCTGAACTCGAAGCCACAGACTCAGGACTTGAGCAGGCAGAAGTAGCAGGAGATACTCTCTCCATTGGCTTGGTCAGTGGGCACTGATGCCTCTGCCTCTAGATTCAGGCTGAGACCACGCTTGCTACATGGGTCAGGGAGCTGGCAGTGGCTAGGACTGGGCTGTGTAAGGTGTCTCTGCCTGTCACTGGGGGCCAAAAAGAAGCTATTACCTTCAGGGGACAGAGATAGTCACACAACTAGCACCTGATCAGGTCAGCCACAGAGCTTCAGTTCTCCCAGGGAAGAAACCCCAGTCTGCTGAAGTAGGACTTGGCTCTAAGTTGCAAACCCATTGGTGCCTGCTAACACTTACACACAGAGGGGCGAGCAGTGGGGAAGAGGCGAAAGCAACATAGAACAGAAAACACCTAATTAAGATGAATTTACAAACTAAACTTTCAGAACACATGAGAAAAACCAATATCATGAAACCCAGCCAATAAACGCAACAAATGGGAGAAAGAAAAACAATAAATCAACCAAAAGAGTCATAACATTATATATGTTTAAAATCCTCAGAGATTTGCAAACAAATGAGAAATGGTATCAGTGAAGAATAGAAGAATAGAGGCCAGGTGCCGTGGCTCACACCTGTAATCCCAGCACTTTGGGAGGCCAAGGCAGGAGGATCACTTGAGCCCAGGAGCTCAAAATCAGCCTGGGCAACATAGCAAGATCCTGTCTCTATTTTTAAAAATTTGAAAATTAGCTGGGCATAGTGGCATGTGCCTGCAGTCCCAGCTACTTGGGAGGCTGAAGCAGGAGGATTGTTTGAGCACAGGAGTTCAAGGCTGCAGTGAGCTATGATTGCACCACTGCATGCCAATCTAAGCAACAGAGTGAGACTCTGTCTCAAAAAAAAAAATTAAGATAATAAAAAAAAATCGTAAAGGACAGAATAATATAGAAAAGACCAATTTTAAAATGTTAGAAATGAAAAATATGGCCATGAAATTATTTTTAAATCTCACCAGGAATGTTGGCTCATACCTGTAGTCCTAGCACTTTGAGAGGCCAAGACAGGTGGATCACGAAGTCAAGAGATCGAGACCATCCTGGCCAACGTGGCAAAACCCTGTCTCTACTAAAAATACAAAAATTAGCTGAGTGTGGTGGTGTGCACCTCTAGTCCCAGCTACTCGGGAGGCTGAGGCAGGAGAATCACTTGAACCTGGGAGATGGAGGTTGCAATGAGCTGAGATTGTGCCACCGCACTCCAGCCTGGTGACAGAGTGAGACTGTCTCAAAAAAAAAACAAAACAAACAAACAAAAAAAAAACCTCAATGAGTGGAATAAATACTACACGAAGAAGAGATAACTGATAAACTGGAAGGTTTTAGCAAGAAACTGATGGAGACAATAATATAGAGATGCCAAGAGAAGGAAAATATGAAAGAAGAGTTAAAAGATGAGGCCAGATAGAGAAGATTTAACACATGCTTATTGGGAATTTCAATTGTAAAAAACACAGGAGATAACAGTGTGGCATGGTAAGAAGAGGTAGTGGCTAAGAATTTTTCAGAATTGAAGACATAAGTATTCAGGGCACATCATGTGCCAAACAGAATAAATAAAAACAAACATCCGCAATAAAAAAATCATTAAAAGCTACTAGAAGAAAGATTTCCTAAAAAGGAGAAAAAAACCTGACAAGGGACTCATTAAGAAACAATATTCCAAGTCTTTCCAAAATACTTGGAAGTGATGTTTGTAACGTGCTGAAGAAAACTTACTACCAACCTGGAATTTTATACCCACCTAAACTATTCTTCAGCAAGGAGGAACTAAAGTCACTTCAAAAAAAAACCAAAAAACAAAACAAAAACAAAAACAAAGACAAGATGTGTTCGCCTTTCACAGACACTAAGTTTCTACTTCAGGATGTACTTCAGAATCCCAGAATGGCTCAAGATTGGATATATCAGGTATCATGGATGGTAGGTTGAAGGAAAAAGTTGAAACAGGGGATTTGGTTGAAAATGGGGAGGTTTCCTTTGACAAAGACGCCCTCCTTGACCAAACTTTAGACTCCTTTGAGCCTTCTTCTCAACTAGACCTCAACCTTAGCCATCCACACCTGTAAGCTGCTGAATCCAGTTTTAGCAAGAAACCAGTTAGGTCAGCTTAGTGAGAATCCCTCCATCCTCGATATTTGATCAAAGCCCTCATCCCCAACCTTTAATATCTAGGTCCTTGGCCTGCCTTTAGCAAGACTCTTCCTACGCTTGATGTCTGTTATGGGCTGAATTGTGTCTCCTCAAAATTTCTGTTAAATTCCTAACCTGAGTACCTCGGAATGTCACTATATTTACAGGTAGAATCTTTAAATTATTTATTAAGGGCTGGGCATGGTGACCCACAACATAACCTCCGCAGTTTGGGAGCCTGAGGTGAGTGGATTGCTTGAACCCAGAAGACACAGACTGGCCTAGGCAATATGACAAAATCCCATCTCTACAAAAAAATACAAAAATTAGTCAGGCACGGTGGCATGTGCCTGTAGTCCTTGAGGTGGGAGAATCACCTGAGCCCAGGGAGCCTAGTAAGCTGTGATCATACCACTGCACTCCAGCCTGGGCAGCAGAGTGAGATCCTGTTTCAAAAATCAATAAATAAAAAACCTAATAAATAAAATAGTGTATCAAGAGGAATTCTGCATAAATGTCAATTAGATCAAGTTGGTTGATAGTATTTTCAACTCTTCCATATTCTTATGAATTTTCTGTCCACAGTAATTGAAAGAGAAGTTTTGAAATCTCTAAGTATAGAGTTCTATTTCTCTTTTCAGTTCTATTATTATTTTCTTTGTGTATTTTGAAGGTTTATTATTGGGAGTAAACAAATTGAGGGTTGTTATTTCTTCTTGGTGAATGAATTTGCTTTTTCATTATCATGAAATGTCCCTCTTTATCTCTGGTAATATTATTCCTTTCCTACAGTCTACCTTGTGAGCCACTCCAGCTCTCTTATGATTACTGTTTGCATGCTGTATCACTTTCCATCCTTCCACTTTTATTTCTCTGTCTTTGTATTTAAGGCTCATTTCCTGTAGTGAGCATATAATTGGGTCTTGCTTTTTTAATCTAGCCTGACAGTTTCTGCATTTTAATTAGAATGTTTAAATCATTTACATTTGACATAATTATTAATATAGTTGGGTTCAAGTCTACCAACTTGATTTTTTTTTCTATTTGATTCATATTTTTTGTTCTTTTATTTTTCCTTTCCTGGTTTATTTCAGATTGGGTTTTTAAGGATTCCATTTTATCCTTAAAGAAAGTTCTTTTCATATTTATTGATGAATAGCCACATTAGTTTAAAAAATAGCTTTTTGTGTGTATCTGAAAAAGTATTTTACCTTCATTTTTGAAAGACATGTTTGCTAAATATAAAATTTTTGGTTATAGATTCTTTTTCTCTGAGTATTTGAAAGATGTCATTCCACTGTCTTCTCGCTCGTATCTTTCTAAAGGGAAGTTTGCAGTCATCTTATTGCTGTTCCCCTAAATGTAGGCTTCTGCTCCTCTAGCCACTCTTAAAATTTTTTCTTTATCATAGGTTTTCAGCAGCTTGATTACGATATGCCTTGATGTACTTTTATTAGTGTTTACACTGTTTGAGATTTGTTTTACTTCTTGGATCTGTGGGTTTTCACTTTTTATCAAATTGATTTGGGGGCCATTTTTTTTTTCTAATACATTTTCTCTGCTACTCTCTCTCACCCTTCTTTTATTCTTGAATTCCAATTACAAGCATGTTAGACAACATGCCCTGAGGCTCTGTCCATTTTTCTAGTCTTGTTTCCTCTCTATGCTTCTGTTTTGATAGATTTTATTGCCCTGTCTTCAAGTTTACTGATCTTTTCTTCTGCAGTTTTTAATCTGCTGTTGATCCCATCTAATGAACTTTTCATTTGCAAAATTATTTTTCACTTCTTGACATCCCATTTGTTTTTCAATTCCTTCCTTTTCTCTTCAGTTTGCATTCATGTTTTCTTTACATGCTTGAACATATTTATAATATTTATAAGAGCAATTTAAAATTCTTTATCTCCTCATTCTGTCATTCCTGCCATTCCTGGGTCTGTTTTTATGGACTGACATCTTGCCTAGTTATGTATCACAATCTCTACTTCACATATCTCACAATATTTTATTGGGTGACAGGCGTTTTGAATATAACTGATAAATATATGGATTTTTTTTCCTTTTTAAAGAGTGTTGACGTTTGTTCTGGCAAGTAATAAAGTTACTTGCAGATGAGCTTGATCTTTTTGAGGCTTACTTTTATGTTTTCTTGGGGTATGTAGAGTAGCCTTTACTCGAGAGCTAATTTATTCCTGCCACTAAGGCTTGGCCCTTTGTATGGTCTATTGATTGCTTCAAGCGCTCGGTCAGGTCTCCAGCTGAATAGATGGAGTTCAGATATCCTGCATCCTGGTGTGAGTTCTAGGAGCTGTTCAGCTTATACCTCACTGTTCTCTATTCACCTCCTGGAATTCCACCTATGCATGTACAGACTGGTATTAAGTAAAGACTCAAAGGGACCTTACGCAGGTGTCTGAATTTCTTTGAGTGTCTTCCTCCTCTCTGCTATCCTGTCTCACCTCTGCTCCCCAAAGCCCGCTTTCTTCTCAGTACAGCCAGATCGCCATGCTCTGCCTGGATTCCCCCGCCCTGCCTGACAGCATGAAAACTGCCTCCAGAAGAAAACAGAGTTGACTGTACAGCTCGCTTCATTTTTCCCTATCTTTTAGGGACGCCAGCCCTGCGCAGCCCTTTGTCCTGATGTCCGAATCTGATTGTCTTGCCTGTTTTGTCCAGCTTTCCAGTTCTTTTGGCCCAAAACAAAAACAGCAAACAGCATGAATTCCATACTAGCTACTCCTTCATGGCTGGCTGGAGAAATTCTGAAAACTGTTTTCTGTGTTTTTAAAATCACTTTACTTCCTTGGGACGCCAAGAATTGTAACTTGAGAAGGTTCAAACAGACAATTAAACACCTGTGACAGATCTGTGCGAAGTGCCTGCCAGTGCCGGTCCTGGGAGGCTGCCTGGAGTGTACAAGAGCCTCGGGCCTGAGGAGGAGGGAACAGATCTGGGTGTGGCCATCCAGGAACAGAGGCCAAGTCGGTTGCAGAGCAGAACAGTAAGGGATTCGTGCAAAACCCTTCTAACAACTGCCGTTTCGTTACTTTACGTGAATGTATTTGCTCCCTCTCTCAAAAATACAAAAAGTAAAAGGCAGAATTTACAAATATGCGGCTCTCCCTAAAGTGGACGAACTTGGGATTTCCCGTGAATGAGACTCCTGATGAGCCACAGTTGAGGAGCGTCACCTGGGTCTATGGCCACGCCCACACCCATTGCAGCTCTGTAGTTCTGGGAGAAAAGACCTTTCATCTGAATTAGCAGATCCTCGTAAACTCGAATTTCAGGAATATTTGATTAGATCTAAAGAGAACTGCAATCTGCATGCTGTGGCTCATGCTAGTAATCCCAGCACTTTGGGAAGCTGAGGCAGGAAGATTGCTTGAGTCCAGGAGTTCGAGACCAGCCTGGGCAATATCACAAAACTCCATCTCTACCACAAATACAAATATTAGCTGGGCATAGTAGCACACACCTGTAATCCCAGCTACTCGGGAGGCTAAGGTGGGAGAATCACTTCAACCCAGGAGGCAGTGAGCCAAGATCACATGACTGTATTCCAGCCTTGGTAACAGAGCAAGACTCTGTCTCAAAAAAAAAAGACAATTGTGCTAGACATTTGCTTGTTCCCATAGCCCTCCCTAGAGAAAGATGCCCACAAACCCTGCCAGGTAGGCCTGCCTTCGGCTGCCCTTCTCAAGTTCACTGGAGTGGACGCCTGACTCTAGCAGTGAATTGCCTGCTGCTGGCGACTTGTAGGGTGTCTGCAGGGAAAAACTCCTTTGCTTAAAAGGAAATAACGAACGAGACATTTCATAGTGAGAACTGAAACTCAAAAGACACTTAAAGAGACAGGCAGGAGCTAGGAAGGGGCTTCCTTCTCACAGCCAACCCCTCTGTGAAAAGGGGGCCTCGGGTCAGACCCCCTCCTCACGGCCCCTTCCCTCCCCTTCCTTTCCCACAACCCACTGGTCCCTCCTAAGTCCAGACTGGTTTTCTATTAGACACAGTCCAGGGTTTCTCCTGTCCCCGGGACCCTTGTCCAAGGGGCTGCGGAACAACATCTGGCCATTTTCTGCCCTTCTAGGCCCCCTCCTCCCTGAAGGTTGCTCAGACCCCAGCCCAGACACCCGCCTCCCCTGGCCTCCCGCCACACCTCCCGTCTGCCCTGACACAAAGGAACCTCCCCACTTCCCCTTCAGAGATAACAAGATATGACAGCATGACCAAAGTACTTCTGAGCTTCCAGTGAAAGTCAAGTCCACGGTCGCCACTGCTGACTAGTCAATCTGCCCCCACGTCCGCAGCTGGTCCACCCACTTTCCTTCCTTCATGCATGAAGGTCAAACCCAGGCCTGGCTCTTCGTGAACCTAGCACAGAGGATTCCAGAGCTGTCTCCCCAGAGCCCTCCCCAGCAGAGATCCTGACTCACCCAGGACAGGAGGGCTGAGGCCAAGAGCTCCACTTCCAGATGCTTCCTCTGCATTCAGTTTCCAATGTCCGCCCTGCCAAGGTGCCCCTCAGGAGCAAGCAGGAGTCCGTCCCCGGGGACACGTCCCCCGCTCTTCCCCGAAACCACAGGGCCGCTGCTGTGAGGGAGGAATGGGAACACCAGTAAGGCACAGCAGCCGAGAGCTGGGGATGAGACACAGGAAAAACCACCTAAAAATAGTCACCAGAGCCAAACTCTGGTCTCAGCCGGGAGCAGTGCCCCACATGCGAACGCACTCATGGGTGGAGAGGGGGACATGTCACCTCCGCAGAAAGCATCTGAGCAGCAGCTGAAGCAGGCTGAGCCCAGGCCCAGACCTCAGACTCCATCCTGCACCTGCCCCTGTCCCTGCAGTTTGGCCTGACCCTGCCTCTGTTTGCAAAGGGCTAGCTGGGGCCCCCTCTCTGTGCTCCCCTGAAATTGCCCCACAGGCATCAGCCTCAGGCTCTGAGACCAGAATGTCACCTTCCTGTCACATGCAGTGTGACACTGTCTCTAGCTGGTTCCCTCCCCACAGCACAAAGGGTGAAGGGGGCCTGAGAAATGAGGAGGTGGGAGGCGCATCCCGGGGGTGGCAGAGTCCCTCTCGCCTCCGGGCTCCAGCCGCCAGCGTGAAGGTCAAGGTCCGCAAGAACACCTCTTTCCACACTGCAGCAGGCAGGCCGTCATCACCGACCATTCTTCTAGGAAACAGCAGCTCCTGTCCCCTCCTCCCTGCTTCTAAATGCACTGGGCACCCACCAGTCCCAACTCCTTTGAGTGGTCCAGGTGATCAAATCAGCCAGCTCCAGAGAAAGGTCAGCTTTGACAGCCCTGGGTAGGGACCCAGGTGCCCATGATGGGTGTCAAATGAAACAAATCTGTACATAGGCGAGGGGCTTTATCGGAAGGAACATTGAGAGGGAGGATGCTCCATCCCGCAGCCCCACAAGCCTCCGGAAGGCCAGCGAGGATGGCTCCTCTCCTGGGAGGGGAAGGAGGGAGCAGGCATGACGGGGTTGTTGGTGGGAATGGATGGGCCCAGGTGCCAGAAGCATCTGGTGGGTCCTGGGACTGAATCAATGAGGTCTGCCACCAGGAGGGAGGGAAGCTGATTCGATTCTCAGACATCTGGGGAAGCCCAGAGGCCCCAAGATTCACACCAGGAAGCAGCCAGGAGGGCACAGAGCAGGGCCCAGAGGCCACAGCTGCAGAGCAGGGCTGTGTTCCCAGAACCCTGCTGGCGGGGGAGCTGCGTCTGGAGAGGGGGCCGTGGAGAAGTGCCAGGGTGAGACCCAATCGTACGGTGGTCCTGAGCCAGTGGGGTGAATGTCCTCCTAAGGTGAGAAGTGACAGCAGAGCCAGCACCCCCTCCAAGGACCCTGTGGGAGCTGGGAGGGGCCTCGCCAGGCCCAAGCCCCCGCCCCGCTGTGGGATGCCCAGCGCCAGAGCAGTGAGGAATCCAAGTTGCTGCTAAAGGCCCGGCTGTGGTGCTGAGTTCTGGCTGCCCAACCTCACCAGCACTACAGGGGTGGCGGCCAGGAGGATGGGGCTCAGACATCTGGCCCCACAGGCATCCATGCAGTCCAGCCTCAGGAAGACACCATCCTACAGGCAGGCCCCAGACAGAGGGGCACGGGCACAGGCACAGGCCTCACGTCTCCGGGCCATGGAGAAGGCATGATGAGAGAGAGTGTGTGTGTGTGTGCAGTGTGTGTGTTATGAGGTGTGAGCAGTGTGTGTGGTATCTGCGTGTAATGTGCAGTGTGATGTGTGCAATGTGTATGTGGTGTGCAGTGTGTGTGTATCTGGGTGTGTGATGTGTGTAGTTTGTGTGTGTGACATGTGCATTGTGTGTGTCATGTGTACAGTGTGAGTGTGTGAAGTGTGCAGCGTGTGTGTGTCTAGGTGTGTGATATGTGCAGTGTGTGTGTGAGTGCATGATGTGTGCAGTGTGTGTGTGTCTGGGTGCGTGATGTGTGCAGTGTGTGTGTGTCTGGGTGTGTGATGTGCGCAGTGTGTGTGTCTGGGTGTGTGTGTGCAGTGTGTGTGTGTGTCTGGGTGTATGATGTGCACAGAGTGTGTGTGTGTCTGGGTGTGTGATGTGTGCAGTGTGTGTCTAGGTGTGTGATGTGTGCAGTGTGTGTGTGATGTGTGCAGTGTGTGTGTGTATCTGGGTGTGTGATGTGTGTGTGTGATTTGTATAGTGTGTGTGTGTGTGTGTGTGTGTGTGTGGCCCCAGTCCCTGGGTTGTTCCTTCTTGCCCTCTGGAAAGTAAGCACAGCACAGCCTGGCCATCCCCTCAGAGTCACACCTCGAACAAATGCCGCTCACAGAGCAGCTCCCCGCTTTCCGGAGACTGAGCTGCAAGCTCTAGGTTGGTGGAAACTCTGGGTTGGCACAAGCTCTGGTTTAGTGGAAGCTCTGGGTTGATGGAAGCTCTGAGTTGGTAGCAGCTCTGGGTTGGTGGAAGCTCTGGGTTGGCGGAAGCTCTGGGTTGGCAGTAGCTCTGGGCTGGCAGAAGCTCTGCGTTAGTGCAAGCTCTGAGATGGTGGAAGCTCTGGGTTGACAGAAGCTCTGGGCAGAAGTTCTGGGTTGGCAGAAGCTCTAGCTTGGCAGAAACCCTGGGCTAATAGAAACCTTGGGTTGGCAGAAGCTATAGGTTGGTGGAAGCCCTGGGTTGGCGGAAGCTCTGGGTTGGCAGAAGCTCTGGGCTGGCAGAAGCTCTGGGTTGGCAGAAGCTCTGGGTTGGTGCAAGCTCTGGGCAGAAGTTCTGCATTGGCAGAAGCTCTAGGTTGGCAGAATTCCTGGGTTGATGGAAGCTCTGGGTTGGTGGAAGCTCTGGATTGGTGCCCGCTCTGGGTTGGAGGAAGCTTGGAGCTAGTGGAAGCTCTGGGTTGGCAGAAGATCTGGATTGGTGGAAGCTCTGGGTTGGCAGAAGCTCTGAATGGAAGCTCTGGGTTGGTGGAAGCTCTAGGTTAATGGAAGCTCTGGGTTGATGCAAGCTCTGGGTTGGAAGAAGCTCTGGGTTGATGGAAGCTCTGGGTTTCTGGAAGCTGTGGGTTGATAAAAGCTCTAAGTTGGTAGAAGCTCTGGGTTGGTGGTAGAAGCTCTGGACTGGTGAAAGCTCTGGGTTGGTAGAAGCTCCAGTTGCAAGCTCTGGCTTGGTGGAAGCTCTCGATTGGTGGAAGTTCTGGATTGGTGGAAGCTCTTGGTTGGCGCAAGCTCTGGATTGGTGGAAGCTCTGACTTAGTGGAAGCTGTGAGTTGGTGGAAGCTCTGGGTTGGTAGAAGCTCTGGGTTGGTGGGAGCTCTGGGTTGGTGGAAGTTGTGAGTTGGTGGAAGCGCTGGGTTGGTGGAAGCTCTGGGTTTGTAGAGGCTCTGGGTTTGTGGGAGCTCTGGGTTGGTAGAAGCTCTGCGTTGGTGGGAGCTCTGGGTTGGTAGAGGCTCTGGGTTGGTAGAAGCTCTGGGTTGGTGGAAACTCTGGGTTGGTGGAAGCTGTGAGTTGGTGGAAGCTCTGGGTTGGTAGAAGGTCTGGGTTTGTAGAGGCTCTGGGTTGGTGGAAGCTGTGAGTTGGTGGAAGCTCTGGGTTGGTAGAGGCTCTGGGTTGGTGGAAGCTGTGAGTTGGTGGAAGCTCTGGGTTGGTGGGAGCTCTGGGTTGGTAGAGGCTCTGGGTTTGTAGAGGCTCTGGGTTGGTGGAAGCTGTGAGTTGGTGGAAGCTCTGGGTTGGTAGAAGCTCTGGGTTGGTGGGAGCTCTGGGTTGGTAGAAGCTGTGAGTTGGTGGAAGCTCTGGGTTGGTAGAAGCTCTGGGTTTGTAGAGGCTCTGGGTTGGTGGGAGCTCTGGGTTGGTGGGAGCTCTGGGTTGGTAGAAGCTCTGGGTTGGTAGAAGCTCTGGGTTGGTAGAGGCTCTGAGTTGGTGGGAGCTCTGGGTTGGTGGGAGCTCTGGGTTGGTAGAAGCTCTGGGTTGGTAGAAGCTCTGGGTTTGTAGAGGCTCTGAGTTGGTGGGAGCTCTGGGTTGGTGGGAGCTCTGGGTTGGTGGGAGCTCTGGGTTGGTAGAAGCTCTGGGTTGGTAGAAGCTCTGGGTTGGTGGGAGCTCTGGGTTGGTGGAAGCTCTGGGTTGGTAGAAGCTCTGGGTTGGTAGAAGCTCTGGGTCTGTAGAGGCTCTGGGTTTGTGGGAGCTCTGGGTTGGTAGAAGCTCTGGGTTGGTGGGAGCTCTGGGTTGGTGGAAGCTCTGGGTTGGTAGAGGCTCTGGGTTGGTGGAAGCTGTGAGTTGGTGGAAGCTCTGGGTTGGTAGAAGCTCTGGGTTTGTAGAGGCTCTGGGTTGGTGGGAGCTCTGGGTTGATGGAAGCTCTGGGTTGGTAGAGGCTCTGGGTTGGTGGAAGCTGTGAGTTGGTGGAAGCTCTGGGTTGGTAGAAGCTCTGGGTTTGTAGAAGCTCTGGGTTGGTGGGAGCTCTGGGTTGGTGGGAGCTCTGGGTTGGTGGGAGCTCTGGGTTGGTGGAAGCTCTGGGTTGGTAGAATCTCTGGGTTTGTAGAGGCTCTGAGTTGGTGCGAGCTCTGGGTTGGTGGGAGCTCTGGGTTGGTAGAAGCTCTGGGTTGGTAGAATCTCTGGGTTTGTAGAGGCTCTGAGTTGGTGCGAGCTCTGGGTTGGTGGGAGCTCTGGGTTGGTAGAAGCTCTGGGTTGGTGGGAGCTCTGGGTTGGTGGGAGCTCTGGGTTGGTGGGAGCTCTGGGTTGGTAGAAGCTCTGGGTTGGTGGAAGCTCTGAGTTGGTAGAAGCTCTGGGTTGGTGGGAGCTCTGGGTTAGTGAGAGCTCTGGGTTGGTGGAAGCTCTGGGTTGGTAGAGGCTCTGGGTTGGTGGGAGCTATGGGTTGGAAGCTCTGGGTGATTGCAAGCTCTGCATTAATGGAGTTGCTGGAGTCCACGCAAGTCTAGAGTTTCTGCACCAGTACCCCTGAGTGGTGAGAAAAGTCCCCAGCAGGAGGACTCACTCCAGAAACCAAAGAGGAAGCTCAGGGCGAGCCTTTCTCGTTCGACTCATTTGCACCAAATCGGACTGAGTGGCAGTTTTATCCCATACAAAAATGAGCACATGTCACATTAGCACTAATTGTTGTGGGGAAGAAACAAATGGCTAATGACGAAAGGCGCTGAGGAAAATGCTGAGGCACTGCTGCCGTTTCACACCCGCATGGCTGCCGTCCCGGCCAGTGCCTTTGCTGCTACTCATGGGATCGAGCCCAGGAGGGAGGGGGTCTCTTCTAATGGAGAGGGGTCACCTCCCTCCAGGCACCGGAAGTCCTCCCCTTCCTCTCCCCTCGCTGGCCACCCCTGTCCCTCCCACCTGCCGCCCTGTTCCTTCTGCCCCTGTCACCTTCACACGTCCTACCTCTCCTTGGATTTGAAATAGTTGTTCCTGTCTTGTATTCTCTCTCTCATCCTTCAGGGACCCTGAACAGTCTACTCTAAGCAAAATGACATCAGAAAACCAATGGTTTTTTTGTTTGTTTGTTTGTTTTTTGTAACAGAGTCTTGCACTGTCACCTGGGCTGGAGTGCAGTGGTACGATCTTGGCTCACTGCAACCTCCTCTTCCTGGGTTTGCACAATTCTCCTGCCTCAGCCTCCCAGGTAGCCAGGATTACAGCTGGGATTATTAGCCAGGCGTGCCACCACACCCGGCTAATTTTTTGTATTTTTAGTAGAGACGTGGTTTCACTATGTTGACCAGACTGGTCTCAAACTCCTGACCTCATGATGTACCCGCCTTGGCCTCTCAAAGTACTGGTATTACAGGTGTGAGCCACAGCACCCAGCCAGAAAACCCACGTTTTAAAGAAAAATCCTTCCATTTACCAAAAGGTCTGATGAGGATGCTGCTGAATGCTGAGCCCCCTGTCTTATTTCCAGCAGGTTTGGATTGACAGGAGTGGGTTGAGGTAGGATGACAGGAGTGGGTTGGGGTTGGATTGACAGGAGTGGGTTGGGTTGGATTGACAAGAGTGGGTTGAAGTCGGATTGACAGGAGTGGGTTGTGGTTACATTGACAGGAGTGGGTTGAGGTAGGATTGACAGGAGTGGGTTGAAGTTGGATTGACAGGAGTGGGTTGAAGTTGGATTGACAGGAGTGGGTTGAGGTAGGATTGACAGGAGTGGGTTGAAGTTGGATTGACAGGAGTGGGTTGGGGTTGGATTGACAGGAGTGGGTTGGGGTAGGATTGACAGGAGTGGGTTGGGGTAGGATTGTACAGGAGTGGGTTGGGGTTGGATTGACAGGAGTGGGTTGGGTTGGATTGACAAGAGTGGGTTGGGGTAGGATTGACAGGAGTGGGTTGAGGTAGGATTGGCAGGAGTGGGTTGAAGTTGGATTGACAAGAGTGGGTTGGGGTTGGATTGACAGGAGTGGGTTGAGGTAGGATTGGCAGGAGTGGGTTGGGGTAGGATTGGCAGGAGTGGGTTGGGGTAGGATTGACAGGAGTGGGTTGGGGTAGGATTGACAGGAGTGGGTTGGGGTAGGATTGACAAGAGTGGGTTGAGGTAGGATTGACAGAAGTGGGTTGTGATTAGATTGACAGGAGTGGGTTGAGGTAGGATTGACAGGAGTGGGTTGAGGTAGGATTGACAGGAGTGGGTTGAGGTAGGATTGGCAGGAGTGGGTTGGGGTAGGATTGACAGGAGTGGGTTGAGGTAGGATTGACAAGAGTGGGTTGAGGTAGGATTGACAGAAGTGGGTTGTGATTAGATTGACAGGAGTGGGTTGGGGTAGGATTGTACAGGAGTGGGTTGTGATTAGATTGACAGGAGTGGGTTGAGGTAGGATTGACAGGAGTAGGTTGGGGTAGGATTGACAGGAGTGGGTTGTGATTAGATTGACAGGAGTGGGTTGAAGTTGGATTGACAGGAGTGGGTTGGGGTAGGATTGACAGGAGTGGGCTGGGGTAAGATTGTACAGGAGTGGGTTGGGGTTGGATTGACAGGAGTGGGTTGGGTTGGATTGACAGGAGTGGGTTGGGGTAGGATTGACAGGAGTAGGTTGGGGTAGGATTGTACAGGAGTGGGTTGAGGTAGGATTGACAGGAGTGGGTTGAGGTAGGATTGACAAGAGTGGGTTGAGATAGGATTGACAGAAGTGGGTTGTGATTAGATTGACAGGAGTGGGTTGGGGTAGGATTGACAGGAGTAGGTTGAGGTAGGATTGACAGGAGTGGGTTGAGGTAGGATCGACAGGAGTGGGTTTTGATTAGATTGACAGGAGTGGGTTGAGGTAGGATTGACAAGAGTGGGTTGAGGTAGGATTGACAGAAGTGGGTTGTGATTAGATTGACAGGAGTGGGTTGGGGTAGGATTGACAGGAGTGGGTTGGGGTAGGATTGACAGGAGTAGGTTGGGGTAGGATTGACAGGAGTGGGTTGGGGTAGGATTGACAGGAGTGGGTTGTGATTAGATTGACAGGAGTGGGTTGAGGTAGGATTGACAAGAGTGGGTTGAGGTAGGATTGACAGAAGTGGGTTGTGATTAGATTGACAGGAGTGGGTTGAAGTTGGATTGACAGGAGTGGGTTGGGGTAGGATTGACAGGAGTGGGCTGGGGTAAGATTGTACAGGAGTGGGTTGGGGTTGGATTGACAGGAGTGGGTTGGGTTGGATTGACAGGAGTGGGTTGGGGTAGGATTGACAGGAGTAGGTTGGGGTAGGATTGTACAGGAGTGGGTTGAGGTAGGATTGACAGGAGTGGGTTGAGGTAGGATTGACAAGAGTGGGTTGAGATAGGATTGACAGAAGTGGGTTGTGATTAGATTGACAGGAGTGGGTTGGGGTAGGATTGACAGGAGTAGGTTGAGGTAGGATTGACAGGAGTGGGTTGAGGTAGGATCGACAGGAGTGGGTTTTGATTAGATTGACAGGAGTGGGTTGAGGTAGGATTGACAAGAGTGGGTTGAGGTAGGATTGACAGAAGTGGGTTGTGATTAGATTGACAGGAGTGGGTTGGGGTAGGATTGACAGGAGTGGGTTGGGGTAGGATTGACAGGAGTAGGTTGGGGTAGGATTGACAGGAGTGGGTTGAAGTTGGATTGACAGGAGTGGGTTGGGGTAGGATTGACAGGAGTGGGTTGGGGTAGGATTGTACAGGAGTGGGTTGGGGTAGGATTGACAGGAGTGGGCTGGGGTAAGATTGTACAGGAGTGGGTTGGGGTTGGATTGACAGGAGTGGGTTGGGTTGGATTGACAGGAGTGGGTTGGGGTAGGATTGACAGGAGTAGGTTGGGGTAGGATTGTACAGGAGTGGGTTGAGGTAGGATTGACAGGAGTGGGTTGAGGTAGGATTGACAAGAGTGGGTTGAGATAGGATTGACAGAAGTGGGTTGTGATTAGATTGACAGGAGTGGGTTGGGGTAGGATTGACAGGAGTAGGTTGAGGTAGGATTGACAGGAGTGGGTTGAGGTAGGATCGACAGGAGTGGGTTTTGATTAGATTGACAGGAGTGGGTTGAGGTAGGATTGACAAGAGTGGGTTGAGGTAGGATTGACAGAAGTGGGTTGTGATTAGATTGACAGGAGTGGGTTGGGGTAGGATTGACAGGAGTGGGTTGGGGTAGGATTGACAGGAGTAGGTTGGGGTAGGATTGACAGGAGTGGGTTGAAGTTGGATTGACAGGAGTGGGTTGGGGTAGGATTGACAGGAGTGGGTTGGGGTAGGATTGTACAGGAGTGGGTTGGGGTTGGATTGACAGGAGTGGGTTGGGTTGGATTGACAGGAGTGGGTTGGGGTAGGATTGACCAGAGTAGGTTGGGGTTGGATTGACAGGAGTAGGTTGGGGTAGGATTGACAAGAGTGGGTTGAGGTAGGATTGATAGGAGTGGGTTGAAGTTGGATTGACAGGAGTGGGTTGGGGTTGGATTGACAGGAGTAGGTTGGGGTAGGATTGACAGGAGTGGGTTGGGGTAGGATTGTACAGGAGTGGGTTGGGGTTGGATTGACAGGAGTGGGTTGGGGTAGGATTGACAGGAGTGGGTTGGGGTAGGATTGTACAGGAGTGGGTTGGGGTTGGATTGACAGGAGTGGGTTGGGGTAGGATTGTACAGGAGTGGGTTGGGGTAGGATTGACAGGAGTGGGTTGGGGTAGGATTGTACAGGAGTGGGTTGGGGTTGGATTGACAGGAGTGGGTTGGGGTAGGATTGTACAGGAGTGGGTTGGGGTTGGATTGACAGGAGTGGGTTGGGGTTGGATTGACAGGAGTGGGTTGAAGTTGGATTGACAGTAGTGGGTTGGGGTTGGATTGACAGGAGTGGGTTGAGGTAGGATTGGCAGGAGTGGGTTGGGGTATGATTGACAGGAGTGGGTTGGGGTAGGATTGACAGGAGTAGGTTGGGGTAGGATTGTACAGGAGTGGATTGAGGTAGGATTGACAGGAGTGGGTTGAGGTAGGATTGACAAGAGTGGGTTGAGGTAGGATTGACAGAAGTGGGTTGTGATTAGATTGACAGGAGTGGGTTGGGGTAGGATTGACAGGAGTAGGTTGGGGTAGGATTGTACAGGAGTGGGTTGGGGTAGGATTGTACAGGAGTGGGTTGAGGTAGGATTGACAGGAGTGGGTTGAGGTAGGATTGACAGGAGTGGGTTGTGATTAGATTGACAGGAGTGGGTTGAGGTAGGATTGACAGGAGTGGGTTGAAGTTGGATTGACAGGAGTGGGTTGTGATTAGATTGACAGGAGTGGGTTGGGGTTGGATTGACAGGAGTGGGTTGTGGTTAGATTCACAGGCGTGGGTTGAGGTTGGATTTACAGGAGTGGGTTGGGGCTGTGACTTTCCAGGTGGCATCTCTAAATCAAGGCTTCCTGTGCCCTGCCCTGGGGTCTGAGTAGCAACAGGAGTGCCCCTGTTGTGTTTTACAGGGTGCCCACAGTGTGCATGTGAGGGGTGTGTGTGTCAGCACAGTCAAAATTCACAGCCCCTTGGGAGTGGCCTTGGCAGCCCACAGAGGTGCCAGCATTCCCAGAAGGCCTATGTGACTGTCAGCCCAAGACGATGCCAGCCCTCTTCCAGGTGGGCACGGTGGGTCGAGGTAGGGGCAGCACTGGCTCCTGGGTAGTGTGGCCTGGGCTGTGTGGCCTGGGTGGGAAGGGAGAGAAAACACTGCAGCTCCCAGACTCAAGCAGACTGAGCTGTGGCGGGATAGGGGGTGATCCTGACAGTGGCAGTGACCCCAGAAGCAAGCGGTGAGCCCCACCCCCACCTCTGCAGTTGTGAAGAGCCCAGCCCAGTTCCTGTATCAGGAAGGGATAAGGAGGAGGGTTCAGACCATGGCTGGCCAGGGCTAACAGCACGATTTGGACGTCCACAGGGAAGGGCCGGGGCTCACATGGGTCCGCACGTAAGGGACAATCGCTGGGCATGTGAGTGCTCACTGTAGCCTCCGCCTCCCAGGCTCAAGCAACCTGAGAGCCCTGCCAGCAGGGAGAAGGCAAAGTCATCCCAACGGAGAACCATTCATAAAAAAAAATGCCTGCAAATAAAAAAGAAAGCCAAAAGATGAAAATCATGGGCAAAAGACTTCATAAAAGAAAAAATACTGGAAGAAGTACAAAATACAAAAAGATACTAGACCGACAAAAAGATGGTCAGGTGTGGTGGCTAATGCCTGTAATTCCAGCACTTTGGGAGACCGAGCCAGCAGGATCAAGTGAGGCAAAAAGTTCAAGACTAGCCTGGGCAACATAGCAAGACCCCATCTCTACAAAAGAGAAAAAAGAAAAGATGTGTAGCCTTATCAATAATCAGGGAAATGCAAATTAGTAGACAGTAACTCACAGACGAACTGCAATCGGAGCTCCACGTGGGAAAACCGTTTGCCAATATCGGTAGAGCTGAGCACAGGTACGCTCCCTGATGCAGTGATTCCACCCCTGGGACCCGGAGAGACTTGTATCATAACACTCGCAGCAACATTTTCTGTAATAGCCAAAAATCAGAAGCAACCCTATGTTCACCAGCAACAGAACGGATAAACAGATAAACAATGGAACACTATACACAGGCGTGAAAATGACCCATGGCCCCACACAGCTGTAGGGTGAATCTCACACGCAGGGAAAGACCAAGAGATCCCATCCGGGTACATGCAGTATAATCTCATTTCCTGCAAGTTCCGAAACCACAAAACGAAGCATGGCGCTGTTTAGGGATGCACGTCCACACGGAAACACTGAGACAACGCAAAGGCGTGAACATCACAGAAAGTCAAAACGCCTCTTATCTGCAGGGCAAAATGCAGAGCCACACAGGCAGGGGATTTGAGCTGTTTTGTCTGCGGCTATATCCCAAATGCTTAGCACAGAGACCGGCACATAGCAGGGACTCAGTAAAGACTTGCTGGATGCATGAATGGATGAACAAATGAATGAATGAATGAATGAACGAACGAACGAATGAATGAGATGGGATCCCAGAGGGTGGACAGGCCGCTCCTAAGGTTCTGGTTAATGTCAAATTTCTTAAGCTGGGAAGAGGCTCTCCATTCTTTGTTTTCTTTCCTTTTTTGAGATAGATAGGATCTCACTCTGTCACCCAGGCTGGAGTGCAGTGGGGCCATCACAGCTCACTATAGCCTCTGCCTCCCAGGCTCAAGCAACCCTTCCACCTCAGCCTCCCGAGTAGCTAGGATCACAGATATGCACCACCACGCCCAGCTAATTTTTCTGTTTTTTGTAGAGATGAGGTTTTGCCATGTTGCCCAGGCTGGTCTCAAGCTCCTGAGTTCAAGCGATCCTCCTGCCTCAGCCTCCCAAAGTGCTGGGATTACAGGCGTGAGCCACTGCACTCATCTGACTACACATTCTTTAAAACGTATTGTATGTACTCTTCTGTATGTAGTTTATATTTCACAATAAAGATAAAATTGTTTTAAATCACAAAAATGTTTGAAAAAGCAGCAGTTTGGGGACAACTTGTATTTATACACGAAAGACGTCAAATAATGAAAGCCCTGTGATTTTAGTGCAAAAAATAGACCAATAGAAGAAAACAGTGAGTACAGAAAGTTCAGGGAAAGGATGTGGAGCCATTATTTTTTTCTTTCCTGCATCCCCAAAGAGCCCAGGAAACTGAGTTGGATTTTGCTCCATTTCTTGGCAAATGCAGAGAAACACCATGAGCTTGCCAAGGGAGATTGGCATGGGCATTCTGTAAAATGCAAGATCCTCCCAGACCTGGTGGGGGCCAGGAGGGAGCTCTGCCACTCCAAAGAGCTCCCAGCCGAGCCAAGCTTCCCACAGGGACACAGGAGCAAGGCTGCCAACTGGTACAATTACCAAGGGGCCAGGAAGGCATGGGGCTAATGTTTCTGCACACAGAAGAGAGAAGAGGAGCTCAGGAAGGGGAGGGGAGGGGAAGAGGAAGAGGAGAGAGATGTTCTCAGACCTCAAGTAGACTAATTAGAAAAGTAAATCAAATAAAAAAGAAACCAGGAGAGACCACACCTTAAACATCAGGAAATGAAAGTAACCTTCCTCATGCCTGTAATCCCAGCACTTTGGAAGGCTGAGATGGGCAGATCACCTGAGGTCACAAGTTTGAGACCAGCCTGACCAATATGGTGAACTCCTGTCTCTACTAAAAATACAAAACATTAGCTAGCCATGGTGGCAGGTCTCTGTAGTCCCAGCTACTCGGGAGACTGAGACAGGAGAAGAGATTGAACCCCAGAGGCAGAGGTTGCAGTGAGTTGAGATCACACTGCTGTACTCAGCCTGGGTAGCAGAGCAAGGCTTTGTCTCAAAAAAAAAAAAAAAGTAACCTTCCTATGTGCTGGGTTTCCCTCCCCAAGTAGTGGAGAGATACCCCACAGCCCACTGTTTAGGTCTGAGGGTGGCACGGAGTGAGGGTGCCCAGCCAGCTGCCCCACTGGGGGATGTCCTGGCTCTGTTTTCCAGACTCAAATGGCCCACAGTGGGAAGCATAGTTTACACCATGACTCACGTGCATCGTATGTGTGTTTCTGTGTGTGTGCAGCACTGAGGTAAAGGTTGTGAACCAGAGTATATTTCCACTCCATTCCATCCTATTCCTTTTTAAAAATACTGGTGGAGACCCACTGAGTTAATTTCACAAGCCACTCATGAGATGCGACCACAGCTGGGAAAGATCTGAAGGCTTTGACCCTGGGATCTATGCATGAGTTTGTCCCGGCCCACACATTCCCTGAGTGTATGGAAGTGTGCCTGTGTGTACACATGTGTGAGTGTGTTGTTTGTGGGTGCACTGCATGTGTGCATGTGTTTGCATGTATGTACATTCACGTTTGTATTCGTGTGTACATGCATATGTGCACTGTGTGTGCATTTTTGGGTTGTGTGCATGTATGATTGCTCATGCATGTGTGCTCATGTGTGCACTGTGTGCTCATGTGTGCAGTGTGCATGTGCACACATGTGCATGTGTGTTTCCACATGTGTATGCTCATGGGCATGCATATGTGCATTGTGTGTGTTGTGTGTATTGCTCGTGCATGTGTGTACATGTGTGTGCATGTATGTATGCTCATGGGCATGCATGTGTGTGTTGTACGTGTGTTGTGTACATGTGTGTGTTGCTCATGCATGCGTGTGCATTGTGTGTGCATGTTTGTGTTGTGTGCATGTGTGTATTGCTCATGTGTGTATGTGTGTACATGTGTGTGTTCATGTATATCTGCTCATGGGCATGCATGTGTGCATTGTGCATGTGTGTTTGTGTTGTGTGCATGCGCATATTGCTCATGCATACGTGTGCATGTGTGTACGTGTGTGTTCATGTGTGTATGCTCATGGGCATGCACGTGTGCATTGTGTGTGTTGTGTGTATGTGCATGTGTGTACGTGTGTGTGTTCATGTGTGTATGCTCATGGCCATGCATGTGTGCATTGTGTGTGTTCTGTGTATATGTGTACTGCTTGTGCATGTGTGTGCATGTGTGTGCATGTATGTATACTCATGGACGTGCATGTGTGTATTGTACGTGTGTTGTGTACGTGTGTATTGCTCGTGCATGTGTGTGCATGTGTGTTCATGTATGTATGCTCATGGGCATGCATGTGTGTATTGTGCGTGTGTTGTGTACATGTGTATTGCTCATGTGTGTGTGTACATGTATGTGTGTTCATGTATATCTGCTCATGGGCATGCATGTGTGCATTGTGCATGTGTGTTTGTGTTGTGTGCATGCGCATATTGCTCGTGCATACGTGTGCATGTGTGTACGTGTGTGTTCATGTGTGTACGCTCATAGGCATGCACGTGTGCATTGTGTGTGTTGTGTGTATGTGCATGTGTGTGCCGAGCAATGAGTCCTTGTCTCCTGATCACATTTTCAGAGGCGTCCTTGATCCTCCAAACCCACCCGAGTCCATCATGTCACAGATGAAGAAACGGGGGTCCAGGGAGGCCTTGGTGAGTCAGGGGCTGAGCAGAGGCAGAAACGCCACCTCTTAACTCCTGCTCTGAGCTGCGTGCATGAGCCTGTGACTCAGGAAGTGGGCCGAGTCCCTGCTGAGGAGCTCCAGCAGCTGCCTCAGGCCTGTCTGGCCTCCCCAGGGCACCTGCACTATACTGCACACTGTCTTGCAGTTACAATCCCCAGGTGCTGACCGCATCGGCACTGCCAGGAGTCCTGGGCAGCCCCAGCAGACCCCAGGACTGGCCTGAGTGCCCCGTGGGGCCAAGCCCTGGGCCCAACACCATCCATGGGGCTTCAGCTGCTCAGCTAGCTACAAGACCCGTGCACGTGGCACAAGACCCGTAACAGCAGGACCCACGGCAGCCCTCAGAGTGATGGTCGGGGGTGGGGCAGCTGGGGAAATGGAACCACGGAAGGATGAGGCTGAGGACCAACCCAGTCAATAAAACTTGAGGCCTGCACGGAGCTGGCACCAACTGCCCCAGAGGGTCACGAGAAAAGATCCCTCAGCACAGGGAGAATTCATGGAGCACATGAGTATTTTAATAGGTCTTCACAGAAAATAGCCCTGGGTGCCTGATCCCCGGGTGTCTGATTGCTGAGTGGGTGAATAATGACCAGGAGGGTATCGAGGCCCGGGGCAGACCCAGTCTTGAAAGAATGGTTGGCTCCTGCTTTGGAAACAGAAGCCTCTGCTGAGTTCCGCCCTGCTACCAGCCCAGGCACTCAGCCTCCGGAGCCCATCTCCTCAGAGTGGAAGGGTGACAGTCTCACCTGCCTCTTGCTGCTCCATACCTGGCCCCTAGTTGGCACTCGGTGAGTGTCAGGCCCAGTCCCCTCTCCCCTCGCTTCGCCTCCTCGCAGGGCACCCGTCAGTGGGTCCACAGGACCCCCCGGGGGATAATGGAGGTCCTATGCTGAGCAGGCAATCGCCTGCCACAAGGCTCATCCAGTGCAATGATTCTATCATAATCACTGGACGACACAGGGCCAGGCCTTCAGCCAATCTGAGAGCGAGCTGTCACAAGCACCTGCTGAAGCATGATGTGCAAGCGGTTATTTCACTGCCCTGCCACCAGCACCCGGGGGCGCATTCAGCTGCGTGTAACAGAAAGGCCAACCCCAACTGGATTTGGCAGAACCAAAAAAACCCAGAGATGGGTGGGCGTGGTTCCATGTCTCAGGGGTTTCTCCAGCTCTGCCCTCTTCCGCGCATGGGCTTTGCCCAAAGGCTGCCACATTCCAGGTCTGCACCTGACAGTGCCAGACCAGGAGGGAGAAAGGTCGCCTTGCCATGCTCTCCACAGGAGGGGAAGAGTCTTCCCAGAGCTACACTCACCTTTCCTGCAGCTCAGCAGCCTGAACTGATCACCCAGCCTGAGCCAGCCTCTGTCTAAGGAAACACCAGGTACTGCTCCATCCCTGAACCCACAGTCAGAGCAGACTCAATCCCAAAGCAACACAGCTACCCCACAGTGGGTGAGGTGCCGGAAACAGGAGGCTGCAGACATGATCGCAAAGCCCATGTCGGAATAGCATGGACCAGACGACGGTTTTGGCCACATCCCAGTTCCCAGATGTCCCAGACAACCCTCACACGCGAGACCACCTTGCCTTTGGTGTTCAGATCTCACACATCTGGGTCTATGCATTTACAGACGCCCTCCCTGGCCCTTGGGAAAGGCTGACTGAGCCCACAGCGTGCCCCTGGGGTGGTGGCCCCTCTGCCCGCTCGGCTTGGGCACTGCTGTCCCCTTGCAGGTTGCGTCTCAGCCTTCTCTTTGCCTTGCCTCTCTGCCCCATCTCAGGGCACGGAGCACTCCCTTAGATCCCTCCCAGGGATGTAACATGCACCAGGCCTCCCTGAAAGCTTGGGGTCCTTGAAGGGAACTTGATGTGAGCAACCCTGCTTTCCACGGGGGCCCAGCCTCCTCCTGCCCAGGAGTGACCTCACCCACAGCAGTGAGAGAGCCCTGAGCATGGCTCTTCCACTCCAAGCCCAGGTTTTAACTACTCAAGAGGCAGCCAACACCTGCCTCTAAGACCTCATTCCCTACTCAAAATATATGCCTTTGGAGCACAATTGGTTGGGCAAATATTTGTGGACATTGGCAAAACAATCCCATCCACAACCAGGCAGCTTTTGCCTTTGACCCCCGTTAAGAACACAGAATTAGCCAGGCATGGTGACACATGCCTGCAATCCCTGCTACTTGGGAGACTGAGGCAGGAGAGTTGCTTGAACCCGAGAGGAAGAAGAGCTAGATCACACCACTGCACTCTAGCGTGGGCAACAGAGCAAGACTCGGTCTCAAAAACACAAACAAAAAGTGAACACAGAACAAGAAAAGCCACACCATTCTCACATTTCCTAAGGTCCTCCTCTTTTTCTATGCCTTTATTCTCCTCTCCCATGTTGATTTGCATTGATTAAAAGTTTTGTAAGATTTCTTTATTCCAGCTATTTTGAAAAGTGTCTTTTTAAATTTTAGCAGGCACCACTAACTTAAAGTCTAAATATCTCTCCAGATTATCACAAAAACCTGGTCATCTTTAAATCCCACCTGACTAATGTTTTAGATCTTTTTAAAAGCCATCAAATAGAAGTCCTTTAGTGAGAGTATGTTGTTGGTGAACTTCTAGTTTTGTGTATCTGAAACATTTTTATTTTGCTGTCATTCTCGAATGATAGTTTAGCTGGGTATGTAGAGGACTGGTTGTTCTCTCAGCAGTTTGAATATAGTATCCTTCTGTCTTCTGACTATATAATTAACAAGGACTTTATTTCAGCACGTAGAAAAACTTACTGTATCTCAAGGTTTCTGATGAAAAGCCCGAGGTGCTTATCATTTCTCTCCTCTAACTTGGTGGGACATGAACTCCAAACTTGGTCTTCCTGACACTGGCCAGATGCTGAAAGGTCTGCTCAGCTCTTAGCCTCCAGCTGTCCCTGCTTTCTGGGCTTTCTGGAGTCTTGACCTGCACATGCAACCTTTAGGGATCAGCCAAGCGTTTCAGGGAAATTTATGCTTGATTTAGGGGCTCCCCTCTCTGTGGTTTCCTCTTATCTGGCAGCCCTGAACTCTGGCCTCTGACCTCTGACCTCTCAGTCCAACAAAACTACTGTTCCACTTCAGATCCATCCTGTATGGGGCAGTCTGAAGAAAGCCCTGAGAACAAAACCCAGATAAGCATGGCTCCCTTTTTTGCAAGGGTTATACCTCTCTAGTTTAGGGTTTTTTTTTTTTCATGCTTTATGTCACTTTCCAATGCTTTCAAATAATGGTTGTTTCCATTTTGTCCAGAGTTTATAATCAGCAGGAAGTTTAGCAAAACTAGCATTTTCCTGGAACCTAGAAGTCCTTGGTCAAGTGGATTTAACCTGATATGGCAGCACACGGTGCTTTGTCAGAGGGAAGACGGTGCCTCGTCACAGGGAAGACGGTGCCTGGCGTGGCACAGTTTGCAGACCAACGGCAGCTTCCCTCCATGTGTTTTCTCCCAGCCTTTTGTTGTTTCTGTCTCATTAACCGACGCTTGGAAAGAATGGGTACCTCTTCCAGGAAGTGGAGAAAGAAACATCTGACGTACGGAAAACATAACCCACAAAGACAAGAGATCTGCTAAAACCCATCCCTGGTTTACACTACTAAAATCTGGCCAGGTGTGGTGGCTCACACCTGTAATCCCAGCACTTTGGGAGGCCGAGGCGGGCAGATCACCTGAGGTCAGAAGTTCGAGACCAGCCTGACCAATATGGTGAAACCCCATCGCTACTAAAATTACAAAAAATTAGCTTGGTGTGGTTAATACAAAAAATGTAATAATTTTTTTGTATTTTTTGTAATCCCAGCTACTTGAGAGGCTGAGACAAGAGAATTGCTTGAACCCAGGAGGTGGAGCTTGCAGGGAGCTGAGATCACACCACTGCACTACAGCCTGGGCAACAGAGAGACTCTGTCTCAAAAAAATAAATAAAATAAAATAAGCTTCTAGGTCTTCCAAGAACAGAAACATGGCCCCTGTCTACATGCGTGCAGAACCATGGAGGTCCCAGAGTGAGCAGACGGTCATCCCCAAATGCAAATGTGAGTCTGTTCTGTGCAGAAGCTGCCTCCAGCTTTGAAGTCATGGTTTCCCGTGTCTCCTCATCAAGGATTTGCAGCGACTTGGGGTCCAGTCTCCCCCAGGCTCCTGCGTTTCCCTAGTTGCCTGTTTCAGCTGTGCTGATGACGCATCGACCTCTCCAACCATGGCAATGGCCTTGGAGGACGATTCAAAACCGTCAGGCCCTTAAAGACAGGATGCAGATCTCAGCAGCCTGTGTCATTTGTCATTGCTGTTGCCATGGTTGTTTTGACCTCTGCTTACGTGCCACGGGACGGTAGACTTGGAAAACGACGGAGATTGTTTCATGTATTCTTGTTAATTAGCTACATTGATTTTTATGTGACTTTTTTCCACCTTCAAATTCTATCCCGGGGGAAAATGTTTCTGGATCCGGTACAGCCCTCCTCTGGTGAGGTGATTGACATCTCCACCCCACAGCCCTGCTCCAGACAGGTGCACGCAGGCGCAGCCCAGCCCAGGAGGTCCCTACCTGATGACGATGCCTTCCCGAAGGCCCGTTCAGCCGCAGGTGTGCACACCTGAGGGGACTCGGGGAAGAGCAGATTGTTGGCATCTCTGGAAACAAGCATGAACCACGGAGCTTAGTTCGGTTCTGAAATCAAAGGGTAAACAGATAATGACGCCGTCACAGGGAGCCTGGCCCTGCTTCAGCCAGGCCTCCGTGCACCGGGGGTATCTTCCTGCCACCCAGTCGTTCAGAAACAGCATCCGATGCCCCACCCAGGAACCCACCCTGCACGGAATCCAGCGAGGTCACCCCTCCAGTGGCTGCTGTGTGCAAACGGCGACCTTGAGAGAAAGGGCAGAAGGGGAAGTCAAAACACAGGAAGGCAAAAATCTTCGCACTGACGGGATTAAGAAGGATTGTGGGAAGTAGAAATTTCCTTTTGAAAGTTTCCTTTCTTGTTAAAGAGTAAGTGTGCTAATAACTTTGTGAAGCCCTATCCTACGTAGCTGTTAGACACGCCACGCTTACAGGCACGTAGTACATTCTATGTCCTTGTACTTCAAACAAGATATCTGTGCTGGACGTGCTCACAGGCATGTCCCAACTCTCCATTGCTTTTACCTGTTCAGAAAAGTTTGAAGTCGTTAGCCAGTCTGGTTTTAGTTTAGATTGTGAGTCTGGCTCCAGCCAACAGAGATCAGACACAGCAGTGAGGACGGCCCCAAATGCGTAAGAAATAGATTTGTGTGTGTTTCCCTTTGTTCCTTGTACTCTCGTGGCATGATGGCTAGTGAGGGTCCCCTTCCTGCAGTCCAGGAAGTAAAAATTGCATTGCTGAAAGATCCTTTGTCTCAGTGCTGATTTTTCTTTGCGGCTCCGAGCCTCTATTTCCAACAAGGATGCACCAGAAACTGAGAATCGGCAACACGAGGGTCACATCCATGATGAAGTGCCCCGCGCATGCAGAGGAAGGCGTGAGACCTCAGAGGCCGAGGTGGTGTGGGACAGATCCTCACCTGCTCCAAACGACAGGAGCCCTGTGGCTGTTGCCACCCGGTATCCCGGACATGCCGTTGGCCTTGCCCGCCGCCTCTCTCGGTCGCAGCACTCAGCCTGGCTTCATAGGACCACTGGGTCATCTCTGCTGGTTCATCCCCATGGTGTGGTCACTCACAAGTGGTAACAACTGAAGCCCGTCCAGGTGCAATCTATGCCTTTAAGACATCACCACGCACATGCCAGACACAAATGGAAGCCAGCGATTGCTTCCTGAGCATGCACGACCCGGTTCAGGGCCTGACCACTGCTGCAACCCAGCAGCATCAGCCAAATCAACCTGCCCTCCCAGCTCAAACCATTTCTGCATTCTGTATTCCAGTCTGTGCTCGTCAAAGTCTGACCAAGGAGCGTCTGTGGGCTCTGAGCATGAGAAAGCTGTCCGACTTTCACCCATTCAACGGAGGAACCAGCAGGGAAGTATGTTTTCTTGGCTTTTTTAGGCAGCCTCAGAAAATGAGAAAACGTAGCTGAAATAATTCCCCCTTTAAAGCCCGCCCTGGTGGCGAGCCCACTGTCTTAATTTGACTGCCTCAATAATTAGTCAAACGATATGGGTGCTCCCCCTCGCCGGCAAGCCTCTTCTCCACCCGCTTGCATGCTAATTTGCCGAAAAGCTCCAACTGCATTTGCATATTTTCCATCTAATTTAGCCTGATCACAATTTAGAGCAGGTGCAGCTCCAGCAGGCAGCTTGAGCAATCAGCCAGGCCCCGGTGGGCTGCGCGGGAACTCATTTAAAGGGCCCCTGCCTGTCGGGCTGGCACAAGCCGTGCTGCAAGCCCATTCCACACACTCAGTGAGGGGCGAGCTTGGACCCTGTATGGATTGCCCCATCAACACCGCCACTTAGTGGGCACTGAGCACCCAGGACTCCTGGAGAACTGCAAGGGTGGCAGGGAATGCCTTCTGCCATCTGCCCGTCCTGAGCTCAGGCCTGGGACACCTGGATAGCCACAAAGCCAGGGTACACATATACTGAGCTGTTTGGGGGCCCTGGGGCCTCTACCACACAGCAGAGCCTTGCTAGAAGCTGCCAGCCCACCCACATTCCCTCGGTGGCAGTCTGCGCCTAGCAGGGCCCAAGGAGGCCCCAGAGTCGGCACGGGAGGAGAACTGGGTGAGCTGGAAGTTCAGTAAATGCCTCGAGGCCAGATGGAGGCACAGGCACACTCAGCACTGGCATCTGCTGACAAAATAAAAAGTCTCCCATCTGGCTCCAGCCATGGCCTGCCTTGCTAACACTGGACATTTGCCACCAAGGGCCCACTAACATGGGTGAGTTCCCTGCAAAACCAAGTACCTGGGCTCAGGGCCACTTTCTTTTCAGCAGCCCACTCACAGGGACACACACACACACACACAACTCCTCACAGGGACACACACACACACATACACCTACACACAACCACTCACAGGGACACACACACACAGCCCTACACAACCACTCACAGGGACACACACCCACACACTCACAGGCACACACACAGACACACCCACAAACACCTACACACAACCACTCACAGGCACACACACACCCCTATACACAACCACTCACAGGGACACAGACACCCTCACACACCCACATACCCCTACACACAACCACTCACAGGGGCACACACCCACACACACACACATACACCTACACACAACCACTCACAGGGACACACACAGCCCTACACACAACCACTCACAGGGACACACACCTACACAATCACTCACAGGCACAAACACATACACACAGACACACCCACAAACACCTACACACAACCACTCACAGGGACACACACAGTCCTACACACAACCACTCACAGGGACACACACCTACACAATCACTCACAGGCACAAACACATACACACAGACACACCCACAAACACCTACACACAACCACTCACAGGGACACACACAGCCCTATACACAGCCACTCACAGGGACACACACCCACACAACCACTCACAGGCAAACACACATACCCCTATACACAACCACTCACAGGGACACAAACACCCACACACACCCACATACACCTATACACAACCACTCACAGGAACACACACCCACACACTCACAATCCCTCACAGGGACACACACACACCCACACACATGTATATACCCACATACACCTACACACAGCCACTTACAGGGATACACACCCACACACAGTCATACACACAACCCCTCACAGGGACACACACCCACATACACCTACACAACCACTCACAGGGACACACACACACACATACACCTACACACAACCACTCACAGGGACACACACCCACACACTCACAGGCACAAACACACACAGACACACCCACAAACACCTACACACAACCACTCACAGGCACACACACACACCCCTATACACAACCACTCACAGGGACACAAACACCCACACACAACCACTCACAGGGACACACACCCACACACAATCCCTCACAGGACCACACACACCCACACACATGTATATACCCACATACACCTACACAGCCACTTACAGGGATGCACACCCACACACACTCATACACACAACCCCTCACAGGGACACACACCCACATACACCTACACAACCACTCACAGGGACACACACCCATACACACTCACACACACACACAAACACCTACACACAACCATTCACAGGGACACATACCACTCACAGGGACACCACATTCATACACACACCCCTACACACAACCACTCACAGGGAAACCTACATTCACACATTCACACACACAGGGACAGCCACACACACACAAATATCTGCACACACTCACAACCCCTCACAGGGACACCCACACACCCACTCACACACACCCACATACCCACACGACCACTCACAGGGACACCACACTCATACACACACCCATACACACACAACACCACTCACAGGGACACCCACACTCACACACACACACTCACAGGGACAGCCATACTCACACATATATACACACAGGGAGAGCCACACACAGCCACTCAGGGACACTCACACACACACAGGGACAGCCATACTCGTACACACATATGCATGCACACATGCACACTCATACACACAGGGACACACATATGTGCTCATACATACACAGGGACTCACACATTCATTCACACAGGGACACACACATGCTCACACATACACAAGGACTCACACATGCACACACATTCACACACACAGGGACACATACATGTGCTTGTACACATGCACAGGGATTCACACACATGCTCACACACACCCATTCACAGGGGACTCACAGGGACACACACTCACACTCACAACCACTCACAGGGACATACACACACATTCTCACACATACACACCCACAGGGACATGCACATGCTCACATACACCCATTCACAGGGGACTCACTCACAGGGACACGCACTCATACACTCACACATACCCACTCACAGGGACTTCCACACACACACATATTCTCACACATACACACCCACAGGGACACACACACACTCACACAGTACTCACATATACAGAGTCATTTGCACACAAACCCAGACTCACGAGCTCACAGACATGTGCACACACTCACACATCAGTGAACAGGCACACAAAAACACTCCTCTCACATGCACAATTGTGCATGCACACACACTACCTGAGGTGCGCACTAATCTTCCCCTCACTGCGAGGGGACCTCTGCCCTGTGGGGGCACAGCACGAGCAGCAGCCCACAGGAGGCGGCCGGCAGGGTGCAGGATGGCAGCTGAGCAGGACGGTGCCTACAGCCATGGTGGGCACGAGCAGACCCTCTCACGTCCACCTCTGCCCGCAGCCGCCCCCATGAAGTTTTCACTCAGCCTTCTCACTCATCCTCCTGTGCTCCTGACTGAGCCATCTCCCCAGTCTCCAAGTCACAGTTCCCCCTAGCAACACCCCCACACTGCTCTGCCCCCCCAGGCCTCCTGGCCCCAGCATCCCAGCCGAGGACCGTGACCAGACCCCAGCCACTTTCCAGGATTCAACCTCAGGGATGACCCATGCCTCCCTGTCCTTCCCAGCTGCCTCACCCTCCTGTTCTCACCCTTCAGGCTCAACTTGCCACCCCACCCTCAAATGCACACACACCACACAGGTGCTCACACATGCATAAACACACGTCACACACACCACAAACACTACACACAGGTACACGGACACATCCACGCACGTGCATACACAGGCACTCTACACAGACACACATGCGTGCATACATCACACACACCACACAGACACACATGCAAATATACATAAACACATGCACACCATGCACAGATACATAGAAATAACCATGCATATACACACACAGGCACCCACACACAGACACACATGCACTCACACACACCCATCATGCACACACACCATAAACACATGCACGCACCACACTCAGATTCACAGACATACACATATGCACACAGGCACACACAGGCACAGGCACACACACACAAGGCCAGTTCACTGTGCTCTGGGTCTGACCCTCTCTGAACTGAGAAGGTCATCACAAGGACTCATAGCTCTTAGAAACTCTCTTTCCCATCCAACACCCGGGGCAGCTCAGTCCCCTCAGACCCTCACTGACTCACTGTATCCCATCTCGGAGGGTCATGACACCAGTGGGTCTGCCCAGCAGGACGTCACGAGCAGCCTAATCTTCACAGGGCCCACTGGTCAGCCTGCTGGTGATGTAATTCAGAACCCACTTCACAGGCTGCTGCCACCTCCTCCTCCCTCCCCCTCTTCCTCAACTGCCCCATGCCTCCCACTCCATGATCAATCCCTGGTCAGACTTCTTAGAGGTGACTACTGGGTCCTGTCTACTCTTGCATCCCGCTTTTTGTACCCTGGATTAGGTCACCAAAGGAGCAGTAAGCTTTTGGGCAATCTAACCTGGCAATGATGGTAATTATGGTGGTGACGATCATGGTGATGACGGTGCAGGTGATGGTGAGGATGGTGGTGATGGTGATCATGCTGATGATGATGAAGGTGATGGTGATGATGATTAAGATGATGGTGAAGGTGATGGTGATGATGACGGTGATGGTGATAGTGATGATGATGTGAAGGTGATGGTGATAGTGATGATGATGTGAAGGTGATGGTGATAGTGATGATGATGTGAAGGTGATGGTGATAGTGATGATGATGTGAAGGTAATGGTGATAGTGATGATGATGTGCAGGTGATGGTGATGATGTGAAGGTGATGGTGATATTGATGATGATGTGATGGTGAAGGTGATGGTGATGATGTGAAGGTGATGGTGATAGTGATGATGATGTGCAGGTGATGGTGATAGTGATGATGATGTGAAGGTGATGGTGATAGTGATGATTATGTGAAGGTGATGGTGATGATGTGAAGGTGATGGTGATAGTGATGATGATGTGATGGTGAAGGTGATGGTGATGATGTGAGGTGATGGTGATAGTGATGATGATGTGAAGGTGATGGTGATAGTGATGATGATGTGAAGGTGATGGTGATGATGTGAAGGTGACGGTGATAGTGATGATGATGTGAAGGTGATGGTGATAGTGATGATGATGTGAAGGTGATGGTGATAGTGATGATGTGAAGGTGATGGTGATAGTGATGATGATGTGAAGGTGATGGTGATAGTGATGATGATGTGAAGGTGATGGTGATAGTGATGATGATGTGCAGGTGATGGTGATAGTGATGATGATGTGAAGGTGATGGTGATAGTGATGATGTGAAGGTGATGGTGATAGTGATGATGATGTGAAGGTGATGGTGATAGTGATGATGATGTGAAGGTGATGGTGATAGTGATGATGATGTGAAGGTGATGGTGATATTGATGATGATGTGCAGGTGATGGTGATGATGTGCAGGTGATGGTGATAGTGATGATGATGTGAAGGTGATGGTGATAGTGATGATTATGTGAAGGTGATGGTGATAGTGATGATGATGTGAAGGTGATAGTGATAGTGATGATGATGTGAAGGTGATGGTGATAGTGATGATGATGTGAAGGTGATGGTGATGATGTGCAGGTGATGGTGATAGTGATGATGATGTGAAGGTGAAGGTGATAGTGATGATGATGTGATGGTGAAGGTGATGGTGATGATGTGAAGGTGATGGTGATGATGTGAAGGTGATGGTGATAGTGATGATGATGTGATGGTGAAGGTGATGGTGATAGTGATGATGATGTGATGGTGAAGATGATGGTGATGATGTGAAGGTGATGGTGATATTGATGATGATGTGCAGGTGATGGTGATGATGTGAAGGTGATGGTGATATTGATGATGATGTGAAGGTGATGGTGATAGTGATGATGATGTGATGGTGATGGTGATAGTGATGATGATGTGATGGTGATGGTGATAGTGATGATGATGTGCAGGTGATGGTGATGATGTGAAGGTGAAGGTGATAGTGATGATGATGTGAAGGTGAAGGTGATGGTGATGATGTGAAGGTGAAGGTGATAGTGATGATGATGTGAAGGTGATCATAGTGATGGTGATGATGATGATGGTGATGGTGATCCTGACGATGGTGATCCTGAGGGTGTTGGTAATGATGCTGATGGGGTTACTGATAATGTTACAATTGATTAAGAACTCACTCTGGGTCAAGCAGTAAGCATGCTAATTGTTTTACATTTATAATCTTCACAGCAATTCTATAAGGTGGGTATTATCAGCTCCACTCTACAGAAGACATCAAGACTTAATGATGACAATCTGCCCATGGTCCCATAACTAGCAAAGATGTAACCCAGGCCTGTCTGTCCCAAAGCACGAGTGTATCCAGAGCTCCACTCAGCCCCTGACTCCTCATCTGCTGAGCCGCCTGTGGAATCATCTTATCAGGCAGAGATGTCACTGAGAGACCCTGTCCCTCCCACCCCATCCTGTCCCCAGAGACCCTGTCCCTCCCACCCCATCCTGTCCCCAGAGACCCTGTCCCTCCCACCCCATCCTGTCCCCAGAGACCCTGTCCCTCCCACCCCATCCTGTCCCCAGAGACCCTGTCCCTCCCACCCCATCCTGTCCCCAGAGACCCTGTCCCTCCCACCCCATCCTGTCCCCAGAGACCCTGTCCCTCCCACCCCATCCTGTCCCCAGAGACCCTGTCCCTCCCACCCCATCCTGTCCCCAGAGACCCTGTCCCTCCCACCCCATCCTGTCCCCAGAGACCCTGTCCCTCCCACCCCATCCTGTCCCCAGAGACCCTGTCCCTCCCACCCCATCCTGTCCCCAGAGACCCTGTCCCTCCCACCTCATCCTGTCCCCAGAGACCCTGTCCCTCCCACCTCATCCTGTCCCCAGAGACCCTGTCCCTCCCACCTCATCCTGTCCCCAGAGACCCTGTCCCTGCCACCTCATCCTGTCCCCAGAGACCCTGTCCCTCCCACCTCATCCTGTCCCCAGAGACCCTGTCCCTCCCACCCCATCCTGTCCCCAGAGACCCTGTCCCTCCCACCCCATCCTGTCCCCAGAGACCCTGTCCCTCCCACCTCATCCTGTCCCCAGAGACCCTGTCCCTCCCACCTCATCCTGTCCCCAGAGACCCTGTCCCTCCCACCTCATCCTGTCCCCAGAGACCCTGTCCCTCCCACCTCATCCTGTCCCCAGAGACCCTGTCCCTCCCACCTCATCCTGTCCCCAGAGACCCTGTCCCTCCCACCTCATCCTGTCCCCAGAGACCCTGTCCCTGCCACCCCATCCTGTCCCCAGAGACCCTGTCCCTCCCACCTCATCCTGTCCCCAGAGACCCTGTCCCTCCCACCTCATCCTGTCCCCAGAGACCCTGTCCCTCCCACCTCATCCTGTCCCCAGAGACCCTGTCCCTGCCACCCCATCCTGTCCCCAGAGACCCTGTCCCTCCCACCCCATCCTGTCCCCAGAGACCCTGTCCCTCCCACCTCATCCTGTCCCCAGAGACCCTGTCCCTGCCACCTCATCCTGTCCCCAGAGACCCTGTCCCTCCCACCTCATCCTGTCCCCAGAGACCCTGTCCCTCCCACTGCATCCTGTCCCCAGAGACCCTGTCCCTCCTACTGCATCCTGTCCCCAGAGACCCTGTCCCTCCCACCTCATCCTGTCCCCAGAGACCCTGTCCCTCCCACCTTATCCTATCCCCATCCTCCATGTGCTCTCAAAGCTGCTGCTCCGGGACCCACGCCCACCTCTAGGCCATTCAGCTTGCTCTGCGGTCTTCCCTCAGAACCGTGGCGAGCCTGGGGCTGTCAAGATGCAGCCTGGCCACGCCGCCTTCTCACTCAGAGGTGGACTCTGGGCTCCCTCTTTCCCTTTCAATATCTGTCTGTTCTTTTTGTCTAATGAAGACAGAAGTGGCTTTGGGGTTTTCTGGCCCAGCGGCCCCATCCCCATCACATAGTTCTGGGGGTGTCACAGCCGAGGTGCACAGGTCCACACTCAGCACTCCTTGCCAGGGAAGTTTGCCAACCTGGGAGTACCACGTCCTTCCCCAGGTCCTGGGTCATGAAAGGGCCTGGCTGGTTAGAGGCGGGGAGATGGGAAGGTCCGCTGGGATTGGCACCGACAGTAAAGGAGCCAGAAGGTTCCAGAAGCCAAGGGCACTGCCCAGCCACACAGCCCTCCTGAGCACCCCAGGCCTCTCAACCGCACACACAGGGCACTGCCCAGCCACACAGCCCTCCTGGGCACTCCAGGCCTCTCAACCGCACACACAGGGCACTGCCCAGCCACACAGCCCTCCTGAGCGTGCCAGGCCTCTCAACCGCACACACAGGGCACTGCCCAGCCACACAGCCCTCCTGGGCACTCCAGGCCTCTCAACCGCACACAGAGGGCACTGCCCAGCCACACAGCCCTCCTGAGCGTGCCAGGCCTCTCAACCGCACACACAGGGCACTGCCCAGCCACACAGCCCTCCTGGGCACGCCAGGCCTCTCAACCGCACACACAGGGCACTGCCCAGCCACACAGCCCTCCTGGGCACTCCAGGCCTCTCAACCGCACACACAGGGCACTGCCCAGCCACACAACCCTCCTGAGCGCGCCAGGCCTCTCAACCACACACACAGGGCACTGCCCAGTCACACAGCCCTCCTGGGCACGCCAGGCCTCTCAACCGCACACACAGGGCACTGCCCAGCCACACAGCCCTCCTGGGCACTCCAGGCCTCTCAACCGCACACACAGGGCACTGCCCAGCCACACAGCCCTCCTGAGCGTGCCAGGCCTCTCAACCACACACACAGGGCACTGCCCAGTCACACAGCCCTCCTGGGCACTCCAGGCCTCTCAACCGCACACACAGGGCACTGCCCAGCCACACAGCCCTCCTGGGCACTCCAGGCCTCTCAACCGCACACACAGGGCACTGCCCAGCCACACAGCCCTCCTGAGCGCGCCAGGCCTCTCAACCGCACACACAGGGCACTGCCCAGCCACACAGCCCTCCTGGGCACGCCAGGCCTCTCAGCCGCACACACAGGGCACTGCCCAGCCACACAGCCCTCCTGGGCACGCCAGGCCTCTCAGCCGCACACACAGGGGGAGCCCCACCGTCGGCCCTGCCAGACATCGCATGGGGTGGTCTATACAATGGGGCAACTCTGGGTGTCTCAGCTAGTTTGGGGGGAGGTGTGCCCCACACCACTTCCTGTGGGGTGCCATGAGCCCACAGCCTCCACTGGGAAGGGCAGGAACCAGGGGGCCCATTCCCCTCTCCTCCCCACAGGCACTCAGCTCCGGCCAAGGCAGGGCTCCCCAACAGGGGAAAAGCTGTCCCAGGGCTGCTGGGGGTCCCCGAGTTTCCACAGACCATCAGGATGACGCCTCCACTCCCGCCCCTGCGTCTGACTGTGCTCTTCCTCCACCTCACACCCGTGTGTGTTATGAGCACACATCATGGCAGAGAGACTGGACACCGGCCGCTGGCCAACAGTGACACTGCCCTGCCGGGGCCCCAGGAGCAAGCACCCTCCACCCACTGCACACGGGTGACAGGAAGCGAAGACCCAGCCCCACAGCCCCCAAACACATACACTCCCCTGCTCTCATGACAAGCGCGTGCTCCAGCGTTCAGAAGGCTTCACAAGGCTGAGTCCTGGTGGCCTGTCGCAGGCAGAAGTGTCCAGCTCGGCCAGCCCATTGGCTCAATGCAAAAACAAAGGCGTATGGAGGGGGCCAGCCTGGTCCTCCCAGAGAGAGGCGGGAAGAGCCTGGGGGGCCACCAGGCCCCAGGGTCCCGAGCCCCCCATGCCCACGCCTTTTGCAGTGACTCTGCTGCTCCGCCGCCAAGATGGGGAGTGTCTCCCACCCTTGGATCTGGGCTGGTCTTCTGCCTTGTTCCAAGGTAGCGGAAGGGATGGTAGCCAGTTCCCAGCCTAGGACTCCAGAGGCTTGGGGCGCTGCTCTCTCCCCCAAACCCTTGCTTGGGCCGTGAACACACACCCTGGCCAGCTGCCGGAGGACGCAAGGCCACAGGGCGCAGGACAGGCACCCCAGGGGATGGCCAGCCGACCTTAAAGCAGAGATGCCGGCTGACCCGAGGTGAACTCACTCACACGGGAGCCCAGTGGAGACCCGCAGAGCCACCAAGCTGTGTCCAACCTCAGCTACTGAGAGCAGAGTCATTTGTTAAATAAACTCTTGCTTTAAGCCACTCGGTTTGGGGGCCGCTTGCTGCCAGCAGGAGCTAATGCCACAGCAGCTTTCCTGCAGTCAGGGCTGGGCCAGTCACAGAGGACCCGGGAAGGGAGCACCTCAGAATGGCCAGGGCTGGAGATGCAGCCTTGCCCCATGGACACCGTGTCCCTTGCCGCCATCTTAGTATGGCGGCTCTCAGGCCCCTAGTGGCACTGGAGGAATACGCGGAGCTGCTGTGAATTGAGCTCTTCTTTCTTTTTTTTCTTTTGAGATGGAGTCTCATTCTGTCTCCCAGCTGGAGTACAGTGGCGCGATCTCAGCTCACTACAACCTCAGCCTCCTGAGATCAAGCAATTCCCTGCCTCAGACTCCCAAGTGGCTGGGATTACAGGTGCCCACCACCACACCAGCTAATTTTTGTATTTTTAGTAGAGACATCGTTTCAGTATCTTGGCCAGGCTGGTCTTGAACTCCTGACCTCATGATCCACCCGCCTCGGCCTCCCAAAGTGCTGGGATTACAGGCGTGAGCTGCCGCACCTGGCCGGGTTGAGCTCTTCTTATGTGCTCAGACCACAGGGAAGCTCAGGGAATGTTTGGGAAGGAAAGGCTGTGAAGAGAGCATGGCGAACAACTCAGTTCTCAGAGGAAACCCACTGGGATTGCCAGGACTCCAGGACTAGAATACTCTTCGGCCTGAATCACTGCAACGTGACAGGGCAGTCACACAACCACACAGGCTGTGGCATCTCCTCCTCTGCCCCTTGAAGATGAGAAGGGGCCTAATATGTTATGAGTCTCCCATCCCACCGCTAAGCACCCTGCCTGGTGTGGATGCAGAGGAGCAGTCAGAGGTCGCACCTGGCTGATTGGCAGGCACTGACGACCCTCCTGTCACCTTGCCTGCTGTCCTCCTCAGATTACTGCTGTCTCCATGAGTGACAACTTGACTGAGCAGACCAAAGCAAAGTCCAAGGTCCTTCTGGCCGTGGGCCCGGGGCGAGGCTGCTGCTCCCACCCTGGGCTGACACCCAGGCCCTGACCTCCCCAGACGGACGTTCACACCACAGCAATGCCGTCCAGAGGAGCAACTCCAGTTCCCTGCAGGCCTCATGTCCTGAGAACTCCTCAATAAACTAACTCTTCTGATGCAAGGCAGCAGAATCCTAAATTAGGGCTTAACCTAGGTGGGTTCTTGGGTTAGGGCTTAACCTAGGTGGGTTCTTGGCTTTGCCCAGGACGGAATTCCAGGGTGAGTCGGTGGTGTTAGGCTGCAGCTTTTTATTTTTTTGAGATGGAGTGTCACTCTGTCACCCAGGCTGGAGTACAGTGGTGTGACCTCAGCTCACTGCAACCTCCGCCTCCCAGTTCAAGTGATTCTCCTGCCTCAGCCTCCTGAGTAGCTGGGACTACAGGCATGCACCACCACACCCAGCTCATTTTTGTACTTTTAGTAGAGACAGGGTTTCACCATGTTGGCCAGGATGGTCTCAATCTCTTGACTTTGTGATCCACCTGCCTCAGCCTCCCAAAGTGCTGGGATTACCGTCGTGAGCCACCGTTTCCAGCCAGGCAGCAGCTTGTGTTGAAGCCACCGTGCACAGCAGCAGCAGAGGTGCGGCCCTTGCAGAGCAGGGCCACCTCACAGCTGTGTGCCTAGAGGAGCAGCCCAGAGGCAGTTCCGCAGTCATGTTTACACCCACATTTAACTATATGCAAATTAAGGGGCTGATTATGCAGAGTTTCTAGCAAGAGGGTGATAACTTCTGGGTCATCAGGTCATTGCCATGGAAAGGACGGTGACTCCTGGCGTTGCCATGACAATGGTGAACTGACACAGCAGCTGGTGGGCCTGACGGGAAGCTGCTTCCGCCTCATCCCTGTTTTAGCTGGTCCGCAATCGGGTTCCCTGTCCAAGCCCCGCCTCCAGTCAAGTCCCACCTCCTACCTCACTTCCCAGGCATAATTTTTCACTCATTGATCCTAAGGGCTGTCTCTGGGCTTAAGGATTCCAGCAAATCAGATGCTATCTTCTGGAAGCTTCCTTCACCAGGGAAGCCCTGGCTCAGGCCACAGCCCATGAGGACGGGAGCCAAGACGCCGCTGGAGAAGTTTAGCAGGCAGGGCTTAGCTCAGGCAGTAGCCTGGGGTTAGGGTTGCCCTTAGCCTCCTGGTGCCCACAGCCCCAAGGGCAACACTCAGGGAACTCAGCGGGGAACTCAGATGGTGGCAAGGTCTCATAAAGGGGGCCACAGCTGAGGCTGATAGGAAGGGACCCCTCCGGCCTCTAGCCCAACCTCTGTGTCTATCTGCAGCACACAAGGCCCACTTCCTCACTCAGTCAACGTCAAGGCTGCTGGCACCTAGAGCCCAGCTTCCTGCCAGGGCCAGAGATGGACAGGGCAGTCACTGACCCTCCTGGGACTGGCAGAGCCACTGGCCATTTGCTGGTTCTTTTCTTGGGCAGTTCAGCTCGCTCTTGAGCAAACACCCACTCCTGCCAGGCACTGAGCTGGGCCATGCCCTCAGGGAGCCCACAGACCAGATGGGCACAGGGCATGCTGAGTGCTGTGTAGAGGGAAGGAGCTTGGTGAGGGCAGAGAGGGTGCCTCCTTTGTGGAGGTCAGGGAAGCCTCAGGGGAGCAGAAATGTCCCAGGGAGGAATACAGGAGAAAAGACCCAGGCTGAGGGCAGAGGCCTCCAGAGGGCGAGGCCTGGCATGCAGGGACCCCCAAACCTCATCAGCAAGCACAGAGTGTGGTAAGGACCCCAGGCGGCCAAGGTGGGGCTGGAGAGGTGGCAAGGCCAGCCCTGGGAGGCCTGGTGGGGCCGGAACACGGAAGCCGGGACCACGTGTACCTGCCCACCCGTGGGGCCTGCTTTGATCGGTCCCACGGCCAAAGTTGAGGTCTCCTGTGTTAAAGGGCTTGGAAGGGGCACCCCATCCTCAGGGAACTCCTGGGCCTCTCACCTGCCCCTGATGGCCACCCAGCAGGTTGTGGCCTCAATGCAGGCTCCTGGTAAGTCAGGGGCATGAGCAACACCCGGCCCTCCAATATCCCCCAGACCCCCTCCCTTAAGCCCATCGTTTTCCCCAGTGGATGAGAAGGCACTGGAGGTGACCCCCGTGGGCTGGTTTGTTTGTTTGTTTGGACAGAGTCTCGCTCTGTCACCCAGGCTAGAGGGCAGTGGTGCGATCTCAGCTCACTGCAACCTCCATCTCGCGGGTTCAAGCGATTCTCCTGCCTCAGCCTTCCGAGTAGCTGAGATTACAGGCGTGTCCCACCACACCCTGCTAATTTTTGTATTTTTAGTAGCAACAGAGTTTCACCATGTTGGCCAGGCTGGTCTCAAACTCCTAGCCTCAAGTGATCCTCCCACCTTGGCCTCCCAAAGTGCTGGGATTACAGGTATGAGCCATCTCGCCCAGCCCCCCATGGGGTAAAGCAAAGGCCAGGAGCATCTTGATGTCACTGGCCAGCAAGACAGCTTTTCCAAGGATGGTCACCTGGGAGTCCGGAGTGCATGTCTCTATGGCAACTGCCCTGCGCTGAGAAAGGCCTAGCAGACACCAGGTGCCGTGGGCATGAGAAAGGCCTAGCAGACACCAGGTGCCATGGGCATGAGAAAGGCCTAGCAGACACCAGGTGCCGTGGGCATGAGAGTACTCACGAGTGTGTTTGGGGGGAGGGTGTGTGAGCAACCACGTGCAGACAAGTGGGAAGGTGTCGGGGGCTTGTGTGTGAGAGAGTATGTATCTGCCTGTGAGCGTCTGTGAACGTGCGTGTTTGCCTGAACATTTTAGCAGGCGTATATGAATGTGTCAGTACGTGTGTGCACCTCTGAGTGTGGGGGGCACATGTGAGTATGTGTATTTGAGAAAACACGTGTGTGTACACGTGTGTGGACATAAGTGTGTGAGCACATGTGAGTGCATGTGCAAATGTGTAAACTTATGTGTTGGTGCATGTATGAGTTTGTTTTCACAACCCCACTCCAGGTCCCTGCACAGCCCCACAGCACGAAGCCCGTGGATGATGGACTTGCCATAAACCCAAGGGGCTGACGCCCTCCCGCCTTCGCAGCTGGCCAGGAAACAGGGGTGTGGGCCTGGCTCCGGCTCCAGAAGAAGGGGAACAGGAGAGGAGGGTAGAAGGAGCCCCGGTTTGGCTTCGCAAAATCAGACAGCAGTGTGCCATTGAATCAGCTGCGGCTCAGCCTACATGGCGCTGGAGCTCAGGCCCTGGCTAATGCCCCGTTCCCCACCGCGCCCTGCCCCAGACTTCCAGGGCTGGGCTCTTGGAAAAGCCAGGCTGAGGTGAGTGACAAGATGTAGTGGGTCCCCTCTGCGTCCACATGCCCTCCCCGCCCTTCCCACACCCCAACTCGCCTTCCCTTGACTGGCACTGCCTGGTTCCTGCTTGGAGCCTCAGTTTCCTGGGCTGCAAAATGGATCCATCAACCCAGTTGCTCAGGAATGTCGGACGGTTCACTAAGATCCAGCATCAATGATCAGGGCGAGGGGACCCTCAGCATTTATCCCCCTCCGGCACCCACTTCCCGCTGTGGGCGAGGGGACCCTCAGCATTGTTCCCCCCGGCACCCGCTTCCCGCTGTGGGCGAGGGGACCCTCAGCATTGTTCCCCCCGGCACCCGCTTCCCGCTGTGGGCGCAGTGCCTTCTCCTGCCCGGGACCCCAGTCCGTCCCAGGCAGGGGCGATTTTAGAAGCTTAGGCATCAGATGCCCTGTGGCCCACCCCCACTGGGACTCCTTGCACCCCACACCCACTGGGGCTCCTTGAACCCCACCCCATCCCCCAGTCCTCCTGGACCCCAGCCCTGCCTTCAGCTGCGCCAGCCTGAGCACCCTGGGGCCTGGAAGCCCAGCTACAAGGGGGAACTGTAGACCCTCAGAGTCTGGGACCCCAGGATCTTTGGGCCCAGAGACACGCCTGACGTGGGGAACAGGCCCAGGAGCCAAGTCACCCCACGGCAGGAAGCTCACTCCTGGCCAGGCCAGAATGCATGTCAGTGGCTCTGGCAGGTAGAGATTGCTTCTCACACCCAGGCCGGTACCCAGGTCAGGTCCTCCCCAGAGGGCAGGCTTCCGGCCAGTCCCTCCCTCACCCGCCTGCCCCCGAGATAAAGGCAGAGGGCCCTGCGCTGTGGTAGTTACGTGCCACCTGCAAGGGTCTGCTAACACCAAGATAAAGAACATGTTAATTAGAGAACATTTTATTGCTTATTTTGTTTTACTTTATTTTTATTTTATTTTATTTTATTTTGAGACACAGTCTCACTCTGTCACCCAGGCTGGAGTACACTGATGTGATCTCTGCTTACTGCAACCTCCGCCTCCCGGGTTCAAGAGATTCTCCTACCTCAGCCTCCTGAGTAGCTGGGATGACAGGCGCACGCCACCATTCCCAACTAAGTTTTGCATTTTTAGTAGAGACGGGGTTTCATGATGTTGGCCAGGCTGGTGTCAAACTCCTGACCTCAGATGATCCGCCCGCCTCGGCCTCCCACGGTGCTGGGACTGCAGGCATGAGCCACGCGCCCGGCCCGGCTGTGGCATTTTTAAACGATGAAATTCAGTGCACTCACTGCTTTTGATTCGCCGCTTGCACACTCAAGTTCAGCATGGCCCCTCACCCTGGGAGGCACAGATCAGGGTCTGCCCACTCCTGGGCAGTGCTTTCCAGGCTCTTGGTGGGTCTCAGCTTTGGCCTCCAGCTGACAGTGACCTCGTGACTTTCCCATGGTCACCGGCCTCTACAGGATGGGATCCTGGGCCCCAGGCTCTCAGGTGGAAATGTGGCTCGCGGGTCCCGGGTGCCTGGGGGAGGGTTTGCCTCTGCAGCAGTCCTGCAGTGACAAAGAGAGCGAGAGACATCGCTGAGCACTCAGAGACCACCCACCGCAGAGATACATCATCTTAAAATGGGGTAAGAGTGCCATTTCCGTGGCCGAGTTGAAGGCCACAGGATCAGTGCCAACGAGAGGACCTGAGAGCACCCGGTTTACTGGGCCCCACCCAGCAGCTTTGGGGCACCCCCTCCAGATTCAGGTGCGGATGCTGCTTGTGCAGGGACCCCCTTGTAGAACCACTGCTCTAGGTCATCAAGAAGGCAAAGCACTGCCAGAGCAGGCAGTGCAGGCTGGCCGCTGGGGTCCCATGGCCAGAACGAGCCAGTGAGACCCTGTGGTCACCTGCCTGTTAGCCCCGTCAGCCTCCAGTCTCAGGTTCCAGACACCGGGCAGGCTCCAGACATCAGCCTCCACTCTTAGGCTCCAGACATCTGCCTCCAAACTTCAGTCTCCAAAACTCACCACCAAGGACTTCCCGTCCCCACCACCCTGAAAATGTTTCATGCCCTCAGAGGACCTCACCCAGAGTGCTAGGAAAAACAAGCAGACCCCCACTCGTTGACACTTAAGCGTGAGTGGCTGATGGAAACTGCCAGAACCTGTCAGTCAATCTAAGTGCCCCTGAACTTCAGTGAGTGACAGAACCGAACCTTTGTCCCCGACTCTGGAATCTCCAGGCAGCTCCTATGCCTGCGGGGAAGCCACTCAGCCTGCAGGTCTCCAGGTGGAGCGGAGAGAGGCCTGGGCGTCAGTTGGGTCAAAGCTCCTGCGTGATTCTCACGTCCAGCCAGGGCCGAGAGCCACTGAGCCGGGCAAAGGCTTGTGCTGTGGAGGGATGGAGACTGTTCTCTCAGGGATCATGACGGCACACAGCCCCAGGCACTGGCCATCACCTCACTCACTCACTCACTCGTTCCACAGTATTCGCAGAACCCTGCCTGGTGCCCAGCTCTGTGTGAGTTCCTGAGGAGGCAGGAGGAAACCCGACGGAGGCACTCCAAGGCTCCTCAGGGCTCCCCTTCGACTGGGAGGGAACTGACAGGCGGATCCGCTCACGTAACATCCATCGGAGCACGCGGTGCGGGTGCAGCACAGATGAGGCTGTGCGGGGCGAGTGCTGCCTTAGATGGGTGCTGCGAGAAGGCCCCTCCGGCAAGGGCGCTCCAGCCAGGCAGCAGGGAGTGAGCTGTGCAGAAAAGCGCTCCGGCCAGAGGAACCACGTCAAAGGCCCTGGGCAGGGCCAGGGTGGCCACATGCGGACGGGATGGTCGGCTGAAGGCAGAAAGGAGGCAGGACAGGTCACACTGACCCTCGAGGCTCAGCACTCAGCTTCCGTTCTGCTCAGAATCAGAGGGGCCATCGGAAGCTGCTGGCCTGGGAGGGCTCGCGGGACTTGATGGCTCCGGAAGGAGCAAACACTTCTGCAGCACCTGCGTGTCTCAGGAAACCCTCCGAGTCCTGGGATCTCCAACCTCAAGCCCATCTGCCCTCCCCGAGTTCCAACAGTGAGGGAGTGGAGGATGAGTTTGGGGAGCGAGTGACACCCCAGGGCGTTCCGAGGTGCCCAAGTGTCCACAGTGCATTTCCCGAGTGTGGCACCTTCAGAGCACGTGAGGATCCCTCCAGCCGCCGCGTGGGAGGGGGCCTGGAGGGCCAGCAGAGGGGGCTCTTCCAGGGCAGAGTCAGCATCCCATTTCACAGACGCGGAAACAGAGGCGAGCCAGAGCTCCACACTGGAACCTTTCCCACACCCAAGGCCCCCATGGCCACCCCGGCTTCTCCCCAGAGTGGGGAGCCTTGGAGAAGAAGGGAGCAGCACCCCCAGGGAGGAAGGAGGGCGGCCCCAGCCTTCACCAGAGCAAGGTGGGCACCCACCCTGAGGCTTCTCATGCCTGCAGCGAGCCTGGCTCCTTGAGTCATGCTGCCACCATCACAGCAACAGGGTCCCAAAGCCATCTTCGGGGTGCAGGCTCCCCTCCCAAGCTGCTTGGCCCAGGCCAGAGGCAGGGCCGCTGGGCCCCAGTTCTGCTGTGAAGGGCGTTACGGCCCCAGGCCCTGGGGGAATGCTCTGTCTGCTGCGGCTCCTCAGGGCCTGTTTCCTGAGCTGTCCACCACCCCATAGGTGACCCCACCCCTGAACCACCCCATCCGTGCAACACCCAAGGCCTCACAAGGGGGAGGAGGCAGGTTTCCAAGGGCACATGGGTGCCAGGTTGACAAATACCCCTTCCCTCCCCCTTAACTTCGGACTCCACATCCATCCATGTGCATGCAGGGCCGCACCCAGAAACCACAGGCCCCCACACACCGCACCCACACTGACTCCCAAGCGCCCCTCCTTCCAGGCCCTTCCTTCAACATGACCCTGCCTCGTGCCCAGGGCCCAGCTAAGGCCTCCTTTCTACATAACCTTGGGGGTGCCCTGAGTAAGGTTGGACATCCAGGACCATCTTCCTGGTTGGGGGCATGACTCATGACATCAGAGCCACTACTCCCCAGGAGGTGGCCCCAGCATTTCCTGGATCCAGGCGAGAGTGTCTGGGGACCTTCAGGTGACACCACCTGGGCTCAGGTCATCAGCTGCCCCGAGAGTCTATTAATAGGTGAATCATTGGCAGACACTGGGCATCAGGTCATCTGCCAGCAGCCAGCATGGATTGCCATGGAAACATCTAGAACGAAACACAGGCTTTTCATGTTAGGATATGGGCTGGGCTCTCGGAGTCAGAAGAGGTGGCGCCTGCCTGACCACCCCAAATGGATGTGTCCAAACCCGGCTCCTACAAGCAGAGGATGGGGGGGCGTGGTGGCTCACACCTGTAATTCCAGCACCCTGGGAGGCCGAGGCAGGTGGATGGCTTGAGCTCAGAAGTTTGAGACCAGCCTGGACCACATAATGAGATCACATCTCTATTAAAAAACAAACAAAAATTAACCAGGCGTGGTGGCATGCCCCTGTAGTCCCAGCTACTTGGGAGGCCAAGGTGGGAGGATAGCCTAAACCTGGGAAGCCGAGGTTGCCGTGAGCCGAGATCACACCACTGCACTCCAGCCTGGGTGACAGAGCAAGACCCATCTCAAAAAAAAAGGAAAAAAAAGACGAAGGAGCATATGGGGCTTTGGGGTAATTTTTGTAGGTTTTTTTCAACAAATGCAATTACAGGGCACTCACTTTACCAAAAAATCAACAATTCACAGAATTTTCCCCCAGAGGACCTCACAACCTTGCCCTTCACGCTACAGCTTGTGGTATCTGCCCCTGGCTTGCCCGGCTAGCGGCTGAGCTGGGGCTCCCCTTCAAACCTCTGGTCCTTCATTCAGCCCAGCGCATTTCTGGGCCTCAGTTTCTTCATCTTCAAAATGGGCTGGTGTCTGTCCTGCCAACTTCAGAGGCTGCCCGAGAGGAACGTGTACAATGGTGAATGTGACGCGTCCCCAGATGCAAGGGCACGGGAACTCAGGGGCATCATCCATACTTGTCATGGGTGGAATAGTGTCCCCCAGAAGATGTGTCTAAGTTCCAAACCCCCGAACCTGGGCATACGGTCTTATTTAGAAAACAGTCTTTGCAGATGTAATTAAGCGAAGAATCGAGGTGAAATTGTCCTGGATTCCAGCAGGCCCTAAACCCAGTGGCCGATGTCGTTTAAGGAGGGAACGGACGCAGACAGAGGGGAAGGCGGAGGCGGAGACGAGCGTGGAGGCCTCTACCATCCCGGAGCCTCGGATGGAACACGGCCCCGAAGATACCTCAACTTTGGACTTGGCGCCTCAGAGCGGATTTCTGTTGTTTTAAGTCTACCAGCTTGTGGTCGTTGGCCTCAGCAGCCCTGGGAAGTTAACCCACAGCACTGCTGGATTCCAGCAGGCAGCCCAGAAACACCCTTTCTGACAGCCACAGGCAGGGGCAGGGAGGAGAGAGAGCACGGGGGCTCAGGACAGGGCTGGGGCTCCCCACCCACCTAGCTCCTGGCACAGGGGACACGGCCACAGCCCACTTGCTTAACTGGGCTTCTCATCACGGAGCAGGTGCCAGCAGGACCCCTGAGCCAGCTCCTGTGTGGCATGCAGCCCCACCCAGCATACCCAAAGGCCCAACACTCAGCCATTACCAGCCGTCAGAAATACGTCAGCCGCCAGCTCCTCCGAGGGCGGCCGCTGCCTTTTATCACCATCAGAAAGCCACTGCCAGGGTCATCGTGGGGTCTCAGTGTTCCTGCAAACGGCAGATGGGATTTAGGGTGTCCTGTCCTCCCAGCGCAGTCCTCTAGGTCTGACGTATCTTCCCCGGAGGCCAAACTGTCCGCTCAACAGCCAGCCATCTGCAATTCTGCGTCAGGGCGGTCAGGAGCCCTGCTCAGAGGCCGGCGCTGCTCTGGGAAGCAGCGTTTTCGAGCCAGGATGCTTTTCAAATTGATTTCTCACTCCTGGCAGAAGCAAAGGCACAGCACTCAGAGGCTCCCAGAATAGGGAACCCCCTCTCCTCACTTCAAAGGCACAGCACTCGTGGGCTTCCGGAATAGGGAGACCCCCCTCCTCACTGCCCTCCTTCCCAGTGCCCTTGGGGTGCCCTTGAGCCCCCGCACCGCCCCTCCCTCGTGCCATCGCTGTCCTGGGAAGATAATGAGGGGCTGCAGGTGACACGAGGAATGCCAGGGACCAGGCAGCTGGATGTCAAAGAGGTTGCTGAGCAGCACACAGGAGGGGCTCCCCTAAGCTGGAGGGTGGAGAGGAGTCTCTCACGGTCAGGTACAAATCACACAGAAGGCAGTCATGCAATGAGGTAACAGCCCATCAGACGGAGCTTGGCCGTGACCATGATAGTGCTGTGTGCGTGTGCGTGTGTGTGCATGTTCCTGGGGACTCCGTGAGTGTGCAGGTGTGCATGTGGGCATTTGTGCATGTGTAGGTGTTACGTACTTCTGTGTGTTTGCATGTGTCCACATGCATGTGTATTGTGTGTTGTGTGTACACGTGTTTGCATGTGTTGTGCATTGGTGTGGACATGTATGAAGTGTGTGAGCATGTGTTTTGTGTGTTGTGCATGTGTGTTGTGCGTGGGTGCACACTGTGTGAACACTGTGCTTCTATGTGCATGTGTATGCTTTGTGCATATGTGCACACTGTGTGTGTGCGTGCAGATGCATGTATGTGCGTACTGTGTGTGTGTGTGTGTGTGAGTGTGGATGCCTGTGCACCTTTCCTTCTGTTCGGTTCTAATGGGAACAGCCTGCACAGCGGGTTCGGGGCCCACCCACCTTTCCTGTCCCTGCAAACTCAGTCCCCAGCTCAGGCTCTCGGAGGAAATCTCACGGAGCAGGGCCTTCAGGCCTCCCCGGTAGCCTGGGAGCTGACACTGACAGAGGCCTGGTGGCAGCCGCAGCCTTCGCCCAGCCCCCGTCACTGCCTCTCCCTTCAGGGGAGACTTCTCTCTCAGCTCCCATCCTGGAGGCCAAGGGCAGAGTGGGAGGAAGGCGCCTGCCCTGCAGAGAGAAACCGCCCTGCCCCCAGCAAGCAGCTCCTCCTCCCTCAACCCCCAGCTCTCCTGTTGCCTCCTCGTCCCAGGCTGGCACTGCCTGGCATTTGTGCCTGCATCTCTGTCTCAGCCCCTCTCAGACAGCCACAGGCAGCCTTGGCTGGCAGGACCTCTGGGCTTGTGACCCCAGCACCGTGTCAGCTGGGGCTGCCCGCCATGACACTTCCCACCCTACCCACCCACAGGCCTCTGCGCATGTGGACAGGATGGGGCTGCTCTGACGTGCACCACAAGGGGCTTCCTAGGAAGAGCTGATCTGGGCCGGAAGCCGCGGGCTGATGTCATTCTGCACCAGGAGGCCCCGCAGACCCCCGGGGACCCAGCACAGTCCTGGCCTTCCAGACAGTGATGCCTGCTATTTCAATTGATTTTACACACAAGCGCAGGAACCCCAAAACTGCTTATGGTAAAGAAACACTGCTGGCATCCGGCTCTGTCTCCCCATCTCAGTGCACCCCGCTGGACACCAGATACCCAGGGGTAGGGGGGGTCAGGGGGTCTCCCACAGCTCGGCAGCACACAGCGCAGCCCTGAGGCCCCCGGGGCCAGGTCCTCTGGGGATGCTGTCTGCAGCCACTTCCCTCTGTCTTCAATGAAGGTGACCTTTAAGGCTGCTGTTCACAAGTCTCCTGCGGCCAAGGTCTCCGCGGCCAGGCAAGTCCTCTGCTGCCACCTGGTGGCGAGTGTTAGGCACGCTGGTGATGATTGGAGGGAGTTGGGGGCTCCAGACTCCCTGCTTCAGTCCCCAGCTTCAGCTGTGTTGTGTGTGTGTGTGTGTGTGTGTGTGTGTGTGGAGTGTGTGGATTGTGCGGAGCTGTGGAGTCTGCATTTTGTGTGTGTGTGTGTGTAGAGTGTGTGGATGGTGTGGAGTTGTGGAGTCTGTGTTGTGTTGTGTGTGTGTTGTTCGCTGGCTGTGGCACGTGCCGTCTGTCACTGGGCATCACGGTGGGAGCCCACGCTAACGCCCGCCCGTTGCTGACTCTTTGAAGCCTGTGTCGGGTTCTCCCGGGGGAAGGCTGCGCCCCATTGCCGTCCTGCTGGCGCCATCAGGGCACCGTGCCTCTGGCCTCCTGGGTGGAGGGCGCTGTACTTGGCTGAGGGGCTGGCAGGGCCCACCCCTCCCTTCCTCCCCCACCGCGTGGCGTCTGCTTCCCCTCAGGTCCCCTCTGGCTACTCGACTCCCCTCGGTGAGCGCACCAGGTGGTCAGGGCCCTCCAGGCCGGGTCTCCCTCCCCAAAGCAGGGTCTGGCGAAGCTGCTGCCGGGACACCCAGGGCCCAGTGTCCGGTCCTGGGAGGGGACAGAGCAAGCTGGCCACCTGGAGCTCGGGCTGCGACGGGTTGTCCGGGGCAAGAGCACGAGTGCCCTTAAAGCACAGCCCCGAAGGCAGCAGGATGGCCCCGCAGACCCCAGAGAGAACAGGACCACCCCACAGAAGGAGGGCAGAGCTGGCATCCCGCCTGGTGCCAGTGTGGCCAGAGAAGGGAGCCCAGCCTTCTTCCATCCCCTCCTGCCCCTTCCAGGTCCCTTCCTGCCCCCAGCTCTCGGAAGCTCTCCCCAGTCCCTTTCCCATCAGAGGCTCTGCCCCCAAAGCCCTCTCCTTCTGCAGTGTGGAGGGAGGCACTTGAGCTCGGGAGAAGCAAGGGACACAGGCGACACTGTCACTCGTCACTTGGAGGCCACCGGGTCCAACGGGAGCAGGAGACCCCGCTGTCCTCCCTCCCAGTGCCGCCCCTCACGCCCCCAAGGAGACAGCAGCAGCAGACGGCCGGTTGCTTGTATCACCTGCTCTTTATTGACTGCCGTGGGCTGCACTCTCATGGGCAACCCATGTGCCCAAGAGCGGCAGGCACTACACAGAGGGGCTGGAGGGGGACAGTCTGAGAGAAGAGGCCGTGAGAGCGCAGGCGCACGGAAGGGAAGCCCCAGGAGGTGTGGGCAGGGCCCGTGGCGAAGGGAAGCTGCCTCGTGTTGGGAGCACCTGGCCGGAGGTCACCCCCTCCTCCCGGCCCCTCAGCAGAGCCGAGGCGCCTGCACCCCAGGGGAGCCAGGCTGCTATCTAAAGGAGCGTGAGCTGCGGTCACTTCCGCCACTGGCCGGTGGAGGGGTCTGGGACATCCTCAGACGCTGAGCTCTCCAGGCTGCTCTCTCAAACCCTCATTCCATCTGAGAAGGTGAAAAGGAAAAATGGGGAAGAAAGGAAGACAGACACCCCGCCCTCAGGGTGCTCCCCCGACGACGGGCCGGGGCTGCGGGGGAGCCGGCCCAGGAGACGCCTGCTTAGGACGAGGGAGCAGAGCTGGGCTTCTCCTCCCGAGACACGGGGATGGCTCGCTCGCCGTGGGTGGCGTCCAGGCCAGTCTGGATCTTGGGGCCAGTGAAGGTCAGCATGCCGTCAGCGGACAGGGTGCAAGAGAGGGCCGACTGGTCCACGTTGGACGGCAGGCGGTAGCGGCGGTGGAACTCACGGGAAATGTAGCCGTGGTCGTCCTGGGGGCGGGGGACACAGTCAGAGGGGCCGCTGCGCAGGTGGCTGCCACGCCCCATGCCGGAGATGCTGCCCCCAGCCCCGCCACCTGCAGAAGGTGGCCGGCCTGTGGGGGCTCTCACAGGGGCCGGGTGCAGCCAGAGCATCCTGTGGCCAGGCCCCCTGGGATTTGTGGATTTGTGCCCCTGTTCCCCTGGCCTCATGGCCACTTGCGGGCTATTCCCTGCATGGCTTGTCTCTTCACGCTCCGTGGCTTCACTCCAAAATCACAGGATCGTTCTGTCCCAGGCCCTGCACCTCAGCTAGGCTTCCCCTCCCAGGACCCTCAGGACTGCTCCAGCCCAGGTCTCTGAGGCCCAACCTAATGCGTCCGCTGGACGCCTAAGCCGCAGACTCAGCTTCCTGGCCTGAACGCCTCCTCCACTGGCTGCAAAGACCAAGAGCTGGGAGCTCAGGACACCTTCTCCAGACTGTGCTGGTGAAACCCTAAGTGGGGGCTTTGCCAGGCCCAGGCGAGGGAGGGGCGGTGCCTGAGGAGGTCAGGGTTCCCCCCCAGCACTGCCTTCTCCAGCCACTGAAAGAAGACCCCAGCCAGATGTCGGCTGACATCCTACCTTCTGGCCCCTTCTGCTCTCCAGGCCCCGCGGGACACTGTCCATCTGTGACAGCCCACGAGCTCTTCCCGGCTTGGCCAGGAGAGGCAGGTCACCAGGACTCAAGTGCCTGGGCTCCCTGAAAACCACGGAAACCCAGGGCCTCCACCCAAGCAAGAGCGGGGACATCAGGGTGACTGCAGGGAGAAGCTCCCGGCCCACCTGCCGGTTCTAGCCAAGGGACCCGGCAGGCTGAAGACCCCCTCGTTCCCCAGCTGTGCCCTGGAATAAAGAGGACACGGGTCCCAAAGGGCTGCTGTGAGGCCAAGGTGTCAACGCATGTAAAGCGTTCCAAGTGGATGCAGCTGTGCCGTCGGGGGCTGGCCTCCCTCAGGCAGGTTTATGTGAAGATGGACATTGGCTGGGAGGCGGCCACCCAGGCGCTCCCCCTTCCTGGGGTCCTTTCTAAGACCACCTGGCATCCAGGTGACAGGGATGGAGCTGGCAATGCTGGGCGCAGCAACTCAGGAAGGGACCCTAACCTGGGTCCCTGAGCCACATTTGCTTGGGGAATGGTGACCTCTGGCGCTGGGAGGGGCTGGCTGTGCTCAGGTGGGCATGGCCCCTCCCTCAGGGAAAAGCCAGACCTGATTCAGGGGTCCCTGAGAGCAGCCCTCTCCCAGGGTTGAAGGTGCAGGTATGCAGGCCCCATTGTGCCCACCGTGACCCCGTGGCCGCCACACCTCCCTCGCCCCTCCCACATGTCAGCGCCTGGGCTCACCTGGCGCTCATTGTGCTTTCCGTGGATCTCCACGAAGTCCTCCTGCACCTTCACGGTGAGGTCCTCCGGGGAGAAGTGCTTCACATCCAGGAAGATGACGAACTTGTCCCTGTCGGATCGAACCTGAAACACAAACACGCTGTGTGTGGAGCTGTCCCGAGGGCGCCTCCCTGCTGGGGCTGCCGGAGACAGAGCAGGTCCCGGTAATCGGGACAGAGACGCTTTGGTCCCATGCAGGCCTCTCCTGCCACATGCGAAGTGGGACAGAGCGTTCGGGGCCTGTGACTGTCTCCTGGATGGACGGGCATGACCTCGACCTGGCTCCAAACCCTCAGGGCCAGCTGAGAGGCTGAATGCTGCTGGTGGGCCGGCTGGTGGTCTGGCTGCGGTCAGGTGGCTGGTTATAGGCCGGTTGGCTGGTTATGGGCTGGCGGCTACTAGTTACGGTGTGTGGGGGGAAGTCATGATGGCTTGCGTTGGCCCATTAGAGTCAGTCGTCTGGCTGGTGAATCTTGGCTGGCTGGCCGGGCTCAGCCTGCGGAACGAGGTCACTGCCCTTGGCGTCACGCTGTCTGCAGATGCGGCCGGAGCCCACTGACAGCGGCGCAGCTGCCTCTACAGAAACCGCTTCCACACGCCCCTCACTGCCCTGGCTTGGCCTCGGCTCCCCGAGGCATTTTGCATCCTGGCGTTGATGGCTATCGCAGCGGTCCTGGGGAGGACCCTGTTTATTAGGTGCTGGGTGGGACTCAGGCCCTTAAAACTGCAGACCCACACTGCTCACCCGTGGCTCGGAGAGGAGGCTTAGGGAGTCCCATTGCCTCTCATTTTGACCTTGGCAGGGCACCCGAGTAAACTCGGCAGGAGCTTTGATGGCCGTGGGCAGGCCGAGCTCATCGGAGGTGGTGCTGGGGACCCCCTGCTCTGTGGCTTTCAGGACTGTGACCCCCCCAACCTGCTCCCAGGCCTCCGGGACTCAGGAGACCAGAGGAATCCGGGAGCTGGCATTCGCCACCACCCTCACCTGGATGGGCTGCTTTTGGGGTTTCCAGTATGTGTCTAGTGCCTTACAACCCCCACGTGGGTCATGAGCTGACGGAGGAAAACAAGGGTGGCCTCAGGCCGCCCCCTTGTCCGGCCTCTCCCCGGGGCTATGGGAGGCTCTGCCGCGTGGCTGCAGTGGGGGCACAGTCTCCCACCCGTCCTCGGCAAAGGGATGACGTAGGCGAGGCCACCTGCTCGGCAGAGCAAGATCAGAGTCCATCACACTCCACCCCCTGAGGCCACCACCCTGTGAGCAGTGAGGAAAAGCCAGCACTGCCGGCCGTGTCTTACCTCGGAGATGCCGGAGTCCAGCACGCTGCGGAAGAGGGACTGGCGGTAGTAGGGGCTGATGGTGGACGACAGGAAGGGCAGTAGGTCATACTCAAAAAGGCCCTCGCCGAAAAACTGGTCGAACAGCCGGCTGGGGTAGAAGGGCCCCAGAGTGCGCTTGAACCAGGGGTGCTGGATGGTCACGTCCATGTTCAGCTTTGGTTCCACGGGGACCTGGAGGCTGGCAGGAGTCAACGGGGCCTCTGGGCGGTGCAGTGCAGAGCTGGGGTGAGCCCTCCCTATATATGCCCCTGGCAGAATGGAGGCATTAAGGGATTTCTCTGGAAAGGCATGAGCTCATGAGGAAGGCTGCCCAGTCAGCAGAAATGTGGCTGGGCCAAGTGCCCGCCCGCAGCTCCGGGAGGGGCTGCATGGACGGTCCCCGAGGCCTGGACTCAGCTGAGGCCCGCCTGGGCACCCTGGGGCTCCCGGGAGGACAGACAACCCAGGGAGGAGCTGTGTGCCCCACACTCGCCTGGGGCGACTATGGAGCCTCTCACCCCCCAGTTACTGGGCAGGGTCTATGTGCCAGGGGCCATGCTAGTTCTCCGCACGCCTCGTCCTGCCTGGGTGGTCCTCGTGGGAGGAGGGGAGCCCACACCCCCCGTTAGACACAGCAGTTAGACTGGTCATCCCGAGGCTCATGGCGCCTGGGCAAGAGTCCACTGGCGTTCAAAGCAGAGTGCCTCTGCGAACCTCCATCACGCCCACCACTTACAACAAGTGTGCATCTTTGTCAAACTCCTGGGAAAGACAGAAAGATAGAGAAGCTGAAAGACACCCACAATTCCGGTGACTGGGGGAGCCCTGTTGCGTTCATGCTCGTCCCACGAGGTCTGCGTGCCTCCCACAGGAAGAGTGGCCGGGCGTGCAGAGGTGACAGCACCACGTGGCAGGCTTCCCTCTGCAGCCCACCCTGGACGTCCAGCCCCGTGGGCATCATCCCCTGTAACGCCGCAAGCCTCCATGCCATGAACTGCAGTGGGTGTTGAGCTGGGCCGCTCCTGTCAGGGTGGTGACATGTCTGTCCACACGTCCCCGCCACCCACGTTGTCCCTCCGCCCACATGATCCTGCCATCCTCGAGGCCTGGTGATGATTTGCTGCTCAACCCATGGCCCTTGTCCAGCTACCACTAAGCATCCAGGCACTCCCAGTTTTTCTGTTTGTTTGTTGTTTATTCTGAGAGGGAGTATCTCTCTGTTGCCCAGGCTGGAGTGTGGTGGCATGATCTGGGCTTGCTGCAACCTCGGCCTCCCGGGTTCAAGCGATTCTCCGGCCTCAGCCTCCTGTTTTAGTAGAGATGGGGTTTCACCGTGTTGGCCAGGCTGATCTCGAACTCCTGACCTCAGGTGATCCATCCGCCTTGGCCTCTCAACATGTTAGGATTACAGGTATGAGCCGCTGCGCCTGTACCACTCCTAGTTGTAAGTCTTTTGATATTTTGGGGTAAATTGGGCCTGGGAGCATGGTCCTTCCCCACATCCTCCCCCCAGCCTGGGAGCCGTGCCCCCCGCCCAGGCCAGCTTTTCTAGCGCACGGTCCAGGCTGTGAGAGTCGCTTCGTCCTCTTTGCGCCTCCCAGTTCCTACTCAGCCTCTAACAGACGCGCGCGTGTGGAGCGAGCACATACCCAGGGCACGCCCGGGCTCTGCAAATTCATCTCTAGCCTGTGGGCTCAGGAGGCCAGGACAGGCCAGATGCCCAGTGTATGAGGCTCAGACCTGACACGTCCCAGGTGGGATCAGGGCTGAAGGGGGGCTCCCATGTGTGCTCCATGGGGCCGGAGACACGGGATCCCCAAAAATCTTGAAATGACAACTTTTGCCCTGCAAGTTTACGATTTCAGAGGAGCTGTTCCCTGGGGGCCAAATTAAGGTGCAGCTGGGAAACACTGGGGGAGTACAGGTGCCTCCCCGACCTCTGCCTGTGGGTCCTCAGAGGCCCCCTGGGAAGCAGGCCCCAGCGTCATCCCGCTTTGTAGACCGGGAAACAGGAGCTTAGGATTTAAGCCACATGCCCAGGTCACTCTGCTTGGAAGAAGGGAATGGGGCTTGAAGCCACCTTTCCAGGCTGGGAGGTCAACACCCAAGCAGTGGCGGGGTCTGAGTGGGGCAGTGGGTGGCTCTGCAGGGCTGCCACCTATTTCTGGGGCACAGGGATAGAGAAGAGGCCACTGGGATGGAACCCTGCATGCAGCTTGGCCCAGGGAGGGTCCAGCCAGGCCAGGCGCACGGTCAGTGCCGGGCAGAGCCACGCTGGAGTCTGAAGCAAAAGGAGAAGGCAGTCATCCTCATCCTGCCTACATTTGTAAGATGTTGACAGTTTGTTCACCACAAACATTTTGCATTCATTTTAATTCACTGATTATTTTATTTATTTATTTATTTTTGAGATGGAGTCTTGCTCTGTCGCTCAGGCTACAGTGCAGTGGTGTGATCTCAGCTCACTGCAACTTACACCTCCCAGGTTCAAACTGAGCCACTGCGTCAGTCCCATTTTTATTTTATTTTATTTTATTTGAGACGAAGTTTCACTCTTGTTGCCCATGCTGGAGTGCAATGGCTCGATCTCGGCGCACCGCAACCTCCACCTCCCAGGTTCAAGTGATTCTCCTGCCTCAGCCTCCAGAGTAGCTGGGATTACAGGCATGTGCCACCACCACGCCTAGCTAATTTTGTATTTTTAGGAGAAACAGGGTTTCACCATGTTGGTCAGGCTGGTCTCGAACTCCCAACCTCAGGTGATCTACCCGCCTTGGCTTCCCAAAAAGCAGGGATTACAGGTATGAGCCAAAGCACACAGCCCATTTTAATTTTTTTAAACAGTGCGTCAAAGCATGATTTAAACATCAGAACATTGACGGCGGTGTTTTTAGTGCCTCTGACATTTGGCAGGGAGGGAGGAGCGTGCTGTCCTCCCCCACAGCTGGGCCTACACATGGTCAGTCAAACAGCAGGGACTGCAGGCAGGGAGGCGGCCGAGGCACCAACCTGGGGCTGGACACCAGCCTGGTCTGGACTGCACAGCTCTGGGTGCCAAGGATGGGCAATGTCCTTCAGATTCGGGCAGGGGGTCCAGGCACTCACGCCTCTGCACCCCTCACCACATGCTGTAGGGCCTGGTGGCTCAGAGGCCTCCATGGGACGTCGAGGCTCCTGCCACAGGGTTGGCCGGGCCTGCAGGGGTCTTCTGAGCCAGCCGGCGTCTGAGTCTGCACAACAGAAGCAGGAAGGCCTGGACGAGTGGGCAGGGAGGGCTCTGGGGCCCTAGGGACCTTTTCAAACCCCGAGTTCAGGCATTGTATGCGTGTCTTGGGGCTGAGGCACCAATCACAAACTTAGTGGCTTCAAACAACACAAATGTCTTCTCTCGCAGTTCTGGAGGTCGCAAGTCTGAAATGTATCCCATTCAACTTAAAGCGAGACTCTGGCAGGGCTGGCTCCTCCCGGAGGCTCAGGCCGATCTGTTTCCTGCCTTTGGCGTCTCAAGGCACCTGCATTTCTTGGCTCGTGGCCGGCCTCTCCTCCACCTTTAAAGGCAGTAGTGGGCGGTGAGGTCTCTCCCGTCACATCCATCTGGCAAGGACTCTCCCAGCCCCACTGGATAGTTCAGGACTGCTCCCCGCCGCATCTCAAGGTGGGCTATCTTCGGAGCCTTAACTCCGGCTCCCTGGCCCGGAGCCCACTGCACAAACATCCTCACTCATTGATCCACACTGGTGCAGTCCTGTCTCCTAACGCTGTGTCCAGCGAAGTCCCTGCTCTTGCGGAGCTGAGATTGTCTTGGGTAGAGACAAACAACAAACAAACAAACATTTTTTTTTATTTTTTAGAGACGGGGTTTCTTCATGTTGGCCAGGCTGGTCTTGAACTCCCAACCTCAGGTGATCCGCCCGCCTCGGCCTCTCAAAGTGCTGGGATTACAGGCATGAGCCACCGCGCCCGTCCCCCAAACAAACAATTAAACGCGTGCTGAGGCCAGCAGCCCCTGCCAGAGCCCTGCCCCACTCGCCTGGATTCTGGGGAAACAACACCCTTTTGCCCTGGACATGAGCTCCTCCTGGAACTCGTGTTGAAGATGCCACCTCAAAGCCACAGTGCACAGTGACAGGCAGGGGGGTGACAGGGGGGTGACAGGGGGGTGACAGCCACTGCACTGAGGGATACGCTGCCTGTGGAGGATGAAAGACCAGAAGGAAACCAAAGACAAGCCAGTGTCCTCTCCCCGATTCCCAGCACTGTCCACATGCATCATGTCCGCACAAAACACGCCTCCCCTTCTGCAGGGCTGCGTTCTAGCGATCCTTGCGTTCATAGCGGTGGATTCTCGAGGTAGGGATGTTCTCTGAAGCTACAGCGAGCACCGAATCAGTGATGCCCGGGCTGCGGAACCATGGCTCCCAGGGAAACACAGGGTGAGGGTCCTGTGAGCCTCTGGTCTGGATGTTCTCCTCACCCCAGCAATGCATCCTCTGTCTTGTGAGTGTTTCTGTGTAAAGATGCTTTACTGAATCTACACATGTTGATTCGCGATCACTGAGCTCACGGCCAACAGCCCTGTAGCTGGGCCCGAAGGAAGCTTCTCTAACACGTGTTCCTCTGTGAGACGTGCTGCAGCTGTCTCACTTTCTGTAGTTCTGTGTGTTTTGTTCGTGATTTTGCTGTTTAAATTCCCCCCAAGCACAGAGCTGAAGTGTTAACTGTCTTGGGGTTTCCATTCGTCTGGCGATTTTTAGAAATCTTTTACTTTCAACCTATTTGTGTCTTTGAATCTAAAGTGTCTCTTACAGACGGCATATAATTAGATACAGTGTTTAATCTGTTTGGACACTTTCTGTATTTTAACTGAAGTGCTTAATTCACTTCCTTAAAAATGCCCCCAAGCACACAGCTCTTCAGCATTGGGCTTGGGGATATTTTAAAAAGCAAAATCTGGCCGGGTGCAGCGGCTCACGCCTGTAATCCCAACACTTTGGGAGGCCGAGGCGGGCAGATCACAAGGTCAGGAGTTCGAGACCAGCCTGGCCATAATGGTGAAACGCTGTCTGTACTAAAAATACAAAAATTAGCTGGACTTGGTGGCGGGCACCTGTAATCCCAGATTCTCAGGAGGCTGAGACAGGAGAATCGCTTGAACCCAGGAGGTGGAGCTTGCAGTGAGCTGAGATCACACCACTATACTCCAGCCTCGGTGACAGAGTGAGATTCGTCTCAAAAAAAAAAAAAAAAAAGCAAAATCACAAAACAAAATGCAAAAATCCTGGCACTAAACAGACCTCGGAAAGGACACTGGTTGACCGCATGAGGCTGAAACAAGGGGCCACGGTGCTGCCCTGCTCAACCTCAGCCAGGAACACGTGCACGGAGACGAGGTTTTCGGCACTCCGTACAAATCTGTGAATGACCAGGAAAACTCTGCAGCTGTTGATTTGGGGGTCACAGGTAATTCTTTTGGTAACTTTTTTGTAGGGACGGGGTCTCGCTATGTTGCCCAGGCTGGTCTTGAACTCCTGGGCTCAAGCGATCCTCCCACCTTGGCCTCCAAAGGTGCTGCAATTACAGACGTGGCCACCGCCCCCAGCCTACAAATAAATTTGACCAAGTATGTGTCATGGACTGAATTGAGATCCCCCGAAATTCCTGTGTTGTAGTACTGACCCCAGAACCTCAGAATGTGCCTGTGTTTGGAGCTAGGATCTTTCAGGAAATGAAGTTAAACAGAGCTCATTAGGGTGAGCCCCAGTGCAGAGGAAGTCTGGACAAATTCCACAAAGAAGCACACCGGGGACACATGCACACAGGGGACAGTCCACATGAGGACACAACAAGCAGAGGTCCTTCTGGGAGCTGAGGAAGGGGCGTCGGAAGGAGACAGCCCCGCCGGGACCAGGATCTTGGACTCCCGGGCTGCAGGGCTGACTTGAGACAACAGATGTGCATTGTTGAAGCCGCCTGGTCTGTGTCCTTGGCAGACTGACATCACAGGGAATTCCCAAATCCGGAACGCATGAGTCATGAGGAGAGACTATACTTCTGTCATCTTCACATTAGCACAACTTTATTTTTTGTCCTTTTCTGAGCATTTACTGTGCAGAAATTGTCCAGCAAACTCCCAGTCCTGGGGCCACTCTCAACACTGCAGATGCAGTCACCTGCCTTTGCTTGGAACAGCTTTGAAGGTCAGGTCCAAGCAGGTGCACTGGGCGGGGAGGTTCTTACCTCCAGCCCCATGGTTCAATGTCGTTCTGTGCTTAAAGGAGAAATTTCACATAATGACAGCACTCACAAAGAAACTGAGCTGGAATTATTTCAATTCTGTCATTCTGCATGATGTTTTTATTCTGTGTTTAAAATGTGAAACTGAGGCCGGGCGCGGTGGCTCAAGCCTGTAATCCCAGCACTTTGGGAGGCCGAGGCGGGTGGATCACGAGGTCAAGAGATCGAGACCATCCTGGTCAACATGGTGAAACCCCGTCTCTACTAATACAAAAAATTAGTTGGGCACAGTGGCGCGTGCCTGTAATCCCAGCTACTCAGGAGGCTGAGGCAGGAGAATTGCCTGAACCCAGGAGGCGGAGATTGCGGTGAGCCGAGATCGCGCCATTGCGCTCCAGCCTGGGTATCAAGAGCGAAACTCCGTCTCAAAAAAAAAAAAAAAAAAAAAAAAGTGAAACTGAGCCCAAACAGAGGTGCAGCGCTGAAATTCAGGTGTTGGCTCATGCGTGAAATAATTCACTGAATTTGAATATCTTTAACATAGAAATGCATTCTTTTTTCTGTTAATTGCTTTGAAGAATGAATCAAGAAAATCATGATTATCTGTGATTATTACATAACTATCCTGAAAATAATTTTGCTGTATGGAGGATGGAATATTCAAAGCCGTGACCTACTCTGGTGTCAAATGCCCTGTGGGCACCGCCAGCCTGGGGCCTCTCAAGCTTCTTGCGTCCTCCAAGTGTGAGAACCGAGGCTGTGTGGGAGGCCTGGAGCCTCTGGCTGTGCCCTCAGTCTGCCGGAGCCAAAATCTGCAGCTAGCCTTGTCGCCAGCCACGCTGGGACCCCAAGGTAGAGACGATGTCGAACCAAACATCCACCCCAGGACGTCTGAAGGGTGAGGTGACCTTCTTCCTGTGCCTCCCACACCCCCGCGCAGTGACACAAGGCTCCCTGGGACCTGCTCGGGACAGCCTGCAAGAGCCTGGCCCCAGCACACAGGCCCCAGGTTGGTGTGAGCTGGGTCAGGGGAAGGTCCACCTGGGGGCAGGAAGGGCCGTGGAGAGAGGGGTCTGCCCAGTAGGCCCCAAGGCCCTCTCCTGGAATATGCTGGCCTCTCCGGGCAGCCTGGCATGGAAGCCAAGGCCTGGGAGTCAAGTGTCTGACTCCCAGGGCAGGGCTGGGAAGGGCAGGAATGAGGCTGGCCCTGCAGCCTCCCACCTGGGGAGGGCACAGGGGTAGCTCAGTCCTGCAGGCACACCAGGGTCTGCACAAACACGATCGCCCTGGCCACACACTGCCCTTCCGCACTGGACGTCTCTGAGAATGGGCAGCCTTCTGCACTGGATGTCTCTTGGCTCTCCTGGTCTCCTGGAGAGTCACCGTCACCCCTGCCTGTGCCCTGGACCGAGGCCCTGGCCAGAGCGCCCAGTGGACCCCGAAGGACCCGCCTTGGGTTGAGGGGCGCGGGAGGGGCACTGCAGAGCCGCAGCTTCCAGAGAAGGCTGGGGCTCGGGGTGACTGAAGAGACTGTGAGAGGACCCGGGCATCGCCCAAGGTGCCAGTGCCCACCCGGGGCCTCGGTGGCCACAGGGAGAGCGTGGGCCGAGCGCCGCCGCGCAGCTCCGTCCAGCCTGACCCTGGGTCTCAGCCCCGCCCAGGGCCGCTGCTGCTGGGTCCCGCCACACAGATGCTGGGACTGCACAGGCCGCAGGGTCAGGCAGACGCAGCCTCCACACGGGCCGCACCTAGGCCATCCGCACCCCAGCAAAGGAGGCGCCACCGCAGGCCCAACCCTCACCCCCCAGGGAAGAAAAAGCAAGAGTTTCCCAGAGATTAGAGAAAGAAAAGGCACGCGCCTCCCAGAGCTGAGCAAGACAACAGGGCAGGGCTGGACCCTGTGCCCACCTGCCTCCCAGGGGCCGTTCCACCTGGGAGAGGCCTGGAGGCTGTCGGCCACCTCGCTGGGAACGCAGACCAGTAGGGCTTGTAGCCGGGGCCTCAGGGCTGTCCCAGGTGTGGAGCCTGGCAGCCTGAGGACGCCCCAAGGGGTGGGCAGCGCTGGAGAAGGTGCAGGGGGACCGTCCCTCCCGACCCAGGGGCTGAGAGGACCCAATGTGGGCTGCACAGGGCTCCTGAGGGTGGAGAAGGTGCAGGAGGCCAAGAGGCCGGAGGGGCAGACACGTGGGAGCCGGGTGCCAGGGCAGGGCTCCGACTGGTCTGGGAGCGTGTTTGCGGGCGTGGGGTGTATTTGACGTGTGTGGTGTGTGTGGTGTGTGTAGGGTGTGTATATATGTGGTGTGTGGTGTTTCTGTAATGAGTGTGGTGTGTCTGTGATGTGTGTGGTGTGTGTGTGGTGTATATGTGGTGTGTGATGTGTGGTGTGTATGTGTTGTATATGTGATGTGTGTGGTGTGTGGTATGTCTGTGATGTGTGTGGTGTGTGTATTGTACATGTGTATGATGTGTGTGCAGTGTGGTGTGTGTGTGGTATATCTGTGGCATGTGTGTGATGTGTGTGGTGTGTGTGATGTGAGTGGTGTGTGTGATGTGTGTGGTGTGTGGTGTGTGTGTGATGTGTGGTGTGTGTGTGATGTGTGGTGTGTGTGTGTTGTATATGTGGTGTATGATGTGTGTACGGTGTGCTGTGTGTGTGGTGTGTGGTTTGTGTGTGGTGTGTGTGTGTGATGTGTGTGGTGTATAATGTGTGTGAGATGTGGTGTGTGTGTGATGTGTGTGGTGTATAATGTGTGTGAGGTGTGGTGTGTGTGTGGTGTGTGGTTTGTGTGCAGTGTGGTGTGTGTGTAGTGTATCTGTGGTGTGTGCGTGGTGTGTGTGTGTGATGTATGTGGTGTGTGTGATGTGTGTGGTGTGTGTGGTGTGGTGCAGTGTGGTGTGTGTGGTATATCTGTGGTATGTGTGTGATGTGTGTGGTATGTGTGTGATGTGTGGTGTGTGTATGTCGTATTTGCGGTGTATGATGTGTGTATGATGTGGTGTGTGTGTGGTGTGTGGTTTGTGTGCGGTGTGTGTGTGTGATGTGTGTGGTGTATCATGTGTGTGAGGTGTGGTGTGTGTGTGGTGTGTGGTTTATGTGCGGTGTGGTGTGTGTGTAGTGTATCTGTGGTGTGTGTGTATGGGTGGGTGATGTTTGTGGTGTGTGTGATGTGTGTGGTGTGTGTGGTGTATTATGTGTGTGCAGTGTGGTGTGTGTGACGTGTGTGGTGTGTGTCTGTGGTGTGTGACATCCACTGCCTTGGAGATCACTTTTCTCACTATCTCTGCAGACAGAGGCCTGTCAGGAGGTTTTTCCAGCCTCTGTGACGGCTCCTCGGTGGCTCCCCAGCGCTGTGTCCGTGCCCAGCTTAAGCCTGTCCTCAGCGATTTGCCGCTCCACTGCACCTGAGCTCAGTGCCAGCCCTGCTCACACAAAGGGGACATTCACTTCATCTAAAGGATTCCCCTCACGCCAGCAGTCTGCCCTCGCCTCACAAAGGCCGGCGCTGCAGTTTTACACTCCAGGGCCCCTCGGGCTCACACACAAATCCGCCTGTGTGGGGCGGATGGGGCATTGTGGAGGCTCAGCAGGGAATGTGCCTGTGCTAAGCCCTCACCCTGCCTCTCCTCGAGGTCAGCAGGTTCGACAGGATGGTCCCCGCAGACCCCCGAGCTGCCCTCAGAGTGGAACACGCAGCCGATCCTGCCCCGTCAGCCCCTTTCAGGACAAAGCGTCAGGCAGCCTGTGCCATGGACCCCTGAGGTCCTCTGACGTCCACCTCAGGGTGGCTGGAGTAAGCTGGGGAGAGGATCCTCTTTTAGGGGGTTAGAGATAATTCCGTCTCACTGCACCCGCTGGGCACTCCCCACTGCCAGGACCTGCAGGCCATGGGCGATGTGGACAGAGCCTGTGGCATCCCGCCTTCCCCCTGCGGCCAGAGCTTGGTCTGCCATCACTGGGTGTCACTTTTACCGTGGCAGCAAATGCTACTTCATTGAGTTTATTTTTATCACAAGAGTTTTTACACAGTCTCAGAAGCAGAGCGCAAGGAACAATGAACCCTCGCAGACTCATCAGCCAGATCCAACAATCAGGAGGATTTTGCCCCGTTTCCCACTTCCCTGGTTTCTTCTTTGCTGAAGTATTTTAAAGCAAAGCGCAGACACCACGTCATTTCACCCCCAGACTCAGCAGGTACTTCTCTGACAAGTCTAACGTTCTTTCTAGAAGCACAAACCCCTCCCAGCTTTGACAGGCTTCCTGACAACATCTTGACAGCACCTGAAACCCAGTCCCTCTGTCAGATAACCCTGATTGTCTCAGATACGTTCTTTTACAGTCGATGTGCTTGAATCATGACCCAAAAAGAATCTGCTCACTGCTCTGCTTGTTACGTAGATATCTTTTTTCTGAAATTGCTTCTGCATTGCTGAAAAGGTCATAGTCTTTTTCCCTTTTGATATGTTAATACAGAGACCTTGATGAATCAGTTGTCTAACGCTAAACCAATCTTGCCTGACTGGCACCAACCCAGCTTAGTTACTGCCTTTGCCCAGGCTTCCAAGAAGAGGAAGCCGGGGGAGACGTCTGGGTGTGGATGCTTGGCTGGGAGGTACAACCCCTGGGAAGTGAAAGGGAGTGAGGAAGGGAAGCAGGGCGCTTTGCAGAACTGGCGCTTCCTTCTCATCCCCGGGCGGCCAAATCCGCTCCAAAGGATTATGGCCTCCCTCCCCCCATCCCCAACTTTCTGATGCGTTTTTCTGGGCCCTTTGGGCAGTCATGGGGAAGCAGAGCCCTTGAGATGGGGGCAGCTCAGCCTGAGGTTCCCACCAGGGAGGGTGGGGGCACCCCAGCCAAGCCTTGCCTCCCAGGAGCGCTAGATGGGACGGCGGGTTTGGGATTTTCCACTTGTGCTCTGGATGCAGTTGGCCTGTGACTGTTCTCTCTTGTATGGTCCTTATTTGGTTTCAATACCAAGGTTATGACTGCTTTATAAAATAGAGGGCAGGCCAGCCGGGTGCAGCGGCTCACACCTGTAATCCCAGCGCTTTGGGAGGCTGAGGAGGGTGGATGGCTCGAGCTGAGGAGTTTGAGACCAGCCTGGGCAACGTGGCGAAACCCCGCCTTTACAAAAAATACAAAAATTAGACGGACGTGATGGCACACACCCGTAATCCCAGCTACTCGGGAGGCTGACATGGGACGGCAATGTGAGCCCAGGAGGTGAAGGTTACGGTGAGCAAGGATTGCACCACTGCACTCCAGCCTGGGCAACAGAACCAGACCGTGTCTCAAATAAAACAGAAATAAATAAAACTAAATAAAATGGGGGTGAGGGAAGCATGTCTTCTGTTTTTCTTTTCTTTGGAAGAGTTTCTGTAAAATTGAAACTGTTTCTACTTGGTAGAACTTACCGGTGAACATCTGGGACTGTCACTTTTATTTGGAGCTTTTTTTGTGTGCTGATTTCATTTTGTAATGTTACAGGACTTCTGAGGTTTAGGAAATCCTCCTTTATGTTTGCGTCACACTCACGACCGTGCGGCAGCCCGCCGGTGCTCCGATGCCTTGGTGATCTCCTCTGGCCTCATGAGCGTTGTGTGCGAGACAGAGTCTCGCTCTGTCACCCAGGTTGGAGTGCAATGGTGCGATCTCAGCTCACTGCAACCTCTGCCTCCCAGATTCAAGCCAGTCCTGCCTCAGCCTCCCGAGTAGCTGGGACTACAGGCACGCGCCACCACACCCAGCTAATTTTGTATTTTCAGTAGAGACGGGGTTTCACCATGTTGGCCAGGCTGGTCTCGAACTCCTGACCTCAGGTGATCCGCCCGCCTCGGCCTCCCAGAGCGCCTGGATCACAGGCGTGAGCCGCCGCGCCCGGCCCACTTTGTTCTTTCTCTCGTCCCTCTTCCTGTTTATTTGTCTCTACCTTTTTCTCGATTGATTGGCATTTTGGCTTCATTGATCTTCTCTACAGTATGTCGGTTTGTACTTCATTCATTTCTCCTCATATCTTTCTTCTTTTTTTTGACATGGAGTCTCGCTCTGGCACCCAGGCTGGAGTGCAGTGGCATGATCTAGGCTCACTGCAACCTCCGCCTCCCAGGCCCAAGTGATTCTCCTGCCTCAGCTTCCCAAGTAGCTGGGATTACAGGCACCCACCACCACGCCTGGCTAATTTTTGTATTTTTGGTAGAGATAGGGTTTCACTATATTGGTCGGGATGGTCTGGAACTCCTGACCTCAGGTGATCTGCCCACCTTGGCCTCCCAAAGGGCTGGGATTACAGGCACTCGTGCCACCACACCTGCCTAATTTTTGTATTTTCAGTAGAAACCGGGTCGCATTATATTGCCCAGTCTGGTCTCAAGCTCCTGACTTCCAGTGATCCGCCTGCCTCAGCCTCCCTAAGTGCTGGGACTATAGGCATGAACCACTGCACCCAACTGTAAGCTCAGCTCACCGAAACCTCCACTTCCCGGGTTCAAGCGATTCTCCTGCCTCATCCTCCCAAGTAGCTGGAACTACGCACACCCACCACCACACCCAGCTATTTATTTATTTATTATTTTTAATTTTTTGGCAGAGCTGGAGTGTCGCCATGTTGGCCAGGCTGGTCTGGAATCTTTCTTACGATCTTTCTTCTGGATTTAGTCCACTGTTAATTTTTTTAACTCTAGCGTGGTTACGTTGCTATTAGTTTGGCCTTTTCTTCAGTCAATGTGAGCCTGAAAATGGGATATTTTCCTTTCTTGCCATGGCTGCATCCCACAGGTTAGCCGGAGAGCTGGGGTTCCTCCCGCAGCACGCTGGAGGGAGCCGAGACTGGTCCTGCAGGACTTTCAGACACCCCAGGAGCGAAGCTGCATGGAGGCTTCCTCAGGGCAGGACTGAACACTCACTGTGTTTGTTCTTAGTCCACCTGACCCGAAAATGATTGGCGGCAGGCCGGGGCAGGGGCTCAAGCCCTGGGGATTCGCTGCGTCCAGAGGAATGAACGGCTCCTAGGCAAATGCTGGAGGAGGGAGAGGAGCTGTGGACGAGTCACCCGTGACAGTGACACTGCTGCTGTCACCACACCAGGGGTGTCCTGGTGCTTCACCTGAGTGGACCCTGGACTCCCCACAGAAACACTCTGCAGTCAGAACCACCGTGACCCAGGTGCCGGGAAACAGCTGTGGCACCGTCCGCGAAATTCCCAGGAAGCTCCTGGAAGCATTGGGAGGCAGAGCCCAGGCTAAGCCTGCCACGTAGCTGCCCCCATCATGCACCGTCCGCAAAATTCCCAGGAAGCTCCTGGAAGCGACGGGAGGCAGAGCCCAGGCTAAGCCTGCCACGTTGCTGTCCCCTTCATGCACCGTCTGCGAAATTCCCAGGAAGCTCCTGGAAGCGACGGGAGGCAGAGCCCAGGCTAAGCCTGCCACGTAGCTGCCCCCATCATGTGATCTGAGCGCAGAACGTCTCCCTTTGCTTTTCTGCACAAAACGCCACGCGCTGCCAGTCCTCATGATCCGATCTGCGGTCCTAGCCCACCCAGGCACTTGCTTCCCCTTCAAAGACCCCACAGCGGACAATTCTTTTTCACGCCCTCTGGATGGGAACACTCAGGCCTCCGGTGACAGGCGATGTGGCTGAGGGCGTGGGACAGTGGGTGCTTAGTGACAGAGGAAACGCACCGAGGAGGAGTGGGTGGTGTCTCCAGGAATCAACCCAGGCTCGGCGAGGAGGCTGGATACGGCTCTGGGCGTGAGGACAAGGCCAGTTTGCCTTTGGTCCCCGAGCAGCTTGGCCCAGCGTTCCCCACTCAGAGGTTCTGCCTGCCTCCAGGGGTGATGACGCGGGTTGGCTGGGCCTGCCATCGGAAGCAGGTGCACTCAGAGCCCAGCACTGGCTCCATGACTCCACGTGCCTGGTCAAGGCGAAGGCGCTAACGAGCTCCCCTCCTGCCTCTGGACACCCGGAGAGCAGCGCTTCTGAGGGGAAGCAAGGACGTGGGCTGCCGGGGACTGCTGGCTGCCCCAAAGGTGGGGACTGCAAGAAGGAGGGAGGTGTGGGGCCTTTGGAAGGAGACCCTGGGAAGCAGGAATGAGTGAGGGGGCGGGAGGCGGGGTAAGGAGCAAAGCCACCGAAGGCTTCTCCGTGAGAGGGTTGCTGGTGCAGGCAGCCGGGGCTGATCCCACTGAGGATGTTGAATGTGGCACACCTGGCTCTCACGCGGCCGAATGGACCAAAGCCCCAAGACCAGAGGTGGGGAATGCGGCCCCCCAGAAATGGCCCCCTTAGCTTCTGTGGGCTCAGAGACAGCGGCAGCGTCTAGGCCAGTGCCAGAGACCATGACACCAACCAAACCAGGGGCATCTCTCAGTGTTCCCAGAGGAACAGAACCCACAGGACGGGCCGATAGGGCAGGTGGACAGACGGCTGAACGGATGGATGGAGCGAAAGAGAGTTATTTGAAGAAACTGGCTCATGCAGTGGCGGGGGCTGTCACTTCCCAAATCTGCAGGGCAGGCTGCAAGCTGAGACTGAGGCAAGGGCTGACTGAGGCTCGCGTCCCAGTTCTGCAGGGCGGCGTGCTGGGGCCCAGGCGGGGTTTCCACATTGCAGTCTTGAGGGAGATAGAATTCCTTCTTCTCTGGGAAACCTTAGTCTGTGATCTTCAGGCCTCTGGCTAACTGGACGAGACCCACCCACACGACGGAAGGTCGCCGGCTTTAATCAGAGTCTACTGACTTAAAATGAATCACATCCACACAGCCGTCCATGGCAACATCTAGACGGGTGTTTGACCAAACCGGCCCAGCCAAGTCGATGTGTGACCCTAACCCTGCACCGGGGTGAACCTGCGAAGGTTACCTCGTCACTAACCCAGAAACGTGAGCCATCCTGCTGCGCTCAGAGCCTTGAGGAAAGGGAGCGCGTTAGGGTCGAGGAAAGAAAATGTCTTCTTAGATGATTGCTGTTAAAATTACCGTAACCCCTGCAAGAAATGGCTGCGCCTTGGGTGTTATTTTGTTTGTGTGTTTTTATTTGTTCTTTTTGTACAGATAGGGTATCCCTATGTTGCCCAGGCTGGCCTTGAACTCCTGGCCTCAAGCAATCTTCCTGCCTTGGCCTCCCAAAGCGCTATTAAAGGTGTGAGCTGCCAAGCTCAGCCGTGGGAGTTTTTTCTTTTTGTTTTTGAGATGAGGTCTCACTCCATCGCCCAGGCTGGAGTGCAGTGGTGCCATCTCTGCTGACTGCAACCTCTGCCTCCCAAGTCCAAGTGATTCTCCTGCCTCAGCCTCCTGAGTAGCTCGGATTACAGGCACCCTTCAGCACACTCAGCTAATTTTTTTTATTTTTAGTAGAGATGGGGTTTCACCAGGTTGGCTAGGCTGGTCTCGCACTGCTGACCTCAGGTGATCCACCCACCTTGGCCTCCCAAAGTGCTGGGTTTACAGGCGTGAGCCACCGCGCCCAGCAGGAGTTATTTTTTTTCATGTACAAAGATTTCGATTTTCAGTCACTGTCGGTCTGCACTAGCTGGGAAAACCGTCCGGAAACTCATTTGTGACAAAAAAGAACACAGCACAGCCCTGGTGTCCAGAACCGACCGGACGTCCTCCTGGACGTCAACAGCCTCCCAAACGCCAGCTGAGACAGGAGTCGTGGGACCATGACTGAAGGAAATGAAGCAAGGCCACTGGGAGTCGTGTCTAAGGACAAAAGCCAGGTTACTGCACAGCCCAGGAAGCGCCGGACGCCTCTCCTCTTGCTAAATGAGCATCTGTTGCCCTGTTAGAGAACCTGCTGGCCCCTGTGCCCTGACCACCCCGATCTAAAACAAACCCCCAGCCTTAGGCCCTTCCCAAGCCACCCACGGCACCAACCCACGTCCCGTAACACCCTGCTACTGAAATGCCTCAGTCCCCGCGGGGCGTGCAGCGTGGCCTGGTTGCCTGCAGGCGTGTGTGTTGCTGTGGCCTCTGGCTGAGGGGGACGGCGCCGGTGGTCTGCCCAGGGTAACTGGATACTGAGTGACAGCAGGCCACACGGAGCCCTGGTCACACACGGTGAACGATGACTCAGCCCAGTCCTCGAGTGCAATGAATACAGGAATGTGTGTGAGCCAGGCGGCCAGGCCCATCTTCAGTCTCCCCTCCGGTTCTCACCAATCAGGCTCTGTCTCCATGACTCCGCTGAAACTGCCCTCCACATTGCAGAGTGTGGCAGTCCATTCCAGGCCTCCCTGGCCTCCTGGGTGGCTGTCGGCGGGCCACTCCCCTTCCGGGTGAACTGGCTCCACCTGGCCTGCAGGTTGCGCGGTCCCCTGCTTCTCCTGCACCACGAGCTCCTCCACGGCTCGTCCCCACCAGGGCCGGGGGCTCCGGGGCTCAGTGCTCCTGTCCTCTCCTTCCATCCATACTTGGATCAGCGGGTCGACCTCATCGCATCCTGTTTTCTGTGTGCTGCTTCCTGAGCTCCGCCCTGAGCTCACCTGGCTTCTCCACGGCTCCCCACAGAGGCAGAGCAGTGTCAGATGACAGCATCTTAGACTTGGCGTGTCTGAAACCAGCTCTTCCCACAGCCTTTCTTAACCCAGCTATCAGAACCTCTTTCTCAGCAGGGTGCGGTGGCTCACACCTGTAATCCCAGCACTTTGGGAGGCCGAGGCAGGTGGATCACCTGAGGTCAGGAGTTCAAGACCAGTCTGGCCAACATGGTGAAACCTCATCTCCAACAGAAACAGAAAGCTTAGCCAGGCATGGTGGCCGGCGCCTGTAATCCCAGCTACCTGGGAGGCTGAGGCAGGAGAATTGCTTGAACCCAGGAGACGAAAGTTGCAGTGAGCTGAGATCAAGCCACTGCACTCCAGCCTGGGCAACAGAGCGAGATTCCATCTCAAAACAAACAAACAAACAAACAAACCAGACTTTTTTTTTTTTTAAAGAAATGGCTTCTCACGATGTTGCCAGGCTTGAACTCCTGGGCTGAAGCAATCCTCGTGCCTGGCCTCCTGAGCAGCTGGGATTACAGGCGTGAGCCACTGCAGCCCTGACCGCGGCGTGGCTGGATTTGGAGGGAGGAGGAGGTAAAGGTAATCAACGTCACATTAGGTCATAAGCAGCGGGCCCTGATCCAGTCCGACTGGTGTCCTCATGAGAAGAGGGAGTGACAGCGGGGATGTGTGTGCCCAGACGAAGGGCCCTGTGAGGACTCGGGAAGGAGGCAGCTTTCCGCAAACCACGGAGAGAAGCCTCAGGAGGAGCCAGCCTGGCTGACACTTTCACCTCCGACTTCCAGCCTCCAGAACTGAGATACTAAGTTTCTGTTATTTCAATCTCTCAGCCTGCGGTATGTTGTTATAGCAGCCTATGTGGACTGAGACACACCCCATCCCTGATTCCCCAGCAAATTCTGTCACCTCTACCTGGAAAACCCGTCCAGACTTTCCCCATCACTCACCACCCAGCGCCTCCATCCAAGACACCAGTGTCCCCTGCCTGGCTGGGGGCCGTTCCTGCCTCCCTGGGTTCCTATTTATGACCTTGCCTCCAAGTCTGTTCTCCAGCCCGCAGCTGGGGCGATCCCTCAAACCACAGTGGCATCAGGCCCTTCCCGGGCTCCACACCTTGCCTGATTTCCCTTCTTACCCAGGGGGAAAGCCAAATTCTTTACGGTGACCCTCAGTGCCTGACCCAGATCCAGCCTCCCCTGGTTCCCAATGCTCCTCCATGCTGGCCCCGTGTCTGAGGTGCCATGTTGCTCCTGCCTCAGGGCCTTTGCACGGCCTGTTCCCGCTGCACAGACAGCTCTTCCTGCAGGTCTCTGCACGGCTGGTGCACTCACTTCCTTGAGGGCTCTACCACAAGCCTGCGCTCAGAGCCCACGTTGTGCTGCTGCGGCAGGATACCACAGACTGTGCACTTTATACAGAAGGGAACTGTGTTTCCTCCCAGTTCTGGAGGCCGAGAAGTTGGCAGGTGTGTCATCCCACAGCAGAAGGTGGAAGAGCAAAGAGAAGGCAAGAGAGGGGAGGGGGCCGGCTCTCACGACGGTGGCACTCGTCCTTTCACGAGGCCGCCTCTCACTAGTCACCCCGGGGCCGAGTCTCCACCCAGCAGCGCCACCTCACAACACTGTGGCCTTGGGGAATAAGTTCCCAACACGTGTGTCTCGGGAGAAGCATTCGAAGCACAGCAGCCCCCTGTGAGTGGCTCTGCCGTGGCTCACCGTGGCAGAGTGTGTGTCCCCACCCCTCTGACTGGCTGCTTGAGACTTGCTTTGGGCGATGGAGTGTGAGCAGATGGAACTTTGGCCACGTCCGGCTGAAGGCATTCAATGTGCGTGCACAGCTGAGCCCTGCACCGTGAGAAGGCTGTGCCCACATCAACGCTGCTCCCTCCTTCTGAACCCCGGAAGGGTAGCACAGGGGGTGGACCCAACCCAATCCGATGCCTGAGGCGGAGACACACAGACCCAAGAGAGCGGGTGGAAGCCACCAGAACTGAGGGGTGTTTGCCATGTGCCATGACCCCCACAAGAGCTGACCAATGCACGAGGCCTCCCGCCACCTCGCACCCTCCTCTGCTGTGGCAGCTCATTTCCTCTTGAACACACATATTCTCTAACATTCAGTATAATCCCCTTATTTATCGCGTGCACGGTCTGCCCGCCCTACTAGAAGGTAAGCTACATGAGGGCAGGAATTGTCATCTCTTTTGTTCACCACTGAATCCCCAGTGCTAATGGGAAGAGGCATTGAACACGGATTGTCAAACGAATGGATGGATGAATGAATGAATGAAAATTGGGGTCTGAGACTAGAGCTAATGCCTGGGAGCAATGAGAACACGTAAGAGGAGCCGCCCACCCAGGGCTGGAGATCGGGGCAGATGTGTTAGGAGCACATCCAGGCAGAATCCCTAGGTAGCCACATTGACTCAGCAAATGAAGGTTCCCAGAGAACTTACTCCCTTCACCAGAGTGAACGCAGCCACCTAGAACAGGGAGGGCCAGGTGACATTAACAAGGAGAGAGGGCAAAGGTAAGATAGTGTGTGACTTACCCGAGACGCACACCAGGCCATCGGAATGCCAGGAATAGCGCTGTACCATGCATCTACTGTTCACGCCACTTCCACGCGAGCGCCGAAGCAATTAGAAGGTAGCTATGTTTGTATTAAGCACCTACTGTGTGCCACAGTAGCTGACTGAATACAGCTATGACAGAGACAACTCCCGACTTCGAGGGGCTGGCAAGCAGACAGACTCTGACAGGCAGGGAGGAACAGAGCCAACAAGAGATAGAAATATGGGTATTAATACATACACATTGATGTTGGTATCAGTGGTGGTGGCCGGCAGTGCCAACATTTGTAGACAAGCCAGCAGGCTGAAAACTCAGGCAGGAGTGGAACTTGCTGTTTTGAGGCAGAATTTCTTCTCAGGAAACCTCACTTTTGCTCTCCAGGCGTTCGACTGATTGGACGAGGCCCACCCACATCGGTCAGGATCACCTTCTTTCCTTAAGGCGGGCGGATTGTAGGTGTTAATCGCATCCGCAGAACACCTCCACGGCAACATTTCGCTTCACGTCTGAGTCCCGGGCGGCTGGAGCCTAACCAAGACGACGTAAAACGGACCACAACGTGGCGGAGATGGTCGCAAACCGTGTGAATGTACTTAATCCACAGGACTGTACACTTCAAAATGGTTAAAGTGGTGACCTTTATGCTACATATATTCAACCACTTTTTTTTTTCTTCAGACAGATTTTCACTCTGTCGCCCAAGCTGGAGTGCAGTGGTGTGATCTTGGCTCATGAAACCTCGGCCTCCCGGATTCCAGCAATTCTTCCACCTCAGCCTCCTGAGTAGCTGGGATTACAGATGCATAACACCATGCCCAGCTAATTTATTATTATTATTATTTTGAGACAGAGTTTTACTCTGTTGGCCAGGCTGGAGTGCAGTGGTGAGATCTTGGCTCACTGCAACCTCTGCCTCCTGAGTTCAAGCGATTCTCCTGCCTCAGCCTCCCAAGCAGCTGGGATTACAGGCTCCCACCACCACGCCAGACTAATTTTTGTATTTTTGGTAGAGACAGGGTTTTACCATGTTGGCCAGGCTGGTATCGAACTCCTCACCTCAGGTGCTCCCCCTGCCTCAGCCTCTCAAAGTGCTGGGATTACAGGTGTGAGCATTTTTAGTAGAGACAAATTCTTGCCATGTTGCGCAGGCTGGTCTCAAACTCCTGACCTCAAGCAATCCACCCGCCTCAGCCTCCCAAAGTGCTGGGATTACAGGTGCGAGCCACTGCACACAACCTAACCACGATTTTTAAAACGTATCACAGGCTTTAATGAAGGTGAACATAGATGCCTGAACACCCAGGAGGTGTAACCAACTTCACCTGGAAGCCAGAAAACACCAAAATGCAGGTGAGAGCTGTGACCAAAACAGGCTCCAATTAGCAGCACCGTGTTTGGAAGCAGCGCTGAGCCGTGAGAGCACCCTCGTGTGTGGCGCATTCCCACGCCCAGCCCCTGCGTGCTCCTGGCTGGCAACAAAAGAATCGTACTGGGACCATTTCCAGTTCTCATCCCCACTGACTTCAATTGGTGGGTGTGGTGGGCAGAATAATGATCCCTACCCCAAGGTGTCAGCACCCGTGAATATGCCACGTTACTCTGCAGGTGCAGATGGGATTAAGCGAAGGACCCTGGGCTGGGGAAACGCCTCTGGATACCAAGGTGGCCTGACATCACCACAGGGGTCCTTACAGGGGAAGAGGGCGGCAGGAGGGTCGGCGAAGGAGCTGAGGCCGCGAACGCAGTCACATCTGTACCATACGCAGGGCCATGAGCTATGACAGAACAGGGCGACCTCTAAAAGCTGGAAGAGGCGAGGAGGTAGGTTTTCCGCTAGAGCCTTCAGAAGCAACGCAGCCTGGCCGGCGCTTTTATCATCGCCAAGCGGGACCCGCTTCAGGCTTCTGAATTCCACTGCAAGACGACCGAGGTGTGTTCTGTTCAGCCGCAGGGTCTGTGGCGGTCCATTCCGGCACCCACAGGGCTGCGCACGGCTGCAAACGGCACAGCGCTCGTTGAGACTCCGGCTGCCCCTCCACACATCTGTCCTGACGTCTTGGGAAAGGTTGGGAAAGGGCCTTGGCCACTTGTTTGGTTTTTGTTTTGAGACGGGATCTCACTCTGTTGTCCAGGTTGGAGTCCAGTGATGCAATCACAGCTCACTGCAGCCTCGACCTCCTGGGCCCAAGTGATTTCACCCTCCCATTCAGCCTCTGGAGTAGCTAGGACTGCAGGCGCACTTGGCTAATTTTTATTTATTTTTTGTAGAGATGAGGTCTTGCCATGTTGCCCAGGCTGTTCTCAAACTCCTGGGCTCAAGCAATCCTCTGGCCTCAGCCTCCCAAAGTCCTGGGATTACAGATTGAGCCGCCATGCCCGGCCAGACCTTGGCCACATAAAGAGCTCTGTCCCCAAACCTGCACAGGGCACTCAGTCCAGAGGGCCTGCGCCTGCGCCACAGGATACATGGCCAGAAGGCAGACTAATCGGGAGGAGCACAGAATCACGCGTCACGGTGTAAACTGCTGTCGAAACCACAGGTGAATCCAGTCCATTCTAGTGTGGCCTGGTGGACACCTCACGGTTCTGTTCCGTTCAATTCCACGGTCATCTCATTGTACCAGGTCCTGGGACGCAGAGAGGGCGTCAGGCACAGTGCTTGCCCTAAAGGGCTTCTGAGTTTTGCGGAGCTGGAAGGGCCGACCTGAGACTGGCCCAGCAGGCACCAGAAGGATATACCAGGCAGCCAGGAGCAGCCTAGGAGGCCGGCACGGCACTGGCTGCTCACAGGCCCTCCCCCGCCAAGGGGCTACAGCCACTGCTGCACGCCGCCAAGTGCATCAGGATTTATTATTAAATCCCAGGTGGGAAGCAGAGGGACAAAGAGAGGTTGGCGTCACTCAACCCAAGGGACACGGTGCTTTTTTTTTAAATATTTTTTTAAACTGTGGTCAAACTTGTATAACACGGTGTTGGAAACAGATGCTCGGTGCCGCAAAGAAAAATCAGCACTGAGACAAAGGATTTTTCAGGAACGCAATTTTTACTTCCAGGACTGCAGGAAGGGGACCCTCGCTAGCCATCGTGCCACGAGAGTACAATGAACAAAGGAAAACACACACATTTGTCCCTTACGCATCTGGGGCCGTCCTCACTGCTGTGTCTGATCTCCGCTGGCTGGAGCCAGACCTCACAATCTAAACTAAAATGCGACTGACAACTTAACACTTTTCTAAAGAGGTAAAAGCAGTGGAGAGCTGGGACCTGCCTGTGAGCACGTCCAGCACAGATAACTTGGTTAAAGTACAAGGACATGGAATGTGCTACGTGCCTGTAAGTGTGGCGTGTCTAACAACTACGTAGGATAGGGCTTCACAAAGTTAACAAGAAAGGAAACTTTAAAAAGGAACTTTACTTCCCACACATGAAATTTACCACCATGACCATTTTTAAGTGTGTAGTTCTGTGGCATTAAGCACATTCACGGCCATGTGCGACCATCCCTGCCATCGCTCACAGAACTCTTTTCCTCTTGCAAAGCAAACTCTGTCCCCGTTAAACACAGTCCCCATTCCCCATCCCCCCGCCCCCACGCCACCGTTCCGCTTTCTGCCTCTGTGAATCTGACTCCTCCCGGGCCTCACTGAATCATTGAAGGGGAGGTCACTGAACTCGTGCTTCTGTGACTGGCCTCTGACTCAGCCTAATGTCCTCATCCCTGTGTAGCCTGGGTCAGAATTCCCTTCCTTTCAAAGGCTGAATGGTATGCCCCTATGAGAACAGAACACATCTAGGGAACACTTCTTGAGGGCCTGCTGGGAAGTGGAAGGAGCCCAGAATGGACAGGCCGAGGTCCGGCCCTCAAGGAGCTCACAGGACAGGGAAAGCGCCCTGGAGAGGTGGCGTGGGGGGCCACACCTGCACAGCCACACACCTGCCTCGCCCCCAGCCAACGCTGCCATTTTTGCTCCAACCCTGGCCGGCCAAGTTCCTGCCCCACCAGGGCCTCCAGGTGAGCTGCAGCAGGAAGAACATGGATAAAACTAGCCGTTGGCCAGGGGAGGCGGCTCACACCTGTAATCCCAGCACTTCGGGAGGCCGAGGCAGGTGGATCACCTGAGGTCAGGAGTTCGAGACCAGCCTGGCGAACATGGTGAAACCCTGTCTCTACTAAAAATACAAAAATTAGCCAGGCATGGTGGCATATGTCCTGTAATCCCAGATACTTGGTAGGCTGAGGCAGGCAAATCGCTTGAACCTGGGAGGTGGAGGTTGCAGTGAGCCGAGATTGCGCCGCTGCACTCCAGCCTGGGCAACAGAGGGAGATTCCTTCTCAAAAAAGTAACAACGTAACCATCAATGCATGGACCTGCCTCGCTCCCTCTGCACCGCCAGTGGGAGTAGAAATGGGCGCAAGCAGCCACCTCGTGAGGGGCCCAGGGCATCGCCAGCTGTGCTGGTTACAAACATTGCACGTGCCTCTGAGAGCATTTCCCCTAAGTCAAGTTTCCAGAAGTGAAATTCCTGAATCAAAGAGTCAGATGTCAGTCACAATGAAAACTACAGCTCCTTTCTCTTCTTCGCTATGAATTTGTAAAAGCAGGTATGAAATGGACAAGCAGAATGCTGACAGCCTCTCGTTCCCCTCGGGGAAACGTACAAGTGAATTTCCCTAAACGCAGTTAGGTAAGCACGGGGAAACTTCACACACAGAAACAGATAAGATGAGCCACCACTCTTCCGTGGGTTTATCCAAAATGTTGCTTCTCTACTAGAAAGAAAAAAGAGCCGGGCGTGGTGGCTCATGCCTGTAATCCCAGCATTTTGGGAGGCTGAGGTGGGCTGATCACCTGAGATCAGGAGTTTGCGACCAGCCTGGACAACATGGTGAAACCCCGTCTTTACTAAAAATACAAAAATTAGCCAGGCGTGGTGGTGCCCGCCTGTAATCCCAGCTACTGGGGAGGCTGAGGCAGGAGAATAGCTTGAACTGGGGAGGCAGAGGCTGCAGTGAGCCAAGATTGTGTCATAGCCCTGTAGCCTGGGTAACAAGAGTGAAACTAATGAAAGGAAGAAAGGAAGAAAAAAAGAAAAGAAAAGAAGGAAGGAAGGAGGGAAGGAAAGAAAGAAAGAAGAAAGGAAGGAGAGAAGGAGGGAAGGAAGGAAGGAGGGAAGGAGGGAGGAGATAAAGAGGAAGGGGGGAGGGAGGAAGGAAAGAAGGAAGGAAGGAGGGAGGGAGGGAGGAGATAAAGAGGAAGGGAGGGAGGGAGGAAGGAAAGAAGGAAGGAAGGAGGGAAGGAGGGAAGGAAGGAAAGAAGGAAGGAAGGAGGGAAGGAGGGAGGAGATAAAGAGGAAGGGAGGGAGGGAAGGAAAGAAGAAAAGCCAGGGTGTCCCACAGCACAGAACTGCTACCTCCCTCCTGCTCCCACACACAGCTCCCCGGACACTGCCAGGCTCTAGGGGCTGGGTAGCCCTTGTCTTTAACCCTCTCAGGACACAGATTAGAGATTCAGGAACAAACAAAGCACTTCTTACCTGTAACTTGAGCATCTCAAAACCCAAGGACTGGCTAGGCGTGGTGGTTCACACCTGTGACCCCAGCACTTTGGGAGACCAAGGTGGGAGGATCATCTGAAAGCCAGAGGTCAAGGCTGCAGTAAGTCAAGATGGCGCACTGCACTCTGGCCTGGGTATCTTAGCCCGTTTTCATCCTGCTGATAAAGATATCCCCGAGACTGGGAAGAAAAGAGGTTTAATAGACTCACAGTTCACATGGCTGGGAAGGCCTCGCAATCATGGCGGAAGGCAAAAGGCACATCTCACATGGAGGCCGCAAGAGAGAATGAGGGCGAAGTGAAAGCAGAGACCACTTATAACACCATCAGATCTCTTGAGATTTATTCACTACACAAGAGCAGTTATCTCCCACCGGGTCCCTCCCCAACATGTGGGAATTATGGGAGCACAATTCAAGATGAGATTTGGGTGGGGACACAGCCAGACCCTATCACTGGGTGACATAATGAGTCCCTGCCTCTAAAAACAAAGATTTTTTTTTTCAGAGACAGGGTCTCGCTATGTTGCCCAAGCTGGAGTGCAGTGGCTATTCACAGGCACGATCCCACTACTGATCAGCACGGGAGTTTTGACCTGCTCCATTTCCAACCTGGGCCGGTTCACCCCTCCTTAGGCAACCTCCCCGCTCCCAGGAGGTCACCATATTGATGTCGAACTTAGTGCAGACACCCGATTAGCATAGCACACTACAGCCCAGAACTCCTGGACTCAAGCAATCCTCCAGCCTCAGCTTCCCGAGTAGCTGGGACTACAGCCACTGCGTCCAGCAAAAATAAAATTTTTAAAAACCACAAGGGCTGACTCCCAAGGTCGGGGACCTCCACGGGGCTGGCCATGGTGGGGGAGTTCACAGGGAGGAGGGTCTTCGCTACTCCCGGCTGCCTTAGAGCAGGTGTCCCCACATCCATACCTGTGCACGTTGGTAAGTTGGGCACAGAAATTTAACTGAGTGCCGTCTCATTCACATTTCCATCCCCAGGGACTGGGGCACAGAAGGTTTCGGTAAATCCATTTGTGCACGAATGGCTGTTTTTTTTCTTAATTTCCTTGTTCCATGAGACCTGTACAAAAAGAAAGAGAAAGTTCTGGCCAGGTGGACACCAGCAGGCCGTCACCTGGGGTCCAATCTGAGACTGCCAATCTGTGTTTTCCCACCTCCCTTCCCCTCTGCCCACTCTTAGGAGTTTTTTGACCAGGGCGACCAGCACGTCACACCTAGCCAACACCCCAGGGGCTTCCAGAACCGCAAGCTCGTGGCATCTGTGTGTTTCTGTCTTGGAAGTCCACCAGCTCCTGCCATCCCAGAACAGGCTGTTTACTTGGAGCTCATGCAGAGAACCTCAGAGCTGGGAGGAGGCGAGAGCCCCAGACACACGTGACCAAGGTCCCACAGTGAGACGGTCAAGGGTGACGACTCCCTGTCCTCCGCCCATGCTCTGCTCTTTCCGTTCTCCTCCCCAGGCTATTCATTCCTCTGAGCCTCAGTTTCCCCAACTATAAAATGGAGATGAAGGCAATGACCACTCACCTACACAGCACCACAGCTGTCTGAGGAAGGACGGTCGGCTCCACAGCCGAGAGGAGGAAGCTGAGGAAAGAGCGGACGAGGGACTGGATCTCAACGTCGCACACAGCCTGGGGTGGCTCTGGGAGCTGGAGGGAGGCAGCTGCTCCATTCCTGCCCCGACCCATGGGAGACTCTCCCCTTGCTGCATGGGCAGGCGGACCGGCCACCTCCACCCCGTCACCCCGATACAAATGCCCACGGCCTCCTCCAGCCCCCACTGAGAACCTACACAAATGGTCTCAGAGAAACTACAGCCCTGAAACTTCGACAAAGCTACAGGCATGGCAGCTCTCTCAAGCCGTGGTCCACACCACCAGCTCATTCAACCTGGCTCACTGAGGACCTGCACCGCGTGGAACTGTGTCCCCCAAAGCGATGTCTTCAAGTCTCAACCTCAAGACCTATGGATGTGGTCTTATTTGGAAGTGCGGTCTTTGCAGATGTAATGACACCAAGACAGGATCACAATGGAGTGGGTGGGCCCTCATCGAATGACTGGCGACCCTGTAAGAGGAGAGAAATGTGGATGCACACACAGAGAGGCCGTGTAAACACGGAGGCAGACACACACACAGAGAGGCCGTGTAAACACGGAGACAGATACACACACACAGAGAGGCCGTGTAAACACGGAGGCAGACACACACACACAGAGAGGCCGTGTAAACACGGAGGCAGACACACACACACAGAGAGGCCGTGTAAACACGGAGACAGACACATACACAGAGAGGCCGTGTAAACACGGAGGCCGATACACACACACAGAGAGGCCGTGTAAACACGGAGACAGATACACACACACAGAGAGGCCGTGTAAACACGGAGGCCGATACACACACACAGAGAGGCCGTGTAAACACGGAGGCAGACACACACACACAGAGAGGCCGTGTAAACACGGAGACAGACACATACACAGAGAGGCCGTGTAAACATGGAGACAGACACACACACAGGCCGTGTAAACACGGAGGCAGACACACACACACAGAGGCCGTGTAAACACGGAGGCAGACACACACAGAGAGGCCGTGTAAACACGGAGGCAGACACACAGAGAGGCCGTGTAAACACGGAGGCAGACATACAGAGAGGCCGTGTAAACACGGAGGCAGACACACAGACAGAGAGGCCGTGTAAACACGGAGGCAGACACGCAGAGAGGCCGTGTAAACACGGAGGCAGACACACACAGAGAGGCCGTGTAAACACGGAGGCAGACACACAGAGAGGCCGTGTAAACACGGAGGCAGACACACACACAGAGAGGCCGTGTAAACACGGAGGCAGACACACACAGAGAGGCCTTGTAAACACGGAGGCAGACACACACACAGAGAGGCCGTGTAAACACGGAGGCAGACACACACAGAGAGGCCGTGTAAACACGGAGGCAGACACGCAGAGAGGCCGTGTAAACACGGAGACAGACACACACAGAGAGGCCGTGTAAACACGGAGACAGACACACACAGAGAGGCCGTGTAAACACGGAGACAGACACACACACAGAGAGGCCGTGTAAACACGGAGGCAGACACACACACAGAGAGGCCGTGTAAACACGGAGGCAGACACACACACAGAGAGGCCGTGTAAACACGGAGGCAGACACACACACAGAGAGGCCGTGTAAACACGGAGGCAGACACGCAGAGAGGCCGTGTAAACACGGAGGCAGAGGTAGGAGTGAGGCTTCCACAGATCAGGAGCTCCAAGGTTTCCGGCACCCACCAGCAGCCGGCAGAGGCGAGGAAGGGAACTCTCCTAGAGTCTCAGAGTGGGCAGAAGCCACCGCCCGCAGCCAGGTGAGGCCGTGTGCCCAGTCCTGGTCAACGGACTGAGGATGAGGGGATGTGTGCCCAGCAGCAGGGACCGCCATGAACTGGAGGCCAGGGCCGCTGGATTGAGACAAATAAACGCAGCAGGTCCTCAAATACCAGTTCTTTCTACAGAGCGTGGCTGAGGCCTCCCCAGGTCTGCGTGGGCTTTCTCCGGGTGCACCAGTTCCCTCCCACATCCCAAGGGCGTACCGAGGCTCATGGCATGTCTACATGGGCCCAGTCTGCGTGAGTGTGGGTGTCCCACGGAGGTCCCACAGAGGCACGTCCTATCCAGCACGGGTGCCCGCCTTGGCCCTGAGCTGCCAGATGAGCCCTGGCCACCTGCCACCCTAAACTGGAGAAAGCAAGTTAGAAAATGAATAAATAAATGAATACAAATTATTATCAAATAAAAATTATAGGCTGGGCACGGTGGCTCACGCTTGTAATCCCAGCACTTTGGGAGGCTGAGGCAGGCGGATCGTGAGGTCAGGAGATTGAGACCATCCTGGCTAACGTGGTGAAACCCCAACTCTACTAAAAATGCAAAAAGATTAGCGGGCCATGGTGTTGCGTGCCTGTAGTCCCAGCGACTTGGGAGACTGAGGCAGGAGAATCACTTGAACCCGGGAGGCAGTGGTTGCAGTGAGCCGAGATCGTGCCACTGCACTCCAGCCTGGGCGACAGCGCAAGACTCCGACTCAAAAAAAATAAGTATATATATAAAGCCTATGGTAATCACACAAATGCATGACACTAAACGCCGCGTGTGAGGGTGCTCGGGAAGCCGCCATACTCACGGTTGCTTGTCTTTCAGCTGCGCGGTGGGAGGAGGCGCTCCCAACAGCTCTCACTCTGCAGACACAGATTCCTTGATTTCAGTGCCACCACCCCCACCAAACACTTTGTAGATAATTCTCACTTGTTTGCACTGATCTTTCTTATGTAGGTGTAGCTACCTATACCTGTAGGGATAGCTTACATTTATTTCAACGTTTCATATTAGAAATGTTTAGGTCTTTAGAAATTTGATGGTGTTTTTTGTTTTTTGTGGAGTTTTTTTTTTTGAAATAAGGTTTCACTCTGTCACCCAGGCTGGAGTGTGGTGGTGTGATCACAGATCACTGCAAACTTGGCCTCTGAGGCTCAAGCGATCCTCCCACCTCAGCCTCCTAAGTAGCTGGGACTGTAGACACACACCACCTTTTCCTGGCTAATTTTGGGGAGTATTTTTTGTAGAGACGGGGTTTTGTCATGTTCCTCAGGCTGGTTTTGAACTCCTGGCCTCAAGCGATCTGCCCACCTCAGCCTCCCGAAGTGCTGGGATTACAGGTGTGAACCACTGCGCCTGCTCTGGTGATGTTTTGAGAATGGAAATATGCCGTAGGAATTTAACTTTTGTTTATATCAATTAGCCTTTGGTAAAATTGGTTTCATTATATGTTGTCTCACATAAAGTCACGGTTTCCAGGAAACTGTGATGAGACTGAGGACTTGCTGTATGCCATTATCTGTTTAAAAGAAATTGTAGGTACTAACATGGCCCATTTCCATGGGGCCTGAGGTGAAAAGCCCAAGGTGAAGGTGATGGCTTCGGTCTCCGAGTCCCCAAGTCTCTCATCTCCAACACTTGTTCTCTGTCCTGTGCAGTACCCCTTGGGAAGCACTGACTTTCTTCCCCCAGCCAGTGGTCCCAAATAGTCATCTCTGTAGTTGCAGAAGCAGAGGATTGGACTGAGCCTTTGCGTTGCCTAAAAGCAGGAGAACCCCGCCCTCTAGCGTCTGTCACCACAGCAAGTGGGGCACTTCCATTTCCAAAGTGGAAATTCGGCGCCTTCAAAGATGTATCCCGCAGGGATGTGGATGAAGCTGGAAACCACCATTCTCAGCAAACTAACACAGGAACAGAAAACCAAACACTGCATGTTGTCACTCAGAAGTGGGAGTTGGAACAATGAGAACACATGGACACAGGGAGGGGAGCATCACACACCGGGGCCTGTCGGGAGGTGGGGGGCTAGGAGAGGAAGAGCATTAAGAGAAATACCTAATGCAGACGATGGGGTGATGGGTACAGCAATCCACCATGGCACTTGTATACCTATGCACCAAATCTGCATGTTCAGCACATGTACCCCAGAACTTAAAGCATGATTTAAAAAAAAAAGATGTAAGCCCAAGGGAGGTCAAGGTCAGAAATGGGCAAATTCTTTCCATGACTCTAGCCTGATAAAGACACCCACAACCCTCCCAGCACTTGCAAGACTTGATCTGAAACCAGCTTCTAATAGCTCCCGAAGTAAAATGCCTTAGAGACATGGGGTAACCAAGTTACAAACGCACGTTCCGTTTGATGCAGGCATTCCACCTCCAGAACTGTACCCTACCAATAGAGCTGTGCATGTGCAGATTCACCTGTGCACAGATTACTGTTGCAGCGGCTGGTGTTAGTGAGGAACGGACGCTACCGAAATGTGCCCCTGGAGAGTAGGTGTACACGCTTCTGCTGCATGGAACATCCGGCGGTGCTGGAGAAATCAGGAAATCTGCACATTCATGTTCACAGTGGCATTTTCACAACAGCCAACAGGTAGAAATCACCCCGATGTCCACCAACAGGTCAATGGATAAACACAATGTGGTCGCTACGCACAATGAAATATTACTCAACTTTAAAAAAGAAGGAAATTCTGACACATGCTACAACGTGGATGAGCCTTGAAGACAATGTGCTCAGTAAAATAAAACAGTCACAGGCCGGACACAGTGGCTCACGCCTGTAATCCCAACACTCTGGGAGGCCCAGGGAAGTGGATCATCTGAGGTCAGGAGTTCGAGACTAGCCTGACCAAAATGGTGAAACCCTGTTTCTACTAAAAATACAATAATAATAATAAAAGAAAATTAGCGGGCTGTGGTGATGCATGCCTGTGATCCCAGCTACTCAGGAGGTTGAGGCAGGAGAATCGCTTGAATCCAGGAGGCAGAGGTTGCAGTGAGCCAAGATCATGCCACTGCACTCCAGTCTGGGCAACAGAGCAAGACTCCATCTCAAAAAAAAAGGCAGTCACAAAAAGACAAATGATTGTACTTGTATGAGTCTCTTTTTTTTTGAGATGGACTCTCACTCTGTCACCCAGACTAGAGTGCAGTGGCATGATCTCACTGGAGCCTCTGCCTCCTGAGTTCAAGCCATTCTCCTGCCTCAGCCTCCTGAATAGCTGGAATTACAGGCGTGCACCACCACACCCAGCTAATTTTTGTATTTTTAGTAGAAACGGGGTTTTACCATGTTGGTCAGGCTGATCTTGAACTCCTGACCTTGTGATCTGTCTGCCCGCCTCGGCCTCCCAAAGTGCTGGGATTACAGGCATGAACCACCGCGCCTGGCCCCCTGCACTTGTATGAGTTTCTTAGAGTAGTCATACGCATAGAGACGGGCAATAGAATAGTGGGTGTCAGGGGCTGAGGGAAGGGAGAACCGGCAGTTAGTGTGTAACGGGGACAGAGTTTTGGTTTTGCAAAACAAAAAAAAAGGTCTGGAGGCTGATGGTGGTGATGATTGCAAAACGATGCAAATGTACTTAATATCACTGAACTGTACACTTATTAGTAAAATAGTTAAGATGGTGAATTTTATGTTATGTGTCTTTTACCATTAAAAAATGAGGAAATTTATTTGCTATTGTGGCACACATGCAAAAAGAAATTATTTTCCTATCTCCTTCCTCCTAGAGATATGGAAATATCTCCAGCTTATTACACAAAAATAAGGCGGAGAACAACGTGTGTATGATGTGCTAACCCTCATGCCAAAACAGGAAATACACATGCAATTGCTTGTAACTGCATAAAGTATCTCGAGGACCCGCATGAAACTGGGCACGTTGGCTGCTCTTGGTGAGGTCGTAGGAGGCTGGGTACAGAGCCAGCAGGGGACTTCTTGGTTATTTTTATCTTGAACCATGAGAATGTATTAATCACACATACAGTAAGTAAGTAAAATAAAATTGCCATTTTGGGACAGAATAAAGCCATTTGTGGAAAGCCATATACGAGTTACCTGCATACAGACTGGTGTAATGGTGGTACAGACTACGACTATTCTGCTGGAAATAAAAGTGACCTACATGGACCCCAGGTACAGACCTGTTATGAACTGAATAGTTATCAAAATTCAGATGTTGAAACCCTAATCCCCTGTGGTGTTAGGAGGTGAGGACTCGGAGGTAATGAGGTTGTGAGGGTGGAGCCCGATGATGAGGTCAGTGCCTTTATAAGAAGAGAGAAGAGAGCTTGCTCACTCTGTCTCCCCCATCATCTGAGGATACAGTAAGAAGGCGGCCGTCTGCAAACCAGGAAGAGACCTCACTAGGCACAGGACTGGCCAGCAGCTTGATCTTGAACTTCTAGCCTCCAGAACTGTGAGAAATCAATTTCTGTTGTTTAATCTGCTCATCTGTGGCATTCTTCACAGCAGCCCCCGCTGAGTGAGATAAGACCTGAAGCCTTCTTAGGGGTTTAACTACATGGTCTGATCAATTACAGATGCTAATGCCTTCCTTCCACCGAGACTCACTTGCTAAATGACTTCCGTGTGAAACATGGAAACAGGAAAGTGAGAGTCACGGGAACATGAGGCTCCCTGCACTTTGGGCAGCCAGGGAAACGAGCTTCTAACTCTTAAACATCTCTGGGGAGGGAGAGACCATGGCAGGGGGCTTGAGTTTCATGTCATGGACTCACAAAGTTGGGGTTTCAGAAGGGACCCCAGGAATCAGCTAGTCCAACCCCCATTCCACAGAGCATCAAACCAAGGCCCAGACTGAGGAAGTGACGGTCTGAAGTCTCACAGCTGCATCACTACACTTGGCCCTCACAGCGCACGGGCCTAGGCTGGGCACTTAACAGCTTTATCCAGCCCTATCCCAACAACACCGTAAAAGGTAGGCATGCTTATTATCGTCTTCTGTTTTCTGTTGCTTATAAACAGAATATCTGAAACTCAGTAACTGATAAAGCGAAGGAACTTATTTTTCACAGCTACTTCTCACAGCTGCCAAACTAAAATGACTTTGGCAGCTGAGAAGTGCAAGGCCAAGAGGCCACATGGTGACAGCCTTCCCACCGGTCACGTGGCGAGGGGCTGCGTGTGCTGATGTGCTAGTTCAGGGGTCTCTTCCTCTTATGAAGCCACCAGCTCCCCTCCCATGATAACCCATCAATCCACTAACCATGAATGAATGAATGACTCCATCCATGAGGGCAGAGTCCAGTCACCTCTCAAAGGCCCGTCTCTCAATACGGCCACAGTGGGGACAGTTTCAGTCTGAGTTTTGGAGGGGACATTCAACATAGCACACATTATCCTCATTTTACAAATGGGAGATCTTGAGAAATTAACTTTCATGCCCAAGGTCTCGACCTCTCCCCATGGTGGGGCCAGGATGAAGCCCGGGTCTGCAGCGTTCCAGAGGCCAGGCCCTGGGCTGTTGTTTGCCCTGATTCCCCACACAGTGCCCGTCGTCATCCTAGGCTGGTTGAGAAATGGCAAATCCAACATGGAGCTGCTGGCCCCACACCTCCACCACCACTATTACTCCCCGCTGCTCTTTCTCTCTCCATTACCCTGCACGTCCAACCCCGCAGCAAGGGCTGCACCCCCACCTCCTGTCCCCTTCCTCCACCTCCACCTCCACCCTGGCCCAGCCTCCACCTCCTGTCCCGTTCCCTCCACCTCCACCTCCACCCTGGCCCAGCATCCACCTCCTGTCCCCTTCCCTCCACCTCCACCCTGACCCAGCATCCACCTCCTGTCCCGTTCCCTCCACCTCCACCTCCACCCTGGCCCAGCATCCACCTCCTGTCCCCTTCCCTCCACCTCCAGCCTCCACCCTGGCCCAGCCTCCACCTCCTATCCCCTTCCCTCCACCTCCACCCTGACCCAGCATCCACCTCCTGTCCCGTTCCCTCCACCTCCACCTCCACCCTGGCCCAGCATCCACCTCCTGTCCCAGGATCACCCCTTGCCTGCCTTCTTCCTGCTGCCCTGCCCCCAACTCTCCAACCTCTACTTTTTAAAAACAGCTTTATTGAGAATTAATTTACATACCATAAAGCAGCCCTTTTAAAGTATATGATTAAGTGGTTTTTAGAGTATTCATGAAATTGTACATCCAATACCACTATCAAATTCCATCTTCCTCACCCCAGAAAGAAACCCCAGGCCATCGGCAGTCCCTCTCACCCTCCCCTCCCCCAGGCTGAGGCAACTGCTCATCTATTTTCTGTCACTATAGATTTGCCTATTCCTATATTTCATAGAAATTGAATCTTAACAATACATGGTCTTTTGTGTCTGGTTTCTTTAACGGAGCATAATGTTTTTATCGACATTGCCAATATCGAGATGAACTCACTTTTATTTTTGAGACAGAGTTTCACTCTTGTTGCCCAGGCTGGAGTGCCGTGGCATGATCTCAGCTCACTGCAACCTCTGCCTCCTGGGTTCAAGCGATTCTCCTGTCTCAGCCTCCCAAGCAGCTGGGATTACAGGCTCCCACCACCACACCTGGCTAATTTCCGTATTTTTAGTAGAGACGGGGTTTCACTATGTTTGCCTGGCTGGTCTCAAACTCCTGACCTCATGTGACCCACCTGCCTCGGCCTCCCGAAGTGCTGGGATTACAGGTGTGAGCCACCACACCCGGCCTGAACTCACTTTTGTCAGACCCAGACAAAACAGGTCTGGGAAAGCAAAAAACAGTGGAGGCTCACACTTAGGTGTCCGAGATGACTGCTTCAAGAACTTTCCTAAAACCCGTTCGTGTCTTTCGCACGTCCTGGGCTTTGATAAGGTCATCAGCACATGTCCTTTAGGATGGCGGTGACTCAGGCAAGACGCTCCTGGAAGAACTCCTGCCCAGGAACAGCATCTTCACCAATGAACTGACAGCAACTCTGACCTTGGACCTCTGGGACCCATGGACTCTGTTCTAAGCAGCTTATATAAATCTCTTTTTGCCAGTAAAACTCCCCTTACCCTTCCCTCACCGAATGGGCTGGGGGCTTGCCATTCCATGCATTCTGAATGATGACCCTTGTTTCTACTCCTGAGCAATCCCAATGTGTAGAGAGACTTTTTTCTCGAGCCTTTTTTCACGCTGACTTGCTCAAGGTTCACCCGCGTTGAAGGTTGCCATGTGTCGGCGCGTTGTTACTTCTTAGGGCTGGAGATCGTTCCGTCGTGGGGATGCACCACCCCTTGTTCACCCGCTCGTCAGCTGAGGGACTTCGGATTGTTTCCACCTTTTGGTTGTTGTGACTAACGCTGCTATCAACATTCTTGTACAAGCTCGTAGGGACAGATGTCATACTCTACTTCTGAGACTTTTAGAAACATGAACTGATCTCCATCCTCCCCTTGTTCAAATGCCTAGTAGTGTCCTTAGAATGGTTTTAGGATATCATCATGCTCCATGTCACAGCCCACCTGATCTGGGCCAGGAGCCCCCTCCCCAAACTCTGCCAGTCTCCCTTTGCCCTGAGCCCCCACCCAGCTCCAGGCACAGTGGCTGCTCACTGCTCCTCAACACAGAGCTCATTCTCCACCCGCCACCGCCCCTCCACTCACTCCCAACTCTACATCTTTTCAGGGTCACACCCTCAACGCCACAACCCCAGCGGCTGCACCATCTGGGCTGCTCAGGGCATCCGAGTGCCACGCATTCTCTCCACAGCGCTGAGCACGGTCTGAAATTAGCTGACTTCTTTTCCTATTTTTTGTCTTCTCTCTTCCCCTGAGCCTGGACCCCCTGAGTGCAGGGGCCTGGTCTCATTTGCTCTGGTGACCCCAGTTCCTCAGGCGGCATCTGGTTCATAGGAGGTGCTGGGGAAACATGCAATGGATGAGTAACAAAAGACTGAGTGACGGGAAGCCCCAGAACATGGCCTGGCAGAGCGTGGTTCCATACAACACTGCCCTTCCCAGAAGCCTGGCCGCTCACAGACTACCACGCTGGGCGCGCCTGGGTGGGGCTTCGCTGGCATGGTTGGTGGGCTGATGCTGATTTTGGGGTTTTCTCCTGTATCATCAGAGCACATCTCCCCTCTCACAGAGGAAGGCAAATTCATCCTTGGGTCTGTAAGACTTTATTTAAAAAACAGAGGCTCACTTGTTACTCAGGCTAAAGTGCAGTGGCACGATCTCAGCTCACTACAACCTCAGCCTCCCGGGTTCAGGCAATTCTCCTGCCTCAGCCTCCCGAGAGCTGGAATTATAGGCACGCACTGCCATGCCCAGCTAATTTCTTATTTTTAGTAGAGATGGGTTTTCGCCATGTTGGCCAGGCTGGACCCGAACTCCTGACCTCAAGTGATCTGCCTGCCTCAGCCTCCCAAAGTACTGGGATTATAGGCATGAGCCACCATGCCTGGCCTGTAAGACACTGTAATAATACTAGGTTATGTGTGCACGAGCAAATATACACAATCATTTTTTTTCTTCTCCTTTAAATAAATGAGAAAGAATAGACACATGGCCTCGGGTTTGGGACAGAAAACCACTCTGCAGCAGAGGCATCAAAGGCACAAAGCAAGCTTTGGTTCTGCCAGGAGGCCGTTCCTCCGCTGCCAGGAGAGTGCCCACCTGTGTCCCGACGGCTTAGACACCAGCTTCTGCCAGCTCTCAGGAATGTTTCGCTCGTGATCCACTGCTGCGTCTACTTCTTGATGCACTGGCTCCAGCCCAGCCGACACGCACGGCAGCGGAGAGCTGGCTGTCACACCGGCTGCTCAAGCAGTCAGGGGCCAAGTGCAGTCCTGGCACAGGGAGAACTTCCATCACAGCCATGGAGCTCGTCTGTGACTCCGTTTGAAAAGCCGCCTGCTGCGCGGTTTGTCTCTCAGCCGGGTACCCTCACGCATCTGTGGTGGCAACAGGCGAGCCTTGTTGCTGTGGCTGTCCCGATGCACTGGGCTCTGTGCTCCAGCGGGCTGGCCCGGGCATGCTGCAGCAGTTGGCAGAGATGAGAGAGGAAGTGTGCAGTCCCCTGGCAGTTTCAGCTCAGAGCTGGCCTACAGTCACGTCTGCCACACCACTGCTCAAAGCCATTTTCCTCGATGTGCCACACTCAAACAGAGAAAACAGATGCCACCTCTTCAGATGAAGAGCTGCAAAGTCATGGATTTAAAGAGCAGCAAACCCATATCATCACTTCTTACTTTCTTTTTGAGACAGGGTCTTGCTATGTTGCCCAGGCTGGACTAGAACTCCTAAGCTCAAGTAATCCTCCTGTTCACAGACCAAACCAAAGGTAGGCCGGATACTCTCATGTCCCAGTAACAAGATGCAGATGAACCAGGAGAAAAGGGACTTTTTATTTCGGTAACTGGTTATAGAGAGAAGGCCTGGAAATTATCACCAGACCAACTCAAAATTACAATGTTTTCCTGAACTTGTATACCTTGTAAGCTATATGTCTACATGTAAGTGTGCATTCATCTAAAGACATAAACAATTGACTTCTTCGAAACTATAACTAAGATCTGAGTCCTGAAGACCTTCCTCTGGAGCCTTGTAAATTTACTTAATCTAGCTGGGTCCAGATGACAGGGGTGATTACCCGTATCTTGCCTCTTGAGAAATCATGGAGGTTTAGGGAGTTCCTTTAGTCCCCAATAAAGCTCGTTTGTGGAGGCCTGTGGACTTTCTTCAGACCCCCAGTAAAACTTGTTTAATCCTCAACAGGTCCTGTTAAGAATTCCTTTACTATCTCATCATGTTTTAAAGCCCAGGAAAGGCCTTGGCAAAACTCTTGGTGGGCTTTTATTACATTCCAGCCTTTGTATAAGGGTGCTGGCTCTTTCTGCTTTTAATATTTAACTTAACCATTCAGTCAGTACTGGAACAGTTGTTATGGAGGCCTGCGTTAGTGAGACCCAGTCTGCCACAATCCTCGCTGTCAATTTGCTCATGATTTCTATCAGGCTTGTATATTTATTTATCATGAGAACTGTAGGGAGATGGGGCATCGTAATCTTTCTGGCTACTTTCTGCTGAGAAGGGGTTCATTGTTTTAGGGCACTGAATGCAGCATTGGAGTGGAAGAGGTCAATTTGCTCCCAGTAGCACTCTCTCTCTGGGGGCTTAGAGGCAGCGCCTGCTGAAACATAATAGTATGAGCTCAAGGGATGTTTTGGAACAATATACGACAGCAACACAGATAAAGAGGTTGCTGCTGTTTTCTTCTGAAGTGTAGGTTGCCTCATCTTCAGGTCGCAGGGCTGTAAGAAAGCACAGTGTTTCAGCGATTTCCAATTAGGAAAAAATGGGGAAAAAGGAAAAGAAGAAGGAAAAAAATGAAAACATTATTTTGGAGACTTGTAGCCAGAAAAATTAGAATTCCAAACTAGAAAGTAGTAAAATTGAAAAACATCAGACAAGACTAGAATTTAACAACAGGTGTACTCTAGTTTTGAAACATAATCTTTCTCTCTCCAGTTTCCCATTTTTACTAAAGACGAATCATAGTAGGACTGATTTACTGTATTACACTTGGCCAGATTATTTGTATAAAGTACAGCAAGAATAATTATTTTTCAGATAGGCCTTTGAAATTGGATTTGATGGAACTCTGTTCCACAGAAGGAATCTGAGATAAGACCTTTTAGGGCTGGGCCTAGCCATGGATCTGTACCCTCAAATACCGTGAGTCGGGCAAATTCTTCTCTAGATTCCCAGATAACTTGGGGCTACTGGCCTGTCAGGAAGTGACATTCTTTACTTATCACAGGTCAGAATCCCTGTACAGCAACTCTACACAAAATATGAGGCTGGTTTTCAAGGGCTTTATTGGCTCCATTAGTCAAATTTGATTCCTCAAAGGAAAGCACATCATTCCAATCAAAGCCTTGGTAACCAGTTTTTTCAATTGTGTCCTGTTACAAAAGAAAACAGATTTTTATTGCACTTACACAAATAATTATACTGCCATAAATTAAGAATACTCACAAATAGTTTTCAAATTCTGAAGAAATCAGGTAGAGAGAAACAAATATGCTCCAAATTTTGCTCATAAGAGTATACTTTACTTAATTGTTAAAAGCTGTCAATAGTGCAAAAGAAAAGTTCCCTTCACTCTGAAAAGCAAAACAAAGTATCAGCAACGTTTTAAGCAAAATTCAAAAAGATCACTTCAGTCGCCTATTAGTTCAGTTCATATAGTTAATTCTTGTCTTGCTTAATAACTGAACATTTTAGCTCTCTGAGAGTCCTGAACATTTCCCTCTTTTCTGATGTCACAATCTCCAAAGTTATCAGAAGTCTGCATTTAAGAGTACTTGTTAGAGCTTTATCAATAATCATATAATCACCTCCTAAAGAGTAACAAAACAAGACAACAATGGTTCATGGATGACAAAAGTTTTACGGTAGCCATAGTCAAAGACACAATTGTCAAGGGAATTTGTTACCTCTGTGGCACACAATAATTTAACATAACAATTATACTTATTGTTGATAATGTATGCTAAGAAATATCAGAATTAAAAGAGTCTCCCATAACTTTGGAAAACATGCCAATAACATATTTATACAAATACAAATATTTATACAAAAAAAAAAAAACAAAGAAAGCCAAACACTATTTTATATTTGACAATGCTTCCTATATGACTTTTGTACCAAAGAAGCCAAATTTCACCTTTATGCAAGTATACTATTAATGTCAAACCCAATTCTTAATAAAACCTAATAGACATATTTACTCCATTTCAATGTTTGACCATAAGGTAAGATTGTCATAAACCTTTCAGAGCCCTTTATAATTTTTGTTAAAGAGCAGGTTAGTGCTCTAAGAGAAACCCATTATGCTTTTATTTTAATGCTCAATTTACAGAAACACTGGATGATACCCCTTTAACTTTAGCCAATATGTTGACACACAAAATTTCTTTTACAATTAATTTTCTCATAAACCTTCCACAATTTGCTTAAACCTTCAGCTTTATTTTATCCAACTTAAAATAATCCTTTAACCTTTTATTTTATTTATTTATTTATTTCTCTTGAGACAGAGTGTCACTCTGTCACCCAGGCTGGAGTGTGGTAGTGCAGTCTTGGCTCACCGCAACCTCCACTTACCGGGTTCAATAGATTCTCCTGTCTCAGCCTCCTGAGTACCTGAGACTACTGGCACACAGCACCACGCTCAGCTAATTTTTGTATTTTTAGCAGAGATGAGGTTTCACCATGTTTGCCAGGCTGGTCTCAAAATTCTGACCTAAGGTGATCTGCCCATCTCAGCCTCCCAAAGTGCTGGGATTACAGGTGTAAGCCACCACTTCTGGCCAATCCTTTAACCTTTTAATTTAGGTAAAAACCTACATTCCCGTGCCTTCTTATAATCTTTTTACCAAAGGTATATTCTACTTTCCTTACACACCTTGCGTGTAAAACTGTTCTTCAATAGTTTCAAATACATGTTACCCTGTTGACCCTTACATCTTTGGTGAAAACTGTGGTGAGTTTAAGATTTTAATTATGTACTAGGTGTGGAGCCTAGAACCTAGACAGAAGTGCAGATAAGGTCTGACTGTTTCCAGCATCTAACTCCATGAGTCCCAGGCCTTACCTAGCTGTAAAGCAGGGAAGTTGTATAGCTAAGAGTCATGGTGGCATTTTATGAAGCATTTAGAAGGCCTAATCATCTTTAAATTGCACAATTTTACATAAATTCCTTTGTATAAATTATTTCATGACTTACACAGATGATCTACAACGTGTGGACTTTCTGACTTGTCCAAAACATCCATCTTTTTTTTTTTTTTGAGATGGAGTTTTGCTCTTGTTGTCTAGGCTGGAGTACAATAGCACAATCTCAGCTCACTGAAACCTCTGACTCCCAGGTTCAAGCTATTCTACTTCAGCCTCCCAAGTAGCTGGGATTACAGGCACATGCCAACCATGCCCAGCTAATTTTGTGTTTTCAGTAGAGATGGGGTTTCACCATGTTAATCAGGCTGGTTTTGAACTCGTGACCTCAAGTGATCCACCCGCTTCAGCCTCCCAAAGTGTTGGGATCATAGGCATGAGCCGCTGCGCCCAGCCAACATCCCTCTTTTTAAACAAACAGTCACTTTACTTTAGGATAAGAATTTACCATACAAGATCCTTTCTTATATAAAATCTTTCTTCTTTAACACCTTTTGCATAGCTAGGGAGCATGGCTAAGTTCACATGTCCTTAGGCCTTATCTAGAATCTAATGTGCCAAAATAAATTGAACAATTTTTAAGTCAAACAAGCAGTTTATGACCTAAAGCATTTAGCAAACCCAGTAATTTTTTTTTTTTTACTTTAGGTTCTGGTGTACACATGCAGGTCATGCAGGGTTGTTGCATAGGTGTATACATAACCAGGCAAACCCAATATTTGACCTGCATAATTTAGACCAAATGTTTACATTTTTGAAGATAATTTTATTTTGCTAATAATCTTTAAAACTGTCTTTATTTTCATAACTTTTTTTTTGTTTTTTTGCGACAGAGTTTTGCTCTTATTGCCCAGGCTGGAGTGTGATGGTACAATCTCAGCTCACTGCAACCTCCGCCTCCTGAGTTCCAGCAATTCTCCGGCTTCAGACACCCAAGTAGCTGGGATTACAGGCATGCACCACCATGCCCGGCTAATTTTTTGTATTTAGTAGAGATGGGGTTTCACCATGTTGGTCAGGCTGGTCTCAAACTAATGACCTCAGGTGATCCACCCACCTCAGCCTCCCAAAAGTGCTGGGATTACAGGGGTGAGCCACCACACCCAACCCTATTTTTATAACTTTCTTTACATCTCTCTTATTTCCTATTTCTTTTACCTTGTTTCATATATAACCTTTAAATAAGCTTTAAATTAGACAAAAATAACTTACACTTTTAAAAGGACACAATTTTTAGAAAGAACGTTTTCCTATATTTTTATTGAAAAATGTCCAAATAATGAAATATCTATTTTTAAATTTGACTTTAGATTATAAATATGACAAGTGTTTTATGAATATTTAGCCCATTACATTTACCTATTTATTTTAATCATTTACCAAGATAATTTATGAAAACTGCAATAGTCATCATTTAAAGTTATGAAACTGCCATTGCAAAATCATAACTGAGACAGTGAAAAAGATCTGACCTAACTGACTCCATCTTACTTCTAACCTCCAAGCTATTCTTGTTCATTAACTTAGTTTATAGTTTAGCTTTGAAACAAAGACAGTAACAGTCCTTTCCCAGAACAAACCTCCTTCATATCTGTGAACTAGAGAGTGCCTAAGGACACGAGATTAGAAGTTAGGGTATTTTACTAAGTAATTCAACATGTAGCTATCTTCATTAAACCAATATGAATGTTCATTAAAAATTATACAAGCAAAGATCATTCTGTTTTGGGCTGAGTTTATAGTTTTGTAGCTTCTATGCCAAATTTTGACATTTCATCTTATTTGGAAGAGGTAACTGTGAAATGGCTTGACCAATAAATGTAAACAGGCTGGGTGTGGTGGCTCATGCCTGTAATCCCAGCACTTTGGGAGGCCGAGGCAGGCAGATCACTTGAGGTCAGGAGTTTGAGACTAGCCTAGCCAACATGGTGAAACCCTATCTCTACTAAAAATACAAAAATTAGCGGGGTGTGGTGATGGGCCCCTGTAGTCCCAGCTACTCGGGAGCTGAGACAGGAGGAATCACTTGAACCTGGGAGGCAGAGACGGCAGTGAGCCAAGATCCTGCCACTGAACTCCAGACTGGTAGACAGAGCAAGACTCTGTCTCAAAAAGATAATAATTAATTAATTAATTACATAAATAAATAAATGCACACAAAAATGTATGCTGGCAATTCTTAAGACATTTCTAACATTACTAATAATTTTAAAGCTAGCTTATTTATTAAAGATTTTACTTCAGTCATGCAAACTTGAAAAAGCATTTGACTAGTCTTTTTTCCTTAAAAAGTATTTAAGGCCTTTTATTTTTCTTTGAGCCAATAATTAGAGCTCTTTTACATATTTTCAGCAGTGAAACATGGTACACACAACACATAAATACATAGACACACTAGACATGCCAAGAGAAGTATATTTTATAGATTTATGAGATCTCCTTTTTTCCTACCTCAGACTTCCAAGCTCTTGATAACCTGGTTTATTACTCTGGCAGTTGTCAGGTAAGTAGCCCTAAATCTGCATATTGAAGGAAACAACTCTTAGGTGAAAAATCAGATGGCAAGATTTACATCTCAATGTACAGAAAGAAAAAGTCCGGTGGTGCTAGATGGAGATTAAAGATGGATGCCAGATGAAACATAAAATTATAGAACTCTGTCATTGGACTGTGTAAGGAGACTAACTTTGTTAGATACTGACTACCTCTTTTAACTGGATCTTTGCGCTCTGGGCAGAGCCCATACTGAATCCTGGGTTTTCAAAACGGGAAAATTATTATGAGGTTAGACTATGTGATGTTTTCACAGTTCACTAAAATTCTTTCTTCCCAAAGACATTTCTAAGTGTCTAAACCATACTTTTTCTTAAAGATCCCAGAAGTGAAAGGGACAGCCCTCGGGAGGGTCCCGGGAAAACCTCACTGGCAGCTGCTAGGATCCTCTTGAAAACAGTCTCACAGCAAACTGCTGGCTGCTGAACGCAACACCATCCCAGCGGCCTCCTGGCTCGCAAGCCAAATCTTGTTCCCAGACCAAACCAAGGGGCAGGCTGTTTCTTTTCGTGGCCCAATAACAAGATGCAGATGAACTGGGAGAGAAGGGACTTTTTATTTCTGTAAACGGTTACAGAGAGAAGTCCTGGAAATTATCACCAGACCAACTCAAAATTACGTCTTCCAGAGCTCGTATACCTTCTAAGCTATATGTCTATGTGTAAGTGTGCATTCGTCTAAAAAGTAAGTGGTTAACTTCTTCTCATCTATAACTAAGGTCTGAGTCCTGAAGACCTTCCTCTGGAGCCTCAGTAAATTTAATTAATCTAAATGGGTCCAGGTGCTGGGGTGACGATCCTTACCTCCTTCCCACTAAGTCATGGAGGTTTGGGTGTTCCTTTAAGGCTTGTTTGTGGAGGCCTGGGGAGTTTCTTCAGACCCGCAGTAAAACTTGTTTAATCCTAAACGGGTCCTGTTAAGAATTCCTTTGTTACCTCGTCATGCTTTAAAGCCAGGAAAGACCTGGGCAAAAGTCTTGGTGGGCTTTTATTACATTCCGGCCTCTGTATAAGGGCACTGGTTCTTTCAGCTTTTAATATTTAACTTAACCACTCAGTCAGTACTGAAATAGTTGTTATGGAAGCCTGCGTTACTGAGACCTGGCCTGCCACACCCCCACCTCAGCCTCGCAAGTCGCTGGGACTGCAGGTGTGTGTGACCATGACCGGCTGCAAAGTCCTGTTTCTAAGATGCATGGAAACAGTGAAGGGAAAACGAAGGCTATTTTTGCAAACAAACCATTTAGAGCTGAATAAACAAATGAAAGCAAGTACCATAGATTGCAGAGCCCCCATCATGGGTCTGAGGCAGGACCCCAAAGGCAAATATGCTGATATTTCTGCAGCCAAATTCATCACGCTAAGTAGAACGAATATCCCACCAACAGTATTACAGCTTGCTTCTGCTGATTTACATAGTAAAAAGTAGTCATGAAATAGCAAGATAATCACATACCATACATTTTCTAGTACTTCTTACTCCCAAGGAAAACATTCAGTAAAGCTTCAAACACGTTCAGGTTCAAGTGAAGCTAAATGTCTGTGTTAAAAAAAAAAAACAACTCTATGTAAAAGCAAATAAAATTTCGGGACCCTCTAAATGTATTACGCCGAAGGGGAAGTTAAGCCCTGGAGACTGAGTCAGTAGCACATGTGCAAATTCTGCTGCTTAGATTGCAGCTTCGCTCTCCTCGCCATGGTCCTTGTTCTGGATATGACTCGCAGAGACATGAAGAGCTGCAAAGTCATAGTATAATATTTCTTTATTTCTGAGACAGGGTCTTGCTGTGTTGTCCAGGCTAGATTGAAACTCCTGAGCTCAGCCAGGTACGGTGACTTATGCCTGTAATCCCAGCACTTTGGGAGGCCGAGGAGGGCATATCACTTGAGGTCAGGAGTTTGAGACCAGCCTGATCAAAATGGTGAAACTTCCCCCCACCCCTGTCTGTACTAAAAATACAAAAATTAGTCAGGCGTGGTGGTGGGCACCTGTAATCCCAGCTACTCAGGAGGCTGAGGCAGGAGAATCACTTGAACCCAGGAGGCGGAGATTACAGTGAGCAGAGATCATGCCATTGCACTCCAGCCTGAGCGACAAAGCGAGACTGCATCTCAAAAAAAAAAAAAAAAAACTCCTGAGCTCAAGTAATCCTCCTGCCTCAGTCTCCCAGAGACCAGACCTCCTCCTTCCCATCCCTGACCTTTGTTACAGATTAGCTGCCTCCTTTATTGTCCTGTACGCGGCTCAGACCAGAGAGCACAAAGGCCTCACGACTGTTGCATCTTCCGTATGGAAGGTTAAAAACACCTTTTTTTTGTTGTTGAGATGGAGTCTGGCTCTGTCGCCCAGGCTGGAGTGCAATGGCGTGATCTCTGCTCATTGCAACCTCTGCCTCCCGGGTTCAAGCAATTCTCCTGCCTCAGCCTCCTGAGTAGCTGGGCTTACAGGTGCGTGCCACCACGCCTGGCTATTTTTGTATTTTTGGTAGAGACAAGGTTTCACCATGTTGGCCACTCTGGTCTTGAATTCCTGACCTCAGGTGATCCACCCGCCTTGTCCTCCCAAAGTGCTGGGATTACAGGCAGAGCCACTGAGCCCAGCCAAATATCCCTTTCTTGAAAGAAAAAGACCACCTCGACTAATCACACCATTGTAACTATGCATTAAAGCCTTATATAGAAAGATGTTGAGGGCCCAGGCGTGGAGGCTCACGCCTGTAATCCCAGCACTTTGGGAGGCTGAGGAGGGCAGATCATGAGGTCAGGAGATTGAGACCATCCTGCTAACATGGCAAAACCCCTTCTCTACTAAAAAAAAAAAAAATAGCCAGGTGTGGTGGAGTGTACCTGTAATCCCAGCTACTCAGGCTGGGAAAATCGCTTGAACCCAGGAGGTGGAGGTTGCAGCAAGCCGAGATCGCGCCACTGCACTCAAGCCTGGGCAACAGAGCGAGACTCTATCTCAACAAGAAAGAAAGAAAGGAAGGAAGGAAGAAAGGGGGAGAGAGAGAGAGGAAGGAAGGAAGGAAGGAAGGAAGGAAGGAAGATGGATGTTTAAATTCCGGTAAGCAAGTGAGCTGAAATGGTGCCATTGCACTCCAGCCTGGTGAAAGGGCAAGACTCTATCTCAAAAATAAATAAATAAATACATAAAATTAAAATCTTGGTCATCCAAAAAAAGAAATTCCAGTAAGCTTCCCTAAACTTTATCTATGCGCGTGGTCCTGAACTTCTAGACTTCAGAACACCGACTTCCATTCTTTGGAATCTGTGCTTCCTGGGTGGCTGTACTTGAACTTTGCACTTGAATAAACTCTCCTTCAACTAGGTTCTGGCCCTTTTGATTATTTTAGGTTGACACCTGCATGGATCCATGCAATGAGCCAGGCTATGTCTAGCTGCTTGAGGGTCTTGGGAAAGGTGGCCCAGCAGTGACGCCTTGCTGAGGTCATGGGGTTGGAGGCAGCATTGGAGCATGGGTTGAAGAAGAGTCTCTGAAGTCCTGAGGCCACACCGTGTCAATGGGCTTTCGGCACCTCCTCCCAGATCACCAGGGCCATGTCTAAGCATCTCTCTAACTCAGGGATTCTCCTGCTCACTGACAAATGTCCCTGAAGCCAGAAATTGGCAGCCCACAGATTATTGCCAGATGTTCTGTGGGGCTCCCCAGGGTCCACATCTTCCTCACCTTTCCCCTCCCATTCTCACTGGTATTCAGCCTGTTCTAGCAGTCTCTCCATCACGCAAGGCAGACACAAGAGGTGCCCCATTTCAACAGCCAGCATTTCTTCTCTGTGACTTTCTCCCGACTTCTACTGTTGGCTGATAAACTTTGAGGGTAAATAACGCAGTTTGCGGCCGGGTGTGGTGGCTCACGCCTGTAATCCCAGCACTTTGGGAGGCCAAGGCGAGCAGATCACCTGAGGTTGGGAGTTTGAGACCAGCCTGACCAACATGAAGAAACCCCATCTCTACTAAAAATACAAAAAATTAGCCGGGCATGGTGACACATGCCTGTAATCCCAGCTACTTGGGAGGCTGTGACAGGAGAATAGCTTGAACCCAGAGGTTGGAGTAAACTGAGATTGTGCCATTGCACTCCAGCCTGGGCAACAAGAGCAAAACTCTGTCTCAAAAAATAAAAATAAAAATAAATTCTGTTTGCTATCAACTTCTGCCATAGGATGGGCTTTATCTCCAGGTTTGGTTTCAAGAATTGTTTTAGGGCGGGGCTTGGTGGCTCATTCCTGTAATCCCAGCACTCTGGGAGGACGAAGCAGGCAGATCACTTAAGGTCAGGAGTTCGAGACCATCCTGGACAACATGGTGAAACCCCACCTCTACTAAAAATTCAAAATAGCTGGACACACCTGTAATCTCAGTTACTTGGGGGGCTGAGGCAGGAGAATCACTTGAACCTGGGAGGTGGAGGTTGCAGTGAGCTGAGATCGTGCCACTGCATTCCAGCCTGGACAACAGATCAAGACTCCATCTCAAAAAGAAAAAAAATGGTTTTAGGTCAAAGTGCTCATGCAGTTGTGAAAGGAAAATATCTTGAGCTCCCAAAATCACTGAGCTGAAGGGAAATGTCAAGCTGGGAACTGCTTAAAGCACACCTGCCTCCCATTCTACTCCAAGTGTCCCCTGTGCTCACTGAGATCAATGCAAATCTGATTGCCTCCTTTGGCAAGGCTAATCAGAAAATCAAAAGAAACCGACCACTTGTCTCTTACCTACCCATGACCTGGAAGCCCCTCCTGCTTTGAGTCCCGCTTTTGCTTCAAGTTTTCCCACCTTTCCTGACCAAAACCAACGTTCGTCTTACGTATGTTAATTGATGTCTCAGGTCTCCTTAAAATGTATACAACCAAGCTGTGCTCTGACTGCCCTGGGTACATGTCATCAGGATCTCCTGACACTGTGTCATGGGTGTGCGTCCTCAACCTTGACAAAATAAACTTTCTAAATGACCTGAGACCTGTCTCAAATTTTCAGAGTTCACAGTCAACCAAGCGCACGTAGGAGAGCTGTCCACACCATCCGAGCATTTGCCACTGTGCGAATGGCAATCTTGTGAGTGAACTTCATCAGGAAGCCCTTTCTGTTAATGGCAGGATTCCCCCTTCCCCCAAAAAAGCATTTCTATTCACTATTATTGGAGTGTAAAACTCCCTTCACAAATCGGTGAAAACTAAATGTCAGAAACATTGCTTTTCAGAAGACATTCAGGAAGGGAACGTGTGGAGCAGCTGTGCAGAAATAACAAAATGTTCGTTTTTCTTCCAGACCAGCTTATCTGCAGTGAATTCCTGGCACGGATACGAAGGGATTATTAAACCATGCAGACACATGTCTCGGGTCCCCGGTAAATGTTCCTTTGCATACTAGCATACACCGTCCACACCAGTGGCTTTTTCCAACACGACCAGCTTTGGCCAGCTTCATCCCATGCATCCCCTCCTGGACGCCTGTTGTGACTCTCCTCAACCATCCTGCCTGTCTAGAAAGGAGCACAGGTGGAGCTGCCTGACTCATGAGCCCCCAAACTTGTTGTGACTAAGGTTTTGTTGTTTTTTGTTTTTGAGACAGGATCTCTCTCTGTCACCCAGGCTGGAGTGCAGTGGCACCATCTTAGCTCACTGCAGCCTCAACCTCCCTGGGCTCAGTGATCCTCTTACCTCAGCCACCAGAGTAGCTGGGACTACAGGCATGCACCATCGTGCTTGGCTAATTCCTGTATTTCTTGTAGAGATGGGGTTTTGCCATGTTGGCCAGACTGGTCTTGAACTCCTGGGCTCAAGCAATCCACCTGCCTTGGCCTCCCAAAGTGCTGAGATTACAGGTGTGGGCCACCGTGCCCGGCTGAGACTAAGGTTTTCATAGGGTACAAATCCATCAATGTAATTTTCAGCTGTTTCCTGATCAGAAGCTTTTCCACCACAGCTATGCAGATTGTTTTACACCAAGACACTTCTTGAATATTCATGTTCACCTTTAAAGTTCAGTTCTTTCTGCTATATTCCAGCTCTTTCATAGCCAACAAACCACTCCTTGGCATATGGTGACTTCTGCATTGCCAGCTACATTCCATCCATTCCTGGTCCCTACACCACACAGCACTTGCCTTGTGTTTTCCATATTTCAATGGCTCTGGATAATCACAATTATTGTAAATCTTCAACTGTTTGTCTTTTTTTTTTTTTTTTTTTTTAACACAGAGGGGTTCTTGCTGTGTTGGCCAGGTTCATCTTGAACTTTTGATCTCAAGCAATCCTCCCACCTCGGCCTCCCAAAGTGCTAGGATTATAAGCATGAGCCACTGCGCACAGCCCAACTGCTTGTCTTTTGATTTTCTAAGTCATGGGGTCTTCCCAACATCACTGACACTTTCTGCACTATGGACAAACAGAGTGTTTCTTTCTTTCTTTTTTCTTTTCTCTTTTGAGATGGAGTTTCACTCTCGTTGCCCAGGCTGGAGTGCAATCCTGCGACCTCAGCTTATCGCAACCTCTGCCTCCTGGGTTCAGGCAATTCTCCTGCCTCAGTCTCATGAATAGGTGGGATTACAGGTATGTGACACCACACTTGACTAATTTTGTATTTTTAATAGAGATGGGGTTTCGCCATGTTGGTCAGGCTGGTTTTGAACTCCTGACCTTAGGTGATCTTCCCGCCTTAGCCTCCCAAACTGCTGGGATTACAGGCATGAGCCACTGCACCCAGCCTCAAAGAAAGTTTCTATGTGTCCCTCCCACAGTGAGCAATGGGTACATGTGACCCTTCTTGTATGAATTCATAGTGCAATTAAACCAAGGTCACAAAAGGCCAAGCGCATTTTAAAAATGAAAACACACACAATGTCAGCGACCAGCAGAGATGCCTGTACCGGGAGTGCTGGGATGCTGCCAACACCAGGTCAGGTCAGCTTTTGAAGCAAATATTGGCACCAAATTTACAGGGGGGAAAAAGCCTTTCCATTTTCACAGCGTTTGCATTTTGGAATTGCTGATAAGGGCCTGTGGATATGTTCCATCATGGAATCAGGATGAAAAGACAGAAGTGGAGTCTTTAAAGCAACCCCAGTCTGGTAGGACAGAGATGTCAATGCTGCATTACAGCCTCATTCAGCAAGGGCAGTTTATGATGCCTCATGGGCACCTACTGAGTGCCAAGCTTCATCCACTCCTCTGAGGCAGGTTGGCTGATCCTATTAGCCAATGGAAACCCTGAGTCCAGAGAACTTCATAACCAAGGTCACAAAGCAGGAAGTGGCAAAGCAGGATATCAGATCCAGTTCTGTTCAATCCTCCAGGTAAGGAGGGAAGGCTGTGAAAACCCAAAATGCACTGCGCATCTGGGAGGGAGATGACTCCGAGGAGGTCTCAAGGGCAAAGCTGCAGTGCTGGGAAGAAGGGAGTGGCCATGGGCCCAGGAAGCACACACTGCACAGGTGGGAGGCTCCCAGAACCAGGAGCTGAAGGTTGCCCAGCACACTCCGGGGACTGGGAGCCAGGGAGAGTTCCCAGGAAGAAACAGCATGATGGAATCTGCATTTTCCACAGAGCCCTCTGGTAGAGGGACAAATGGTCACCTAGAAAAGGAAGAAACAGCATAGATACTGCTGTGGTGATCCAGGTACACTCGGGAATGGCCAAGAGGAGGAAGAGGAGCAGACATGGTGGAGGGAAGTCAAGGAACTGGAGTGGATGTGAGTCAAACAACTGCGGGCAACCCAGGTGGGCTCAGGCTGTGGAAGCCTGGCATTCACTAAATGCTTGAACAGAAGGTCAAGAGATGGGAGGAGGAGGATAAAATGAAGTCAGCTGGAGACATGTTGAGCTGAGGTGTCTGGCAGACTTCTAAGTGGAGATCTGTCTTCCGAATTTGTGTCTGTGCACCTGCCACAGTATCTGACACATCAGACATGCCCCCCAAAATATAAGATAGATGGATGGATGGATGGATGGATGGGTAGATGGGTGGTGGATGAAAGGACAGATGGACAAATGGATGGAGAGATGGATGGATGGATGACTCAGTGGATGGATGGATGGATGGATGGATGAATAAATGGGTGGGTGAAAGGACAGATAGATGAATGGATGACTGGGTGAGTGGGTAGATGGATGGACGGACGGATGGATGGACAGATGGACGGATGGGTGGATGGGTGGATGGGCGGGTGGATGAAAGGACAGATGGACAAATGGACGGATAGATGAACGGATGGATGACTCAGTGTATGGATGGATGGATGAATAAATGGGTGGGTGAAAGGACAGATGGATGAATGAGTGAGTGGGTGGATGGATAGAAGGATGGATGGATAGACTAATAGACAAATGGGTGGATGGATAGATGGGTGGATAGGTAGGTGAAAGGAGAGATATATGGATGAACAGATAAAAGGAAGTATGAATTGTCAACTTTAAATAATGAGATTTATAAAATATAATTAAGTACAAAGTTGATTCAAGCCCAGAGCTTAAGGATGCCCATCTGGGAGCCTAATTCAAGTTGCCCTGAACAGACGCTCCAATGAGCAGCAGTAACTGGGTTTTCTTTATTTATTTTTTATTTTTTTTATTTTTGAGACAGGGTCTCACTCTGTCACCCAGTCTGGATTACCGTGGTGTGATCACGGCTAACTGCAGCCTCAACCTCCCAGGCTCAAGCATTCTCTCTCCTCAGCCTGCCCCGGTAGCTGGGACCACAGGCACATGCCACTATGCCTGGCTAATTTTTTTTCATTTTTTATAAAGATAGGGTCTCATTATGTTGTCCAGGATAGACAAGCAGATTTGTAAGGGAAAAAGAAGAGGAAGTCCCTAAGTTGCTCCTGAGAATTTATATTAAACTAGCAGAAGCTACTGGTCGGCTATGCATTGTTCTTTGTATCACAAATTCCATGTGAACATCAAGATAATGGGTGAGGCAGCCTGTCAGGAGCAAAAATGTCTCCAAACAATTGACCCTGGCATGAGCGCAGGAGGGTGGAGGTGAGTGGAGCATGACTAAAGTCCCACACTCCCAGCCAGGCGTGGTGGCTCACGCCTGTCATCTCAGTACTTTGGGAGGCCAAGGTGGGTGGATCACTTGAGGTCAGGTGTTTGAGACCAGCCTGGACAACATGGTGAAACCTCATCGGTACTAAAAATTCAAAATAATTGGCCAGGCGTGGTGGTGCACGCCTGTAGTCTCAGCTACTTGGGAGGCTGAGGAAGGAGAATCACCTGAGCCTTGGCAGGACAAGGCTGCAGTGAGCCATGATCTAGTCTGGGTGACAAAGTAAGAACCTATCTCACATGAAAATAAATAAATATCGGAAGAAACAGGAGTGTGGCGTGACCTTCGGAAAGCAAAAGAAAACAAGGAAGCATGTGACCATGGAGCAAACGCTTAGTCTCAGACATCACAGGCTTCAAGAAAAGGACAGATTGAAACCTAAAAGAAGGATCCATGGCTGGGTGCCGGCGGCTCACACCTGTAATCCCAACACTTTGGAAGGCCGAGGTGGGTGGATCACAAGGTCAGGAGTTCCAGACCACCCTGGTCAACATGGTGAAACCCTGTCTCTACTAAAAATACAAAAAATTAGCTGGGCATGGTGGCGGGCACCTGTAATCCCAGCTACTCAGGAAGCTTAGGCAGAGAATTACTTGAACCCAGAAGGTGGAGGTGGCAGTGAGCTGAGATCGCGCCACTGCACTCCAGCCTGGGTGACAGAGCGAGACTCCATCTCAAAAAAAGAAAAAAAAGAAAAAGAAAAAAGAAAAGAAGGATCCCAGTGCATTAAAGGAAAGCAAAGTTCCCCAACACCATTACCGCTTATTTTTCCGGTAGAATACACAGCTGAACCCACCTCACCACATGCTCGTTGATACCAACTTTATCAACTTTTCCATAAAAGCAAAACTGGACTGAGTGCAGTAAGTGATAGACTGTCTGTGTGCCAAGTGTATTCCTTGTATCACTGATTGCGTAATAGCAGAAATGGGGAAACTGGGGCCAAAGTGTCAAGTGGCTCTAAGGATCGCCAAGGACCCACGATTTGAATGATCACCGTGCACACACAAAGGAACCTGTGCAGACGACTGCTTAGTACACAGAGTAACTCAGCGTGTTACATCGTGGCCACAGCGCACCAAGAGCTTAAAAGAAGAATCTGTAAAATTCCTGGAGTTCCTATCATGTACATTTCTAACCATAGATACAACACTGAACGGATCCCAGATGATTATCGTGTCCCTTGATTCTAATTCTTAGAAGACGCAGTTCCTCTGCCTTTCTTCCACCAACTTTCGCTTGTTGCCAGTTCATTACAAGTGCAATAACATGAATTATTATTCTGTTGACCTATTTGCTCTATTATGAGCTGAGGATGGTTAAATATGCTCGCTCACTTTTTTTTTTTTCCCAGACCAAGTTTCCCTCTTGCTGCCCAGGCTGGGGTGCAGTGGTGCGATCTTGGCTCACTGCAACCTCTGCCTCCCAGGTTCAGGTGATTCTTCTGCCTCAGCCTCCCCAGTGCCCAGGATTGCAGGCACGCACCACCATGCCTGGCTAATTATTTTTTGGTATTTTTAGTAGAGAGAAATACTTTTTTTCTTTTTCTTGAGATGGAGTCTTGCTCTGTCGCCCAGGCTGGAGTGCAGTGGTGTGATCTCGGCTCACTGCTACCTCCACCTCGTGGGTTCAAGCGATTCTCCTGCCTCAGCCTCCTGAGTGGCTGGGATTACAGGCATCCACCACCACACCCAGATAATTTTTTGTATTTTTAGTAACTTTTGTATTTTTAGTACAGAAAAATATGCCTCGGCCTCCCAAGGTGCTGGGATTGCAGGTGTGGGCCACTGTGCCTGGCCTGCTCACTTTTTGATGCTGTTGTGAAATTGATATTTTGTCTTACAAAAATTTTAGGCCAGGCACTGTGGCTCGCACCTGTGGTCCCAGCACTTTGGGAGGATGAGGTGGGCAGATCACCTGAGGTCAGGAGTTTGAGACCAGCCTGGACAACATGGCAAAACACCATCTCTACTGAAAATGCAGAAAACATTAGCTGGGTGTGGTGTCACATGCCTGTGATCCCAGCTCCTGGGGAGGCTGAGGAGGGACGGTCACTTGAGCCCAGGAGGCAGAGGTTGCGGTAAGCCAAGACTGCACCACTGCACTCCAGCCTGGGTGACAGAGTGAGACTGTCTCAAAAAAAAAATACTTAATGACAGTCAAAGGGCACAAAATCTCAGACAGGAAGAATATGTTTTGTACTTTTTTTGAGTTCTGTTGTACAGTGTGGTACATATACTTAATAATGGAGTATTATACATTTCAAAATTGATATTCTCATCACAGAAATGTATTTGAAGTACTGGATATGTTAACTAGCTTGATTTAATTATTCCACATTATATCTACAAATTATGACATCATTTTATAACCCATAAATTTATACCATTATAAATCGTCCATTTACAATAAAAATTTTTTGTTGCATCTTTTTAGAAATCAGATACTCTGATGATTGCTCACATGATTTGATGGTCACTGATTTATACTGACTTACTCAACAAACATTTATTAAATGTAGAAAAAGAAAAATAAACAAATAAATAAATAAAAATAAGAAATACCTGAGATTGGGTAACGTATAAGAAAAGAGGCTTAACTGGCACATGGTTCCGCAGGCTTTACAGGAAGCCTGGTGCTGGCATCTGCTCAGCTTCTAGGGAGGCCTTAGGAAGCTGACAAGCAGGGCAGAAGGTAAAGGGGGAGCAGGCATGTCACAAATGGAAAGCAGGAACATGAGAGAGAGAGGGCGAGAGAGTGGCAGGTGAGGGGCCACACACTTTTAAACGACCAGAGCTCATGAGAACTCACTCACCGGCGTGAGGATAGCACCAAAGCGATGCTGCTAAGCCATTCATGAGAAACCCACACCTTTGATCCAGCACCTCCCACCAGGCCCCACCTCCAATGCTGGGGATTATATTTCATTATCAGATTTGGGTGAGGACAAATATCCAAATTATGTTGGGGACGGATACCTCTCAGTGAGGAATCTGAAGAAAGCCAAAAGCCAAATTGGGAAGGCATCACAGGGTGGCAAAATGAGACCTCAGTCATCAATTTATATAGCTGCTGTTGCCTGCTGAATCATCTCTAGTCTTCAGAATACCATGAATCTGGTTTTCTTAGGAGAAGCAAAACAATAAGAGATACAGCCAGGAGTGGTGGCTCACACCTGCAATCCCAGCACTTTGGGAGGCAGAGGTGGGTGGATCACCTGAGACCAGGACTCCGAGACCAGCCTGGCCAACATGGTGAAAGCCTGTCTCTACTAAAAATATAAAAAATTGGCTGGGCATGGTGGTGAGCACCTGTAATCCCAGCTACTTGGGAGGCTGAGGCAAGACAATCATTTGAACCAGGAAGGCGGAGGTTGCAGTGAGCCAAGATCGTGCCATTGCACTCCAGCTTGGGCAACAGGAGCAAAACTCCGTCTCAAAACAAAAACAAAAAACAAAAAAATGAGAGATACATAGTAGAAACATAATACACATAAGAATTATAATCAAAAAGAAATGTGTATGCCTGAACAGAAAAAAAATTCAATTTATGAATGAACTAAAAACATCATAAAGAAAATTAAAAGCCAGCCGTTCTTTAAAGACTTGTAGCTATGAAATAATTAAGGATTGTAGGAAAATAATAAAAACTCAGAAACAATCATCAGGCTGGAATCTAATAGTAGGTATATAACAGTTTTCTTCTGAAACTTAATTTTTCTCTCTCCAACTCCCCATTTCTACCAAAAATAAATCTTAGTGGGACCAAGTTACTTGTAAGATAAGTTTTAGCATTATACTCAGACTCATTATTTGTATAAAGTGGAGCAAGAGTCGTGATTGACCATAAAGGTTCTTTTCAAGTTGGCTTTGAGGAATTTTCATAGATAATTTCAGGTTAGACGTTTTAAAGCCTTGAGGGTTTGAAAATCCAAAGATTGATTCATCACCAGATTGTGCCTGTAAAACCTGCATCAACTGGGTGAGTTCCTCTTTTCTCAAGGCCCCAAAATATTCTGCGGTTCCTGGGCCTATCAGAAAGGGAAATTATTTACTTACCTCAAGGTCAGGAACCTTGTAAGGGAACTATATAGACAAGGTACATGGCCAGTCTTTCCAAGTAGCTTTTTATTGGCTCTATAAAGCCAATCTCAATCCCTCAAAGCAGTCTGGTCATATCTGAAAGTATGTCACTCCAGGCAAAGCCTTGGTAGAATATCCAGTGTCTTCAATTGTGTCCTGTTAAAAAGGGAAAAATTTTCTTTACTAAAATTATGCAAATAACTATATTACAGTAAATTAAGAATATTCATTAATAGTTTCTGCTTTTCGAGAAATCAGGTAGAAAGAAAGGTCAATGCTTCAATTTTGCTCATAAAAAAATATTTTACCCAGTTGCTATAAGCTCTAAACAGATTTTTTTTTTACATTTTTGGCCAGGCGTGGTGGCTCACACCTGTAATCCCAGTACTTTGGGAGGCCAAGGTGGGCAGATTACCTGAGGTCAGGAGTTCGAGACAAGCCTGGTCAACATGGTGAAAACCTGTCTCTACTAAAAATACAAAAAAATTAGCTAGTCATGGTGGCACATGCCTGTAATCCCAGTTACTTGGGAGGCTGAGGCAGAAGAATAGCTTGAACTTGGGAGGCAGAGGTTGTGGTGAGCCGAGATGGCACCACTGCACTCCAGCCTGGGCAACAAGAGCAAAACTCCAAAAAAAAAAAAAAAATTTCCTGACTCTCGGAAACAAACAAACAAAAAAAAAAGAGTTAGCATTGTTTCAACAAAAAAGTCATTAAAATAATTTCAGCGTATCAGTTCAGTCCAGTGTAATTAATTATTGTAATCCCTGATGCTGGGTTAGCAATCTTCATGAATGCATCAATTTTTCATTAGCGGTCTGGAAGTTTTTACCTAGTCCACTGGTATGATCTCTAAGGTTATTAGAAACCTGTATTCAAGAGTACTTGTCAATATCTTTTCCATGAATTTCCTTGAAGGAAAGACAAATTTTGGACTGTAGCTGATTGTAAACCACTATTTGTCTTTTCTCTTTCTCTTTTTTTTTTTTTTCTTCTTGAGATGGAGTCTCCCTCTGTTGCCCAGGCTGGAATGCAATGGAACAATTACAGCTCACTGCAATCTCTGCCTCCCGGGTTCAAGTGATTCTCCTGCCTCAGCCTCCCAAGTAGCTGGGACTATGGGCACCCCCCACCACCACGCCCAGCTACTTTTTGCATTTTTAGTAGAATCAGGGTTTCACCACGTTGGCCAGGCTGGCCTCAAACTCCTTACCTCAGGTGATCCACCCACCTTGGCCTCCCGAAGTGCTGGGATTACAGATCACTGCACCTAGTCCTTATATCTCCTTTTCTCATTTTAGCCTTCTACCTTAGGCCAAAAATTTTCTTTCTTTTCCCACTTATCATTTGGACCACACGAAGTTCTCTCTCATGCAAAAGAAAAAAAATTACTCGCTTTTCAACTTTATTTATGAAAATACATGTCACTTGGCTGGGCATGGTGGCTCACGCCTGTAATCCCAGCACTTTGGGAGACTGAGGTGGGCAGATCACCTGAAGTCAGGAGTTCAAGACCAGCCTGGCCAACATGGTGAAACCCCTGTCTCTACCAAAAATACAAAAATTAGCCAGTCATGGTGGTGCACACCTGTAATCCCAGCTACTCAGGAAGCTGAGGCCAGAGAATCACTTGAACCCAGGAGGCAGAGGTTGCAGTGAGCTGAGATCATGGAATTACAGGTGCCCTCCACCATGCCCAGCTAATTTTCTGTGTTTTTAATAGATGTTAGATATAGTAAACTCCAAGTTTCTCTTCAAAGAATCAGTATGTCAGTACGTTCAGCTCTCTTATTCTTTAATTCTCCATTTTAAAATTTAACTTCCTTGTAGTTTCAGTAAACAACCTTTTCCAGTGGTTCTAATCAGTAGCTCACATCTGTTCCCCCGGTCATTTCCTCCATCCTGACTCATCCCAGTCACCTGCTCTAGTCACCTGCCCTGGTCACCTGCTTTGACCTGAGTCACCCCAGTCACCTGCTCTGACCCATCCCATAACCATCCTTCCCATCAAACTACCCACCCCACCACTCCAGCTCGAACCCCTGCTCCGTTTAAAATAGCCAATGGGAATTCTTAGACTGTGCAGTCTAACCCTAGCCAATAGGGGAACGACACAGCAGTAGGGGCTACCTGCATCAGAGGTAAGAACCCCTTCCCTTCCTTGTCCAGGTGTGTGCTCACCATTGCTCCATCTGTGAGACACACCCCTCTATAGAAGTAAATTGCCTTGCTGAGGAAATTTACATTGGAGAGCTATTTATTTTGCGGCACTGAAAATTTACATATAACGTAGAGACGGGGTTTCACCATGTTAGCCAGGCTAGTCTCAATCTCCTAACCTCAAGTGACCCACCTGCCTCAGCCTCCCAAAGTGCCAGGATTACAGGCATGAGCCACCGCACCCAGTCTTCAAGTTTATTTTTCTATTAACTATCTTTACATTACTGTATATGAGGCAAGTATCATAAAATCAAAAACCTTAAAATTAAATACATGTATATTTCTTGATAACTCAGAAGATAAACCAACAATATTAAACACTTTCATTTACCAAAAATTGACCCAAGTCATGTTAATGAAAAGGCATTTGAGTTAGTTTCTATTTTCTGGTAAAATATGTAAGTGGTCCCTTCTTGAAGCCAATTAATTATAGCATTTTCATATATTTTGGTAGTGAAATGTCACATACACATGACGCATATAAACATATAGACATAGAGACAGAAGCAGATCTTATAGCTTCTATAAAGAATCTTCTCTCAAATTCCCCATTTCTACCAAAGATAAATTGTAGTGGGATGAACTAATTTGTAAAGTAAGTTTTAGCATTATACTCAGCCTGATTACACTCTCAAATAGTTTTTATTTCCCCTTTTTACATGATCTCTAAGCAACCGTTAGCTAGGCAACACTAAATGTGCACTTCTTTTTTTTTTTCTTTTTTGAGACAGAGTTTCATTCTTGTTGCCCAGGCTGGAGTACAATGGCGTGATCTCGGCTCACTGCAACCTCCACCTCGTGGATTCAGGCGATTCTCCTGCCTCAGCCTCCCGAGTAGCTGGGATTACAGGCATGTGTCACCACACCCGGCTAATTTTGTATTTTTTAGTAGAGACGGGGTTTCTCCATGTTGGTCAGGCTGGTCTCAAACTCCTGACCTCAGGTGATTCGCTTGCCTCAGCCTCCCAAAATGCTGGGATTACAGGCGTGAGCCACCATGCCCCACCACTAAATGTGCACTTCTAAAGGGATGACTCAGGTGAAACAAAGTAGAACAAATTCACATCTCAAAAGCACAGAGCTAAACTCATACCAAGGAAGAAGGGTGTAGGTAAAGCCTAGTCAAGATGAGACTGCCAGGAAAAGTGTCTCCAAAGACTACCATTTGTGATGTCAACTTCAAGCCAATGTCTTCCCCATCTTCACTTTCTAGTGGTTTGGGTGCAGGGAGGGGACACCCTTACAAATGGACATTTCATTTATGTAATTTTTTTTTACAAAGAGTTTCAATAGAGCCAGCTAAATGCTAGAAAGCCATATTTTGGAGACCAAAGAAGTTACACAAGGGTCTGCAATCATCAGGTTCTCCAGAAGGCCAGAACTAGTAGGATAGATGGGCATATGAAAGGGAGTTTATTAGGGAGAATTGGCTCACGCCATCACAGGGCCAAGTCCCATGACAAGCCGTCTGCAAGCTGAGGAAGAAAGAAGCCAGGAGCGGTTCAGTCGAGTCCAAAAGCCTCAAAAGTAGGGAAAAGCCAGTCTGTGGCTGAAAGGCTGAGAGTCCCAGGCAAACCACTGGTGCAGGTCCGGGAGTGCAAAGGCCAAAGAACCTGGAGTCTGATATCCAAGGGCAGGAGGAACAGAGGAAGCATCCAGCACAGGAGAAAGAGGAATGCGAACCCGCCTTTGCAAAAATTAGAACTGAAGAAATTGTGACAGTGAAAGAGATCAGACCTAACCGACTCCATCTTGCTTCTAACCTTTAAGCTGTCTTTGTTCATTCCTGGGCACTGGCCCAACTAACCCTGCGAAGGAATTTAGTTTATAGTTTGACTCCGAAACAAAATTGATAATAGTCCTTTCCCATAAAGATCCCCTTCTTGCCTAGGAACCAGTCTGCCTTTGTAAGACTAATAAATTAGCTACAAGATTAGAAATTTTGATTTAAAGGTCATTGAGCCTCTGGCTGAGAGTCTGAACAGACAATGTCCAAGCCCACTGAATCCCCTAAAAACCATTCATGGTCAGGCACACTGGCTCATGCCTGTAATCCCAGCACTTTGGGAAGCCAAGGCAGGTAGATGACTTGAGGTCAGGAGTTCCAGACCAGCCTGGGCAACATGGTGAAATCCCGTCTCTACTAAAAATATAAAAATTAGCTAGGCGTGGTGGTAAGCACTTGTAATCCTAGCTACTCAGGAGGCTGCAGTAGGAGAATTGATTGAACCCAGGAGGTGGAGGTGGCAGTGAGCTTAGACCGTGCCATTGCACTCCAGCCTGGGTGACAAGAGCAAAACTCTGTCAAAAGAAAGAGAGAAAGTGAGAGAGAGAAAGAGAGGAAGGAAGGGAGGGAGGGAGGGAGGGAGGGAGGAAGGAAGGAAGGAAGGAAGGAAGGAGGGAAGGAAGGAGAAAGAATGAAAGAAAAAGAAAGAAAGAAAGAAAGAAAATCTTGCTAGCTGCATGTGGAGTCCAATCCTAATTTCTGCCCAGCCATATTTTCTAGGACCTGAGCTTCTCAGCTGAGCACCTACACATAAAGATCCAAAAGCCCTGCATGCCCCACAGACAGAAACTACAGGAAATCAAAAGCAGTTTATGGAAGGGAAAAGGATGAACAAAAAAATGTGTTCCCCAAAAGGTCAAGAGTCACACAAACAACTTAAAATAAACATGGCCAGGTGCAATCGCTCACACCTATAATCCCAGCACTTTAGGAGGTTGAGGCAGAAGGACTGAGGTCATGAGTTCAAGACCAGGCTGGCCAACACAGCAAAATTCTATCTTTACAAAAATGAAACTTAAAAAATTAGCCAGGCATGGTGGTGCCCACCTGTAGTCCTAGCTACTTGGGAGGTTGAGGCAGGAGGATTGCTTGAGCCAGAAGTTCAAGGTTACATTGAACTATGATAGGACCACTGTACTCCAGCCTGAGTGACAGAGCAAGACCCTGTCTCTAAAAATAAAAATGAAAAACAAAGGACTGGCCAGACGTGCTGGCTCATGCCTGTAATCCCAGCACTTTGGGAGGCCAAGGCAGGCAGATCACCTGAGGTCAGGAGTTCGAGACCAGCCTGGCCAACACTGCGAAAACCTGTCTCTACTAAAAACACAAAAAATTAGCCAGGCGTGGTGGCAGGTGTCTATAATCCTAGTTACTGGGAGGCTGAGGCAGGAGAATCGCTTGAACTCGGGAGGCGGAGGTTGCAGTGAGCTGAGATTGCGCCATTGCACTCAAGCCTGGGAGTGAAACTGTGTCTCAAAAAAAAAAAAAAAAAAAAAAAAACTAGCTGGGCAAGGTAAGGGATGCCTGTAATCCCAGCTACTTGGGAGGCTGAGGCAGAAGAACCATTTGAACCCGGGAGGCGGAGATCGCAGTGAGCCAAGATCGCGCCAATGCACTCCAGCCTGGGTAACAAAGCAAGACTCTGTCTCAAAACAAACAAACAAAAAGAAATAGTTTCAGATAACCTTTTGTTTTTTCTTGCAAAGAAATTACTTCATCAGAACTTCTTTTAGAAGCTCCTAAGTATCATTGAAAAATAGCTCTCTCAGTTTTTTAATTTTAGATACAGCTTTTTCCTATTGAGTGCATAAACTAAGCTAGGTATTTTCAAGGCACCCCATCTTCGCTATTGTAGTCTGGGGTCTTCCTGGGTTAAGAGAGACAATTTTCTCGATATGACAGAAGGTGGCACCGTGAGTACACACATGAATACAGCTGCCATTTCTGCCGATGGCAAAAATATGTAAGGGGAGGAATTTCAGTCACTAAAGAAGAAAGTTTAGATTTGTCAGTTGAACTAAGTTTCAGAATGTGCCCAGTTTTAAAGATGACACTTTCTCCTTGACCAAATTTCAAATGAGGAAAAGGCTGCAAACTCTAAAAAGTAAGATAAGCAGAACCTGAGAGAAAAGTGAAAACCACAAATCTGCAGTCAACAGCCTCTCTAGAGAATAAAAATGGAAACTCCTGCCTTTCAGTGGAGCTTCAGTTCCAACCCTATCAAATTCTTAGTGTGTAAGTCTCAATCTTCAACCAAGTCAGGAGGATTCAGATCCCACGACAGGCGTTACCAGAGACCCCTGCCAGCCCCAGTGAGGTCGAGTAAACAGTAGTCGCTTGTGCTGGTACCAAGGCTTCAACTATTGACGAAGTGGTGGCAATCCCCGAAGGCCTGCTTCAGCTCCTATCTGGGTCGCCAAAATGTCAACCTCAAATAACGAAATTCAGGCCAGATGCAGTGGCTCACACCTGTAATCCAAGCACTTTGGAAGACCGAGGTGGGTGGATCACCTGAGGTCAGGAGTTCGAAACCACCTGGCCAACATGGTGAAACCCCATCTCTACCAAAAAAACACAAAGAATTAGCCAGGTGTGGTGGCACATGCCTGTCATCCCAGCTACTCAGGAGGCTGAGGTAGCAGAATTGCTTGAACCTGGGAGGTGGAGGTTGCAGTGAGCAGAGATCGTGCCATTGCACTCCAGCCTGGACAACAAGAGTGAAACCTGGTCTCAAAAAAAAGAAATGAAATTCAGAAAATATGATTAAGTATACAGTTTATTTGAGCCCAAGCTTGAGGATGGCTAGCTGGGCACATACCGGCTAGGTTCCCCTGAATATGTGTTCCTTTTAGCAGCAGTTACACTGGGTTTTGTATTGTTTTTTGGGTTTTTGAGATGGAGATTTGCTCTGTCGGCCAGGGTGGAGTGCAGTGGTGCCATCTGTGCTCACTCCAACCTCTGCCTCCAGGATTCAAGCAATTCTCCTGCCTCACCCTCCCAAGCAGCTGGAACTATAGGTGCGTGCCGCCACGCCCACCTAATTTTTTTTTGTATTTTTAGGAGAAACGGGGTTTCACCATATTGGCCAGGCTGGCCTTGAACTCCTGACCTCATGATCCACCCACGTCAGCCTCCCAAAGTGCTGGGATTGCAGGTGTGAGCCACGGAGCCTGGCCTAAGTGGATTTTTAGGGGAAAGGAAGAGGCAGTCCCTAAGTTGTTAGCAAGAACTTGCATTAAAATAACAGAAGCTGCTGATTGGCTATGCATTGTTCTTTGAATCACTAATTCCATGTGAACATGAAGGTAATGGGTGAGGCAGCCTGTTAGGAGCAAAAATGCCTTCAAACAATTGCCCCCAACAACTGCTTCTGTGGTGGAAGGGGCACTGAATGAAGTCCCACACTCCTGTTTCTCTGGGCCTCATCATTTTGCACACCTCACAGAGCTCAGACTGCTTTATTTTTTCTTTTCTCAGGAAAAACAGGTGGATGTTGCTGGTGGCCCTGGTCTGATCATCTACCCTGGTTCTAGTAACCAGATTAATTCCTTTTAATAAAGCCTTGTATTTCAGTTCAGTTCCCATGCATAGACCTTACCTCTGCTTTCTTCGACCACTTCTCCCCTACCCCAGGGACTTTACAGCTGAGACCCTGTTGCCAGCTTCCAACTCTCCAGCAGTCTTTCTTCCCAGACCGTGTCCTGAGGCTGCACGCTCTGGACATGACCACCTGCTGGACTGGCATCTGTCTTGTCACTTCTCTGGCCTTACCTATGCGAAAAGAACATAAAACTCAGGACCCCAGTTCACTGTGCCAAAAGGAAAAGAATGAGTTAGGCCGGGCACGGTGGCTCACACCTGTAATCCCAGCACTTTGGGAGGTTGAGGTGAGCTGATCACGGGAAGTCAGGAGTTCAAGACCAGCCTGACCAACGTGGAGAAACCCCGTCTCTACCAAAAATACAAAATTAGCCGGGCGTGGTGGTGCATGCCTGTAATTCCAGCTACTCAAGAGGCTGAGGCGGGAGGATCACTTGAACCCAAGAGGCGGAGGCTGCAGTGAGTAGAGATTGTGCCACTGCACTCAGCCTGGGCAACAAGAGCGAAACTCCGTCTCAGAAAAAGAAAAAAAAAATGAGCTGAAAGCTGTCATATAAGCAAGCAATTGCCTTTCTTTTTGTTCCTAAGCAGATGGCTACAGATAAAAGGTTCAACATCCCCTTCTCTTACATAAAGTGCGGGTTTGCTGAGTGTGAGCAGTACACAATTCGCTGTTCCCCATCCACTTCTTTTCTCTTGCAATGTGTGGGGTTAGGGTTAGGGAATTATTGTCCTGCTTTCCCCTCCAGCCCACTTCTCCCCTTTAAATAATGAAGCCCTCAAAGTCATCTTTGGAGAAAAGCACAGACCCCAGACCGTTTCTGTGATTCCGTGTTTCCCCCGGGGAATCGTCCTTACCCTTGGCAATGTAAACTTCTAAATTCATTGAGCTCTGTCTCAGATACTTTTTGGTTTACACCTCCGAGTCCCTACTGTTCCTAAGACAAGTTTCCAGTTTGCAGATCCTTCCCAGGTGGGAAGATGCTCTGTTGCCAAGAGATGCAATTCTAACGCGCAACTCTGTCCAAACACTAGTGCTCAGCGTTCAGCTCTGGCCAGCCAAGAGGACCCCACGCTCCTCCCCACAGCCTGGGGCTCATCTTGAGGGGGAGGTAAGTGAAGTAGGCCCTGTCGGACTTCTACCCAACCAGAGTAGACAGCTGGGTTGGAAATTAGGTAAATCGAAGGTGAGTGGATGAATGTGGGAAACCAGATGAAAATGGCTACTTGATGGGGTGGTTAAAACACAGCGGGGAGGAATAGAACTCTTCCAACGGAATGATTCCAGCCTTGTGCCCTAAGGGGACCGAAAGGGTATCCCAGAGGCAAGTCACTGGCCTTCCAGCTCCACCTGTGGGTGGCCTAGGCCCCGCCACTGAAAGAACGCAGGGTCTTGGGGCGGTCGCAGCTGGCAAGCGTTCAAGGAGGGGGAAGCCGAGCGGGGTGCGAGGGAAAAAAAACAGCACAGAGTGCCCAAGCTATGTGAGGTGTGCGAGGTTAATCAGGCCCTGAGAGACAGGTCTATGGGGCTTCAGCGGTCCCCACCCATGCCTGGCAATTGTTTAAAGGCACTATTGCTCCAGACCCGCTGCCTTCACCCATGATCTTCCTTTACTGCAATTACGACACAAAGAACAACGTATAGCCAATCAATAGCTTCTGTTACTTTCATGTAAATTCTTAGTGAGCAATTTAAAAACTGTCCCTCTCTTCTGCTTTATAAACCCACTTGTAACGGTTGCTAATCCTATGTTCAGGGCAACTTGAAGCTGTGCTCCCGGGCTGCAATCTTCAAACCTGGCCCAAATAACCTCTCTACTTATATAAAGTTTGCCTCAGCTTTTTTTCTTTAAGGTCGACGGTTCCCCCGCAACACGCGCAAGCGTGTGGGGAAGGGGACGCCGCACTTCTCAATATTCCCTGCACTGGGGTCGAGCTGAGCGTCCCGCACTGAGCCCCAGGAGGCTCTGCGGAAAAGCCCTTCGGCCCCGGTTCGGTTGAACTGCCAGCCCCAAAACCACGGCGAGGAGCACCGAGCAGAGGCAGCGCCGGACAGGAAGGCGACAGCCGGGCGGGGCGGCTTCCCGGGGCCGAAAAGGCGGAGCCTTCCGCGCGCACTACGTGCTTCCTATGCGCATGCGTCCCGCCCACGCGCAGGCAGCGCCTCGCCTGATTGGGTATTGCTGCCACGTCGGGGCGGGGAAGAGCGTCGTCGCGCCAGGGTGACGTCTCCCGCGGGCGTCTGCAGGGTTGGCGGCGTCGGCAGCAGTGTCGGCGGCGGCGGCGGCGGGTGGGAAATGGCGGAGTATCTGGCCTCCATTTTCGGCACCGAGAAAGACAAGTGAGTGGGAGCCGCCCGTCGCGGGTTGGGCGCGATTGGGGCGCGGGGCAGCTGAGGCGGCGGAAGGGCGACCGGGGAGGCCCGAGCGGGCCGGCGCAGCGGCGGCGGGGGGAGGGGCTCGGCGGCGGGAAGGTGCGGCGGCCTTTCCGGTCCCTTGCGCGCCCTCCGGGAGCCGCGCGCCGCAGCCGCCTCGTGGGCCTCGCGGAGGAAGAATGGAGCGGGGCGAATGAATGGGGCTTCTTTTTGGGGCGCTCGCTCCCGCCCTGGGACCTGGGCGGGCTGATCGCCCGATGTCCGGGCCTTCAGCCCCTGGTCCCCGGAAGCCGCCTCGAGCAGCGCTGAAAGTTGCCTGGCGCATCCGGGCCTTTTCGATGTGGACACGTTTGCTCCAACTTTCAGCTGTGAAAGTCCTGTGGAGCAAGCTCTGGTACCAGCCTCGCCAGGATTCAGTCGCTTGTCTAACTTAGGGTCCTAAGCGTTGGTGTTTTATCCACTTAGCAAGCCTCTTGCCTGTTTAAGCGACCACTGGGCCGGCAGTAAGGACATATGACGAGGAAAGTATGGTGGAGACTACTGGATTAACTGTCTAACCACAAAAGACGTGATCTGCTCTTAAAATACAGGTGCTCCTCGATTTACGATGGGATTGCGTTCCGATAAACCCATCATGAATCGAAAATGCCTTTGATACCCCGATAAACCCATCGTATAAGTTGAAAGCTTTTAAGTCCGTGACTGTTCTTGACATAGTTCTAATATAAAGAAAAAGATGTTTTGGTGCGTTTTTTCCTTAAGGTTGCATGCTTTCCCTAATCAACTGTTAGGTTAAAGCAAGACATAATTTCAGCTTTGTTTAATTGCCACCTTGACACGTATCAATTTCCAGTGAGTTGGCTGTAGTTTAGACTAAAGCGAATGTTTTCAGACGTTTGAAGGATAATTCTTTCTTTGAAAACCTAAAGACTCGGCATCTGGCTTAATCTCGTTCAGTAAGTAGATTATCTCGGCATTCCTCCGTGCCATACAAAGCTAACGTGACTTTATGTTTTCAATGATAAACCCCTAAATTTGTCATAGATGTTTTTAATGCCACTTTTTTCAAACGCTATTTAAAATGTTTCTCTTTTCCAGGATGGAGTCTATCTTGTAAAATGTTCTCTTCACACATGGTAGAATCTCCTGTGTTGTTTGGATGAGGGGGCTATATTTCTTTCTAGCAAAATTTTAAGTCAAAATCACCAGTAATAGTCACACTCCAGAAACATTTAGTGGGGGTCAACTATAGGCCAATTTCTGGAGCCTTAAACATGAGTAAAATTTGGATATTATCCTTAAGGAACTCATGGTATGATGTTGGCGAATGAATAGACAGCTCTACTGGAACAAGAGGCTTCTCTGAGTTTAGGATAAAGAACTGAACACGTGTAGGGTCAGGGGGCATCATTAATTTCACCTTTTCATAATCATCTGTGCCGTGACTTTTGTGTCTTGTAAAAGGCTATGTTCCTATATTTCTGCTGTAATCATATTTCAGCCTATTTGGGCTATACTGTAAAAGTTATGGTTTTAATTCAGAAAAGTTGACTATTTAATCTGGGTTTACTTGTGTTTTCTTTTCAGGGAGAATGGGGCTTTAGCTTCCAGGAAACAGGATCAGCTCCTAAAAAATAAAGCTGATGGTTTCTCTTAACTTTGTTTTAATTATTACTTAAGCTAAGAATAAAATATAGATCTCTACCAATTAAAAAATATTCAGCTTATTTGTACATTTGAAGTCATAGATGTTTTGTAGATTCAGGCATATCCTGATAGCTTGTCTATGGTTTAATTATATGGAATAATCGGATATTTATTGTTTAACCACAGGGCTTGCCCATTCTGAGGCAGTTTTTCAATAATCTTTATTTTCAGATGACTTCCTAAAGATATGCTATTATCTCATCAAGTTAGATAATCTAAAGTCAGACCTATAAGTTTGCAAATATACATAATCACTTTCCTTTCCTGGCAAATTCACTTTCCCGTCTTTATTGCTGCCTGATAGTAAATCGATGGCTGGTCAGTCTTCAGCGCCCATCAGATCTCACTGAGGGTGAGGCCCTTCGATCTTAACTCTGGATTGACTGTTCAAAACATAATGACACTTGGTTAAAAAAAAATTGAATTTGAAAGGAGTCCATCTAGTAAGATGTCCTAATTCCTTAGAGATCTGCGTCCGCACCTGGCATTGCTGGCACACAGGCGTGATTGCTGGTTCCACTGGCTGTGGATCTGGATTGTCAGTGTCTTTGAACGGTATTAAGGGAGGGTTTTGCAAGAGACAGTTAGGTGTTTCCTAAGCTGGGTTTGGTCAGTCCTCTAACAGCTGGTTTTCATTGTACTGAGACCAGGAGAATTGATTTACTTCAGATTTACTTCAGACCTATTTTTTGGAACTCCCTGTTGGTCTGGTATCAGGGTTTAGAGAGACTCTGAACTTGGTTTTCCATTTTCCTTAAATCATGGCAGCACTTTGTGAGCACTGTATATTAAACACACATACGTTCTAGCTGACTCTCAGAACAGTGCCACATGGAGTTTTCCTCATTACAAATGACACCTGGGAGCTAGGGTGACTTGCCCAAGCCCAGGCCGCTGGTAGCAGAGTTGGGGTCTTAACCCTCACTACACTGGTGTTTTCAAGAGAGAGCTTCATTGTGGAGAACTGGAGAGCAGATAAAGCTTTAGTTACATTTAGCTTTAGACTAATTGAATACTCCATTGAAGAAAAAACCAGGAGAAAAGCTGTAGAGTTAGGAAAGTGGAGGGGATTTCAGTGAGGAGGAGTCAAGTTGGAATTAGAATAGTCTTTGTTGAACGAGTAGTATGTTTGAAGAAGGGGAAGTTGAAGTTCAGTTGTCCTAAAATACAGCAAGGAAGAGGAGGTGCTTAATACCACAAAAAACTGTGTCATGCTTCTGTGAGGTTAAAAAGTACTTTGATAGTGTGTATCATGCTGATGACATATTTCCGTGTGTTTGGTATCTTCCCAGCAAAATAATCAGCTCTTATTTTCCCTTACAGAGTCAACTGTTCATTTTATTTCAAAATTGGAGCATGTCGTCATGGAGACAGGTGCTCTCGGTTGCACAATAAACCGACGTTTAGCCAGGTTTGTTTCCTTTTTTTTTTCATGTAAATTGTAAAAATTTCATGTTCTTTTCAAAGACGGTTAATTTCTACATATTAAGCAAGTCATTTTTTTCCTCTAGTTGTATTTTCCATTTGTATTCATAAGTGTGTTCTTTTGTTAGAATGAGGCAGGTCCTCTCCCAGTGGAAGGTCTGAGAGCACCACTCCTTGTTTTTATCATTAGAGAAACTTTAAAAACAAGTTTTTGATGTTTGTGTCTTGCCTGTGCCTGACATTTGCTGCCCTGCCATCTTCCCTACCCCTCTAATAGACATGAGTCCAGAGGGGGTGGCCATGCCAGCCTTGGCTTAGCCTCTCCCAGGCACCAGTGGACACAGAGTGGGCTCTCTGCTCTCTGCTGTCTCCAGACAGTAGAGGTGATGGAGCCACTGTACGAGCTAGCATGATTGTCACCAGGCCCGCGGTGCTGCTGGAGTTTCTCTGACTGTGTCCTCACTTTCACATCCCTAGTTGAGGAAACAGCAAGTTGCATCATGTCATGGAAACATGAAAAATGGAGCTTAAACGTAGAAAATGGGCCGTAAATTGCTCAGAGCGGATCTGTTCAGTGAACTGAGGAGTGCCTGTTATCTTGGGCTTAGAGCCGCTCTGAGTTCAGTTCAATCAAAAGCTGTGATTTTTTGATAGTTTTATTGTTGGTCAGTTGAAGAAGAGACAGGTTTGTACACTATAAAGGATCACTTACGGGTGAAAGGGAGAAATCACCTCTATCAGGAGCAGAAAACTTGGGCCCAAGTTGATGAGAACATTTGAAATTTGAAAATCTATGCCCAAGTCTTTCTAGATGGAGGGTTGGGGAGCTCCTTCCAGCGCCACCCCCTACCCCTACTTGAAGTCTAAATGTGCAGCCTCTGAACCGTTGAGTAGGTATTGTGCGTAGCCCCTGGGAGCTGCCAGAGTCTGCCTTTGAGCTCACATCTTTCTGTGTATGTTTTCCTGTGCGCATTTAAGAAAATCTGCCACTTGGTATACATGAGCTGGGAGGGGAAACACGGGTTTTCTCCTGGTGAGGCCCATGGCCAACCCCACAGCGCACAGTGTTTTTAGAAGAGGATGATGGCTTTTCCTCCATTGTCCTAATTACCAAGTGGTTAGTGTAACAGCAGTCTGTTTTTTCATAGCTCTCGACATGTCTCTTTTTGTGAATTTCAAAATCTTGGAGAACTAGTTTTAAATTTACAATTGTTAAAAAAAAAAAAATTGTAATTGTTTTTTCTTGTATGTTTTGATTTATGAACTGAATCTCCCCTAATTAAGCCAGTGGCCCCCCTTAAGTGACCTCCCAGTTCTTTGATTGGCAGGGGGTGTCCCAAGTGGCTAAGAGAAATAAGCTGTTCCCGATTCTAAAAGTTTTCTCTAATCTGGCCAGAGGCACTTGCTTTATATTTGTCTGGATCGGGGATTACCTGAGAATGTGAACTTAGTTTAGGCACTCCGGATCAGTGGTGGGGAGAGCCCATTGGAGCTTGATGGAGCCAGTAGAATGTGTCAGCTTAAGCACCCTAATTTGATGTGTGAGTTCGTTCTGGTTGGTTTTAGGCAATCCTAGCCACCCCTGTTTTAATGGGACTGCATTGCCTTTTTATGTTAAGCTTCCTTCATTAAATAGCCACTGCCAGAATATCTGAGTGAGACCAACTGTGAATTTTACTGTTGAGTAATTGGGCTCAGTTTAGTTTTTCATCAGAGTTGTCATGAGTAAAGTCAGCTTTGGGAAACCTCCCAGGCCTGAGTTCAGTTGACTCCGGGCGGTACTTGATGTAAGCTTAGGGAAGAGACGAGCCCTGATGCAGATGCCAGTTTGAGTCTGAATGTTTCAGTAGTTTGTCAGACCTCCCTCTTAGGTGGGCTTCCCGGCTGCAGACTTTTGACCGAGGGGCACTCTTCATACAACCACTCCCCTTTCAATGGAGCTAGAAATGGAATTGGCTGGTTTTGTGAAACCACCACTGACAGACTGCTTCCCATGCATACTGTTGAGATGAAACATTTATTTTTCCAAATCATACGAGTGATCGATTAGCTTGTAAACCTCTAGCATAATTTAGGGTGGGTGTCTTTATAAGCTGCTTACAGTGATATGGACATTAAGATTCATGTACTATATTAGCCTACTAACTTAAACATGGTTTGTTTTTTCAGACAACTTGATTTTAAGAAGAACGGTACAGTGTAAGGTTTCAAGTCTGCCTGATCCAGTTTAAAGCACAAGGGCTAAAAGGATTTTTTTTCCTTAAAAGAAGGATCGGAAAAGAGCAAATGTTTTAAGCTATTGTATTATGTAAACAGAGATCCCACCAAGAAAGTGTCAATCAGAGCCGGGTGTCCATGACAGTTGAGAAACCTGTTTGGTGTGCCTGTTTTGCTAGGAGACCAGAGAACTTGATGTACTGCAGACAGCTGAGTTACGCATGTGGTTTTGAAAAAATACCTTGTGTGAGGAATATGATTATAATGTGAATTTTTCCACATCTTGGTGTCTGCTAGCTTGAAGTACAAGAAAATGTTAGTGTTCTATTATTGATCTTGCATTAAAACACTTGAACACTGGAAACGGGGGACCACTCAGAACAGTGCAGCTTCTTCTTGGTCGCTGGCTGACTTGACCAAGTCACTGCTCAAGCTCTGTTTTCATAATATGAGAGCTTTGGTGTACTCTTCAGAAGACAAGTGTCTGACTTGCGGGAGAAAGCAAGCGTGTAGCCATTTGCAAACAAATTGTCTCTTTGCAATTGTCTAATATATGCACAGCAGCCAGTAGAATTCCCCTTTTTATTTTTTTTTCCCCGCAGACCATCTTGATTCAAAACATCTATCGTAATCCCCAAAACAGTGCACAGACGGCTGACGGCTCACACTGTAAGTCCCACAGTTGGAGAAATTTTTTTAAAACAATGGTGTTAAAGAGCCCACTCTTAATTGAGACAATAATGTTGGCTTCTGAGCTGCTGACATAGAGCTGTTGCAAACAGGACAAGGTGCCGGAACTCCTTGGCGCACACAGCAAGAACTTGATACGCGGCCACGTTCAGGAGGCTTTTCCCTTCTAGGGAAGGTCACTGGCCCGGCCGCCTCCATCGATTGACATTGGTCATGAGAGCAGGTCCGTCCACGTGAAACGGATTTTAACCTTTTGAGCCGTTCATTGGTCTTTGCAGTGACTGAACCCCTGGCCGCTATTAAGTTCTTTCTGTAAAATTAAAACTCGTAGGACTGTTAAGGAATCAGTAAGGTAAGTCGCCCAGTAAGTGTGGCTTTTATTTCACCATTACCATTTTTCCCCCAGGAAGTGGAGATGTCATGATATGTAACAATTGTATTTCTCTAGTAACAGTAACTTTTTTCTTCAGTTTACGTCGGCATCATTCTTTCTGAGTTTATTAAAAATTTTCTGTCATATCTAAGAACATTTTAGTGCTAGCCTGCAAACGATTGTGCTTTTACCTGAATTGGAATTTTAAAAAGGAGAATTTGCACATTGTGTAAGCAGAAGTACAAGATTGGCATATCATGAGACCTCCGTTACACTGCAGTGTTAGGGTATTTCAAGGCAGCCATCAGCTAAGAAAACATCTCTGCTTCTGAAGAAATAACCTGCTCTTTTTTCAGCACTGAATCTCAACTGAAGCACTTGCCAGAGGCAGCCGGTTAAGTGTTTACCTTTAATTTTCCATAATATAAAGTTGTTGCGTTTTGTATTTCAGACCATTGCCCTCTTGAACATTTACCGTAACCCTCAAAACTCTTCCCAGTCTGCTGACGGTTTGCGCTGTAAGTTCATACAAGTTCCTTCCCCGGTTCCCTGGGCTTGCGTGTCAGAGCTCAGTGTCCACTCCATCTGGTCTGCCGTGCTAGTGTCAAGGACCGTATTTCACTAGAGGTGGCAAGGAGCTTTCGTCCCACTGACCCCACGGAAACCACCTGTGCTGGAGATTTGAGCTCCCGCCTGTGTGTTGGACAGGGAAAGGGCACCCTTTACAACAGTCAGGAGCTGCTGCTGCTCCCTCTTCCCTTCCTTTGGCCGTCATCCTAGAGGGAACGCACTGGAATTAAACGTCGGTCCTATTTTTCCCTCTTAAGAGCAACAGTATTTGAACATTTCTCTCACCTTCTGGAATTTTAAAAAGAAGTTATTTCAGATTTTATTTATTAGCCTTTTTTCCTTGAACTCCATTTTGGAGTACACCCTTTACTTGTGAGAGCAGTTCTTAGAAAGTTCCCCAGATGAGGGTCTGCAGCTTGCATTGCCCCTGAGTTCCTCATCCAGCAGCCCCGTGCCAACCCGTCTAACCTGCGCGGGGGTGCTCCACGGATAGGCCCTTGGCCGAAAAGATTGTCCCCTCTGTCCACACACTGCATGGATCCAGTCTCCAGCTCTAGGAGATGGAATTGGTTTGCTCCATTTAGAAATAGCTCTAAACTTAGGCATTCAGTAGATGCTACCAATTTCTTCCTGTACTGGGAAATATTAAATTTAGATTGTGGATATTTACTTAAAGATAATTCTTAGAGAACAAGATATAGATGCGTATGATTGGAAAGGTCAGAAAACTAAAATGAATTTTTACAGCCATCCAGCTCTTGAATAAATGTAGTCATTTATGGATAAATTTAAATGAACGCCTGGACTCTTGGTTAAATCAAAAAGTCCAAACCAAAGTTAGGACACTTCCCATTCACCATTCTGTTTTAAAGCAGTAAAAATCGAGGTGCGCTTGGATACCCACAAGCCTAAACTGTGTACACACTTGAACCAGAGCCCCTCAGTTAACAGGGTAACCTGCACGGGGTGCGTGATCCAGGGGACAGTCCCCTCTGGAGCTGGCCTCAGGGTTGTGCTTCCTCACCCACAGCGGTGCACATTTCCACGTGTGGATGGGGACGTTCTTGTCAGCCTCTCCTGCCAAGACTCTAAGTGCTCTCAGTGCTGATGCTGACCTGACGGTAGAGATTTCTTTCCCTGAGTAGGATGGTAGCAGGATTTACTTGGTAACCCATGATTTAAAATTCCTGTTTTTTTGTTTGTTTGCTTTCTTTTGTTTTTTAAAGAAATAAGATGAATAGGAGGAGGGAAATGTTTATATATGCACTTAGTAAAGAATTTTTGTTAATAAGCCTGCCCTGGGATAAAAGCGAATGGAAGTAGATGACTGAGTAACAGTGATTAATTCTTTGCCCTGCTTGTTGATTTGGGGACTGTGTATGCTTTATTGACAATAGAATGTTGTATTAGTTTTCTTTGTGTCTTTATTTGCAGTTCACAGTACTTTTGTTTTGTATACGCTACAAACCAAAAGCTTAGCAATTATGATATATTCCAGTTCTGGGGTCCAGATTCTACAAATAAGATCAAATTCTAATTCATCATTTTAGGAAGAAATCAGTTGCCTAAAATTACTGGCTCTCTTTAACATAGCCTTTAGTATGTAGAAAAATAAGCTTCACATGTGTGGGTTAAAGTTCAGTATCAATCCCAGTTTAAGAATGATATTTCTGTTAAGAAAACTGCTTTGTTTTCCAAGTTGTAGTATTTAACATAGGTTGAGGCATGAATAGGTTTTAAATCAATATTGTAATGCACTTATCTCTGCCTTTCAAGTCATTTGATTGACTGAAACATTTTAAGCAGAATAAATGTAGCTAATAGTTTAAAATAATCACCACAAAACCTTTTCTCAAAGCTGCTTGAAGTTTGAGCATGTAAATATTTTTCTCCCCTTCATACTCTTCTGATGTGGGGAAGGACATGAGTTTTAAATATTACAATCTGCCCTTGGTTACAGGCTTCTTTGGCCTGCTTTTCTGTTGTTTATAACTTGATTTCTACTCAGAGAGGAAGGCACATTCCCAGTAGCTTTTAAATTGAGATATCCTGTGATACGATTGGCCGACTGGCAGAGTAGTCACACTTAATAAAATTTGGGTTTGAAAGCAAAGTAGAATCCTGGAAGTTCAGAAATAGCTAAAACAGCCCAGATTAGAAAGTGAACTTAAATCATTCTCAGAATTCAAAGACAAGAAGTTATTTTTTATTGTTAAAGATGAAAAGGGGGCTGGGCGCGGTGGCTCACGCCTGTAATCCCAGCACTTTGGGAGGCAAAGTTGGGGAGATCACGAGGTCAAGAGAGCAAGATCATCCTGGCCAACATGGTGAAACCCCGCCTCTACTAAAAATACAAAAATTAGCTGGGTATGGTGGCGTGCGCCTGTGGTCCCAGCTATTTGGGAGGCTGAGGCAGAAGAATCCGCCTGGACCTGGGAGGCGGAGGTTGCAGTGAGCCCAGATGGCGCCACTTCACTCCAGCCTGGTAACAGAGCGAGACTCCATCTCAAAAAAATAAATAAATTTTTAAAAATTTATTTTTAAAGTTTTAAGCAAAGCTCAAAGACCCTTGTGCCAGCAGTCATATGCCCACGTTGGGTGCGCAGGCTGAGGCAGCTGGCCCAACCTGGAAACCAGTCTGGCTTTTGCTAGCTCCTGATCTAGCAGATGTAAACATGTTTATTGATATACTAGCTTTGTGATTTCTCAGGGTTTAGAGAATTCTAGGATTTGAACATAAAATTTGATAAAATGGGCCAGGCTCAGTGGCTTGCACCTGTAATCCCAGCACTTTGGGAGCTGAAGTGGGTGGATCACCTGAGGTCAGGAGTTTGAGACCAGCCTGGCAAAAAAAAAAAAAAAAAAAAAAAAAAAGAATTAAATTTGATAGAATGATAATGGGGATAGAGTGTAAATTTGCAAAATCTACCCATACAACAGACTTGATTTTACTTAATACATGTGAATTATGAAGAATAAACTGATGAAAATAGTATGGGAATATAAAACTTAAGAATGCTTTATCAACAAAGCATTGTAACATTCCCTTTATTTGCGGCATCCAGAGGTGTTGCGTGGTAACTGTCCTCCTGAGTCTTCATGGTTGCTTGGGTTTTAATCACATCAGAAAGAATTTCAGAGCTTTCCATGGCTGGTGGTCCATAAAAGACTAGTTAGGAACATACACTCTAAATCATTTACCCTGCTTTCGGCATTCATTTTAAACTAATAGAAGAAGGGAAAATATCAGTGTGCTACTTGGCCTTTATTCTAAATCTTAAAAGGAAGAAAAATTTATCTTAAAAAAAATTTTTTTTTTTTTTTTGAGCTCCCACTATGTGGGAGGGGATTCCAGAGAGCTGGAAATCCCTTTATCTTAAAATTTCTTATTTTGAGGCCAGGCACGGTGGCTCACACCTGTAATCCCAGCACTTTGGGAGGCCAAGGCTGGGGGGGAATCACCTGAGGTCAGGAGTTTGAGACCAGCCTGGCCAACATGGTGAAACTCCATCTCTGCTAAAAAAAATTTTTAAAAATTAGCCGGGCGTGGTGTCGTGTGCCTGTAATCCCAGGGACTCCGGAGACTGAGGCATGAGAATTGCTTGAACCCGGAAGGTGGAGGTTGCATTGAGCCGAGATCGTGCCACTGCACTCCAGCCACTGGGTGCCAGAGCAAGACTGCATCTTGGGAGGGAAGAAAATTCTTAGTTTGAGAGTCACTTTTTTGCTCACACTTTTCTCAAAATGTGGCCCTTTCAATGCTGATTAAAACTGGTTGTGATTTTACTATTTTAGTGGCCAGAATCGAGACCGCCATGGGGGCATGTAGCATCTCACCACACTGGACACCATTCCCAAGTAGCCGTGTGGCTCAGCCTCCTGCAGGGCGCAGCTCTGCTGGGCTTTCCTCTAGAGAATCTTGTGTGTGTTACTGTAGCAGTTTGAGTTTAAGCACGAGTTCACTGGGTTAACAAGTTCTAACCAGCAAGATTTCTGTTGTTTCCAGGTGCCGTGAGCGATGTTGAGATGCAGGAACACTATGATGAATTTTTTGAGGTGAGAGAATTGACCTCTGTAACTGATAGACCTGTTCACCTTCTGTGTCTGTTTGGAAGGATTTAAAGTTTTTCTCCACTAATAAACATACATGAGTTATATCTCATTATACTTTTTAATGCATAACAAACCTTAAACCACTGTGATCTCCCTTCAGGAGGTTTTTACAGAGATGGAGGAGAAGTATGGGGAAGTTGAGGAGATGAACGTCTGTGATAACCTGGGCGACCACCTGGTGGGGAACGTCTACGTCAAGGTAGGAGCCAGACCTTCGTGCGCCGGTGCTCGGGCCGGCAGGAGGGGTGCCCGTCGCGGTTGACCCTGGGGTCCTGGATGCTCAGACGCACAGCAGGGCTCGGGTGCGCTGGCTCGCCACTTACTGGCTGCGTTGCGTGGCAGTGGCCGGCCTGCCCATGCGCCCGGCCAGCAGAACTGAAGGACGGATGGTATACTCAGTCATTATTTCAGTGTAGAATGTTTACTGCCTGTTAGTTAGAAGCTATTTGGACTAAGGAAAAGTTAGGTTTACTCACAGGTTTGGCTGCTTTTTTATTGAATAAAACTTTCTTTGCCTACACAGTCATATTCGCTCCCTTAACCAGTTGAATTTGAAAATGAAAGCGGCATTTGGCAAAATCTTGAAGTTAATCTGATTGAAAATAAAGAATTTTTAAATTACCCTACAGTACCATTCCGCATCTCTGATACATATTTGGATCAGTCATTGGGAAAGTCTTAGTAGAGCGTGGGTGGCAAGCGCGTTTGTCTTCCGCCTCCAGTTTCGCCGTGAGGAAGATGCGGAGAAGGCTGTGATTGACTTGAATAACCGCTGGTTTAATGGACAGCCGATCCACGCCGAGCTGTCGCCCGTGACGGACTTCAGAGAAGCCTGCTGCCGTCAGTATGAGATGGGGTGAGTGTGGGGCGACCGACGTGGTGACTGCACACAGTCCGGGGCTCTGTGTACACGAGGTAGTGAGTGTCTCCTTCCAACCCACAGAGAATGCACGCGAGGCGGCTTCTGCAACTTCATGCATTTGAAGCCCATTTCCAGAGAGCTGCGGCGGGAGCTGTATGGGCGCCGTCGCAAGAAGTGAGTGTTCCTGTGTCCGTTGTTACGCTCTGTGGCTGCTTTCTCTCCTCACACCATCACCCCTCAAAAAAACAGTTTGGCATAGGTGTCGTTTTTGTTTTTTTAAAGGCAGTGCTTAGAACATAGTACATGTTTTTAAATATCCAAGTATCCTCTTTGGAGAAGAATATTCACCTGCACATAGGTAACTTCATTATCCAGCTTCTCAAGTAGAGGTCAAAGCTTAATAACCAAGTAGGAGGGCGGGTAGCTGGGCAGCCTTAGAAATGAGGCTCTTGGAGAAGGTGGGCACTCGGTTTCTTCTGCCAGATACTATTACTACTACTAGATGTCGTGGCCTCCTTTACTCCAGGGATGGCTTCCCTGGACACACTGGAAGAACTGTCTTGGGCCACACATAACATACACTAATGCTAGCTGATAACTTTTTTAAAAATTGCAAAAACATCTCATGATGTTTTCAGAAAGTTGATGGATCTGTCTGTTGGGCTGCAGGTTGGACAAGCTTGCTTTAAATATCTCACATGTCCATTGGGGCTGCTTCTGGTTTTGTTTGTTAGTTTCAAGGCATTTCATTTTGTTTTGGGGGATCGGTGGCATCCAACTTTCGGGACGCTAGCAGAATTGAGCCTGGTGGTCACATCTGTCCAATCCTACATGTAAATGCCCGACAGTCAGGTCACAGAAGAGAGAAGACCAAGATGGCACATTCTAACAAGTTGCATTTCCTGGTTAGATTGAGGTCTGAGTCTAGAAGGGTTCTTATCCCTCTTTGGTTAAATGTGTCTTAGGAAATAGATGGTGGTTGTTTTATTGTCAACACAAAAGAAGCATAAAAGAAAAATAACCTTCCTGTCCCCAGCCCGAAAACCGGCCTGACAGGCACAGTAGCTATAAGCGCCTGAAGAGAGGGGGCTTGGTTGGAAAGTCCCTGAAGCGCAGTGTCAGTCAGTGAGGGTTGAGGATGGTGTGTGTCCAGTTCATTTTGTCAGGATTTCCTGTGATCATTTGAGCTGGTTCTAGAAGACAGAAGACGGAAGGTATTACACTGTTCACTTGTAAGCCGCACTTTTTTTTTTTTTTTTTTTCCTGAGGCAGTCTCACTCTGTTGCCCAGGCTGGAGTATAGTGGTGCGATCTCAGCTCACTGCAACCTCCGCCCCCAGGGTTCAAGCGCTTCTCCTGCCCCAGCCTCCTGAGTAGCTGGGATTACAGGCGCCTGCTGCTGCGCCCAGCTAATTTTTGTGTTTTTAGTAGAGATGGGGTTTTGCTGTGTTGGCCAGGCTGGTCTTGATGTCCTGACCTTGTGATCCACCTGCCTCGGCCTTCCAGAGTGCTGGGATTACAGGTGTGAGCCACCGCGCCCAGCCTGGCTGTGTTTCTCTTTGTCAGTGCCATTGATGTGAGGAGATGCACGGTATTTCGGAGTGAGTGGTGGTTCTGTTGCACGCTCTGGTGTGAATGGCATGTTTTTCTTTCTGTTCTTCGGCTGCAGGCATAGATCAAGATCCCGATCCCGTGAGCGTCGTTCCCGGTCTAGAGACCGTGGTCGTGGCGGTGGCGGTGGCGGAGGTGGAGGCGGCGGCGGACGGGAGCGTGACAGGAGGCGGTCGAGAGATCGTGAAAGATCTGGGCGATTCTGAGCCATGCCGTTTTTACCTTATGTCTGCTAGAAAGTGTTGTAGTTGATTGACCAAACCAGTTCATAAGGGGAATTTTTTTTAAAAAACAACAAAAAAAAAACACAAAGATGGGTTTCTGAATAAAATTTGTAGTGATAACAGTGTTCTCGGTGTAACTTATTTCTCGTGGAAGTTCTTTAAATGTCTTCTTTATAGACCTGCTAGTCATCAGTGTTGGAGGTAAAGATTGATAATATCCATCTCCCACTTTGAGTATAAATGACATCGTACTTTTTAACTTAGGGCATGAAATAAAACACCAGGTGAGGGGTAAATATTCTTTTTACCTACTTGTTAACACATAATCCAGACTCTCTCGAGACTGTCCTAGACAGCCTTTTGGGTTCTATTCTGTAAGTGGTTAATGAAATGCTTGGCCGTAATTAGTACACAAGCCGTAGACTGCATCCTGTGATGAGACACGGGGGGCACTCGGCCTATGTTACCTTCTCTCATTTCCTGAGTCTGCTTCAAGAGCCCAGTGCATTCCAGGGAGGCACGTGGGAGGGAGAGTGGATGCTCGTGTGGCACACCGTGGGCCAGTGGTCTGTGTCCATGTTTCCTTTCTTCGATGGCTTTGGGAGCCAGAAACCTGTGCTGCAGATCTGCCTTTAGGCGCTGTCTGGTGTTTTCCCTGAGCTGCTTGTGTCTAGGAATTCAGGCCGCCCGTGCTGGTGGTGTGACCGCGGTGACAGCCAGCTGACCGATACAGGGATCCCGCCGTAAGTCAGTTACTGGGGGCTGAGCCTTTGGGATAGCCACACTTTGAACGTTTCGGTCTTTCACTCCTAACACTGAGACGTTCAAAGAGTGGCTATGCCAAACCACGCCCCAGTGGCCATGTACCTCACCCTCAGAAGCCTCCCAGTTGTGCGTGGGAGTCGCCAGGCTCTCCTGTCCTGCTCCGCTCCCCGTGGGGCCTCCCTGACAGATCCCGCTGACCAGGTGGGGGAGTGGCTAGGCCCTAACTCACACTCAGTGAAGATTGTCACCACTTGACCCATGTATCTCACGAAAGCCCGTTTGTGTGATGAAATTCTAAAAGGTGGTCATGTTGATCACCTGGGAGGCTGAAGTGGACTGTGATCATAGCCACTGCACTCCCTGCCTGGGCAACAGTGAGACCTTGACTTAGAAAAAATTGTGTATTACAGTCGTGGGCAGATAAGTTTCAATGGGTTATTGGCAGTGTTGGCAATGTAGGTCATTTATGCCCTTGTGCTCCATGTCTCAAAAGTTGGTACAGACCAGGCGCAAAGTGTCACCCCTGTAATCCCAGCACTTTGGGAGGCCAAGGTGGGCAGATCATCTGAGGTTAGAAGTTTAAGACCAGCCTGACCAACATGGAGAAACCCTGTCTCCACTAAGAATACAAAATTAGCCAAGTGTGGTGGTGCATGCCTGTAATCCTAGCTACTCAGGAGGCTAAGGCAGGAGAATCGCTGAACCCGGGAGGCAGAGATTGAAGTGAGCCAAGATCGTGCTACTGCACTCCAGCCTGCCGACAGAGTGAGACTCCGTCTCAGAACAAAAACAAAAACAAAAAAACACTTTATTTAGTCCAGCAGTTCCCAGACCATGAATTTCACATTCCACATAAATTTTGTGGAAGAAATATGATCAACATAGGATTTCCAACTTTTAATTTGCCAAGTGGGACTTTTTAGCTTGCTTTCAAGTTTTACCATCATTTCATGAAAGAAAAGTTGTATTTTGGAAATATTTAAACATATATGACAGTAGGGAATGTAGTAAAGCCCACATGTGGCCGGACACTGGCTCACGCCTGTAATCCTAGCACTTTGGGAGGCTGAGGCAGGTGGATTGCCTGCGCTCAGGAGTTTACCAGCCTGGGCAACACGGTGAAAGTCCATCTCTGCTAAAATACAAAAAATTAGCCGTGTGTGGCGGCATGTGCCTGTAATCTCAGCTACTCGGAAGGCTGAGACAGAATCACTTGAACCTGGGAGTGGAGCCAAGATTGCGCCACTGCACTCCAGCCTGGGTGACAGAGTGCAACTCCGTCTCAAAAACACACAGGCTTTACCCTGCGCACCTAAGTTTGCATCCCTATGCAGAGGACCCAGGGGAGGACACCCCTCTAGTATGTTCTGTGTTAAGACGCTCCCTGCAGTGGCTTGTTTTTCACGTTTGCCAGGCTCCGGGGCTTTGCAGCCACCTGATGGCCAGCACCGCCAGGACGCTGGGACATGCGTGCACACCAGAGGTGGTGAGCAAGACAGTGCCTGGCTGGCGAATGCTGCGCCTCTGCCCTTGAGAAGCGGGGCTCAGGTCGAAGCAGCGCTTCTAGGAACCGCTGCTCCGCTGCCAGAGCTCCCTTCGTCCAGATGAGCAGCCTGGGAAGTGAGAGGTCCAGCAGGGAACAGCAGGGTTAGAATCTCAAGGGCTTTGAAGTAGCAAAACTGGACCAGGGCATCGGGGCATGGAAGTTGAATTTTACCTTCCCTGAAAATTCAGTCACCGGCAAGGAGAGTTGTGGTTGACATGGGACAAAGCAGGAAGAAAAGGTACCTCGTTAGAGTAGCTCTTTATCCTGGTTGACCCACACAAGCTCTTGAGAAATCGAATCTCGCTCTGCAGAAGAGGGAACCGCTTCGGAGACCCGAAGTGGACCAGGCTCTCCCAGCATGCTATCCGCTGCAGGTGCCAGACTGCCTAATCAACCAGCTCCAACAACAAGAAGGGGTGTTGGCTTCTGCAATTAGAAAGGCCCAGTGGCCTTGCCCTTCTGCTACAGTCCGTGCAGCCTGGGTCCCATGTCACATCAGGCGGACAGCGGATGGCCAACACAGGCTGCAACAGACGCCCAGCATCTCGGTCTCATAGGCCCAAGTTGGCATCATCACTTATATTTCCAACCTGAAAAAAAGGTCAGCTTCCAAATTCTATGAACTGAGTGTGATACTGATCAAAATGGCCCACAAAACTACGCCTCCTAGTTCTGAATATGGATGCAAAAACCCCACATCAATATTAGTAGAGTCCAGCAGCATGATAAGGTCAATCTGCCACTAGTAGTGGGTGCGATTCAGCCCAGGAACCCAGGGGTGGATGCCATCAAGTATTTCATCTGTTCTAAGTTTTGTTACATTGTTTCTTTTTTTTGAGGGGGGACAGAATCTCGCTTAGTTGCCCAGGCTGGCGTGCAGTCCCACGATCTTGGCTCACTGCAACCTCTGCCTCTCAGGTTCAAGTGATTCTTGTGCCTCAGCCTCCCAAGGAGCTGGGACCACAGGTGCATGCCACCACATCCGACTCATTTTGTATTTTTCGCCATGGGGTTCCACCATGTTGGCCAGGCTGGTATCGAACTCCTGACCTCAGGTGATCCATCCTCTTCAGCCTCCCTAAATTCTGGGATTGTAGGCATGAGCCACCACGCCCAGCCAACACTGTTTCTTGTGGTTCTCCCAATTATGCTTACATTGTATCTCAGCTGGTTTCCATGTCTGCCATATTTCTAATCAGATGCATGATACATACAGCAAAGTACCTAAAAGCTAAAGCTGGTTTAAAGGACAGCTGCAAGGTGATCATCCTGGTCAGGAAGCGGAACGAGGCCAGCATCCAGGCCAGCCCTCCCCGGCCAGAAACTCTTCTTCCTCCTAAAAGAAGCAGCTATCTTGACATTTGCAATAATCATTTTGTTTTGCTTTTATTATTTTATAATCTACATGTGGTTCACTAAAGATTACGGTTTTGCCCGCTTTTAGAATTGGAATCCTGTATGACTTTGTCGGCTCAGCTTGTCCGAAACACTCAACCGTGTTAGGTGTAGCAGCTGGTGGTGCCTCAGTCTGGAAAAAGCAAATAGTACAGCGTGAGTAATGCTGCGGGTACGAGTGAGCAGCTGGGAGACAGGTGCGGGAAGAGGAGGAGGAGGGCGCGTCCGGGCGCGTGGAGCAGTGAGGGCCAATTCCCTGCGGCAGGAACACCCCGGGTTGTCGGGCAGGACTACTACCAGGTCTCGACAGCCCTCAAGTCCCAGGACTTATGTCCCGCTCACCTACGAGCCTGCCACGGTCCTGCAGCTCAGAGCTGTCCTCACGGGGGGCCAGGCAGACGGGGCAGCCCCCACCCAGAATGCTGCCAGCTTGGAGGGAGGGAGGGAGAGAGAGACTTCTTGCCGGAGCTCTGGCCCCTGACCAGAATGACATGTGAACTGCACATGCCACTGGGTGAAACCAGCTCCCAAGCCACTTCAGGACTGAGTTCTGGGGGACCCCAGAGGGACACATGTGCCGGGAAGAGATCAGGAAAGGGTTGCGGAGGACATCAGGGAGAGCTCTTTTGGGGCCCTGTGGGCCGTGGGAAGGACCTGGAATCTTCCCCTCCCCTCCACCGCCAGAAACAGTGTCTCATAATGTTGCCCAAGCTGGCTTCAAACTCCTGGTCTGAAGCCATCCTCCCGCCTTGACCTCCCAAAGTGCTGGGAGCATGAGGTCTGAGCCACCACCCCCAGCTCGGCTCTGGAATCCCTAAACTGAGCCATGGGAAGGGGCTGAGCAGGAGCATGGAGAGCTGATTCATTCGCTTAAAGCAGATTCTCACTGCAGTGTGCGGGACAGACTGCGGGCCGAGCAGGAGTGCCCGGGACAGAGGTTTGTGTTTTTTTGTTTTTTTAACATCGGGTCTCCCTGTGTTACCCAGGTTGGTCTCAAACTTCTGGACTCAAGTGATCTGCCCGCCTTGGCCTCCCAAAAAGTTTTAAAATTTTGGCCAGACACAGTGGCTCACGCTTATAATGACAGCACCTTGGGAGGCCGAGGTGGACAGATCACCTCAGGTCAGGAGTTCAAGACCAACCTGACCAACATGGTGAAACCCTGTCTCCACTAAAAATGCAAAAATTGCCAGGCGTGTCCAGGCAAGGCCAGAGGCCAGCTTGGACCCTGACGGGCTTTGGGGGTTCCTCTCAGCTTGATTTGTAAGCTGTTCTGGTGGGGTGCAGTGATGGGTGACTGTGGATTTAATTTTCATATTCCTGATGACTAATGAGGCCGGCACCTTTTCCTGCTGTTGCCATTTGCATGTCTTTCTGTGAAGCCCCAGTTTGTCTTTTGCCTATTTTTTAATATCCAGCTGGGCGCGGTGACTCACGCGCCCAGCACTTTGGGAGGCCAAGGCAGGTGGATCTCCTGAGGTCAGGAGTTCAAGACTAGCATGACCAACATGGTGAAACACTGTCTCAACTAAAAATACAAATCATAGGCAGGCATGATGGCGGGCACCTGTAATCCCAGCTATTCAGGAGGCTGAGGCAGGAGAATCACTTGAATCCAGGAGGTGGAGGTTGCGGTGGGCCGAGATCACGCCCATTACACTCCAGCCTGGGCGACAAGAGTGAAACTCCATCTCAAAAAAAAAAAAAATTGAGTTGTTTGTTGTTTTCTGACTTACTTCTAGATGTCTTTATGCGGGGTGGTAGGTGGATCCTTTGCCGACGTACATTGCAAAGATTTTCTCCCAGTCCGTGGTTTGCCTCTTCCCTCTCTAAATCGTGTCTTTTTTTTTTTTTCTTTTATGAGATGGAGTCTCGCTCTGTCGCCCAGGCTGGAGTGCAGTGGTGTGATCTCGGCTCACTGCGACCTCTGCCTCCCGGGTTCAAGCGATTTTCCTGCCTCAGCCTCCCGAGTAGCTGAAATTACAGGTGCGCACCACCAGGCCTGGCCAATTTTTGTATTTTTAGTAAAGACGGGTTTTCACCATGTTGGCCAGGCTGGTCTTGAACTCCTGACCTTGTGATCCACCCGCCTCAGCCTCCCAAAGTGCTGGGATTACAGGCGAGAGCCACCGCGCCCGGACTGTTTGCTTGTTTTCTGTTGTTTGTTTCTTCTGAGATAGAGTTTCCCTCTTGTCCCCCAGGCTGGAGTGCAATGGCATGATGTTGGCTCACTGCGACCTCTGCCTCCCGGGTTCAAGCGATTTTCCTGCCTCAGCCTCCCGAGTAGCTGAAATTACAGGTGCGCACCACCAGGCCTGGCCAATTTTTGTATTTTTAGTAAAGACGGGTTTTCACCATGTTGGCCAGGCTGGTCTTGAACTCCTGACCTTGTGATCCACCCGCCTCAGCCTCCCAAAGTGCTGGGATTACAGGCGAGAGCCACCGCGCCCGGACTGTTTGCTTGTTTTCTGTTGTTTGTTTCTTCTGAGATAGAGTTTCCCTCTTGTCCCCCAGGCTGGAGTGCAATGGCATGATGTTGGCTCACTGCAACCTCTGACTCCCAGGTTCAAGTGATTCTCCTGCCTCAGCCTCCCAAGTAGCTGGGATTACAGGCACCCGCTACCATGCTCAGCTAATTTTTGTATTTTTAGTAGAGACAGAATTTTGCCATGTTGGCCAGGCTGGTCTCAAACTCCTGGCCTCAAGCAATCCACCCACCTCAGCTTCCCAGAGTGCTGGGATTAGAGGCGTGAGCCACCGCACGCAGCCACGTTCCATGTAGGTGTGAGATCGTCGTTTTTCTGCATAGATACCCAACTGCTCCAGCAGCACTTACTGCAAAAACAAATGGCACCTTTCCTCGCTGAACGCGGGGGTCCCTCGGGGGCAGTCCGGTCACCGTGTGCACGTGGGGCTGTTCTTGGATTCCCTTTCGTTCATGGGTCTTTTGCACATCCTTGTGCCTGGGATATATTTGGAATGAATAGGAGTCTACAGGGGCCGTGCCCGCGGTGGCTCATGCCTGCAATCCCAGCACTTTGGGGTGCCAAGGCAAGTGGATCAGCCCAGGAGTTCAAGAGCAGCCTGGGCAACATGTGAAACCCCATATCTACAAAAAGCATTTAAAAATCAGCCAGGTGCGGTGGCGTGTGCCTGTGGTCCCAGGTATTAGGGAGGCTGAGTGGGGAGGGTCACTTGAGCCCAGGAGGTCGAGGCTGCAGTCAGCCAGGATCGCACCACTGCACTCCAGCCTGGGCGACGGAGCAACCGCTGACGGAAGGAAACAAGAGCCTCTGGGATTCGCCGCTGGCTCCAGTGTGGGCTGTGAGGGGACTCAAGGATGCCTCTGAGGGTTTTAACCTGGGGAGACTGTTTTTTTGCCTTATCCACTTTATTTCTGATGAAGCTGATTGGAGAACATGAATCTAGGTTTTAAGGCCCAAAGAACTCGTGAGGCCATCCCTGTCCATGCTCTGACCTGGGACTGCCCACCTGTGGGTCAGCTTGGGCCCACGCAGCATGCAGGAACGCCGCCCTGTGCCTGGGGCAGGGAGGGGCAGGGAGTGAGTCCCAGATCAGTGCCCTGCAGTCTAGGCATTTGCACAAGTCAGTGTCAGAGCCTTGGCATCACACGGTCAGACAGGTCACACCTTCTCTCCAGGAAAGGACAGAAGGAGGGGCGAGAAGAGAGGCCAGGAGCGTCCCCTCATGGAAACACGACACTGCTCCCAGTTCCTCAGCGCTCTCAACCCACTGGGTTAAGCAGTTGACCACCCAGAGTGGGCTGGGCAAGGCATCCACCATGCCAAGGCTGTCCTCCTGTGCCCCGAGGGCCACTTCCTTCGTGCCCACTGCCATGCCTGGGGGCTCCTTCTGGTTCCACAGCCCCAGGAAGGTTTTGAACAAGTGACATCCATGCAATAATCAGGTTAACTCAAGCGCCACACGGCAGCCAGGGCCGACATGCCACGCTGCCTCCCACAACACGTGAGCTCCCGAGCCCTTTACAAGAGATCAGCTGAGACCCACAGCACCCTGAAGCTGCAGAGTCTGGAAAATATGGCTCCCCTCCCACTGCCAGGCTCCTCAGAGAAAACGTGGTCTAAAGCTGAAATCACCCTCTCTCTCTAATGTCCAGAGAAATTAAAGTCCAAGGTCTTTTCTTTCCAGCACATGCTGTGTGACAGACCTTTCTCAACCAAACAGTCCCTAGACCGCCCAGGTGGCTGTCTTCCCATGCCTGTGCTCCTGGGGCAGCAGGACAGGCCTGGAAACCAGTCTGCAGGTGTGTGTGCTTTCAGGAGAGAGCCAGGCCCTGGCCCAGCAGCCCAGCGTGTGAGGTCACCGCTCAGCCTCGGCCATCTGCTGGGGGTTTCAGCAGCATGCTGACTTATTAGATGGCACGGTGTGGCTCTTGGGGAGGGAGCCTGCCCTTCACCCCCACCCCGGACTCCCCCTCAACAGGTCACCTCCATCTCAGCAGCATTCCCAGGTGCAGCTGGCCCGTTCACACCGAGGGACATCCTTGGAGCCTACGTTCCACCCAGCGGCGCAGCCAAACTCAACTTGGAAAACGCCAGCCTCCCAATATTCAGGCACTTCCTTAAATCCCAGGTCTTTTTTTTTTTTTTTAAATAAGTTGAATCAGCCAGACGTGGTAGCTCATGCCTGGAATCCCAGCACTTGGGGAGGCCAAGATGGGTGGATCACTTCAGATCAGGAGTTCGTCACCAGCCTGGCCAACGTGGCAAAACCCTGTCTCTACTAAAAACACAAAAATTAGCCAGGCATGGTGGGTGCCTCTAATCCCAGGGAGGCTGAAGCAGGAGAATCGCTTAAACCCGGGAGGTGAAGGTTGCAGTAAGCTGAGATCACACCGCTGCACTCTGGCCTGGGCGACAGAGCAAGATTCCGTCTCAAAAAAAAAAAAAAAATTAAAAAAAAATAAGTTTAATCAGCCAGGCACAAGGACTCACACCTGTAATCTCAGCACTTTGGGAGGCTGAGGCAGGTGGATCTCCTGAGGTTGGGAGTTCGAGACCAGCCTGGCCAAGATGGTGAAACCCCATCTCTACTAAAAATACAAAACAAATTGGCCGGGTGTGGGGGCGTGCGCCTGTAATCCCAGCTACTAAGGAGGCTGAGGCAGGAGAATCACTTGAACCCGGGACGTGGAGGTTGCACCACTGCATTCCAGCCTGGGCAAAAGAGCAAGACTGTCTCAAAAACCAAAACCAAACCAAAACACGGGGAAACACAGAAACTAAAGAGTGACACATTGAGAAGAACAGGATACGCAGTTACAAAGCAGCTCCCTACGAGACACTTGGTAATTACAAAGAGTGGGTTGGGCACTTGCTGCCTGTAATCCCAGCACTTTGAGACGCTGAGGCAGGCTGATTTCTTGAGGCCAGGAGTTCAAGACCAGCCTGGCCAACATGGCAAAACCCTGTCTTTACTAACAATTAAAAAAAAAAATAGCTGGGCATGGTGGTGGGTGCCTGTAACCTCAGCCACTTGGGAGGCTGAAGCGTGAGAATCACTTGAATCTGGGAGCCAGAGGTTGCAACGTGCCAGGATCACACACCACTGCACTTCAGCCTGGGCGACGGAGTGAGAGTCTGTCTCAGAGAAAAAAAAAAAAAAAAAAAGAGTGAAATAGTAACTGCAGCAGAAAACCTGGCAGACACCACCTTAAACCACTTGATCAAAGTGAGCATCCCCAGCAGTGAGCCAGGCACCAAGTGCCCTGACCCCACTCAGCGCTGCTTCCACGGTCTTCCCAGCAGGTGTGCACCACCCACGGGTCTAGCCACCAGGCAAACATTAGACAAACCAAAATCAAGGGACATGCTACAAGGTATCTAGCCTGTACACTCCAAAAATGCTGAGGGAGCACAATGGCTCACACCTGTCACCCCAGCACCTTGTGAGGCCGAGGCAGGAGGATGGCTTGAGCCCAGGAGTTCAAGACCAGCCTGGGCAACATAGCAAGACCCCCATCTCTACAAAAAAAATACAAAAATTAGCCAGATGTGGTGGCATGCTCCTGTAGTTCCAGCTGCTCCGGAGGCTGAGGTGGGAGGATTGCTTGAGCCTGGGAGGTCGAGGCTGCAGGGAGCCAAGACCGCACCAGAGCCTGGGTAACAGAGTGAGACTCTGTCTCAAAAAATAAAAATAAAGATAATAAAAATGTCGATGTATTGAAATACAAAGAATGACTAAGGAACTATTCCAGATTAGACTGAAGAGACACAAGCACTGAAGCAGTTTATGAGCAGGGCTTTGCTGTGAGGACATTGCTGGGACTACAGCGGACCCTTGAACAATGCTGCAGGGAGAGGTTAGGGCCCCGTGCAGCGTTCTTTTTTCTTTCTTTTTTGATGGAAACTTGCTCTGTCATCGAGGCTGGAGTGCAGTGGCAGGATCTTGGCTCACTGCAACTTCTGCCTCGCAGGTTCAAGTGATTCTCCTGCCTCAGCCTCCCAAGTAGCTGGGATTACAGGCACCCACCACCATGCCCAGCTAATTTTTTTTTTTTTTTTTTTTTTTTTGTATTTTTAGTAGAGACAAGTTTTCACCATGTTGGCCAAGCTGGTCTTGAACTCCTGACCTGACCTGAGGCCACTTCGGCCTCCCAAAGTGCTGGGATTACAGGCGTCAGGCACCACACCTGGCCACAAACTGAATCTTCTGTCTGCAATGGGAGCCCCTGCAGCTTCAGACCTCAGTCCGCTGTCCCTGCAGCTTCAGACCTCAGTCCGCTGTCCCTGCAGCTTCAGACCTCAGTCCGCTGTCCCTGCAGCTTCAGACCTCAGTCCGCTGTCCCTGCAGCTTCAGACCTCAGTCCGCTGTCGCTGCAGCTTCAGACCTCAGTCCGCTGTCCCTGCAGCTTCAGACCTCAGTCCGCTGTTGCTGCAGCTTCAGACCTCAATCCGCTGTCCCTATCAAGAGACTTGGCTTTCCCTTGTCGTGTCGTGACTTTCTCTGCTTCTGGGGAGCTCCTCCAGCAGCACTCACGGCACTCTGTATGGGTCCTGTGGTGTTATTCAAGGTTTGGGGTGTCATGCTAAACACACAGAAAAATACGAGAGAAGCACAATCACTTTTTGCTACAGTACACACTTTACTGGAGAGACTTCACGTGGAGATGATTAGTGTCTCACAGCGTTTCAAGCAGATACAAGACGAGGTAACTGGAAGACTGACAGGAGGTAGCGTGAATCATCGCAGGAGTACAGCATGGACTACAGTTAATTCTACGCAGTTATGATTTAATACTGCATCACCACCGTCTTCTCTTCTTCATTTTAGAGACAGGGTCTTACTTTGTTGCCCAGGCTGGAGGTAGTGGCACCATAGCTCACTGCAGCCTCAAATTCCTGGTCTCAAGCAATCCTCCCACCTCAGCCTCCCAAGTAGCTAGGACTACAGGCATGAGGCACTGTGCCCAGCTAATTTTAAAAATTTTTTATAGAGACAGGGACTTGCCATGTTGCCCAGGCTGATCTTGAACTTCTGGCTCCAGCGACCCTTCTGCCTCAGCCTTTCGAAGCACTGGGACTCCAGTGCGCACCACCACTCCTGGCCCAAGACTGCAAATTTCTCTTGACTTCACATGCTGTCTGTAAGTGTGTGCATACATTTTAATAAATTGTTGTGTATACTTTATAGTACCAAATAACAAAACAGACTAGCACCTACATATATTTTATGCATTCCATGACATACCTTTTTCTTATTTCTTCATTTATTTTTGGGAAACAAGGTCTCACTGTGTCACCAAGGCTGGAGAGGAGTGGCATGGTCATGGCTCACTATAGCCTCAAATTCCTAGGCTCAAGTGATCCTCCCACCTCAGCCTCTCAAGTAGCTAGGACTACAGGTATGAGCCACCTCACCTGGCTAATTAAAAAAAAATTTTTTTTAGAGAAGGGGAACTCCTGGGCTTTAGCGATTCTCCCACCTCAGCCTCCCAAAATGCTGGGATTATAGGAAAAAGTCACCATCACTAGCCTTTTATCTTAATATTTTTGATATTTCTAGGCTATGTGGTTCCTCAGCAAGTTTTTCCAAATTGTCAAAAATCAAAAATTGGCCGTGCCCGGTGGCTCACATCTGTAATCCCAGCACTTTGGGAGGCCAATGTGGGCAGATCATGAGGTCAGGAGATGGAGACCATTCTGGCTAACATGGTGAAACCATCTCTACTAAAAATACAAAAATTAGCTGGGTGTGGTGGCACCACCTGTAGTGTCAACTGCTAGGGAGGCTGAGGCAGGAGAATTGCTGGAACCCAGGAAGCAGAGGTTGCAGTGAGCTGAGATTGTGCCACTGCACTCCAGCCTGGGCAACAGAGTGAGACTGTCTTAAAAAAAAAAAAAAACCTCCAAAATATTTTTCAATATATTTATTGAAAAAAATCAATCAATCAATCAGAGAGTAAAAATAAACAAATAAAAAGCAGGAGATACAATTCTCGCCTCTGATAAAGTAGACTTTAAAGTAACAAAGAGCAAAAGAGGCAAAGAAGGACATTACATAATGGCAAAAGGATCAATGTAACAAGAAGAGCTAACGATTTTATAGATCAACGAGACAGAAAATTAACAAGGACATCCAGGACTTGAACTCAGACCCGGAACAAGTAAACTTAATAAACATCTATAGAACTCTCCACTTCAAATACATAAAACATACATTACCACCTCACACCTACTCCATAAGTGACTACATAATTGGAAGTAAATCACTCCTCAGTAATCGCATAGCATTTCATAGGTTTAAATGAAATATTGGTTGGCTGTTCGTTTGTTATTTTCTTCCCTTATTCCTTCCTGTTTACATCAAGTATAATTATTGGTATAAAAGAGGTTTTCAATACCCATTACTAAACTGCATTCTAGCCTGGGCAAGAAAGCAATACTCCCATTCTCTCTCTCTCTTTCTCTTCCTTTTTCCCCCTCTTCTTTATTCTTTTTCTTTCTTTAAAAAAAAAAAAAAAAAAAATCTGGGTACAAAGGACCCATGCAGTGAAACCTGTGTCATTCAGGGGCCAACTGCATTGGCAGACTGTGAGCAAGGACCAGGTAAGAGATCATAGGTCCGTATCAGTGTTAAGTTCCCAACTTTGGCAGTTCATTGTATTGTAGTTATGGAAAGCACCTCTTCGTTTTTACTAAGTACATGTGGGGATTCAGTCACGCTGGTGGGAGAAATTTTAGTTATAGAGAATATATAGAGACGCTTTTGGAAGGCCTAAGGGTGTTTGCTATAGCTCCTGGCTGAAGGCAGCCTTAGGCAGGTGGCTCACACCTGTAGTCCTAGCTACCAGAGAGGCTGAGGCAGGAGGATCACTTGAGCCTAGGAATTCAAGGCTGCAGTGAGCCATGACCATGCCACTCCTCTCCAGCCTTGGTGACAGAGTGAGACCCTGGCTGAAGGCAGCCTTTAAATAAATTAGAGTAGAAACAAAGGCATGTGGGGAGTTTACCTAACTAACTTGTTTACTCATGTGGTGCTATAAATTAACCCCTGCTCACTCCAGATGGCTCTCTTGGGGGGGAGGTTGACCAGGGATATTACCCACTAATGGCGTTTAATTTAGGCCTGGGAACCTGGCCTTTAATCTCTACCCCCAGTGGTGTTGACTCAAAACCTTTGTGATTTAATGCGTGCTGAATAAAGCCCTGTGAGGCCAGCGGTCGTGCTGGTGGCTGCTATCTCTTTACAGCACTCTCTTTGAGTGTCTGTGAGGGGCCTGGACACCCCAGCCCGCTCATTCACTGAATATTGTGTCCGAGTGGCTTTATTCATCTGTCGCTGAGTCAGGGTCAGCAGGACAGACCCCCACAGGCAGTGACCCCGACAAGCACACACTGAGGAATTGAAGGGTAAAGGGGCATCATGTCTGCCACTTGCTCTCCAGGGCTTCGAGAAGTCAGAGTGCACATGCGTGTGTGTGTGTGTGTGTGTGTGTGTGTGTGTCTAGAGACAGAGAGAGAGACAGAGAGGGAACAAATGTAGTAAAAACTTAACATTTGAATTAACAAGGAGTTTCTGATAATAGAAGCCAAATAAATTTAACATTTGGGAAATCTGGATGAGGGAATCTGACATTCCATATGGTTCTTGCCACTTTTCTAATCTAAAATTACGTTTAAAATTTTAAGAAATTGGCCAGGTGTGGTAGCTCATGCCTTTAATCCAAGCACTTTAGAGGCCAAGGCGGGTGGATCACCTGAGGGCGAGAGTTCAAGACTAGCCTGACCAACATGGTGAAACCCTGTCTTTTTTTTAAAAAAAAAAAAAGAAAGAAAAATAAATAAATAAATAAATGAAAAAAAATTAAGAAATTAAAAACCATTTCGGCTGTGTAACACATTACTGCAAACTTGAGTGGTTTAAAACGACACACATTGGGCCGGGTGCGGTGGCTCACGCCTGTAATCCCAACACTTTTAGGAGGCCGAGGCGGGTGGATTACCTGATGTTAGGAGTTCGAGACCAGCCTGGTCAACGTGGTGAAAACCCATCTCTACTAAAAATGCAAAAATTAGTTGGGCATGGTGATGCACACCTGTAATCCCAGCTACTCGGGAGGCTGAGGCAGGAGAATCGCTGGAACCCGGGAGGCGGAGGTTGCAGTGAGTCGAGATCGCGCCATTGCACTCCAGCCTGGGCAACAAAGAGAGACTCCGTTTCAAAAAAAAAAAAAAAAAAATTCCCGAAGGGCAAGAAGTTAACTAAGTAAAACAGCATCAGAACAGCAGGTAAAAAGCGTTCGCACGGCCCCGGGGTCCGCGGGTGGGAGCTGCGGGGAACCCGCGGCGGGCAGGGACAGGGGACGGGGAAGGGGAAGGGAAAGAGCTGGGGTCTCGGGAGCGGGGCGGGGCACCGGGCCCGCGGTTGAATCCACGCGGCGTGACAATGGGGCGGGCGGGCGGACTCGGGTGGGTGAGGCCGGGGTCCCGGGGCACGCAGGGGTCGGGCAGGCCGGCGCGCCCCAGGCTGCGGGGGGCGGGGGGCGGGGGCGGGGGCGGGCCCGGGCTGGGCGGGTTGGAGGCGGGGCGGGTGCTCTGCCGCGGGACATTGGCGGGCACCGGCCTCCGCCCCCGCCTCTCCGCCAATCGCCGCCCGCCGCTCCCCTCGCAGCGGGTCCACGCGAGGCCGCCAGCCCCGGTCGCCGTCTCCGCCTCGCCGCAGTCGGGACAGCAGCTCACTCCTTTCCCGCGTGTCCGACCAGGTGAGATCCGGCCCCACGGAGACCCGCTCCCGGCTCTGGACGGAAGGTCCCAGTTGGGTCCGAGTCGCCCCGCGCCTACGCCGGGAGTTGCATCATCTTCCCCGAAACGCGGCGAGGCGGGGCTGCTCCCGGACCCCCGCCCCCCCGTCTCCCCCACCCCGGCCTGGGGTCGCGACCGCGCAGAAGCTGCCCCCCGGGCTCCCACCGCAGCCCCCGCGCCGGCGAAGCGGGCCCCGCAGGCGACGAGGCCGGGAGCGTGGAGCTGGGACGCGGGACGCGGGGGGAGTTTAGGGGGGATGCGCCGCTGCGGTGCCCAGCGTGGGGTTTCGCGGCGTCGTGGGTGGGAAATGGCTGTTTCCAAACCGCCCTTTTCGGCGGACTGTGTCGGGGCGGCAAATGCTGTCGTTGCGCGGGCGGCCCGCGAGTGGGTGCCCGCTGGGGAGCACGCGGGGCTCTGCCCGGGGGGCGTTCGGGGGCTGGAGCCTTTCCTGGAGCCCCACTTCCCTGCGCCCCGGGCGAGGCGGCCGCTGACCCGGAGGATGCGAGGGGCAGGTGGAGGGGCTGCGAGAGCGGAGCGCGAAACTTTCGGCTTCCCGAGGATCTTCTGCGCTTACCTGTCCCAAACGGCGTCCCAAAGTGTCGCTTCCGGAGGCGGAGTGGCCCGCGCTTTCCGGATCTCAGTAGGGTCAGGATCTCCCGCCGGGAAACTTAGAGGCTTTTCCTGCATGCGCGCGCGGGGCCCTCCCCAAGCCCCTCCGGAGGGTGGGTGCGCGCGTACAGGGGTGCCCGGGAGCGTCGTGACCCCCAGGGGGTCTTGCGGTTTCAGCAGCGGCCAGAACCCGCCTCCCTGGGACGCACGTGCATCCGGCCGCCGGGCGCTGTGGCCGTGGGTTCGGATCCCGGTCCCCTGGCGAGCTTTCCGCCGAGCGCCTCTGGGTTCCGCGGAGACCCGGCCGCTTGCGATCTGCGTACCCTGCAGCCCTTACCTTGGGGGAGAGTGCGCCAGGGAGAGGCGCCAAAAGCGAGGCTTTCTGGCGTATTCGGCGGCGGAGCGCGCGAGACCCGGGCCAGACGGGGCCTGTGCAAGACGGAGAGTCCCTTCCCGCAGGTGCCTCCGGTGACCCGCGGAGGAAGGCGCTGCTCTCATCTGTTTCAAGGTGCTTGTGTGTTTTTTTACCCTGGGTAAAATATAGATAACATTTGCCACTGTCACCATTTGCAAGTGCGATGCAGCCGCCAGCACTGTCTCCACCCAGAACATCTTCCATCGTTCCCAGCACAGCCTCTGCACCCATTACACAGCCACTCTCCCTTCCCCATTCACCCCAGCCCCGCAGCCTCTGTTCATGTCTATGAATTTGCCAGACATAGAGGGACGTTTGAGAATTCCAGGTACCTCATCGTGGAAGTGGAATCACACAGCATTTGTCCTTTTGTGTCTGGCTTATTTCACCTGGCATAATGTCCGGAAGGTTCATCCGTGTTGTGGCGTGAGCCAGAATGGCTTTCTGTGACGGAGGAGTAGTATTCTAGTGTGTGTGTGTGTGCCTGTATTCTAGTGTGTGTGTGTGTGTGTGAGAGAGCCTCTATTCTGGTGTGTGTGTGAGCTTATATTCTGGTGTGTGTGTGTATGTGAGCCTCTATTCTGGTGTGTGAGTGTGAGCCTATATTATGGTGTGTGTGTGTGAGCCTGTATTCTGGTGTGTGTGTGTGTGAGCCTCTATTCTAGTGTGTGTGTATGTGTGAGCCTCTTCTAGTGTGTGTGTGTGTGTGTGTGAGCCTCTATTCTGGTGTGTGTGTGAGCCTGTATTCTGGTGTATGTGTGAGCCTGTATTCTAGTTGTGTGTGTGTGTGTGGACCTATATTCTGGTGTGTGTGTGTATGTGTGCCTCTATTCTAGTTTTGTGTGGGTGGGGGGACTATATTCTGGTGTGTGTGAGCCTATATTCTAGTTGTGTGTGGGGGCTATATTCTGGTGTGTGTGTGTGTGAGCCTCTATTCTGGTGTGTGTGTGAGCCTGTATTCTGGTGTTTGTGTGAGCCTGTATTCTAGTTGTGTGTGTGGGTGTGTGGACCTATATTCTGGTGTGGGTGTGTGGACCTATATTCTGGTGTGTGTGAGCCTCTATTCTAGTTTTGCGTGTATGTATATGTGTGTGGGCCTATATTCTGGTGTGTGTGAGCCTCGTGTATGTGTGCGTGCATGTGCGCACACGCACACGCCAATATTCTGGTGTGTGTCCATCCATCTGTGCACACACGCTCCGCCTCCACCTTTTGACTTGTGAATAGTGCAGCAGTGAGCATGGGTGTGCAAGCATTTGTTTTGTTGTTGTTTCATTTTTTTAAATAGAGACGGGGCTTGCGCCCAGGCTGGTCTTCACCTCCTGGACTGCAGCAGTCCTCCCGCCTCGGCCTCCCCGAGTGCTGGGGTGAGAGATGTGAGCCGCTGCGCCCGGCCCAAGCCAGTATCTGTTTCCATTTTTTTGGTATATGCCTAAGAGGGAAATGACGAAGCAGCTGCCCACAGAGCTGGTGCTCGTGTTTCTGTGCCGTTCTTCCGGGGCTTCTCTGAGGGAGCAGAGACCCCACTCGGAAGGGGCCAGGTCAGCAGGGTTCGCTGGACCCCTCAGCATCTGAACCTAAGCCGATGTGTCTCTCCTTGCTTTGCCAGGTCCCAGCATGCCTTCCGAGACACCCCAGGTGGAATCGGGGCCAGCAGGCTGCCCCCACCACTCAGGGCCACACTCGGCAAAGGGGAGCCTGGAGAAGGGGCCCGCAGGAGATAAGGACGCCAAGGAGCGCCTGTGGATCCGGCCTGACGCCCCAAGCAGGTGCACCTGGCAGCTGGGCCGGCCTACCTCCGAGTCCCCGCATCACCACACCTCCCTGTAAGTACTGCTTTTGATCACAAGAGGGTCAGTCTGTGTCCTGGAGGGCAGGAGTTTGTTACCTGGACACCACACAGCCAGGAGGACTTGAGGTGTGACCCCCTGTGGGCACTCTGGACTGAGGAGCTGGGGGTGGGGGCGCACCGTGTCGATGAGGCAGGCAGCCGAGGTTCAGAGGACCAGGCCTCCTTACGCTGCCGCCCAGCGCCTGGGCCAGTCCCAGCAAGACCATGACGCTCAACGTGTATTTCCGGAATAAATAAATAGATGTGCCCAGGTCATGTGTGCTTCACCCCGTCTGTGGCTGCCCACGCGGGTTCGCTGGAGGGCACTGGGATCCTGCCTGCACTCTCTTATTGGTTGGCTGATTTTGTTGAGACAGGGTCTCATTCTGTTCCCAAGCTGGAGTACAGTGGTGCAGTTGTGTCTCACTGCAGCCTCAACCTCTCCTGATTAAGGGATCCTCCCACTTCAGCCTCCCATGTAGCTGGGAGTACGGGCACCCACCATCACGCCTGGCTAATTTTTTAGTTGTTTTTTTTTTTGAGATGGAGTCTCTCTTTGTCACCCAGGCTGGAGTGCAGTGGCACGATCTTGGCTCACTGCAACTTCTGCCTCCCAAGTTCAAGCGATTCTCCTGTCTCAGCCTCCTGAGTCACTGAAATTACAGGCTCGCGCCACCACGGCAAGCTAATTTTTTTTGTATTTTTATTCGAGATGGAATTTCATCATGTTGGTCAGGCTGGTCTCAAACTCCTGACCTAATGATCCACCTGCCTCAGCTTCCCAAAGTGCTGGGATTACAGGTGTGAGCCTCTGCACCCGGCCTTAATTTTTGTATTTTTAGGAGAGATGGGGTTTGTCCAGGCTGGTCTTGAACTCCTGGGTTCAAGTAATCCACCCACCTTCGCCTCCCAAACTGCTGGGATTACAGGCGTGAGCCACAGCACCCAGCCCTGCCTGCACTTTTCAGTTAACTCTAGGTCATGAAGACTTCCCTTAGGCGTTAAATATTTTTACATGGTGGGCTCTTTTTCTAGTGGCACAGACTGTTGGGTGAAGAAGCCATAATTTTGTAAGCCCTCTGTTGGGTAGATAAACGTTTGCAGTTAATCTCATTTTAAATAACTCCAATAGAAAACGCTACGCATTCATTTGGCCAACGAGTCTTTCCTGAGTGCCTCATGCATTTCCTCATGCTCAGGATCTATCAGTGGAAAAGAAAAATAAAAGTCCCTACCCCAGCAGCAAACTGAAATCGAGCTCACTAAGCCTTAGGATTATCTCTGTTTCCTTAGTGTAATCTCCGTGGAGGACAAACAGATCAAAGAACGCGCTGCTTAGATGTTTGATTCTCTTTTTTTTATTTTCGACATGGAGTCTCGCTCTGTCGCCCAGGCTGGAGTGCAGTGGTGCAATCTCGGCTCACTGCAACCTCCGCCTCCCAGGTTCAACCAATTCTGCCTCAGCCTCCGGAGTGGCTGGGATTACAGGCTTGCACCACCATGTCTAACTAATCTTTGTATTTTTAGTAGAGATGGAGTTTCACCATGTTGTCCAGGCTGGTCTTGAACTCCTGACCTCAGGTGATCCACCTACCTTAGCCTCCCAAAGTGCTGGGATTTTGATTCCTATTTGTACACCACTACCAACATTTATGGTTGCTGATTTGCAGTTCAGGACTGGTGGGTGGCTGGGTGTACTCTCAGCGGAGCAGTAGGAAGAAGTGAAAATTGACAAACCCAGGTGTGACTGGTGAACACACTCAGTGCTGGGAGCTCAGGAGGCCACGAGGGCAGGTGGGCAGCCAGGTGGATGGGCTCTCGCTGCCAAGACAAGCCAGAGAGAGCAGTGGGTGAGAGGCCCGGTGAGGTCGGGGGTGGCTGCTGGGGGGTGGGGTGGGCAGGGAAGAGAGGCCGGATTCCTGAGGGCTCCGTGAGCTCCTGGCACTAGGGCATGAGTGGAGACAGTGCCTGCCAGGTTGTAAGAGGGCCTTGCACCTGCACCTCACGCCCTGGCCTCGCTCACCCTCCAGAGACACCCTCACCCTGAGGGGCAGAGCCTAGCTGCCTGTCAGTCAGAGGGCCCCTGAGAATAGCGGCGCTGAGGGGAGGGGCTGCAGAGGTGGGGTAGGAGTTGGGGTTCATTCTAGGACAGTGTGGGGTGTCCTCCCGGGGGCCTCCTGGGCTGTGGAGGTGGGAGTCCTTGAGATCAGTGACTCCAGGGCTGTCCCTGCAAGTCACATCCTTTATCTTGCTTAGCGCTCTGGGCCTGACCCTGACCACCTTTGCCAACTTCTCAGGTGATTTCGGCCCGGAGGCCCAGTGCTGAGTCAGCACACCTGCTGCGGGGAGGCGGGCCCCTTCCTGCCTGGCCGCCCAGATGCCTGAACTGAGTTAATGAAGGAACAGTCACTGGGGGCTTGGCTTTCCGCCCAGCTCTCTGCACCCTGCCAAGCCTGTTTCCCTTCCACCAAGGACTGCTTCAGAGGGAGCCTCTCCCCAGCCTGCACCGTTCGGGCGTCTGGCAGCCTGGGGAGCAGCAGCACTCCCTCCTGGGAGGGCGCACCTGGACTCCAGCTGCTCTCGCTGCTGCCTGTCTGAGCCGTCGGGGCGGCTCTCCCTCCATGCCACAGGACCCCCGGGAGCTGGGTTCACCTCCTGAGGGTGCAGGGCCCGAGGACCCTGGCTGTTTAGCAGGTGCCTGTGCTGAGGAGGGGGCTCGGGGTCAGAGCCACGGGTGTCACGGGAGCTGCAAGGGAGGGGTTGTGGGTCTGGAGACCGCTGTGAGCCGTGCACGTTCCCAGGTGAATAAGTGGTGAGCCTGGGCTTGGCGCAGTTAGATGGGGGTGTCATCGGCATCTCCCTGTGGGGGAGGATGGCAGCGGCATGAGGGCCATTTAGGAAACCACCTGGACCAGGGTTTGCGTGTCCGCATGTTAAGGGCAGAGCTTCAGGAGCTGGGCTCCGTGTCCACCGGGCATGTTCTGTGCAGGGCGAGGCCTCCCAGCCGCGCTTTCCGACCGTTGTCCCTGGACGGGCCTGAGGGTTGAGGAGTCTCTGCCCTGAGGTCCGCGCTTTGCTTTTTTCCCTCCTTTGGTCAGATGCTGAGAGATGAAAGGAAATGAAATTCCCCAGTAAAGCCTTTCTGAAAAGACGGACCTAAGTCGGTTGTTTCGGAGTCAGTGTTTGCTATCTTGCTACTCACGAGAAGTTGCAAAAATAACACGTCCTTTGTAGCATTCTCTGAGCTTTCTGCTACCAACATCTTCCATGACTAGTTCATTTCAAACCTGGGAGACTGGCCTCGGTACAAACACGCTATAGGCATGATTTGCTTTTTATAGGGTTTTTAGGTGCAAGCCTGTGTGTGTGTGTGTGTGTGTGTTTCAGGCATGTGTGTGAGGTGTGTGTGTGTGTTTCAGGTGTGTGTGTGTTTCAGGCGTGTGTGTGAGGTGTGTGTGTTTCAGGCGTGTGTGTGAGGTGTGTGTGGTGTGTTTCAGGTATGTGTGTGAGGTGTGTGTGTGTTTCAGGCATGTGTGTGAGGTGTGTGTGGTGTGTTTCAGGTATGTGTATGAGGTGTGTGTGTGTTTCAGGCATGTGTGAGAGGTGTGTGTGGTGTGTTTCAGGTGTGTGTATGAGGTGTGTGTGTGTTTCAGGCATGTATGTGAGGTGTGTTTGTTTCAGGCATGTGTGTGAGGTGTGTGTTTCAGGCATGTGAGTGTGTGTGTTTCAGGCATGTGTGTGAGGTGTGTGTGTTTCAGGCATGTGTGTGAGGTGTGTGTGTCAGGCATGTGTGTGAGGTGTGGTGTTTCAGGCATGTGTGTGAGGTGTGTGTGTGGTGTGTGTGTGGTGTTTCAGGCATGTGTGTGAGGTATGTGTGTGGTGTGTGTGTGTGTTTCAGGCGTGTGTGTGAGGTGTGTGTGTTTCAGGCATGTGTGTGAGGTGTGTGTGTTTCAGGCGTGTGTGTGAGGTGTGTGTGTTTCAGGCGTGTGTGTGAGGTGTGTGGTGTTTCAGGCATGTGTGTGAGGTATGTGTGTGGTGTGTGTGGTGTTTCAGGCATGTGTGTGAGGTGTGTGGTGTTTCAGGCATGTGTGTGAGGTGTGTGTGTGGTGTGTGTGTGTTTCAGGCATGTGTGTGAGGTGTGTGTGTGGTGTGTGTGTGTTTCAGGCATGTGTGTGAGGTATGTGTGTGGTGTGTGTGTTTCAGGCATGTGTGTGAGGTGTGTGTGTGGTGTGTGTGGTGTTTCAGGCATGTGTGTGAGGTATGTGTGTGGTGTGTGTGGTGTTTCAGGCATGTGTGTGAGGTATGTGTGTGGTGTGTGTGTGTTTCAGGTATGTGTGTGAGGTGTGTGGTGTTTCAGACATGTGTGTGAGGTGTGTGTGTGGTGTGTGTGTGTTTCAGGCATGTGTGTGAGGTATGTGTGTGGTGTGTGTGTTTCAGGCATGTGTGTGAGGTATGTGTGTGGTGTGTGTGTTTCAGGCATGTGTGTGAGGTGTGTGTGTGGTGTGTGTGTTTCAGGCATGTGTGTGAGCTGTGTGTGTGGTGTGTGTGTGTGTTTCAGGCATGTGTGTGAGGTGTGTGTGTGGTGTGTGTGTGTTTCAGGCATGTGTGTGAGGTATGTGTGTGGTGTGTGTGTTTCAGGCATGTGTGTGAGGTGTGTGTGTGGTGTGTGTGTGTTTCAGGCATGTGTGTGAGGTGTGTGTGTGGTGTGTGTGTTTCAGGCATGTGTGTGAGGTATGTGTGTGGTGTGTGTGTTTCAGGCATGTGTGTGAGGTGTGTGTGTGGTGTGTGTGTTTCAGGCATGTGTGTGAGGTGTGTGTGTGGTGTGTGTGTTTCAGGCATGTGTGTGAGGTATGTGTGTGGTGTGTGTGTTTCAGGCATGTGTGTGAGGTGTGTGTGTGGTGTGTGTGTTTCAGGCATGTGTGTGAGGTATGTGTGTGGTGTGTGTGTTTCAGGCATGTGTGTGAGGTGTGTGTGTGGTGTGTGTGTGTTTCAGGCATGTGTGTGAGGTGTGTGTGTGGTGTGTGTGTTTCAGGCATGTGTGTGAGGTATGTGTGTGGTGTGTGTGTTTCAGGCATGTGTGTGAGGTGTGTGTGTGGTGTGTGTGTTTCAGGCATGTGTGTGAGCTGTGTGTGTGGTGTGTGTGTGTGTTTCAGGCATGTGTGTGAGGTGTGTGTGTGGTGTGTGTGTGTTTCAGGCATGTGTGTGAGGTATGTGTGTGGTGTGTGTGTTTCAGGCATGTGTGTGAGGTGTGTGTGTGGTGTGTGTGTGTTTCAGGCATGTGTGTGAGGTGTGTGTGTGGTGTGTGTGTTTCAGGCATGTGTGTGAGGTATGTGTGTGGTGTGTGTGTTTCAGGCATGTGTGTGAGGTGTGTGTGTGGTGTGTGTGTTTCAGGCATGTGTGTGAGGTGTGTGTGTGGTGTGTGTGTTTCAGGCATGTGTGTGAGGTATGTGTGTGGTGTGTGTGTTTCAGGCATGTGTGTGAGGTGTGTGTGTTTCAGGCATGTGTGTGAGGTATGTGTGTGGTGTGTGTGTTTCAGGCATGTGTGTGAGGTGTGTGTGTGGTGTGTGTGTGTTTCAGGCATGTGTGTGAGGTGTGTGTGTGGTGTGTGTGTTTCAGGCATGTGTGTGAGGTATGTGTGTGGTGTGTGTGTTTCAGGCATGTGTGTGAGGTGTGTGTGTGGTGTGTGTGTTTCAGGCATGTGTGTGAGCTGTGTGTGTGGTGTGTGTGTGTGTTTCAGGCATGTGTGTGAGGTGTGTGTGTGGTGTGTGTGTGTTTCAGGCATGTGTGTGAGGTATGTGTGTGGTGTGTGTGTTTCAGGCATGTGTGTGAGGTGTGTGTGTGGTGTGTGTGTTTCAGGCATGTGTGTGAGGTGTGTGTGTTTCAGGCATGTGTGTGTGGTGTGTGTGTGTGTTTCAGGCATGTGTGTGAGGTGTGTGTTAGGGGTATCTGCATACATTTGTGTAACCACACCCAGATGAAGCCAGTTCTTTGGTTGCTGATTTGTGGAAAACAGGCCGGCCCTTGGACTGCCAGGGCTGGTGCTATTTCGTGTTTTTCCTGAATGATTGTGGACTCCTCTGTTTCAGGGCAAAAACTCCAAAAATCTTGCCAGACATTCTGAAGAAGATCGGGGACACCCCCATGGTGAGAATCAACAAGATTGGGCAGAAGTTCGGCCTGAAGTGTGAGCTCTGTGAGTGCCCTGGCTTTGAGAGGGGCTTGGTCCATCCTCACCGGGCTCCGCGGGCCCAGGGGATCTGGGATGGATCGCGTAGGCAAGGCCCTGGGGTGGGGGGTGGGCAGTGGGGTCAGGAGTCGCTGGTTAATCAGTGGCCGAGATCATATCAGTTTAAGTTTGGGAAGAACACACAACGTGTCAGAGGGTGACAGATGTGGCTCCCGAGCCGATGGACCGGGGAACGGGTGATCTTTGAACTGAGGCCAGAGTGGAAGGAGCGAGGGTGTGAAGAGTCGGGTGAGGGTCAAAGGCAGATGCAAGCAGGGCGGGAGGGTTTGCGTCATGCCTCCCAGGGAGGAGTGGACGGGTCCTAGACACGTGCTGTGAGCCACCCGCTGGCCAGGGACCAGTTGGCTCTGTCTTGCCAGCTTCGTGGGGACAGACAGTTCAGCTCATCATTTATGAGACAGACAGTTGGAATTTGGAGGGTCTGTGGCTGGCCCTGTCCTGGGTACACAGAGGGTCTGGTCTGAGGCTTTCAGGGAAGGGCGATTCTTTGCAAGATGCAGTTTCCAGGCACAAGAGGGTGGAGGGAATTTGTGAGGGTCACTCTTCACCCAGAGTGCAGGCCCCTCAGAGACCTCAGCATCGTCATGGAGAAAGCTGTGGGTGCAGAGGCCTTGGGGACAAGGCAGGGACAGAATTTCATATTTCAGATGACCAAGGCCAAGTGAGTTCGGAGGGGGGCAGGGCGGGTGCCACGGAGAACCCTGTGACAGGGCCAGTGGACGGGGTGCAGTTTGAGTGGGAAGGTGAGGGAACCAGTAACATGGCTTATCCTGAGATGCTGTAATATCACAGCGACTTGTAAGAGCTGGGCAGGCTCCGGAGGAAGGCAGTCAGGGCTCGGTGCATGGAGAACTGAGGGCCGATTTGTAGGTAGGGCCTTGTGGGAGCCTGCCCCTACTCTGCCCCTCTAGGGAGGGAATTCTTGGAGCTGCATCAGAGCAGCCCCCTTCACAGAGACCCACAGGGGAAGAAGGACAGTGGGAGGCTGCAGAGGAGAGTTTGTGAGTCCCCAGCCGGTGGGGCTGGGGTGTGACTGGGGCCGTGGCTTCAGGACATCAAGCTGCTCTGGCAGAGGCCACCGGGTACGGCTGGGCATAGGGGCATGGGGGACCCGAATCCAGGCGCCTGCTCTACACGCCCAGCTCATGGTGCGGGGGACTGGGGTGGCACCCCCAGTGAGGGCTGCTTATGCCTCTGGTCCCCACGGAGTTGCTCTGTGCCATGCAGGGCCGGTAGGATGGGCTGCAGGGGGAGAAGCTCTGATGGGCAAGCGCCAGGTGCAGGTGCAGGTGTAGCGGGTGGAGAGGTGGTGATTTTTCAGAACCCACAGACCCTCAAGCCTGTCCCCCATCCTGGGATGTATCAGGTAATGGGGGGTGAGCAGGAATCAATGGGGGTTCTTCTCCTCTGTGATTCACCTCTGCCTCCCAGTGGCCAAGTGTGAGTTCTTCAACGCGGGCGGCAGCGTGAAGGATCGCATCAGCCTGCGGATGATCGAGGATGCCGAGCGCGCCGGGACGCTGAAGCCCGGGGACACAATTATCGAGCCGACGTCCGGGAACACTGGTGGGTGCCAGGCCCAGCGGGGGTGGCGGGGCTGGCAGTCCCCCGCCCGTGCTGACCCTGCCGGGGCCTGGGGGAAAGGCTGAGCTGCAGCTGCGTGTGCTGGTCTGCCCGGCCACCTGCACCCTGGCAGCTCGTGCCCACTGCCGGCCTGTGTCCCGGCCCAGCTTCCTCTGACCAGTGGTCGGGGTCGGGGCCGATGATGCCAATGCTGTTGGGGCAATGGCAGCTGGCAGTGCCTGGGAATTCATATGGGACGAGTAGCCGGCGTCTGCTGTTCCTGTGCCCGCGCACCTGGCAGGGCCTGGGGAGCCGGGTCTCCCGTCCTGTACCACTGCCTCCTCGTTTCATGCCTTTCATTTCTGCCTCTGGCAGTCTCTCCCCGACACTTGAAGGCAGAGGCAGTTATGCTGGGCAGTTCTGGAATGCCACAGAGCCCTCTTCCCTGAGCCGTAGAGGAAGCAGCATGGGAGTGTGCCCCTATGTCCCAGGCAAGGGCAGGGCGGGGCTTGGGGGGCACCAGGCCCCTCTCACCCACTGTGCGCCCTCAGGGATCGGACTGGCCCTGGCTGCAGCCGTGAGGGGCTATCGCTGCATCATCGTGATGCCAGAGAAGATGAGCTCAGAGAAGGTGGGTGGGCGTGGCCGGGGCAGGGTCACGGGGCGGGGGGCGGGAGCTTCTGGGCTGGGGGAAGATGCAGGTCACCCCCTTCCCTCATACAGGTGGACGTGCTGCGGGCCCTGGGGGCTGAGATTGTGAGGACACCCACCAGTGCCAGGTTCGACTCCCCGGAGTCACACGTTGGAGTGGCCTGGCGGCTGAAGAATGAAATCCCCAATTCTCACATCCTAGATCAGGTGAGGCGCCGGGGCCTGGGGGGTCTCGGTCAGGGATGTGGGGTGACTAAGGTGTCGGGGGCCAGCTCACAGGCTCTGCTCTCTCCGTACAGTACCGCAACCCCAGCAACCCCCTGGCTCACTACGACAGCACCGCTGAGGAGATCCTGCAGCAGTGTGACGGTGCGTCCCTCTGTCCATCTCGATTGCATTTATCCTTGGCTGCCTGGGCACATCTCTTGCCCTCTCCTTGGTGAACTCCTGTTCACCCTTCAAAACCCAGCTCAAATGGCCCCTTCATGAAATGCTCTCTAGAGCATTTCTCTAGAAGTTTCCTCTGTCCTTTGTGCCCTCTTGGCCTCTCTGCCTACGCCTTATCCGTAACGCCAAACGCAGGGTGTGGCTGTATGTTTACCCAGCAGTCTCTCCAGGTCTAAGGGCTCCTCCCGTAGAGAATGCAGGAAGCAAGTCTGTTCAGGGCCCAGGCTGGTGCTGGGCTTGCAGCTGGGGCTTCAGTTGGGATTGTGCCCTGACCCGGGCACTGAATTCATCTGCAGAACAGGGCTGGTGGCATGTGCGATGAGCTCACTCTCAGTTTCAGGCATGAGGCTGGAGCCTTGGACCCTTTTCCAGGGACTCGGTGCCAAGGCCTGTGGGGGTTGGTACCGATGTTTTCCCAAGAGATCCCTTTAGAGAGACGTTGCCAGGAGGTTGGCGCCCTGACTTCCTGTTGGGAATCCGATGTTGGCAGGGGCCAGAGAACACCCTCAGTCTGTGCCCGGGAGCCAGGGTGTAAGGTCCAGGCATTTTCTTGCCTGGGCTTTATGTGTGAGAATTCTCTCGTTTGGCAAAAACAGTCCTGCCTCAGCGTGGGTGCCCACGCTGCTCAGCCTCACTGAGTCTTTCCCTGCTCTGACTTGTGCACCAGATGCCCGCGCTGGCCACCAGCAGGGTGAGCGCCTGGCGAGTTTCTGAGCCGAAGCCTGAATGACTGATTCCGTTTCCTGTGTAAACTCAGTTAACTCACACCATGCAGACATCCACAGCCCAGGGGGCGATTCATTCCCAGCCTCCCTCTGCCCACCCTCAGCGCCTGCACGCCCCGGACAGGGTCCTGCCCTTCTGCATCCAGCCACATGGGGGTTGTAGGGGCCGAGTGTCACTGAGCTGAGACGGCTGGCACACCAGGCTGCCTGCTTCTGAATGGCTTTTACAGACCGATGGCTGCCACGGCGGCTGCTCGAACTGGAGAAGTTTCTCTTTCGAATTTTTCGGTCGCCCGCCGTGGTTTGGACTGAGCGTGTTTTCAGTGATTGTTGCTTTGAGTGGTGGGCTGGCCAGGTGGGGACCCGAGAATGTTATCTGTCCACCAGGGAAGCTGGACATGCTGGTGGCCTCGGCGGGCACGGGCGGCACCATCACGGGCATCGCCAGGAAGCTGAAGGAGAAGTGTCCCGGATGCAAGGTGCGCGGCTCGGCCAGGCCCGGGATGGGCAGCGCGGAGCGGGCCCTGCTCCCAAGCTGAAAGCGCTCGTTCCTCACGCTCTGCTCGGCACACCGTCTTCTGCTCTGTTCCCTCGCGGCAGATGAGGGGCCAGCAGCTCGCGACCCGAAGGAGCTGAGGCCAGGTCCTCACTCGCTGGCCAGTGACCTAGGGGGGCTTCGTGTACTGAGTGGGGGTCAGAGTTCCATCTGGGGACCTCCGAGGATCAGCCAGGAGCTCTGAGTCCTCTGGTCCTGAGTCTGCCCCTCAGCTGGGGTTTGAGGGAGTTGGGGGAGGTTAAGAGCAGGTGTGAGGAGGGACATCTAGAAACGCCCCGCTAATGAGAAGTGCATTCTCTCCCTGTGACTGTTGCTTGCCCAGCAATGCCCTTCGTCCCGAAGGCTCGGCTGCCCCACCGCAGGGTGGTCTGCCTGGGTGGTCCTGGAGGCCCTACTCTGAAAGGCCCCTGGGGAGGTCACTTCCTCCCAGACATCCGCCTTCACTTCTGGGTGCCCTGCACTGAGCGTTTAGTCCAGATGAGGTCATTATCGCTTTGATACTTGGGGCCTGGGCTCCTGGGTTTCTCGTCCTGAGTCTGAGACTGGGAACAGGCCACCACCCGTGGGCACTTGTTCGTGGCAGCATCTGCCACTCCGATAATGTGGTAGCCGGGCATCTCCAGCCGGGCTTTTGCTGGACCTAAAGCCACGCATTCTGCAGATCATTGGGGTGGACCCCGAAGGCTCTATCCTCGCGGAGCCAGAGGAGCTGAACCGGACGGAGCTGACCACCTATGAGGTGGAAGGGATCGGCTACGACTTCATCCCCACCGTGCTGGACAGGACGGTAGGTCGAGTCCCAGCCCGGCGCAGTGCCGGCACCGCCGTAAGACAGGACAAGTCCCAGCCCAGCTCAGTGCCGGCGCCGCCGTAAGACAGGACGGTAGGTCGAGTCCCAGCCCGGCGCAGTGCTGGTGCCGCCGTAACTCAACTTCACGCCAGGGAGGCTGGCTGCTCCTGGCCCACATCGGCTTCCCCGCGGAGGGGAATGGAAGGGAGCCCCGGCACGCATGGTGAGAAGCTGGTCTCGAAGGTTGAGAAAGTAGCCTGGGGGCCGATGTCCACTCATGTGGCCTGATCTCACAGAGGGACACAGCCTGGGCGACAAGGGCGGGGAGCAGGGAAAACGTGGGAAAATTAAGGCCCCAGAAAACTCTGTTAAGAACCACAGAGGTGGCTTTGGCCTGAGTAAGAGTGGAGTGCAGGTCACAGGGACGCTCCCTGGGGCTGGGGGGCGGTTTCGCTGTCTGCAAAACGTGTTGTAACTGAAAGGTCTGCAGACGTGCGGATCCTGGGGGGAGAGGCTGGGCCGTGACCTCTGGGGTCCTGCCAGCTAGACATGGGGTTCCCCACAAGGCTGTTCACCCCCCTTGACCACACAGAAGTGGCCCCCATGCTGACGGGCTGTCGTGGGGTCCCTCTCAGGTGGTGGACAAGTGGTTCAAGAGCAATGACGAGGAAGCATTCACCTTTGCCCGCATGCTGATCGCCCAGGAGGGGCTGCTGTGTGGTGAGTGGGTGGCGGCCACTGGGTACGGGGACAGCGGGGATGGCTGAGGGGGCTGGAGGTGGTTAGGGATGCACCCTCTGCCAGCCGCCAACCCACATGTATAAGACAGCAATGAGATGGAGTCTTGCTCTGTCGCCCAGGCTGGAGTGCAGTGGCGCGATCTCAGCTCACTGCAACCTCTGCCTCCTGGGTCCAAGCGATTCTCCTGACTCAGCCTCCCAAGTAGCTGCCATAACAGGCATGAGCCACCATGCCCAGCTAATTTTTGTACTTTTTTAAGTAGAGACAGGGTTTCACCACGTTAATCAGGCTGGTCTCAAACTCCCGACCTTGTAGTTCATCCGCCTCGGCCTCCCAAAGTGCTGGGATGACAGGTGTGAGCCACGGCGCCTGGCCACGCATGCACTTTCCATGCCCACACCTGCACCCACATGCACTCACCCCGGCGCGTCTGACCGTGGCCCTCTCTGCAGGTGGCAGCGCCGGCAGCACGGTGGCAGCGGCTGTGAAGGCCGCGCAGGAGCTGCAGGAGGGCCAGCGCTGTGTGGTCATTCTGCCCGACTCAGTGCGGAACTACATGTGAGACACGGGCTTCCCTCCCCGTCCCTGCTCCTCTCCGCTGCCACGCTTCCCTGGATGCCTCATGTGCCTCACCTGAGAGCCGGCAGCCAGAGCTGGGAGGGGAGGGGGCTGCAGGCCCTGCGAACACTGCCTCCACTCTCCCGCCCGGTGCCCTCACGCTGCCTGAACGCTGTGAAAATCAGTGCACGCTCGCAGTGACAGCGCTGACCGGAGGGGCATGAAAGGCGATGGCTCCCTCCTGTCCCTCCTGTCCCTCCTGTCCCTCCCGTCCCTCCCGTCCCTCCCTCTCTGGTGTCTGCCCCTCTCACATGCGTTTGTTGGCCATGAAGGGTGGGAAGTCCAGCCCCCAGGCTTCCCTCTGGGACCTCCAGCCACTGCTCTGGGGTCCGTGAGCTCCAAGGGGCAGCCCTGGCCTTGACATCCTGTTGGGCCGGGTCCTGTGCCGCCTCCTGCCCACCCGACTCCCTCTGCTGCTTCCCCCAAACTCCGGGCTGGGACCGAGTGCTGCCGGGTGGCGAGAGCCCTGCAGACTCTGCACAGTGCAACCAGGTGGCCCCATGGGACTTGCTGTGACTGTTTTGCCCAGAGGCCCCTCAGGCAGTAACACCACAGACCTCACTGGTCACCGGGCAGCCGGGCTGAGACTGGGGCGCTCTGCAGCTGGCCTCCGGGGCGAATGTCCAGAGACCCCCGTGGTTTCCTGCATGGCCTGCAAGCCGTGGGAACTATACATCTCCCTTGAGCTCGGCTGCCCTTGAGGGCCAGGCTGGGCTGGTGGGTGCCCCAGTTGGGTTCCTGGTGTGGGTGATTCACGTCCGACGCCCAGGGCCAAGTTGCCCTGTGCAGGCCCCTGTCCACCCCCGTCGGTGCAAGGACACCACGTCCCCCGCGCCTGGCCGGCCTGCCGTGTGAGCCCGTGCATGTGTGTGAGTGTGAGGGGCAGAGGCCGAGCTTGAGCGCCTGGGCTGTGGTGTGTACATGCTCACACGGGTTTGTTGGCCATGGGGGATGGGAAGTCCAGCTCCCAGGCTTCCCTCGGGACCTCCAGCCAGCACTTGGGGTCCCTGCTGCACCAGTGAGGTCCAGGAGAGGGGCTGGGTGTGCAGTGCATGCCCCCAGCACGGGCAGAGGCCTGATGGGGCCCTTCGGGGCCTCAGTGACACCCCCATCCCACAGGACCAAGTTCCTGAGCGACAGATGGATGGTGCAGAAGGGCTTCCTGAAGGAGGAGGACCTCTCGGTGCAGAAGCCGTGGTAAGGACGCTTGGGTGGAGACCCGCTGCCTGTGCTGCCCTGCCTGGCTGTGATGGGCAGGAGAGCGGCCCCCGTGGCTTCCTGCCGAGGTGCTGACCTGGGTGACAGGAGTATTTATCTTTGCCCTGATGCCCCGGTCTGCCCTCTCCCCTCAGGTGGTGGCACCTCCGCGTTCAGGAGCTGAGCCTGTCGGCCCCTCTGACCATGCTGCCGACCGTCACCTGTGAGCACACCATCGCCATCCTCCGGGAGAAGGGCTTCGACCAGGCGCCCGTGGTGGACGAGGCAGGGTCAGTCTCAGCCCTTGCCCCGAGCTCAGTCCCGGGCTCTGTCCATCCAGCTCCTCCCCCATCGGTGTCACTGGACAGGGTTTAGGGCATTGGACGGCCCCGTGCCAGTCCCTGAGCAGCTGGGGCAGGGCTGCTGGGCTCACTCCGGACCCTCAGACCTCGCCCACCCACCCTTTGGGTGCAGCCTGTCCTGGGCCCACCTGAGGGGCAGGGGAGAGACTTCCTGAGGACATATCTCACAGCAGAAGGCCGTGGCACGCATGCCCAGTGACCACTGAGAACCTCGCGCCACAGAAACCTGACGACTGGTCACCCTCGACCCCGGTGGGAAGGAAGTACCAAGGACCCTTGGCTCCTTTCTCCCCGTCGGGGCCCAGCCTGGTTGCGGCAGAGGAGCGCTTCTACCGGGGCTCCTGGGAGGGGCAAGGTGTTCGCTGACCCCTGCCCCCCACCCCACCCCACAGGGTGATCCTGGGAATGGTGACGCTGGGGAACATGCTGTCGTCCCTGCTTGCCGGGAAGGTGCAGCCATCAGACCAAGTTGGCAAAGTCATCTACAAGCAGTTCAAGCAGGTACGCAGGCACTTCGGGACCGCGAGGGTGCCCAGGTCCCCCCGCAGCCACCCCCATTCCCCGGCCCCAAAGGCAGGATGCGGCATTTCCTGTGCAGGGGTGCTGGGTCCTCGACCCTCAACACCACTTAGGCCGAAGCCAGCTGCACCCCTTAAACCATGAAGCTGAGAAGCACCCGCTTTACACATGCAGCAGCCCGGCGGGAGGCTCTCACCAGGGCGGGCTTATCCGCAGCAGCCGTGTTTTGGGGACTCACTGGCGCTCGGCGGCCGTCCTGGCATCATGCGGTGTCTGCCGGGCTCTTCCTCATGCCCGGCCTCATATTCCTGTGCATGCCCCTGGTTATCCAACAAGAGCTGGAAATGCGGGGAGAAGCCCTACGGTGGCTCCTTGCCGGGCTGGTCAGACCCCACGATTATCGCGAGACCCCTTCTTCTGCTGCCCTGAGGGTGGCCCGCCTTTCCAAACAGAATCCCCGTGCGTGAAAGGCTGAGGGTTCCGCCCAAAACCTAGGAGCGAGCTTGACTTCTTTTCCATCTCATACACATGCCCGAAATGTCACCCGAATCCACGTGTTCGTCACCTTCTGCCTCCTGAGTAGCTGGGATTACAGGCACGCACCACCACGCCCGGATGGTTTTTATGTTTTTAGTAGAGATGGGGTTTCACTAAGTTGGCCAGGCTGGTCTCGAACTCCTGACCTCAAGTGATCTGCCCGCCTCAGCCTCCCAAAGTGCTGGGATTACAGGCGTGAGCCACCACAGCCAGCCGCCTCAAGGGGTCTTTCTCTGGGCGTCCTGTCACCCTCTGATGCCTAGGTTAGGACCCTTCTGCGCGATGCTTTCCCGTCCCCTGTGTTCCTTTTCTGGGGGCCGGTGGCACCCACTGAACGCACGTCCCTTGCAGATCCGCCTGACGGACACACTGGGCAGGCTCTCGCACATCCTGGAGATGGACCACTTCGCCCTGGTGGTACACGAGCAGATCCAGTGTGAGTGGGGCCCTGCTCTGTGCGTGGGGGTCTCACTGGGGTCAGGCCACCAAGCCTGGCCTCTGCCGTGGGGAGTGGGTGGTGCCAACCTCCAGTGACCCCCAGTCTTTACCCCCCGGGCCTCCCGCACACCCCGGGCTGGTGAGCTGCACCGAGCCTGTGACTCCCGCAGGGACCCCTCAGGCCACACTGGGTGGGACCCCTTGTCCAGAGTGCACGGGCTCAGGAGTCCAGGTCCTTTGGCTCCTGGGAGGCCAGCAGTCTTGGGGATTCTCAGGGACAAGCCCAGAAACATCTGGAAAGGTTTCAAGTCCTGACCCTGACCCTGGCCATGTCCCGCAGTCCCTGGAGAGGCAGCGTTTGCCCCGGCAGCCTCCTGGCCTTCAGGGGGCTGCTCTGAAGGGAAGCCCCAACGTGGGTCTCGGAAGCCATTCACAGGCTGTCCCTGGGGCCCTGCTCCCGCTGAGCTCGTGAAGTTTTGCAACTCCTGAGCACATCCCTGGGCGTCCCCAGCACATCCCGACAGGCCAGGAGAGTCACTTGCAGGTCCTAGATGGCAGCCCTGGCCTGGGGCCCACAGGAAGAGCTGGGAGGGGCCCTAGAGGCTGGAGCCTGCCCACCCGCCGGCCTGTGTGTGGCGGGTGAGCGTTCGGTAGCTGAGGCTGGTCTGTGAGGGCCCAGGTCTAACCCCATCTCCCATCCTTGGCTCTGCAGCGCGGGACCAGGCCTGGGCAGGCGTGGTGGGGGGGCCTGCAGGTAGGTATCACCCACCCCTCAGAATGGCTCTCGGGCTCAGAATCACAGCCTCCCCATGAGGGGAGGCAAATGAGGGGCTTCCAGGGTCCTGGACCCCTGAGCCTTGGTTAGGAGGGTTCACCTCTTAGTCTCAAATTTACTTGTGTTTGAACATCTCAAAAAAAAAAAAAAAAGATGTAAATTCCACTGTCAGTGCCCAAATTACATTTTCCTGGAGCATGGCCATGCTTGTTACCACTGTCTGTGGCTGGTTCCAAGCGCCCCAGGGCTTCGCAGTCATGACAGAGACTGCATGGCCCCCAGACCTAGAATACCAGCTCCTGGCCCCTGGCAGCAAGTCCTCAGGCTGCTCCTGGATCAGTGCCTCAGGGCCGGGTTGCCGCGACCACAGCAGCCTGCAGCACGCTGCTCAGATGAGCTTCTCCAGCTCTGTCACTGTGCCTCAGTGTCCCCGAAACGCAGGGAGTCAATCTCTGGGTTCCCTATTTTTTCCTGGAGCTCTAAGTGGGCCACCCCAAGGGACCTTTGCCTATAAAGACAGGAGTGGCAGACATGGTGGAGTAGGCATGGGCTCCGAGGGCCCTGCCTTGGTGTTTCCCTCCCTCCCTGCACACCGGCTGTGCTTCATGACCACGGGCATAGGGTTCTGCAGAGACGTAGGACCAAGAGGATGTGTGGGGAGCGCTGAGGAACTGGCTCATGGGATCATGGAGGCGATGGACCCTGAGATCGGCAGGGGGAGGCGGCAGGCCGGGACTGGAGAGGTAGCGGTTCAAGTCCAAAGGCAGGACTTCGGTTCTTTTCAGGCCTTCAACTGCTTGGGGGAGTCCCCCCACCGGAGCACGCATTATCTGCCGCTTGATTCTGGTGCTGATGTCATCCAGAAACCCCCTCACACACGCCCAGAATGATAGATGCTTGGGCTCCCCACAGCCATATTAATCTGTATTAAAATTAATCATCACAGCTGGCTGTAATCCCAGCACTTTGGGAGGCCGAGGCAGGTGGATCACGAGGTCAGGAGTTCATGACCAGCCTGACCCATATGGTGAAACCCCGTCTCTACTAAAAATACAGGCCAGATGTGGCTCATGCCTGTAATCCCAACACTGAGAGGCCAAGGTGGGTGGATCACTTGAGGTCAGGAGTTTGAGACCAGCCTGACCAACATGGTGAAACCCTGTCTCCACTAAAAATACAAAAATTAGCTGGGCATAGTGGCACATGCCTATAGTCCCAGCTACTTGGGAGGCTGAGACAGGAGAATTGCATGAACCGGCAGGCAGAGATTGCAGTGAGCTGAGATCGTGCCACTGTACTCCAGCCTGGGCAACAAAGCAATATTCCATCTCAAAAAAAAAAAAAAAAAAATTAACCATCACAACAACCCTGTATGGGTATGTGGCGTGGGAGCCTGGGCCAGTATTAACACCCAGCCCATGCTGGCCAGGAGGAGGCAGTAGTGGTGAAAAGAGAATCAGGCCAGAGCTGGGAGCCGTTTTGTGTTTTTAGAGACAGGGTCGTGCTCTGCTGCCCAGACTGGAGTGCAGTGGTGCCATCATAGCTCGCTGCAGCCTCGACATCCTGTGCTTAACTGATCCTTCTGCCTCAGTCTTCCAAGGAGCTGGGACCAAAAGTGTGCGCCACCATGCTTGACTAATTTATTTTTAAAAATATTCAGTAGAGATGGGGTCTCAATATGTTGCCCAGGCTGGTCCCAGACTTCTGGGCTTAGATGATCCTCCCACCTTGGCTCCCAAAGTGCTGGGATCACAGGTGTGAGCCTCTGTGCCCGACCACGTTGAACGGGTTTGAATTTCATGGCCACACCGGCTCTGAAGTCATGAGCGCCTCAGGAGCACAGCCTGGGGGTGGGGGCGGGGAAGGGTGTGTCCTGACGTGGTGTGTGGAGCCCAGCCTGGGGCCCATGGGGCTCATGTCAGAAGAACATGGCCTGGGTCAGGCACAGTGGCTCATGCCTGTAATCCCAGCACTTTGGGAGGCTGAGGCAGGAGGATCACTTGAGATCAGGAGTTCGAGGCCAGCCTGACCAACATGGCAAAACCCCGTCTTTACTAAAAATACAAAAATTAGCTGGCTGTGGTGGTGTGCACCTGAAGTCCCAGCTACTTGGGAGGCTGGGGCAGGAGAATTGCTTAAACCCAGAAGGTGGAGGTTGCAGTGAACTGAGACTGCACCACTGCACTCTAGCTTGGGTGACAGAGTGAGACTGTCTCAAAAAAAAAAACAAAACACAGCCTTGGCCCCTGGGCTCCAGCAGGCCCTCAGGAGCCTCCTGCCCCGCAGCAGCCCGCCCAGCCTCCCACAGTGCCTACAAACCTGCGCCTTGTTCTCCCCTCCTCAGACCACAGCCCCGAGAAGTCCAGTCCTCGGCAGATGGTGTTCGGGGTGGTCACTGCCATTGACTTGCTGAACTTCGTGGCGGCCCAGGAGCGGGGCCGGAAGTGAAGCCTGGCGTGTGGAGCGGCCCCGGCACCTTCGCCCGCTTCACCATCACCTTCCTGAGCCCTAAACACACACGAGATTGGGAACTGCCTGGCCTGGCCCCCATTTTCGCTGCAGACGGCACGGAGCGTGGGTTTCCCTTCATTAACACGTGGCTTCCTAAATGGGCCTGTGTATGTGCTATGAGATGAAATGCGCTTTTCTCTGATGTAACTTCCTCTTAGGGTGTTTCGCCAAGGCAGTACTGAGAGAGAAGTCGGCCAGGTGGGATGGACACAGGCAGTCTCTGGGCAGAGTGGATTAAAGGCAAAAGAGAGTCCAGGATGGGGATGCGGAAGGGGCGGGGAGAAGCATGGATGGTTCAGCGGGGTCCAGCACTGTCTGCTCGGGGCGGAGCTGGTGGGAGCACTTTGAGAGTTTGGATTTTTTAATTAAGGCGAAATTCACGTAACCTAAAAGTCAGTCACTTTAAAGTGAACGATCAGCGGCATTTGGTACATTCAGAATGTTGCGTAGGGACCACCTCTCTCATGTTCCAGAACATTCTCACCTCACCCCATGAAGCATCCTGTTCCTCCTCCCCAGGCAACTGCTAATCGACTTTCTATCTCTGTTGTCTGAAGTAGGTTTTCCCTGTTCTGGACAGTTCATATAAATGGAATCATGCAGCTGTGGCCTCGTGTCTTATTTCGCTTTGCATGGTGTGTCACGCATGTTAGCGCGTGGATACCTGCTTTCTTCTTGTGGCTGAATAATCGGCCATTGTGTGGGTAGACGCATTCTGTTCCCTCATTTATCAGTGATGGGTATTCGGGTTTTGTCTGCTTTTCAGCCCTGCAAGTAAGCTGCCGTGCACGTTCATGGCCGACTGTCTGGACACTTCTTTTCATTTTTCTTGGGTACGTACCCAGGAGTGGCATTTGTGGGTAATGTGGTAACTCCGTGTTTAATTTTTTGAGGAACCGTCAAGCTGCATTCCACCAACAGTGCACCAGGGTTCCAGGCTCTCAGTCCTTATCCACTTGTTATAAATCGTGTTTTAAATTATGATGGCTGTGCTAGTGTGTGTGAACAGCTGTTCCATTGTGCGTTTGATCTGCTTTTTCTAATGATTGATGTTGGGTGACCATCTTTTCATGCGCCTCTTGGTTATTTTTTGGGAGAAACCCATCTTCTATTTTTAAATTGGGTTGTGTTTTTGCTGAGTTGTAGGAGCTCTTTGTGTGTTCAGGATACTAAACGCTTCTCATAGGACTCGCTTGTTCAGGATACTAAAGGCTTCTCACAGGACTTGCTTGTTCAGGATACTAAACGCTTCTCATAGGACTCGCTTGTTCAGGATACTAAACGCTTCTCACAGGACTTGCTTGTTCAGGATACTAAACGCTTCTCATAGGACTCGCTTGTTCAGGATACTAAACGCTTCTCACAGGACTCGCTTGTTCAGGATACTAAAGGCTTCTCATAGGACTCGCTTGTTCAGGATACTAAACGCTTCTCATAGGACTTGCTTGTTCAGGATACTAAACACTTCTCATAGGACTTGCTTGTTCAGGATACCAAACACTTCTCATAGGACTCGCTTGTTCAGGATACTAAACGCTTCTCATAGGACTCGCTTGTTCAGGATACTAAACGCTTCTCACAGGACTCGCTTGTTCAGGGTACTAAACGCTTCTCACAGGACTCGCTTGTTCAGGATACCAAACGCTTCTCATAGGACTTGCTTGTTCAGGATACCAAACGCTTCTCACAGGACTCGCTTGTTCAGGATACTAAACGCTTCTCATAGGACTTGCTTGTTCAGGATACTAAACACTTCTCATAGGACTTGCTTGTTCAGGATACTAAACACTTCTCATAGGACTTGCTTGTTCAGGATACTAAACGCTTCTCATAGGACTCGCTTGTTCAGGATACCAAACACTTCTCATAGGACTCGCTTGTTCAGGATACTAAACGCTTCTCATAGGACTTGCTTGTTCAGGATACTAAACACTTCTCATAGGACTTGCTTGTTCAGGATACCAAACACTTCTCATAGGACTCGCTTGTTCAGGATACTAAACGCTTCTCATAGGACTCACTTGTTCAGGATACTAAACACTTCTCATAGGACTCGCTTGTTCAGGATACTAAACGCTTCTCATAGGACTCGCTTGTTCAGGATACTAAACACTTCTCATAGGACTTGCTTGTTCAGGATACTAAACACTTCTCATAGGACTCGCTTGTTCAGGATACCAAACACTTCTCATAGGACTCGCTTGTTCAGGATACTAAACGCTTCTCATAGGACTCGCTTGTTCAGGATACTAAACGCTTCTCATAGGACTCGCTTGTTCAGGATACTAAACGCTTCTCATAGGACTCGCTTGTTCAGGATACTAAATGCTTCTCATAGGACTTGCTTGTTCAGGATACCAAACGCTTCTCACAGGACTCGCTTGTTCAGGATACTAAACGCTTCTCATAGGACTCGCTTGTTCAGGATACTAAACGCTTCTCACAGGACTCGCTTGTTCAGGATACTAAACGCTTCTCATAGGACTCGCTTGTTCAGGGTACTAAACGCTTCTCATAGGACTCGCTTGTTCAGGATACTAAACGCTTCTCATAGGACTCGCTTGTTCAGGATACTAAACGCTTCTCATAGGACTTGCAAACATTTTCTCCCATTCTGTAGGTTACCTTTTTACTTTTTTGAGACAGTGTCTCCCTCTGTTGCCCAGGCTGGAGTGCAGTGGCTTGATCTGGGCTCAGTGCAACCTCCGCCTCCCGGGTTCAAGTGATTCTCCTGCCTCAGCCTCCCAAGTAGCTGGGACTATGGGCACATGCTACCATCCCTGGTTAATTTTTGTATTTTTAGTAGAGACTGGGTTTCACCATATTGGCCAGGCTGGTCTCGAACTCCTGACCTTGTGATCCACCTACCTCAGCCTGGCAAAGTGCTGGGATTACAGGCATAAGCCACCGTGCCTGGCCTCTTTTCACTTTCTTAATGTTCTTTGATACACAGCAGTTTGTAGTTTTGGTAGAGTCAAGATTTATTTTTTTATCCTGTTGATCATGCTCTGGGCGTCATATCTATTGGCGAATCCAAGGTTCATGGGAATGTACCCCTATGTTTTCTCCTAAAACCTGTATAGATTTAGCTCGTGGATTGATTTTTGAGTCAGTTTTCTTAGATGGTGTGACATGGGAGTTTGCGGATGTCTGTCTCAGCATCGTTTGTCGAAGAGACAGTTTTCTCCCCATGGAGTGGTCTGGTACCCTTGCTCACAGGTGTACCGGCTCATTTCTAGACTCAGTGCTATTCCATTGGTCTGCGTCTGGTCTTACGGAAGTACCATAGTTTTGATTACTACAGCTCTGTGGTAAGTTTTGAAATTGAAAGCATGGGTCCCACAGCTTTGTTCTTACAACATTGCTTTGGAGATTATGATGTGTCCTGATGTTTCTGTCTTGGTGTTTTTGTGTGTATGGGATTCTTTGAGCTTATTGGATCCCAGCATGTGGCAAGTAAGAGTTGCAAAAACAAAACGGGGAAGGATCTCACTAATGAATAACTCCCAAAACTGCCCCAGAACCAAAAGGCGTTGACTTTGCAGACTGAGCGGCCCACCCAGTGCGCAGCAAAATGGGTGGAGAAAGGTCTACACAGTGAACATCGCTGTGAAATGCGAATACATGGGAACTCTAAAACACTCCCAAAAAAGGACGGGAAGCCCAGCTCACACAGGGAGGCTTGAGATGAGAAAGGCATCGCCTTCAGCCTCCAGCACTCGTGGAAACCAGAAGATAAACCCTGACGGAATCCGGAAGAGGAAGGAATGCAGGCTGGAAGCCCGGGGCCAGCACCCCCTCACTTAGCAGTGGAGGCAGGAGACACTTCCGTCATGCAGGGCAGCCTCTCTGCCCAGGAACGCACACCAACAAAAGGAGGGAGTAAAACCAGATGAAATGGTGTCTCAGGAGGTCCCAGGACCACCGTGAGTCCAGCAGTGATGAAATGGTGTCTCAGGAGGTCCCAGGACCACCGTGAGTCCAGCAGTGATGAAATGGTGTCTCAGGAGGTCCCAGGACCACCGTGAGTCCAGCAGTGATGAAATGGTGTCTCAGGAGGTCCCAGGACCACCGTGAGTCCAGCAGTGATGAAATGGTGTCTCAGGAGGTCCCAGGACCACTGTGAGTCCAGCAGTGATGAAATGGTGTCTCAGGAGGTCCCAGGACCACCGTGAGTCCAGCAGCAGCAGGACAGGGGAGGCCTAGGCAGGAAGATTGCTTGAGGCCAGCCTGGCCAACACAGTGAGACCCCATCTCTACAAGATACATGAAAGGGAAACAGCTCCTCGAGAGGCTGAGGCAGTAGGGTCTCTTGAGCCCAGGAGTTAGAGGCTGCAGTGAGCCATGATTGCACCACTGCACTCTAGCCTGGATGACTGAGCAAGACCCTGCCAAAAAGAAAAAGCGGGGGCAGAGGAGTGATGCTTCAAGGGAGACGAGGAAATCAAGAGGTCGCCAGAATGCAGTGAGACTATCCAGAGATCCTCATGCCTGGTAGAGAGCTGGGGGTTGCATCAGAACCTGGAAAATAGAGGCTGGGCACAGCGGCTCACGCCTGTAATCCCAGCACTTTGGGAGGCTGAGGCAGGAGCATCACTAGAGTCCAGGAGTTCAGGACCTCATCTCTATTAAAAATATCTGGCGTGCTGGTGGGTGCCTGTGGTCCCAGCTACTTGGGAGGCTGAGGCAGGATTGCTTGAGCCAGGGAGGTTGAGGCTGCAGTGAGCTGTGATTACACCACTGCACTCCAGCCTGGGTGACAGAGTAAGATCTTGTCTCAAGAAAAGGGGAAAAAAGTTGGAACTCTGTAAGAAATGTAATTACATAACATGACTAGGCTAGGAATAATAGTTGCTTCATCATAATCATGTCAACAGTGGATATTGATCTGTTCTCAATTACAAAACTGTCTTGGAGGAATCCTAGAATGGAAGTATATTTCCTGCTAGGGGAAGGAGCATGGGAGAGGAAGAACCTTCATTTTTTTTGCAGAAGGATGTTGATAGATAACATCTATACCTAGAAAAAGAAAAAAGCAGCTGGGCACGGTAGCTCACACCTATAATCCCAGTGTTTTGGGAGGCCAAGGTGGGTGGACTGCTTGAGCTCAGGAGTTCCAAGACCAGCCTGGGCAACATGAGGAAACCCCGTCTCTACTAAAAATACAAAAATTAGCTGGGCGTGGTGGTGTGCACCTGTAGTCCCAGCTACTTGGGAGGCTGAGGTGAGAAAATTGCTTAAGCTTAGGAGGTTGAGACTGCAGTGAGCCGAGATTGCATCACCGCTCCATCCTGGGGGACAGAGCCAGACCCTGTCTCAAAAAAAAAAGAAAGGGAAGGAGGGAGGGAAGGAACATATGCAAGATTCTGGAAATAGGGATGCAAATAAGTTTATAGATGAGCACCACTCCAGCCTGGGTGGCAGAGGGAGACCCTACCTCGGAAGACAGTAGAACTCAGCTGGGCACAGTGGCTCACGCACGGATGCTGCGGCGCTGGCCTGGGAGGCCCCTGACACTTGGGCCCCCATGGCAGCGTTGTCCCTGCGGGTCCGCTGGGCAAGGACACTGCCAGGGAGGCAGGTGGGAGGAGGAGAGGGCAGGGCTCCCCAAAGCGACTCGGCAGGCACTTATGCTGCAGGGAGCTCCGGCCTTCCCGCACCCAGCTCTCCTGGCACTTGGTATCCTGCCAGTCTCTGGTGAGCAGACTTTGCTTAGAGCCGGTGGAAAAGTTCCCTTCCCCACTCTGCAGCCAAGTGAGCCAGGGCAGGCCAGCGGGTAGAGGAAGGGGACAGGCATGTCCTCTCCTGAACAGGCTTCAGAAGCAAGTCAGTCAGTCATAGGACAGAGACTTGGCTCTTCCAGGAAATGGCACTCGGTGTTCTTGGGGTGCCGGCAGGCTGCCTGGGGGTGGGGATGGAGAGCTTTGGAGCCGAGGTAGTCACAGAGCCTTCCTGAACCACAAGCCCTTGTGGGCCTCGGAGGCCAAGCTGTGGTTCGGCTGGTGCTGTCCCCTGCAGAGGCACCCTCGCTGGCTCAGGACTTCCTAGCCCAGGACGTATGCCCATGAAGTAGGGTCTAGGTCAGCTCCTGGGTGGGGGCGCCGATGCCTGTGAGTGACCCACAGTTACGGAGGTCTGCACCGCCTCCTGAGCACGTTCTTAAAGCAGAGGCCACGACACCATGTCAGAGGAGCTTTGCAGGCCAGCAGGAGTTGCTCAGAGCTGCATCACCAAACCCTTGACTATGAGAAGAAGGTCTGAGGGGTTTGCCATGGATGGAACAGGGACTGCAGAGAGGCTGGCTCAGCTGTGGAGATTGGTCCCCATTAGGGTCAAAATCGCAGGCTCCCTGGGCCCACGCCCAGGAGCACACACCTGGCCCTCATAAGGCCCGCATCAGTGGTCAAGACGAGCCAGGAGGGATCTGTGGGCTGTCTCCTCAGGATTTCTAAAGGTTCCCTGCGTTATTATTTTTATTTTTTGAGACAGAGTCTCGCTCCGTTGCCCAGGGTGGAGTGTAGAGGCGCAATATCAGATCACCGCAACCTCCCGGGTTCCAGTGATTCTCACGCCTCAGCCTCCCGAGTAGCTGAGACTACAGGCACACACCACTGTGCCTGGCCAATTTTTGTATTTTTAGTAGAAATGGGGTTTCACCATGCTGGCCAGGCTGGTCTCGAACTCTAGACCTCATGATCCACCTGCCTCAGCCTCCCAAAGTGCTGGGATTATAGGTGTGAGCCACCGTGCCTGTCTACATTATTTTTTTAAGTTTAGAAACATGTAGAATTTATGTAACGTGGAAAAATAACAAAGACATGCCAGCTAGTCTTAATTTAGTGGATAAAATTGAGCACTGCATCTCACCGAACACGTATCGACTTAACTGAAGGTTTAAGACTTCACAGATGGGAGGACGACGCGCGTGCGTGAACAGACGGGCTCAAACAGACGCCGCGGCGCCGAGGCGGGAAGCACTGCGAACTGGGAGAAAACGCCATAGAGTTACGGGATCTTTGGGGTGTCGTTTTCTGGCCAAAACCTCTGTGGCTGGTGGGCCTTTGCCCGAGTTTTGCTTGGGCCGCTGGGCTCATTTTACCCACGTGGGCTGGCAGGCTGCACTGGCTCACGCTGCAGGCCTAGGTCCCGTGCCTGCCCAGGGCGAGTCAGGAGTGGAAGGGCAACGCATGTGTGAGTGGGCGTGGGGCCTGGCCACCTCGCACAGCCAGACACGCTGGCTGCTTCAGCAGGGCGGCGGCTAGAGGTGCTGACACAGGTGCCAGCTCTCTGTGAGGCTGCGGCCCGACCAGGCGCACGGCAGGCAGCTTCCAGTGGCAGTGGTGCCCAGAATTTGAGAGATGCCGGGAACTGCAGGGCCCCAAAGACGGAGTCAGCCCCGGCTCCCCAAAGGGCTGCAGCTCTTCTCTTCCTCGCTTCACCTGCAACGTGGTGAGAAGGGGCACATCTCAGCCCTGTCTGTGGTACAGCTCTTTTAGCCCCGCCATCTGGCAGGTCCTGAGTTCTTGTCCTGCATCCAGGAAGAACGAGGTATGCAGACAAGTGGAGAGTGAGCGAGATGAAGAGGAGCTATACTGAGTGACAGGGCAGCTCCTTTCTGCAGCCAGTGTCCCAACGCCTGCTCAGCTCCTAGCAGAAAGGGCGCTCCTCTCTGTTAGGCACGTCATCCCAACAAGTGTTCAGCTATCAGTAGAGAGGGCAGCTCCTCTCTGCAGCTGGCCATCCCGCCATCTCCCTGTCATCTCCCCATCACCTCTGCAGCTCTCGGCAAAGAGGAGGCCCTAGAGTGGGTTGCTCCTCTCTGCAGGACATTTGCTGAGCTCTGGGTGAGCCTGGGGCTTTTACGAGCATGGGGCAGAAATCCATGCCGATTGGTCCAAGGGCGGCCATGGGTGGGCCCAAAAAGGCACCGTAAGTTCCCACTCCAATCCACAGGACTGGGACCCTGGCCCCCAGCCTCCCTGGCCTGAAGGTGGGGCCTCACCAGGGACCTGCCCCGTTCCACCCAGGAACCTGTCTGCCTCCTGCTGCCATTCATGGTGCCCAGGCTGTAAGTGCCAAGGGGCACCTGCAGGCCAGCACCAAGCTGCCCTCAACCCCCATTTGGCTTCCTTCCTATGCTCTTCAGCGCCCAAAGTCCAGAGGGGACTGAGGCAGCAACGGGCTGGCGTGTCAGCATTGCCCCAAGTGTGTGTGCACCTGGTTGGGCTGTGACAGCACCTGAATTCAGCTCCAACTTTGCTCCAAGATCAGAGCAGGCACTGACAGCCCAGAGAAGCCAGGCAGTGGGATCAGGCACTTCTGAGCCTGTGAAAGCAGTGGAGGGCCTTCCTGGTCCCCCAAGAATGCAGAGATGCCTGGAGCCAGAGTGATGGCAGCAGTTGCTCCAGATGGCCCACCACTGCCATCCGTGGGACTAATCGGTCCCCTACCCACCAGAGGCAAGGACCTAGCTGGCACGGCTGTGCCGCACCTGTGAGGCAGCAGATTGCGAGCCCAGGCTGGTTTCCATGCAGAGACCCCACTGTGTGGGGCCGTGGGGTTTATTTGGATCCCATTCACACCATTGAGGCCCTGACTGCCCAGCTTCAGGGGACCCAGGCCTGCTCCTTTTCCTTACATCCCTGTCCAATCTTGCCAAAGCCCTCGAGGTGGGGGAAGGAGGAAACCCAGGGTCACAGATGTCGATCTACTCAGCATCCACCCCCATCCTCATTCCCGACGGTTCAGGTCTCCTTGCCTCTTCCACAGCCATGATGACCAGAGGGCGGGAGTGGGGACTTGGGATTGACCTCGGTTAACAGAAGCCAATGGGTACATGCCATTCCCTGGCTAGTCACTGGTCTGGGCGGACATGGGACCTCAGCAGTCCACACAGGGTGGGTTCCAGGTCTCTGCTCAGAGGGCTGGGGGCAACAGCATCCTCTGGCAGGTCCCCAATAAGCAGTATGTGGCCTTGGCTGCTATGGTGGCATCCCATGGGCATGGAGATGCCAGAGAACCAATGCCCTCCTGGGGTGGGAGCCAGGTGCTGGGGCCCTGCTGTTTCTGCTGAACACATCTGAGCTGATTCACACGACCCCCTGCAATCCTGGAGAAACAGACGTTGGCAAAGGGAGCCGAGAGGTGGAGGAAACAGATCTACTCCTGAAAGCTCAGGCAGGGGCTGGTTTCCAGAAGGGATCATTGAAAAGTGCCAATGCTTACAAAACCCACATGCAAGAGAGCGACAGCAGGAGCCAGCCTAAAGACGATGCCAAAGAAAGGCACAGCTGCCAGCGAGACCGCCACGCCCAGCCACGCCCAGCGCCGCGACTTCACTAAGCTCAGAACGTAGAATGACTATCTTGGTCCAAGCCCAAGTTCATATTTATGCTGTTTGTTTAAAAATGTAAAAAAGGATTATGAGCAAATGTCTAGCAAAACAGCAGTGCAAGAACACATGCAACCTACCTAAACCACCACCTGGCTTCAAAGGCTTGGCAGGCGCCCTCGCGGAGACACAGATGCAGCTCATTACAGGCCGTTATTGAGGCCGGGTGCCTAAAGACTGCGTTTCAGGGAGCCTGGCTTTACCACCCTTTCCTTTAGTTCTTTCATTAACCGTGTGCTCAGTTTCTCCCCACGCTGCAGCTAGCGAGCCTGTGCACGTGGCTCAGGACAGCTCCATCAAAGCTTTGGGAAGCTGTCGGAAGGAAATCTGAGCTGGGAGAGAGAAGAACGACTCAAAGGCCTCAGGGAGTCTGAGTGGGCAGGTCATGCCCGTAGCCCCGCACCTGGGCACAGCCCTCTCCGCCAGCTCACACCAAGGTGGCGTTGGTGTCGGGTGGAGACGCTCGGTGCAGCCTGCTCCCTTCTTAGCTCCCCTACACTCTGCTTCATTAGGGGCCCAACACCCCTGTTCAGTGACTGGACCCAGAGCCGGCATCACCGCGGGCAGCGCGGGTGCATGGCAGGCCCCAGGAAGGCTGGTGCAGGGCTGACATGGCTCGGCACACGACGGGCATGGCCCATGCCAAGGCCCCATGTGACAGGACAGAAGCACAGGCCAGAGTCCTGCCTCAGGCACTGCGGCTGTTTAACAAAAACCCCCAGAAAACTGGCTTCAGACAGTGGCAACGTTTATTTTGCTCACACATCTGCACCCGGTGCAGGGCTGACGGGCGGCTGGGCTCTGCTCTGCTCATCAGCTGGGGCGGCTCCAGGCGCCTCTAGCTCCCTCGTGTGTGCCTTGCGGTTGACGTGGGCTGGCAGACAGGACACCTGCATGGCCTGTCCCCATGGCCTGGCTTCCTTCCAACATGGCAGCTGGGGCCAAGCCAAGCCCTCTCAACCTGTCAGTCTTGTGGCAGCTACCACCCCAGCGGGCCACAGAAACCTCTCTGGGGTCAAGAGAGGGGGACTCACTGGATGGGCAAAATTCCAGAGGGGCACAGTGGACCGGGGATATCGTTTCTGCCATAAGACCCCGGACACTGCCCGAGAGAATGTTTCCACACAGAGAATCAGGAATTAGAAAGGCTTTACACGGCTCAAGGTCAAAGGCAACGCCTTCGACTCTGATTAAAAACCATTTCCAAACCTGAATGCTCCCCCTTCCTCATTCCCATTCCTGCCGAACTCGGACCGCAGCACAGAGCTTCATGTGTACTCTGGAGTGCAGGGCAAGGCTCCCCACCTCCCGCTGCCACCACCCCGATGTTGGCAGCTGCCAGAAGGCAGGAAAGGAGAAAACAGTGAGGGGACAGGGAACCTCCAGCCCCTTCCCTCCTTCCACCAGGCAAAGACCCACGGGGGACAGGCAGGAAACATTTTCAACTCATGGCCCGCCCTGGCTCAGACCTTCTCCCACCCAAGTTCCTGCCCAGAGATAAGGCAGAGTTTGGCAGCAGAGGCAGGAGTGGGCATGAGCCCTGCACCCCAAGGGTACAGGACCCACCTGAGGTGGAGGCTGAGCCAGGAGAACGCCAAGAAGCCAGGAGCGAGCAGTAGCCCTCTGCCAGGGAGGGCAGGAGCAGATGGCAGGCATGCTGCAGCATCTGAGGCCTGCTGGCACCTGAGAAGGGGTAGGGCCGCCAGGAAGCCCTCTGGCACACACGCCACACACAGAGTGGATGTGGCCACTGTGGGAAGAATCGGAAGCCTGTGGTGCCTGATGGGAACAAAGGCAGCCCCAAGCCCATAGCCAGCTCACCTGGTGACCACACCCACCCATGGCCTGTCCAAAGTGGGGTGCCCGTTTCTGGGCATGAGGACTATTTATCTTGGTTTCTACTGTTCTACAAAAGAATAACTGGCATTCAATAATCCATGAGAGAAGCTGGGCGCAGTCGCTCACGCCTGTAATCCCAGCACTTTGGGAAGCTAAGGCGGGCGGAACATAAGGTCAGGAGTTCGAGACCAGCCTGACCAACAAGGTGAAACCCCGCCTCTACTAAAAACACAAAACAATTAGCTGGGTGTGGTGGCACGTGCCTGTAATCCCAGCTACTCAGGAAGCCGAGGCAGGAGAATCGCTTGAACTAGGGAGGCAGAGGTTGCAGTGAGCCAAGATCATGCCACTGAACTCCAGCCTGGGTGACAAAGCGAGACTCTGTCTCAAAAAATAATAATAATAATAAAAATAAACTATGAGAGAAACAGTAGACAATCCACTTCTATGAAATAAAGCTATTAATGGCAGCAGACTCAAGAATGTCCCATGCCAATGTCGCATAGCCACACCCCCCGCAGGTGACCCTGCTCCCCTCCGCGTGAAGCCCCGGCCGCCACAGGCGAGGCTGCAGTGAGCGTCTCTGCACAGGTCCTCTCACAGATGTGCTAGAGAATCTCTCTGTGCTGGACTTTAGGACCACAGAGCACACGAGCCTGCCAGGGAACACAGTCACACGCCGCCCACGATGTTTCAGCCAGCGACAGAGGGAGCAGACCAAGGCGGTGCCATCGTGATGTGCAGTACAGCTGTCCCGTGTGGCACGGCCAGCCTATGTAAGCATATGCGGTGACATCCTAGGCCTCCACGCTCACTCACACTCACTCCCTGACTCACCCCAGCAGCTCCCAGGCCTGCAGGCGCCACTCCTGGTAAGTGCCCTATGTTATTTTCAACACTTTATACTGTATTTTTACTGTACCTTTGTTTAGCAATTTTTTTTTTTTTTTGAGACAGAGCCTGGCTGTGTCACCCAGGCTGGCATTCCGTGGTGTAAACATGGCTCACTGAAGCCTCTGCCTGCTGAGTCCAAGCCATCCTCCCACCTCAGCCCCTGCGTAGCTGAGTCTACAGGCATGTGTCACCATGCTCTGCTAATTTTTAAATTTTTTTGTAGACATGAGGTCTTACTCTATCGCCCAGGCTGCTCTCAAACTCCTCAGCACAAGTGATCTGCCTGCCCTGGCTTCCCAGAGTGTTGGGATTACAGGCGTGAGCCACGGTGCTCGGCCGATTTAGCTGTTTAGACACACAGATCCTTACATTATGTTACGATTGCCCAGGACACTCAGCAGGGTCACGTGCTGCACAGGCCTGGGGCGGGGAGCGAGGGGCTAAGCCGCACAGGCTGGGTGTGTGGTGGGCTGTCTAGGTGAGTGCACTCCGTGATGGTCCTATAGTGACGGAGTCCCCTAAAGAGACATTTCTCGGAGTACAGCCCATTGTTAAGTGACATGTGACTGCACTGTCAGGTTCATTTCAAAATGGCCAGTGCCATGATATTCCTGCCGGCAACACTTCAATTCCCGTTTCTGCAGAGCCCCATCCCAGCCTCCTCACTGCAGCCGCAGACAAGGCGGCGGCCCCGGGTTGCACTCACACTCCCTGGCCGTGGCGAGGCTGTGCGTCCTCGCGTGCTTCTTGGTCATCCGGTCTCCTGTCGGTGAACTATTAATATGTGCTGTCATGTTTCTAGAGGCTTCCAGCAGGTTACTTGCTGGTCCGCAGGACTCCCCTAACACTGGCTCGCCGGCTTTATACATTAGGAAGAAGGAACGAGGAATGCGCTGTCCTCAGTCACCACCTGAAAATGGTCCTCGGTGCCCTCCACTGCACGGGAAAACTGAATTTTGATATGGCCAAATCACCCATGTTTTGCCCTAGGATTTATGCCTCTGGGGTCTCAAAATATGAGCTTCCTCTCCAAGGGAACAAAGATAAGCTCCCATATCATCTTCCACTGGCTCATGGCCAGGCCCAGAACCCACGGCGCCTGCTTCTGCCCCCGCCTCTCCTCTGCACTGCTGTCTTCCAAGCTGCGGGTCCCTCCTGGCTGCCCAGCCTCATGCCCTCCTCCCATCTCCCCTCCCACAGCAACCCACACGCTCACGGCCTCTGCTGCTGGAACTGCTCCTTCCTGGGGTTCCCTTGAACAATTCAGCTGAGGATTTTCTCCAGCTCCGCTGGCTGTTCTCTAACTCCGTGGCCTCTAAAACTCAGGTCTACACTCACACACGAGACAACGTACAGTGTTAAGGGCTTCATGACTTATTTCTCATGGATTGCTGTGTTAAGATAATATGAAAGAAAGCTGAGTTAATATAGAGTAAAATATTTAAAAATATACCTAACTTTCTACGGGCCATTTTCTAAAAATGTCTAAGCAACTAAAGCCATCAGTATCATTAAAATGTTTCTTTTGAAACATGCTGAAATAAAAGATTTCCTGATTTATTTATTTTTGTGGGGGACAGAGTCTCGCTCTGTCACCCAGGCTGGAGTGCAGTGGCGCAGTCTAGGCTCACTGCAATCTCCGCCTCCTGGGTTAAAGCGGTTTTCCTGCCTCAGCTTCCCGAGTAGCTGGGATTACAGGTGCCCACCACAATGCCTGGATAACTTTTGTATTTTTAGCAGAGACAGGTTTTACCATGTTGGCCAGGCTGGTCTCAAAATCCTCATCTCAGGTGATCCACCCGCCTCAGCCTCCCAAAGTGCTGGGATTCCAGGCGTGAGCCACCGCGCCGGGCCGGGCCTTGGACTAAGAATTTCTTCTAAGAGTACATATAATAGAATGGCATGAAAGCTACAAACAGTAGACATTATTTATGACATTCGTATAATTCAAAAACAAGTGTTGAAAACTAAATATTTAATCTAAATTTTTCTTATTTTCTTGAATTGCCAGACCATTACTCATTTCCTCATCTCTCTTTAGATGGAGAGATAGAATCTTACCAGTCGTAAACATCATTGCCGAGCTGGAATAAACCTTATAAGCCAATTCTTCCTTTTCACAAATGAAGCCCTGGAGGCCTGGAGAGGCTGGGGCTGCCCAGGGCCCCACATGAGTAAAGTTCGAGTCTGTCCTCTCAGCTCAACCTGAGGGAGCTGAAGGCACAACACGGGGCCTCAGTCTTCTGTCAATCAATCAAAACACTTTCTGAAACAATACAGTCAGCTGTCACTACTAATCACCAACAAAATTCACAATTTTGGAGGTAGGTTTTTTTTTTTTGAGATAGAGTCTTGCTCTGTCTCCTAGCTGGAATGGTGTGGTGCAATCTCACCTCACTGCAGCCTCGCCTCCCGGGCTCAAGCAATTCTCCTGCCTCAGCCTCCCAAGTAACTGGGATTACAGGTGTGTGCCACCATGCCTGGCTAATTTTTGTATTTTTTAGCACAGATGGGGTTTCTTCACGTTGGCCAGGCTGGTCTCAAACTCCTGGACCTCAGGTGATCCACCTGCCTGGGCCTCCCCAGGTGATGGGATTATAGGCGTGAGCCACTGTGCCCGGCCTGAATGTCGTTTTTAAAATACTTAAGTTTGCTGACTTCAGCTTCGAAGCATGAGCGGTGGCTGGGAGTTATAGCACCCTGGACAACGAAGATGAAAAGCCCTCTGAAATTGTTTTAATGCACCTTTGAAATCCTCAGGAACAGCCTGGTCATGACATTGTATAATATCAACTATGAAAGGTGTTATGTTACCTCACTGATGAATCATTTCCTTCTCATAAACTATCAGAATAATTAGATTTACAAAAAACTGTAATAAAAAAAAAGCTACCTGTTTCCATTTTCTGCCTGGAAAACTAATGACCGAACAAAGTAAGCAATTTAAGAAAAGCTTCTCGGACACGTAAATGGACCTGAATAGCCTCGTGCAACACGGTCCTAGTTTTTTAAACATGCAGGAGCCAACACAAACCCACATGTCACCAGAAAACAGGAAAGCAATCTCAGTGTCTTACATAAAATGGAAAAGCAGCTTTTGGTGACATGAGCTTTATAAAATAAAACATCCATAAAGCATGTTTCTATTTTTAATTTTTTTGCTTTGATAGATCAATTGCTTCACAAAAGTCCTTTTTAAAGACAACAATCCAAGAAAACATGTTGTTACAGTATTCACATTTCAGATTGTCAGTTTCAAAGACCCCGCATAACAAGAACAAAAGAAGATTGCTGAGTTCTTTCTGTCTCTAAGTGCCAGGAATGGGCCTTCACAAGGGGCAGAACCCCTGCTGGGTGCCCTGGAGTTTGTCTCAAGGAAAAGTGCCCACTGCTTCTCACGCAGGCAGGAGGCGGATCACTCTCAGGTCACACAGACACGATTCATGGATCCCTTAACCACAGGGTTTCCTTTGCATACTAGATCAACACTTCCACTCATCTTACTATCTGGAATCAAAACGCAAAGGCCAAGCCAGTCCCTTGGCGGGAGCGTGCAGGAACCCAGCACAGCTAGCCCCGCAGCTGCTGCCCCACAGGTGCAGGCTAGGAATAACAGCAACATGCTCAATGTGGTCTCAAGAGACATTCGAAAGGAGCCTTCATAGGGAAAAATTCAACAAGAATTAAACTGGGGTCAAATCTGATCATTTAAAATGAAATCTTAAGGGGGTCACGCTTTTACAGGCTCTCTCCGCTGTCCAAGGGTGCCAACCGACCTCAAACACGCCGGGAAGTGAGTTTACAAACTGAAACGGCTTGTGTGTAGAAGCTGCTTCAAAGCACTCTAGTTATGCATGAAGAGAGGTTAAAGGAAACTCAGGCTCTGCCCATAAGCACCCGCTCTTGAAATCATCTTTATCCTATTCCTCTGAATTTAGTAAGAATTGAGGAAAGTTGAAGGAAGGTTTCAGCTGGAGAGAGTGCACACTGTGCCATTCAGCATGAACCTTTAACTCTCAGGCCACAGCCTCCCAGTGCCACCTAGATTCATGCAGTGCCCTCTTTTTTTATAGACGGGGTCTCACTATATTGCCCAAGATGGAGCACAGTGGCTATTCACAGGTGCAAGCATAACGCACTGCAGCCTCCGCCTCAGACTCCCGAGTAGCTGGAACTAGAGGCAGGCCCTGCCACGCCAGGCTCGGGCAGTGCTCTTAAATTCAACCGACTGCTCAGCGAATGTGATTTCTGGTGGGGGAAAGAAACAGTGCCCTATATATCGGTCTACATTCTGTGACTGGCTTCCACGAATCCACACTGAAGAGTAGGCTGTGAGGAGACAGAAGGTGGTGAGGGAAGGAGGAAAGGCTGGCTTTCACGAGTGCTCATTTTAACAAGTCCAACAAAGTTGGAATTTAAGTTAAAATGATCTTGTAGACCTGACTTAAAATACGAAAAAAACGGTTCACAAACAAGGAATGCAATGGTGGCTTTAAGATGTGATTCTTGGCCAGGCGCAGTGGCACATGCCTGTAATCCCAGCACTTTGGAGGCAGAGTGGGGGTGGATCACCTGAGGTCGGGAGTTCAAGACCAGCCTGACCAACATGGAGAAACGCTGTCTCTACTAAAAATACAAAATTAGTCGGGCGTGGTGGCACATGCCTGTAATCCCAGCTACTGGGAAGGCTGAGGCAGAAGAATTGCTTGAACCCGGGAGGCAGAAATTGCAGTGAGCTGAGATAGCGCCATTGCACTCCAGCCTGGGCAACTAGAGTGAAATTCCATCTCAAAAAAAAAAGATGTCATTCTCTCCCCGAAAGAGCTGATAATCAAGTCTTTCAGTTAAAACTCCTGAAAGATTTTAAAATAAATTTCTGTGTGCTTCCTGCTGACTTCTAAGTTATCTGGAAGTACTCCCCTATGATTAACTTCAATTAATATATTTTTTGGGAAAAATCAGTTCCAGAAAAAAAACTCTTCACTAGCTTAAAATGTCCCTTGGCTTACAAACAATCACTCCTGCTGAATCTCAAGAACTGACGATATTCCTGACATCACAAACAAACAAACTTCAGCCACACCATTTCAGGTGATATAAAGACATTCTATATGGAACCCCATGGCCTGTTTTCTGTCTGAGAAAAAGCACCACTCCTAAGTAAAAACAAATCAAAACCAAACAAAACAGAACGCGGCCCGCTCTCTCAGTTCATCTCGTTGCCAGGAAACAGAGGCCTACAGTTATTCCAAATCCCACGTGGTCAAGAGAGCGGGAGGGCTCTGGGAAGTCGGAAGTGACAATGCATGACAAACACTGACAGCATGCAGGAGACAGCCGCACACGCAAATGTGAGAGCCAACCCGTGGGGGCCCGCCGCTGCGCCCTCGCCAGACCAACCCGCCGCTGTGACTCCAGGGGCGTCTGCAAGTTAAGTAATCAAGTCTGAGTATCTGCTGTTCACCCTAGCTCTGGGCCAGTGGGGCAGAGCACATTTTATATTAGCTTATAATAAACATTCTATGCGTAACATATTTTGAATTTAAAACTTCTAAAACAATACACAGCTAACATGGTAAAACAACCATGCAACTGTGGTCAGATCTGAATTGGACTGGACCATTTCACCTCACTTACCTGAAGTCCTGTTTAGCAAATACCTTTCCATATATGTTTAGATCAAGTGTAAAATGCAAACTGAGCATTACATACCAACAAAAATGTGCAGATATCAAAATTTCATGAAATAACTGTTTCTTTTATAGCAGTAAGTGTTCATCACTACCCTGGGAGAGCAAAGAACCAGGGGATGGCGGCTAACTTTGGGCAGGTTCATTAAATTTGGCCAGTTCAAAACATTCCAAATTGAAATATTAATAGCAAGCATGTATTGTTTCTTCTCTAGAAATTTTATCCTCAATATAGTCATCGTCCAATTTATAAGGAATTTATAAAAATAGTTTTTTATCCAATAATTCCAGCAAGGTAAAAATAGGAGTTTCTTTTTATATATAGCAAATGAAACAGGCTCACTGAACACGAGGGAACTGGGCTTGCTGAGCTCGCCATCCATCCACCATGATGAAACCACACTCAGTCTAGGCATGTGCCGCGGTCCCCGCACATTGGCAGTTTCGGGTGCAGAAGCTTCTTTCAAATCCATGGGCCACATAAAAAAACCAGCCCACTGAGATCTGCTGGAACCACAGAACTAAGTGAAAACTGCATCACGGTTTAGAAAATGGCATCTTTTCCTTAATCTAATTAGGGATTCAAGGTGGGGAGGGAGTGGTGTGTCATTCCTCACATATCTAGCGTTAAACCTTTAAAGAATTTCTTTAAAAATCCACACACCAAACACACACACACACGCATGTGTGCACACGCACACAACACACACACACACACACACACACACACACTTGAAAGAAGTCGCTGCACCGGCAAAGACGCGCTTTAAGCTTACTATGAAATACAAAAGTGCACTCTTCTATATCTACATATAAAACATATTAGAAATAAAACTGTGTAAAATGTTTGCTGTGCAAACTATGAAAAGTCAGGTGAGTCTGCTCCTCCGTCCTACTGCAGGGAGTCGCTGTTCTCCAGGACAAGCCCGCTGATGTGCGCGGGGGCCAGGGCGCCCGCGTCCTCCTCTGTGCTGTCCACAGACTCATCCTCGCTCTGCCCTGCCATCATGACCTGCTGCACCGCCAGGGTGGCCCCGTCAGAGGACAGAGACTGAAGGCTGTCCACATTCATGTTCACGGGCGTGGTGATGGTCACAACAGCTCCTGCAGCAGGATGAGGGTGTGTCACTATTTAAATTAGTGCTCGCAGAAAAACACTTTATTACTCAATTGGGTGCTGTTTGCTTGTTTGTCCTAAAGTTAGAGAAACACCTACATATGTGTAGGGAATGTTCAACAGGGATTGAAGACACTGTTTCTGAAATCAGCCTCGGATCACCCATCACCCTTAACTAATAAGGCCTCGGCCTAAGCACACCCTCAGTGGAGATCCGGACTATAAAGAACACAGATTCGTGGAGCAAACTGTGTTGTAATAACAAGAAAACCAAACACACAGAAGGAAGACGCACAAGAACACAGTGGAGAAACAGAGTGAAAAAGAGAATACAGGAGAAGGTCCGCATGAAAGGAAAGAAAGAAAAGCTGTCACATGCCAGTGCCTGCTGCGGAGCCTAACAGCAGACGATGAAAACAGCCCAAATATCCACGAGCAAGGCCCAAATTAGAACACTCAACAATGAAGAGGACGGGCACAGTGGCTCACAACTGTAATCCCAGCCCTTTGAGAGGCCAAGGAGGGAGAATCCCTTGAGCCAGGAGTTCCAGACCAGCCAGCCCGGGTAACACGGGAGGCCCCATCTCTACAAAACATTGAAAAATTACCCGGGCGTGGTGGTGCATGCCTGTGGTCCCAGCTACTCAGGAGGCTGAGGTGGGAGGCTCCCTTGAGTCCAGGAGGTCAAGGGGCTGCAGTGAGCCAAGCTCACCCCACTGCACTCCCCAACCTGGGTGACAGAGCAAGACCCTGTCTCAAAAAAATAAAACAAAACACTGAACAATGGAATGCTATGCTGCTACTAAACCATACAGTGGACCAACGTTTACTAATCTGTAAAATTCTGCGAGACGCATTAAGAGTAATGAAGGAAAATAGAGACAATGTTATATGATATGCTAACATCTGGGTAAAATTTTAAGGGATACACATTCATCCATTCATCTGTGTCTGTGCATACAATATCCTTTCATGTATGCACTGGAGGTTGTACGGGAAACTGGTAACAATGACCGTCTCTGGAGAAGTAGAAGCCAGGATGGAAGACAGATTTACTTTTCACTGAATATTCTTGTTTCAATGTCTTTCCTCAGAAGACAGGCATTGCCTTTTCTGACAGAGGGAGACAGAGAAAGACGGGGAGAGAAAGAGAATAATAACTTTCTAGCTATTCATCCTTTAAATAGGAGACCACTACACATCAAGACCTAGACGACACAGCCGCAGCAGTACTTGAGGACACTTGCTTTAAGTGCATGTAACATAACTCAAGACAGGCTAAATGGACACAAAATCAGTGTGCTTCACAACCCATCCTAACCTGGGGGCCAGCACCACCACGGAACGTCCCCTGCGCATTCAGTGGGGAACCCATCAGCTCCTGCTGCAAGGAACTGACCTGAGGCTGGAGGAAAAGACCACAGGGAACAGAGCCCGGCACTCACACAGGCAGCCTGGAAAACTCACTGTCTGCAGCCAGTGGATGGAAAACTCAGGAGGGTCTGGCCTGCGCTGGCACCCGTGCTCGCCTGAGCACTGCTGCGGACCACCCACAAGGATCACATGGCTCCCAAGTGACCTAACTGCCCTCCACAGCAAAGCTCAAGAAGACTTACAGGAATACAAAAACATCCAGCACCTCCAAAGGCAAAATTCCCAGTGCCTGGTGTCCAGTCAGATGACTAGACATGAAAAGAAGCAGGGAAACTTTCCCATCATCAGGAGGAAAAGCAATCGGCTAAAACTGACCCGAGCTGACAGGTGTTAGAATTCGGAGAGGAGGACATCAAAACAGCTGCTGCACCTGCATTCCGTGTGTTCCAAACTTACGCAGACTCAGAAAACACACAAAAGACTCAAACAGAACTTCTGGAGGGATGGAAACTACAGTGTCCAAGATGAAAACCACACTGGATGGGATCAGCAGTGCAGAAGAAAAGATCAGTGCAGTGGAAGGAGAGTCACGGAAATCACCCAGAATGAAACAGAACCTAACAAACTGAAAAGCGCTTCAGCAACTGTGTGAAACTTTTCACCCCCTAATACACAGGCACTGAAGTCCCTCAAGAGGGCTGCAGGAGGAAGGTCAGAAAATGTGGTTAAAGAATAATGGCTCCAAACTTTCCTAACTGAAAAAAGAAAGAAGAGGAAATACCACCATTTACATACACTTAAAAACACATGCATAAGGGCTGGGCGCAGTGGCCCAAGTCTCTCATTCCAGTACTTTGGGAGGCCCAGGCAGGTGGATCACGAGGTCAGGAGTTCGAGACCATGGTGAAGCCCTGTCTCTACTAAAAATACAAAAAAAAACCAAAAAATTAGCCGGGCGAGGTGGAGGGTGCCTGTAATTCCAGCTATTTGAGAGGCTAAAGCAGAGACTTGCTTAAACCCAGGAGGCGGAGGTTGCTGTGAGCCAAGATCACACCACTGCATCATCTGCTGGACACTGCAGTCCAGCCTGGGCAACAGAATGAGACTCCATCTCAAAAAACAAACAAACAAACAAACAAAAAATAAAAACACATGCACACAAAACCATCCAATATACGAAGAACTCATGCAAACAGAAAGATACCTATAAAACACATCAGAATGGCTGCCTGTGACAGGGACTGAGGGCAGAGGTCACAGGGAATAAGCAAAAACAAGAGAAGGGCAAGGCTGATGAAGAGAAAGAAGCCACATGGTGAGAACAGGGTAATTCCCTCCTCTGCACCCAGAGTCGGAGGGAAAAGGAGAGCAAACGTGGAAGTAAAGGAGAATCCACTGTCCGTGGCTGCATCTGTGAACAGAACGAATGATTTCCTATCTCTACATGTGTTTTACATTCCCTACCATTGGTGCTCCTAACTCTTACCAAGAGCACCCGCGCACCCAGAATGCAGGTTCCCTGTGTTTTTGTTGCAGAGAAAGAGAACGACATGTACTTTGGTTCACCACATTACCCGAGGCTCACAGCTAACAGGCCCAATCCAGGCCTCCTGTTCAGAATCCCCACCCCATGGTCCACCATGTCTGGCCCTGGCCAGCCGCCCATACCTTCTGACATGGTGAGCTCGCTTGGCGGTGGCTGTGCGACTCCTGATGCAATAGAGTCGGGCCAAAACCTCTGAACTGGCCGGTTCTGAGCAGTTTTTTTCTTTGTTTTGGGGGTTTCTGAACAACTTGAATCCAACATTGGCTGAAGAATTCGTCTTCTGGCATTGATGAACCTGGAGTCGACAAAGGGAAGCTTCCATCAAAACAGACTTCGTAAAGACCCTATACAGGACTAACAAATCCTCCTAACAAACACACCGCTCCGTGAACCACGCTACGAAGAGTAACTCATGCGCTCCACTATCATAACTACTTCAGAGGACTCGACAGCTCTTCTAAATCATCTGAATGGCCAGAAACACCGGGCCTGTTGTTTTAAAATCATTTACATGAGGACCAACTCATCCCTGGCACTTTTTTTTTTTTTTTTGCCTCAACTCATTTAGTGCATGTTTGTCAAGTAGATACTCATAAGAACACAGATGATCCTGTTGAATCTGTGAATTTGACACTATTTTCCCTAAGGAAGGAAAACGTTAAGGAAGCACGACTTTCTGTATCCTGTGGTGCCATCGTGCCTGAGACCATCGGGCAGTCTGCACTCGTCTGGACGTCACCAGATCACCAGTGTGGCCGAGCCTTGCGTGGCAACCTGTCTGAGCCGTCAGGGAACAGGACTGCCAACTCTGGCTTTACCTCAAAGCAAGATCGAAGGCAAAGCTGCATCTTTTCACAAACGGTTCCCAGCGATGAGCTGTTTCTGAGATGACTGAAGGCATAAGTCATCCAGTGGCCCTAGACACAGGACTAGCTCAGCACCTAGGCCCCGGCAGTGATGGAGTCCCCGACAGACATTAGCGGCTCTGTGAGACTAAGAACTCAGGCCTGTGGTAAGACTCCACAGAGAACGAGACCAGCAGCAATCACAGGCTGGCGACGCAGGCTGGACACTGTTTCATATTGAACGAGTATGGCAACAATACCGAAACATGTGTGAGATTAAAGCCTGCTGTCCTCAGTTCCTGTTCTTGAATGTTACCCTTCTTTTTTTTTTTTTTGAGACAGAGTTTCACTCTTGTCATCCAGGCTGCAGTGCAATGGCACCATCTCAGCTCATTGCAACCTCCGCCTCCCAGGTTCAGGAGATTGTCCCGCCTCAGCCTCCCGAGTAACTGGGATTACAGGCACGCACCACCACGTCCAGCTAATTTTTGTATTTTTAGTAGAGACGGAGTTTCTCCATGTTGGTCAGGCTGGTCTTGAACTCCCAACCTCAGGTGGTCTGCCTGCCTCGGCCTCCCAAAGTGCTGGGATTACAGGCATGAGCCACCGTGCCCGGCCAGCTTCCATTCTTATGCTCTGAGCTGTTGCCTTTGGAGATGAGAAAGTGCAAGGAGACTAAAATCCCCAGGCCGGCTTTTCCTCCTGCGGTGACTGGAGCACGAAGATAATGACCCAGACACTCGTTCTGCCACAACGACCACCCTATGCCACTGACCGGGCCACTCTGCTACCAAAGGAACTGCAACGGGAAGAAGCAGAAAGAAACAGCCGCCGTCCCGTGAAAGCGCCTATCAAAGCAGAGGCGGTCCAGACTCACGCGTCATCCCTAACCTAACACCGCAGGGGCAGTACCCGCCATGCTCAAGGCCTCATTTCCGTCTTCTGTTTTCGGTCACATGAGTGATAAAGTAGCTGACCCCCGCTGGAGTCACACACTGCTCGTCTAGTAAAAGCCAGACTTCTACATCTGGAGAGCTGAGTAGCCGTGTTCACGGTGTCAGGGAAATAAAAGCATTGCTTTCAGACTCAGATTCTACTCTGGCTTGTCACTGTGACGACGTCTCTCTTTATTTAATGCCCCCCTCTGCAAAACAACAGAACTAGAACTGGATCAGCTCTAAGCCTGCTTCATTTTAAAAGTCGAAGATTTGAAAACATCTACAAGATTGTATGAGGACACAGTCGAATAATAATGAGCCAGCTCGGATGCCGCCATGCTTCATTTAGAGGAACCCAGAGGTCCCTGCAGCACCAGCTCCATGGCCACCCGAGACCCCAGCAAGACCTGGGTGGGAAGGCCCTGCCGCTACTGTAATGTGTTTTTAAATCCTTCTTATTCAAAGCGGCTACCAGCAGAGGCACGAGCTAATGATGGGTGTGTACATCTCACTCCAAGATGTTATATTTGTAAATACAAAAGAAAAGAAAATCACAAAAAGCAAAAGTAGCTACAAATATTAAAGATTTCAGAAATTTGGAATTTAAGGTATATACTGAACTGTAATTAATATTAAAAATTGAAAGTTGATGCCAAACCTAGATAAGACAATTTGTTAAGGCGAAGAGGCAGGAAGAAAGGCAGGAGGGTGCTGAGCGGGGGGCCCAGCACACCCAGCGAGGCCCGTGTCCAGCATCCTCCCCTTCAGACCACACACCACGGGTGTGCCCCACCAACGTATGCCATTTCAACATAGACTCCAGGAAAACAACCCAGAACATGAGCAGTATGTGACAACCATCGCAGCAACAACATACTCATAATCTTGAAATTTTTGTTAATATTCTGTTCAAAATATTTGGCTGGGAGCAGTGGCTCATGCCTGTAATCCCGAAACTTTGGGAGGCCGACGCGGGTGGATCATTTAAGGTCAAGAGTTCGAGACCAGATTGACCTACACAGTGAAGCCCCATCTCTACTAAAATACAAAAATTAGCCAGGCGTGGTGGCGGGTGCCTGTAATCCCAGCTACTCGGGAGGCTGAGGCAGGAGAATCACTTGAATCCAAGAGGCAGAGGTTGCAGTAAGCTGAGATTGTGCCACTGCACTCCAGCCTGGGCAACAGAGCAAGACTCTGTCTCAAAAAAAAAAAAGATTTAACAGAAAATAATTCAAATAGTATAGTCCGTTGTGACTACCCAAATCTAACAGAGTGGCAAGAACGCAGGATCAGGGAAGTCCCAGCGCCACCCAAAGCCTCCCTCCTGCACGTGCAACTGCACAAACACGACGACGCTTGCTGGGACTTCAGCAAGCTCACAGTTTAGCACAGTTAAGATAAAGACAATAAAGTTTACGACTGGAAGAATTTGTGCTTTCTTCTGTTACGCATCCCAGTTTTATTAAGAGGAAATTGTCTCCTACAGCTGACCAGCAAGTAAATAAACATGAGACAGGTGACTAACAACAGAAATGGAAGCCCACCCCCACCTGAGTGCCGCGTAGGCGCACGCACAAGCTCTTACTGAAGGAAAAACATCTGCCAGAGTGCAAGTGCCCCCAGCAACGTGTGACAGCAGAACTAGAAGGGGCTGCTTCATGAAATGGGTGTTCCTGGGTGTTTCTGTCCTGGGAGTGGCTCCCAGACTGCCGTGCGTGGAGCAGGGCCCCCACAAGACAGAGCGGCAGAGGGTCCTACCCTGGGCAGGGCCTGTCACTATTGACCTCCCACCATCCAGAAGCCCATCTACTAACACAGCACGGTTTGTATGCATGTGGGCCTGGGGACAGTAGCACCCTAGAGCAACAGTTCTAAAGAGGCAGGCAGGGTGCAGTCATCATGAGGTACTGACAGGAAAACTTAGGTGAAATCTGGTTTATTCCTCAGTCTCCTGCTCCCACTGCCCATTAAAAGAACTCATATTTTTAGTCAGGCACAGTGACTCATACCCATGATCCCAGCACTTTGAGAAGCTGAGGTGGGAGGATCACTTGAGGCCAGGAGTTTGAGACCAGCTTGGGCAACACAGCAAGACCCCATCTCAATTGGGAAAAAGAAGAAAGAGAGATCTCGTATTTTCAGCAACCCTTCACCACGTGTTAGTGTCAGGGTTTCCGAGCGCTCTACCGTGCTAACAGCAGGACTCAGAAAGCAGGGCACCTTACCAGTTGTTGACTTGGAGTAGTGTCAAATTTGTCTGAGCAGCAATCTGTTTTTTCTCGTCCTCTGTTGGGTAGGGATGCTGAAAATAAAAAGGAAGGTTACCACGGCCTTCGCGTTTACAAAGGAAATCAGGATGATCTAGGCAAAATGTGAGCATTACATAATCGTCTGAAAATAGTGGTAACATCGATAGTGCTTCTAGCCAAAACCTAAATGTAGTCTTACAGAACGAAGACTTTCTCTTGGTCCCCAGGAACGTCCTAGTGCCGCAGTGGCTGGTCAGTGCACAGACCAAGGAGGACTGCCCCCACATCTAACAGTTCAAAGGTGACAATAACAGCAGTGGCATCACCAGGAGCAGCTGCACAGCCCAGCGGTGAGTCTGTGCAGGCTTCATGCCATCTATAGATTTTCTACCAACGTTATTGAACTTTAACTTATGAAAAATAAACGACATCCATTTAAAGAGGATGGATGGATGAGTTCAGCCTGAGAACCTCTGCCACAGGCAACACACACACATTAGCACATTTCTATTACCGTGGTCCATGCTATAGTAATTCACTGATTCCTCAGAAGCACCTCCTGAGCTGGTCACTGTCACTGGCTTTATCATACAGAGGAGGAGACCGGGGCATGGAGAGTGTGCAAACTTCCCTCATCCCGCAGCTGGTGAAGTGGGTGGAGCAGGAAACGGCCAGGCAGGCTGGGGGACACGCTTCCATCACTGCTACCACAAGAGTAAACTGACACTGGGATGAGCTGATGCCATCGACGGCTTTCTTGGGATCGGGTCTCTGCTGGATTAACCTGTGCTGTCAGTAAAGAACTGAACCCAGGGCCGGCGACAGGAGTGCCTGTTATGCTCTTCTTCTTTTATGTGTGATTGAAACATTTCACATACAAAACTTCAACCAGAGGGCCACGTGCAGTGGCTCATGCCTTTAGTCCCAGCACCTTGGGAGGACAGGGCAGGTGGATCACTTGAGGTCAGGAGTTCAAGACCAGCCTGGCCAACATGGTGAAACCCCATCTCTACTAAAAATACACAAAAATTAGCCTGGCGTGGAGGTAGGTGCCTGTAAGCCCAGCTACTCAGGAGGCTGAGGCAGGAGAATTGCCTGAACCTGGGAGGCGGGGGCTGCAGTGAGCTGAGATCACACCACTGCACTCCAGCCTGGGCAACAAGAACAATACTCCATCTAAAAAAAAAAAGAAAAAGAACAAACTAACCAGAACTAAATAGCAAAACTCACAGAAGTATTAACCAAAAATGATGTATAGCTATGCTAAATAATTTCTCCAAGACTCATGACTGTCTATATGTGGAAATCGACACGACATTTACCGTAAACCTGAATGCACTGAAGTCCCTGATTTTGGACCAACAGGGACCCAAGAGAATGAATGGCACCAACGAAGTAAGCAGTGGGAGTTTCCCGTGGCTTCGATGTGAAAGGAACACTCGGCGACATGGAAACGGCCCTGCTTCTCTCACAGGAGGGACAGATCGGCCTCGGATGTGCCTCAGCAGTGAGGTGTTTCTTTCCTCACACTCACTGGCAGCATGACTCAACCTAACTCTATCCACCAGCGTGTGGCCCTGAGTCCAAGGTCACAGAAACATAAATATTCTTCTCCCCCTTTAATAAGCCCATAAAATAGAAACCGGGCAGGAAACTCGGGCACACAAGCAGAAAACAGCAACGGCAACAGATGCCACGCTCGAGTGTGTGGGAAACGACAGCGGGACGGCGCCGCCAAGAAACGAGGACGAGGAGGGGCTGAGAACGCCAAGAAGAAACGCGGCCCCTTCGCCGGACACGGTGAGCGGGGCTGAGCGTTTCAGAAATCATTAAAACCTGAGGGAAACCTGCCCAATCCCACCGCCCCGTGTTCTGTAATTACACGTTTACTGGCTGTAATACTCGCGTTTACGCAAGATCACCTACATGCTGCCTTTTCCTACCATTTACTACACCTCCTGACTGCTCAGAGCCCCCACTCATCACGCCGACTATCCACACGATCCTCCGTCGAACACACACGCTGACCCGCTTTCCATGGTGATACTGAACAACAAGGTAACATTTTTACACATAAAACTTTCTGTTTTCTTGTGAGGGATCTCCTTGGGCCAATTTCTCGGAGTGGCCCCACTGCTTAAAGGTAGCACTGCTTTCTCCTGACATGTGCGGCTGGCTCGCCACCTTAGACCACGGAAGCAGCGCAGTGGAGACCAAGAGGCCAGGGCCGGCAAGCGGGGGACGCATCCCAGGCTCCTGCTGGGCCTTCCGCCCCAGAGGTGGCCCCTTCCCCTCCCAGGACAGCTCAGCAACACCATCCACCATTTCAAGCCCTCAGCCGGTCACTCCCACGGACCCCGTCCTCAACCGAGGAGCCCAAGGCAGCCACAGGAAAGCAGGCCACGAGATGGCGAAATGGCCACGGGCTCAGGGGCCCACGGTCGGGGAGGGCAAGGACAGAGTGCCAGGGACACATAGGCCTCAGCCCCAGTGGAGGCGCCCAGGAGAGGAGGCAGCAGAAGGGCAGGGCAGATGCGGCACAGAAAAACGAGGAGAAGGAGGCTGGGAAGACGGGAAGATACAGTCACAGCCCCACACCCGTCAGCGGCGACAGTCTGGGGAGAAGGGCAACCTGATGGCCAAGCCAAACTGGCGTCTGCCTCCTGCCTCAGTCTCCGTGCTTGCCCTAGGAGAGCCCCGCCTGCTCTCTTCAGCCCTGGGTCAGCAGGCTGGTGGCAATGGTGCCACACAGCATGCAGAGCGGGTCTCCCCCATCAGCTTAGCAAGCCGGCCCACCACTGCACTTCCTAACATGTCCTGGGGACAGGGAGAACCCGCGGTCATGCCCCGGGGGAGGGAGCCAGGTACATACACGCTGAGCAAACTGGCTCTCCCTCTGGGACAGACTCCCTTCCAGCGAAAGGCAACCCACCATGTGGCCCTGTGGGTGCACTCGACCCTGTGATGTCCCTAACTGATCTCAGCTTCCCTGCGAATCCAACACACAAAAACAGGGCAACTTCCCCAGCTGCTGCCCAAGAACACCCTGACACCCTTTCTCGGCCCATTCTTCTGGCTCGCCTGACCGCATCGCCCTTCGCAGTGGGCCGTCTCGTGCACATGTACAGCTCACACGCATCCGGCTCCCTCCTTGGCGGCGGCCCTCACTGTCCCTCATTTCCCACAGCACTGTCCTCTTGCTGTCGGTGGCCCTCCCTCTTGCCCCAGCTCCCCTCGTTACAGACATGCCACGAAGTCCTGAAAGTCAGGTCTTGGACTTTCTGAGCCCAGAGAAGTAACCCTTTTCCGTGACACATAAGCCAGAAGGCCAGTGTTGCGGAGGGCTGCGAGGTGGGGGCCGGCCCAGCCGTCCTTACCCCGATGTGCTGGAAGAGCCAGGACCGCATCACGTTTGTGGCGTGCTTCGGCAGGACGCCCCTCTTGTTCTTAGATGAACCATCATCTTGATGCAAGATGCTGAGATCTTGGTTTAACTGTAACTGAAGCTTTTACACAATTGAGAAATAACATTAGAAAGCATAGGAAGTTCCCACATATCCAAGTACTTACAACTTCAGCTGGAGGAAGCAGCCACAGATGAGCCAGGTGAATGACCTGTAGTCAAGGCGCACACACGGGAACCCTGTGTGGGCGGACGTTTTAGGACACCACTCCCTCCATGTTATTGGGCTTTTCTTTCTTTTGAGATAGGATCTTGCTGTCACCGAGGTTGGAGTGCAGTGGTGCAATCACAGCTCACTGCAGCCTTGAACTCCTGGGCTCAAGTGATTCTTCCAGCTCAGCCTCCTGGGTAGCTGGGACCACAGGCACGCATCACCACACCCAGCGAATTTCTTCTAATTTTTGTAGAGACAGGGTCCCACCCTGATGCCCAGGCTGGCACGGGATAAGTCTTTGCAGTAGTGATGTAGCTCTCAGGCCTCTCAGGCGGGGAGGCTCAGAGCCCATTGCACTGCAAGCAGAAACGCCATGACCCTCTCCCCCAGCACCTGCTCCCACCTGTGCCTCCTACAGCGAGGGCAGCGAGAACATGTGACTTCCTCGCTGAACAAGGGATTTCAAGAACCAATGAGAGTGAACAGGAACACCAGAAAATCCAACTCTCAAGAGCAGGACACGCCAGGGGAGCACAGGGAAAAGAAACAGAAAGAGCACGAAGACAGGAAGAGGAGCTGCAGAGCAGGAGGGCACAGGCCGACTCCTTGTTCCAGACGCCTCAGCAGGCACTGGAGAGCCAGGCCTTCCCTTCCGTCACCCAGGAAAGGGTAGGCTACTCTGCCAACTTGATTTTAAAATAAAAAGATGTGAATGGAGTTTCTTTGTTAAATTTCTCTCACAAAACACAAGAGATGATCTACTCGTCACAAGGCCGTGCTCAGGCTCTGGCACAGCCTCTCTCACACAGCCTCGCCAGGTGCCTGCTGAGATGACGCTGCCACTGCACACTGCACAGACCAGTGAGGGAAGTAGGTGAAACCACTCCGTAGGGCCTGCAGCATGGATAGGTCAGCCTATTTAAGAACTCACATATAAACCTAATGTGTACGGTGACTCACACCTGTAATCCCAGCACTTTGGGAGGCCAAGGCAGGAGGACTGTTTGAGCCCAGGAGCTCAAGACCAGCCTGGGCAACATAGTGAGACTTCGTCTTTACAAAAAGTTTAAAAATTAACTGGGCAAGGTGGCACATGCCTGCAGTCCCAGCTACTCAGGAGGTAGAGGTGGGAGGACTGCTTAGCCTGGTAGGTCAAGGCTACAATGTGCTGTTTGCTCCACTGTACTCCAACCTGGGTGGCAGAGTGAGACCTTGTCTCTTTATTTAAAAAAAAAAAAAAATCAGAGCACCTGCAAGAAAAGAAAAGCTTCTTACCGGGCGTGATAGCTCATGCCTATAATCGCAGCACTTTGGGAAGCCAAGGTGGGTTGATCACAAGGTCAGGAGTTCAAGACCAGCCTAGCCAACACAGTAAAACCCCATCTCTACTGAAAATACAAAAATTAGCTGGGTGTGGTGGCTTGTGCCTGTAATCCCAGACACTCTGGAGGCTGAGGCATGAGAATTGCTTGAATTCAGGAGGCGGAGGTTGCAGTGAGCTGAGAGCACACCACTGCACTCTAGCCTGGGCAACAGAGTAAGACTCTGTCTCAAAAAAAAAAAAGAAAAGAAAAAAAGAGAAGCTTCTGTAAGAGGAGAAAAACACAAAAGATTGGAAAAAAGAACAACCTTCTTGAGAGCCGGGCACAGCAGCTCACGTCTGTAACCCCAGCACTTTGGGAGGCCGAGGTGGGCAGATTGCTTGAGCCCAGGATTTCCAGACCAGACTGGCCAACATGGTGAAACCCCGTTTCTACTAAAAATACAAAAATTAGCTGGGCATGGTGGTACATGCCTGTAATCCCAGCTACTAGGGAGGCTGAGGCAGGAGAATCACTTGAACTTGAGAGGTGGAGGTTGCAGTGAGCCAAGATCACACCATGACACTCCAGCCTGGGTAACAGAGTGAGACTTCGTCTCAGAAAAACAAAAAACAAAAATAATGCTTTCCCAACAGGGGGTAGAAAGAATTTTAAACCTGGAATTCTACAAGTAAACAGACTGCATATCAAATATGAGATCAAAATAAAGTCATTTTTAGGTTTGCAAAGTCTCAAAAAAATGTGGGTTTGTTTTTTTTTTTTTTGAGACAGAGCTTCACTCGTTACCCAGGCTGGAGTGCAGTGGCGCGATCTCAGCTCACTGCAATTTCTGCCTCCCAGGTAAGCAATTTTTCTGCCTCAGCCTCTCAAGTAGCTAGGATTACAGACAGGCACCTGAAGACCAGCTAATTTCTGTATTTTTTTGTTCTTGTTTTATTTCACAGAAAATAATTTGGTTCCAACGCCATTTTTGTATTTTAAGTAGAGACAGGGTTTCACCATCTTGGCCAGGCTGGTCTCAAACTCCTGACCTCAAGAGATCTACCCATCTTGGCCTCCCAAAGTATTGGGATTACAGATAGGATCCACCGCACCCAGCCAGAATCAATGTTCTTTTTTGTGTGTGAGATGGAGTCTCACTCTGTCACTCAGGTTGGAGTGCAGTGGCACGATCTCAGTTCACTGAAACCTCTGCTTCCCAGGTTCAAGCAATTCTCCTGCCTCAGCCTCCCTAGTAGCTAGGACTACAAGCACGCACCACTGCACTCAGCTAAGTTTTGTATTTTTAGAGACAGAGTTTCACCATGTTGGCCAGGCTGGTCTTGAACTCCTTACCTTGTGATCCGCCTGCCTCAGCCTCCCAAAGTGCTGGGACTACAGGTGTGAGAAACCACGTCTGGCCCAGAATCAACGTTCTTAAAGAAAGAACTGGTAACACACACCAAAGATGGGGAAGGATCGGTAGCCACAGGGCAGGAGGCCTGAAAGCCCCGGCCCAACAACATTCTCCCGGTGGAGGCGTGGGCTGGCCTCACTGACCTGGAGGCGTGGGCTGGCCTCACTGGTCTGAAAAGCTTGCCTGATAGTTCTGCCATGCCCTCCGTGGGGACCCAGGGAGACTGTGCCTATGAGACCTCTGCCCCTGGTGGGCGCACACACGATCCAGCGTTAGCACTGGATAACAGGGGGAGGAGAGGGGAGGTTATGAGTGACTTTTTCCCTGTTTCTTCAGAATTTTCTGAACTTTCCAAATTTTCTACAATGAGAGAGATGAGAGTACAAAGAAACTAGAAATTGCTACACAAGACAAAGGCTCTTCAGGCAAAGGGAAGGGCTTGTGCTTGCTGCACCTGTGCCCATGTGGGCAGCACTCGCCCCCAAAGCCTTCCAGAAAATGGCACACACACCTGGGAGTTCTGGATCCTAATTGTCCCAGGCGACAACGTCTGCGTGACCACCTGGCCTTGCGGAGTGACGACCGTGACAGGCTGATACACTGTGCCACCTGGAAAGCGAGAATAAAAAATGAGGCTGCCTGCAAGTCTCAATGGCGTAAATCATTCTTCTTTTTTCTTTTTTTGTAGACAGGGATCTTGCCTTGTTGCCCAGGCTGGTCTCTAACTCTTGGCCTCAACTCATCTTCCTGCCTTGGCCTCCCAAAGTGCTGGGATTACAGACGTGAGCCACTGCACCCAGCCCTCTTCTTGATATACTTACAAAGGAATAAAACCTCTAGTTTGATGAGCTTTTAAGTCATTTCAAATGATCAACAATCCTTTGCCAGGTGACTTGTCACTATAAAGTATCAAAACCAACTCCCTGGGCGGGCTGCTCAGGCACCTGCGGCAGTGGGTGGGAGGTGGGCAGGCACTGTGTGCCCAGCAGCCCACACAGCCCGGCTCACACGCCACTGGCCGACCTGAGGTGTGAGGGCTCCCTTCCTTTTGCTAGCCTCTGCTTTCTACTTTTCCCTAAAATTAGCGCATGTTAAGGATTTGGCCCAGGGTACTAAATAAATAACTATTTTATCCCAGTGATATTTTTTATCAATAGTGCTTCTTTTCCCACTGAGGTTTCCCTTTGTGCTATTATGTGAGGTCTTTTGGTGTGAATTTCTACCCCTCCCTCCTTGCCGTGTCCCATTTTCATGATGCTTTGTGGGGCTTTTTTTTGTTTTTGTTTGGTTGGTTTTTGTTGTTCTTGTTGTTTGAGATGGAGTCTCACTCTGTCACCCAAGCTGGAGCGCAATGGCATGGTCTCGGCTCACTGGAACTATGCCTCCCAGGTACAACAGATTTTCCTGCCTCAGCCTCCTGAGTATGGGATTACAGGCACATGCCACACCTGGCTAATTTTTGTATTTTTAGTAGAGATGGGGTTTCACTATGTTGGCTAGGCTGGTCTTGATCACCTGACCTCATGACCCACCCGCCTCGGCCTCCCAAAGTGCTGGGGTTACAGGTGTGAGCCACCCGCCTTGGCCTCCCAAAGTGCTGGGATTACAGGTGTGAGCCACCCGCCTTGGCCTCCCAAAGTGCTGGGATTACAGGTGTGAACCATGCGCCTGGCCTCCCAAAGTGCTGGGATTACAGGTGTGAGCCACGCGCCTGGCCTCCCAAAGTGCTGGGATTACAGGTGTGAGCCACGTGCCTCAGCCTCCCAAAGTGCTGGGATTACAGGTGTGAGCCACGCGCCTCGGCCTCCCAAAGTGCTGGGATTACAGGTGTGAGCCACGCGCCTCGGCCTCCCAAAGTGCTGGGATTACAGGCGTGAGCCACCACGCCCAGCTTATGCTTTGTGCTTTCAGTGTTCTCTACGCACCAGGGAACTCTGGAATCTGTCCCCCTTCCTATAATGGTTTTTGTTCTACAAATAATACTAATGCTAAGACTGCATTTTTATTTGATTGTCATCAATTAATGATAAAACTTAAGATTTTCAGGGTGCTATTAAAAACACAATTAAAAGCTATGTTATTTAAAAATGACAAATAAGTTTTTGCTGTTTATTTTCAACTCCTGTATGAAACCTTTTTTGTTTCTGATATATTTTTGGAAGAGAAACAAAGAAACACAATTTGCATAAAATATTTGTTATTGAGAATTAACAAGAAACAGGCATTCAGAGACCTCTAGCTTCTACCATTGCTGTATCAGAAAATGGCATTAACTTAAAATCATATTTATACCGTCATTCTAACACACAGGACCTTTTCCTGAAAAAGCTCACGGAGAGTGTGTCATTTTCCCATCATCATACCTGCCACGGTCGCCATGGCTACGTTTCCCTGCTGCAGCGCGGACGCCGGCACCACAATTCCTTGAGGGCTGATAGTGCCTGTAATGGCACTTTGAATCTGCTGCAAGTCAGAACACACACGTTGAAGAAATTACTAGAAAATGGAAAACTCATGTTTAAAAATTCCAAATAAGTGGCATAACAACACCATTAAAAAAGGAAAGAAGCTTGAGGGAAAGAGCATCCTCAGATGGCGCGGCTTTCGGAATGCACGCACCACACATGGAAAGCAAGAGACGTACACTGTGTATTAAACACAAGCGCGCCTGTAGCGTCAGCTTGCGCTGGGGCTTCCAAGAGATTATCTTCCTCTCGCTGAAGGCATATTCCACGTGCCTCACAGCCTGGAGGTGTGACTAGGAAGACCCTGATTTCTGATCACACACCTTCTTCATTAGACTTGGCTTGGTGGACTCTTGAGTCTTCCATGAACCAAGCTCTCCTTGACCAATGAAAACATTCAAGAGATGAAACCACAGGCCTGGGAGGCACTGGAAGTGACCAGGGCTGAGGTATTCCAAGCCATGCTGGGGAGTCGGCCCCTGGCACCCACCTTGACTCTTGGCCCCAGCACAGACTAAGTGTGATCTTGGCTTTCCCTGGTGTTCTTGCTTGCATGGTGCTTGGGACTGTGCCTGGCCTGCAGCGGGCTCCAGGCAAATGTCTGTCCATGTCCCCTGGAGGACTCCACACATTTGGAGTTAGATCCACATGGACCACTTTATCCACTGAATGTGACGCCTGGGTGGGCAGCTGGTAAGGCAGAGGAGCCTCCAGTGCTGGGACTGGCACACTCACGTGCCCTGATGTGTGAGCAGTTAAATAGCATAAGGGGACACCATCCCAAGGGGATGACTCTGTGGGCCACCATCGAGCAGAATGTGTAAGCTTAGCAGCTAAGCTTAAAGCTGCCCACATTAATTTGGTCGTCATACAAGTTAAGCCAGTCAAATCAGTCATCCCAGATCCCACCTACGATCCTAGAAAAAGAGGAACATCATGAACCCAAAGCAGAAGTAAGGAAATAATACAGATCAGAGTGAAATCAATGAAACTAAAAACAGAAAAACACCAACCCACCAAAATAAATAAATAAATAAATAAAACAAAATACTGTTCTTTTTTTTTTTTTTGAGATGGAGTTTTGCTCTTGTTACCCAGGCTGGAGTGCAGTAGTGTGATCTCGGCTCACCGCAACCTCCGCCTCCTGGGTTCAAGCAATTCTCCTGCCTCAGCCTCCCAAGTAGCTGGGACTACAGGTGCGCACCACCATGCCCAGCTAATTTTTTAATTTTTAGTAGAGATGGGGTTTCACCATGTTGACCAGGATGGTCGCGATCTCTTGACCTCATGATCCACCCACCTCGGCCTCCCAAAGTGCTGAGATTACAGGCATGAGCCAACGTGCCCAGCCCAAAATGCTGTTCTTTAAAATTACATAAACCTCTAGAGAGACTGACAAAAAAAAAAGACACAAAAGACCAGTATCGGAAATGAAACAGGGAGAGATCACCACAGACCCTGCTAACACCAAAAGGCTAAAGAGAATACCAGACCAACTCTCAACTCCTAAATTTAACATCTTAGGTGAAACAGACCAATTCTATTTATCAAACATTTAAGAACTAACACCAAGTCTACATAATCTCCAGAAAAAGATAAGAGGAGGGAATAGTGACCAATCCATTTCATGTAAGTTTGTGTATCTTGATGGCAAAACCACAGACGGTATGAAAAAGAAAACTAATGTCCCTCTAAACACAGACAGAAGTGCTGACCGGACACTAACCAATAGAATCCAAGAATATACATGAAAAGAATTATGTGCCATGACCAAGTGGAGTTTATTCCAGAAATAGAAAGCTTGTTCAATATTCAGAAAACCAATCCATGTGTGCCCATTATTAACAGGCTACAGAAGAAAAATCACATAATCGTATCAATCAGTGCTAGAAAAGCACTTAACAAAATTGAACAAAATAAAACCTCTCAGAAGAAAAGCAAAATAGGGAAACTTCCTCAACTTGATAAGGAGGATCTAGAAAAAACCTGCAACTGACATCATAAACAGTGAGTGACTGAAGGATGTCCCCTAAGGCAGTGACAAGGCCAGGATGTCTGCTCTTGCTACGTTTACCCAAGATGGCACAGGCCAGGAAAGGAAACGCTTGGCTATAATTCTAAAAACGCAGGTACACGACGTGTCAAAACTGTAAAACACTGAGGAAAGCAATCAGAGTTGTCAGCCGGTGGAGAGACATGCCATACTTGTGGACTGGAAAACTCAACGCAGTAAAGATGCCAGTTCTCCCCACATTGATAGACAGGTGTAATGCAATTCCTATCAAGATCCCAGTAAGATTTTTTTGTAGCTCTAGACAAGAGCATTCTAAAATGTATGTGGACAGCCAAAGGAACCAGAACAGCTAAAACAATTTTGAAAAGGAATAACAGGGTGGGCAGAAACAGTCTACCCAGTTTTGAGACTCATTCCATATCTACAGTAATCAAGACTGTGGGACAGACAGATCAACGGAGCAGAAGACAGACAGGCCCCATAAATATGCCCAACTGATTTTTGATAAAGGTGCAAAAAGCTGTTCCGTGAGGGAAAATAGCTTTCTGAATAAATAGTGCTGGAGCAAATGGGCATACATAAGCCAACCTGAACCTCACACTTCATACAAAAATCAACTCAAAATGGATCACAGTTAAAATAAACGTAAAATGTAAAACTATAAAACTTTTAGGAGACCGGGCATGGTGGTTCACACTTGAGCCCAGGAGTCTGGGACCACCCTGGGCAACGTGGTGAGACTTTGTCTCTACTTAAAAACTTTTAGGAGCCGGGCGCGGTGGCTCACGCCTGTAATCCCAGCACTTTGGGAGGCCAAGGCAGGTGGATCACGAGGTCAAGAGATCGAGACCATCCTGGTCAACATGGTGAAACCACGTCTCTACTAAAAATACAAAAAATTAGCTGGGCATGGTGGCACGTGCCTGTAATCCCAGCTACTTGGGAGGCTGAGGCAGGAGAATTGCCTGAACCCAGGAGGTAGAGGTTGCGGTGAGCCAAGATCGCGCCATTGCACTCCATCCTGGGTAACAAGAGCAAAACTCCGTCTCAAAAAAAAAAAACTTTTAGGAAAAAAACATAAGACAAAATCTTTGAGATCTAGGGATAGACAAAGAGTTCTTAGACTTGACACTAAAAGAATGATCCATAAAAGGAAAACCTAATAAATTGAACTTTATTAAGATTCAAAACGTTGGCTCTGAAAAAGGCCTGTTAAGAGGATGAAAAAATACTTAGCTACTATAAAGTTGGAGAAAACATTTGCAAACCATATATCCAACAGAGAACTAGTATCTATAATTAGCAAAGAACACTCAACATTCAGAAGTTAAAAAAAAAAATCCAATTAGAAAATAGGCAAAAGACATAAGTAGATATTTTACCAGAGAAAATACACAGAGCGGGCCAGTCACGGTGGCTCACGTCTGTAATCCTAGCACTTTGGGAGGCCAAGGTGGGTGGATCACAAAGTCAGGAGTTCAAGACTACCCTGGCCTACATGGTGAAACCCCAACTCTACTAAAAATACAAAAATTAGCTGGGCGTGGTGGTATCTGCAATCCCAGCTACTCAGGAGGCTGAGGCAGAAGAATTGCTTGAACCTGGGAGGTGGAGGTTGCAATAAGCCAAGATCGCACTACTGCACTCCAGCCTGGGCGACAGAGCAAGACTCCATCTTAAAAAAAAAAAATACACAGACGGCATAATGTTCAACATCATTAGTCATCAGGGAAATGAAAATTAAAACCACAAAGAAACATTACTATTACTACGTATCATCAGAACGGCTAAAACACCATAGTGCTTCCTCATGGATGAACCTTACAGGCATTCTGATCAATGAAATAAGCAAAGGACCCAAAAGGACAAACACTGTACAATTTCATTTAGCACCAGAGACCTGGAGTGGTCGAATTCACAGAGACAGACAGAATGGTGGCTGCCAGGGGCAAGGGCAGGGGGACTAGGGAATGAGTGTTTAAGGGGTCAGAGTTTGAGTTTGAGAAGATGAGAAAGCTCTGGAGATGGCTGGCGTTGATGGTTGCACAACAGTGTGAATATACTTAATGCATTGAACTGTACATTGTAAAAGAGCTAAGATGGTACATTTTATATTACGTATATTTTACACAGTTTTTTAAAAGAACAAACAAAGTATTTTAAGAAGAAATAAAAGAAAGAAATGAATGGAATTGTACCCTCCATAAACATGGGACGGGGCCCAGTAGGCAGACTGAGGACTCACTTCATACCCTGAGGGAGTTCATTTCCAGACCAGGCTGGGTCAGAGACTAGAGGGTCCTTCTGGTAGAACGCCCTTAAGATGACCCAGTGAATTCTGAAAGAGTTGGTGGTCTCATGACTCAATGCAGATGTTCAAGGTGGCAGAGGTAAAGCAAGAACCGCAGTGTAAGTACCTGGGACTGCACGGGGGAGTACGGGCTTCCAGGCTCTCCACTCAACAGCGTCTCACTGTTCATTTTCGTTTTCAGACAAGCAATGTATCGACTGCAGAAATCTTTGCAGAGTTCATTAACCTTTTCCAGCTCAAGAAGATGAATGCGCAAAACCTGGATTGCTTTTACCATCTAGAGCAGAGAAAATGAAGCCTTTCAGAGAAAAAGGTAGCATCATTTTAAGTTATCATGATCACACATACCAGTTCTGTCATTAGATGGAACCATCTTCACTGCCAGTAACCAAAGCGGAATCACATCAGAATCCTCTGAACTGATGAGCTGCTCCAGCGCCACTGACCTGGGCTTTGGTATTCGGCTGCATCTGGTGTGCGGGGAAGACAAAGGCGCATGGTGCCGACCTCGGTGTGTCCCAGTGCCAGGCGTGTGGGCTGTGAGCCAAAGCCTAGCCCTGCCACTTCCTCGCTCAGGACAAGTGACTCACCTCATCTACTCCTGTCTCTACATCCACAGTAGGGATACATCCATACTCCCCACAGGTGGTTGCACATTTTCATCAAGTGCAATTTTGATGTCAAGTCTAAGAACTCTTCGCCTAGTCCTAGATCCTAAAGATTTTCTCTTGTGATTTTTCTAAAAGTTGTACAGTTTTTTTTTTTGTTTTGTGTTCATTTTTTTGAGAGAGTTTTGCTCTTATTGCCCAGGCTGGAGGCTGGAGTGCAATGGTGTGATCTCAGCTCACTGCAACCTTCGCCTCCTGGGTTCAAGCTATTCTAATGCCTCAGCCTCCCGAGTAGCTGGGATTACAGGCATGAACCACCACACCCAGCTAATTTTTGTATTTTTAGTAGAGATTAGGTTTCACCACGTTGCTCAGGCTGGTCATGAACTCCTGACCTCAGGTGATCCACCTGGCTCAGCCTCCCAAAGTGCTGGGATGACAGGCTTGAGCCACCGTGGTTGGCCAAACTTGTATAGTTTTGTGTTAAGTTACTACGTTCTGGGGTAATTGGTCCCACAGCAATAGATAATACCAATAATGCAACCATTATCACAAGCACCAGCTGCCTTTGAATCAGCAACTCTGAGGCCCAGCTCCTTCACCTGTAAACCTGGTGGTAGTAATTCATAGGTATCTATGCAGTGAATAAACGAATCAATCAATAACAAAAATGATGGTGCGTCCAGCTGTCGTAGGCCTGTGCTACACACTCACCAGTCAGGAGAACTATGGTCCCTGCCAGCCTGGTGGGGTGTAGAGGACACCTGTGCCCTACTCATGGGGCCAAGCCAGGTGTGGGCCAACGGGAAGATGGATGCAGACCACAGACTCAGGGGCAGAGACAGCTTCTGAGCCTCAGCCCCAAAGAGCATGCACTGTCAGTCTCATTTCAGAGAGAAGGAGACAGATCCAAGTCAGGCAATTCCCCACAAAATCTATTTGGTGGTAAGCATTGAGCATATGCTGAGAATTTTTTTAAAAACTAAGATCTCAGCAATTTATTCAGGAAAAATAAGTTTTCAAAAAACCCTTTCTGCTGAAGGCTCTGACCAGGGTTTTGAAAGGCCCAAGATGGCTCAAAGGGAATCCAGTGAAGGTTCCCTGATGCTGGTTCTTTGTGTATCCAGATCTGGGAAGCAAACACGTGGTATACTCCGGCAGGAGAGCAGACTCAGAGAGTGCGGCCTGCCCAGACCATGCTGACAGCGCCGTACAGGTGCCTCAGGCGCAGCTCACTCAGGGCACTCCAGTGACGATGGAACCTAGGAGTTCTCGCTTGCCTTTGGAGGGCACAGAAAACTTTGGATTTTGGAACCCTGGCCCTGGGAGGAGGGCACCACAAATCAGTGTCAGCCTTGAGACAGAGCTGTCTTGGAGAATAAAGCCTGTGTCCGTGTCCATGATAAACACAGGACAGACGTGGGGCACAGGCATGCTGCCCGAGCACCCCAGCCCCACCCCACAGACCTTTACACACTGTACAGAGAACCCAATCCCCGTGTCCATTTAGCAAGGAGGCTCAAATGATTTCATTTTATTTTTTTTTTTTTAGACAGCGTTTCGCTCTTGTTACCCAGGCTGGAGTGCAATGGCACAATCTCGGCTCACCATAACCTCCGCCTCCCGGGTTCAAGCAATTCTCCTTCCTCAGTCTCCCGAGTAGCTGGGATTACAGGCATGTACCACCACACCAGCTAATTTTGTATTTTTTGTATAGACGGGGTTTCTCCATGTTGGTCAGGCTGGTCTCGAACTCCCGACCTCAGATGATCTGCCCGCCTCGGCCGCCCAAAGTGCTGGGATTACAGGCATGAGCCACCATGCCTGGCTCATTTTATTTGATTTTTAAAGGAAAGCGGAGGTTGAGGATGGAGGATCGCTTAAGGCTAGGAGTTTGAGACCATCCTGGGCAACACAGCAAGACCTGTGTCTAACAAAAATAAAATAAATTTAAAAATAAAAACTAAATAAATAAAGGATACCTAGAGAAGGCTGAAGACTTGGGGATATCCACATTACACACACCATAGAAGTAAGTGATTTTATAGTTGCATGAGTCTTTCCTTTAGAAGAACTACAAGCAGTCTAAAGTTCTACTTAGAAGTTTAAATTTCATGAACAGATTTCACATTTTGAAAAATAAAAATAAAATGTATTTTACTTACTAAATTGTCAGTTTCTGGATCTTCACAAAAGAAAGGCTTCCCTTCCTTCTCTTGCTTCCTTACGAAATTTTCGATGTCTACATCAAAGCTGGCGGAAGTCGTGCCCTCAGAGCCCTGTGTGGACTGCTCACATTTTTCAAACAACAAAGCTAACAATGGAAATAGTGGATGCCTGAGGAGCAAAGAGAAAAAAGAATAAATTTACGTTCTACATCCCCATGAGAATGTCTTCGCATGCACGCCTGCACTACATGTAACACCGCTGTTGGGTTAAAATTCACATATCCTACCGTTCATCCATTTAAAGGACACAACTCAGCGGTTTTCAGAGTTGCGCAGCCATTGCCACAGTCAACTTTAGAACACTTCCATCATCCCCCCAAAGAAACCCTGTTCCAGTAGCAGTCACTCTCCACTTTCTCCCAAACGCCAGCCTACTAAAACCTACCTGCTATCTCTATATGTTTGCCTCTTCTAGACATTTCTTTGTTTTGTTTTGTTTTTTTGTTTATACACTTCATATAAATGGGAATCGCCTAACGTGTGACTGTGGTGCCTGGCTTGTTTCCCATAGCATAATGTGTCTAAGGCTTACCAATGTTGTAACAGGTATCAGCACTTTATCCCTTTTTTTTGGGGGGGGGTTGGGGGGACAACTCGCTCTATTGCCCAGGCTGGAGTGCAGTGGCACCAACTCAGCTCACTGCAACCTCTGCCTCCTGGGTTTAAGCAATTCTCCTACTCACCTCCCCAAGTAGCTGAGACTACAGGCACCCATCATGCCCAGCTAATTTTTGTATTTTTAGTAGAGACAAGGTTTCGCCATTTTGGCCAGGCTGGTCTCAAACTCCTGACCTAAGGTGATCCTCCTGCCTTGGCCTCCCAAAGTGCTGGGATTACAGGCGTGAGCCACTGCGCCTGGCCACTCCATTACTTTTTACGCTGAATATTATACTGCATCGCATGGAGATGCCATAATGTGTCTGTTCGTTCATCAGCTGATGGGCATGGGCGTTGTTTCCACCTTTTGGCCGTGACAGACAGTGCTATGAAGACTCACGTACACACATTTGATGGGCTTTGTTTTCATTTGTCTTGGGTACATACATGCATAGGAGCAGAACTGCTGAGTCATACATAACTTTTTTTTTTAAGGAAAATTTGTATTGTTTTAAGTATTTTTATGTACAGAAAACTCAACAGCGCACATTTAACCCAGTTTAGTGGCAAGCTCTTTAGCCTTTGCCTTTTCGAGCTTGGCGACGTGAGCCACAGACTTGGGACCCAGGACATGGCCTCCCCAGTGACGGCGGATCTCATCGCATCTGTCATCGTAATTGGTCCTGTTAGCTTCCACCAGCTTAGCCAAAGTGCCTTTGTCTACCGAGTTAACCTGTGTGAAGGTGACAGTGGTGCAGGTCTTCCTGTGGGCTAGATGTGCCAGTCTTGCCTTCTCCTTGATAATGCAGTAAGGGACCCCCATTTTATGACACAGGGCAGGCAGGAAGACAACCAGCTGGAAGAAAGCATTAGCTGAAGAGTGTATTTTGACCAAAAGCAGTAAATTTCAAAGCCAGCTTGGTAGCAACATTCATGTATAACTCTATGCTGAACTTTAAAAAAAACTTTTTTTTTTTTAGATAGGATCTCACTCCGTCACCCAGACTGGAGTGCAGTTGCACAATCTCAGCTCATTGCAACCTCCACCTACCAGGTTCCAGTGACTCTCCCACCTCAGCCTCCAGAGTAGCTGGGACTACAGGCATGCGCCACCACACCCAGCTAATATTTGTACTTTTTTGGTAGAGACGGTGTTTCGTCATGTTGGCCAGTCTGGTCTTGAACTCCTGACCTCAGGTGATCCATCCACATCAGCCTCCCAAAGTGCTGGGGTTACAGGCGTGGCCTGACTGACTGTTAAATACTAAAGCAGTCTTGCATTCCCAGGAAAATCTTGACTTGGTCGCTAGGTATTATTCTGTTTACATACTGCTAGAACTGATGTATTAGTATTTTGCCGACAAGTTTTACATCTAAGTTCATGAAGGCTATTTGGCCTGTACTTTCCTGATGTGGTGTTGTCTTTGGTCTTGGCATCAGAGTGATGTCCATTACAAAGTGAGGTGGGAGGCCGTCCCTGCTCCTCTCCTTCCTGAGAGACACCGCAGACTTGCTGCTCTTCCTTCTTTATATGTTGGTAGAACTCTCAGTAAAATCATCTGGGCCTGAATATTTCTTTTTGCAAGGTCATACAAAATTCATATTTATAGATTTATATTCTAAAACTTTATTTTTAGGTATTAGAAATAACATCTTTTTTTTTCTTTGAGACAGAGTTTCACTCTTGCTGCCCAGGCTAAAGGGCAGTGGCAAGATCTCAGCTCACTGCAACCTCTGCCTCCCCAGTTCAAGTTATTCTCCTGCCTCAGCCTCCCTAGTTGCTGGGATTACAGACATGTGCTACCACACCTGGCTAACGATTTGTATTTTTAGCAGAGACGGGTTTCACCATATTGGCCAAGCTGGTCTCAAACTCTTAACCTCAAGTGGTCCGCCTGCCTCAGCCTCCCAAAGTGCTGGGATTGCAGGCGTGGGCCACCGTGCCCGGCCAGAAAGAACACTGTAATCTGAGAACATTTTCAGCCGAGCAGACATCACATCATAAGGCACCTCACAACTCTGCCTTGCTACTAACTCCAGTGTTCCTTTTTCTTTTCTTTTTTTAAGACAGCGTTCGCCCTTGTTGCCCAGGCTGGAGTGCAACGGTGCAATCTCGGCTCACCGCAACCTCCACCTCCCAGGTTCAAGAGATTCTCCTGCCTTAGCCTCCCGAGTAGCTGGGACTACAGGCATGTGCCACCACACCCAGCTAATTTTTATATTTTTAGTAGAGACAGGATTTCTCCATGTTTCTCTTTTGTCTGGGCCACCAACATGCCATCCAGACTGAGGAAGACCTAGAAACTTCAGGGCCACATGAGCCACAGCCACGGCTGCATCAGCAAGCCCCAGAAGCACCCAGGAGGCTGCGGTAATGCTGGCGGTGTGTGCATCACACCACAGGATCAACGTCAACAGATACCACCCAGGTTACTTTGGGAAAGCTGGAATGAGGCATTTCCACTTAAAGAGGAACCACAGCTTCTGCCCCACTGTCAGCCTTGACAAACTGTGGACTTTGGTCAGTGAGCAGACACGGGTGAATGCTGCCGAAAACAAGACGGGGGCTGCTCCCATCACTGCTGTGGTGCGATCGGGCTACTACAAAGTTCTGGGAAGGGAAAGCTCCCAAAGCAGCCTGTCATCTTAAAGGCCAAATTCCTCAGCAGGAGAAGACTGAGGGGGGCGGGCGGGGCGGGGGCTGTGTCCTGGTGGCTTGAAGCCACATGGAGGGAGATTCATTAAATGCTAACTACTTAAAAAAAAAAAAGACAGTTTCGCTCTTGTTGCCCAGGCTAGAGTACTACAAAGGCACAATCTTAGCTCACTGCAACCTCCACCTCCTGGGTTCAAGCGACCCTCCTGCCTCAGCCTCCCCAGTAGCTGGAATTACAGGCATGAGCCACCAGGCCCAGCTAATTTTTGTATTTTTAGTAGAGACAGAGTTTCTCCATGTTGGTCAGGCTGGTCTCGAACTCCCGACCTCAGGTGATCTACTCGCCTGAGCCTCCCAAAGTGCTGGGATTACAAGCGTGAGCCACTGCACCCGGCTCTATAGTGTTCCTTTTAACAAACTCGTCGACGCTCCTCACTCCTCTGAGCGCCCCCACAGCCGGCACCCCCGGCGCTACCTATAAATGGCCTGCTTGTCCACATCCATCGGGGTCTGAGACTCCACAGGGGGAGGGCTCACTCCTTCTGCATCAGGTTCAGAGCAGTTTGGATCTTGTTCTGTCTTTAACTCTGTTACTACTTGCATCTGTAAAAGGAGGAAGATAGTTCTTATTACCAAACACAAACCACTACTAGGTATTCCATGCTCCACAGGAATGCAGTCGGAGTGGGGAACTGCCAGACAGCGGTGTGACTGCCATCCATGGAAAGAACACTACCAACAAAACAGCTTCCAATTTAATGCGCTTTAAGACAGATAAAGGTCAAATTTCCAAAGTGCCTAAGAACTGAACTCACCGATGTCTGTGAAATGCTCACTATTTTTACAATAACTCTGGTGATGCACAACTGAAGGGAACCGCCACATGCACTCTTCCTCTTATCTTCACGCTTAATAATGTGACAGCCAGAGACGCATAAACAAATAGTCTAAGGTCTTCTCACCATGTCACAGAAACAACTTAACTCCATACGCTACACATTTGTGACAGGGCTGAACATCTCCCATATCTACCCTCAAACGTCAGCCAACATAGCCATAAAAATTTCACTGCATTCAGAAAGGAAAAGACCAGCTGTGTTTACTTAAAGCCTTAAAAGATACTATCATTTAAACTGCTTTAAACAAGCGATGCCTTTGTCATTTAGGTAAAAAGTATTTAAATCATTAAAAAAATCAGTTTGCAAAAACAAAATTTTGTGGCAATATGCTCTAGTTATCTATGAGCAATAGATTAGACTGTCCTGACCTCAGCTTCCTCAGGACCACGACTGGGCCATCTCTCCCACGGTGGATTTGGCCATGCTTCTGTCCCTTGAGGAAGCAGCCTGGGGCAGTGGGGGTGGGGCCATCTCCACTGACCAGACAGACTGGGGCCTGCAATGAATGCCTACCCCCACAGGACGCCTCTCACACCCTCCAGCCCTGTGCTCTCTTCCCTCCAACTTCTTGTTTTTTGGAGTAAGATAACTTCTATTCTGCTGCCTTTAAATAAGACAACACACTAGGAAAACTGTTTTTCTTTCTCTTAAAAAAAATACAAGCAAGGAAGCCTAAGTGGACACAGTATTTCTGTAAGGTGATCTGCCAGCATGTATAAAAAGTCTTAAAAAGGCCGCGCGCAGTGGCTCACACCTGTAATCCCAGCACTTTGGGAGGCTGAGGAGGGCGGATCATGAGGTCAAGAGATCAAGACCATCCTGGCCGACATGGTGCCACCCCGTCTCTACTAAAAATACAAAAATTAGCTGAGTGTGGTGGCATGCGCCTATAGTCCAAGCTACTTGGGAGTCTGAGGCAGGAGAATCGCTTGAACCCAGGAGGCGGATGTTGCAGTGAGCCAAGATCATGCCACTGCACTCTAGCTGGTGACAGAGTGAGACTCCAGCTCAAAAAAAAAAAACAAAAAAGGCTGGGTGCGATGGCTCAAACCTGTAATCCCAGCACTTTGGGAGGCCAAGGCGGGCAGATCACGAGGTCAAGAGATCGAGACCATCCTGGCCAGCATAGTGAAACCTCATCTCTACTAAAAATACGCAAAAATTAGCTGGGCGTGGTGGTACACGCCTGTAGTCCCAGCTACTCGGGAGGCTGAGGCAGGAAAATTGCTTGAACCCAGGAAGCAGAGATTGCAGTGAGCCAAGATCACGCCACTGCACTATAGTTTGAGTGACAGTGCGAGACTCTATTTCGAAAAAAAAAAAAAAAACAATGGCCAGGCACGGTGGCTCACGCCTGCAATCCCAGCACTTTGGGAGGCTGAGGTGGGCAGATCACCTGAGGTCAGGAGTCCGAGATCAGTGTGGGCAACATGGTAAAACTCCATCTCTACTAAAAACACAAAAAAATTAGCTGGGCATGGTGGCTTACACCTGTAATCCCAGCTACTCAGGAGGCTGAGACAGGAGAATCACTTGAACCTGGGAGATAGAGGTTGAAAGGAGCCAAGATTGCGTCACTGCACACCAGCCAGGGCAACAGAGCAAAACTCTGTCTCAAAATAAATAAATAATAAAATAAAAATAAATAAATAAATAAATAAATAAAAAGCCTTAAAAGATTCATTTCAGCATTTCAAAATAAATGATTATGAAAAGAGAGAAATCTAAATGTGTTCAATCTTGGAAAAACGGCAAAATAATTATGATATATCTATGCTGTAGATATATTTCCATGTTTATTTGAAACAATGCTCATAAAACACTTCCCAGGCCCTGGGGAAGCACTCGGGCATGAAAAGGGCAGCACCTCCAGTGTCATCTGCACCTGGCACAGCTGCCTGGGAGGAGGTGGCCGGTAGCAAGCACTGCTGTCCCAGGCTGTCAGAGGTGGTCACTGTGCACAGGAGGCAGAGGTGGGGTCAGAGCAAAGACCTGCCAGGCAGGAGGCAGAGGTGGGGTCAGAGCAAAGACCTGCCAGGCAGGAGGGAGAAGAGTGATGGGAACAGTGAATACTGTGCGCCAGGGCAGGAAGAGAGGTGCCCAAGGCGTGCCAGGCAGAGATGCTGGCGATGGCCTGGGGTCCAGAGGGGCTGCCTGATTTGGGCCACAGGGCAGCTCAGTCTTTGCATGAACCCCACAGGAATCCACAGGGAGTCACTGGAGAGCTCAGAAGGGACATTATTAGATTTGCATTTTAGAAAAAAAAAAGTCAATTGGAAATACCAAAGGACTAAGGACTTCTAGGCTAAGGAAGCAGGGTGACTACACAGAATTTCCCTCCTTTAATTGCTATACAAAGTGAAAAAACGCTGCCACCACCAAAAATCTGCAACAGGCACTGAACAAGGACTGGTTGGTAAAATCAACCACCAGGAAAACAGGTCCCAGTGCCTCAGCTTCTAATCCCTCCTCAGAACTCATCAACATGGCTCCGGTGAGTCACCCGAAGTCTGACCCTTGCCATCGAAGTCCTCGAGGTGGGGAGGAGAGCCGAGGGGGCACTGCACTGACCCTGCCTGCTGGGCAGGAAAGTAAAGGGCAGGGCCAAATCCCTTCGCTGGCTCCAGAGTCAGCGGGATGATGAGCCAAATGCCAGTGGGCTCAGAACGCAGTGTTTGGTTTCTGTTTTTGTTTTTTCCAGGTATGTCTTAGTAGCGTGAAAATGGAGAACACAAGTGTTTAACAAGATCGAAGGCCAAGAAAGACGGCAAGGGCCTCAGCCAAGCCTCCATCCTCTTGCTCCTCGATTCACTCAGGTCACAGAACACAAAACACTCAGATATTCAAAAGCACAAAACACTACAGCTCCCAGGAAAACAAAGTCTCATCTATGGTGGGAGGGCAATGGCGAGCTGCCTGTGTACGGCACAGCCATCCAAGCACGAGCAAGGTACAAAGATGGAGCACAGGAACCTTGCAAATCCACTGCTGGGACAATGCCTGCTAGGGGACGAAGCCACAGGATTCCCATTCAAAAGCTGATCAAAAGTTAGAGACTCAGAAGAGCCACCAGTCAACATGGGAATCTGTCATCATGAAAATCAGCCAGGTTTTCTTTCAAAGTAACAGTGCTAATTAACACTGACATTAACACTGACAGTAGATTCCCAAGAAACTGTCATGACTTAGGGAAGTCAAGATCCCTGGCAATTTCGGTATCAGTTAAGGAAATAATATTAATTATTCTATGGCATATTTTTCTGAACACAAACGTACAATAAATGTGTAATACACTAACGCTGAACATGCAGTCTCACGGCAACTGAATTATAAGCATACAAAGCAATGTCCATGCTTGCGTGCCAGGTTGATTTGTAGCCAGAATGCAGAATCGAGTTCAAGCTCACCTGTTGCCCATCTTGATAGCTGTCTATGCTTAATGTCTGTGTAGCCATCATGGTTCACCAGAGTTCTATAAGACATCAAATCATCTTGAGTGAAAAGCGAACGGTGTCTGGAGAACGAAGCCAAAAGAACTTCAGTTAATAGTCGCAGAGCGTTTTTGTTTTGTTTCCTTCATTCCATAACATCCGATTTTAAAAAATTCATATTTTTACAGAGAGAAAAAAGTTAGCCTTGGCAGTATGTGGTAAGCCAAATCCTACTTAGCAGCCCTTCACTGACATAGCACTTATTTTCCTGTGCTGGGCTCTGACTTGCTATTACATTTTCAGCCAGTCGTTCATTGCCCAACTACCATCAAATCAATGCCTGCACATGCCAGACAGTGTGCTGGGCCCCAGGGGCAGCAGTCAGCATGACAGTCAGGGCCTCAGCCCTCCTGGAACAAACCAGCCACGGAGGAGACACGATACACAGGGCCAAGGATGGGCAGAGGGGGAAGTTGGAGGGTGCCGTGTGGTCAGCGCAGGCCTCCCTGAGAAGATGCTATTTCAGAAGAGACTCGAGAGGCATACTGAGATCAGGGTGTTTGGTGTTTGAAAGAGATGAACAGCTAACACGGAGGCCTAGGACAGGGATGGAAAAGAGGTGCTCCGGGAGACTGAGACGGGCTTGCCCATAAACATGTGCACATCATACAGATAGGTAAGTAGTGACACACTTGCTTAATGACAACAGAAAACCACAAAATGCCACTGATGAGCTGGAAGGATGGAGCAGGAACATGAGCAGCACCTGCAGAGCGGGGGAGGGCAGCCAGGCTGGACCACGGCCAGCACGACCTCGCCACTGCTGGTGCAGGTCAGACCTTCAGAGTCTGGCCTGCCCTGAGAAGGTCATGTAGAGGTCAAGGGCAGTCGTGCCACTTGTTCTGAACTAGCAAGAACATCAAGGAAAGCAGCACTTTAGGAGACCGTGTGAAATGGAAAGAAGGCCTGTCCGAGCCTTGCAAGACGCGGAAGGACTACCACCCTGTCCTGAGTGAGATGGTTAAAAGGAACTCTGAGTCGGGTGCTCACAGCAGCAGCAGCGGCAGCAGCCAGGCCACCTCCTGAGCACAGGAGCCATCCTAGTGCCATGTGCCCTCACAGCACCTGGGGGAAGTGCTGCGACGCCACTTACACCTGAGAAGCCTGAGCAATGTGTCCACAGCCACTGAGATGGCCAGAGGCTGAGCTAGGACTTGCCCTTAAAAGCATCATTCTGGAGCCATCAAAGGGGCATGATCAATGGGTAAAAGGGAGGGGCACAGTGAATGGGCATGAGAGAGGGCACAATCAGTGGGTTCAAGAGAAGGGGCACAGTCAACAGGAGCAGCTTCTGTGGCCTCGGAGGGGAGAGCATGCTGGGACATTTTAGGTTTGAGATGCTTCTCAGACACCCACATTAAAACTCTGAGTAGGGAGAGAGATCCAACATGGCTGATCACTAGCAGCTCAGGATCGTAGCTCCCAGTGAAAGCGCAGAGAACGAGAGGACGCCACACTTTCAGACGAATTTTTGTTGCTCAAGGACCAAGAGATTCCCAGCGGAGGAGCCCCACGGGTCGCCAGGGCAACTCTTGTGGCCGGCGTGGCGGTTTTGCTGGCGCCTCAGTGCGGCAGTTCTTGGTGCAGTGTCCGGAGACTCCCAGGCAGAAAAGCACCATCAATCTTAACACTGCTGTTTTGGCCGGTGCAGTGGATTGCTCAGATTTCGGCGCTGGGAATCAACAAGTTGGACGTCTGCTCAGAGACCTAGTTAGAAAGTCGGTAATTACAAAGACGACAGAGGGTTAAATATATAATGAAGGGAAGAAACCAGCGTAAAAAGGCAGAGAATACTCAAAATCAGAATGCCTTCCCTCTACAGGGGATCGCAGTTCCTCATCAGTAACGGAACAAGGCTTAATGGAGAACAAGTGTGTTCCATTATCAGAAGCAGATTTCAAAAGGTGGGTGATAAGAAACTTCTGTGAATTAAAAGAACTTGTTCTAACCCAATGCAAAGAAACTAAGAACCTTGAAAAAAGGTTTGACGAAATGCTAACGAAAATGGACAATTTAGAGAGGAATATAAGTGAATTAATGGAGCTGAAAAACACAACACGAGAACTTCGCGAAGTATGCACAAGTTTAAACAGTCGAATTGATCAAGCAGAAGAAAGGCTATCAGATGTCGAGGACCAGCTTAGTGAAATGAAACGAGAAGACAAGATTGGAAAAAAAAAGGATAAAAAGGAATGAGCAAAGTCTCCAGGAAATATGGGACTATGTGAAAAGACCTAATTTACGTTTGATAGGTGTACCTGAATGTGATGGAGAGAATGAATCCAGGTTGGAAAATACTCTTCAGGATATCATTCAGGAAAACTTTCCCAACCTAGCAAGACAGGGTAATATTCAACTCCAGGTAATACAGAGAACACCACAAAGATATTATTCAAGAAGACCAACCCCAAGGCACATAATCGCCAGATTTATTAGGGTTGAAATGAAGGAGAAAATACTAAAGGCAGCCAGAGAGAAAGGTCAGGTTACCCACAAAGGGAAACCTATCAGACTTACAGCAGATCTCTCAGCAGAAACCCTACAAGCCAGAAAAGAGTGGGGACCAATATTTAACATCCTTAAAGAAAAGAACTTTCAACCCAGAATTTCATATCCAGCCAAACTAAGCTTTACAAGCAAAGGAAAAATTAAATCTTTTGCAAACAAACAAGTACTTAGAGACTTCACCACCACCAGGCCTGCTTTACAAGAGCTTCTGAAAGAAGCACTATACATATAAAGGAACAACCAATATCAGCCTTTCCAAAAATATATCAAAAAGCAAAGAGCATCAACACAATGAAAAATTTACACCAACTAATGGGCAAAAACAGCCAGCTAGCATCAAATGGCAGTATTAAACTCATATATACTCAAATTGGATAAAAAGCCAAAACCCATCGGTATGCTGCATCCAGACCCATCTCACATGCAACGATACACAAAGACTCAAAACAAAGGGATGGAGGAAGATTTACCAACCAAACAGAGAGTAAAAATAAACAAATAAATAAAAAGTAGGAGATGCAATTCTTGCCTCTGATAAAATAGACTTTAAAGCAACAAAGAGCAAAAGAGGCAAAGCAGGACATTACATAATGGCAAAAGGATCAAGGTAACAAGAAGAGCTAACGATTCTATAGATCAACGAGACTGAAAATTAACAAGGACATCCAGGACTTGAACTCAGACCCGGAACAAGTAAACTTAATAAACATTTATAGAACTCTCCACTTCAAATACATAAAACATACATTACCACCTCACACCTATTCCAAAAGTGACTACATAATTGGAAGTAAATCACTCCTCAGTAATCGCATAGCATTTCATAGGTTTAAATGAAATATTGGTTGGCTGCTTGTTTGTTATTTTCTTCCCTTATTCCTTCCTGTCTACATCATTAAGTATAATTATTGGTATAAAAGAGGTTTTCAATACCCATTTCTAAACTGCATTCTAGCCTGGGCAAGAAAGCAATACTCCCATTCTCTCTCTCTTTCTCTTCCTTTTTCTTCCTCTTCTTTCTTTTTTTTTTCTTTCTTCCTTTTTTTTTAAAAAAAATAAATAAATAAATAAAATAAAACTCTGAGTAAGGGAGTCTAGACTCAAAACACAAATTTGGCCATCATCGAAGTATGGTTAGTACGTGTGGGGGGTTGAACTGTGTCCTCCAAAAGATATGTATGTCCAACTGGGCATGGTGGTTAATGCCTGTCATCCCAGCACTTTGAGGCTGATGTGGGAGGACTACTTGAGTCCAGGTTAAGACCAGCCTGGGCAACATAGCAAGACCTTGTCCCTACAATAATAATAATAATAATAAAAATCTGCCAGAATAGGTTGTTAAAACTTTATTTTTAGATATTTACTATGATTAAAGTCTTAAGACTTGATGAGACCATCCAGGAAGAGATAGGACAGCCCGTGCTAGAAGACAGTCTGCAGTTCAGAGAGACAGGAGGACCCAGGCACAGGATGAAGAGCTGCCAGGGGACAGCAAGAGAACCAGGCAGTGTCCCCAAAGCCACAGGGAAGAGGAGCACCAAGGACGTGGGAGTGCCAGCCACAGCAAGAACAGCTGAGCGCCAAGGAAGAGGGGGCTGAGCCTGCTGCCGATAAGCAGGAGAGCCTGCAGGGAGAAGGCTGTGGCGGAGCACTCTCACGGGCCAGGGCAATCGTATCGACACAGGCACACCCTGCAACACGGCAGGAGAGCCACTGGTAACAGAAAAGGCTGGAAAGCACTTCCAACAGAAGCCTGGTAAACAGATAATGGTAACCTGTGAAATGGAATATGTGCCATTAAAATATGAGGAAACAGGCAGAGAGCCGTGGCTTACGCCTGTAATACCAGCAGTTTGAGAGACTGAGGCGGGCAGATCACGAGGTCAGGAGATCAAGACCATCCTGGCCAACATGGTGAAACCCCAGCTCTACAATAAATTAGCCGGGACTGGTGGCGCACAACTATAGTCCCAGCTACTCGGAAGGCTGAGGCAGAAGAATTGCTTGAATCCAGGAGGTAGAGACTGCAGTGAGCCAAGACTGAGCCACTGTACTCCAGCCTGGGTGACAGAGTAAGACTCTGTCTCAAAATTTGAAAAAAGAAAAAAAAATATATATATATACATATATATATATGAGGAAACACTTCATAAATTCTTCCCCAAGACCCCTGTTTTGACAGAGACCCACACATCTGCAAACTTGTCACTGAATCTCTCCTAACAGGTCTCTGCCTTGACCATAACCTGGCTCTCCTCCAAATCCCTGCCTTCTCCCCAATTCCACTTCCATCTGCTCCCCTTCACCCCAAGGAGTGGCTCCATTCAGTGCCATCACCTCATACCTTGATGGTGGTAGTAGTCTCCTACCTGGTTGTATGAGCCTCTAGTCTTGCCCTCTATCAGTCCATTCTCCAAGCTTTCTTTCTCCTTTTTATTTTTTTGAGATGGAGTCTTGCTCTGTCCCCAGGCTGGAGTGCAGTGGTACAATCTCAGCTCACTGCAACCTCCGCCTCCCGGATTCAAACAATTCTCCTGCCTTAGCCTCCTGAGTAGCTGGGACTACAGGCACGTGCCACCACACCCAGCTAATTTTTGTATTTTAGTAGAGACAGGGTTTCACCATGTTGGCCAGGATGGTCTCAATCTCCTGACCTTGTGATCTACCTCACCCTCCTCAGCCTCCCAAAGTGCTGGGATTACAGGCGTGAGCCACTGCACCTGGCCTTTTCTCCCTTTTTTTAGAGACAGGGTCTTGTTCTGCCTGCTAGGCTGGACTGCAGTGCAATTGTAGCTCACTACAGCCCCAACGTCCTGAGCTCAAGAGATGCTCCTACCCCAGCCTCCCAAGTAGCAGGAACTACAGGCCCACACCACCATGCCAGCTAACTTTTTTTACTTTTTGTAGAGAGGAAGTCTCGCTATATTGCTCAGGCTGGTCTTGAATTCCTGGGCTTGAGCAATTATCCTGCGTCAGCCTCCCAAAATGCTGGGATTACAGGTGTAATACGGTTTGGCTGTGTCCCCACCCGACGCTCATCTTGAATTCCCATGTGTTGTGGGAGGGACCCAGTAGGAGCTAATTGAATCATGGGGGCAGGTCTTTCCCATGCTGTTCTCGTGATAGTGAATGAGTCTCACATGAGACCTGATGGTTTTAAAAAGAGGCATTCCCCTGCACACAAGCTCCTCTCTTTGCCTGCTGCCATCCATGTAAGACATGACTTGCTCTTCCTTGCCTTCTGCCATGATCGTGAGGCTTCCCCAGCCATGTGGAACTGTAAATCCATTAGACCTCTTTCTTTTGAAAACTGCCCAGTCTTGGGTATGTCTTTATCAGCAGCATGAAAATGGACTAACAAAGTAAACTGGTACCAGGAGTGGGATATTGCTGAAAAGATACCCGAAAATGTAGAGGCAACTTTGGAACTGGGTAACAGGTAGAGTATAGAACAGTTTGGAGGGCTCAGAAGAAGACAGGAAAATGTGGGAAAGTTCGGAACTTCCTAGAAACTTGTTGAATGGCTTTGACAAAAATGCTGATAACAATATGGACAATAAAGTCCAGGCTGAGGTGGTCTCAGGTGGAGATGGGGAACTTGTTGGGAACTGGAGCAAAGGTGACTCTTGTTATGTTTCAGCAAAGAGACTGGCAGCATTTTGCCCCTGCCCTAGAGATTTGTGGAGCTCTGAACTTGAGAGATGATTTAGGGTATCTGGTGGGAATTTCTAAGCAGCAAAGTATTCAAGAGGTGATTGGGTGCTGTTGACAGCATTTGGCTTTATAAAGGAAGCAGAGCATGAAAGTTTGGAAAATTTGTAGCCTGACAATGTGATAGAAAAGAAAATCCCATTTTCTGAGGAGAAATTCAAGCTGGCTGCAGAAATTTGCATAAGTAACAAGGAGCCAAATGTTAATCCCCAAGACAACGGGGCAAATGTCAGAAGTCCTCACAGCAGCCCCTCCTATCACAGGCCCAGAGGCTTAGGCCCAGGGTCCCTGTGCTGTGTGCTGCCTAGGGACTTGGCATCCTGTGTCCCAGCTGCTCCAGCCACGGCTGAAAAGGGCCAATGTAGAGCTTGGGCTGTGGCTTCAGAGGATGCAAGTCTCAAGCCTTGGCAGCTTCCATGTGGTTTCGGGTCTGCGGGTACACAGAAGTCAAGAATTGAGGTTTGAGAACCTCCACCTAGATTTCAGGAGATGTACAGAAATGCCTGGATGTCCAGGCAGATGCTGGCTGCAAGGGCAGGGCCCTCATGGAGAACCTCTGCTAGGACCGTATGGAAAGAAAATGTGAGGCTGGAGGCCTCACAGAGAGTCCCTACTGGGGCACTACCTTGTGGAGCTGTGAGAAGAGAGCCACCGTCCTCCAGACCCCAGAGTGGGAGATCTGACAGCTTGCACCATGCACCTGGAAAAGCCGCACACACTAAAGGCCAGCCTGTGAAAGGAGTCAGGAGGGAGACTGTACCCTGCAAAGCCAAAGGGGCACACTTGCCCAATACATGGGAACCTACCTCTTACATCAGTGTGACCTGGATGTGAGACATGGAGTCACAAGAGATCATTCTGGAGCTTTAGGATTTGACTGCCCTGCCGGATTTCAGACTTGCGGGGCCTGTGGCCCCAGTGTTTTGGCTGGTTTCTCCCATTTGAAATGGCTGTATTTACCCAATGCCTATATCCCTACTGTATTTAGGAAGTAGCTAACCCGCTTTTGATTTTATAGGCTGATAGGTGGAAGGGGCTTGTCTTGTCTCAGATGAGACTTTGGACTGTGGACTTTTGAGTTAATGCTGAAATGAGTTAAGACTTTGGGGGGACTGTTGGGAAGGCGTCATTGGCTTTGAAATGTGATGATGTGAGATTTGGGAGGGGCCAGGAGTGCAATGATATGGTTGGCTGTGTCTCTACCCAAACCTCATCTTGAATTCCCACGTGTTATTGGAGGGACCCGGTGGGAGGTAGCTGAACCACGGGGCAAGTCTCTTCTGTGCTGTTCTTGTGACAACAGTAAGTCTCATAAGATCTGGTGGTTTTAAAAAGAGGAGCTCCCCTGAACAAGTGCTCCTCTCTTTGCCTGCTGCCATCCATGTAAGACATGACTGCTCCTCCTTGCCTTCCACTACAATTGTGAGGACTCCCCAGCCATGTGAAACTTTAAGTCCAATTAAACCTCTTTCTTTTGTAAATTGCCCTGTCTTGGATATGTCTTTATCAGCAGTGTGAAAATGAACTAACACAAGGTGCGAGCCACCTGAGCAGGCCCAGTCTCCCAACTTTCTAAAATGAAAATTTCATCATGTGACTCACATGCTTAAAATCGCCTCTGCCCAATCTTCACCCACAGGCTTCAGCATCCCCTCAATGACCCCCTTCCATACTCCAAATTGTATAAATAAAGCAATCACCACATTTAGCTTCCCCAGCATTCCAGGTTGTCCCCAGCCTGACAGCTCTGCCCAGACACACTCCCCTCTCTGCATGGCTAGGAGGGGAACATGCATCATCACTCACATCACCTTCTCCAGAGAGTCTTCCTGATGAATCTCGCCCACACCAGTGTTAAGTTTGTCCCTGCTGGGCCCTCACACAGCGCCCTCTGCCCAGTCCCGCGGTATTTCAGTTGTTTATTTGAACTACATGTTCCTTAAGGGCCATGGGCTTGTCTTGCTGCATCCCCAACTACTAGCACAGTCTTTGATGTCAGTAGGCACTAGATTAAAATGTTTCTAAGAGACTGAATCATAAACTTGGCCTGAAGGTAATAATTACTGGTATGACACATTTTTGGACATACAATTTGCTTGCCTTCATCCCGTATCTCCTTGTTCCACTTAAGGCCAATTTTCAATTTTTTGGTTCAATGCACAATTGACAAAATATTTTACAATTTTAATTTTTATGATTATTATTCAAGTGGTTGCTGTAATGTAAGGCTCCCGAGGCCAGGCTCTGTGTCTGAGTAACCTCCATTCTCACAGAGGTAACGTCTGCTAACACACAGCACTAGTCCTGTGGAGAGGTGCTGCAAAGTAGTCAGCGGGGCTTTGTGGGACCATCTCTAAGTCCTAGTCTGCTTGGGAAAAATGAAATAATCAGCACATGGGGCCAGGAGTTATGACTCATGCCTGTAATACCAAGACTTTGGGAGGCTGAGGCAGGAGGATCACCTGAGGTCAGAAGTTAAGAGACCAGCCTGACCCACATGGCGAAATCCCGTCTCTACTAAAAATACCAAAATTAGCTGGGTATGGTGGCATATGCCTATAATCCCAACCACTTGGGGGGCTGAGGCAGGAGAATGACTTGAACCCGGGAGGCAGAGGCTGCAGTGAGCCGAGATCATGCCACTGCACTCCAGCCTGGGCAACAAGAGCGAGACTCCATCCAAAAAAAAAAGACTAGTCTGGGCAACAGAGTGAGACCCCATCTCTACAAAAACATTTTTTAACGAGCTGGCATGGTGGCTAACTTACGTAGGTTTCTGTGTAGTTGTGCCAGCTTCCAGAGTTCCAACTGAACAAAACTTGAAGCATACACATCTGGGAAGGTCTATGACAATACAGCCACACACGGTCAGCCCCTTTGTTGGGAGACAATTCTCCAGGACATTTTTAAGTCTCACCATCTAGGTTTTCCAAGCAAATCTGGCTAAAGGATGATGGACTAACAGACACATCCGGGATGCTGGCGTCAGTGCACTACTCAGGAGATATCGGGACTCCTGAGTGTTTACGGTCCAGGCTAGGGCCTTCCCTGGCCTACCTTCCACAGAACGCTGTTAGGTCGGTGCAGCCAGAACCCTCCGCACCCCTGAAGTTTCCGCTTAGTCATTTTCCATCCATGGCCCTACCCCTGCTCCTAGGTCTCCCCCACTGCGAAGTCTCATTGCAGCAGTCCCTACACCTACCATGATCATCCTGAATAGCCTGCCCTTTGTTTTGCCTTCTTGAGACAAGGTCTTGCTCTGTCACCCAGGCTGGAGTGAAGTGGTGCAATCGTGGTACGCTGATCAGCCTTGAATCCCTGGACTCAAGTGATCCTCCTGCCTCAGCCTCCCACGGAGCTAGGACTACAGGCTCACACCACCACATTTGGCTAATTTTTAAATTTTTTTGTAGACATGAAGTTTCACTATGTTGCCCAGGCTGGTCTCAAGCTCCTGGCCTCAAGCTATCGTCCTGCCTTGGTCTCCCGAAGCACTAAGTGCCTTGCCATCTTTAACAAGGATTAGAATAAGTTTTTCTTTAAAAATATAAATACAGCTCTTGAACATCAGCATTTGCAACCAGCACAGGAAGCAGTTTCACACAGGAATCATCAATGGATGCTAACACTAGCTTGTCAAAGTATGACGAGAAACAGGAAATGTACACCATCTCAAAGTATCTGCCACAAGATACTTTTTATTCTTTATCTGACATGGGTTCTTGCTCTATCTCCCAGGCTGGAATGCAGTGGCAAGACTCTGGCTCACTGCAGTCTCAGCCTCCCAGCTCAAGTGATCCTCACACTCAAGTCTCCCGAGTAGCTAGAACTACAGAAACACACCACCACACCTGGCTAATTTTTGCATTTTTTTTTTAGGCAGCGTTCACTCCGTTGCCCAGGCTGGTCTTGAACTCCTGGACTCAAGCCATCCCCAACCTCAACCTCCCAAAGTGCTGGGATTACAGGCGTGCGCCACAGCACCAGGCCCAAGATACTTATTAATTACAAAAAGGGCCGGGCGCGGTGGCTCAAACCTGTAATCCCAGCACTTTGGGAGGCCGAGGTGGGTGGATCACGAGGTCAAGAGATCGCGACCATCCTGGTCAACATGGTGAAACCCCGTCTCTACTAAAAATACAAAAATTAGTTGGGCATGGTGGCGCGTGCCTGTAATCCCAGCTACTCAGGAGGCTGAGGCAGGAGAATTGCCTGAGCCCAGGAGGCGGAGGTTGCGGTGAGCCGAGATTGCGCCATTGCACTCCAGCCTGGGTAACAAGAGCGAAACTCTGTCTCAAAAAAAAAAAAAAAAAAAAATTACAAAAGGAAAACAAGTAACTTCATGGTGAAGAGATGTGGTAGGAAACATCTTAATCAAATGGTGAAATTAACATCATAGGCCTCCTTGAAATGATGCACTGAAGAGGACACACTGTCCTGGGCTTCTGTGCAGCCCTTCCTAAAATGCAAGCTGTGAGTCCAATGCTCAGGATACACCCATGAACCCAAATTGAGAGGCACTCTACAAAGAAATTGGCAAAAATATAAGTAAACAGCCAGGCATGGTGGCTCATACCTGTAATCCCAGCACTCTGGGAGGCTGAGGCGGGTGGATCACCTGAGGTCTAGAGTTCGAGACCAGCCTGGCCAATATGGTAAAACCCCATCTCTACTAAAAGTATAAAAATTAGCTAGGTATGGTGGCATGTGCCTGTAGTCCCAGCAACTCAGGAGGCTGATACGGGAAAATTGCTTGAACCCAGGAGGCAGAGGTTGCAGTGAGCCGAGATTGCGCCACTGCACTCCAGCCTGGTGACAGAGCGAGACTCCGTCTCAAAAAAAGAAAGAAAAAAAACCTGATTAAAACTTACATATCTGATATATACTGGTATAACTACTCTAAAGGAAAACCTTCACATTTGCCTCAAAAGCTTTGGAAATGTGTTTTCCCTACAACAAAACAGGGAAATTCTGTGCAAGGAATTAAGAGAGAAAAAGGCAACTCTTTAGGACTCACATATGTTGTTGAGAAAAAAACAGGAGGACAGAGCACCAAGGCGGCCGGCCCTCCTGCCAGACAGCAAGAAGCGGACGGAGCTGCCACAGATGGCTCTGCCCGCTCCAGAAGGCGCTGTTCATGTGGATTTGTAAATTCGTTACTATAATGTGTGGAGTTCCTTGCTAAATTCCACTCTTCCAGAGTAAGGATAAACCACATTTTGGTAGTAAACCGAACAGGTTCCTGCAATCAGACAAATAGTTTCCCATAGAATTTACAAGGTTCATCCCAGCAAGATGTCTGAGGCTTCAGGTGACAATCTTGTGCTGAGGGCAGGACCTCTGTCAGCCAACTCAGATACAGGCTGACCCAAGACAGCATCCGACTTAGTGAAACCTATCATCCACTCAGAAAGAACTAAAAGCATCCGACTGAAGGGTGAGGGCTCAGCAGGCTCATCTTCATCAAAAACTGCTCTTCTTGGCATTATATAAAAACCAAAGACTGGCCTGAGATTTAGAGACAATCAATGGATCTCTACTTCTTTCCCCTCTTCCACACAAAAAATAAGTTTCTCTGATCTTCAAACTCCAATAACAGTGTCTGAACTTCTTAACATAACATGGGGTTCTAAACTCCCAGTGGAAGAATTACCAATCCAACGTAGTATAATACCACAGTGTTTAAGCAGCAGACACGGTTATTTTACTTTATTTCTACAGTTTAACCCAATAAAAAAGGGCACATCATTTATTGAAGTTCTTTGTCACCTTAAGAGCTCTGTCCAGACTAAAATGAGGAAGACACAACTTTCCAACCTTCATGTACAGAAATATTAAAACTCATTAGTAACTGAAGAAATACAAAAATTAAGATAGCATATCCTTTTCCGCATAGCAATTATTAAATTTAAAACAAAAGTAATGCTCTTTGCTAGCAAAGATGAAGTGAAACCTGGAACTCCGCAGGAGTCAGTCCCGAGTCACACGTGGCGTGCCAGGTTTGGAAAGCAGTTTCACCACATGTAACTCAGCCACGAAAAAGTTCCGCTTGTCTCAAAACCACCCCAAGAATGTAAGCTTTAGTTTTGTGACTTTAAGGACAGACAAAAACATGAAAAATGGACAGAACCTAACAGGCTGGCATCTTAATATCTGTAAGCATTCTGGAGAAACAGGAATCCGATGTTAACAAACTGGCTGATACACTCCAAGAATGTTAAGTTAATAGGAAAAAAAAAAGTTAAAAAAAAAAAAAAAAACCAGACTGGCTGAATCTCACCAGGTGGCGGTAGTGTTTTCCTTTGCTCAGATCAGAGGAATGAGTGGGAAGGGAAGGCAGTCCCAGAGAGACTGAGAGAGGAGGCACGGTGGAGGGGGCTGGGGAGGCCCTGAAGGAACCCTACGCACAGAGACAACTGCATTATTGCCTTAGGGTTAAGTTTAGCCCCTCTATCAATGGTTTAGGGTTTGACATTTTAGTGTTTAGCTTCAAAATGATCTATGTATTTGGCATTTAAAGGTGTTGGTAGTATTTAAGAAAATTTGGCCAATTAATCTTAGATTCTGGCCTTGATTCCAATTTAAAATGTGTAATTAAGTTACTGATTAAAGACATTTCTTTTTTAGTTAAAAGGTACAAGAGAGAAATTTACTAAGACAGTGAATACCCCTCATGTATTCAAGTTTGTGGGTCGCCAGGCACTCTTCACAGCACGGGGAACACAGCAGTGAGAACCAGGTAGTGACTCCAGGTCTAAGAGCAAAGTCTGAGAACTTGAGATGCACTGTGTAGATAATTTTGGTTTTTTTTCTTTTTTGTTTTGAGACAAAGTCTCACTCTGTCACCCAGAGAGGAGTGCAGTGGCGTGATCTCAGCTCACTGAAACCTCTGCCTCCAGGGTTCAAGTGATTCTCCTGCCTCAGCCTCCCAAGTAGTTGGGATTACAGGTGCCCACCACCATGCCCAGCTAATTTTTTTTTTTGAGATGGAGACTTGCTCTGTTGTCCAGGATGGAGTGCAGTGGTGCAATCTCAGCTCACTGCAACCTCTGCCTCCCAGGTTCAAGCAATTCTTGTACCTCAGCCTCCCAAGTAGCTGGGATTACAGGCGCCTGCAACCATGCAGGGCTACAGGGTTTCACCATGTTGGCCAAGCTGGTCTCAGACTCCTGACTTCTTGTAATCTGCCCACCTTGGCCTCCCAAAGTGCTGAAGTTACAGGCATGAGGCACCACACCCAGCCAGTAATTTTAAATGACCAGATTTACTTAAGAACATTTTACTTGTATAGTCAGATATTTACAGTGGTTATAACGCATAAGGGCATTTAAATTGTAAATGAAACTATCATTAAAAATGATATATTTGGGCTGGGCGTGGTGGCTCATGCCTATAATCTCAGTACTTTGGGAGGCGGGTAGTTCACCTGAGGTCAGGAGTTTGAGACCAGTCTGGTCAACATGGTGAAACCTCGTCTCTACGTGGTAGACACCTGCAATCTCAGCTACTTGGGAGGCTGAGGCAGGAGAATTTCTGGAACCTGGGAGGCGGAGGTTGCAGTGAGCCAAGATTGTGCCACTGCACTCCAGCCCAGGCCAACAACAGCAAGACTCCAACTCAAAAAAAAAAAAAGATGTATTTGGTCTGATCAACTTAAGTCGTTCAAAGGCTATCTTCAAGGTGAAAGTTAAAACTTACTAAATGCGGCCAATCGCAGTGGCTCACAACTGTAACCCCAGCACTTTGGGAGGCTGACGTAGGCAGATCACTTGGGGCCAGGAGTTTGAGACCAGCGTGGCCAACAGGGTGAGACCTTACCAGTACTAAAAATACAAAAATTAGCTGGGGTGTGGTGATGTACCTGTAGTCCCCGATACTTGGGGGGCTGAGGTGGGAGGAAGGCTTGAGCCAGGGAAGTGAAAGTTGCAGTGAGCTGAGATGAGGCCACTGCATTCCAGCATGGGTCACAGAGCAAGACTGTGCCTCAAAAAAGAAAGAAAGAAAAAAAAGAGACTTTATAGAGAGAATAAAACTAGCAACTTCTATATAGAGAAAAACCAAGCTTGTAACTCTCTACATTAATAAGTGTTGATTTTAAAATAACCTTAATCTTTTCTGTGTCAAAGCCGCCTTTTAAAGGGCACTAAAAACTTTTAGCAAGAAACTCTAGATGCTAAAGAATTTTTTCATTCACAATAACAAAAAACAGAAACCTACCTACCCATCCGCCGACAGGAAACAGGGAAGGAATTGCACTCATCCATCGTGCAGTCACGAGACACGAGGCAGAGCGGGAAAGAGTCTGAGGTAACTGCCCAGTGGGAAGGCAGGGACAGCTCACAGAGCCCTTCACTCATTCCACAGATACTTACTGAATGTCTTCTTTATGCCTCGCTGTTCTAAGTGCTGAGTACAGAGTAGCAAACAAAACAATGTCTATGCTATCAAGAAACACTTCATATTGGCCGGGCGCGGTGGCTCACGCCTGTAATCCCAGCACTTTGGGAGGCTGAGGTGGGCGGATCACCTAAGGTCAGGAGTTCGAGACCAGCCTGGCCAACATGATGAAACCCGGTCTCTTAAAAAAAAAAAAATTAGCTGGGCATGGTGGGACATGCCTGCAGTCCCAGCTAATTAGGAGGCTGAGACAGGAGGACTGCTTGAACCCCCGAGGCAGAGGTTGCAGTAAGCCAAGATTGTGCCACTGCACTCCAGCCTGATGACAAAGAAAGACTCCGTCTCAGACAAACAAACAAACAAACAAAAAAAGAAAGAAAAAAAGAAAATTTATTTTATTCTGAGACAGGGTCTTACTCTGTCACCCATGCTGGAATGTAGTGGCACATTCACGGCCGTGGCTCACTATAGCCATAACATCCCAGGCTCAAGCGATCCTACCTCTGCCTCCTAAGTAGCTAGGATTACAAGTGTATGTCACCAAGCCCAGCTAATTTTTGTGTTTTTTATAGAGACAGTGTCTCGTTGTGTTGCCCAGGCTGGCCTCATCCTGGCTCAGCTTCCCAAAGTGCTGGGATTACCAGCATGAGCCACCATGCTTGACCAACTTTATAACAACTTTTTAAATGTATTTATGGACTCGTCTGGCTAAAGGAGCCAGCATTATACTAACAGATCTTCCCCTCCGTGACCACGAGATCTTCTTCATTTACTCAGACCCTTACCTTCATCCATGATTAAGTCTGATGGTCTTCTTTACAGAGAGCTTCCTGATTAGATTAATTTTTAAACATGTTCTGGGTTTTCTGGTTACTGTTACAAGAGCAGTTACACTTTCTGGTGGGTTGCCAGTAGAAGCATCACCAGTTTCTGTAGACTGACCCTGTATCTGGCAACTACTCTGGATCTTCCTGTGGGTCTAACAATTTACAGAGATTCCACTGGTTTTCTCAGTAAATGTTATTATCTATAAATCATGCAGCTACGGCCCGGTGCAGTAGCTCATGCCTGTAATCCTAACACTTTGGGAGGCTGAGGCGGGCAGATCACTTGAGGTCTGGAGTTTGAAACCAGCCTGGCCAACATGGCAAAACCCTGTCTCTTATAAAAATATTAAAAAAAATTAGTCGGGCATGGTGGCAGGCACCTGTAATCCCAGTTACTCCAGAGGCTGAATCAGGAGAACTGCATCAACCTGGGAGGTGGAGGTTGCAGTGAGCTGAGATCACGCCACTGCATGCCAGCCTGGGCGACAGAGTGAAACTCTGTCTCAAATAAATAAATAAATAATAAATCAAGCAGATATAACCTCAATCAAACTTCCTGTTGCTTTTGAGGAAAAAAAAAAAAAAAAGTTGCTGTCAGTCAGGTGCAATGGCTCACGCCTGTAATCCCAGCATTTTCGGAGGCCGAGGTGGGCAAATCACTAGGTCAGGAGATCAAGACTAGCCTGGCCAACATGGTGAAACCCATCTCTACTAAAAAAAAAAAAAATTAGCTGGACATAGTGGTGGGCGCCTGTAGTCCCAGCTACTTGGGAGGCTGAGGCGGGGGGATCACTTGAGTCTGGGAGGTTGAAGCTGCATGAGCCATGATTATGTACCACTGTACTCCAGCCTAGGGGACAAAGGGAGACCTTTGTCAAAATCTATCTGAACACAACCACTTCCGCAAACTGAAGGTGCTGGTGGTATGGTCAACAGGAGTGTGGCCAGTCCCACTGCCTCCCGCTTGATCCCGCTTCACCGCCTCGTGGAGCCCGGCACAGGCGCTCATGGCACCTGGAAGCGCAGCCCGAGAGTCTGGCTTAGGCCCTGCTGAGGTGACACGCACAGGGCGGACTGCCCACGGCGTTCGTTCAGTCGGCGTTGTGAATGTCAGGAGAACGGGGCTTCGCGAGGAGGAAAGGGGCAGCGAGGGAAGACAGAGCCGTGTCTACTACGTGCCGAGGCCACCGCGCCCCCCAACTCTGGCATTTCTCACGTGGAGACACGAGGTCTTTGTCCCTTCCTCTGCAATCTAGGCTGACCTGAGTGACTCATTTGGGACCAAGAGAATGCAGTGAAAATGGTAGTGGGACTCCAGAGCTGAGTCAGAAAAGGTGACGAGGCTTCCACCTTGCCCACAGTGACACTCCCTTCTGGGGTCCTGAGCACCTTGTGAGAAGTCTGACTACCAGAAACCCCATGCTGTGAGGACCCCCCACACGGCTATGACAAAGTCCCCCAACGATATAAAGGAGCCCCCAAATGCTGTGAAGAAGCTATTATGAGACAGCCCCCAAAAACTGTGAGGAAGCCCCCTAATGATGAGGGAACCCCCAAAAATATAAAGCCCCCCAATACTCTTAAGCCCCCAATGATATAAAGGAAGCCCCCTAATGCTGTAGGGGAATACCCCAAAAATATAAAGCCCCCCAATGCTGTTAGGGAGCCACCAAATACCATGAGGAAGGCTCCCATTGTTGTGAGGAAGCCCCCCAGTGCTGTGAGGGAGCCCCCAGTGCTGTGAGGGAGCCCCCCTCAGTGCTGTGAGGGAGTCCCCAGTGCTGTGAGGGAGCCCCCCCAGTGCTGTGAGGAAGCCCCCCAGTGCTGTGAGGGAGTCCCCAGTGCTGTGAGGGAGCCCCCCCAGTGCTGTGAGGGAGCCCCCAGTGCTGTGAGGGAGCCCCCCCAGTGCTGTGAGGGAGCCCCCAGTGCTGTGAGGGAGCCCCCAGTGCTGTGAGGGAGCCCCCAGCGCTGTGAGGGAGCCCCCAGTGCTGTGAGGGAGTCCCCCCAGTGCTGTGAGGGAGCCCCCAGTGCTGTGAGGGAGCCCCCAGTGCTGTGAGGGAGCCCCCAGTGCTGTGAGGGAGCCCCCAGTGCTGTGAGGGAGCCCCCAGCGCTGTGAGGGAGCCCCCAGTGCTGTGAGGGAGTCCCCCCAGTGCTGTGAAGGAGCCCCCAGTGCTGTGAGGGAGCCCCCAGTGCTGTGAGGGAGCCCCCAGCGCTGTGAGGAAGTCCCCATTGCTGGGAGGACCTCCTATAATCTGTGAGGAAGCCCAGGTCCTATGGAATCTGCACATATGTGCTCTGGTCAACATCCCCAGTTCATGTTCCAGCTGACAGATTTCAGAAAGTGCCTCCAAAAAACACCATTCCTCGGCCATTACGTCACCCCCAGCCACTGAGTCTTCCCAGCTGAAGACTCAGACATGCTTGAGGAGAGATGGCCACTTCCTCTGTTCCGTCTCCATATTCCTGGTCCACAGAATTTGTCCACATAATGAAATGGTTTTTTGCCACTAACAGTGTGACTGGGTTTACACTAGTCGTAACCAGACTATTCTAGAAGATGCACAGATAGGTTCATCATCCTCACTTCACTGTTGAGGAGACAGACGTACCAGAGGTTGGGTAACCTCAATCTGGCCAGCTCCAAAGCCCTGCCATTTCTTCTACACAACCTGACCTCTGATGATAAAATAACTTTGCTTCTAAGACAAGGTAGAGTTCACAAGGACAGGACACTGGTCAACAATCTGTACAGCTCTGGGGCTTGCACAACTTAACGGCATCAGTTCAATCTATGAATTACGGCATTATTCAACATGGGAAACACTGAGTGAGCTGATAAAGCAGGTGGCCCATCAGGCAAGCACCACGGAAGACTCTCAGCCGTGACCAGGACGAAGCTTCCAAAGCCGCACGTGTGTAACACGCTCTGTAAACATTAACCGGGGCGTGAAGAAAGCGGCAGCCTGCGGCTTCTTTGTGGTAGTGCCTCTCCCTGCAACAGCGAGGGTCTGGAAGCTGAGTGCAGTGGCACCATCCAGCTGCGGCAATAGGGCGAGATCCCATCTCAAAAAGTAAGTGTAAATCAGTAAGTGCATAAATAATACTGCCTACGGTTTCTTTTCAGTTATTTTGTCTTTAGGATTTACCCTGCGAGGATCTACAATACAATTTGTTTTGAAGTCACTTGAAATAATTCCACTCTGTATAGTTAAGGCACCAACTGGATTTGTGGTCTGGTTATTTTGATTCATTTTACTTTCTGGCTTTTTTTTCTTTTTTTTTTTGTAGAGATGAAGTCTGGCTGTTTCCCAGGCTGGTCTCAAACTCTCAGCTTCAAGCGATCCTCCTGCTTTGGCCTCCCAAAATGCTGGGATTACAGGTGTGAGCCACAGTGCCTGGCTGCTTTCAATTTTTACAGACTACTACTTCCCCACAACTTTTGACTTCATTTTATTTTAAAATTATATTAAAACATCCAGGCCGGGCACAGTGGCTCATGCTGTAATCCCAGCACTTTGGGAGGCTGAGGTGGGCGAATCATTTGAGGTCAGGAGTTCAAGACCAGCCAGACCAACATGGCGAAACCCTGTCGCTACTAAAAATATAAAAAATTAGTCGAGTATGGTGGCAGGCTCAAGTAATCCCAGCTAACCAGGCCAGGCACAGTGACTCACGCCTATAATCCCAGCACTTTGGGAGGCCAAGGCAGGCAGATCACCTGAGGTCTGGAGTTTGAGATCAGCCTAACATGGAGAAACCTTGTCTCTACTAAAAATACAAAATTAGCCAGGCGTGGTGGAACATGCTTATAATCCCATCTACTCCGGAGGCTGAGGCAGGAGAAATGCTTGAATCCAGGAGGCGTTGGTTGCGCTGAGCCCAGATTGCACTTGACCTCGTGATCCACCCGCCTTGGCCTCCCAAAGCGCTGGGATTACAGGCCTCAGTGAGCTGCTGCGCCTGGCCAACACACCTATTTAAAACCTTCCAGGGGTTTCCTATTGGCTGCCAGATAAAGATCATATTTCTTAACATGGCCAATGACTCTAGGCATGACTGGGCCCTCGCCTTCTTCTGCTTCCCACCCTGCCCTTGTCCATTTATGTTGCTTGGACCTGTTTCCTTTACTGCTTCCTGGCATGCAGGAACTCTGCACTTCACCACTGTAATCTGAGCTGCCACCAAAATGCTCAGTACATAGCTGGTGCTCAATTTTTTGTTTAGTGAATGGTTGTTACAATGTATGTAATATGGGAATCATGAAAATTTGATCTAACTCACCCATCTGTGGCTAGTACCATTTTATATATTTTTAAACCCTGCCCCACTGCTAGTACCATTTTAAAGATAAATCTTTGGCCAGGAGTGTTAGCTCACGCCTGTAATCCCAGTACTTTGGAAGGTCAAGGCAGGTGGATCACCTGAGGTCGTAAGTTCAAGGCCAGCCTGGCCAACATGGTGAAACCCCACCTCTGCTAAAAACATGAAAAAATAAAAATAAATAAAAAATAAAGATAAATTGACCAGGCGCGGTGGCTCACACCTGTAATCCTAGCACTTTGGGAGACTGAGGCGGGTGAATCACCTGAGGTCAGAAGTTTGAGGCCAGCCTGGCCAACATGGTGAAACCCCATCTCTACTAAAAACACAAAATTTAGCTGGGTGTAGTGGTGGGCACCTGTAATCCCAGCTACTCAGGAGGCTGAGGCAGGAGAACTGCTTGAACCCAGGAGGCGGAGGCTGCAGTGAGTTGAGACTGCGCCACTGCACTCCAGCCTGGGCAACAGAGCAAGATTCTGTTTCAAAGAAAAAAAAAAGATAAATCTTTGAATATCTTCTCAATTTTGTTTAAAGTTTCTAATCTGTACAAGTTTTCTACCTCAAAGGTCAATTCTGGTCACTTATCTCTTCTTCCTGAACTATCCACAGCCCCTCAAATTATTACATTCAAGTTGTATATGGTGTAAAAATCTTCATATCTATATTTATATCCCTTTTTTTAAAAAAATACTTTCTTTTTATTTAAAATAATTTAAATTAAATTTTCAAATCATTTTACTCTTAAATTTTTAATTTCAATTTCCATGACACTCTACTTGATAAAAAAAGTGTTCATTTTTTTTTTTTTTTTTTGAGACAGGGTCTGACTCTGTCACCCACACTGGAGTGCAGTGGCATCATCCTGCTCACTGCAGCCTCCACCCCCCTCACTCAAGCGATCCTCCCACCCCAGCCCCCAAAGTGGCTGGAACCACAGGCATGAACCCCCACACCCGGGTAATTTTTGGATTTTTTGTAGACATGGGATTTCGCCATGTTGCCAGGCTAGCCTCAAACTCCTGAGCTCAAGCCCTCTGCCCTCCTTGGCCTCCCAAAGTGCTGGGATTTGTGAGCCACCATGCCTGACCATGATTATTAACTATACCTGTAAATGATATATTAATATCCCTCTATTTAATGCTTCCACCTTGAGTTCAGCTCGTCTAACATTTTAAATCTGCTTTTTGGATGGGTGTAGTGGCTCACGCCTGTAATCTTTGGCGTGAGCCACTACACCCATCTTTGGGAGGCTGAGGCAGGTGGATCACCTGAGGTCAGGAGTTGGAGACCAGCCTGGCCAACATGGTGAAACCCCATCTCTACTAAAAAATATAAAAATTAGCCAGGCATGGTGGCATGATCCTGTAATCCCCGCTACTCGGGAGGCTGAGGCTCAAGACAATCATGTGAACCCAGGAGGTGGAGCTTGCAGTGAGTCAAGATCACACCACTGCACTCCAGCCTGGGTGACAGAGCGAGAATGAGAAAAAATTGGGACAGAAACATACATTTAAGTAATCAAGTAAAGTACATCCTCAGGCAATGTTATCCTTACCAGTCAAAAGGTCCATGAGAAAACTGTCACAAAAGCACTAAAAAAAAAGAGGTTGGGGATAGGCCAGGCCCAGTGACTTACACCTGTAAGCCCAGCACTTTGGAAGCCCCAGGCAGGAATATTGCTTGAGTCTAGGAGTTCAAAACCAGCCTGGGCAACATAGTGAAACCCTTTATCAAAACAAAAAACAAAAAACAAAGAGTTAGAAATTATTCAGTCTCCTTTTTTTAAAATTCCTTTTACAGAAGAAATGCTGAAAGAGACATTAAACAGAAAAAGGAGGAGATGAGGGAGAGTATTCAAAGCAAGAGGTCCTGAGAAGGTAAAGACCAGGGAGGGAGGTCCTCACGCAGCCTTCAGGGTCCCCAGCCTGCAGACCCTGACCAATGTTCCAGGGACCAGGCTCCCACTTACCAGCCCACTCTGCTTCTGGGCCATCCCTGACCAAGGAGCCTGCCCTGCTGTCCCAGCCGGCGGGGAGGTCAGCACGACTGCTCTGGGTGAGGCATGGGAGCCATAGGAAAGAATATGACCCTCCATGGCAACTATCAGCAAGGCAGGTTTCCCAGCGCTCAGTGAGAACTAGTCACTGAAGCAGAGTTCTAGATTTCAGCTGTTAACTACTCACATATATTCCTTTATAATTCTAATGGTGATTTAAGAGCTATTTCTGGGCTAGATGTTGTGGTTCATGCCTGTAATCCCAGTACTTTGGGAGGCTGAGGAAGGCGAATCACGAGGTCAGGAGATCGAGACCATCCTGATCATAGTGAAACCCCATCTCTACTAAATACAAAAAATTAGCCGGGTGTGGTGGCGCATGACTGTGGTCCCAGCTATTCAGGAGGCTGAGGCAGGGGAATCACTTGAACCCATGAAATGGAGGTTGTGATGAGCCAAGATCATGCCACTGCACTCCAGCCTGGTAACAGAGCAAGACTCCGACTCAAAAAATTAAAGAAAGAAAAAAAAAGGCCGGGCGCGGTGGTTCACGCCTGTAATCCCAGCAGTTTGGGAGGCCGAGGCAGGCGGATCACGAGGTCAAGAGATTGAGACCAACCTGGCCAACATGGTGAAACCCCGTCTCTACTGAAAAAATACAAAAATTAGCTAGGCGTGGTGGCACACACCTGTAGTCCCAGCTACTCGAGAGGCTGAGGCAGGAGAATTGCTTCAACTCAGGAGGCAGAGATTGTAGTGAGCTGAGATTGCGCCACTGCACTCCAGCCTGGTGCCTGGTGACAGAACAAGACTCTGTCTCCAAAAAAAAAAAAAAAAACCTATTTCTTTAGGCTCTACTTTTACAGAGACAACACTGAATGCCAATCACAGCAAGGCGTGAGTCCGCTAAAGGAGAGGAGCTCACCAAATCCCCATGTTTTCTTCCTGTTTCCCAACAGTTCTATTTGGTTCCATTTAGATCCAGACCAGCTTTGATTTGGTCCAGGTAAGAACTGAGGGCTTGCTGGGCACAGTGGCTCATGCCTGTAATCCCAGGAGGGATCTGGGAGGCTGAGGCGGGTGGATCACGAGGTCAGGAGTTTGAGACCAGCCTGGCCAGTATAGTGACACTCCGTCTCTACTAAAAATACAAAAATTAGCCAGTCATGATAGCACAAGCCTGTAGTCCCAGCTACTTCAGAGGCTGAGGAGGGATAATCACTTGAACCCGGGAGACAGGTTGCAGTGAGCTGAGACTGTGCCATTACACTCCAGCCTGGGTGACAGAGTGAAACTCTGTCTAAAAAAAAACAAACCTGAGGGAGTGGGAGGTTTGACCAGAAAACATTTTCTGTGAAGGGCCAGAGAGTAAATATTTCAGGTTTGTGGGTCACATATTGCCTGTATTGCATGTGCTTTCTTTACAGCTCTTGAAAAATGTAGAAATCATTCTCAACCCTAGGGACGTACAAAAAAAGGTCAGTGGGATCTGGCCCATACGCCTGTGGTTTCCCAGTCTCTGACCAAAATTATAGCTGTTCAAAGAGACATGATCCTTTTTAAAAACCTGACTAAACTTTCTTTTCCTCTTTCTAGTACCCAGGAGTCAGGAAATCTGAGCATACTTCTTTAAATCCACCTGAAATGTGCTAACTCAGGTTGGTGACACTATCCCGTGTACTGTAATCTAAGATACTCGATGCTGCCTTGCGGAGGAGTCCACGCAGCCGCATCCCCTCGCCGGGTGTCGTGCCTAGCAGGGGACCATCTCCCACAGCGCCACCTCTTAGCTGCTACCCAGAGCGGTGCTAACGAGCACCCACAGTTCCACTGGAAAGTCTAGGGTAATTCCAGTCTAGCAAACAGTAACACCGAGGCATTTATAAAGGCAGAACATGACCGAAGACAACACGACAGCAAGGTCCAGAGGCTGCATCTCTAGTGCTGTATTTATTACCAGTCCTCCCAAAGTACCTTCTCCAGGACGGTGTTCAGGACGCTAACTATACATCACCACAGCTGAGTGAGTTTTCGCTTTGTGTGTGAGTTTTAGGCAACTGTGGCTCAGAAACCACAAGCCAGTTGTGCATCTGCCTTCTCCGCTGGCTTCCACGGCTCCTATTCCAAAGAGGTGCTCAGTCAATAAATGACTCATTCTGAGGAAAACATCTGTCAAAAAATCACTTTATTTTTCAAACAAGGTTTGGGGAGCTATCATTTGAACTGTAACATTCAAATAAAATCATAGATAGTAAATCCTGTTAAAATCTGTATCAAAAAGTATTTCTTTTTTTTTTTTTTTTTTTCTCTTTTTTTTTTTTCCGAGACGGAGTTTCGCTCTTGTTACCCAGGCTGGAGTGCAATGGCCCGATCTCGGCTCACCGCAACCTCCGCCTCCTGGGTTCAGGCAATTCTCCTGCCTCAGCCTCCTGGGTAGCTGGGATTACAGGCACGCGCCACCATGCCCAGCTAATTTTTTTTTGTATTAGTAGAGACGGAGTTTCACCATGTTGACCAGGATGGTCTCGATCTCTTGACCTCGTGATCCACCCGCCTCAGCCTCCCAAAGTGCTGGGATTACAGGCTTGAGCCACCGCGCCCAGCCTCAAAAAGTATTTCTAACCCAAAGGTTCACATATGTCCCCTAAAGACAAAACAAAATTCTAGTATCAAATAGTATCAAAGGCATTTTAATGGTTTCGCAATTTTTTTTTTTTTTTCTGATACAGAGCCTTGCTCTGCTGTCCAGGTTGAAGTGGAATGGCACGATTTCAGCTCGCCGTATCCCCTACCTCCCAGATTCAAGAGATTCTCCTGCCTCAGCCTCTTGAGTAGCTGGGATTACAAGCACCTGCCACCGCACCCAGCTAATATTTTTGTATTGTTAGTAGAGATGGGGTTTTGCCATGTTGACCAGTCTGTTCTCAAACTCCTGGTAAAGTGATCTGCCTACCTTGGCCTCCCAAAGTGCTGGAATTAGAGTGTGAGCTACCATGCCCGGCCTGCAATTTGTTTTAATGGACTCTGAGCTGAATAGTCTGTTACAGCTGGTAAATTTACATTCACATCAAAGCTTTAAGACCCTGGCCGGACTCGGTGGCTCACTCCTGTAATCCCAGCACTGTGAAAGGCCAAGGCAGGCAGTTTGAGGGCAGGAGTTTGAGACCAGCCTGGGCAACATGACAAAACCCCATCTCAACTAAAAATAGAAACATTAGTTGGACACGGTGCCTTGTACCTGTAGTCCCAGCTACTCAAGAGGTTCAGGTCAGAGAATCACTTGAACCCAGGAAGTGGAGGTTGCAGTGAGCCAAAATCACACCACTGCACTCCTACATGGGCGACAAAGTGAGACTCCATCTCAAAAAAAAAAAAGGAAAAGAAAATGAGGGGCTGGGCGCGGTGGCTCACTCTCGTAATCCCAGCACTTGGGAGGCTGAGGTGGGTGGATCACCTGAGGTCAAGAGTTCGAGACCAGCCTGGCCAACATGGTGTAACTGTCTCTACTAAAAGTACAAAAATTAGCAAAGGGTGTGGTGGCGCACGCTTGTAGTCCCAGCTACTCAGGAGGCTGAGGCAGGAAAATTGCTTGGACCTGGGAGGCAGATTGCAATGAGCCAAGATCACACCATAGCACTCCAGCCTGGGCGACAGAGCAAGACTCTGTCTCAAATTAAAAAAAAAAAAGAAGAAGAAGAAAGAAGAAAATGAGGAACCCTAACCCTTGGAGGCAAGGACCCCTTTCCCAGACAGCCTCTCTCTCAGGCACTGCCTGCACTGGGCACATGCGCTGTGGAAATGGCAGCTGCACTCCCTCCTTGCCCAGCAGCCACCCGTCTCCTCCACTCTTCCTGTCAGCACAAAGCCTGGTGGGTCAGAGGGACTCCAGCTTTCAGATGGCAAACACAGAAAGCATCAAAACCTAAATGCCCAAAAGTCTCCACGACATCTAGCATGGCCATAAAATAATACAAAAAATTGGAATCACAAAAGTGTATAAGAGATCTTAAATTTTTAAAATGAGAAATGTGTGGATTATGCAAATGTTTTAAAAATTCATTAAAATGCCAACTAAAAACATAACACAAAATAGCTTAACTGAGTATATGTAAAAATGTATGCATACAGCCAGGCACAGCGGCATATGCCTGTAAGTCCCAGCTACTTGGGAGGCTGAGGCAGGATTATTACTGGATTACTTGAGCCCAGGAGTTGGAGGCCAGCCTAGGCAACATAGTGAGACCCTGTCTCTTTAAAACACACCGCACACATATGTATGCGAGAAACCTAATTCAAAAACGGGCAAAGGACTTGAAGAGCTATTTCTCCAAAGAAACATAAACGGCCAATGAACATGAGAAAATATGCTCAACATCACTAATTAGGGAAAGACAAATCAAAATGACAGTAAGAAGCCACCTCACAGCCATGAGGATGGCTACTATTAAAACAACGACAACAGAGTGAGCGTTGGCGAGGATGTGGAGAAACGGGAGCCTTTGTACTGTTGCTAGGAACGTAAAACTGTGCTCCTTCCTTATCGGGTCCTTGGAAAAATAAAAAATAAAATTAAAAGGAATATAATATGGTACAGCTGTTGTGAAAAACAGGATGGAAGTTCCTTAAAAAATTAAAAACAGAATTCCAGCATGATCCAGCAATCCCACTTCTAGATCTATACCCAAAAGAATTGAAAGCAGGATCTTGAGGAAGTATTTGCACACTCACGTTCATAGTTTTATTACAGCAAAAAGATGGAAGGAACTCAAGTGTCCGCTGACGGATGGATGGATAACAAAATCCAGTATATCCATACAATGGAGTATTATTCAGCCTTAAAAAGGAAGGAAATTCTGACACACACTACAACATGGATGAACCTTAAGGACACTATGGTAAGTGAACTAAGCTCGTCACAAAAAGACAAATACTGTAGAATTCCACTTATATGAAGTCCCTACAGTAGTCCAATTCATAGAGACAGGAAGGAGAATGGTGGTTACCAGGGGCTTCAGAGAGGGAAACGGGCAGTCAGTTTAATGGGTATAGAGTTTAGGTTGGACAAGATGAAGCGTTCTGGAGATGGATGGTGGTGATGGTTGTACAAGAGTATTAATGAGCTTAACACTACTGAACTACACACTGAAAAATGGTTAAGATGGTAAATTTCATAATGTGTAGTTTACCATAACAAAAATACTGGGAAAAAAAAGAGTCAGGCACTACTAGTAGTTCATGCTTGTAATCCCAGAACTTTGGGAGGTGGAGGAGGGCAGATCACCTGGGGTCAGGAGTTCTGGACCAGTTAGGCCAACACAGTAAAACCCTGTCTCTACTAAAAATACAAAAATTAGCCAGGCGTCATGGTGGGCACCTGTAACCCCAGCTACCTGGGAGGCTGAGGCATGAGAATTGCTTGAAGCCGGGAGACAGAGGTTGCAGTGAGCCGAGATCACATCACTACAGCCCAGCCTGGGCGAGAGCAAGACTCCACCTCGGGTGGGGGCAGGGCGGGGGAAGGATGCACAAACATGTAACTAAATTTAGAAGAATGTAAAGTTTAGCAATTTAATGTTTATTATACTCCTTTTTCTTGTCAAGTTGAATTCCTAACATTTTTAATGCAAAAAACGTAGAAGCCTTCATAAAGTGTCTGAGAGAATATGTAACAAAACACACATGCTGTCGCCCAGGCGTCATGTTCTGGAACTGCGATCACAGTACCTACCCATCCATAGCCCCTTCTGAGTGACCCAACCCCACTGGCTGGCCCTGCTCAAGGCGGACCTCCCTTATGCAGGTGGCAGCAGCTCACTCCTCCCCAGGCACCACTCCCTGGACCAGGCAGCCCTCCAGCACCCAAGGCTGGTCCCCAGCCCACTGGTCAGCACCTGGGAGGTGGTGTGAGGGGAAGGAGCTCAGGCACACTCTCTGAGGCGGGTGCTGGGAAAGGGAGAGTACAGGCCAGGTAAGGCCGGGTGGGCCCCCGCGGTGGGGGGAGCGTGTACAGATGGAACTGACAGTGGAGAGCAACCACTGAATTGAAGCGGAAGGCCAAGAGCCCTGGCATGCAACCGATCCTGCTAGAGCACAGACCATGGTTCCCTTTGCCCAGGGGCTCAGCAATGCGGTGTTCCAGGGAGCCCACAGATTCCTGTTTCCCACCACCCACCCAACTTCAAGTCAGCCTGCTGCCAGCTACAGTCACCCTGAGAACCCAACTAAAACAGTCAATCATTCCAGTGCCAATCACAGATGGCAAACAGTACAATTCGCTAGGTGTGGTGGCACGTGCCTGTAGTCCCAGCTACTTTGGGGGCTACAGTGGGAAGATCACTTGAGCCCAGAAGCTCCCTGCTGCAGTGAGCCGAGATTGAGCCACTGTACCCCAACCTGGGTGAAAAAGTGAGGCCCTATCTCAAAATAAAATAAAATAAGCTGCTCTGTCCCGTTCTCACGTCCCTGAGGCATGGCCTCAGAACCAGAGCTTTAAACAGGAGTTTTATACCGCATGCCAGACAACACATGGACTCAATTACCATACTGCCTTCCGTGTGAATCTTCCAGAAACAATAACTAAACTAGCAGGGACTAACAATCCAAAACAAGGAGCTACCATCTGCCAAGGGCAGGAACAGGCCAGGCTCCAGACTTTGCACACTCTCGTGAGCAGGGCACCGCCAGCACCAGGCCTGCTGGCTCTTTCCACCAAGGACCATGCCTCTCAGCCCTTAAGCACTTCTCCTAACAGTTTCCAGACTGAACTTCTTCTATATGCTATGCCCACTCGACACGTCTTCCTAAACAGTGCACACAGGTCAGAAGCATCGGTTATCCGCTCAGAGCTGCACACTGACGCAAGCCAGCACTCCCCAGGGCCTGCAGCCTCTTCCTTCACCCCCACTGAGGACGCACACTGTTAGGCTTTCAGTTTCCCTATCTGTGCTGGTTTTTATTTCCTTGTCTCTTTTGTCATCAATGTAATCATTTGAGGAAGTAAAGAAAGGACACATATATTCCTACGAAAGGATAGACTGAGAGTAAGTCAAGTTGGTATTTGTGAACATGAATGATAAAAGGCAAAAACTTCTGGCTGAAATGTAGCACTCCTTCAATTAAGAAAGCAGACAACAAGTTTTAGCAAGAGGATTTTCCAAGGCATGAGAGTATCACAGAAATCTCGTCACTCCTCCCAAAGGGATTACCAGAGCCAGTGCTCAATCTGGTTACCTAGCTAACTGATGGGACTATCACCAATTTGGTTTAATACAGTATTTGATAATTGTATTTCAAAATAATTGGTTCTCTTCTTAATCTATTTATTTCCTTTCAAAGGCTGTTTTAAGAGGCCCCCAGAGGCCAAGCAGACATGAAAATTTAAGGTGCCCCTCCCCCACCAGGGTCTATACTTTGTATCACTTTAGCAGTTGCAGGCTTTCCTTCTAAACAGTTTCAGACAGTTTTAACAATTTGCAACAAAAATGTAAGCTGCAAATAGGATGTTACTTATCATTAGTAGCAACTTTTTATTTCTGCTATTAACTAGTTGTTTTTTTTTTTTTAGACATGGAGTCTTGCTCTGTCACCCAGGTTGGAGTGCAGTGGCGCAATCTCGACTCACTGCAACCTCCGCCTCCTGGGTTCCAGCGATTCTCCTGCCTCGGCTTCCCAAGTAGCTAGTATTACAGGTGCCTGCCATTACATCCTATTAATTTTTTAGTAGAGACAGGTGTTGAACCACGTTGGCCAGGCTTGTCTCGAACTCCTGACCTCAGGTGATCCGCCCACCTTAGCCTCCCAAAGTACTGGGATTACAGGCATGAGCTACCGGACCTGGCCTCACAAGTACTACTTTTCTAAAGTTACTGCCAGAGAAACGTAACTACATATAAACTAGAGTACAGCAACCCCAACAAAATGCGTTATACCCAGTATCATTAACCACAGAACCTGCTGACACTTATGCACAGAATGTTAATTCTGGAAATAAGTCATACTTCACTGACCACGTTTCATCAATTCTAAGGCACACTTTTGCTTTTTGGTTGTTTTTTGTTTGAGATGGAGTTTCACTCTTGTTGCCCAGGCTGGAGTGCAATGGTGTGATCTTGGCTCACTGCAACCTCCGCCTCCTGGGTTCAAGCAATTCTCTGCTTCAGAATCCTGAGTCGCTGGGATTACCCACCACCACACCTAGTTAATCTTCACCCTCCCAAAGTGCTGGGATTATACGGATAAGCCACTGCGCCCCACCTAAGACACACTTTTAAATGTCTGAAGTGGAAAGCATCCTTCACTGAGGTGGCAAAAAACCACCATGTCAGTAGGCACTGGGAGCATCTCTAGCAGTATACCACACTGGTGCACTTCAGATACAACAGACTATCAGCACCTCATTTTACTGCATTTTGCTTTATTGCACGCAGCAGATATTATGTTTTCCACAAGTTGAAGATTTGTGGCAGGCTCTGTATGGAGAAAACAAGCCTACTGGTGTCAGTTTTCCAAAAACAAGAGCTCACTTTGTATCTGTTACATTTTGGTCATTCTTCAGTATTTCAAACTTTGTCATTATTATGTCTGTTATGGGGATCTGTGATCAGTGATCTCTGATGTTCCCACTGTATTTTATTGGCGTGTCACAAACCTGTGTTAGACAGTGAACTTTACGGATAAATGCTGTATTCCAACTGCTCTACTGACCAGCTCTTCTACCCATCTCTCCCTCTCCTTGGACCACCCTACTCTGTGAGACACCAAAATATTGAAACTAGGCCAATTAATAACCTTACAATGACCTCTAAGTGTTCAGGTGAAAGGAGGAGAAACACCATCTCCCACTTAAAATCAAAAGGCAGAATGTATTAAGCTTGGTTAGAAAGTCATGTCAAAAGCCAAGAACGGCCAAAAGCTAGGCCTCTTGCATCAAAAAGTTAGCCAGGCCGGGAACAGCAGCTCACACCTGTGGTCCCAACACTTTGGAAGGCTGAGGCAGGAGGGCTGCTTGAAAGGAATCACCATTCTGGAAAGGAACTTAAGAGATAGCCTAAGCAACATAGTGAGACCTCACGTCTTAAAAAAAAAACAAAAAAAAAACTGGGGGGAGTGGAGGGGACAGAGTTATGCACTTGCTGCCCACGCTGGAGTGCAGTGGCACGATCTCGGCTTACCACAACCTACACCTCCCATGTTCAACCGATTCTCCTGCCTCAGCCTCCCAAGTAGCTGGGATTACAGGCATGCGCCACCACACCTGGCTAATTTTGTATTTTTTAGTAGAGACGGGGTTTCTCCATGATGGTTAGGCTGGTCTCGAACTCCCAACCTCAGATAATCCGCCCACCTTGGCCTCCCAAAGAAAGTGCTGGAATTACAGGTGTGAGCCACCGTGCCCAGCCTACAAAATTTTTTTTAAAAAATTAGTTGGGCATGGTGGCACATCTCTGTAGTCCCAGTTACTCAGGAGGCTGAGGTGGGGGAACCACTTTAGCCTAAGAGGTCAAGGCTGCAATCAGCTATGATCTCACAACTGCATCCGAGCCTGAGCAATACAATGAGACCCTATCTCTCAAAACCAAAATTATCCAAGGCCAGGCGCAGTGGACTGCGCCTGAGGCTGAGGCAGGAGGACCACTTGAGGCCAGGAGTTCAAGACCTATCTGAAGACCTGCCTGGACAACATAGGGAGACTTTATCTCTTTAAAAAAACAAAAAAGGGGCTGGGCGCAGTGGCTCACGCCTGTAATACCAGTACTCTGGGAGGCTGAGGCGGGCGGATCACGAGGTCAAGGGATCAAGACCATCCTGGCCAACAGGTGGTACCTGTCTCTACTAAAAAAAAAAAAAAAAATACAAAAATTAGCTGGACATGGTGGTGCGTGCCTGTAGTCCCAGCTACTCAGGAGGCTGACACAGGAGAAATGCTTGAACCCAGGAGGCAGAGACTGCAGTGAGCCGAGATCAAGCCACTGCACTCCAGCAGCTTGGTGACAGAGCGAGACTCCATATCAAAAAAAAAAAAAAAATTACATGCCTGTAATCCCAGCACTCTGGGAGGCCGAGGTGGGTGGATCATTTCAGGTCATGAGTTCAAGACCAGGTGGCCAATATGGCGAAACCCCCTCTACTAAAAATACAAAAATTAGCCAGGCATGGTGGCTCATGCCTATAGTCCCAACTACTTGGGAAGCTGAGGCAGGAGAATCACTTGAACCCGGGAGGATGCAGTGAGCTGTGCTGAGATCACACCACTGCATTCCAACCTGGGCAAGAGAGCAAGACTCATCTCAAAAAAAAATTTCCTTTACGTTCTTAAAGGAAATTAAAAGTGCTACCCCAGTGAACACACAAATAAGAAAATGGCCAGGCCCGGTGACTCACAGCTGTAATCCCAACACTTTGGGAAGCTGAGGCAGGCAAATTACTTGAGGTCAGGAGTTCAAGACCAGCCTGGCCAACATGATGAAACCCCATCTCTACTAATAATAAAAAAAGTAACTGGGCACAGTGCTGCAAACCTGCTATCCCAGCTACTCGGGAGGTTGAGGCAGGAGAATTACTTGCACCCAGGAAACAGAAGTTGCAGTGAGCCATGATCATACCACTGTACTCCAACCTGGGCGACAAACAGTCTCAATAAAAGAAAGGGAGGGAGGGAAAGAAAGTGAAACAGCCTTATTGGTGATATGGGGAAAGTATGAGTGGTCTGGATAGATCAAACCAGCCACAACATACCCTTAAACTGAAGCCTCATCCAGAACCAGGCCCAAATTTTCTTCAATTCTATGAAGGCTGAGAGAGATGAGAAAGATGAGGAAGAAAAGTTGGAAGCAACAGAGGAGAGGCTGGTTCATGAGGTTTACAGAAAGAAGCTGTCCCCATTAACACAAAAGAACAAGGTAAAACAGCAAGTGCTAACTAAAAGAAAACCTACACCAGGTTATCCAGCAAGTCTAGCTAAGATCACTACTTCTGCCTATACTCTGGAAATGGAATAACACATTACTGAACATTTTAAGCCTCACTGTTGAGATCCACTGCTCAGAAAAAGATTTCTTTCAAAATATTACTGCTCATTGAGAATGCACCTGGTCATTAAAGAGCTCTGACAGAGCTGTACAAGGAGATGAATGCTGTCTTCAAGTCTGCTACCACCACATCCATTCTGCAGCTATGGATCCAAGAAGTAATCTTGATTTTCAAGTCTTAATTATTTAAGAAATAAATTTTGTAAGGCTACAGCTGTGGTAGTGATTCCTCTGATGAATCTGGGCAAAGTAAATTGAAAACCTTTTGGAAAGGAGTCATCATTCTAGATGCCATTCATGATTCATGGAAGGAGGTCAAATATCAATACTAACAGGAATTTGGAAGAAGCTGAGTCTAACCCTCATGATGACTTAGAGGAGTTCAAGACTGCAGTGGAGGAAGGAACTGCAGATGTGGTGGAAATAATAAAGACTTCCTTCTCATGGATAAGCAAAGAGTGGTTTCTTGACATGGAATCTATTCCTGGTGAAGACGCTGTGAACACTGTAGAAATAAGAGTATCACATCAACTTAGTGGATAGCAGTGAGAGTTTAAGAGAATAGCCTCCAACTTTGAATTTCCACTGTGGTTAAAATGCTATCGAAACAGCATCACATGCTACAAAGAAGTCTTTCAGGAAAGGAGGAGTCCATCAATGCAGCAAACTTCACTGTTGCCTTATTTTAAGTGACACAGCCACCACCACCCTGATCAGTCAGCGGCCATCCACAGAGGCAAGATTGTCCACATACAAAAAGAGCAGGACTCACTAAAGGCTCAGATGATCTTTAGTATTTTTAACACTAAAGTATTTTTTAATTAAGGGAACCACATTTTTATAGATACAATGCTTGCTACTGCACACTTTAAATAGTAGAGCGTAATCACAACTTTTACACGCACTGAAAAACCTAAAACTGTGTTGTGTCACTTGCTTTACTGCAATACTGTTACTGTGGTGGTCTGGATTAGAACTCAAATTATCTGAGGTGTGCCTGTGTACAAACAGGATTCACAAATCACCCTACGCTAAGTAAATCACACTGAGCGGTGAAAGGCTCATTTCAGTCAGCCCGCCGCCTTCCAAATTCACCTACGACTAAATGCGTGAGCATCACCGATAACCACACTGGCGAAGAGGTTCACGTTTCACCCGGATTCTCCTGTTTAGAGAAAGCCTGTTTTTCAGTATGCCAGGAAAAATCTAAAAGTACAGCTAACTAAAGCTGGGGGTTTCTTTCATCCCGAAGAGGAAAGCACCCGCTTCCTACGGAAAAACTATCTCCTGCTTTGACAAGCAAACTCTCAACCTGAGGACTTGCAGAACCCCACACACAGGTGGAGCGCCCGGCGGAGGGCCTGCCCCGGGCCAGACCTCGGGGGCGCCATTCCCGGACCCTCGGGCCTCCCGTCACGAACCCGCCATCGGAACGGAGGCCCTAACTGGTCCGGTCGCAGGGCCACTGTCCAAATAAGGCACTTCCAGAGCCACGAGGATGACACAGAAAGCAGACTCCGGTTTCTTTTCTCGTGAAGTGACACGCTGACAAGTGCCGGCATTTCGAGCTCTTCCCTCACGAGGAAGGCGCAAACCCACCGGGCGCCCAGACCCTGCCCGGCACTTCCTGTCGTCCATTTCCACGACCCGGGTGACAGAAGCCGCTCTTCCCACCAGTTCCCGGGACGCCGGGACCGCTTCCCAAACACTGCGGACAGCGCGCGGCCCTGGGCGGTTCCCACGCGGCGCCCAGCTGAAGGCCGCGAGTCCCACTGCGACCATTGCCCCCGAGACCCGCGCGCTCGCCACGACCGAGGCAGGGGCCGGGGTCGCGGCCGCCATCTTCCTGCCTGCGCTGCCGCGCGCCCCGCACCCTCCGAGCAGCCCCGCCGGCAGGAGGACCCGCTCGGCCCCACGCGCGTCGCCCGCCCCGCCCCGCCGCGCGCCCCCGGCCCCGCGCGCCCCCGACCCCTCACGCCCGCCGCCCCGCCCCCGCCCCCGCCCCCGCCCCCGGCCGGTTCCGCGCGCCCCCGCCCCGCGCAGGGGCGCGCGCCGCGCTCCGAAAGGGACGGTTAGGAGCGCGCGCTTCGAGCGGGCCCAGCCGGCGGCGGCGGCGCCTTCCAGAAATTTCCGCGTCCCTCAACCCACACTGAGAAACCAACTGGGCGCGCCCCCGCGCCGGCTGTGCGGACGGCGCCCCCTCCCCCGCGGTGCCCGATCCCCTCCCCCACCCGCGCCCCCTCCCCGCCCCCTGCCCCGGGCGGCGGGTCAAGTGCGGGCCCTCCGGGGCAGCGCCGGCCCTCCAGACCCGGGCGGCAGCGGCGGTGGCGGGCGGCGGCCGCGGGCCGGTGTGATTGATAGGGACGGCGGCGGCGAGAGCGGCGGCGGCGGCGGCGGAGCGGTTGAGTGACAGCTTACCTGGGTGCCAATCTTCATCACACTGACAAGCGGCTGCAGCAATCGGGACCCGCAGTGCCGCGCCCGCGTCCAACCGTCACGCCGACGCTGGGCCACGCGACACAGCCTCGCTCAATGGGAGGAGGGCGACGCCGACGCGCGCCGCATCAATATTCAGAGAGGGGGCGGGGCCCGTCTCCGGCGAGCCCCGCCCCTCCCTGCGCGGCGGCGGGCGCGGGGCGGGGCCTATGCGCTGGGGAGGAGAGCGAAGGCGGGGGCCAGGCGGCGGACGGCCCCGCCTCCATCCCCGCCCGCTCCCAGAGCCAGGCCCCGCCCCAACCAGCCGCGCCCTAGCGCGAAGAGCTGCCTACCCCGCCCCGAAGGCAGAGCTTCCCGCCTCATGACTATGCAGCAGGGGCGTGGTCTTGGCGCGCGCCACGCCCCCTCCGCACGCTCCTTGCCGCCCGGGAGAGGTGTGCGAAGCCGGGAGAAACCATCTGCCGCGACCAGGCGGGGAGAGAGGGTTGTACCATCCGTGGCCCCACAGCCGGGCGTCCCAACGCCGAAGGCCCCCACACTGTGCGCGCCCCCTTTAGGTGCCAGCCCGCAGCAGCCGTGCAGCCTTCCTCCACAGGCTCCGGAGCGCGGGTGGGCACGGGCCTGGGCGGCACAGTGGATGCTCACATTCCTCCCTACCTGCGGGCAGCGGTGTGAGTGCCTGGCACCTGAGACCTTACCCTGGGCGCTGTACCCTCTCGGTGTGAGGACCCCAGCAAGGACTCATGTTGTTCACAAGTGCTTCTGGCTGGCCTCCGGGCTACTTGGCCTCACTTGAACGTACCTTCCGGTCCAGGTGAGCCTTGCAGGTCTAGGTGACCGATGCGGCCTCCAGGTATAGGGCACTGCCGTAGGGGACGCCGACAAGTGTCTGCATTTCAAGCTGTGCTTTGAAAGACCACCCTAACCGATCACTGCCACGATGTACCCACACGTCCCGATCGTGACTTTGCTCTCCAAGATGTACGGAAGATGCGACACATTCCCATTGCGTAGGAAAGCACACGGTTTGCCTGACTGGCCTCCAATACTGCAGAAACCTTCATTTATGCAGTGGCTCACCGAGTGCAATGAGTGCTCTGAGTCCGCACACAGCGGTGGAAGGGCAGCTCTGTGGGCCCGCACTCCTCCGGGAAGGCAGGCAGGCCCAGGACAGCAGCTGACTGCTGGAGGGAGCCAGGGGTAGGTCTAGGCATGAGCAGCTCAGAGGACATCTGTCCTGTGTCTTCAGAGCTCCACACCGCCAGAAGGTCTTGGCCAAGAGCTGTGCAGCTGCAGAGCCGCCTGTTTCAGAAAGATGGAGGGCAGCAGGGCGGGCTAGAGGGAGGCCCTGAGATACTTGCCCGAAGAGGGAAATTCAAGGGCACAGAAAAAGCTGAGTATTCAAGACTGAATATAATCTTCAGAGCCTTGTGCAAGATGCAGATGCAAGTGCCAAGAGGTGTGGGAACAGAGGGGCTCCACGGGGGCTGGGTGAGCTGAAGCTGAGACCTGATGGGCTGCACCCCAGTGGGTTCAGGCATCCTTAGTAATAGGATGAAACAGGGGGTCGGATCAAGACACAGGTCACAAGAATCCTGCTGATAAAACAGGATGCAGTAAAGAAGCCAGCCAAATTCCACCAAAACCAAGATGGTGGAGAAAGTGACCTCTGGTCTTCCTAACTGCTGATTATAAACTAATGATAATACATTAGCTTGCTAAAACACACTCCTGCCAGCGCCATGAGAGTTTACAAATGCCATGGCAACATACCCTACATGGTCTAAAAGGGGCCAGGCACGGTGGCTCACACCTGTAATCCCAGCACTTTGGGAGGCTGAGGTGGGCAGATTACTTGAGGTCAGAAGTTGGAGACCAGCCTGATCAATATGGTGAAACGCTGTCTCTACTAAAAATACAAAACAATTAGCTGGGCATGGTGGTGCATGCCTGTAGTCCCAGCTACTTGGGAGGCTGAGGCAGGAGAATGGCTTGAACCGGTGAAGCAGAGCCGAGGTCACGCCATTGCACTCCAGCCTGGGCAACATAGTGAGACTCCATCTCAAATAAATAGATAAACGGAAGAAGAATCCTAAGTTCTGGGAATTCCCCACCCCTTTCCCAGAAAATTTATGAATAATCCACCCCTTGTTTAGCACATGATCAAGAAATAACCATATAATTCAGGAACAGATTCTAGGAAAAAAAAAAAGAAAACCATAAAAGTAGCCGACCAGCAGTCCTTGGGGCTGCTCTGCCTGTGGAGTAGCCTTTCTTTTTTTATTTACTTCTCTAATAAACTGGCTTTCACTGTGCTCTGTGGATTCTCCCTGAATCCTTTCTTGTGTAAATTCCAAGAACCCTCTCTTGGGGTCTGGATTGAGACCCCTTTCCAGCAGCACAAGGTCCCTGGCTCAGAAATTACAGTGAAGAATTTCAAGGCAGTGGCAGCAGAAGCCAAGCCTGGGCCCTTCTCAGCAGGGGCAGGGGCCTTGTGACGTGCTGGTCACGCCCCAGGAAGTGGCCCTGGACCCACTGGCCACACCTAGACCTGCCCGGATCGGAAGCTTTCATTTCTTTGCATCCAGCCTGTGAGACAGCAGGAGGTCCACAGGAGGACCTGAGTGCCTGGTCACCCAGGTCACTGGTAGGTGTGTCTCTTAGCATGCTAATCAATTATAATTAGCATATAATGAGCAGCGAGCACGACCAGAGGTCACTCTGTTGCCCTCTTGGTTTTGGTGTTTGGCTGGCTTCTTCACTGCACACGAGGTCTTTGTGACCTGTGTCTTGTGCCGACCTCCTATCGCACTCTGTAACTTAGAATGCCTTAACCTCCTGGGAATGCAGCCCAGAAGGTCTGAGTCTTATTTTACCCAGTCCCTATTCAAGATGGAGTCGCTTTGGTTCAAATGCCTCTGACAGATGCACCATCAGTAATCGCCTCCTCTGGGGATGGGCCAGGTTTGCTGGGCCCTGAGACTTGCACACTGTGAGGAGTCCTTAGGAAAGTAATTCACGGTTCGGTAGGTGTGGGGATCTAGAGGGGGTGGAGACTCATTGCTTCCCTGTGAATCCACCTTTGCCTCCTCCACCCACACCTGTGAGGCCACAGGGGGCTTCCTCCCAGTGCTGAGCCCCAAAGTGGCTTCTAAAAAAAAAAACAGCTACCCTGTAATTCAAATAGCCAGCCATTCTGTCTATTCTCTTTACAATATTTTTTTTTCTTTTACCCAGTCCCATTGATATGATCCAGGAAGAGCATGTTTTCTGTAAGATTTGTTAATTTTTTTTTTTTAGAGCCTGATGCCCAGGCTGAAGGGATCACTGCAGCCTCTGCCTCCTGGGTTCAAGTGAGTCTCCTGCCTCGGCGTCCCAAGTAGCTCAGATTACAGGTGCCCGCCACCACGGCCAGCTAAGTTTTTTCTTTTTACCAGAGGCAGGATTTTGCCATACTGGCCAGGCCGGTCTCCAACTCCTGACCTCAGGCGATCTGCCCACCTCGGCCTCCCAAAGTGCTGAAATTACGGGTGTGAGCCACCATGCCCAGCCAGATTTATTAATATTTTTCTTGAAAAAATATGAAATAAAAAGGCACATATAATTGTTTATAGAAATACATGACTAGGCCTGGCACAGTGACTCACACCTGTAATCCCAGCACTTTGGGGGGCCAAGACGGGCGGGTCATTTGAGATCAGGAGTTCAAGACCAGCCTGGGCAACATGGTGAAACCCCACCTCTACTAAAAATACAAAAATTATCCAGGTGTGGTGGCAGGCGCCTGTAATCCCAGCTACTTGGGAGGCTGAGGCAAGAGAATCGCTTGAACCTAAGTGATGGAGGTTGCAGTTAGCCAAGATCGCACCACTGCACTCCAGCCTGGGGTACAGAGCAAGACTCTACCTCAAAAAAAAAGAAGAAAAAAAAAATGCATGACTAGACTCGGTGTGGTGGCTCATTCCTGTAATCCCAGCACTTTAAGAGGCTTGAGGCCAGGAGTTTGAGACCAGTGTGGGCAATATGGTGAGATTCACCACCCACCCTGGTCTCTACAAAAGAAGAAAAAAACAATTGAACTAGCCAGGTGTGATGGTGTGACATGGTAAAAGCCCCATAAAACTGCATACCTCAACCATACCTTGGCTTTATATTGAAACTGCTCTCTGTACCCCTCATGTGACAGGCAGGCAGTCCAAACCCACGCCATCTTGGCCCCTGCGACTTGTGATAAGTAACTAAGGTCTGTGATTTCCACCCTACCCAGACAATGTGTAAACAAATGCTTATCTTGACTTTTGTGAACCACTTAAGTAACAATCAGAATGTCAAAAGTCCCCTGGCCCTCGGAATGTCCGGAGTCCCTCACCCTCTTCTCCGCCCAGGAGGTGATTTACAGAATCCACTAGCCCTCAGAACGTCTGAAGCCCTTCACCCCCACCCTCGCCCCTCACCCTCACTCCTGCCCCTCACCCCCACCCCCGCCCCTCACCCTCACTCCCCAAGTGGTTTTACGGGTATAAAAGGTCCTGACACCCTCCTTTTGGGGCCACCGGTTGGAGAGACGCGAGTCCTCCGTGGCCGCCAGCAATAAAGACCCTGCAGTTTGGCATACTTTTGTCTTGGTGTTGACTTTCTATGCTTGGACCAGTACAACAGTGGTGCACATCAGTAGTCCCAGCTACTCGGGAGGCTGAGCCAGGAGAATCACTTGAACCTGGGGAGGCAGAGGTTGCAGTGAGCCTAGATCACGCCACTGCACTCCAACTCGAGTGTTAGAGCAAGATTCTGTCTCAAAAAAAGAAAAAAAAAATACAAAAATTAACCGGGCGGGGCCGGGTGCGGTGGCTCACGCCTGTAATCCTGGCACTTTGGGAGGCTGAGGCGGGTGAATCACAAGGTCAGGAGTTTGAGACCACCCTGGCCAACATGGTGAAACCCTGTCTCTACTAAAAATACAAAAAATTAGCTGGGCATGGTGGTGTGTGCCTGTAATCCCAGCTACTCGGGAGGCTGAGGCAGAATTGCCTGAACCCAGGAGGCGGAGGTTGCGGTGAGCCGAGATCACGCCATTGCACTCCAGCCTGGGTAACAAGAGCAAAACTCTGTCTCAAAAAAAAAAAAAAAAAATTAACCGGGCATTGTGGTGTGTGCCTGTAGTCCTAACTACTCAGGAGGCTGAGGCAGGAGAATCACTTGAACCCAGGAGGAAGAGGTTGCAGTGAGGCGAATCCCGCCACTGCACTCCAGCCTGGACCACAGAGCAAGACCCTGTCTCAAAAAAAAAAACAAAAAACAAGGCAGGATATAGAGGGTTGGGACTTTCAGTGTCACCCCAACCCCCAGGGAGGGGAGAGAGAGAAAGTAAATCACCAGTGGTCAGTGATTTAACTAATCATGCCTAGGTAACAAAGCCTCCATAAAACCCTACAAGTAAAGGGTTTGAAGAGCTTCTGGATAGGTGAACACGTGGAGGATTCTGAGAGTGGGACTTGGGAGAGGGCATTGACACTCCGAGCCCCTTGTCAGCGAGTGTCCGTATCCTTTGTAATATCTTTTTTTTTTTTTTGAGACGGTCTCTGTTACCCAGGCTGGAGTGCAGTGGCACCATCTCGGCTTACTGCAACCTCCACCTCCTGGGTTCAAGGGATTCTCCTGCCTCAACCTCCCGAGTAGCTGAGATTACAGACGCGTGCCCCACCACACCTGACTAACTTTTGTATTTTTAGTAGAGATAGGGTTTTACCATGTTGGCCAGGCTCGTCCTGGACCCCTGACCTCAAATGATCTGTCTGCTTTGGCCTCCCAAAGTGCTTGGATTACAGGTGTGAGCCCCCGCTCCTGACCTCTGTAGTATCATTTATAATAAACTGCTGAATGTGTTTTCCTGAGTTCTGTGAGCCGCTCCAGCAAACGTATAAAATCCACAGTGTGGGGCCTGGGAACTCTGACTGAGAGCTGGCTGGTCAGAAACTCTGGAGGCCTAGACTTATGATTAGTTTGAGGAGGCAGTTTTGAGGACTGAGCTCCCAACATATGGGATCTGACACCATCCCAGGGAGACAGTGAAAGAATTAAGCTGGAAGACACCCAGCTGGCGGCCGCTAGCGGCAGAACTGATCACATGGGTGGTGGTAGGGACAAACCCCTTCAACATCTGGTCACAAAATATCTTGAACCCACAGAAGTTTTCTGTTTTGATGGTTGTGGTGTGAGAGGAGGCCAGGCGTGGTGGCTCACGCCTATAATCCCAGCACTTTGGGAGGCTGAGGCAAGTGGATCACCTGAGGTCAGAACTTTGAGACCAGCCTGACTAACAGAGTGAAACCCCAACTCTACTAAAAAAATATGAAAATTAGCTGGGCGTGGTGGCACACACCTGTAATCCCAGCTACTCGGGAGGTTGAGGTGGGAGAATCGCTTAACCCAGAAGGCAGAGGCTGCAGTGAGCTGATATCGTGCTACCGCCCTCCAGCCCGGCAACAGAGTGAGACCCTGTCTCAAAAAGAACCAAAAAAAAAAAAAAGGAGAGGAGAGGAAGAACACAGTGTTTTTTCCACTTACAAAGAAACAGCACAGGAGCCCTTCAGGTGAAACTGACAAGGTGAGTGAAGGATGACCGTGGACATTTAGCATGGCTTGGACTCAGAGCAAGACTCCAACTCAAAAAAAAAAAAAATTAGCCGGCTGCGGTTGCATACGCCTGTAATCCCTCTACTCCAGAGGCTGAGGCAGGAGAATCACTTGAACCCAGGGAGTGGAGGGTGCAGTGAGCCGAGATCTCACCACTGCACTCCAGCCTGGGTGACAGAGTGAGACTCTGTCTCAAAACAAAACAAAATTTTTTAAAAAATAGCTGGCTGTGATGGTGCATATACCTGTGGTCCCAGTTACTTGGGTGGCTGAGATGGGAGGATTGCTGGAGCCCCAAGGGGCAGAGGTTGCAGTGAGCCCAGATCACATCACTGAACTCCTGCCTGCCTGGGTGAGAAGCTGAGACCCTGTCTCAAAAAAAAAAAGCCAATTCATCAAACATGTAATTTTCTTTTCTTTTTGAGACCAGGTCTCACTCTGTCGCCTAGACTGGAGTGCAGTGGCACGATCTCAGCTCACCGCAACCTCTACCTCCCAGACTCAAATGATTCTCCTGCCTCAGCCTCCCAAGTACCTGGAATTACAGGCGTATGCCACTACCACTCAGCTAATTTTTGTATTTTTAGCAGAGACGGGGTTTCACCATATTGGCCAGGCTGGTCTTGAACTCCCGACCTCAAATGATCCACCCGCCTCAGCTTCCCAAAGTGCTGGGATTATAGATATGAGCTATTGTGCCAGGGTTCTTTTTTATTTTAATTGAAATTAGATTTTTTTTCTTTTTGGAGACAGTAACTCACTTTGTCACGCAGGCTGCAGTGCAGTGGCACGAACTCTGCTCACTGCAGCCTTAATCTCCCTGGACTCAGGTGACCTCCCACCTTAGCCTCCAGAGTATCTGGGACTGCAGGTACGTGCCACCATGCCCAGCTAATTTTGTATTTTTTGTAGAGACAGGATTTCATCATGTTGCCCACGTTGATCTCGAACTCCTGGGTTCAGGGGATCCTCCTACCTCAGCCTCCCAAAGTATAGGGATTACAGGCATAGGCCACTGTGCCCAGCCCAAAGATGTAATTTCTCAGTGAGGTCAATGAACACTTGAAACGTGCTTAACTGGTTGGGCTCCATGGCTCACACCTGCAGTCCAAGCACTTCGGGAGGTCAAGGCAGGAGGACTACTTATGGCCAGGAGTTTGGGACCAGCGTGGACAACATAGTGAGACCCACCAAAAAACAAAACAAAAATAAAAACAGAAAAAATTCCACATAGAAAAACTACAGCAACAGTAGAGGAACATGATGAACCCCAACTCTACAGGGCAAGTCAGCAATGGAAGAGACCAAAGCCTCAGGAGCCTCGGTGAGAGAGCAAGGGACAGCTCAGGGTCCTCACACACACCGGCTGCACCTGAGCCAGGTGTGCGCAGACGGGTGAGGAAGCGCGATGAGCAGGAACTGCCATACCATGGGGCGTGCGGGCGGCACTCTGGACATGGGGTTACCTGTCCTGGGACAAGATGATACTTCCTGAGCTTTGGGACCTGGGCTGGTTAATTTTATGTGTCGATGTGGCCAGGCTACAGAGCCCAGATCAGTGGTCACGGAACACCCTACATGTCTCTGTGAAGATGTTTTTAGATGGGATTAACTTTTTATTTTATTTTATTTTATTTTATTTTATTTTGAGATGAAGTCTTACTCTGTCGCCAGGCTGGAGTGCAGTGGTGCAATCTCGGCTCAATGCAACCTCCACCTCCCAGGGGTTCAAGCGATTCTCCTGCCTCAGCCTCCCAAGTAGCTGGGATTACAGGCGCCTGCCACCATGCCCAGCTAATTTTGTATTTTTAGAAGAGACGAGGGGTTCTCCGTGTTGGTCAGGATGGTCTCAAACTCCCCACCTCAGGTGATACACCTGCCTTGGCCTCCCAAAGTGCTGGAATTACAGGCGTGAGCCACCTCAACTGGTGAAGATGTTTTTAGATAGGATTAGCATTTCAATAAATGGATTTGAGTGAAGCAGGTAACCCTCCATAATGTCCATGGGCCTCATGCATCCATTTATGGCCTTCAGAGAAACAACTGAGGCCCCGAAGAAGAAAGGAATTCTGCCTCCAGACTGCCTTTGAATTGGGATTCACACACAGCATCATCTCCCGCTAGAATTTCCAGCCTGCCCTGCAAATTTCAGACTTGCCAGTCTCAATTCTCAAAATAAATCTCTCTCTCTCTCTCTCTCTCTCCCTCTTTCTCCCTCTCTCTCTCTCCCTCTGTCTCAAAAACTCTCTCTCTCTCTCCCTCCCTCCCTCCCTCCCCCTCCTCCTTCCCTCCCTCCCTCTCTCTCTCTCTCCTCTCTCTCTCTTTCTCTCTCTCTCTCTCTCTTTCTCTCTGTCGCTGTACATCTATCTCCGTCCTATTGGTTCTGTTTCTCTGGAGAACTGTGACTAGTGCAGGACCCATTCCGAGCTCTGGGCCCTCATAATGGCATATGCTTTAGTGACATCTACCCACACAGGGCACCATGGCCTACTTTCCCATGGTGGACGCCAAGGCCACAGTAGGACAATCCTGGAGGGCCCATGGTCCCGATGACTTCTCACCCGTGGCCCTCCCTAGAGGGATCCTGCAGCCAAGCTCAGGCACAGCAAAGGTGCTTCCTCATCCCCGTGCCCCTGCTTCCTACCTGCCCGCAGCAGTGCTCTGCTGCACAGGCCCCAGGCCTGGACACTCTCACTGCAGGGGCCTGAGCTCCCTCTCAGCCTGGATGAGGAGTAGGGTGGGGGAGAGAAGGGGGAGGTGTGGGAGGGACGGTGGGCCCCTCTCCCAGCCCCTGTGCCCGGGCGGCGCACGTGTAGCACAGAAAGCAGCATCAAGCTGAACAACTTCCGTTCGCTTCCTGCCCCTCATTCTTGGCTGTTTTCCTAATCACGCTGAAATGAACGTTTTCCATCTCGTGAGATATTCAAGAACACAGCTGCCCTTTCTTTTTTCTACTTTGTTTGCTTGTTTGTTTGCTAAGGAGTCTCCCTCTGTCACTCAGGCTAGAGTGCCATGGCACGATCTCGGCTCAATGCGACCTCCGCCTCACAGGTTCAAGCAATTCTCCTGTCTCAGCCTCCTGAGTAGCTGGGATTATAGGCACACGTCACCATGTCCCACTAATTTTTGTATTTTTAGTAGAGACAGGGTTTCGCCATGTTTGCCACGCTGGTCTTGAACTCCTAACCTGAGGTGATCCACCCGCCTTGGCCTCCCAAAGTGGTAGGACTACGGAGTGAGCCACCGTGCCTGGCCTTTTCCTATTTATTTATTTATATTTATTTACTTTGAGATGGAGTTTCACTCTTGTTGTCCAGGCTGGAGTGCAATAGCACGATCTCCTCTCACCACAACCTCCCTCCCAAGTAGCTGGGATTACAGGCATGCACCAGCCACCATGCTCCCAGCTAATTTTGTATTTTTAGTAGAGATAGGGTTTCTCCATGTTGGCCACGGTGGTCTCAAACTCCCAACCTCAGATGACTCAGCCATCATGTCTGGCTAATTTTGTATTTTCGGTAGAGATGGGGTTTTGCCATGTTGGTCAGGGTGGTCTCAAACTCCTGACCTCAGGTGATCCGCCCACCTTGGCTTCCCAAAGTGCTGGGATTACAGGCATGAGCCACCACGCTTGGCTTTCCTTTCTATTTATTTTATTATTTATTTATTTTTTGCTTTCCTTTCTATTTTCAAAAGAGACAAGTTTTGCCATGTTGCCCAGGCTAGTCTCAAACTCCTGAACCCCTGACCTCAGGTGATCCACCCACCTCGGCCTCCCAAAGTGCTGGGATTATAGTCGTGAGCCACTGCGAACAGCCCTCTTACAACATTTTTTTTTTTTTTTTTAAGACGGGGTTTCACCATGTTGGTTGGGCTGGTCTTGAACTCCCAACCTCAGGTGACCTGCCCCCCTTGGCCTCCAAAGTGCTTGGATTACAGGCGTGAGCCACCACCCCCGGCCGGGACTCCATCTTAGGAAAAAAAACAAGAAGCTCGTGGACTTGGTTTAGATGGGCCCCTCCCTCGGTGGCCGTGTTAGCTGCACCTCCTGTTTCCTGCCCGTGTGACTGGACAGCACCCTTCTTTCGTACGCTACGAATACCGTCCCTACTTCCATATATCCTAGCATCTACAAGTAAGTGCGCTTTTGTGTATGTGCAATTATCAGTGGGTGTCAGTGGAAATATTAAGGAACAGAATGTGTTCACGGAATTCTGGAGATGGCAGAAATCTCTCCGGCTCTTTCCACATGGGAGAAAACCACTGGGCATGTTCAGGACTGGCTCCAGGCCAGCTCTTCATCCTGCCAGGCTCTTCACTTTAACTGTGGAGGGGAGGGAAAGTCATTCCTTTCCTTCCACCCTTTCAGATTCTCGATGGGGACCCTGCTTCAGAAGACAAATTAGCAAGGAAAAGATGGATGTTTATTAACACGTATCTCTCGTGGGTACGTGGAGAAACTCAGGGATGAGTACATTTAAAGACTGACAGAATTGGGGCTTCTGCTGGGCACGGTGACTCATGCCTGTAATCCCAGCACTTTGGAAACCATCTTTGCAAAAATAAGTGAGACAGTCATTACAGTGAAAGACATGTGACCTGATGGACTCTGTCTGGCTTCTAACCTCCAAGCTGTCCTTCTTTGTTCCTGGGTGTAGGCCGAACTAACTCTGGAAGGAACTTCGTTTATAGTTTAGCTTTGAAACAAAGAGGATAGAGCCCGTTCCCAGAACAAACCCCCTTCCTACCTGGGGACTAGATTGCCTTTGCAGGTCTAACAAATTTGCCAGCAGATTATAAACTATTGTTTAGGAGTCGCAGCTGGAGGCTGCAAGATTCTAAATCTCACAAATTGTTCCAGGGGATAACAACACGATTGAGAACAAGATCAGCGCTTGAGCTGTTCCGCAGACCCTACACTCCGGGGATCAGCTGGCACCACCATATCAACAACGGGCTCATGTGGTCTTGTAACCCCCACCCAGGAACCGACTCAGCCGAGAGGACAGTTCAACTCCCTGGAATTTCATCTCTGACCCACCAATCAGTACTCCCGAGTCAATGGCTCCCTACCCACCAAATTATCCTTAAAAACTCTGATCCCGGCCGGGCGCGGTGGCTCAAGCCTGTAATCCCAGCACTTTGGGAGGCCGAGGCGGGTGGATCACGAGGTCAAGAGATCGAGACCATCCTGGTCAACATGGTGAAACCCCGTCTCTACTAATACAAAAAATTAGCTGGGCATGGTGGCGCGTGCCTGTAATCCCAGCTACTCAGGAGGCTGAGGCAGGAGAATTGCCTGAACCCAGGAAGCGGAGATTGCGGTGAGCCGAGATCGCGCCATTGCGCTCCAGCCTGGGTATCAAGAGCGAAACTCCGTCTCAAAAAAAAAAAAAAAACAAAAAAAAAAAAAAACAAAACTCTGATCCCCACAGTCGGGCGCAGTGGCTCATGCCTGCAATCCCAGCACTTTGGGAGGCCGAGGCAGGTGGGTCACAAGGTCAAGAGATTGAGACCATCCTGGCTAATACAGTGAAACCCCATCTCTACTAAAAATACAAAAACTTAGCCAGGCATGGTGGCACACGCCTGTAGTCCCAGCTACTAGGGAGGCTGAGGCAACAGAATCGCTTGAACCTGGGAGGCGGAGGTTGTAGTGAGCCAGGATCGTGCCACTGTGTTCCAGCCTGGGTGACAGAGCGAGACTCCGTCTCAAAACAACAACAACAGCAACAAAACACCTTTGATTCCCAGCTGGGCGCAGTGGTTCACGCCCGTAATCCCAGCACTTTGGGAGGCCGAGGTGGATACATCACTTGAGGTCAGGAGTTCAAGACTAGCCTGACCAACATGGTGAAACCCCGTCTCAAAATAAAAATAAAAAATAAGGGCCGGGCGCGGTGGCTCACGCTTGTAATCCCAGCACTTTGGGAGGCCGAGGCAGGTGGATCATGAGGTCAAGAGATTGAGACCATCCTGGTCAACATGGTGAAACCCCGTCTCTACTAAAAATACAAAAAATTAGCTGGGCACTGTGGCGCCTGCCTGTAATCCCAGCTACTCAGGAGGCTGAGGCAGGAGAGTTGCCTGAACCCAGGAGGCGGAGGTTGTGGTAGGCCGAGATCGTGCCATTGCACTCCAGCCTGGGTAACAAGAGCGAAACTCTGTCTCAAAAATAAATAAATAAATAAATAAAAATAAAAAATAAAAAATAAAGTTATATATATATATATATATATATATATAAAAAAGAAACCCCGTCTCAACTAAAAATACAAAAATTATCAGCCTAGGCCGGGCGCGGTGGCTCAAGCCTGTAATCCCAGCACTTTGGGAGGCCGAGGCGGGTGGATCACGAGGTCAAGAGATCGAGACCATCCTGGTCAACATGGTGAAACCCCGTCTCTACTAATACAAAAAATTAGCTGGGCACGGTGGCGCGTGTCTGTAATCCCAGCTACTCAGGAGGCTGAGGCAGGAGAATTGCCTGAACCCAGGAGGCGGAGGTTGCGGTGAGCCGAGATCGCGCCATTGCACTCCAGCCTGGGTATCAAGAGCAAAACTCCGTCTCAAAAAAAAAAAAAAAAAAAAAAAAATTATCAGCCTGACCAAGATGGAGAAACCCCCGTCTCTACTAAAAATACAAAAATTAACCGGGCATTGTGGCACATGCCTGTAATCCCAGCTACTCGGGAGGCTAAGGCAGGAGAATCGGTTGAGCCTGGGAGGCAGAGGTTGTGGTCAGCCAAGATTGCATCACTGCACTCCAACCTGGGCGACAGAGCAAGACTCCCTCTCAAAAACAAAAACAAAACAAAACAAGGAATTTGGGCTTAAATACCATCTTCCACTAAAACAAAGGACGAAGATGTGGAGGAGGCAGGGTGAGGAAAGTGAACGGCAGGAGAACGGAATAGTCAGCCAGGCGAGGTTTGTTGTGAGGATGAAGCCCCTTCTGATTTAGAACCCTCCTCCTCCTGGTACTAAGAGGAAGACGCCGGGACCAATGGAGATTCCTTTATGTACGTTTATTTCCCTTACGAAAGGGTAATTTACACACTGTATCCAGAACTCTGGTGTCTGCTGGCTCTCAAAACAATCAGCTCAAAATAATCCTGTGCCAAGAGGCGCATTTGGGGTGGCACAAGCTGGTCCTCTACAGCTGGGTGTACCTTGCACCACTTGCGGTATGAACGAGGACCACGAAGTCTTGCCTGATAAAGATCTTTAGAGTTTTAACAGCTCGACACCGTTAGCTCAGCTTTTGCTGCTGTGACCTTCACAGTTCTGTTGCCTGACGCACAAGTCCAAACACCAATTGAGGGTTGTCGCAGAGGGAGAGAGGTGTCGTCCTAAGACTGCGGAATGCGGAGAGGAGAGGACCCCTCAAAGCCCCTTCCCTCCGGAGTCTGGGGCTGGGGATGTTAAGGGGTTTGGAGTGGGCTGAGGTGGACATCACTGATTGGTTGAAAAATGCAGGGTAGAAACAGAGAGAAAACCGGATTCACATGCTGACTGGGTTCCTCTGGGAAGGGCTTTAAACTGGCTGGTGTCATCAGCCATTCTGTTGGAATTCAGAATTTGGAAAACATCTTAAGCAATTCTTTTTTGTTTGTTTTTGAGATGCAATTTCGCTCTTGTTGCCCAGGCTGGAGTGCAATGGCGCAATCTCAGCTCACTGCCACCTCCGCCTCTTGGGTTCAAGTTATTCTCCTGCGTCAGCCTCCTGATTAGCTGTAATTACAGGTGACGCCACCACACCCGGCTAATTTTGCACTTTTAGCAGAGACAGGTTTTCTCCATGTTGGTCAGGCTGTCCTCGAACTCCCAACCTCAGGTGATCCACCCACCTCGGCCTCCCAAAGTTCTGGGATTATAGGTGTAAGCCACTGAGCCTGGCCTTGCATTTTTAGTAGAGACAGGGTTTCACCATATTGGCCAGGCTGGTCTGGAACTCCTGACCCCAAGTGATCCGCCCGCCTCGGCCTCCCAAGGTGCCGGGATTATAGGCGTGAGCCACCGTGCCCAGCCTACATCTTAAGCAATTCTTAAACAAAATCCTTAGGATTCTAACGTCAGAGATCCTATCTGTGGGGAAATGGGGGTGCAAATGGTCGGTATCCATAGCTACGTGCCTCTCAGTTACAAGGAAGTGGGCTAAAGGGCAGCCTGATTAATGGTGAGTTACAAGAACCCAAAAGTATCTGAGGCAGGTCTCAGTCAATTTAGAAAGCCTTTCTGCCAAGGTTTTGTTTTGTTTTGTTTTGTTTTTTTAAGATTGAGTCTCTCTCTATTGCCCAGGCTGGAGTGCAGTGGTGCTATCTCAGCTCACTGCAACCTCCGCCTCCCAAGTTCAAGCGATTCTCCTGCCTCAGCCTCCCAAGTAGCTGGGATTACAGGTATGTATCACCACGCCTGGCTAATTTTTGTATTTTTAGTGGAAACAAGGTTTTACCATGTTGGCCAGGCTGGATATTTTGCCAAGATTTAAGGAGAGGCCTGAGGCAGCCTCACGAGGTCCCGATGACATGTGCCGCAGGTGATCAGGGCACAGCTTGGTTTTTACATTTTAGAGAGACATGCTATTAATACCGAGGGTTAGAAGCAATAGGGAAGAAACAAAAGTGCCGGGCGCGGTGGCTCACGCCTGTAATCCCAGCACTTTGGGAGGCCGATGTGGGCAGATCACGAGGTCAGGAGATCGAGACCATCCTGGCTAACACGGTGAAACCCCGTCTCTACTAAAAATAGAAAAAATTAGCCAGGCATGGTTGCATGCACTTGTAGTCCCAGCTACTCAAGAGGCTGAGGCAGGAGAATCACTTGAACCCGGGAGGCAGAGGTTGCAGTGAGCTGAGATCACACCACTGCACTCCAGCCTGGGTGACAGAGCGAGACTCTATCTCAAAAAAAAAAAAAAAGAAAGAAAGAAAGAAAAGGAAAGAAACAGAAAAAGAAAGAGAGACGTGAAACAACATCAATCAATGTGTAAGGTGTACACTGGTTTGGTCTAGAAAGGCAGGGCAACTCAGAGTAGGGGCTTCCAGGTCATAGCATATGAGACACAAGGGTGCATTCTTTTTTTTTTTTTTAAAGACAGAGTCTCTCTCTCTCTCTCTCTCTCTCTCTTTCTCTGTTGCCCAGGCTGGAGTGCAGTGGCACCATCTTGGCTCACTGCAACCTCGGTCTCCTAGGTTCAAGCTATTCTCCTGCCTCAGCCTCCCAAGTAGCTGGAATTACAGGAATGTGCCACCACACCTGTCTAATTTTGTATTTTTAGTAGAGACAGGGTTTTGCCTTGTTGACCAGCCAGGCTGGTCTTGAACTCCTGCCCTCAAGGGATCCACCTGCCTGGGCCTCCCAAAGTGCTGGGATTGCAGGCATGAGCCACTGGCGCCTGGCCAAAAGGTTGCATTCCTTTGAGTCCTTGATCAGCGTTTCACTGAATACACAATTTACATGTGAGAGGTGGGTAGAGGAAGTTACTTGTGCCTTCGTCTGGCTTAGAGAATCTGCATTATTACATAAACAACAGGGCACCTGTCTTGGAGAAATAAGCCAAAAATAAATAAATAAATAAACAGTAGCACGGAGGGAGGAAGCAACGAGCTATGCGTTTGTCTCAGGTCAAACTCACCGGCTTTGAGTTCTGTCCTCTGTCCCATACCCGTGAAGATCAGCTACCCATCGCCAGGTGAAATTCAAAAGACCTGTTTTAAAGTAAAGATCTTGAGGCCCGCAAGGAACTTCCTTGTGGGCAAATGGGGAGGAAGGTATGTCCCTTTGTTATCTTCATAGCAATCTTCCTTAGGAATAAAATCAGAGGCAAGTTTGCCTAAGGCAGTGTGGGGTCCTGAGATTCACGTTCCCTTCACAGAGTAAGTAGATTTCCCCAGAACCAGGTGTGGACTCCCGTTAGCCCTGTGGGAACAGTTACTGACGTTTGCTGAATGAGGAAAGACCATTCCAAAAGCAGTATCAGATTTAGAAAGAAATTAAAGTTTTCGAAGTCCTCGGAAAATCATTTTTTCTATTTATACGAAGATTCCTTTTTTAAATTTTTTATACTTTTTCTGTTTTTGAAGCTCATCACACTTAAGGATTTTTAAATTTTTATTTACTTATTTATTTATTTTGAGATGGAGTCTCGCTCCTTTGCCGAGGCTGGAGAGCAATGGTGCGATCTTGGCAAGGATTTTTAAAATTTCATTTTTCATTTCCTTGTTTTGTTTTTGAAATGATTTTCCTTTAAGCCATATTTACATCATCTTGTTATTCCAACACCAAAGGGTTTTTTAAACAAAGATAAGCTTCAACGCCTATCTTGTTTTAATCATCAAAGACTTCTGTATACTCACGTTGTGTGTTTTCTAAAAAAGAGAGGGGACTGGGCGCGGTGGCTCATGCCTGTAATCCCAGCACTCTGGGAGGCTGAGGCGGGCAGACCACGAAGTCAGGAGTTCGAGACCAGCCTGACCAACATAGTGAAACCCTGTCTCTACTAAAAGTACAAATACTGACTGGGCGTGGTGGTGTGTGCCTGTAATCCCTGTAATCCCAGCTACTCGGGAGGCTGAGGCAGGAGAATAGCTTGAACTCAGGAGGTGGAGACTGCAGTGAGCCGAGATGGCGCCACCGCACTCCAGCCTGGGCGACAGAGCGAGATTTTGTCTCAAAAAAAAAAAAAGAGAGGATGAGGCAATTCCATACTTTATTATTTATTTAATTTTTGAGTGGAGTTTCACCCTTTTTGCCCAGGCTAGAATGCAATGGCGTGATCTCGGCTCACTGTGACCTGAGACGGGGTTTCACCATGTTGGCCAGGCTGGTCTCGAACTCCTAACTTCAGGTGATCCACTCGCCTTGGCCTCCCAAAGTGCTGGGATTACAGGTGTGAGCCACCACGCCTGGCTTTATTTGTTTTTTTGAAAGACAGAGTCTTTTGACTCTGTCTTTTACCCAGGCTGGAGTGCAATGGCATGATTTCAACTCACTGCAACCTCAGGCTTCTGGGTTTAAGTGATTCTCCTGCCTCAGACTCCCGAGTAGTGGAAGTACAGGCATGCACCACCATGCTTGACTAATTTTTGTATTTTTAGTAGAGATGGGGTTTTACCATGTTGACCAGGCTGGTCTCAAACTCCTGGCCTCAGGTGATCCGCCCACCTCGGCCTCCCAAAGTGCCGGAATTACAGGCTTGAGCCAGCATGTCCAGCCTATTACAGCATGTTTAAAAAGAAAATGACATTGACGGCCATTAGTTGCATAGGCATTTTTAGAAAATGGTTGGACACTGTGGTTCCTGACTGAATCCCAGCACTTTGAGAGGCTGAGGAGGGAGGATTGCTTCAGCCCAGGAATTTGAGACCAGCCTGGACAACATAGTGAGACTCCATCTCTATAAAAAATAATTTTTTTAATAAGCTGGGCTTGGTGGTGTGTTCCTGTAGTTCCACCTACTTGGGAGGTTGAGATGGGAGGATCCCTTGAGTCTGGGAGGAGGTCGAGGCTGGGGTGAGCTGTGATTTCCTACAGCACTCCAGCAGCCTGGGTTACAGAGAAAGACAAAAAAAAGAAAGAGAAAAAGAGAGAGAGAGAGATAAAGGAAGGAAGGAAGGGAGGGAGGGAGGGAGGGAGGGAAGGAGAGAGGGGGAGGGAGGGAGGAAGGGACAGAGGGAGGGAGGGAGGAAGGGACAGAGGAAGGAAGGAAGGAAGAAGAGAGGAAGGAAGGAAGAAAGGCAGGCAGGAAGGAAGGTAGGGAGGGAGGGAGGGAAGGAGAGAGGGAGGGAGGGAGGAAGGGACAGAGGGAGGGAGGGAGGAAGGGACAGAGGAAGGAAGGAAGAAGAGAGGAAGGAAGGAAGAAAGGCAGGAAGGAAGGGAGGGAGGGAGGGAAGGAGAGAGGGAGGGAGGGAGGAAGGGACAGAGGGAGGGAGGGAGGAAGGGACAGAGAAAGGAAGGAAGGAAGAAGAGAGGAAGGAAGGAAGGAAGGAAGGAAGGAAGGAGACCGTGAGCTACAGAATCCTTTTGGGTGCATTTATTTGTTTCCACTTCAGCAAGAGCCATGTTGCCTTTCTTCATGTTTATCATCTCTCAAAACAGGTGCAGATTCCTCTCAGGTGTGCAGGGCTGAAACTTTGCCTTCTCCCTCCGTGAGTGCAGACCAACATACGTCCAAATCTTTGAGGGAATGTTACTGACAGAATGCTGAGGTGTGATTTCCTTTCTGAGTGTTTTACAGTAGATGCATTACTAGTCTTTTTTTTTTTTTTTTTGAGATAAAGTCTTGCTCTGTTGCCCAGGCTGGAGTGCAATGGTGCAATCTCGGTTCACTGCAACCCCCACCTCCTGGGTTCAAGCAATTTTCCTGCCTTAGCCTCCTGAGTAGCTGGGATTACAGGTTCATGCCACCATGCCTGGCTAATTTTGTATTTTTAGTAGAGATGGGGTTTCTCCCTGTTGGTCAGGCTGGTCTTGAACTCCTTACCTCAGGTGATCCTCCCACCTCTGCCTCCCAAAGTGCTGGGATTACAAGCACGAGCAAAAGCGTCCTGCTTAATTTTTGTATATTTTTAGTAGAGACGAGGTTTCACAATGTTGGCCAGGCTGGTCTCAAACTTCTGACCTCAGGTGATCCACCCGCCTCAGCCTCCAAAGTGCTGGGATTACAGGTGTGAGCCACTGTGCCTGGCCTAATTTTTCTATTTTTAATAGAGGTGGGATTTCACCATGTTGGCCAGGCTGGTCTCGAACTCCTGACCTCAGGTGATCCACCTGCCTCGGCCTCCCAAAGTGCTGGGATTACAGGCATGAGCCATGGTGCCCGGCCGTTGTTTCTGATTTTTAATGTCATGCATTCCACTGCAAAACATATTTTAGTGCACTACCCTCTATATAACTCACGCTGCACTTAGCACAATACTGTCCATGTTGTGGAAGCAGAGTCTTCTAAATTTATTGGATTCTCTTATTGGCTCACTAATTCCCTAAATTCAACAAACCGCAACATGTTAACAGCGTCAGTGTGGTGGAAATTAACCAGCTTCTGCATGAGCTTATTTGTATTCAGTGTGCTCATCTGCCTCTGGGAACCAGTTATTTAGAAATACAAATTTATTATTTCTCATTGACGAGACTGGAAATGTTACACATATGGAACTCCACAAATATATTGCCAGCTACTAGGCAACATATTTTTGATATATTGCAAATTTATTTCCTACATCACCAATTTGACCAGATGGGCTTCCCATTTTTCATACTAAGATTGAATCCTCTGAGCAGCAGCCCTTGCTTTGAAAGCTTTATCTTCATCTTTCACAGCCATTCTTCCCATGGGTTCTCATCTATTTCCTGGCTCCTTGTCAACAATACCTCAAGGTGTGATGCAATAATTTCAGGGCCACAGAGTAATAACTACATCTCGTATTTATGTGGCATCCTTCTCCAAGGAGCAAAAGGTGCCCTAAGGACGATGCTTACAGTCACAGCGTTCTTACATGCCAGGCAGGGCATGGCATTTCTCTTACTTTTTATTTAGGAAATTTTCACATATATTGTGTTAGGGTGTTCTTGCATTGCTATAAAGGAATACCTGAGACTGGGTCATTTATTTTTTTTACTAAAACAAATTTTTTTTGAGGCAGAGTTTTGCTCTTGTTGCCCAGGCCAGAGCACAATGGCACGATCTCAGCTCACCACAACCTCCACCTCCCGGGTTCAAACAATTCTCCTGCCTCAGTCTCCCAAGGAGCTGAAATTACAGGCGTGCACCACCACGCCCAGCTAATTTTGTATTTTTTTTTTTTTTTTTTGAGACGGAGTTTCACTCGTTACCCAGGCTGGAGTGCAATGGCGCGATCTCGGCTCACCGCAACCTCCGCCTCCTGGGTTCAGGCAATTCTCCTGCCTCAGCCTCCTGAGTAGCTGGGATTACAGGCATGCGCCACCGTGCCCAGCTAATTTTTTTAATGTATTTTTAGTAGAGATGGAGTTTCACCATATTGACCAGGATGGTCTCGATCTTCTGACCTCGTGATCCACCCGCCTCGGCCTCCCAAAGTGCTGGGATTACAGGCGTGAGCCACCGTGCCCGGCCCTAATTTTGCATTTTTAGTAGAGACGGGGTTTCTCCATGTTGGTCAGGCTAATCTCAGACTCCTGACCTCAGGTGATCCGCATTTTACAAGCAAAATTTTCAATACCACAAAAGAAGTAGCACTCAAATATTAATTTCCTCAGCAAGGTCTACAGAAGTGCACGGCTCACAGATGGAGCGACGGCGAGGGAACACCTGGACAAGGAGGGGAAGGGGTACTTGTGTCTGACAGAGGTCGCCCCTACTGCTGCGTCATTTCCCTATTGGCTAGGGTTAGACCGCACAGTCTAGTCTAATTCCGATTGGCTATTTTAAAGGGAGCAGGGGTAGGAGCCAGAGTGGAGGGGTGAGGAATTTGGATACTTACAGGACAGGTCAGAGCAGGTAAGCAGGGGTCAGAGCAGGTAAGCAGGGGTCAAAGCAGGTAACCAGGATGAGTCAGGACAGGGCAGGGGACCAGGGGAACAGATGTGAACTACTGATTAGAACTGGTGGAAAAGGTTATTTACTGAAACTACAAGGAAGTTAAACTTTAAAATAGAGAATTACAGGCGCGGTGGCTCACGCCTGTAATCCTAGCACTTTGGGAGGCCAAGGCAGGTGGATCACGAGGTCAAGAGATCAAGACCATCCTGGTCGACATGGTGAAACCCTGTCTCTACTAAAAATACAAAAAATTAGCTGGGCATGGTGGCACGTGCCTGTAATCCCAGCTACTCAGGAGGCTGAGGCAGGAGAATTGCCTGAACCCGGGAGGCGGAGGTTGTGATGAGCTGAGATCGCGCCATTGCACTCCAGTCTGGGTAACAAGAGCGAAACTCCGTCTCAAAAATAAATAAATAAATAAAAATAGAGAATTAAAGAACAAGAGAGCTGAACATACTGACATGCTGATTCTTTGATGAGAAACTTGGGGTTCACTGTAACATGCCCTGCTTGGCCTCCCAAAGTGCTGAGATTACAGGCATGAGCCACCACGCCTAGCCAAGACTGGGTCATTTATAGAGAACAGAAGTTTAATTGGCTCACAGTTCTGTTGGCTGAACAGGAAGTGTGGCACTGGCCCCTGCTCGGCCTCTGGTTGAAGCCTCAGGGAGTTTTTACTCATGGCAGAGGGTGAAGTGGGAGCAGGCCGGCCACATGGCAAGAGAGGGAGCAGGCAAGAGAGCGGGGACATGCCACACACCTTTCAACAAGCAGGTCTCAGGAGAGCGCAGAGCCAGAGCCCACTCACCATCCTGGGGAGGGTGGCACCCACACCATCCAACCGCCTCACTCCAGGCCCCACCGCTAACTGTGGGAATCACATTTATTTATTTATTTATTTCTCTTTCTTTCTTTCTTTCTCTTTCTTCTTTCTTTCTTTCTTTTTTTTGATGGAGTCTTGCTTTGTCACCCAGGCTGGAGTGCAGTGGCGCAATCTTGGTTCACTGCAACCTCTGCCTCCTGGGTTAAAGCGATTCTCCTGCCTCAGCCTCCCAAGTAGCTGGGATTACAGGTGCCCACCACCATGCCTGGCTAATTTTTTGTATTTTTAGTAGAGATGGGGTTTCACCATGCTTGCCAGGCTGGTCTCGAACTCCTGACCTGAAGTGATCTGCCCACCTCTGCCTCCCAAAGTTCTGGGATTACAGGTGTGAGCCACCGTGCCCAGCCTAAGAAAATCCATTTAAAATGGAATAAATAGGGGTCAGACACGGTAGCTCACAGCTGTAATCCTGCACTTTAGGAGGTCAAGGCAGTGAAAACGCCCCTGCAAACTTGTGACACACTTGACCTCCATCTTGTTTCTGACCACTAAGCTGTCTTTGCTCATTCCTGGAAGTAGGCCAAGCTAAACATAGGAGGAATTTAGTTTATAATTTAACTTGAAAACAGTCTGGGCTTGGTGACTCATGCCTGTAATCTCAGCACTTTGGGAGGCTGAGGCAGGTGGATTGCTTGAGGTCAGGAGTTTGAGACCAGACTGGCCAACATGGCTAAACCCTGTTTATCAAAAATACAAAAATGAGCCAGGCAGGGTGGTGCATGCCTATGGTTCCAACTACTCAGGAGGCTGAAGCTGGAGTATTGCTTGAACCTGGGAGGTGGAGGTTGCAGTGAGCTGACATCACACCTCTACATTCCAGCCTGGGCCATAGAGTGAGACTCCAACTCAGGGAGAAAAAAAGATTTGTCTTTTGAGATTTTTTTCAGACTTTCTGGCAATTGACTGACCTTGCCTGGACCCATGACTCATGACTCATCTGGTCCTGTGGCTCCACCCAGAGGTGGATTCAGCACATGAAGACCGTTTTCCACACCACTGTGATTTCAACCCCAGCCAATCAGCAGCACCCATTCCCTAGCCCCCTGCCCACCAAATTGTCCATAATAACCCTAACCTCTGAGTTCTTCACGAGATGAATTTGAGTAATAACTCCAGTCCTACTGCTTGGCTAGCTCTGCATTAATTAAACTCTTTCTCTACCAGTCTCTATTAAAAATGCAAAAATTAGCCAGGTGTGGCTGTGGGCACCTATAATCCCAGCTACTGGGGAGGCTGAGGCAGGAGAATCGCTTGAACCCAGGAGGCACAGGTCGCAGTGAGCTGAGGCTGGAGGCACAATCTCAGCTCACTGCAACCTCTGCCTCCTGGCCCTCCTCTGCCTCCCAAGTAGCTGGGACTACAGATGTGTGCTACCACACCTGGCTAATTTTTTTTTAGACAGAGTTTCACTCTTGTCATCCAGGCTGGAGTGCAATGGCATGTTCTTGGCTCACTGCAACCTCCACCTCTCGGGTTCAAGCAATTCTCCTGCCTCAGTCTACCAAGTAGCTGGGATTACAGGTGCATGCCTTGATGTCTGGCTAATTTTTTTTGTACTTTTAGTAGAGATGGGGTTTCACCATGTTGGCCAGGGTGGTCTCAAACTCCTGACCTTGTGATTCACCCGCCTCAGCCTCCCAAAGTGCTGGGATTACAGGAGTGAGCCACCGCACCTGGGCCTAGCTGGCTTCTTTATTGCAACCTGTTTTATCAGCAAGGTCTTTATGACCTGTGTCTTGTGCTGATCTCCTATCTCATCTTGTGACTTAGAATGCCTTAACGGTCTGGGAATGCAGCCCCGGCAGGTCTCAGCCTCATTTCACCCAGCCCCTATTCAAGATGGAGTCACTCTGGTTCACACGCTTCTGACACTCAAACACATGCATTCTGCCCCTCGTGGGAGCAGGTGAGGAGCTTTGTGGCACCCTGGCTGGAGAATTCCCTCCCCAGATTGCAGTTCTGTTCTCAACCTTGTGTGTGTAGGTCACTCCGATTTGCTCCCCAACTCCCCATCCTGCCAACAAAAAAGCCATAAAAACAGACTTTGGGCACAGTGGCTCACGCATGTAATCCCAGCACTTTGGGAGGCCAAGGCGGGCGGATCACCTAGGGTTAGGAGTTCGAGACCAGCCTGGCCAACATAATAAAACCCTGTCTCTAATAAAAATACAAAAATTTGCTGGGCGTGGAGGCAGGCACCTGGGAAGCGGAGGCTGCAGTGACCTGAGATCATGCCATTGCAGTCCAGCCTGGGTGACACAGTGGGACTCCATCTCAGAAAACAAAAACAAGCCTTTGTAAATAGAAAGATGTAAGAAAGGTAAGATTTTTGAGGCTGATACATTTCGCCTGCCGGGGCCCAGTCTTCTTTATTCCTGGACTCCTTCTCCATCCGCCTGGATCGTCCTGTCATCATCGCCCCTGCTCACAATGAACGATTTCCTCACTGGGAATATCACAAGAACTGTAGATGCTGCCAGAATTCTTTGGCACGAAACACCTCTCTGAGTCAGAGCTCAATGCCATTAGCGAGGGAAGAGCAGCTGCGAGGGCCACATATCTGTCATTTGAAAATTTTACGATGAATAAAAACTATCCGTTGCACAGGCTCATGCATCATGTATCCACCTAACGTGTCTTCGGCGGCATTGCTAACCATCTCTTTTTGTGTTTTTCTCTAATGACACCCCAACTCCAACGATAAATCCAAAACTCTGAAACGTTGAGCGTCTAGCACCGCTGCACGCCGCTTCCGAGTCCTGCTCTGGTTCTGTCTGCGCACAGCCGTTCCCCTATTCCTTTACTTTCTTAGCAAACTTGCTTTTCCGGACTCGCCCTGAATTCTTTCTTGCATGAGATCTGAGAACCCTCTCTGGGGTCTGGATCTGGACTCCTTCCTGTAACATAAGGGTCGCTTCACAGCCCTTGTGACATCCAGGATCACCCTGGCCTCTAGGCAGTGCGGCTCAAGCTGGACTGAATGGAAGAGCCACCCAAGGGTGCTCACTGTAACATCAGTCATAACTAGAACATTCACCGAAGCCACAGGAGAGAAGCAGAAACCCCCAGAGTGCTGAGGGTGTGGAAAGAGAATGATGCGCTTAGATTCGGTAACTGAGAGACTGAAGGAAGTATGAAGGGCATCAGCAGATGCTGCAAAATACACCTGAAAAACACTTCAGCCGGGCGCAGTGGCTCGTGGCGATAATCCCAGCACTTGGGAGGCCAAGGTGAGTGGATCTCCTGAGGTTGGGAGTTCGAGACCATCCTGACCAACATGGAGAAACTCTGTCTCTACTAAAAATACAAAAAAATTAACCAGGCGTGGTGGTGCATGCAGCTACTCGGTGCATCCCAGATACTGGGGAGGCTGAGGCAGGAGAATCATTTGAACCTGGGAGGTGGAGGTTACAGTGAGCCGAGATCACACCACTGCACTCTAGCCTGGGTGACAACAGCAAAACTCCGTCTCAGAAAACAAAAACAAAAAAACAAAACAGAACAAAACAAAACTTCAAGTCCCATGAGCCGTCTCAGGCTGACTCCTACAAGTAGATGCTTTAGTTTGCAACCCTTTCTGGTAACACAATCGGGAACTTTAATTTAAAGTGCTTGGTGGCACAAGGAAAGGGAGGAAGGGTGGGAACTGGCAGCCATGAGAGAGACAAGGGCCTGGGCCGGGCACAGCGGCTCACGCAGAAATCCCAGCACTTTGGGAGGCCCAGGTGGGAAGATGACTTGCGGTCAAGCGTTTGAGACCAGCCTGGCCAACATGGTGAAACCCTGTCTCTACCAAAAAATACAAAAAGTAGCCGGGCATGGTGGTGCACACCTGTGGTCCCATCTACTCGGGAGGCTGAGGTGGGAGAATCGCTTGAACCCGGGAGGTGGAGGTTGCAGTGAGCCGAGATCATACCACTCCACTCCAGCCTGGGCAACAGAGTGAGACCCTGTCTCAAATAAATAAATAAATAAATAAATAAAAGGCCAAGCGCGGTGGCTCACGCCTGCAATGCCAGTGCTTTGGGAGGCTGAAGCGAGTGGATCACAAGGTCAGGAATTTGAGACCAGCCTGACCAATATGGTGAAACTCTGTCTCTTCTAAAAATACAAAAATTAGCTGGGCGTGGTGTCGGGCGCCTGTAATCCCAGCTACTCTGGAGACTGAGGCAGGAGAATCGCTTGAACCTGGGATGGAGAGATTGCAGTGAGGCGAAATCGTGCCACTGCACTCCAGCCTGGGTGACAGAGCCAGACTCTGTCTCTAAAGAAAGGAAGGAAGGAAAGGAGGGAGGGAGGGAGGAAAAGGGCCTGCTTTTGGGTATCACGCACACCAGTGCAGAGAAGCCTCAGTGAGAGCAGCAGGTAAACACTGCACCTGCATCCTTCCCTTTCCCCAGTTAGGAATGTTCAGATTCCCAGGGTGTAGGTCAGTTTGCAGAAATGTCTTTTTTTCCCCTTTTCTATTTTTTTGCATAAACTCCATAGTTTGAAAATTCTTTCCTGGAAAATAGCTGTTGGTGCCGTGAAACTTTGCCTGTCGCACTAGAACTTCCTCTCTGGAACTCCTCCCTTATTCCGACAGCAGCGACTTTCCATATGTCCTGGAGAAGATCGTGTTTTACCTTGGCTTCCTCTGGTTGGCTCAGAGCCAAGGATGATATATTTTAAGCTGTACATTTAAAAATAAAAATCTTGGCAAGGGTTCTGATGAACTAAAACCATCAAGATATACTTGTTAGCCTAGGCTCTGATCTGTTTGGATTTCATAAGATTTCAAAGCCAATGCTGGAGAAAGAAGAAGAAGGCCGAGCATGGTGGCTTGTGCTGTAATCCCACACTTTGGGAGGCAGAGGCGGGAAGATCGCTTGAGCTCAGCAGTTGGACCCTAGCCTGGGCAATAGAGCGAGACTCTGTCTCAACAACAAAATTAGTCAGGCATGGTGGCACGTGCGGATAGTCCCAGTTACTCGGGAGGCTAAGGCATGTGAACCCCGAAAATTTGAGGCAGGTCTCAGTTAATTTAGAAAGTTTATTTTGCCGAGGTTGAGGACATAGCCGTGACACAGCTTCAGGACGTCCTGATGACATGCACCCAAGGTGGTCGGGCACGGCTTAGTTTTACACATTTTAGGGAGACATGAGACACCAAGCGATACACGTAAGAGGCACATTGGTTCGGTCTGGAAGGCAGGACAACTTGAAGCAGAGGCAGGAAGACTGGAGGCAGGGAGGGCGCTTGCAGGTCACAGACAGGTGAGAGGGGAAGGGTTGCATTCTTTCTTTTTATTTTATATTTTATTTATTATTATTATTTTTTCTTTGAGATGGAGTTTCGCTCTTGTTGCCGAGGCTGGAGTGCAATGGCGCCATCGTGGCTCATCAGAACCTCCGCCTCTCGGGTTCAAGTGATTCTCCTGTCTCAGCCTCCCAAGTAGCTGGGATTACAGGAGCATGCCACAACATGCAGCTAATTTTTGTATTTTTAGTAGAGGCAAGATTTCACCGTGTTGGTCAGGCTGGTCTCGAACTCTCAACCTCATGATCTGCCCACCTCAGCTTCCCAAAATGCTTGGATTACAGGCGTGAGCCACCGCGGCCAGGCTTTTATTTTTATTTTTATTTTTTGATACGTGGTCTTGCTCTGTCACCAAGGCTGGAGTGCAATGGCAGGATCTTGGCTCACTACAGCCTCTGCCTCCCGGGTTCAAGTGATTCTCCTGCCTCAGCCTCCTGAATAGATGGGATTACAGGTGCCCGCCACCATACCCAGCTAATTTTTGTATTTTTAGTAGAGACAGTTTTCACCACGTTGGCCAGGCCGGTCCCAAACTCCTGACCTCAGGTGATCCACCTGACTCGGCCTCCCGAAGTGCTGGGATTACAGGCATGAGGCACCACACTCAGCCAGTTGCATTCTTTTGAATTTCTGCTTAGCCTTTCCAAAGGAGGCCATCGGCTATGCATCTATGTCAGTGAGCAGAGGGGCGACTTTGAGTAGAACGGGAGGCAGGTTGGTGCTAAGCAGTTCCCAGCTGGACTTTTCCCTTTAGCATAGTGATTTGGGGTAGGAGTAGGGCAAGATTTATTTTCCTTTCACAGGCAGGAGGATCACTTGAGGTCAGGAGTTTGAGACCACAGTGAGCTGTGATCATGCCACTGCAATCCAGCCTGGACGACCTGGTAAGATCTCGTTTCTTTCTTTCTTTTTTTTTTGAGACAGAGTTTCGCTCTTGTTACCCAGGCTGGAGTGCAATAGCACGATCTCAGCTCACCGCAATCTCTGCCTCCTGGGTTCAAGCAATTCTCCTGCCTCAGCCTCCCGAGTAGCTGGGACTATAGGTGCGCGCCACCATGCCCAGCTAATTTTTTTTTTTTTTTGTATTTTTAGTAGAGATGGGGTTTCACCATGTTGACCAGGATGGTCTCGATGTCTTGACCTCGTGATCCACCTGCCTTGGCCTCCCAAAGTGCTGGGATTATAGGCGTGAGCCACCGCACCCGGCCTGTAAGATCTCATTTCTAAAAAAAATACAAAAGAAGACTGGTGGGTGCCCATGTGGAGCAGCTGGGCGCATCCCTTAGAGAGGGGTCCTACAGCCCCGACTGACCTGACATTGAGGGAACAGACAACCCACTGGCGCAGGACGCTGCTCTGTGGCCCTGGGGAGCCTCCAGAAGGATCCTGGCATGCGGATCTGTGGTCAGGCCTTGACTGACTCAGAAATGCAAAGAAGCTTCCTCCACTTTCTCCCCGTGTTTACAGCCCTAACGTTTTTGCAAGACTATGATTCCCTGATGGGTTCTTCCTGCCTGCTGCATAGGTATAATCAGATCACTGAGGCTGCAGTATTGCAGTAAAGAAAGAGTGTAGTTAACATGAGGCCAGCCACGTGGGAGATGGACTTACTACTCAAATCAGTCTCCCCCAAAGGCTTGCAGGCTAGGGTTTCCATGCACGATCTGGTGGGCATGGAGCTAGGGAATGGGTGCTGCTGATTGGTTGGAGAGGAAATGATAAGGGTATCACCTGGGCACTATGGCTCACTCCTGTAACCCCAGCTCTTTGGGAGGCTGAGGTGGGAGGATCATTTGAGGCCAGGAGTTCAAGACCAGCCTAGGCAACACAGTGAAACCCTTGTCTACAAAAGATTTTTAAAAACTGGAGGGGAGGGAAAAAAAATTAGCCAGGGCCTGGCACAGTGGCTCATGCCTGTAATCCCAGCATTTTGGGAGGCTGAAGCCAGTGGATCACGTGAGGTCAAGAGTTCAAGACCAGACTGGCCAACATGGTGAAACCCTATCTTTACTAAAAATATGAAAATTTGGCCAGGCACGGTGGCTCACACCTGTAATTCCAGCACTTTGGGAGGCTGAAGTGGGCAGATCACAAGGTCAGGAGTTCGAGACCAGCCTAGCCAACATTGTGAAACCCTGTTTCTACTAAAAATACAAAAATTGGCTGGGCATGGTGGCTCACACCTGTAATCCCAGCACTTTGGGAGGCTGAGGCAGGAGGATCATGAGGTCAGGAGATCGAGACCAGCCTGGCCAACATGGCGAAACCCCATCTCTACTAAAAATACAAAAACTTAGCCAGGCGTGGTGGTGTGAGCCTGTAATCCCAGCTACTCTGGAGGCTGAGGCAGGAGAAGTGCTTGAACCTAGGAGTTGGAGGTTGCAGTGAGTTGAGATCGCGCCACTGAACCCCAGGCTAAGTGACAGAACAAGACTCTGTCTCCAAAAAAAAAAAAACCTAAAACCTCTTCAACTGTCACCCAATCTGAGGCCGGGCGCGGTGGCTCAAGCCTGTAATCCCAGCACTTTGGGAGGCCGAGGCGGGTGGATCACGAGGTTGAGAGATCGAGACCATCCTGGTCAACATTGTGAAACCCCGTCTCTACTAATACAAAAAAATTAGCTGGGCACGGTGGCGCGTGCCTGTAATCCCAGCTACTCAGGAGGCTGAGGCAGGAGAATTGCCTGAACCCAGGAGGCGGAGGTTGCGGTGAGCCGAGATCGCGCCATTGCACTCCAGCCTGGGTAACAAGAGCGAAACTCCGTCTCAAAAAAAAAAAAAAAAACTGTCACCCAATCTGAAACCCAAATGTCTCATTTTTTTTTCTGTAACACAGCCTGGCCTCAATACAAATTATACAATGGTTCCAAATGGCCAGAAAATGGCACTTTGAATTCTCCTATTCTTTGAGACCTAAATAATTTGTCAACAAATGGGCCAATGGTCTGAGGTGCCTGATGTCCTGACGTCCAGGCATTTTTTTTTTTTTTTACACTCCAATCCCTCCCTAATCCCTGCTCTCAATACAACCCAGCCCAAATTTTCTTTCTTTCTTTCTTTTTTAGATGGAGTTTTGCTCTTGTTGCCCAGGCTGGAGTGCAGTGGTGCAATCTCAGCTCACTGCAACCTCCACTTCCCGGGTTCAAGTGATTTCCTGCCTCTGCCTCTTGAGTAGCTGGGATTACAGGCAGGTGCCACCAAGCCTGGCTAATTTTGTATTTTTAGTAGAGACAGGACTTCTCCATGTTGGTTAGGCTGGTCTCAAATTCCCGATCTCAGGTAATCACCTGCCTCAGATTCCCAAAGTGCTGGGATTACAGGCATGAACCACCATGCCCAGCTAAATTTTTTTTTTTTTTTTTTTTTTTTTTTTTATTGAGACAAAGTTTCGCTCTGTCACCCAGGCTGGAGAGTGCAGTGGTGTGATCTTGGCTCACTGCAACCTCCGCCTCCCAGGTTCAAGCAATTCTCGTGCCTCGGCCTCCTGAGTAGGTGGGACTATAGGCTCGCGCCACCACGCCCTGCTAATTTTTGTATTTTTAGTAGAGACGTGGGTTCACCATGTTGGCCAGGCTGGTCTTGAACTCCTGACCTCAGGTGATCCTCCCACCTCAGCCTCCCAAAGTGCTGGGATTACAGGCGTGAGCCACCTCGTCTGGCCCCAAATTTTCCTTCTCTCCCTTCTGTCCTTCCCTCCTACTTCTACCAGTAACTCAAAATTCTCCTTGTCCATCAGTTCTTCCAACCTTTCTCCACGACCTACCCCACACCTACAAAATCAAGTCCTATCCCATCACTCTCCACTGATTCTCTTTTCAGACTCAGCCGCCCGCAGCCTGGTGAATCAACAGCCATGTTGCTCACACAAAGCCTGTTTGTGGGGTCTCTTCAGTGTTTAATGCTTAGCTTCTACAATAGTGATGTTATCTATTGGAACGATTGAGGAAGTCACAAATCCTGCCGCTTCTGGCTACACGGTTCCTGCGCAGTGAAGGATTGTAGGCCCAGCACAGCGGCTCATATCTGTAATCCCGACACTTTGGGAGGCCAAAGTAGGAGGGTCGTCTGAGCCCAGGTGTTCCAGACCAGCCTGAGCAACACAGTGAAACCCCACATCTGTATAAAAAATACGAAAAATTGGCCGGGCATGGTGCTCACGCCTGTAATCCCAGAACTTTGGGAGGCTGAGGGGGCGGATCGTGAGGTCAGGAGATCGAGAACATCCTGGCTAACACGGTGAAACCCCATGTCTACTAAAAATACAAAAAATTAGCCAGGCATGGTGGCGTGCGCCTGTAGTCCTAGCTACTCGGGAGGCTGAGGCAGGAGGATCACCCAAGCCCAGGTGATGGATGTTGCAAGTGAGCCAAGATCACACCCCTGCAGTCCAGCTAAGCAACAGAGTGAAACCCCGTCTCAAAAAAAAAAAAAAAAAAGCAAAAGAAAAAATTACACCTGCATTTATTCAGGCCTGTCCAATAATATTATTCTTGTGGCCTTTTATTAGTCTTTCAAAGGCAGTTTTTGGGCCCTGGGCAAAAGGGGTGTTAGTTTCAGGTAGGGACTATTAGCATCTTTGCTTTCAGGTTGAATTATAAATGAAGTTTCTCCATGGTCAGCTTGGTCTACGCCCAGGAATGAGCAAGACCCGCTAGAGAGAGAAGCAAGGCGGGGTCTGTTCTGTCAGATTTCTCTTGCTGTCATCATTGTTCAAAGGCAGTTTCAAGACACCTACGAAAGGAAAATAAATCTCCAGATCCCCAAATCACTAAGCCAAGGGAAACATCACACTGGGAACCATCAGGAAAACCGGCCTCCCTTTCCATTCCTAAATAAAAGAGCTACAAAGACAAGCAGGTACAGATCTCCCTCACAATTTGCTCACGAGGAAATTCCTTGTGGACAAAGGACAGACAACTCAGTCATCCCTTTGAGGCTCCCCTGAGACAAATGCACATCTGATGGCTTCCTCTGCCCTATTATTTACATGAAAATGCAGATTCACTGAGCCAGACTCAATTGTGTATTCTAAGGAAGGCTGATCAAGGACTCAAAGGAATGTAGCTTTTTGTCTCTTTTTTGTGTGTGTGACAGAGTATCACTCTTGCTGTCGCCCAGGCTGGAGTGCAATGGCGTGATCTCAGCTCACCGCAACCTCCACCTCCCAGTTTCTTTTGTTTTTTTGAGACGGAGTTTCGCTCTTGTTACCCAGGCTGGAGTGCAATGACGCGATCTCGGCTCACCGCAACCTCCGCCTCCTGGGTTCAGGCAATTCTCCTGCCTCAGCCTCCTGAGTAGCTGGGATTACAGGCACGCGCCACCGTGCCCAGCTAATTTTTTGTATTTTTAGTAGAGACGGGGTTTCACCATGTTGACCAGGATGCTCTCGATCTCTTGACCTCGTGATCCACCCGCCTCAGCCTCCCAAAGTGCTGGGATTACAGGCATGAGCCACCACGCCCGGCCCCCACCTCCCAGTTTCAAGCGATTCTCCTGCCTCAGCCTCCCGAGTAGCTGGGACTATAGGCACATGCCACCACAAGGCTAATTTTTTAATTTTTAGTAGAGATAAGGTTTCACCATGTTGGCCAGGCTGGCCTTGAACTCCTGACCTCAGGTGATTAGCCCACCTCAGCCTCCCAAAGTGCTGGGATTACACGGTGAGCCACCGTGCCGGGCTTGTCTCTTGTCTGCTTCTGACCTGGAACGCCACACTTCCAGTTCTTCCACCTTTCCAGACCAAATCAATGTACATCTCACATGTACTCTTTTTTTCCTTTGTTTTTTTTTGGAGACAGGGTTTCCTTCTGTCACCCAGGCTGGAGTGCAGTGGCACCGTCTCGGCTCACTGCAGCCTCGACCTCCTGCACTCAGGGGATCCTCCCATCTTAGCCTCCCAAGAAGCTGGGACCGTTACAAGAAAGAGGCTCTGACCCAAGAGAGGGTTCTTGGATCTCGCGCAAGAAAGAATTCAGAAAGCCGGGCGTGGTGGCTCACGCCTGTAATCCCAGCACTTTGGGAGGCCGAGGCGGGTGGATCACGAGGTCAAGAGATCGAGACCATCCTGGCCAACATGGTGAAACCCCATCTCTACTAATACAAAAAAAAAATTAGCTGGGCATGGTGGCACGTGCCTGTAATCCCAGCTACTCAGGAGGGTGAGGCAGGAGAATTGCCTGAACCCAGGAGGCGGAGGTTGCGGTGAGCCGAGATTGCGCCATTGCACTCCAGCCTGGGTAACAAGAGCGAAACTCCTTCTCAAAAAAAAAAAAAAAAAGAATTCAGAGCAAATCCGTGAAGTGAAAGCAAGTTTATTAGGAATAAGAGAATGAGGCCGGGCGCGGTGGCTCAAGCCTGTAATCCCAGCACTTTGGGAGGCCGAGGCGGGTGGATCACGAGGTCAAGAGATCGAGACCATCCTGGTCAACATGGTGAAACCCCGTCTCTACTAATACAAAAAATTAGCTGGGCACGGTGGCGCGTGCCTGTAATCCCAGCTACTCAGGAGGCTGAGGCAGGAGAATTGCCGGAACCCAGGAGGCGGAGATTGCGGTGAGCCGAGATCGCGCCATTGCGCTCCAGCCTCGGTATCAAGAGCGAAACTCCGTCTCAAAAAAAAAAAAAAAAAAAAAAAAAGGAATAAGAGAATGCTTACTCCATAGACAGACCAGCCCTAGGGCTGCTGGGTGCCTTTTTTTTTTTTTTTTTTTTTTTTGAGACTGAGTCTTGCTCTGTCACCAGGCTGGAGTGCAGTGGTGCAATCTTGGCTCATTGCAACCTCTGCCTCCCCGGTTCAAGCGATTCTTCTGCCTCAGCCTCCTAAGTAGCTGGGATTACAGGCACACGCCACCATGCCCAGCTAATTTTTGTATTTTTAGTAGAGATGGGGTTTCATTATGTTGGCCAGGATGGTCTCAATATCTTGACCTCGTGATCTGCCCGCCTCAGCCTCCCAAAGTGTTGGGATTACAGGTGTAAGCCACCGCACCGGGCTGCTAGTTACCCAGTTTTATGGTTATTCCTTGATGACATGCTAAACAGGGAGTGGGTTATTCATGCCTCCCCTTTTTAGGCCATATAGGGTAACTTCCTGACGTTGCCATGGCATTTGCAAACGGTCATGGCACTGGTGGGAGTGTAGCAGTGTGGATGACCACAGGTGACCCTCGTGGCCATCTTGGTTTTGGAGGGTTTTAGCCGGCTCCTTCACTGCAACCTGTTTTATCAGCAAGGTCTCTGTGACCTGTGTCTTGTGCCAACCTCCTATCTCATCTTGTGACTCAGAATGCCTTAGCCATCTGGGAACACAGCCCAGTAGGTCTCAGCCTCATTTTACCCAGCCTCTATTCAAGATGGAGTTGCTCTGGTTCACTTGCCTCTGACGGGACCGCAGGTGCGTGCTACATGCTTGCCTATTTTTTGTATTTTTGGGAGAGACAGGACTTCACCATGTTTCCCAGGCTGGTCTCAAACTCCTGGGCTCAGGTGATCTGCCCACCTCGACCTCCCAGAGTATTGGGATTACAGATGTGAGCCTCCGTGCCTGGACAACAGCTCACACATACTGATTTTTTTTTTTTTTGAGAGGAAGTCTCATTCTGTCACCCAGGCTGGAGTGCAATGACGCGATCTCCCCTCACTGCAACCTCTGCCTCCCGGGTTCAAGCGATTCTCCTGCCTCAGCCCCCTGAGTAGCTGGGACTACAGGCATGCACCACCATGCCCGGCTAATTTTTGTATTTTTAGTAGAGGCGGGAATAAACCATGTTGCCCAGGCTGGATTCAAACTCCTGACCTCACGTGATCTGCCCAACTCAGCCTCCCAAAGTGCTGTGATCACAGGTGTGAGCCACCATGCCCGGCCTCACATATATTAATTTAAGTCTCATGTCTCCCTAAAATGTATGAAAGCAAGCCGTACCCAACCACGTTGGGCACAAGTCCTCAGGACCTCCTGAGGTTGTCACAGGCACATCCTTAACCTTGGCAAAGTAAGCTTTCCAAATTGGCTGAGAGGTGTCTTGGATGTCCTGGGCTCACACAGCCTGTGTCAGTCACTCGACTAGGCACAGTTGTCCCCGGCTCATATATGCCCCCAGATTCGTCCTGCCCACTATATTCCTTAGTAGAAAGGTTAGCCCAGAGTGTTCTGCGCTCTGCAAAGCTTACACAGAGACCTGAACTGGGAACTTCAGTCGCGTCCCGCACTCATGCCCAGTGCAATTGTTTAAAGTCATTTTGGCCGGGCGCGGTGGCTCACGCCTGTAATCCCAGTACTTTGGGAGGCCGAGGCGGGTGGATCACGAGGTCAAGAGATTGAGACCATCCTGGTCAACATGGTGAAACCCCGTCTCCACTAAAAATACAAAAAATTAGCTGGGCATGGTGGCGTGTGCCTGTAATCCCAGCTACTCAGGAGGCTGAGGCAGGAGAATTGCCTGAACCCAGGAGGTGGAGGTTTGCGGTGAGCCGAGATCGCGCCATTGCACTCCAGCCTGGGTAACAAGAGCGAAACTCCGTGTCAAAAATAAATAAATTAATTAATTAATAAAGTCATTTTGACCCTGAATGCCTGCTTCACGCATTAATATCGTGTTTCTAAATTTGTGGAATTTGTGATACTAAGAACAAGCCAATCAATTGCTTATGTATTTTAATGTAAATTGTTGGCGAGCAGTTTAGCAACTGCCTCTTTTTTCCTTTAAAAACTCACTTGTGAAGCCCAGTGCGGTGGCTCACGCCTGTAATCCCAGCACTTTGAGAGGCCCAGGTGGGTGGATCACAAGATCAGGAGTTTGAGACCAGCCTGACCAACATGGTGAAACCCTGTCTCTACTAAAAATACAAAAATTAGCTGGGCGTGGTGGCACGTGCTTGTAATCCCAGCTATTCAGGAGGCTGAGGCAGGAGAATCTCTTGGACCCAAGAGGTGAAGGTTGCAGTGAGCTGAGATCGCACCACTGCACTCCAGCCTGGGTGACAAGAGCGAGACTCTGTCTCAAAAACAAAACAAAACAAATAAAACAAAAAACAAACCCACTTGTGGCCGGGCACGGTGGCTCATGCCCATAATCTCAGCACTTTGGGAGGCCAAGGTGGGCTGGATCGTTTGAGACCAGCCTGGCCAACATGGTGAAACCTCATCTCTACCAAAAATAAAAATAAAAAATTACCTGGCTGTGGTGGCGTGCACATGTAGTCCCAGCTACCTGGGAGGTTGAGGTGGGAGAATCACTTGAACCCGGGAGACACAGGTTGCACTGAGCCAAGATTACACCATGCTCTCCAGTCTGGGCAATAGAGTGAGACTCTGTCTCAAAATTAAAAACAAAACAAAACCCACTTGAGTCTAGGCACAATGGCTCACATCTGTAATCCTAGCACTTTGGGAGGCCAAGGCAGTTGGGTTGCTTGAGGCCAGGAGTTTAAGACTATTCTGCGTGCAAACCTGGAAAATCTGAGTCAGGTCTCTGTTAATTTAGAAGGTTTATCTTGCCAAGGTTGGGCAGACGCCCATGACACTGCCTCAGGAAGTCCTGGTGACAGGTGTCCAAGGTGGTCTGAAACAGCTTGGTTTTATACGTTTTAGAGAGACATGAGACACCAAGTAATATATGCAAGAAGTCCATGAGTTCGTCTGGAAAGGCGGGACATCTTGATGCAAAGGCAGGAAGACTGGAAGCGGGGAGGGAGCTTTCTGGACACAGGTAGGCGAGGCACAAAAGGTTGCATTTTTTGCTTTTCTGGTTAGCCTCTCCAAAGGAGTCCATCAGATATGCATTATCTCACTGAGCAGAGGGGTGACTTTGAATAGAATGAGAGGCAAGTTTGCTTTAAGCAGTTTCTAGCTTGAGTTTTCCTTAGTGATTTGAGGGTCCAAGATACTTTTCTTTCACGTGGGCAACATGGGAGGATCACTTAAGCTCAGGAGATGGAGGTTGCTGTGAGCAGAGGTTGCACCACTGCACTCCAGCCTGGGCGACAACAAGATGCTGGCTCAAAAAAGCAAAACTAAACTAAACCCACTTGTAGGCCTGGAGTAGTGGATCACACCTGTAATTCCAGCATTTTGAGAGTCTGAGGCAGGCGGATTGAGTCCAGGAGTTCGAGACCAGCCTGGGTAACATGGTCAAACCCTATCTCTACAAACAATTTTTTAAAAGCCAGGCTTGGTGGTGCATGCCTGAAGTCCTAGCTACTCTGGAGGCTGAAGTGAGAGGATCGCTTGAACCCAGGAGGCCGGGGTTGCAGTGAGCTAACATCAAGCCTCTCCACTACAGCCTAGGTGACAGAGTGAGACCCCTTCTCAAGAAAACCACAAAACAACAGAATGCTACCTGTAACTGCAGCTAATCAGAGCAGGGATATTCGAGGCCGGCGCTGCCGGCTTGCGGTCCACGGCTCGGCCCAGATAAAGTCTACTACTTAGGTTCCTTTTGCCCCCGCTTCCTTCTCTGGGTCAACACCTGCTAGGCTTAGGACGTTGTGGGCAGGGACAACAGAAGGGACATTTTCAGCCTCTTTTGGTAAGAATTGTTTCTTGTATTCTTTTTGTCCCCTGCCCTGTCTTATTTTTATATTTATTTTTAAATTATTTTTTTGAGACAGGGTTTCACTCTTGTTGCACAGGCTGAAGAGCAATGGCATCTCAGCTCACTGCAACCTCTGCCTCCTGGGTTCAAGCAATTCTCCTACCTCCACCTCGCCAGTAGCTGGGATTACAGGCATGCGCCAACACACCTGGCTAATTTTTTGTATTTTTAGTAGTTTCTCCATGTTGGTCAGGTTGGTCTCAAACTCTCAACCTCAGGTGATTGGCCTGCCTTGGCCCCAAAGTGCTGGGATTACAGGTGTGTGCCACCACACCCAGCTTATTTTTATTTATTTTTGAGACAGTGTTTCACTCTTCTCACCCAGGCTGGAGTGCGATGGCGCAATCTCTGGTCACTGCAACCTCCGCCTCCTGGGTTCAAACGATTCTCCTGCCTCAGCCTCCTAAGTAGCTGAAATTACAGTCGCCCACCACCACACCCGGCTACTTTTTGTATTTTTAGTAGAGATGGGTTTCACCATGTTGGCCAGGCTGGTCTTGAACTCCTGACTTCAGGTGATCCTCCACCTGCCTCAGCCTTCCAAAGTGCTGGGACTGCAGGTGTGAACCACCGCACCCGGCCAAAACTCCTGTTTCTATCAAAAACCAGGCCTCTTTCCATGCCAACAGTGCTCATGCAAACATGGTGGACGTTTCTAAAACCCGCTGGACTTTCTGTGAGAAGTGTGGCAAGCACAAGAAGGGCAAGGATTCTCTGTGTGCCCAGGGAAAGCGGCATCATGACAGGAAGCAGAGCGGCTATGGCGGGCAAACTAAGCCGATTTTCTGGAAAAAGGCTAAAAAGAAGACTAAGGCTTGAGTGCGTTGAGCCCAACTGCAGATCTATGAGAACGCTGGCTGTGAAAAGACGCAAGCATTTTCAACTGGGAGACAAGAAGAGAAAGGGCCACGTGATCCAGTTCTAAGTGTCATCTTTTATTATGAAGACAAAATCTTGAGTTTATGTTCAAAATAAAAACTAGGCTTGTAGGATTAGAAAATAGTACATTATTGATACTCAGCTGATAATCAGTTTAATGCTAAATTGACTAGGCTTAGCATAGTAGAATCACACTGCTCTAAAGCACTTAAAATTCTCTAATTATATGGATTTGCCCAGTGATCTATACCTTACAGTTTAAGAAAATTCCTTGCACATAGTAGATATGCCAAAATATAAGTTGAATCATCAGCATTAGTGTTGCTCATTCACCACGTACTGTAGAAAGTATGAAAGTGGCCGGGCGCCGTGGCTCACCCGTAATCCCAGCACTCTGGGAGGCCGGGCGCTGTGGCTCGCCCCTGTAATCCCAGCACTCTGGGAGGCCGGGTGTGGTGGCCCGCACCTGTAATCCCAGCACTCTGGGAGGCCGGGTGCCGTGGCTCACCCCTGTAATCCCAGCACTCTGGGAGGCCGGGCGCTGTGGCTCACCCCTGTAATCCCAGCACTCTGGGAGGCCAGGTGTGGTGGCCTGCGCCTGTAATCCCAGCACTCTGGGAGGCCGGGCGCCGTGGCTCGCCCCTGTAATCCCAGCACTCTGGGAGGCCGGGTGCGGTGGCCCGCGTCTGTAATCCCAGCACTCTGGGAGGCCGAGGCAGGTGGATCACCTGAGGTCAGGAGCTGGAGACCAGCCTGGCCAACATGGTGAAACCCCGTCTCTACTAAAAATATAAACATGAGCTGGGTGTGGTGGCGCGTACCTGTGGTCCTAGCTACTCGGGAGGCTGAAGTGAGAGGATCACTTGAAACCAAAAGGAGGCGGATGCAGTGAGCCGAGATTGCGCCACTGCACCCCGGCCTGGGTGACAGAGTGAGGCTCCGTCTGTTTTTGAGACCCTGTCTAGAAGAAAAATGATAGTGTAAAAGTGAGATCAATTATGCACACTGGGCTTTGTGACTCGAGTGGATTTTATTTTTGCACTCCAGGATGCAGCGAAGATGGAGCAAGGTTCATCTTCACACCAAGGGCCGTCAGTGTCGAGGTGACTCCCGGCCTGAGGAGGGCTGAGGCATCCTGAATTTTGAGAGCTCGAGGTTTAGGTCTAAGAAGGTGTACGTGGTGTAGTCATGATGCTGGAGGTTCTTGTAGGTCGTGTTGTCGAACGGCTCAGAAGGCGCTGCGGCCGCGTCTGTGGAGGAAACGCGATACCCGTGAGACCCACACGAGACCAGCTCTTTGTGAATGACTTGGCTCACACAGGCCCTTATCTACCAAGCATTCTTCGTCAGCCCTATCTGTGAGGAACAAACTGTCTAATTAAAAAAGAAAAGCCCATGAAAGTCACAGTGTCTTCAAAAGAAAAAGAAATACATTACTTGGAGATTTATTCTAAAATAAGCAGCAATTTAAGAAATGGAATAGTTACTACAATTTTTTTTTTTTTTGAGATGGAGACTTGCTCTGTTGCCCAGGCTGGAGGGCAGTGGTGCAATCCCAGCTTACTGCAACCTCTACCTCTCAGGTTCAAGTGAGTCTCCTGCCTCAGCCTCCCAAGTAGCTGGAATTACAGGCATCTGCCACCAAGCCTGGCTAATTTTTGTATTTTCAGTAGAGACAGGATTTCACCATGTTGGGGAGGCTGGGCTCGACCTCCTGACCTCAAGTGATCTGCCCAGTCAGCCTCCCAAAGTGCTGGGATTACAGGTGTGAGCCGCAGTGCCTGGTCACACAATGTGTTTTAACGATTTAGTTTGTATACTTCTAGGCTATTCCAAAGTTTGAAAATGCCTAGAACAATTGTGGCAGGACTTTTGGGTCACTTAGAGATGCATGAAAAAATCTACCTCTATTAGAAATCTGGGTTGGGATGGTGGCTCACGCCCTTAATCCCAGCACTTTGGGAGGTCAAGGTGGGAGGATTGCTTGAGCTCAGGAGTTCCAGATCACTCTGGGCAAAATAGGTACTCAGGAGGCTGGGGTGGGAGGATCGCTTGAGACTAGCAGGTGGGGGTTGCAGTGAGCTGAGATAGTATCACTGCACTCCAGCCTGGGGGAGAGAGCAAGACTCTATCTCAAAAAAAAAAAAAAAAAAAGAAAAATTTGAAAAGCTTAAACTAAAGGAGCCTTTTGAATGTCCAATATAAGAAAATTAGATGAATTACAGTAACAGCAACAACACAGCATTTGAACATTTGGTAATTCTAAACTACAAGTAGGGGTTGAGGCAAAAGAAGTATGGTTCTCCTGCAGTGGGACGTGCGATATAACATAATGGCAAAATCAAAACCTGCATGGGAAGACAGGCTAACATTTGGGTTGATTCGTACTGACTCAATTTCTGGAAATCAGGTCATCAGGTCTGTCTTCTTTTCATGCGCCACACAAAAAAAATACATTTATCTTCTCACCATTTCAATTAATATCAAAAGCTCAGTTCTTCCTTTTTAAGTTATGTTAAGCAAAACAATGTCTTATTTAAAGAGCTGACGTGGTTCCAACCTCCACAAGCTGTGTCTTCTGTGTGGTGTAGGCACACCTTCAAAGCAGAACATACATGGATATTATAGGGAGGGCAACTGACCAAGATGTGGGTTATAAAACTCTGATCTAAAACCCATCCACCTGGAAGGCAAGTACCGGGGCAGGGACTGCCTAGTGAGAGGGTAGCCCCACACAGACACAGCTCTGCAAGGCGGGCTGCGCGCATGGGCACAGAAAATATTTAAAAAACAACACATCCGTGAAGTATTAGAAGCAAGTTTCTGTTCAAAAAGGTTTGCAATCTGAAAACTCTCAATTCTCTGTTTTTATCCCGCAAGTTGTATTATTCCTCTCCATTTTAGAGCAGAAGGAGTAAAAACAGCGCATCAGGAAATGCAGCTCCTGAGGCCTGGAGAAGGCTGGCAAGCACCGGCACTTTGTGTACTGATGGAAGAGGTAGCAGAGGGAGAGGGAGAAAACACATAAATCCCGTCGCATAACGAACCAAGAACAAGAAGGCATCAGGTAAGGTACATAAGGCGAGGGGCGGCAGTACAGAGGATGGAGAGCAGACACAGGATGGAGCCGTGCTTGTTAGGGATCCTGGGTTTTAGAGAAGTCTTCAAGAAGAGCCATGGATTCCAAAATGGAAGACCACCTTTTCGTGTTTGCCATGACCCACCTAAAGCACACTGCATTTTATCAAGTTTAATGCTCAAGAAAATGACAACATAGCCAGGAGTGGTGGCTCACACCTGTAATCCCAGCACACTGGGAGTCCGAGGTGGGTGGATCACCTGAGGTCAGCAGTTCGAGACCAGCCTGACCAACATGGTGAAACCCCATATCTACTAAACATCCAAAAATCAGCCAGGCGTAGTGGTGGGTGCCTGCAGTCCCAGCTACTTGGGAGGTTGAGGCAGAAGAATCGCTTGTACCTGGGAGGTGCAGGTTGCAGTGAGCTGAGATCATGCCACTGTACTCCAGCCTGGGCGACAGAGCGAGACTCCATCTCCAAAAAAAAAGAAATAAAAGAAAACATAATAGGAATAAATACTGCTGCCCTTTAAAAGCCCTTCATAGGCCAGGTGCGGTGACTCATGCCTGTAATCCCAGCACTTTGGGAGGCCAAGGCAGTCAGGAGTTCAAGACCAGTCTGGCCACCATGGAAAAACCCTATCTCTACTAAAAATACAAAAAAAATTAGCTGGGTGTGGTGGTGTGTGTCTGTAAACTCAACTACTCAGGAGGCTGAGGCAGGGGAATTGCTTGAACCTGGGAGATGAAGGTTGCAGTGAGCCAGGATTACACCACTGCAGTCCAGTCTGGGCGACAACGTGAGACTCCATCTCAAAAAAAAAAAAAAAAAAAAAAAAGAATGTTAACTATTTTAGGGATTTTGAATATAAAGATGTGGATTGTCCACACTTAAGACATATTTCTGTGCTTGGCTGAGAGCGTTACAGACCATATTTCTAGTGCTGAATGGGATTAACTGTAACACTGCTCTGCAAGCACACGTAAACTAGTTCCTTTGCCTCACTACCCTAGGGAGCAGGGAGTGTGTGGGAGTGTCAGTCAAGTATACCCTGTGTGCAGTCTTGATCGTCCCCTGGCGCGGCCGCGTCTTCCATGGCCTCGCCCTTGGCCTCGTGCTTTGGCGCCGCTGGCTTTTCATGGAAACCGTGGTTCTTCTCAACGGGAACTGTCTCCAAATCGCTTGGTGGCATCTGATCTTCCACGACCACCTCTCTAGCCTTCAGGTGCCCTTCTCTTCCCTGCATCCCCGAGGCTTCCTTTCCGGGCAGGGGAGGGACCGCCTTGTGCTGGGTCTCTGGCACCGGTGTTTCCAGATGACCCTCTGAGGCCCCAGGAGGAACAGCTTTCAGCTGCCCCCCTGCTCTGGCCTCTTCTGCCAGCACAGTAGGTGCTGGGCTGCCCTTCAGTGGCGCAGACGACCCTGATTTTGTGTGGACAGGTAAGGGTCCTTTAACTTCAAATGACTTTTGGCTTTCTTTATCTATTTTATTTAATCTAAATGTTTTCTGCAATTGTTTTTCCTTTAAACTTTGCTTCAAAAACTCATCTACTTGAGATCTGGGCACTGTGGCTTTTGCTCTCACATCTTCCCTGCCTTCTGATGGCTTAGCAGGGAGTCCTTTCTTCCTTGGCTGGCGGGGCTTCTCTGGATAAGTGACGTCTGCATGTGGCTTCTGCAGTGAGGTTTTCTCTTTTGCTGATACTGTAACTTGGGGGGCTCTGTTTTCAAAGGAATGAGAGGCCTCTGGTTTTTGAAGCCCCCCTCTGCCTTTGCTCACCGCTTGAGAAGCGACCTCTGAAACATCAGCCTCGTCGTCAGACTCGGAATCAGAGGAGCTGGATGAGGATGAAGATGAAGACGATGCCACTTTCTGACCCACCCGACGAGCTTCTGAACCAGAGCCCTGTTTTCTCAATGGAGATGGAACTTTCTGTGGAAACTCTACCAAAGTCTTTCTGGACAAAAATTTCGGAACCCCTTCATCTGTGAACAGCATGCTGCCATCGGGGCTGGGGCTAGCTACCATCCCGCCCTTATTCACAGCTGGCGGGTGAGAACCAGGTGAAGATAGGTTTTTAGACAAGTCAGCTGCTGTCTGGGTGGCTAGGAGCTTGCCCCTCTGCTTTGGTTCCACTACATCTAGGAAACGGCATAAAGAGGAATATTATTTAACAAAATAATGTAAGACTCAGTCAAAATCACAGACATTTCATGACATATTACTTGTTACTGATGGTATCCTCAATGCGATCATCCTAAGACAGGTCCCACAGAAACCCACTCTCATGTGAAAGTCCGGCCTCATGATCAAGGCAAAAAATAAGTAGAGATACTTTTCTTTGCAGCTGAAAATTTTTTAAAATGAGGATTTTTACTAATAAGAGTAACGAATTTGTCCTCTTTTTTTTTGACAGTCAGGCTCTTCTGACCAGGCTGTACTACAATGGCGTGATCTCGGCTCACCGCAACCTCCACCTCCAAGCAATTCTCCTGCCTCAGCCTCCCGAGTAGCTGGGATTACAGGCATCTGCCACCACACATGGCTAATTTTTATATTTTTTTTTAGTAGAGACAGGGTTTCGCCATGTTGGCCTAGCTGGTCTCGACCTCCTGACCTCGTGATCCACCTATCTTGGCCTCCCAAAGTGCTGGGATTATAGGTGTGAGCCACCACGCCAGGCCTGTCTCCGTTTCTTCACAGTGGCAGGTTCTCTGACAATAATTATTTTCTTTCTTTTTTTTTTTTTCTTGAGATGGAGTTTCGCTCGTTACCCAGGCTGGAGTGCAATGGCCCGATCTCGGCTCACCGCAACCTCTGCCTCCTGGGTTCAGGCAATTCTCCTGCCTCAGCCTCCTGAGTAGCTGGGATTACAGGCATGTGCCACCATGCCCAGCTAATTTTTTGTATCTTTAGTAGAGACGGGGTTTCACCACGTTGACCAGGATGGTCTCGATCTCTTGACCTCGTGATCCACCCGCCTCGGCCTCCCAAAGTGCTGGGATTACAGGCGTGAGCCACTGCGCCCGGCCCGACAATAATTATTTTCTAAACAAGTTCATCAAATTTAAGACAGTTAAATTATAATCAAGGTATTTTCAGATTATTGAAATTTTACAAATGTGTAATTTTTTCAGTTTCTAAAAAACTGGTGCTTCTCAAATATATATATTTTTTAAATCAGAACTTAAACTTTTTTTTTTTTTTTTTTTTGAGACAGAGTTTCGCTCTTGTTACCCAGGCTGGAGTGCAATGGCCCAATCTCGGCTCACCGCAACCTCTGCCTCCTGGGTTCAGGCAATTCTCCTGCCTCAGCCTCCTGAGTAGCTGGGATTACAGGCACGCGTCACCATGCCCAGCTAATTTTTTGTATCTTTAGTAGAGACGGGGTTTCACCACGTTGACCAGGATGGTCTCGATCTCTTGACCTTGTGATCCACCCGCCTCAGCCTCCCAAAGTACTGGGATTACAGGCGTGAGCCACCGCGCCCAGCAGAACTTAAACTTTCTGAACAAAACAGTGAGGCAAAAGTATAGGCATGAGAATATTGCTGGAACCTGGGAGGCAGAGGGCAGTGAAGCAAGATTGCCCCACAGCACTCTAGCCTGGGTGACAGAGTGACTCTGTCTTAAGGAAAAAAAATGGTTTATATCTTCCAGATTATAACAATTTCTCCTGCAGATGACTGCAATCCCAATACAGGCCTGCAATAGCAACTTCCACTTACATGGGGCTTCTTGATGGAGTCCAGTCTACCCCCAATGAACGAGTCCTTCATGACAGAGAGCAAGAAATGGAAAAGGTAACCTGTGCCCTCGGCATTGCCGTTCAGCAGGGAGCAGCCAGAGGGACTCCACACCCCTCTTCACTGTGGGCATTCACTTTTACCTTTCTTGAGCCCCAGTAGACAGGAGCATGGGGGAATATAAAGGGTCAAAGATATGACCAAAATATTTGGGAGGAGAAGCAGGAATGAGAAGGGTGCAAATCACCTGGTGACCACTGAACAGGCCCGGGAGACAAAAACTCCTACCTGAGGAATTGAGGAGGGAGTAAAGACCACCTGGTGACCAGCAAACAGGCCCTCCGGAGGCTAAACTCCTTATCTGGGAATTTAGAAGTCATTAAACTTCCCTAGTATCTAAAGTCGGCATCTGGTTCCAGGCCTCTTTCAACTTTTCTAAGTCACTAGAATTTCTATACATCTCCGGAATGCCTCGCCGACACTCATTTTGCAACCCTTGCTGACATTAAGGCACTAAAATGTCTGCGATGTAATCATTTACCATGACCCACAGGGCTAATAGGGCCCAGATTAGCCTCAAACTCCCGCCTTAAGGTCCATAAATGCTCCCAAGGAACACCCACCACAGCGGGCTCAGCCTCTCTTGCCGGCACCCCGCCGCACTCTCCTGCAGCATTCTTTCTGCTAAACTTTCCTTTTTTTTTTTTTGAGACGGAGGTTCACTCTTGTTGCCCAGGCTGGAGTGCAATGACGCAATCTTGGCTCACCATAGGCTTCACCTCCCAGATTCAAGTGATTCTCCTGCCTCAGCCTCCAGAATAGCTGGGATTACAGGCATCAGGCATGTGCCACAATGCTCGGCTAATTTTGTACTTTTAGTAGAGACGGGGTTTCTGACCACGTTGGTCAGGCTGGTCTCAAACTCCCAACCTCAGGTGATCCATCCTACTTGGCCTCCCAAAGTGCTGCGATTACAGGCGTGAGCCACCATGTCCAGCCATCTTTCCTTTTTCAAACCTATACTGTTGTTGGTAAATTCTTACCAACCTCCTGAGTCAACCACTTCCCAGTGCTGGGGCTCTGACACCTCGCCCAGCAAATATTATACCTGAACAGCATCTAAATCCAGAGTCTTGAAGTCTAGGAGTCTACTTTATACTAAAAATATCACAATCCAGCTGGGCGCAGTGGCTCATGCCTGTAATCCTAGCATTTTGGGAGGCCAAGGCAGGTGGACTGCTTGAGGCCAGGAGTTGAGACTAGCTTGGGCAACATGGCGAAATCCTGTCTATGCAGAAAATACAAACATCAGCAGGGTGTGGAAGGCGGAGGTGGGAGGATAGCTTGAGCCTGGGAAGTAGAGGCTGCAGTGAGCTGCCATTGTGCCACTGAGCTCCAATCCTGGTAACAGAGTGAGAACTTGTCTCAAATTAAAAAAAAAAAAATCACAATCTTACTTCTCTCCTTCCCTAAAGTAGAAAAATTGTCCTCCTACCTGTCCTAACTGAACAGAATCCAAATGGGAATTTGTTTCCTGAGCTCAGGCACCTATGTTTAACAGACTAATAGAAAATGATCAGAGAAAACTGAGGAATTACAATCAGAAATGGCCCAGAGAGAAGCCGATGGGCATCGTGAGAGGCAATGGCTGAGAGGAGTGGGGGAGCGTGGGACCCACTCCAGCCCCGTCAGGACCACCCCCACCAGGTGCGCGCCTGGAGCCTGCATTTGGGCCGCCCAGAGCGGCGCTGGTGCTGGCCATTCTCAGAGCTCACACAGAGGTCCAGGGGTGTGCTAAACATAAAGACGGGGTGAAGGGGGGTCCCTCTAAACTGCACAGCTTGAACAGTCCTAATGGCAATGTCTAAGACACACTGGCCTTCAAACCCTCACAGCCCACACACCTGGATCATTAATTCATCTATATTTTGAGCATGAATTTTCCAAGTATGAAAAAATAACTGAAAATAAGGTTTATCTTAGATAGGCTGTATTGAATAGAAAAATAATGACTACTGAATCTTCCAAAATTTGTGTGGAGATTTAAAAAGTGTTAATGAATATTAAAACTACATAGTAGGTTGATTTATTACCTACTGAAAATGGACACAAACTTTCAGATGGGATTAACAATGCTATGACTCACAAATTTTGTTTGAAGAGAAAACATTTGTCTATCATACAAAATAATGATTTAAAGTTTCTTCTGTTCACCAAGTTCCTGGGAGAATCCGATGGAAAGGCTAACAGACAGCAGGAACTCCCCTCAGATCCTGAAGGGGTATAATAAAACTGTATAATAAAACACAAGCTGTGTAGGCCTATCTCACAGCACAAGATGGGGACTTTCAGAGACTGTTTCTCTTCTCTCAGAGACCATCACAACCCATGTGAAATAGACATACAAATACTGTCCTAGTAAATCGTGCAGGCAGGACGTCTCCTTGTTTCCCTATCTCCTCTCACAACAGAACTCACACTTCCTACTCTCTTTTCTGCTTACTTAAAAAGTGAGGGCATGGCCTTCAAGCTTCTAGTGATCCTCCTATAAGTAACCATGATAAGGGTGTGAGACATGGATTAGCAACCTTAAAATACTTCCATATCTTGTCAAAAGGTCACAAAACAAACTTTGGAAACAAGGCACATTCAGAAACAAAGGTGCATTTAAACATTACATTAGAGAATAAAGTTACTCAAATTTTACACAGTAATGGAAACTTCTACAGGTGTTTCACTGTAAAAAGTTTTATTTTTATTTAAATAAACACATGAGAATCGAGTTTTCAGAAGGAAGACAGCGCAGTGATTAAAATATGAACTGCACCGCCAGAGTGCCTGGGTTCAAATCCAGGCAGCTCAGTCCCTCCACACCATGACTTCCTTGTCTGTGACATGGGGATGACAGGAGCATCTCCTCCCTGGGTTGCTGAGGACTGGGGAAGATGACATATGGGGAAGTACTTGGAGAAGTGGCTGGCACTGCTTGTTATAACTGGATATCTAACATTTCTTTTTCTTTGTTTTTAGATGGCGTCTAGCTTAGTCACCCATGCTAGAGTGCAGTGGTGCGATCTCAACTCACTGAAACCTCAGCCTCCTGGGCTCAAGTGATCTTCCTGCCTCAGCCTCCTGAGTAGCTGGTACTATAGGTGTACCTCACCACGCCTGGCTAATTTTTTTTTTTTTTGAGACGGAGTTTCACTGTTTTTGCCCAGGCTGGAGTGCAATGGCATGTGATCTTGATTCACTGCAACCTCTGCCTCCTAGGTTCAAGTGATTCTCCTGCCTCAGCAGCCCGAGTAGCCGGGGTTACAGGCATGTGCCACCATACCCGGCTAATTTGTTTTTTTGGATTTTTAGTAGAGATGGGGTTTCACCATGTTGGTCAGCCTGGTCTCCTGACCTCAGGTGATCCACCCACCACACCCTCCCAAAGTGCTGGGACTACAGGCATGAGCCGCCGCACCTGGCTGGATACATGAATTTTCTATTTCCAGATATTCCTCACTTTTAAAACTGAAACAAGGACTTCAAATGGATAATCCACTTTGGCTTCTTAACATACTCTTCAAAAAGCTACACAGAAATCACTCAGTCAACAATTTATTACTGACTTCTGCAAAATTAGGGCTGGGTACTGGATTCAAGGAAAGCACAAAGCTGGAGAGCCTGGCGGTTCCCCAGAGTGCACCTCCAAGAACACCCCGGCCTCTGACATGTGCACCGGCGGCCTTCCTCGGGGAGGCATGTGCTGGGGAAGCTGGACGGCTCTGATGAAGCGAGGCATAGCACACTCCATCGCCCCAGGATCTTGTCCTGGTGGCAGACACTCGACTAGAGATGTGATTCCAAGGGTGAGAGCTTTGGGTACCCTCACCTGGACGCAGGAAACTTCCGTGAGAGCTTCCAAAGCCACTTCCAGCTGAGAAAGGCTTGATCTGGAGGGTGAAAAGCTTGTCTTACACTTATCAACTACTAACGCTTCAGGGGAAACATGGGCCTGCACGTGTCCATTTAGAAGCATTATTTATTTTTCTTTGTACAAGGACTTTTTGGTTTGGTGTTTTTTTTTTTTTTTTGAGACCACTGCAGCGCCCAGGCTGGAGTGCAGTGGCGTGATCTCGGCTCACTGCAACCTCTGCCTCCTGGGTTCAAGTGAGCCTCCTGAGTAGCTGGGATTACAGGCACCTGCCACCACACCCAGCTAATTTTTGTATTTTTAGTAGAGACGGGGTTTCATCATATTGGCCAGGCTGTTCTCGAACTCCTGACCTCAAGTGATCCACCTGCCCTGGCCTCCATAAATGCTGGGATTACAGGCGTGAGCCACCACGACCGGACTCAGTTTTTATTTTTGTTGAGACAGGGTCTCACTCTGTCACCCAGGCTGGAGTGCAGTGGTGCAATCATGACTCACTCCAGCTTCAACCTACTGGGCTCAAATGATCCTCTCACCTCAGCCTCCTGAGTAACTAGGACCACAGGTGCACACTACCACTCCCGGCTATTTTTTAAAATTTTTCCTAGAGATGGGGTCTTACTATGTTGCTCAGGGTGGTCTCAAACTCTTAAGCTCAACTGATCTTCCCACCTCAGCTTCCCAAAGTTCTGGGATTATAGGAATGAACCACCATGCGCAGCCTGTACAGGAATTCTTTTAAAAATCAGGCTGGACGTGGTGGCTCATGCCTGTAATCCCAGCACTTTGGGAGGCCGAGGCGGGCAGATCATGAGGTCAGGAGATCGAGACCAGCCTGACCAACATGTTGAAACCCGTCTCTACTAAAAATACAAAAATTAGTCAGGTGTGGTGGCATGCTGTGTAATCCCAGCTACTCAGGAGGTTGGGGCAGGAGAAGTCACTTTAACTCGGGAGGCGAAGGTTGCGTGAGTTGAGGTTGCAGTGAGCTGAGATCACACCACTGCACTGCATCCTGGGGGACAGAGTAAGACTCTGTCTCAAAAAAAAAAAATTATGAGATGTTACAACTATTATGTGTATTGACGAGCTTAGTTCTGAAAACTGTCCTCCCACCTGAAAGCACTCTGCAGTGTGCCCAGTAGCTGCGTGTAGCCCACTGCAGCTGGTCTCGCCATCACCCAGTGAGGCTGGTAGCGCATCCTGCTTACACACAAAGGAACTGAGGCTCTGAGGCCTGCAGGGCCCATCAAGGCCAGAGGCAGAAGCTCCACGAGAGCCCAAGGCCCACTCCCAGGTCAGCATTCCCCTCCCCAAACCACACCCCAGATGGTCACAGGATGAGGCACTCCATTTCCACTCACACACAGATGCATGCATCTAAAAAGGGGGCTCTTTGGCTCTGCCATATTTTAAAATCCATTTAATCCAAATTCAGAAGTCTATGATGTAGGATTGCAGACACAGACTGAAATTCACCGAAGGAGCGGATAATGTTAGTAATGAAATTGAACTAATTGTTCATCAGTAAATATTTAGAGAATGTCAGAAACGTGCCAGGTAGACTGGGCACAGTGGCTCATGCCTGTAATCCCAATACTATTGAAGTTTGAGGTGGGAGGATTGCTTGAGCCCAGGAATTCAAGACCAGTCTAGGCAATATAGTGAGACTTCATCTCTATGGAAAATTAAAATAATAGCTGGGACGTGACGGTGTGTACCTTTAGTCCTAGATACTCCAGAGGCTGAGGTGGGAGGATCACTTGAGCCTGCAAGGTCGAGGCTGCAGTGAGCTATGATTGTGCCACTGTACTCCAGCCTGGATGATAGGGTAAGATTCTGTCTCAAAAAATAAACAACAACAGAACATGCCAGGGATATGCCAGGTGTGGTGGCATGTGCCTGTAGTCTCAGCTACTCAGGAGGCTGAGGTGGGAGGATTGCTTGAGCCCAGGAGTTCGAGGCTGTCGTGAGCTATGATTGTGCCACTGCACTCCACCCTGGGAGAGAGAGCCAGAGCCTCTCTCTTAAAACAAATAACATAAAAGGAAGAAGAAAAGAGAAAAGAACAAGGATTGAAAAAGGAGGCAGGAATCATAGGACAAAACTAAGTAACGTTCCCATGGAATCCAAGCCTCAAGTCGAGGCACTGTGAGAGGCAGTCAGGGGCTGGCACTCAATTTTTAAAAACACAAATTTTTAAAAACCTACCAATGTTCTGTGCACTGACCAAGGAAGAAGAAAACAAAAGAATCTAAATACTTCCAAACATTCAAACTGAGGAAATAGGATTTTGATGAAAGTAAGACTGAACTCAATTATCATTCTACAACCTCATATAAGAATTAAAGATTTACAGAGGCAGTTTCTGCCACTTTTTTGTTTGTTTGTTTTGTTTTCTGTGACATAGTCTCACTCTGTCACCCAGGCTAGAATGTAGCGGTGTGATCTCAGCTCACTGTAACCTCCTCCTCATGGGTACAAGTGATTCTCCTGCCTCAGCCACCTGAGTAGATGGGACTACAGACACGTGCCACCATGTCTGGCTAATTTTTGTATTTTAAGTAGAGACGGGCTTTTTCCATGTGGGCCAAGCTGGTCTCAAACTCCTGACCTCAGATGATCCACCTGCCTCGGCCTCCCAAACTGGCGGGATTACAGACATGAGCCTGTGCCTGGCCCATACACATGTTCTTTCAAGCATAAATTAGGGTTGTAACAATTAAGGCTAACTGCAACGGACCTGGACCATAATCAATTACCAATAAGGAGCAGCAAATAGAAAATAAAATTGTTCTCAGGAGAGAAGCATTTAAAATGTACTGTTGCATTTCTTATTTTCCTGCAATGAGTATATGCTGCATATGCTGCACTGGTATTCAGGGAGGGGAAAAAAGGTAAAAAATTTGGTGATAAAAGTCAAAATGACTGTGTGAAGAGCTGGAAACATCATGCATCAGCAATGTGAGTCAGAGTGGAAAAAACTCCGTCTCCACAGTCATAAAATGATGCTGCAATCCTGGACTGGGACCAAGCAGAGCCTGGAAAACCACAAATGGGTCTGAGAGAGACTGAAAAGAAAAGCTAGCACCAGAGGAAGGAAAGTAAGGTGGCTTTCAGGCAACTTCACTGTGTCGGGGCCATCTAAGTGTCACAGAGCCTTTACCCAAGGCATCACTCACTTCAGGATGGGGTTTGGCATTTGGAAAATACAGGAAGAACCATTTCAGGGCTAAACGTTGAGTCAAAGACTATGACATCACTGGCGTGTTTGGTCTCAAATCTGTTACAGATCTTGTGTCTCATATAATCTGGACACTGCTGAAAAAGAAGCAGCATAAATTATGTAGCTAGTAAAACTCAGTGTCATGCTTGGAAGACTGATCTATCTACTTTTTGCATTCTCTTTCCCTCGTGACTACCATCAAAATCTTACTTTTCGGTGTACTTTGCTTCTTGGGATTCTGTGGCTGACCCTTTTCACTCTTCCCTGATTCCGCAGACAAAGAAACTGTAGAAGCAAGTCCTCGAAACACATGGGCCTCCTGGAGGATAGTCTGACAACAGAATTAATGAATATGGATGTTTAGAGTAATGCTATGATATAACAGTTGGTACTACATATGAATACTTTTTTATTTTATTTCTTTTTTGAGTCGAGGTCTCCCTCAGTCACCCAGGCTGGAGTGCAATGGCACAATCATGGCTCATTGCAGCCTCAACTCCTGGGTGCAAGTGATCCTCTGACATAGCTGGGACTACAGGCACGCACCACCATGCCTGGCTAATATTTTTTATTTTTTGTAGAGACAAGATATGGCTATGTTGTTCAGGTTGGTCTCAAACTCCTGGCCTCAAGTGATCCTGATACCCCGGCCTCCCAAAGTGCTGGCATTGGCCAGGATGGTGGCTCATGCCTATAATCCCAGCACTTCGGGAGGCTGAGGTGGGCAGATTACTTGAGGTCAAGAGTTCTCAGACCAGCCTGGCCAATTCCATTTCTACTAAAAATACAAAAAAATTAGCCGGGCGTGGTGGTGCATGCCTGTAGTCCCAGCTACTCCAGAGGCTGAGGCAGGAGAACTGTTTAAACCCAGGAGGTGGAGGTTGCACTGAGCTAAGATTGCGCCACTGCACTCCAGCCTGGACAACCGAGCAAGACTCTGTCTCAGGAAAAAAAGAAACAACCAAAGTGCTAGGATTGTATGCATGTAGGGGCTGTGCATATGAATACGGTATGTTCCTACTACATATAAACGTACGACATTCACATAGTATACTTCTAATGGTATTACAGTTTTCATAATGTATATTGTGGACGTTTTGTAAAATACAAAAATGCTGCAAGAAGAAAATGCCTGAGTTCAAGGACAATCACTATTAATATCTGGGTTAATGAAACTCCAACCAGATGTTCTGCTGTTCATATTTTTTTGTAGTCTCTAATTACTGATAAACCTACAAAACACTACTACGTTTCTTTCTTTCCTTTTTTTTTTGAGACGGAGTTTCACTCTTATTACCCAGGTTGGAGTGCAATGACACGATCTCGGCTCACCGCAACCTCTACCTCCTGGGTTCAGGCAATTCTCCTGCCTCAGCCTCCCGAGTAGCTGGGATTACAGGCATGTGCCACCGTGCCCAGCTAATTTTTTGTATTTTTAGTAGAGACGGGGTTTCACCATGTTGACCAGGATGGTCTCGATCTCTTGACCTCGTGATCCACCCGCCTCGGCCTCCCAAAGTGATGGGAAAATAGGCGTGAGCCACCGCGCCTGGCCTATTTCTTTTTTTTTTGGAGACGGGTTTCACTGTGTCACCCAGGCTGGAGTGCAGTGGCGTGATTTTGGCTCACTGCAACCTCTGCCTGCTGGGTTCAAGCGATTCTCGTGCCTCAGCCTCCCAAGTAGGTGGGATTACAGGCAGGTGCCACCATGCCTGGCTCATTATTTTGTATCTTTTTACATTTTTTTGAGACAGAGTCTCATTCTGTGGCCTAGGCTGGAGTGCAGTGGGGCAATCTCCGCTCACTGCAACCTCCGCCTTCCAGGTCCAAGCGATTCTCCTTCCTCAGCCTCCCAAGTGGGTGGGATTACAGGCATTCACTACCATGCCCGGCCAATTTTTTGTATTCAGTAGAGATGGGGCTTCGCCATGTTGATCAGGCTGGTGTCGAACTCCTGGCCTCAGGTGATCCACCTGCCTCAGCCTCCCAAAGTGCTAGGATTACAGGTGCGAGCCACTGCGCCCAGCTCTTACTGTATTTTTAGTAGAGATGGGGTTTTACCATGTTGCCCAGGCTGATCTCAAACTCCTGACCTCAAATGATCCACCTGCCATGGCTTCCCAAAGTGCTGGGATTATAGGCGTGAGCCACCCACAAGGCCCTATGTTTCTTTTTGTAAAATGTTTTCCTATACTTAGAAAATAGAATAGAAGAAATACTATCTGGCCATTAAAATGATGTAGGTATATAATAACTGCTTCAAAAGTGTCTACAATATAAGTGTTTACATTTGTATCTTGCCAAATCACTCGGCATATATTGATTAAGGCCTACTAAGTGCGAGACAGTACAATGTTCTAGATGGTGGATACAGAACAGAGGTGCCTGTATGTGCACATAAAAATATTAATGTCCGTGATTGTAAGCATGAGTCCATGTGCTTATGTGAATAAAAGCTGATAAAAATCGTTAGGAACTAGATGCTTGAAGGAGTAACTGTGGACTGTCAATGTTTTTCCCTCCCTATCTGTACTTTTAAATTATTCTGCAGGCTGAGGCATGAGAGATGCTTGATCCCGGGAGATGGAGGTTGCAGTGAGCTGAGATCGTACCATTGCACTCCAGCCTGGGCTACAGAGTGAGGCTCCGTCTCAAAAAAAAAGAAAAAAAAGGGGGGGACAGCTATTGCTTTTGTAGTAACAGCCATTTTTAAGCTTGTAAGATAATGAAGTGGCCTTAGCCTTATTTATTTATTCTGTCCCCCAGGCTGGAGTGCAGTGGCGTAATCTCTTCTCACTGCAACCTCCGAGTCCCGGGCTCACGGGATCCTCTTACCTCAGCCTCCCAAGTAGCTGAGATTACAGGAATGCATCACCACGCCCGGATAATTTTTTGTATTTTTTGTAGAGATGGGGTTTTGCCATGTTGGCCAGGCTGGTCTCGAACTCCTGAGCTCAAGTGATCTGCCTGGCTCGGCCTTCCAAAGTAATGGGATTACAGGCAAAATCCCCAAGTGCCCGCATCCGGCGTGGCCTTAGCTTTTCATTTGCAGAAAAAGAAGCCCTTCTTCCCCTTTTCACGGGTCAGGTCAGGTCCGCTGGCTTCTCAACAGCTGTCAGTAAGCTACTGGGTTGACCAGGTCCCTGACAGTTCTCTCATACCCTCCCTTGGCTAAATGGGGAAGTCAATGTCCTTAAAAAAGCCGTGCGGGAGGCCGCACAGCGGCTGACCCCGGCGGCGCGGCAGCATCACCTGGAAACGTCCACCCCTGTCTGCCGCCCAGGCATGCAGCCCTCAGGAGCTCCCGAGGTGATTCGGGTCCAGCGGGGGACACCACTGCGCGGGGTGGTAGAGCGGTCTGCATGGGGCACGCCGGCCTCGGACAGCTGCGGAGGCGGAAGGGAATGGGGGAGCCCCGGGACGCTCGCCGGCTACACCGGGCCTGGCCCCGTGACCCTCAGTCCTGGGCCTAGGGAGCGGAGTCATCGGCCCAACCGGGACGGCTGGAGGTCGCGCAGAGGCCCAGGCCTGACCAGCACCGCGCCCCCTCACCCCATTCCCTACGTGGGCTCCGGGCCGCGTAGCCAGCCCAGGCAGCCTCCTCCTTTACCTTCAGCGCCCCGGCTCGTCCTTGCTGCAGCAAAAGCGGGGCCGCCATGGCGGTGACAGTAGGCGCTGTAGTCCGGGACGCGGCAACTGCGCGCGCACTCCCGCCTGAACACCCGCCCCTTGGGCCGAGTGCGCCAATCACAGCCCAGATGGGGGCGGAGCAATGGTCGTGGGGATGCGCGCGCAGGCTACGCGCCGCGCTCGAGGCCACGCCCCGCATCAGAGCCACCAATCAGAGGCAGCAGCGTGAATGCGCGCCCAACCGCTGCGCACTTCTTTCCCCTTGTCCTCGCAGCCTTAAATCCGAGACCTTCCCCAGGGGCACAGTCTGGTCCTACTTGATTGATATTCCTGTGTTTTGGGGCGTTTTAAAGCTCTTCAGCTCCCTCACTTTCTGCCGGCAACGCGGCCTCCACTGCTCACTGCCCATCCTGCACCGCCCCTGCCAACGCTCATACCAGCGTTAGGCCGATGGGAAACGGAAGCTTTGTTTCACCTGAATGTTTATGACTTTCAGAGAAGAGTTCGCCCCCAATGTTAGGCGTAAATATGGAGTCGGTGTAATTAGTTATTAGCTTCCTTCTGTGCCTCTTGAATTTCCTGCCTCCTTTCGCGTGCCCAGCACCTCATTTGCAATTCATCGGAAATGGACATGCCCACACCTTCAGCTTCCACAGAGAGGCCATGCCATAGCCATTTAAATGAATTGTGTAGGGATACCTGACTCACAACTAGAGATTCATTGAGGTGGCAAGATAAACTGGCTGAATGAGATGCCCTCAGGCCCTTATCAAAGAGGCGCACGGAATCAAGTAAATGCAAGGGAACCTGCCACCATCCACCCTGGCAGGCAAAGAGAACAACCTGAAATCTTAGGATAATCATGAGAAGGGAATCCTTTGTACCTAAAGGGAGAAGGTAAAAAATGCCAACAGATATTTAAAAAAAAATTTTTTTTTTTTGATGCAACCTTGCCTCAGCTTCCTGGGTAGCTGAGACAACTGGCACGCGCCACCTCTCCCGGCTAATTTTTGTATTTTTAGTAGCGATGGGGTTTCACCATGTTGGCCAGACTGGTCTTGAACTCCGGACCTCAAATGATCTGCCCATCTTGGCCTCCCAAAGTGTTGGGGTTACAGGCTTGAGCCACTGCACCCGGCCAAAATCTTCAAAATTTGGCTCTTGTAGTACATAGGGTTTTCCAGAAAAACAAAAACCAAAAGGAGACATGTATGTATGATATTTATTTATTTATTTATCGAAGACAGGGTCTCACTGTCACCCAGGCTGGAGTGCAGTGGCTCTACCTCGGCTCACTGCATCCTCGACTTTCCCAGGCTCAGGTGATTCTACTACTTCAGACTCTCAAGTAGCTGGGACTACAGGTGCACACTACCACACCTGGCTTATTTTTGTATTTTTTGTAGAGACAGGTTTTTACCACGTTGCCCAGGCTGGTCTGGAACTCTTGAGCTCAAGCAGTACACTGGCCTCTGCCTCCCAAGTGCTGGGATTACAGGCATGAGCCCCTGTGCCCGACTGCTATTTATAATACAGGTATTTAGATCTCTATCCAGGTTTCAACATATTTCGATAAATATATTGAAAAATTTTTTGTAGAAATGAAATAATTTGTCAAAACTAGGATGAAGTACATAGCCTAGAAATACTGAAAAATTAAAAAAAGGTATGTCTTGAATGCATAAAATATATGTAGATACTAATTTTATTATTTACGACATAAAATATACTCAAATTGATGATAATATATTAAAATTCATTAAAACTTACACACGTTACCAGAGACCACACATGGCAGCATTCGCAGCTGAGAGGAATGTAATCGTAGTAAACGCATACTGCTCAATCACAACTGCGTAAAATTAATGCTAGCGCATACCTTACTACTGTAGTAATTTCACAACCACCTCCTGTTGCTATGGTGGTCAGCTCAAGTGCCGTGAGTATCCACTTCAAATGCTACGTGACACTAGCCATTTCCTCGTCAGCAGTTAAGTCTCTTCAAACTGCATATTGCAGTAACAAGTAGAGGCTGGGTCCAGAGGTGGTGGCTCATGCCTGTAATTTCTGCACTTTAAGAGGCTGAGGCAGAAGGATTGCTTGAGCCCTGGAGTTTGAGACCAGCTGGAGCAATGTAGTGAGACTCTGCCTGTTTGTTTATTTATTTATTTGAGATGGAGTCTTGCTGTGTTGCCCAGGCTGGAGTGCAACAGTGTGGTCTCGGCTCACTGCAACTTCAGCCTCCTGGATTCAAATGATTCTCCTGCCTCAGCCTCCCAAGGAACTGGGATTACAGGCACCCGCCACCACACCCAGCTTTTTTTTGTATTTTTAGTAGAAATAGGGTTTCACCATATTGGCCAGGATGGTCTCAAACTCCTGACCTCGTGATCTGCCCACCTCGGCCTCCCAAAGTGCTAGCATTACAGGCATGAGCCACTGTACCCAGCCGACTCTGCCTCTTTATAAAATTAAATTAAAAAAAAAATTAGGCTAGACGAGGTGGCTCACCCTTGTAATCCCAATACTTCGGGAGGCTGAGGCAGGTGGATCACCTGAGGTCAGGAGTTCGAGACCAGTCTGACCAACATGGAAAAACTCTGTCCCTACTAAAAATACAAAATTAAGGCCAGCACGTTGGCTCACACCTGTAATCCCAGGACTTTGGGAGGCTGAGGTGGGCAGATCATGAGGTCAGGAGTTCAAGACCAGCCTGGCCAATATGGTAAAACCCTGTCTCTACTAAAAATACAAAAACTAGCTGGGCGTGGTGGTACACACCTGCAGTCCCAGCTACTCAGGAGGCTGAGGCAGGAGAATAGCTTGAATCCAGGAGGCGGAGGTTGCGGTGATCTGAGATCGCATCACTGACTCCAGCTGGGTGACAGAGCCAGACTCTGTCTCAAAAAAACAAAAACAAAAACAAAATTAGCCAGATGTGGTGGTGGGCACCTGTAATCCCAGCTACTCAGGAGGCTGAGGCAGGAGAATCGCCTGAGCCAGGAGGCAGAGGTTGTGGTGAGCCAAGATTGTGCCATTGCACTCTAGCCTGGGCAACAAGAATGAAACTCTGTCTTAAAAAAAAAAAAAAGAAAAAGAAAAAGTAATGGTGGGGCACGGAGGCTCACTGTTGGAAGCCGGGCCTCCCATGGGCTTGTCCAGCAGGAGCAGCAGCCATTCAGGAGACACATCCTACCAGTGCATTCACATCCTTGTTTCTCTTTCCCTTCTGCTTACCAGGCTTTCAGTGGCTGCGGCTATTGGTTAAACCCAGCCAGGAGGGTGCTGGATTATAAAAAGTTAAGGTTTATTAAAACTTACACACACAGACACTTACAGACCACACGATACCATTAGCAGTAAAAAGAAATGTAAACAAATGTAAAGCTTGGAGGGCAGTGACCCAAAGGCTGAGCAGCACAGCCGGCAGGGGCTCCCCGTTCCTCCCCAGAAGGCTGGGAATACACCTGGGGGCACAGGCCTTACACTGACAAAGTGTGCAAACTGGCAGTGTTTGCTCGCAAAGCCCATGGAACATCTAGAAACATTATTGAAATGAATTCAAGCATTCAGCAAAACTGCTGGATGCAAAAGTCAGTTGTATTTCTAGACACCAGCAACAAAGAAAATTTAAAAAGGATCCCATCTACACTAGCAAAATCCCCTCTTTTTTGCTAAAAATAAAATTTAAAGTTTTGTGCACAAATAAAAGAGAGAAAAAAAAGTTTTGTGCACTTTTTGAACAACATTTTATTGTAATACATTAATAAATGAAGAGAAAAGGTGCTCCTAAATATTGTAAACGTGAATGTTCTTCAAAAAAATCTAGGCTGGGTGCAGTGTCTCACATCTGTAATCCCAGCACTTTGGGAGGCCAAGGTGGTAGGATTGCCTGAGGTCAGGAGTTTGAGACTAGCCCAGTCAACATGGCAAAATCCTGTCTCTACTAAAAATACAAAAATTAGCTGGGTGTGGTGATGCATGCCTGTAGTCCCAGTTACTCAGGAGGCTGAGACAGGAGAATCATTTGAACCCAGGAGGTGGAGGCTGCAGTGAGCCAAGATCATGCCACTGCACTCCAGCCTGGGCGACAGAGTAAGATGCCGTCTTAAAAAAAAAAAAAAATCTAGGCTGAGGTGGGAGGATCACTTGAAGCTGGGTGTTTGGAACTAGTCTGGGCAATATAGCAAGACCTCAGTCTCTACAAAAAATTTAAGTTAATGGGTCATGGTGCACACCTGTAGTCCCAGCCACTCAGGTGACTAAGGTGGGACAATCCATCTGAGTCTAGGAGGTCAAGGCTGCAGTGAGCTGTGATTGTACCACTGCACTCCAGCCTGGGGACAGATTGGATATATAAAAAATCCATTCAGTTACATTCTAATCAATATCCCAGCAGGGATTTTCAGGAAAATTGACAACCTACTTATATCTTTTTTTTTTTTTTTTACGATGGGGTTTCACCATGATGGCCAGGCTGGTCTTGAACTCCTGACCTCAGGTGATCCACCCACCTCAGCCTTCCAAAGTGCTAGGATTACAGGTGTGAGCCACTGCGCCCGGCCTTTTTTTTTTTTTTTGATGGAGTTTTGCTCGTTGCCCAGGCTGCAGTGCAGTGGTGCAATCTCAGCTCACTACAACCTCTGCCTCCTGGTTTCAAGTGATTCTCCTGCCTCAGCCTCCAGAGTAGCTGGGATTACAGGAACACGCCACCACGTCGGGCTAATTTTTGTATTTTTAGTAGAAACAGGGTTTTACCATGTTGGCTGGTCTCAAACTCCTGACTTTAGGTGATCCACCTGCCTTGGCCTCCCGAAGTGCTGGGATTACAGGCGTGCGCCACCACGCCAGGCCCTAGTTATAACAATTATATGGAAGGAATAAATGGCCATGAATACTCAAGGCTTTCTTAAAGGAGGAGGAAGAAGAGAGGAAAAGGAGGGGAAATATGAGGAAAAAAGGGTGAAGACTTGCCCTAGAAGATATTACAACTTAATATGCTGCTACGGTGATTAGGTCTGTGCCGTATCTATTCAAGGATAGACAGTTTGCTAATAGAATATAACAGAGTTCAGCGAGAGAACCACATCTATTTAGAAACTTAATATGTGGCCAGGTGTGGTGGTTCACACCTGGCTACCTTTGAGCAGTGGGGCCACTCCAAGAAATTGGCCCAAAGAGATCAGTCACAAGAAAACAGAAATTTTTTTTTTTTTTCTGAGATGGAATCTTGCTCTTGTCATCCAGGCTGGAGTGCAGTGGCACAATCTTGGCTCACTGCAACCTCTGCCTCCCGGGTTCAAGCAGTTCTCCTGCCTCAGTCTCCTGAGTAGCTGGGGTTACAGGCACCTGCCACCATGACCGGCTTATTTTTGTATTTTTAGTAGAGATAGGGTTTCACCATGTTAGCCAGGCTGGTCTTGAACTCCTGACCTTGTGATCTGCCCGCCTCAGCCTCCCAAAGTGCTGGGATTACAGGCAAGAGCCACTGCGCCCGGCCCATGAGGCTTATTTTAAAAACACTCGTGGGAGTGGCTTTTGGGGCATGGAGAGGACCTGAATCAAGATTCTTGAGAAGCCCACAAAGTTGTTGTTGTTTTTTTTCTTTTCTTTAGGCCACAACGTTTTTAAGGGACTTGTAGTGAACAAAGCAGCACTAGCTGCCAAAATGTGGACACAACAGTTTAAAATGAAAAAAGGTCTCTGGGTCCACAATTTGCTAATGATAGGAAAAAGGCTGAGAAAGTTTCTCAAAGGGCACATTCTTCAAAATGGCCAAGAAGGTGCTGGCAAAGGAGGGTCACCCAGGAAGGCAGAGGCAAGACTTGTGCTGAGATACAGCCTGGGGAGGTACTCCCAGCAAGCAGAACTTGGGTCTGGTTAAGGAACACGTCTTACCCCGCTAAGGCCTGAAAACATCTTCCAGTATTATTTCAGAATTGCTTTGGACCAGTGATTGTTCTGTCTCCTCCTTGTCTCCTTTTCACATTGAGGTATTTATTGTGGTTATCTTGGGTGCATGGGAGAGAAAATGCATCTTTTTAGTTTGTAAGTCTCTGGATCAAGAGGAGCTGCACTGGACAATGAGAGTCTAGATTTTGTGCCTGATGTTGGGATTGGAAGAAGCTTTTGGGGATCTTGGGAGGAACACCGGAAACCAATCATGGTTGGGGTTGAAAATATCACTCCTGTTTGGAGATTTTAAGGCATCTTTGGCTTGTCTAAGTGCAAAGGTTAAGTAGGCTTACTTTCAGTGACCTCAGACTTGACCCCACCTGTGTGACACCCACACCCATGACCACATCTTGGACTATTTTTTTATTTTTATTTTTTTTGAGACAGTCTCGCTTTGTTGCCCAGGCTGGAGTGCAGTGGGACAATCTCAACTCACTGCAACCTCCACCTCCCGGGTTCAAGCGATTCTCCTGCCTCAGCCTCCTGAGTAGCTGGGATTACAGGCGCGCGCCACTACGCCCGGCTCATTTTTGTTATTTCTAGTAGAGACAGGGCTTCACCATGCTAGTCTCTAACTCCTGACCTCAGGTGATCCGCCTGCCTCGACCTCCCAAAGTGCTGGGATTACAGGTGTAAGCCACGGCTCCTAGCTCATTAACTTTTTTTTTTTTTTTTAAGATGGAGTCTCACTCTTGTCACCCAGGCTGGAGTACAATGGCGTGACCTCGGCTCACTGCAACCTCCGCCTTCTGAGTTCAAGCGATTCTCCTGCCTCAGCCTCCCGAGTGGCTGGCATTAAGGCATGTACTACCAGGCTACGGTAATTTTGTATTTTTAGTCGGGACGAGGTTTCTCCATGTTGATCAGACTGGTCTCGAACTCCCGACCTCAGGTGATCCGCCCACCTCGACCTCCCAAAGTGCAGGGATTACAGGCGTGAGCCACCGCGCCAGGCCTCATTCACTTCTTGAAGAATCATTTACCAGGCATCAAGTAGCTATCAGGTCCTACGTCTCTCCAGCTATGGCGGAAAAAGATCCAGAACCAGCCATACCCCGTCTGGAGGAAAGGACGAACATTAGGCAAGCACTTGGAATCGCGCGAAGTGCACGCCATCAGATCGCCTTGTGAGTGAGCGGCCCAGCCTGAAACACCGACGGCCACCAACCGCAGCCGGGAGGACGCTCACAGCACCTGCATGCAGCTCACGCTGAAGGCAGGCTCTTCCGTGGGGATACGTCATCTCTCGGCGTCTACGCGTGACGTCATCGACGGGCGCGAACAGGAAGAGGCTCTGGGGTGGCACGTGTGTATGGCGGGCTCTGTGGGACTGGCGTTGTGCGGGCAGACGCTGGTGGTGCGGGGCGGCAGCCGATTCCTGGCCACCTCCACTGCAAGCAGGTGAGGGGGCCTTGGTCTTGGCACAGGGAGCCCAGGCTGCGGGCGCGCGTCGGGCCCTGGCGACTCCGCTTCTCCCGCACTGCCTGATCGCACTTGCTCTGGGGTGACCCGGGGGAACCCCGCTCCAGCCCGGGAGCCCTCCGCCGCTCTCTCGGCCTGGCCGCGTGTCGGGGCGTGGGGAGACAAGCCAATCTAGGAGAGACCATGAGAGCCTAGATTTCTGCGCCCCACAGGCCCCGGTGCGCTCCTCGCCCTGGTCGGCGGGTCTGCAATGTTCTCGCCTGGTTAGCGCCAGGTCACTTCCGGTCTCCGCGGCGCCGGCGGGAACCCTGACCGCTCGGCAAGGCCCGGCCGAATACGCTGTGAAGAACTGGGAAGAAGGGGGTCTCGGGTTTCCCTGGTGAGAGGGGCGGGGCTCACGACGAGCTCGCTGACCCCCGACCGCGCTCCCTCTCTTTGCAGGGGTGCTTGTCCCCTCTTCCCGGCCTGCATCCACCTACCTGGCTTTAATTGCTCATCAGGACTCCCGGCTCGTCTCTGACACTTACACAACCGACCCGAGAGTACACGTGGAGCTCGCAGCTGCCCCTCCCTAGCGGCCCTTCACGTGGCTCGAATTTTGCTTTCTGTAATTTTATTCTCCATCCTTATTGTATCACCAGTGCTAGGACGACGCCGGAGATTTTTAAATTAGTAAATGCTTGTTGAGGGACAGTCCTGACTTAGGACTCTCGGACCGATTAGTAGTGTTGTCAGTTTCAGCCCCTCATTTTCTTTCCCCTGTTATTTGTGATTTAATACTTGAAACAGACGATATGTCTGTCAGATGTACTGTATATTCTTTGGTTTCAGAAAGCCAATTCGATGTTAAATTAGGTCTTACAAAAATTGTACTCAGAAACCTGTCATGTATCCGAGATAATGTTGCTTTAGAGACTCACACGGTCTAATACCTGCCAGAGTGAGCTGTGGATGCGTTAGACATGATCTGCTTACCTTCAGTCTGCGCATTTTGAGGAGATGCTAGCGGCTGGTGGAGATTCCGACTTGGAAGACAGGTCCACTGTTCCATATGGAAAGTTTTTTGGTGCACTTTAAAGGCTATAAATAAGTACAAGCTATGTGCCAGGGGTGGGGGATGGGATAAACTGAGTTTAGGTTCAGTATGGAAGATGGGTGATTGTTATGTTGGTAAGTGCTTGGGGTCATGGGAACATTTTCAGGTAGGTGAGATGTGTTTCTGAATAGGTAATGGCTCTTGGAAATTTGTATAGAGAATCCCATTGAAAACTCAACAGCATCAGAACATCGCATAGATTTTCTGGTGCCTGAAAGAGTAGCATAAGAATAGCATATTAATTCCTGTTGAGTATTTGCCCCTCATCTGTTTTACTGAACTTTTTTTTTTTTTTCCTGAGACAGCCTCACGCTGTCTCCCAGGCTGGAATGCAGTGGCAGGATCTTGGCTCACTGCAACCACTGCTGCCCGGGTTCAAGCGATTTTCCTGCCTTAGTCTCCTGAGTAGTTGTGCTTACAGGCACCCACCACCGCGCCTGGCTAATTTTTGTATTTTTAGTAAAGATAGGGTTTCGCCATCTTGGTCAGGCTGGTCTTGAACTCTTGACCTCGTGAGCCACCCGCCTCAGCCTCCCAAAGTGCTGGGATGACAGGCATGAGCCACCCGCCTGGCCTGAACTTTTTTTTCCCACAGGACTATTCAGGTCGTGTATGATACACTCCAATAAGAGATTAAGCAAATAAAGTTTGTTAACTGTTCCCTGAAATATTGTATCTACACAGTTTTCTTGTCATGGATAAGACCTTTAATGAGTATGCAAATATTTTGTTCTACAGAGAAAAAAAATCTTTTTTTTTTTTTTTTTAGAAACGTTCTCCTTTAAAAATCATTGTTGCTGGGCACAGTGGCTGATGCCTATAATCGCAGCACTTTGGGAAATGGAGATGGGTGGATCGCCTGAGGTCAGGAGGTCGAGATCAGCCTGGCCGACATAGTGAAACCCCGTCTCTACTAAAAATACAAAAAATTAGCTAGGCGTGGTGGTGGGCGCCTGTAATCCCAGCTACTCGGGAGGCTGAGGCAGGAGAGTCACTTGAACCCGGGAAGTGGAGGTTTCAGTGAGCTGAGATTGCACCATTGCACTCCAGCCTGGGTGACAGAGTAAGACTGTCTCAAAAAAAAAATTATAAAAAAATAATTGTTGAGGGGTGGGGACTAGGGGAGGGATTGTATTAGGAGAGAGTACCTAATGTAGATGACAGGTTGGTGGGGACAGCAGACCACCATGGCACGTGGATACCTATGTAACAAACCTGCATGTTCTGCATGTGTACGCCAGAACTTAAAGTATAATCATTTTAAAAAAAAGAGTATTGTGAATAAAAGATTGTTCTAAATTAAAAAAAAAATCATTGTTATTTCTCTTTAATGATGACTCCTTTTAAAATCATTCTGTTATTTCTCTTTAGTGATGATGACAGCCTCTTCATCTATGACTGCAATGCTGCAGAAAAGAAGTCACAAGAAAATAAAGGGTGAGGTGTGGGAAGGCTTTTTCAGGGCCTGATTTAATGGTTTGATAATGGGACCAGAGGCTCTAAGAAGCAATTGTTGTCTTACTTGCTGAATTCTTAGCTTCTGTCACACAACAGTGCAGATAAGTACCACGTCAGGAAAGACATGTAAAAGTAACTTTCAAATTAGAAATTAAGAGTACAGTGTCAGCTGTACTCTTTTTAATTAATTTATTTATTTTTATAAAAGATAGAGACAGGGTTTCACCATGTTGGCCAAGCTGGTCTCGAACTCCTGGCCTCAAGTGATCCACCCACCTCAGCCTCCCAAAGTGCTGGGATTACAGGCGTGAGTCACTGCGCCTGGCCGGCTGTACTATTAATGATGGCTCATGCCTATCATCCCAGCACTTTGGGAGGCCGAGGCAGACAGATCACCTGAGGTCAGAAGTTCCAGACCATCCTGGCCAACATGGCAAAAGCCTATTTCTACTAAAAATACAAGAAATTGGCTGGGCATGGTGGCAGGCACCTGTAATCCCAGCTACTTGGGAGGCTGAGGCAGGAGAATCGCTTGAACCTGGGAGGCAGAGGTTGCAGTGAGCCAAGAGTCTCACTCTGTCGCCCAGGCTGGAGTGCAGTGGCTCAGTCCTGGCTCACTGCAACCTCCACCTCCTGGGTTCAAGGGATTCTCCTGCTTGAGCCTCCCATGTCCCCTTAATATGTCTGTATTTTTGCTACGTGAGCCTCTTAACAATTTCTCCCTCTTCCCATGTTAGCAGTTTCCACGCTGGCCGTCAAGGAATGCAGCCTCATTTCCTTAGGTGAAGCTTAACCATCTTCCTCCTCTCTTCCTCAGGGAGGACGCGCCCTTGGTCCAGGGGAGCGGTGTGATTCTGGCGTCCACCTTCTCCAAGTCTGGCAGCTATTTTGCTTTAACTGATGACAGTAAGCGTCTGATTCTTTTCCGTACAAAACCATGGCAATGTCTGAGTGTCAGGTATGAGATGCTAACGTTGATTATTAAGATGTCAAATGCACACTTTGTACTTGCATGCCTGTAGCAGTAGTGACTGTACCATGGTGATAAGTGGTTGGTGCAGAGCCACAGCTGGTGCCAGACACAGCTTCCACGCTGTGTGTGTGTTAGCTGATCCGATCCTCACAGCAGCTCTGGGAGGGTGCAGGGGTGCTGTTCTAGCCCACATTGGGTGGTGAGGAGTTAGGTACCTCCAGTCAGTGGGGTCGGAAGGCAGAGCCGGGCCCTGTGGCTGGTCCCTCTGCTGGCAGCGTTGGTGCCCCTGCTGTCCAGAGCAATCCTCTGTCCTAGTGATGAGCAGGAACAAGGCAGTGCGCCTGCACTGGGAGAGGGTTAGGGATTTGGGGTGCGTCGAGGGGTCTGTACCACGGTATTAAGGTGGGTTTAGTGCATGTATTTCTGAGTATCTGAAGAGTGAGTGGGGAGTGGATCCCCCTGGATGGGGAGGCCAGTAACTCTGGCAAGAACAGAGATACCGCTGTGCTTTGCCCTCTTGCCAAGCAAAGTCCGGAAAGATTCTTCTGCCTTCCTTTTTTTTTCTTTTTTTGTGACAGAGTCTCACTCTGTGGCCCAGGCTGGAGTGCAGTGGTGCCATCTCAGCTCAAGCAGTTCTCCTGCCTTAGCCTCCCAAGTAGCTGGAATTACGGGTGCATGCCACCACATCTGGCTAATTTTTTCTATTTTTAATAGAGATGCGGTCTCACCATGTTGGCTAGGGTGGTCTTGAACTCCTGACCTCAGGTGATCCTCCCACCTTGGCCTCCCAAAGTGTTGGGATTACAGGTGTGAGCCACCATGCCCTGCTCCCTATTCCTCTTCAAAGTGTTCTCCATCACTTTCTGAAAGGGAGGGAACCCTACTGTTCTGTGAATCTCTCCCAGGCCTTGGCCTTTTCTCACTGCCAGCATGTCCTTGTGAGAGGAGGCAGGGGACATTGTGGTACACGGCGCTGGGCAGATTGACATTTTTGTCGCCTCTGACAGTCTCCTTCTATTCCCTTAATAGAGTTAGGACTAGAATCATTCTGACTATTCTGTAACCTTGATGTAAACACACATGGAGCAGAATCAGTCCTGGGTGCTTCATTTTCACCTCCCTGAAGCTGTGTGCACGGTGTGATTGCTCCCTGACAGTCAACTGCAATGTTTGAACTCCTGAGGTTAAGGAATATCTGTTTGTAGCTGGCTCACACACTCATATTGGGTTCAACAAAGCCTTTCAGATTTTTATTTTGTCTTCTTTTCTTTCTTTTTTTTTTTGAGAAGGGTCTCACTCTGTCACCCAGGCGGGAGTGCAGTGGTGTGATCTTGGTTCACTGCAGCCTCCACCTCATGGGTTCAGTTGATTTTCTCACCTCAGCCTCTTGAGTAGCTGGGACTATAGGTGCACACCACCATGCCTGGCTAATTTTTGTATTTTTTTTTTAGTCGAGGGAGGGTTTCACCATGTTGGCCAGGCTGGTCTCGAACTCCTGACCTCAGATGATCCGCCTGCCTCAGCCTCCCAAAATGCTGAGATTACAGGTGTGACCCACCGCTTCCAGCCTTATCTCACTTTCAAAGGGAAGAGTGAAAAACCAAATTCGGCCGGGAATGGTGGCTCGAGTGCATGGTGGCCTGCACAAATTCGGCAGGAGTGCACGGTGGCCCGCACAAATTCGGCAGGGGCGCACGGTGGCCCGCACAAATTCGGCAGGAGTGCACGGTGGCCCGCACAAATTCGGCAGGAGTGCACGGTGGCCCGCACAAATTCGGCAGGAGTGCACGGTGGCCCGCACAAATTCGGCAGGGGCGCATGGTGGCCTGCACAAATTCGGCAGGATTTGGCAGGGGCGCATGGTGGCCCGCACAAATTCGGCAGGAGCGCACGGTGGCCCGCACAAATTCGGCAGGAGTGCACGGTGGCCCGCACAAATTCGGCGGGAGTGCACGGTGGCCTGACGGTGGCCCGCGCGAATTCAGCAGGGGCGCACGGTGGCCCACGCGAATTCGTCAGGGGCGCACGGTGGCCCGCGCGAATTCGGCAGGGGCGCACGGTGGCCTGTACTCCTGGCACTTGGGAGGACGAGGTAGGTGGATCACCTGAGGTCAGAAATTCGAGACCAGTCTGGCCAACATGGTGAAACCCTATCTCTACTAAAAATATAAAATTAGCCAGACATGGTGGTGCATCCCTGTAGTTCCAGCTACTCGGGAGGCTGAGGCAGGAGAATCACCTGAACCCAGGAGGCGGAGGTTGCAGTGAGCCAAAATTGCACCACTGTGCTCCAGTCTGAGTGACAAAAAAAAAAAAGCCAAATTCTAGGTGGTATCAAAAGCAGTGAATGCCCTCTCTGTCCTCTCTTCCAGTCAGGATAAAAAGAAAGCCCTGAAACACTGCATCATTTCTATGTATGTGTTTTTGTGTATATGGGTTTTACTATATATGTTTATGTATTTGTGATTTACAATATGTTTTTGTGTTTTGTGTATCAGGTAGGTTTTTTTGAGAATGGTTTAAAATCTGAAAACAACAAAATTGAACCAAAGAGTATGCGATAGTCTCCCTCCTCACCCACCTTCTGGCTCCCTTCCCATAGGCAGTGATGGTTTCTCAGTAGGAAAATGGCTTCTAAATGCATATCCCTACGTGTCCGAGTTATAAGTAATGAGAAATGGCTGCTTCCACGTGACTGCTGTGGAACGCATCATCTTTAAGTTGAAAGGCCTGTGAACCGCATCTTCTCACTAAGGTAGCCAAAACGTAAGTCATTTAGGACCCAGAATATAGAAGATGGAAGTGTTTTCAGGATTCAGGGTGAATGCCTCAAGGTGGCCTTGAGATGTCCTGCCCCAAGCCCCTCCACGGGAATCTCTGCGGGTGGCAGGGGCTTTCTGGTAGGTTGGTCTTGACTTTGGGTTTCTCAGACAAACTGTGGGAAGGAGGGATGGACAGGTTTCCACCTCTCAGTGTTGAAAGAAGATGGTAGTTGTCCTAGTATGCTTGGGCTAACAAGGTACCACAGACTGGGGCCTGAAATAGCAGTTTTCTCACAGTTGTCGGGGCTGGAAGACCAAGATCAAGGGGTTGGCAGGGAGGGCTGGTTCCTCCGAGGCCTCTCTTTGGCTTGCCGGTGGCGTCTTCTCCCTGTGTCCTCACAGTCTTCCTCTTGTGTGTCTATGTCCTCATCTCCGGTTCCTATAGGACACCAGTTCAGTTGGGTCAGGGCCACCCCAGTGACCTCTGTTTCACCTCTGTAAAGGCCCTGTCCAAATACAGTCACCTTCTGAGGCCCCAGCTGGGTCAGGCTTCACGTAGGAGTTGTGGGTTGGGGGGTTCTGTTTAGCGCGTAACAGTTCATCCTGCCTTTCTGACACTGGCTGCCGTAGAGAGCTTTCGTGATTCACATGAGATTCTCAGAGGGGGCTTTGACTCCCGAAAGTTAAAAATAAAATGCTCTAAAGGAGTCTGATGGTAACTTTTCCTAAAGTAAAGCCCTGGCTGAGCTCTGACATAGGCGTGTGTCCGAGAGCCGCCTGGGTGTCTTGTGAAAGTGCAGACTTTGATTCATTTCATCTGGGCTAGGCCACACGCTCTGCAGTTTATTTATTTATTTGTTTGTTCGGAGACGGTCTCGCTCTGTCGCCCAGGCTGGAGTGCAGTGGCCCAGTCCTGGCTCACTGCAACCTCCACCTCCTGGGTTCAAGCGATTCTCCTGCCTCAGCCTCCTGAGCGGCTGGGATTACAGGGTCTCGCCACCAGGCCCAGTTAATTTTTGTATTTTTAGTAGATATGGGGTTTTGCCATTTTGGTCAGGCTGGTCTTGAACTCCTGACTTCAGGTGATCACTCCTCGGCCTCCCGAAATGCTGGGATTACAGGTGTGAGCCACTGCACCCAGCTACAGCAATTTTCTTGACTGTCTCTCTACTGGTGGTCAGCATTTTTTACTTAACATTTTGCTTGTCTTGATATTTAAAAGGCACTTTAATGAATAATCAGATACATGTAATATTTCCCATATGTGAGTAAATCTGTAGGAGAAACACCCCAGAATGAACTGTGAGGTCAAAAGGTATGTGCTTTTGTAACTTAGACGTGTAATCCCTTTTCGCCTTCCAAAGGGGTTCTCTCCTGCCCGAGTCCGAGTGCCCTGTTTTCTCACCATGGATAATAATACATGGTGCTGTCAGACTGTTGACTCTGAGTCTGATGGAAGAAACATGGGATCTTGAGTACCTGTTTTATTATGAATGAGGAAGAGCAACTTTTTTTTTTTTGCTTGACACGGAGTTTCATTCTTGTTGCCCAGGCTGGAGTGCAGTGGCACTATCTCGGCTCACTCCAACCTCTGCTTCCCGGGTTCAAGCAATTCTCCTGCCTCAGCTTCCCAAGTAGCTGCCATTACAGGTGTGCACCACCACACCTGGTTAATTTTTTAATTGTTTTTAGTAGAGATGGGGTTCACAATGGTGGCCAGACTGGTTCGATCTCCTGACCTCATGATCCTCCTGCTTCGGCCTCCCAAAGTGCTGGGATTACAGGCGTGAGCCACCATGCCCAGCCTTATTATTAAATAATAATAATAATAATAATGTCACTCGAACTCAGTGTGGGCTCACTGTCCAGAGGTATCTGAAATTCAAAATGCTCCAGAATCCAGAAGCTTTTGACTTAGACAAGATGCTCGAAGGACATGCTCAGTGGAATGTTTTGGATTTTGGAGTTTTGGGTTAGGGATGCTGAGCCAGTAAGTATTTGCAAATACTCCAAAATCTGAAAAAAAGCTGAAATGCAAAAGCACTTTTGGTCCAGAGCATTTGGGATGAGGGATGGGCAGCCTGCGGCATGTGAGCAAGGAACAGTGGCTGGCCCCTGGCAGTGCCCCTTTAACTGTGTGTTCCTCTCTCTTTTTTTTTTGGCAGGGGGGGCGTCTCTCTCTGTTGCCCAGTCTGGAGTGCGGTGGCCTGGTCTCGGCTCACTGCAACCTCCACCTCCTGGGTTCAAGTGATTCGCCTGCCTCAGCCTCCTGGGTAGCTGGGATTATAGGAACAAGCCACCACGCCTGACCTAATTTTTGTAGTTTTAGTAGAGACGGGCTTTTGCCACGTTGGCCAGGCTGGTCTTGAACTCTTGACCTCAGGTGATCTACCCACCTCAGCCTCCCAAAGTGTTAGGATTACAGGCGTGAGCCACCACACCCGGCCTGCTCTCGGTTTTGAAAGTGATATCGGCAGTGTAACTTCGTGTAGAAGTGTATGCCTTAGGTGGTGTGGAAGACGGACCATGTGATTTGATGCAGTCCAGGCAGCAGATAACAAAATCTGGCCCCAGTGGTGTGGCCTGGGATTTCCCGACCTTGTGCAGGGTACCGTTGCTGCCTCCCTCCCTCTAGTTAACTGCAGGACAGTGGGTGAAGGTGGGAAGTTAACTGCCACTGTCAACATCAGTTGGCAAATTCCTCAATACCTTTTTTTTTTTGGAGACAGAGTCTTACTCTGTCGCCCAGGCTGGAGTGTGCAGTGGCATGATCTTGGCTCACTGCAACCTCCACCTCCGGGGTTCAAATGATTCTCCTGCTTCAGCCTCCCAAGTAGCTGGGCCTACAGGCACAGGCCACCACACCTGGCTAATTTTTGTAATTTTTAGTAGAGATGGGTTTTACCATATTGGACAGGCTGATCTAGAACTCCTGACCTCATGATCCGCCCACCTTGGTCTCCCAGAGTGCTGGGATTATAGATGTGAGTCACCATGCCCAACCATTCTCAATACTCTTTTTAAAATTCCTTTAGAATTGTGGGTTTGTGAACTTTTCAGCATTGGGTGGAGTGAAATCTTTACCCTTTCTCAGTGGGAAATTAGAGGGGATTATTGAGGCAGGGGAGTAGATTTGGGGGATGAGAGTGGGGCAGGGAAAGGGGCATAGGGTGAGGAGAGGACCGGGGTGGGGAGAACCGCGCTGCGCTAGCAGGTGGCACCCTTCAGCTGCTCCACAAACATGGAGGCCACTCCCCATACCCGGAGGCTTTTTATGCAGACTCTGGGATTGGAATGCACCCTCTCCCCAGAGAACCGCCCACCCTTAGCACATCCACCTCCATTCCGTTTTAGGGCTTCCATGTGCTCGTGTGGCCTGTGTGCATTTCACTGAGACCCTGCACCCCTGCGGTACTCCCTGAGCCGGGTGAGAGCCCAGGCTCTGTCCAGCGGTCGCTTTGTTACTGTGCTGCTGCTGGTAAGCTCCCGTTGAAGGGTTTTGAAGCACGGGCAAGATGCACGTTGTGGGCAGCAAGGGTTCTTTCCTGGGTCGCAGTTGAGAGCTTCAGAGGCCAGAGTGCCTGCCACCTGGGCAGTCAGGAGGCTCTTGGCCCGAGGGACTGAGGCCACGTTTTCCAAACAAGATGAGGACACAGGGTTACAAGTGATACATTTGATTTTGACATGTGCATTTATGAGGGAGAAATCCTCCCAGTGGAATCAGTGTTTCTGAAAATGCCCGTGAGAGCCACGGCAGCACGTGGGAAAGGCAGAGCCCGGGAAACCATCGAATTGGCTCTGCCTGCGGAATGGAGAGAGAGCGCCTGGCTGCTGGACTGTGGGTGGCGGGGGGTGGGCTAGAGGAGGGCGCTGGTGTCCTCAGTGCTCTGGAGGGGGCTCAGGGCAGCGCCAACTGTCTCAGGGCTCAGGGCTCAGCCACTGGACTCCCGGTGGACAGAGGGGACTGTGGAGACACGTGCCTGCTTGCTGGTTCTGCTGGTCTCTGGGCGACGAACCCAGCCACTGTGGAGGGAGAGCTGAGACCCGAGACCCTGCACAGGCTGGGGGTCTGAAGGTGGGCAGGGTTGTCCCTCCACTTGAGTGACAGGCCGGCCTGCCATTGGTCCAGTGACCTGCCTCATGCTGTGACCTCCCTCAGATCCTGGCACCCAAGCCCACAAGTATGGCTCAGCTGCGTACTAGAATTGATGCCAGGATAAGTCCAGCTGGAGAGGCTGGCTGGGAGCCCCCGGCTGGGGCAGGACGAAGGGACAAGGAACAGTGCTCTCTGCTGAGCTGGGCGGGAGGCGCAGTGTCGGGAGCCATCCCTGCCACATGCCATCCAGCCTGTGGGGGGATGAGCACCCCGTGAGTCCAAATCCATCCCCCCTCCCCGTGGCGTCCTCTTGGGCTGCCCCTCTGTGCCACCATGGTCATGTTTGTGGCAGCTGCTTAATGAGCCCATCAGACATCGGGGGCTGTGTGGCTGGCACAGTGCAGGAAATTTAAGTTGCAGCACACCCTGAGAATTCTGATTAATCCTGCCCCAGAGCCCAGTTATCTTTCTTAGTCCTTGTTTTCTCCTGTTCACCCCTGCTGCCTCCCTGCTGCCTCCCTGCTGCAGCTCCGCTGCTCGGCTGCAGGGCTGGAGGAGGGGCACTGCTTTGGGTCTGCACTGTGCCCAAAGGCCATGCCCGCCTTTTTCTGTCCTTTTGTCCCTCTGGCCCTGAGAGAAACACAGGGGCCTTGTTGGGGACAGCGTTCCCGAAGCTTCCGTCTCCGTTTCTGGCCGCAGTGGGCCAGGTGCCCTGTACTTGCCTGCCTGGTGTTGGTTGTGTTTTGGGCCGTGGGCGCCGCCACAGCCCTGGAGGTGGGGAAGCTGGGCTGGCCGCCGTTCTGCTGTGAGGCCATGCGGCTAACTGCGTGTGTGGGCAGCTGTGTCACAACCCCTATCTATGTAAAACAGAACATGGGTCGCTGCCTTGTGGAGAGGACGTACATACCAAAGGAGACTTGCAGAAATGCTGTGGAAAATGATTGCCTCGGGAAGCAGCGGCCATGCACCCTGGTTCAAGAGAGGGAGGGAACTGGGACTTCGTTTCTTATTGAACCAGCGTGCAGACATGCTGCACTGGGACTCTGGCGCATCCGTGATTCTGGGTCAAGGTTGGATTCGTGGATGTGCTGATCTGGATGTGGACTGGGGAGCCCAGGCCTCTCTCACGTGCTGGAAAGCGGTGCTTCCTTCCAAGGAGGCTCAGGTGCTGCCTGACAGCTGCCCTGGGCTGGGTCCTTCCCTCTGCAGGGCACGGGGCATGGCTGTCTGTCTGAGGCCCCTGGTCTGAGCAGCAGCAGTCAGTGTGCGTCAGGGGAGCAGCAAGCCTGGGGTGCCCTGAAGGCTGGTGCCTGCCCTTGTCCTTGACAGTGGCGGTGTTTATGGAGAGGGCTGGTGTCTCCCTCAATGCACGATGAAGACTGGGGTCAAGGAACCATTCCCCCGTTTCTTGCTGACAGTTTTCAAACACAGGAAAGTTGAGAATTTTGTCACCCATTTATCCACCACCTAGATCCCACCATCAGGAGCAATTTTCTTAAAGGAAAAAGTGGTGAAAGTAAATGTGTTGAAGACATTGGCTGTGTTCCAGTTGTCAGCATTGCTGAATGTTTCTGGCCCCATCTTCAGCAGCTGGAAACAGCATATGGCCAGGCGCCTGTGCCTGCCACCGCCCACGCGGCCTGCTGGGCTGTCGAGGACCCTGTGCTGCTCCTGAAAGCTAACGGGGGCGTCTCTCTGGCCTTCTAGGACGGTGGCGAGGAGGTGTACGGCCCTGACCTTCACGGCCTCTGAGGAGAAGGTCTTGGTGGCCGACAAGTCTGGAGACGTGTACTCCTTTTCGGTGCTGGAGCCTCACGGATGTGGCCAGCTAGAGCTGGGGCACCTGTCCATGCTGTTAGATGTGGTATGTGGGGACGCAGTACGTGGGGGACGCGACATGTGGGGCACAGCTGAGTCAGTGTCTACCCGGCCTGTGCCCCAGCATCTGGTGGGGAGAGTGGGGCTCTCCTGTAGCAGGGACAGCCCTCTGCAGATTTGGGAGCAGGAGAGTGGTGGGAACAGGATTTAGGAAGGTGAGGCAGACGGCAGGGAGAATGAAGGCAGGTGAGTCAGTGGGGTGACCCCAGGTCAGAAGCGAAGGTGTGGGAGAAGCAGGTACAGCCATGAGCCTCTGGCTCCGCCTCCTTGGCCCAGGACTGCCAGGTGCTGTGGGAGCATCACCTTGGCACTGCTCCTAGCAGCCACTGTCACCCCACACTGCCTGTCTCATGTCACAGACTCCTGGAGCCCAGAGGGCCCAGGCCCACAGCCCAGGTGGTAGAGCTGGCATCAGACACAGCAGAGACAGTCAGGAACAACGGCAGGTGTGGTGTGTCAGGGAAACCTCACTGGGACTTGGCGACAGCTGGGTGTGGGGACACATGGGACAGGAAGGCGAGGAAGCAACCCTGGTGTTGGGCAGGAGGGTGCAGCAGGCCTGGGGCGGGTGGAAATGGGAGTGTGGGGCCTGGATGTGCTGAGGCGCAGGAGACAGATGGGTGGCTGTGGCATGGTCTTCCCCCAGAAGCCTGCTCTAGCGCTGAGGAGTGTGGGCTGGAGGCGGCCAGGGACCGCCTGGAGAGGGAGGAGGAGGGCCAGCGATTAGACGGAGGGGCGGGAGGACAGGGGAGCCACGCTGGTCTGTCCTCGAAGGCCGCAGCCTCTTGGCAGCCGGGCTGCAGGCTCTCTGCTTCCGTGAGGGACTTGATTCGGAGAAGGCCCAGGCGAGCAGCTCTTTCTTTTCTGGCCCCTGGTGATGCAGGCTGTGAGTCCTGATGACCGCTTCATCCTCACTGCCGACCGGGACGAGAAGATCCGAGTCAGCTGGGCCGCCGCACCCCACAGCATCGAGTCCTTCTGCTTGGGACACACAGAGTGAGTGCCCCCTTCCTGCCCCAGCAGCAGAAAGAAGCTTCGCTTAGGAACAGCGTCAGCTTACGGCTCAGCAGGTGCCACTGTAGCCAGCGAGGCCCCACCGGGTGACAGCGGCCCCTGTGCTTGGTCACTGCAGGTGCCATGGGTGCTGCCTGCTTAAGCCTCGAAAGGGCGGGGTTCACGCTGCACCGTTACGCAGTCGGCAGGTGCCACCCCATCGGTCCTGAGCAAATGAGAGGGCGTGTTTCCGGGAAGGTCCTGTCTCAGCGTGGAGACCTCTGCACTGTGGGTGTGTTGGGGGCGAGGGCGCACCTTAGTGATTCCAGCTGTCCAAGAATGAAGCTGCCTCTGCGCCCAGGTGGCGGCCTTTGCCTGTGGCCTGTCTCGCGGCAGCCAGCTCTGCCGGCACCTGTGCGGAGGTTTCTGAATGCCCGCTTCTCCCTCACACAGAAGGCCGATTAGAATTTACACAAAGGAAAAGTGCTTAGTGTAATTGCCTGAAATGTTTTAAAATACATTACTTGAGGCAGTGGAAGAAACTGGAGGGAGGGAATTCAGTGCTGAGGTTTCCCGTGTTTTCCTGGTTCTGAATGGATGCATTTCCCACCGAAGAAGGCCAGTCACTGTGTGTGCCTCGGGCTAGCTTGTTCTGGCCCGCATTTAGTCCCCTGGTGATGCGGCTCTGGACTTCTCTGGCCTGCAGCGCCCCGGCCCCTCCCCTCCACCGTCTCCTGCTGGGGTCTCTGTAGCTCCCCTGCCTCGCCAGGCACGTGACGGAGGTTTCTGCTGATGGGAGCACGCTTCCCACCCCTCTGGGAAGTGCCTCATCACTTGGATAATATTGAATAAAAACAGTATTAAAATCAACTTCACCTGCTCTTTTACTTTTCAACACGGTGGCTGGCAAGTGGAAAACAAATCCCTGTGGCCCCTGTACGTGGCTGGAGCTACATTTCTGCTGGTTGGCGCTGCTCCACGCCCTCTGCCGACATTGCAGGGTTTGTGGCCGCCTCCGCTGCGTCCGAGTGGTTCTGTGGGCTGGTTGTGCCCGCTGCTGTCTGCAGCCCCCGGCACAGTGCCTGGCACGAGTGGGTGCTCAGTAGACACTGCAGTGATTAAACAAGTTATATTTTGAGATTTTCTTTCAAACCCATGGAAACTGGTTTCTGTCCTTTCCTGTTGAGAACTGTGAGGCTGCTCGCACCCTCTGCACAGGCTCTCCTGGGCCCGGTCTGTCCTGGGCCGTGGGCTGCTGTCTTTTCCTTTCGGAGGGCCTGCGATGAGAAGCCAGCCCTCGGTGCTGTGGTGCCGTGCAGGGCGGTGGCTACGGGACAAGGCCCAGGCCAGGCAATGGCTAGCCCGAGGTAGCAGAGGCCGTGACTGGCGGACATGAAGGGAGCCTCACGGGCCACCCCATTCCAGGAGTCCCTGGGGACCCCGTGCATGAGGGATTGCTTGAGGTCACTGTTACAGCGGGAAGAAAAACAGGCCTTGTCACCCTTGCAGGTGCTCGAGCCAGGATGGGTTTCCAGGAGAGCTGGGCTGCCTGGGTCACTCTTCATGGCTGTTCTGATGGGAGCGTGCCTGTGACTTTGAGTCCTGTACTGTTGCAGGCCACACCCTTGCAGGAGGACTGGGCCGGCTCAGTAGAGCCAGCTCTCTGGCCAGGTCACTCGGAGTTGTCATCGAGGGGCCATGAGGGCCCTGATTGGACTCTGTCCGTGGGTTTGGCTGCCCTCCTCCCAATCCTCCTCCCACCTGCCCTCCTTCCCCCACACCCTCCTACCCATGTGCTGTGTCTTTGAGGCTCCGCCAGGGCCCCTTTCATCACAGTGCAGGTGCCTCAGGCAAGGGTGGGTGCTGGGGAACTGTGGGGGTGCAGCTGAGCAGAGCCACCGCAGAGGGACACAGATGCGGTTGGATCTCTGGCAGGCATGGCTGAGGAGCGGCCTGGGTTAGAGGTTGCTGTGCTGGGGGACCCAGGAATGGCCCCCTTGCCTCCCTCACCCTGTCCAGGGGCCTTCACCTGGTCAGCCCTAACCAGATTAGGGTTAACAGATACTTCCCATGTTGGCTGGCTTTATTGCATCGGGGGTTTGGGGCGGAGGCGTCTCTTAGATGAACAGATGGCCTTCCCATGCCCGCGGGCACTGGGCTAGCTGACTGCTTCTCTATCGCTCTCACAGGTTTGTAAGCCGCATCTCCGTGGTGCCCACTCAGCCTGGGCTGCTGCTGTCCTCCTCTGGGGTAAGTATTCATAGCCTGGAGTCACTCACCTCTGGATTCTGCAGCCTGCAGGGAGGGTGCGGTGTGCCTCCTAGAACTGGCCCCTCTAGATCACTGGCCACTTGCTGTCTGCGGCTGTCCACTAGATGGTGCTTGTTTCTGAATCTTGGAGCTGCCCACGGCTTGCTCCCTGCTTGCAGCAGCTCATTCAGGACTATGTGTGGGGTATGCGTAGGTGATTGTGTGTTTGCACAGGCGATAATCTAGAACGGGTGTGTGGACAGCTCCCTTCTGAAGGTGGCCGTGCCTTCTATGACAGGGTTAGGGATCAGGATCTCAGGGAGAAGCAGGAGATAGGGGGCCTCTGACTCCTGGAGGGGTCTGAGTCCATCCCATTACTGGCTGCATTTTTTTGTCTTTTTTTTTTTTTTGAGATGGGGTCTTGTTACATTTTGCATGCTGGTTTGAAACTCCTGGGCCCAAGCAGCCTCCCTCCTTGGCCTCCCGAGTAGCTGGAACCACCTGCTTGAGCCCCCGCACCTGGTTACTGCGGAGGATTTTTGCTTGCTGAGTACAGCTTGTGTGTCCCAGCATTGGGTCCTGGAAGCCTTACAGTTTAGTGACGAGAGACGTGTTTCCTCCAAGGAATACGGTAGAAGTGTTGTGAGTGATTTTGCCAAAGTGAGGGCTTTGGATTCCTCACAGGGTCTGTCTTGCGGACCTGGGAATTGTCGCCCACACGCCACCACCTTCCTCTTCGCTGCCCTTCCCTGTGTTGTCTGTGACGGTGGCCTTGTGTGGTGTGGCAGGATGGCCGATGGACCTTCCGGCTGCCCCTACGTTCATTCTCTGATTTGGCTTCATTCGAAGCCTCCTGTTCCTGGTCTTCAAATGAACGCACAGCCATGCGGTCTGAGAACAGAACAGTCTGGCCGGAGTCTCCAGAGGTCAGGGTCAGGGTCAGGGTCAGGGTCAGGGTTCGTCAGCGTTTTGTTGTGCATTGTCCAGTCTTTTTCATCACCATGAAGAAAATCTTCCACGGGCAGAGAAGCCTTCCCAGGCCCCATCTGTCACTCATGGTTGCAACTTTTTTGGAGTGGAACGCATCTTCTGGTAGCCACTAGAAGGTGCAAGGAGTGTCAGTGTTTTGTGACTTTGCCTTTCTGGAAACACCATTAATCTCCTCGAGGCCTGACTGTATTCAACCTAATCCTGGTTGAAGCGGTTTCCCTCGGAGCTTGGGAGGCCTTGCCCTCTGTGCTCTCCAGCTGGCTGCTCCTGTGCGGTTTCCTGATGCCCTTCCTGTGGAAACCTGCAGCCACCTGCCGCGGGTCCGTGGTGTGACAGCCAGACTCTGCCCGGGTCCATGACGTGACAGCCGGACTCTGCCGCGGGTCCGTGGCGTGACAGCCGGACTCTGCCGCGGGTCCGTGGCGTGACAGCCGGACTCTGCCGCGGGTCCGTGGCGTGACAGCCGGACTCTGCCGCGGGTCCGTGGCGTGACAGCCGGACTCTGCCGCGGGTCCGTGGCGTGACAGCCGGACTCTGCCGCGGGTCCGTGGCGTGACAGCCGGACTCTGCCCGGGTCCGTGGCGTGACAGCCGGACTCTGCCGCGGGTCCGTGGCGTGACAGCCGGACTCTGCCGCGGGTCCGTGGCGTGACAGCCGGACTCTGCCGCGGGTCCGTGGCGTGACAGCCGGACTCTGCCGCGGGTCCGTGGCGTGACAGCCGGACTCTGCCCGGGTCCGTGGCGTGACAGCCGGACTCTGCCGCGGGTCCGTGGCGTGACAGCCGGACTCTGCCCGGGTCCGTGGCGTGACTGCCGGACTCTGCTGCGGGTCCGTGGCGTGACAGCCGGACTTTGCCCGGGTCTGTGGCATGACAGCCGGCCTCTCCTTCTTGGAGGGCCTTCTCTGCCCCAGTGTGCGATGTGGAAGCCGCTGAGGTGGCTCGGTGGGGTCCTGAGAGAAGCTGACTGCACAGCTGGTGATTTCAGTGCCTCTGACCTGGGGCATTTTCTTACGTGCTTTCCTTCTGTTCTGAGCGATCCACCCACTTTGCCCGCTGGGATTCTAGGCGAGAGCCACTGTGCCGGCCACAGTTCTCTGATTCTTTTCTTTCCTGTTCAATCTCATATTCCTGTTCCTTTAGGAAGAGTCTTATTCTTGGGAGATTGCCTCAGCTTTACTTTCCAGCCTCTGCGGAGACTTGAGTTTTATTAGGATGATTTTGAATCTTCGGTTCTTTCTTGTCCTTGGTCTGTTCTTCACAGCCACGCATTCTCGGATACTGCGGACCTCTTACCTCACTGAGATGAGTGTGGGCTTTTCTTTCTTCATTTGCTCCTGGCCTCGTGTTTGATTCCTTTCCCTGGTGTGTGCTGTCCGCCTTTCTCATTGGAGCTTTTCCTCAGATGTCTGGCGATCCTATCTGCCTGTGTGTGATGGGAGTCAGCATCGGCGGCCTCGGAGGCCGGGTGCGTGCCCAGGATGGGGCCGGAGAGGCTTCCGAGCAGACCTGGGCGTGGGCAGCAGCTCCTTGCCTGTGGCCCCGTAGTACGTGTGGGTCAGTCGGTCTCTTCTCCTGGGCAGTCGCTGTCCTGGCCTTCACTCTTGCTGGGGTCTGTCCCTGGGGCTCTGGAGGTGAGTGTGAAGGGGCTGGACGGCTCTCTCCTTGGGGAGTATTTGGCATCCCTGAGACTGGGGCCTCTCACTTCCATTTCCCCGGAGCCTTGCGCTGGCCTGGAGTTTGGGGCTCAGCATACATTGAGGAGGTCTCATTTCTCTTTGGAAAGACATTTGACAGCTCCCCTCGCCACCCTGGTCTTCAGGCTGCCTGGCCAGGCCTGGTCTGGCAGGTCCTGGCGCCTCTGGGGCTTCTCTGTGGCCGATGCCTTCGTTCCCGGCCTCTAGCCCCCAGGCTTCCTCACCTTCGATAGCTGCCTTCTCTTCTCTTCCTGCCTAGTGGGTTCATGGTTAGTAAACATCTTTTTCTTGTCATTGTAGAGAGGTTTGGGGTGAGTGGAAATGCCTGTAGATGTGTGCTGGTCTCCATGTTTATCTGCCAAATTTGTGGCAAGATGTGCATGTGTGTGTGTGTGCAGGTATGTGTAGGCATGTATCTGCGTGCATGCACATGTGTATGAGAGTGTGCACGTGTGGGTTTGTATGTGCGCATGTGTGTGTGCATGTGTGGGTTTGTGCGCATGCGTGTGTGTGCATGTGTGGGTTTGTATGTGCGTATGCACGTGTGCATGTGTGGGTTTGTGCGCATGCATGTGCGTGCATGTGTGGGCTTGTATGTGCGCATGCATGTGTGCATGTGTGGGTTTGTATGTGTGCATGCATGTGCGCATGTGTGGGTTTGTATATGCACATGTGTGCGTGCATGTGTGGGTTTGTATGTGCGCATGCATGTGTGCATGTGTGGGTTTGTATGTGTGCATGCGTGTGTGCATGTGTGGGTTTGTATGTGCGCATGCGTGTGCGTGCATGTATGGGTTTGTATGTGCACATGCATGTGTGTGCATGCATTCATGCAGCCACTCTTACCCTGGCACTCAGAGGATACACGTCTGCTGTTAGCTGTTTGGGGTATTTACTTTTCATCTTTTTCTTTCAGTCACTTAAAAATACTCACAAAGGCCAGATGCAGTGGCTCACGCCTGTAATTCCAGCACTTTGGGAGGTGAAGGGTGGATTGCTTGAGGTCAGGAGTGTGAGAGCAGCCTGGCCAACATGGTTAAACCTTGTCTCTACTGAAAATACAAAAATTAGCTGGGCATGTTGGCTCATGCCTGTAATCCCAACTACTCGGAAGGCTGAGGCAGGAGAATCACTTGAACTCAGGAGACGGAGGTTTCAGTGAGCTGAGACTGTGCCATTGCACTCCAGCCTGGGCGACAGACCGAGACTCCATCGCAAAAAAAAAAAAAAAAAATCTCACAAATAGTTTACAGACACTCTCATTAGATTTAGTGAGTATTGATTTATTTTTTTCCATTAATTAGTGCTGTAATGAAATTTTTTTAAGCCAGGTGCGGTGGTTCACGCTTGTAGTCCCAGCTACTGGGAGGCTGAGGCAGGAGGATTGCTTGGGCTTGGGAGTTAGAGGCTGCATGAGCCATGATTAAGCCTGTGAATAGCCACTGTACTGCAGTGGGCAGCGTGACATAGACCCCATCTCAATAAAAAATAACAACAGATAAAACCAAGAAAAAAGAATTCCTTTTTTCCATTTATGATGATTTTAGAGCGTGGAGGCTCTCGGTTCGTGTGTCACCTTCCTGAAGGCTTGAACTGGTTGCCGATGACCATGTCCTTCTCTCATTCTTAGTGAAGTGGACATGGCCACGCGCTCGTGAGCTCCACGTGTCTCCTGGTGAGAATGCATGATGGCTGAAGTGTCTTTGCCTGGCCCGGGCACAGCAGGTGTGGTCTGGCCTCCTGGCAGGTGACAGCCTGGCCGCCTGTGTCCTTGGCTCGTTTTGCTGGGATCTGCCTCATTGCCTTTGTCATCTGCCTGGGCATGTCAGCACTGGAGAAACAGGGAATCAGTTACCTTCCTGTCCCCACTGTTTTTCTTGATGATTTGCATGAGCTCTTTACACAGTCAGAGCAAAGCGCCTTTAATAACCGCGGGCGGGCAGCATGACTGTCACTGATTGGACCCCCGACCACACCCCGCTATCCTCTCTGTCACCTTACCCAACAGCAGCCCCACGACCGTGCGCTAACCTGTGTGTTTGGTGTGTGCAGGACGGCACCCTGAGGCTCTGGGAGTACAGGAGCGGCCGCCAGCTGCACTGCTGTCACCTGGCCAGTCTGCAGGAGCCGGTGGACCCCCAGGCCCCCCAGGTAGCTGCTTCTGTTCACTCCTGTTGACTGCGCGTAGGTGTGTGTAGGCACCTGCAGTCGCTTGGCTTGAGTGGAAAAGTCACTTCACCGTTGGAAACATTTGCCCCCAGTGCCAGACTTCTTCCTGTGGGAGGGAAATCTTGTATTTCAAATTCTGAAGGTGTCTCGTCATGTCAGTGGGAAGTGATCTGTCTGTTGCCTGCAGACAGTGGATGTACAGGAAGGCCCCTAATCCTGCTCTGAAGTGGAAGGAATGCAGGTGCTTGAGCACGCACCTCTGTGGGTCTGCCAGCCAGCGGGGGCAGGGGCGGGACCGGGCCCACTCCAGCGTTGTCCGGCTGGCTTGGAGCCATCTCATGACACCCTGCATGCCCCAGCCTTGATTAAGTTTCCCGATGGGTCTGTTTCATTTCTTAGATAACTTGTGTGGTGTGGCCTCTGCCCCCTGCCAGGCGGCTGTGTGAGACGGGAGCAGGCCTGTTCCTCCATGGTCACGTGGCTCGGGTTCCTGGACGTTTCCTTCATATTTTTTTTTCTTTTGAGAAGGAGTTTCACTCTTGTTGTCCAGGCTGGAGTGTAGGGTCGTGATTTCGGCTCACTGCAACCTCCACCTTCCAGGTTCAAGCGATTCTCCTGCCTCAGCCTCCTGAGTAGCTGGAACTACAGGCGCTCGCCACTACACCCAGCTAATTTTTTATTTTTAGTAGAGACAGGGTTTCACCATGTTGACCAGATGGTCTCAAACTCCTGACTTGAGGTGATCTGCCTGCCTCAGCCTCCCAAAGTACTGGGATTACAGGGGTAAGCCACTGTGCCTGGCCTCCTTCATTAAAAAAAAATTTTTTTTTTGAGACAGAGTCTCACCTTTGCCTGGGCTGGAGTACAGTGGTGCTATCTCGACTGACTGCCACCTCTGCCTCCCGGGTACATGTCATTCTTCTGCCTCAGGCTCCCGAGTAGCTGGGATTGCAGGCATGTGCCACCACGCCCGGCTGATTTTTACACTTGATCTTAGCCAAAAGGCTGAGAAGCGATCCGGCTGATTTTTGTATTTTTTTGTAAAGACTGGGTTTTGCCATGTTTGCCAGGCTGGTCTCAAACTCCAAACCCGAGGTGATCCACCTGCCTCGGCCTCCCAAAGCGCTGGGATTACAGGCCTGAGCCCCTGCGCCTGCCCAGCCTCTTCCTTTGTAACATTCCCTCTGCCAGGAAGCGTGGGGCTCACAGGACAGCGGCGTGTGTAGCTGCTGTGTCTTTCTTGCCCCTGTGTCCTCGGCTCCCTCCTCTCCTCACCGTCTGACCCATTTTGTTGGCTTTGGAGTCTGTCGAGTCTCACCTGCCACTGGCTGCTCACAGGCCTGCAGAGCACCAGGGGGCTTCCCGGCAGTCCTGGCGCACCCACAGCCCCGGGGTCTCCTCGAAAGCCACGTCCTGCCCTGCCCGCCTGCACCGTGCTGGTTCATCTATTGCTGCCCCGGAGCTTAGGACTTAAACTCTCTGCAGGCCCTTCAGGGAGCACCAGAGCCACTGGGGGGCTTTCGTCATATGCCTGGGCTTGTCCACTCACTTAAGAAATAGGGAATTGGCTACCCTCGTTTCCCCACTGATTCCAGAATGTTCTTGTACTGTTTCCTCTTCCTTCCTGGATATGTGGGGGCTCTGTGCGTCTTCAGTTTTGCTCCTGTTGGATCAGCGTGCCCAGCGTCAGCCTCTGCAGGTGACGTGAAGTTAACAGGCTGCTTCTCCTTTCAGAGGCTGGCTGCGTCCAGGATCGCGTTCTGGTGCCGGGAGAACTGCGTGGCGCTCCTGTGCGACGGGTAAGCTGCGGTGGCACGTCCATGGCCTCTGGTTCTGCAGACCTGCAGGGGGAGAGTTAGCAGGTTGGCCACTGGCCCTCGTCCTCAATGAAGAGGTCCTGGCCGGTGGTGGCCCCGCAGCTCCCTCTGAGAACGTCACTTTTGATGACTGCTGCTGTGTGAGGGTGGGGGCTCCTCTCAGCCAGCGCCCTTCAACCTGACGTTGAACTCCCCTGGTGTAAGGGGCACCAGCGGCCTCTGCCTGGCGTTCTGAGAGGACGGACTCTCCCCAGGCTCGGCCATGGTGGCATCGCTTGCCTCACTCCCTGCTCGGGGCTGGTCGGGTGGGACCCCCGGGCTTGGCAGTGCTGACCAGGCGCGTTTCGGGGTGGAGCACAGTTCCGCGGCTGCTTCCCGAGCGGCTTCTGTGTCAGGAAAGGTACGATTTTTGGTGCTTTCGGCACTTTTCATCTTGTCCTTATGACAATCTGGGGAGGTCTCTTAGCTCGTTCTGGTGTGAGAGGAGAGCCGCGCCTGAGCCCAGGGCCTGCGTCCCGTCTGCCGCACCAGCTGGCCTGCGCCCTCCTGCCCTGCCCTCCTGTCCCGTGCTGATTGTCTGTTGCTGTGCCACGAGCTACCCCAGAGCTTAGGACTTAATCCAAGCGTGCATCCCCCCGTGGCTTCCCTGGCTCCAGCACTCGGCAGAGGTGCAGCTGGGGCTTTCGGGGCAGGCTTTCCCGAGGTGGCGCTGGTGAGGGCTGCGCTGTCTGGGCTGCTGGCCGCGGAGCGGTGCCATGGGCCTTCAGGCCCGGTCATCGTGCTCTCTTTCTTCGTGGCAAGCACTCCTGTGGTCTACATCTTCCGGCTGGATGCTGGTGGACAGCAGCTGGTGTACAGGCAGCAGCTGGCGTTCCAGCACCAAGTGTGGGACGTGGCTTTTGAGGAGACCCAGGGACTGTGGGTGCTTCAGGACTGCCGGGAGGCCCCCCTGGTGCTCTGCAGACCTGTGGGCGGCCAGTGGCAGGTAAGACTTGGCACCTCCCTGATGGCCCAGGCCCTGCTGTCCCATAATCCTGTGGGTGGGGCCTGGCAGCTGCGGTTTTTGGGTCCACACGTGAGCCTCTTTCAACTCAGCCACTTCTGGGGCCCAGGGTCTGTGTCCTGAGGGGCAGTGGGTGGGGCTTCCACCGTGGGTGAAGGGAGCCGGGTGCCTGGCCGGCATGGCCGCTTGTCCTGCGTGGTGATGTCCACAGCAGTTCTTTTCTTGGGGGAGTGTGTGGCTGGGGTGTGTGGGACTAACACTTGCGAGTTGGGTTAGCACAGCCTCAGGCCTGGGGCACTGGTGGAGCACTTGGGAGCACGTGGATCCCCGGCAGAGGAAGGGGCGAGGGCAGTGGGCTGAGCTGCTTCCCTGGAGGTGAGGGTAGGGGGAGCCTGGCTCCCTTCCTTCACTCATTGCCCCTCAGGACACAGAACCCTGGACTGAGCTGTTTCCTCTCTGGGGGACGGGGTAAGCCCCGTACCTTCTCCACGTCGCTCCTGTTAACATGGGAGTGATGCCCCTGCCTGTCCTGCGTCTCACGAGGTTGCTGTGGGGTTGAGTGGAGTAGGTACCAATTTACCAAAGTTCATTTGAGCACTTTGGAAGCACTTTTAAGCCATCCAGTTCTTTTTACCTGAGAAGTGGCGGCCACGTGATGTCCCCAGTGGTTGCCTGTCGCACCTGTGGGACCCCTGAGGTTGATAAGCTGCGTGTGAAGAGCTCGCTCTGGTGTCATGGGCAAGGTCTCCACAGAGGGCGGACGGGGGTCACCAGGCACCAGGAGGGGACCTCCCCCCGCAGGCCTCTCTGGCCAGCGCGTGTTGCGTCCTGGTGCTGGGTTTTCAGGGCTGCCTCTTTCTGATGAAGGTTTCCTGTTTGTTGCCTGCAGTCTGTTCTTGAGAGCGCCGTGTTAAAGAAAGTCTCCGGTGTTCTTCATGGGAACTGGGCCATGATGGAAGGTGAGAGCATGGGCACAGGCTGCCCTTGGGGGGTCACGCCCAGCACGGTCCCCAGAGAAAGCAGATCACACTGCCACCCGCCTGAGGGATCTGGTGTGCGGGTAAAGAGGGGAAGGGTAAGCGTGTGCCCTCATCAGAAAGTGGGGTGGGGCAGGAGGAGGGTGGCGCACAGCAGTGAAGGACCACCTGTGGGAGTCAGGCTACCAAGAGCTACGCAGGAACCGGGGGCTCAGGATCTGAACAGCATCCCCCGCTCCCCACCTGCCTTCAGAGTTGAGTACTGGAGGTCCCCGGGGCAGGGCTGGCACCTGGTGGCTCCCAGAGGTAGCGGGCACTGTGCTGCCTCAGGCCTGGTCCACAGTATCGAGGGAATTGATCCCACTCTGCATGCATCTGCAAGTGCAGAGCCCCACTGGGAGGTCTCGTGGGGGGCTAGCCAGAGGCCCCGGGGGTCTTCAGGAGGCTGAACGGGCAGGATGGTCACTGTCCTGACAAGAACACTCGGCTCAGGGGAGGGAATCTTCAGCAATTTTGTCGGTTGCGGCTGCAGGAAGGAGGGCAGCCAGCTGAGGGAGGACGCTGGAGGTGCATTTCCACTCTGCCTTCTGGGGGCGCCATTGCGTCAACACCGAGCAGTCTCGGAGGCGATGGTTTCTGCAGGGTGGGTTAGCCCCGCACGGAATCCAGGTGCCTCATTCATGTTTAGAAGTTGCTTCTCTGAGGAAGCCTTGCAAAGCCAGAGCCCCCTCCAGTCAGCACGGAGGTTCCTTGGAGCTCTGGAGGGATTCAAACTCAGGTCAGAGGAGTTTCCGCTGATGGTGGCCTGGCTGCCTTCTGCCAGGTTTCCTGAGGGGCGGCGCTGGCTCTGCCTCCGAGGCTTCTCTCCTTCCTGCTTTGCTTAGGACATTGAGGGTTGAGACGGGCAGGGCTGGGCCCCCAGTGCGGTTGGGATCTGCTTTAGGAACGCCTCCAGAGTGGGCTGGTCCCCGGCTGTGTCAGGGCTGCAGGTGGCAGTGCTCATGGCCCCGTGCTCCAGGCCATGGCCAGCGTGGACCTGTTGAGCGTCACCTTGCACAGCAGGCTCAGGCCAAAGCCTGGCCTTGCTCTCCTGAGATGTTTGTAGATAGAGCAGCCTGTTCTTGGTGCAGACTTGGGGGCCTCGTGGGGAGAGGGACGGGGGAGGGCTGCTGCAGAGTGTCCCACAAGCAGCACATTGCTAGAGGCAGTCCCTGGTGCGCGGGTGACCGGCTGGGCCTGTGGTTTCCTGGCTGGGCTGAGGCCGTCTCCGTGTGCCTGTGGTCAGCCGTTGCCCCCAAGCCTTGGCACTTAGATAAATAGATGGAATCCGTGCCCATTCCCTGTGGCTGCGGAACATGCTCTCCCACACTCGATGCCAGCAGGCCCCCACGCTTAGCGTCTCACTGTTGCTGTGGGCCAGGGGTCCAGACTCCTGAGCTGTGTCTCTGCAGGCGGCCGCCTCAGCTTCACCCGGCGGGGCCCAACCCTGCTCAGTCTGGGTTATCAGTAGGACAGGAGGCCAGAGGCCACTGCTCCTGGTCCCCTGCCTTGTGGGCCCCTCCACAGCGTGGCTTGTGGTGTCATGGCGCAGCAGTGACTTTCTCCCGATGCGTGAGCGGAGAGTGCTGGTGGGGTGGAGGCCCAGCCTCGGTGCCCTGGTTTCTGTTACCCTCCTTCGTCTTTGCCCCGTTCTGTTGGAGGCAGTCCTCAGGCCCAGCCAGGGTGTGGGTCCCAGGAGGTGGGTACTGTGGGGAGCCATCCCAGAAGGCACCCTCCACGGTCCACCGAGGACTCTGGTCACAAGGTAAGTCCCTGCTGCAGGGGCTGTGCTGTGGCCGAGTCCCATGCTCCTGCCCCGCCCAGCACCTGTCCCTGTTCCCCCGTCACAGGCTCTGCCGGCGTGGACGCCAGCTTCAGCAGTCTCTACAAGGCCACCTTCGACAACATGACCTCCTACCTGAGAAAGAAAGAGGAGAGGCTGCAGCAGCAGCTGGAGAAGAAGCGGCCCCGGAGTCCCCCGCCTGGGCCCAACGGGCAGGCCAAGAAGATGAGGCCGGGGGAGACGGCCTGAGCTGCTGAGCGTGGCAGTCGGTGGGGCCTCTCTCCTCGAGTCAGGAAAAGCCTTTTCACTTGTTCTCCTGCATCCTGGTGTCGCCCTTCAAGAAGAAAAAGGTGACATCAGTTGCGATCAGCTCAGAGGATGGGACTGTCCCCTGGGCTCCAGAAAGAACATTCTGTGTCCCCAGGCGGAGGCGCTTGCTCGGTGCCTGTGCCCCGTTTCCGGTTGAAGGGAAGCCAGACCGGTGGAGGGGACGCTCTTGAAGCGCTTTGTTTTCAGGTTGGAGGCAGTGTGCACGCCTGTGGTGGCGGCAGCTGTGCGTGGTTCTGCTGTTCTACCGCCGTTCATATCTGGCGCATCTTCCTCTAGGAACATCTGCGGGCTGGCGTTTCTGGCACAGTGGACGTTTTCATGCCGTCTCAGCGTCCAGGTGATGCGCTGCCCCACAGTAGCTGCTCGCCACACAGGCTGTTGAAACAGCACGAACGTTCAGCCCGCCCCAGCCCCAGCCAGACCCCCTGTGCTCAGGAGCTGCTTCTGGAGAGTAGCTCGCTCATGGGAAGTGCAGAAATGTGTTTTGGAGTCGCAGGGAGCTCTGTCAGGCAGCACTGGCACAGATGGTGAACTTCTTTCAGGAATTGTGAGGACAGGGGCCCGGCTGGCACCCGGTTTTACAGGGAGGTGATTGAGGACGTTGTTATGATTTGACTTGACCTCGGCACATGCTGCGGAGCCACAGGGATGCTGCTGAATTTCGGTCGCCAATCAGCAGGGATGGACCTTCACAGCTTCCTAGAAATGTTTAGCAGCAGCAGAATACAGCCAGCAAAGCGTCTGGGTGCGTGCACTGTGAGTGAGGTGCGCACTGTGTGGTCTGGGAAGAGGCTTCTGGGTGCATCAGGTCATTCATTCAGGCCGGCTGCTGCCTGCTCTCCAGTGCTGAAGTCTCCGCCCAAGAACAGCTGTGCGTGCTGGTGATGACTTTCACGTGGGGTATCGCTGGGACCTTAGAATCCTTTTGTGTATCAAAAGCTGGAATGCTTCCAATTTTTCATAAGTGCCTTGTTTTCCTTTTAACACTGATCTGGAAACAGTGCTGTCTGCAGAGCTGAGGCCCCCTCCTCTCTGCTGGGCATCAGGGGTTTCAGAATGGAGGGGCCGTGCTGGGCCATGTCCTCCTCTAGAGCAGCCTGATCTTCACGCTGCCAGGGCATCTGGCGCAGGGTTGCCCTCTCGTTCATAGTCTGCTTTGAAAGTCTTGGTTTTGGGAGAAGTTCAGGTTGGTCTTGCCGTATCGTCGCTTCAGATAGGGGCTTGCAGACAGGCCCGTGTGCTGAATCCCACCCACGGCCTGATACATGGCCTGTGAATGGTTTTTTACATTTTAAAAATGGTTGAAAACAAATTAAAAATCTATTTCATGGCATGAAAATCATGGCATTCACATCCCAGCATCTATGAGTAGACTTTGATGGACACAACCAGGCCTGTCCACGCTTCATCTCCATCTGCTTTGTGCTCCGGCCACAGAGTGGCGTGTTGCGACTGAGTCCAAATGGCCTCCCCGCAGGGCCACGTCTCCACACTACGGCGGGGCTCCTCTGAGGTTCTGCTTCCTCCCAGTGGGGCTGGCTTCCTGTGTTAGCTCCTCACATCCTGCCTTGGCCCTGAGTTGGTCCCTCTGCTAATGGCTGTATCTGTGTCTCAGGGGACGGCACAGCTGCCTTCTTGCTGGGACATTGACTGATGGACTGGTTCCTATTCACCCGCCTGAAGTCATCCCGGAAATAGCTCTTACAGTTGCTTGGCTTGAACTCAGCTCCGCCTGTGTTCAGAGTTTTCTCTCTTGCCCCTCACCCAGAACAGCGGCACCCACCGTCTTCCTGTCCTCTGTGACCGCCTCGCTGCTGGGTCTGTTCTGTGAGACGTCATGGCCACCCCTGATTGCCATCTGGGAGGATCTCGCCCCTTCAGTTTCAGCTGTTCTATTACATTAATTTTTGGTTTCTATGTATTTTACTTTTGGGACATTCCTTGGACTTTGTTCTGCCTCCTTAATTGATTAAGAAAATTTGGTCGTTGTATTCAATGTTTTTTTTTTTTTTTTTTTGAGACGGTGTCTTGCTCTGTCGCCCAGGCTGGAATACAGTGGTGTAATCTCGGCTCACTGCAACCTCTGCCTCCCAGGTTCAAGTGGTTCTCCTGCCTCTGCCTGCCGAGTAGCTGGAATTACAGGCGCGTGCCACAACATCCAGCTAATTTTTGTAATTTTAATACAGACAGCATTTTGCCATGTTGGCCAGGCTGGTCTCGAACTCCTGACTTCAGGTGATCCTATCACCTTGGCCTCCTAAAGTGCTGGGATTATAGGTGTCAACCACTGCACCCAACCTATTGTATTTAATTCTAAGCACTTTCTTCTTCTTCTTCTTTTTTTTTTTTGGAGATGGTCTTCCTCTGTCATCCAGGCTGAAGTGCAGTGGTGGTGTGATCTTGGCTCACTGCAGCCTCAATCTCCTGGCTCAAGCAGTCCTCCCACCTTGGCCTCCCAGAGTGCTGGGATTATAGGCATGAGACACTGTGCTCAGCCCCTCTTTCTTCATTTAGATAACAGTGCATGTACTGTACAACTGGAAAGTGCACATGAAATGCTAGAACTGGATTTCACCAACTGAGTGCGCTGTGTGACTCCCCACAAGAAGCAGGACACTTAGCACCTGCTGAGAAGCCCCCACACCCATGTTCCCTTCCAGGCCCTGCCGCATCGTGCTGGCTGGCCTGACCTCAGTTTCCCTTCTGTTGCTCTGACTGCTTCTGCTCCACCCTGTTTGTGAGGCTCATCCACCTTGTTGCCTGTGTTGTAGATTGTTCGTTCTCAGTGCTACGCTAAGTACTCCGTTGTGTGAAAATTCCACAGTGCTTTGGTTCTGCTGTGGATGGGCATTTGGGTAGTTTCCACAGTTTGGCTGTTAGGAATGGTGCAGTGATGAACATGCTGGCACCTGTCTTCTGTTTTTTTATTTTTAGAGACAGGATCTTGCTCTCTTACCCAGGCTGGAGTGTGACCTTGGCTCACTGCAGCCTCAGCCTCCTGGCCTTAAGCAATCCTCCCATCTCTGCCTCCTGAGTAGCTGGGACTGCAGGTGTGTGCCACCATGCTAGCTAATTTTTGTAGTTTTTTGTAGAGATGGGGTCTGGCTCTGCTGCCCAGGCTGGTCTTGAACTTCTGTCCTCAAGCAGTCCTCCTGCCTCGGCTTCCCGAAGCACTGGGATTACAGGCCTGAGCCACCATCCCTAGCCAGCACCTGTCTTCTGGAACATTCGTAAGCATTTCTGTTGGGCGTGTACTTATGCGTGGAATTGCTGGCTCTTAGTTATATATGTTTAGCTTAGAAGATACTGCAAGGTGGAAAACAGCACATCCTCACGCCTGGTGTTTGTGGCTGTGGCGGCCACGGGTGCCTTGGAAAGCTCACGGTGTGTGCTGTGGAGTTCTGCAGAGGTGCGGACTGGCACAGGGAGCCAGTGAAGGTGCCCACCTAGGATCCAGACCTCACCTTGATCTTGTTCTCTGAGGCCACCTTCCCAAAACGTTGGCTCACCCAGTCTTAGATCACTCACCCTGGGGGAGATCTGCCGCAAGGTCATGAGGACACTCAGGCAGCCTACACGGAGGTCACCGTGGCAGAGCACAGGCCTCCTGCCAGCAGCCAGCAGCAGCTGGCCAGCCGTGAGGGCACCTCCGGGAAGGAGGGCTTTCTGCGGTTTTTCCTGCACCCCGTATATACTGACATGATAATTTTTCTTTCCTGTTTCCCTTGTGATTTCTTTGGTCCGGGGTTATTTGGAAATACAGTTTCATTTCTCAATGTTTAGGGTTTTCCTCCGGGTTTGGTTGTTGTTTCTGGTTTTAATTCTGTCGTGGTCTCAGAATATGCTTCGCGCTTCACTCTGTTTAGATCTGTCGAGGGCTGTTTTGTGCTTCACGGTGTGGGGGTGATTGCTTGTGCACATGCAGGTGTGTGTGACCCCGAACAGTGTCCCCAGCTGTCCCTGTCTTGCCTCTCCGTGCCCCGCGTGCCCTTCTTAGCCCTGCCATGCGATCCTGGAGCTGGGCCCTCCCTGACCCTCCTTTGCAGGTTGGCACAGTGTTTGGCTATGTCGCTGGAGGGGCTGGAGGGACTGCACAGGAGGGAGGGGCCTGCCCTCCTGGTTCCAGCATGCTCGCCTTTCCTGGCTTCTGTGGTGTGTGCCTGCCAACCTCATGGAGGGTGAGGACGGGCTCTCAGTGACAGCCTCCAGGAGCTTATCGACACCAGGTTCACCACGGTGGGAAGGATTCCCGCTGAGTTTCCTTGCCTCTTTCCAGCTCCCAGGGAGTCTGTCTCTCTCCTGCCCCAGCAAGAGCTTCTGGGTGAGTCTCGCTGGCGCTGCCGCCCGAGGTTTCCTGCTTCCTGGCCGTGGCCTGCCACACCTCCGCGAACTCCAGCACCCGGCACATAGCCCCACTCAGGTCAGAGCTGCGTCGAAGCCGAGGTGGGGTTCTGAGGTTCTCACAGAGATCCAGACCCAACACTTGGAGGTCTATTGTCTCAGTCCTGGCGGGGAGGTTCTCCTAGGCCTCAGCGCCCTGTGCTCGGAATTCTCTTTACATGTTAGTGGAACCCTCTGTTACTGTTTAATTATTCTTCATGTTAAATGTTTCTATCTTTTAGCCGGGTGTGGTGGCTCATACCTGTAATCCCAGCACTTTGGGAGGCCGAGGTGGGCAGATCACGAGGTCAAGATTTCAAGACCAGCCTGACCAACATGGTGAAACCCCGTCTCTACAAAGAGTACAAAAATTACCTGGGTGTCATGGCACATGCCTGTAATCCCAGCTAGGTAGTCTGCCTAAAGTTTGCCAATTTTATCTTTCAAAAAAACCTTTATTTTATTGACCATTTGTATTGTTTTCTTCATTTCACTTCATTTGTTTCTTCTCTGACTTTTATTTCTTTTCTTCTACTAATTTTGGGTTGGGTTTGCTCTTGCCTATTTCTTTAAAGTGCATTGTTATATTGTTTAATTAAAAAAATTTTTTTTTTTTAAGATAGAGTCTCACACTATCCCCCCGGGCTGGAATGCAATGACGCAATCTCGGCTCACTGACACCTCTGCCTCCTGGGTTCAAATGATTCTCCTGCCTCGGCCTCCCGAGTAGCTGGGATTATAGGTGCTGGCCACCATGCCTGGCTAATTTTTTGTACGTTTAATAGAGACCAGGCTTCACTATGTTGTCCAGGCTGGTCTCAAACTCCTGACCTCGTGATCCACGTGCCTCAGCCTCCCAAAGTGCTGGGATTACAGACATGAGCCACCACATCCAACCTCTTTTTCTTTTTTTTTTCTAGCGTGGGCTCTATGGCTGTAAACTTCCTGCCTAGTACTGCTTTTGCTGTATCCCATAGTTTTGATATATTGTGTTTCTGTTATCACTTGTTTCAAGAAAATTTTCAGTTTTCTTCATAATTTCATCATTGACCCACTGGTCACTCAGGAGCATATTTTTTTGTTTGTTTTTGTTTTTTAATTTTTTTTTTTTTGAGATGGAGTCTTGCTCTGTCACCCAGGCTAGAGTGCAGTGGACGATCTTGGCTCACTACAACCTCCGCCCCCTGGTTCAAGCCATTCTAGCATATTGTTTAATCTCCATGAGTTTGTATAGTTTTCAAAATTCCTCTTGGTCCTGATTTCTAGTGTTATTCCATTGTGGCCAGAGACGATGCTTGATATTCTTTCAGTTTATTTAATGTTTTAAGACTTGTTTTGTGACCTAATATATGATGTGTCCTTGAGAACAATCCATGTGCTGAGAAGAATGTATACACCGCAGCCGTTGGATGAAGTGTTCTGTAAATACTAGTAGGTCCGTCTGCTCTATAGCAGAGATTATATCTGATTATTTTTATTGATGTTCTGTCTGAACGATCTGTTCAATACTGAAAGTGGGGCGTTGTTCAGTACTGAAAGTGGGGTGTTCAGTACTGAAAGTGGGGTGTTGTTCAGTACTGAAAGTGGGTGTTGAACCCTCCAGTTACTGTTGTCTTGGGGTCTGTCTCTCTCTTTAGCTCTAACTGCATTTGCGTTGTGCGTCTGGGTGCTGCAGTGTTGGGTGCGTATGTATTCACAACTGTTACATCCTCTTGCCGACTGGCCCTTTATTACTTACATAGCGGCACTCCCCGCCTACCTTTAGTTTTGTCCTGAGGTCTGTGCTGTGCTAGAGAACTGCAGCTACTCCTGCTCTTTGGTTTCCATATTCACAGAATATCTTTTTCCATTTATTTCTTTTCAGTTCTCTTTCTCTGCCTCCTCTTTAAGGCCAATAACTCTTAGATTTGCCCCTTCATGGCTGTTTTCTAGGTCTCGTGGGCGTGTTTCGTTGTTTACGTCTTTATGTGTTTGTGTGTGGTTTTTTGTTTGTTTATGTTTTCTTTTTTTTTTAATCTTTTCAGCCACGCTGTGTCTTTTCTGGAGAGTTTAGTCAATTTACCTTCAGTGTTATTACTGATAAGAACTTACTCCTGTGGTTTTCTTATTTGTTTTCTGGTTGTTTTGGGGTCTTCCTTCCTTCCTTCCTTCCTCCCTCCCTCCCTCCCTCCCTCCCTCTCTCCCTCCCTTCCTTCCTTGTCTTCCTTTTAGTGAAGGTGATTTTCTCTGGTGTTATGATTTAATTTCTTACTTTTTATTATTTGTATATTTATTGCCTGTTTTTACATTTTTTTTAGCATGAGGCTTGCAAATACTATTTTGTAATGCATTATCTTAAACTGAGGACAACATTGATTTCATGAACAAACAAGCAAGAAGAGCGCTAATAAAGTCTCTGCATGTTGATTTCACCCCCTGCTTTCCAGCCTTTTGTTGTTTTCATCCGTAGCTTGTCGTACTGTCTGCTTCTTGAAAAGCTGTAGTTACTGTTTTTTATTGGTTCATCCTTTAGTCTTTCTACTTAAAAGTAGTTTACACACCATAATTACAGTGTTACAATATTTTGTGTTTTTCTGTGTACTTACTATTACCAGCGAGTTTCATACCTTCAGAAGATTTCTCATTTCTCATTAATGTCGTTTTCTTAGAAACTTTCTTAAACATTTCTTGTAGGACAAGCCCGGTGAGGAGTGTTCTATAACCTTTTTGTACTTGAATATTGAAATCTTTTCTAGGTTTGGAAAGTTCTTTATTACTGTCTTTTAAATAAACTTCTACCCCTGTGTCTTCCTCTACCTCCTCTTAGATTCATCCCTTTGAGGCTATTTTCTAGTTTTTATAGGCATGCTTCATTATTTAATAATGCCCCTAGGCATTTAATAACGTGTTAAACATTATGTGTTAAATATGGTACATTCATTTTATGGGTTACTATACAGCATTTAAAAGAATGTGAAATCCCTTAGCTTTTGTTTGTCTGGGAAAGTATTTAAGGATATTTTCACCAGATGTATATTCTAGGGTAAAACTTGTTTCTTCTTTAGCACTTCAAATACATCATGCCACTCTCTCCTGGCCTGTAAGGTTTCCACTGAGAAGTCTGCTGCCAGTCATATTGTAGCTCCATTGTATGTCCTTCCTTCCCTCCCTCTCTCCTGCCTTCCACCCTTCTTCCCTCCCTCCCTCCCTTCCATCCTCCCTCCCTCCCTCCCTCCCACCCTCCCTCCCTCCCTCCCTTCCACCCTTCCTCCCTTCCTCCCTTCCTCCCTCCCTCCCTCCTTCCCTTCCACCCTCCCTCCCTCCCTCCCTTCCACCCTTCCTCCCTTCCTCCCTCCCTCCCTCCTTCCCTTCCTCCCTCCCTCCCTCCCTCCCTCCTTCCCTTCCTCCCTCCCTCCCTCCCTCCTTCCCTTCCTCCCTTCCTCCCTTCCTCCCTTCCTCCCTTCCTTCATTCCTGTTGCATAGGCTGGAGTGCAATGGTGCAATCCCGGCTCAGTTCAATCAAGTCTCCTGCCTCAGCCTCCCGAGTAACTGGGATTACAGGCGCACACCACCATGCCCAGCTAATTTTTGTATTTTTAGTAGAGATGGGGTTTCACCATGTTGGTCAGGCTGGTCTTGAACTCTTGACCATGTGATCTGCCTGCCTTGGCCTCCCAGAGTGCTGGGATTACAGGCGTGAACCACCGTGATGACCTATTTGTTTTTTTCTCTTGCTACTTCTGGGATCCGTTCTTTGTCCTTGTCCTATGGGAGCTTGATGATTAAATGCCTTGAGGTAGTCGTCTTTGGGTTAAATCTGCTTGGTGTTCTATCACTTTCTTATGCTTGACTGTTAATGTCTTTCTCTAGGTTTACAATATTCTCATTACTATCTCTTTGAATAAACTTCTACCCCTATCTCTTTCTCTACCTCCTCTTTAAGGCCAGTAACTCTTAGATTTGCCCCTTCGAGGCTATTTTCTAGGTCTTGTAGGTGTGTTTCATTGTTTTTATTCTTTTTTCATCTACTCTGACTGTTTTCAAATAGCCTGCCTTTAAGCTCACTGAAGCTTTCTTCTGCTTGATCAGTTCTGCTATTAAGAAACTCTTAATACATTCTTCATTATTCAATTGCATGTATCAATTTCAGAATTTCTGCTTGATTCTCTTGAGTTATTTCAATCTGTTAAATTTATCTGATAGAATTCTGAATTCCGTCTTCGTGTTTTCTTGAATTTCTTTGAGTTTCCTCCAAACAGCTCTTTTGAATTCTCTGTCTGAAAGGTCACATATCTCTGTTTCTCCAGGGTTGGTCCCGTGTGCCTCATTTAGTTTATTTGGTGAGGTCATGTTGTCCTGGATGGTCCTGATGCCTGTGGATGTTCATTGGTGTCTGGGCGTTGAAGAATTCGGTATTTATTTCAGTCTTTACAGTCTGGGCTTGTTTGTACCCATCCTTCTTGGGGAGGCTTTCTAGTGATTTGAAGGGACTTAAGTGTTTTGATCTAAGCTCTGTCTGTACTGTGGTCGGGGCGGGCGGGGCACCTGAAGCTCAGTGACTGTGTGCTTGTCGCAGACTCATAGAGGCATGGCCCTGGTGGTCTTGGATAAGATCTAGAAGAATTCTCTGGCTTACCAGGCAGAGATTTTGTTCTCTTCCCTTACTTTCTCCCAAACAAATGGAGTCTCTCTCTGTGCTGAGCTGCCTGGAGCTGAGGGTGGGGTGACACAAGCACCCTTGTGGCCACCACCACTGGGACTGTGCTGGGTCACATCTGTAGCTAGCACTGCACTGGATCTCACCCAAGGCCCACTGTAATTACTGCGTTGCTACTGCCTATGTTTACTCAAGGCTGTAGGGCTCTATAATCAGCAGGTGATGAAGCCAGCCAGGCTTATATTTTTCCTTTCAGGGCAGTGAATTCCCCCAGGCCCCAGGTGGGTCCAGAGTTTCCATTTGGAAGCCAGAAATTCGAGTCAAAAACCTCAGAAATTTAGCTGGTGTTCTGTTCTGTTGTGGTTAAGTTGGCACTCAAACCACAAGACAAGTTTCTTCCCACCCTTTCCTCCCACTTCCACAAGCAGAGGAGCCTCTCCCATGGCTACCACCATTACAGGCCCATGGAGGGTCCTGCCTGATTCCCATCAGCGTTCACTGAGGGCCCGGCGGCTCTTGAGTCAGCTTGTGAATGCTGCCAGGCCTGGGACTCTCCCTTCAGGGCACTGGGCACCCCTCTTGCCCAAGGCAGATCCAGAATTGCTGTCCAAGAGACAAGGCCTTGCATCAGGGACCCCAAGAGTCCGCTTGGTGCTCTGCCCCACCGTGGCTGAGATGGAACCGGAAACCAGCGCGTCTCAGCCTCACTCAAGGCCACGTTGTTCTCCCTGGTACCGTTACTAGTTATTCAAGGTCCGAGGGCTCTTCAGACAGTAGTGACGAATCCTGCCAAGACTCAGTCCTTCCCTTCAAGGCAGTAGGTTTCTGTCTGGCCCAGGGTGTGCCTAGAAGTGTCATCCAGGAGCTGGGACTTGGAGTGTGGGCCTCACAACTCTGCCCAGTGCCCTGTCCTCCTGTGGCTGAGCTGGTATGCAAGATGCAAGACGAAGTCCTCTATTCTTCCCTCTCCTCTCCTCAGGCAGAAGGAAGGAGTCCTCTCACTGCTGCAAACTGTGCCGCCTGGGGTTGGAGCAGGGATGGCACAGGCACTCCCTTAGCCACTCTCTCCTCTCAGGCAGAAGGAAGGAATCCTCTCACTGCTGCAAACTGTGCCATCTGGGGTTGGAGCAGGGATGGCACAGGCACTCCCTTAGCCACCCTCTCCTCAGGCAGAAGGAAGGAATCCTCTCACTGCTGCAAACTGTGCCGCCTGGGGTTGGAGCAGGGATGGCACAGGCACTCCCTTAGCCATGCAAGCAGGTGTCTAACTGGGTCACAGCCCCCCCACCCCCCCGAGTCCACTGGTCTGAGTCCAGCACAGCACTAGGTCTTGCCAAGGAGTTGCGGTTCTTGTGGCCTCGACTGCCTTTAAAGTTTATTTAGGCCCCCAGAGAACTTGAGCCTGTGGTGGCAAAGCGTGCCCAAACTCAAGGTCTAGCCACTGGGGTGGGCAGTTTTCCTCTGGCTACAGCTGCTCTAAGTGCTCCCTCCATGGGTGGGCGCCGGCTGAGTTCAGCCCAGTTTCCTTTCCCTTCCCCAACACACAGATTCTTCTGTGTCATGCAGCTGCCGCCAGGGGGCACCGAGGGATGGTGTCAGCAACTCAAGAGTGCCTTTCCTGCCGTCCTTGGTGCCTGTTTCGGTAATAGGATGTTAAAACCAGGTACTGTGATTGCTCACCTGATTTTTGGTTCTTTCTCCAGTGCGAAAGTTGTCATAATCAAAATGGAATTTTTTAGGTCAGGCACTGTGGCTCATGCCTGTCATCCCAGCACTTTGGGAGGCTGAGGCGGGCGGATCACCTGAGGTTTGGAGTTCAAGACCAGCCTGACCAACATGGAGAAACCCTGTCTTTACTAAAAATACAAAATTATCCAGGTGTAGTGGTGCATGCCTGTAATTCCAGCTGCTGGGGAGGCTGAGGCAGAAGAATCGCTTGAACCCTGGAGGTTGTGGTGAGCCAGGATCGTGGCATTGCACTCCAGCCTGGGCAACAAGAGTGAAACTCTGTCTCAAAAAATAAATAAATAAAAATAATAATTAAGGGAATTTTTTCTGTTAAAAAAACAAAAAACATCTTGACAGAGAAGACCAGGAAAAGTGGTTCTCGAGCATAAATGTCTGACTGCAAAGCTATCCCAGAAGAATGCAAAACCTGCAGCCTTGCAGAAAGTCCATTGCAACCTCATACCAAAGGTCCTTCTGTAAGGGCATCTGCCCAGCGACCTCCTGCCCAGTCTTGGACTGGTGCCACCCTTGTTACTGGTTTTTGTAGCCAAGGATAATTATCTCAAGACAACGAAGTGATCCTCCTCCTCTTCCCGCTGTCTTCCTTCACCTCCCCGAGTAGCACAGAGTATACTCGGTGCATGTATTTCCAAGCCCAAGTAGGCTTCATCTCTTAGAAAGCTGCTCTGTTTAGGTTGACAGCATGGATAAAGAGGGACATTACATAAAGATCAAGGGGTCACGTCTGTGGAGTCCTGATAAGGTAAGTAGGCAACAATGAGGAAGGGGTGGGGTGGGGGGAGAACAATTGCTCTGAGATGGTTAATCACAGGCCACCTGCTGGCACAACTGCCTCGCCCAGCATGTGGTCTCTGCAGCGCGACCCTACAGAAGTCCCCTCCAGCCCCTGCCTCTTTGCAGACAGCTCCTTCTCTGCTGTGCTGCTTTTTGCATCCTTGCAACCTATCTTTGTACTTTCTCTAATAAATCTGCCTTTTTTTTTGAGATGGAGTTTCGCTCTGTCCCCCATGTTGGAATGCAGGGGCGCAATCTTGGCTCATGGCAACCTCTACCTCTCAGCAACCTCCGCCTCCCAGGTTCAAGGGACTCTCCTGCCTCAGCCTCCTGAATAGCTGAGTAGCTGGGATTACAGGTGCCTGCCACCATGCCCAGCTAATTTTTCTATATTTAGTAGAGACAGGGTTTCATCATGTTGGTGAGGCTGGACTCAAACTCCTGACCTCAGGTGATCTGCCCACCTTGGCCCCTCAAAGTGCTAGGATTACAGGCGTGAGCCACCACCCTCGGCCAAATCTCTTTCTTTACCTATGACTATTTTGGTAAATTATTTTACTGCCCATGATGCTGGCCCCAGCCAGTTGCACCCATGACGAAGTCTTCATTAGGACATCACAATCCTACGTGTGTATAAACGTAACAACAGAGCTTCAAAATATACACGAAATGGAAAGAACAAAACATTAAAATAAACCCACAAGTAGAGCCCCCTTCCCCTCCCCTCCCCTCCAGTGCCTTCCAGATGATCACTAGAACAAGTAGGCAGACCCCTACCTGGAAATCGGCCTGTCTCACCTCCAAGTTCTTGGTGGGCGACAGTGAGACCACCGTCTAGTCAGTAGTTGGGCTGGGTGTGGGTTTGTTGTTGGGTTAGGAACAAATTTTCAGTGCCGCAACAGAAATAGCACTCGAACATAAATTTTCTCAGCAAGGCAAATGTACTTGTATAGAAGCGTGTGTCTCATGGATGGAGCAATGGTGAGAGCACATCGGACAAAGGAGAGCCGGGGTTTTTAATTCCTAACACAGTTGGCCTTAGCTGCTGTGTTGTTCCCTTATTGGTTGGAGTCAAACTGCAAAGTCTAAGCTAAACACAATTAGCTAATTTGAAGAGCGCGGGGAATAACAGTCTCAGTGGTAGAGCCGTTACAGCAGGGAAGGGGTGATTTCTTGGCGGGCATGCCTGAGCATAGCAGGGCAGGAGGGGCTGATGCATTGGCAGCAAGATAGCTTTAGACAAAGAACAGGGAAATAAGCCTTCAGGACAGACAGTACAAGGAAGTAAAGACTTCTTGGAGAAGTACACCTTGTTTGTAACAAAGTGAAGCTCTTTGAAGAGAAACTGTCTAAACTACTTGTTTTTAACACGTTGTTACAGTCATCTCAGTGCCCCACAATGGAGCTTCAAATTCCTCCCGCTGTGGGAGGCAGCCATCTCATGCCGGGGGTCCTTCTCAGGTTCCTCCCACCCCCACCGGCTTTCAGCAGTCCCTGCAGGTTTGCAGCTCAGAGGGAGAGCCCCTCTCCCAGCATCCTCGCCGTCCTCCCTGGGTGGTGCCTCACGGTGCTTTTTCTGGGAGGTTGGTCTAGGATGGTGGTTTCTTGTTTGCCCCACGTCCGCACCCTTGACCCTTCCTTCAGTGGCAGTAGACTTCTGCCGATGTCCTGGAGGAAGAGAATCTTTCTTCCCTTCCCTCGGCAGATGAGTTTTGCCTTTTCTTCTCCCCTATAATCAATGTATCTTAGCTTATGCGCTTGGACCAAGATGGTGTGAAAGGAAAATAAATGTTGGCCCCCAAATCACTAAACTAAAGGGAAAAGTGCTGGGCACAGTGGCTCACGCCTGTAATCACAGCACTTTGAGAGGCCGAGGTGGGCTGATCACTTGAGGTCAGGAGTTCAAGACCAACATGGTGAAACCCTGTCTCTAAAAATAAAAAAATCAGCCGATGTGGCGGCATGTGCCCGTAGTCCCAGCTACTTGGGAGATTGAGGCAGAGAGAATCGCTTGAACTCGGGAGGCAGAGGTTGCAGTGAGCTGAGTTCATGCCACTGCACTCCAACCTGGGTGACAGAGTGAGACTCCATCTCAAAAATAGCCATCATCATAATGAGAATAAGGGAAAAGTCAAGCTGGGATCTGCTTAGGGCCAACCTGCCTCCCATTCTATTCAAAGTCACCCCTCTGCTCACTGAGATAGACGCATATCTGATGGCCTCCTTTGGAAAGGCTGATCAGAAACAAAAAGAATGCAACTCTCTGACGTATCTGTGACCTGGAAGCCCTCCCTGCTTGGAGTCTTCCTGCCTTTGCTTCAAGTTGCCCCGCCTTTCCAGAGGAACCAATGTACTTATATATATTGGACTGGCGTCTCATGTCTCCCTAAAATGTATAAAACCAAGCTGTGGGCTGGGGGTGGTGGCTTACACCTGTAATCCTAGCACTTCCGGAGGCCAGGGCGGGTGGATCATGGGGTCAGGAGTTCAAGACCAGCCTGGCCAAGATGGTGAAACCCTGTCTCTACTAAAAATACAAAAATTAGCTGGGTGTGGTGGTGGGCGTCTGTAATCCCAGGTGGTTGGGAGGCTGAGGCAGAGAATTTCTTGAACCTGGGAGGCAGAGTTTGTGGTGAGCAGAGACTGCGTCACTGGACTCCAGCTTGGGGGACAAAGCAAGACTCCCCCCCCAACCCATCAAAAAACAAACCCAAAAACCAAGCTGTGCCCGACCACCTTGGGTGCATGTCATCAGGACTTCCTGGGCTGTGTCATGGGCGTGTCCTCAACCTCGGCAAAATAAACCTCCTAAATTAACTGAGTGCAGATGGAGTTTTCCCGCTCTAACCTAGAATCAGTGGCGCTTTGCTTATGCCCTGGGAGCAAGACGGTTTAATGCCCCTTCCTCAGTAGCTTAAGTCTTCTGCTTGTCAAAGTTTCCAGGGAGCAAGTGGGGTCCTACCTGCCCCAGCACCATCCCCTCCCGCACATCCGTGTCACCCACAAGGACTCTCTGTCATCACCTGCCCTGTCCCCGCTCTTTGTTAAAGGCCCATGGTGGAGAGTTTACTGTGATAACCTATGCTGTGTTCGCCTAACTCTCTTTTCCTTAGCGCAGAGCTGGACAGACTCCACGTTCGCTTCTTCGCTTGTCCCCTCCTTTTCCTCCCCCTCCCCTGAGCACATAGCTGGGTTAAGCTGACTCCAAGCAGACCCAGGAATGCTCTTACTGATAAGATACCGAGTCAAGCTATACCAGCTGCACCTGGGGATGCATTTGCTGGCATTGGCCGGCCCTTGGAATGTGCCCACGTCTTTACAGCCGTTCGTCTCCCTGCAGTTGTTTATCCTTTTAACCAGAAGCCCCTACATCCGCCACTGTTTACCTTCCTGCAATAGTTTATCCTTTTAACTTTTTGCTTGTTCTGTTTCTGTAAAATCTGCTTTAGCCAGGCTCCCCCTCCCCTCCTTTAAGCAAGGTATGAAAAAGAACCAGGCCCCTTCTTTGGGGCAGAGAGAATTTTGAGCGTTAGCCGTCTCTTGGTCTCTGGCAAATAAAAAGGACTCCCGATTCAATCTCAGAGTGTGGCGCTTTCTTTCAGCTCCCTCGGATACAACATTACAAGTAAGTGCAAGATCCCCTTCTGTACGGGACCCAGCTCTCCACGTCTGTCACACAAATTGGCCTTTTAAGAATTTTACTGGGGCCGGGCGCGGTGGCTCACACCTGTAATCCCAGCACTTTGGGAGGCTGAGGTGGGTGGTCACGAGGTCAAGAGATGAAGACCATCCTGGTCAACGTGGTGAAACCCCGTCTCTACTAAACATACAAAAAATTAGCTGGGCATGGTGACACATGCCTGTAATCCCAGCTACTCAGGAGGCTGAGGCAGGAGAATTGCCTGAACCCAGGAGGCGGAGGTTGTGGTGAGCCGAGATCGCGCCATTGCACTCCAGCCTGGGTAACAAGAGCGAAACTCCGTCTCAAAAAAAAAAAAAAAAAAAAAAAAAAAAATTTTACTGAATCTTTCTTCTCCATCCATAGGGTGGCCACTCTTTCTTCTGTACTCTCTGATAAGATTCTCTGTTAGATTGAAATTTAGTCAAGCTTCTGAACCTTCTCTTAGGACCATCTGTGCACCTCCTTGTAAAGTCCAGCTTTAGAGGTCTAAGATTGTTACCAGATGGAGAATTAAAAAAAAAAAGTCCAGCTTTAGCAAAGAACCCCCTAAGTCAGTTTATTTATTTATTTTTACTTTTTGAGATGGAGTCTCCCTCTGTCACCCAGGTTGGAGTGTAGTGGCACAATTTTGGCTCGCTTCAACCTCTGCCTCCTGGGTTCAAGTGATTCTCCTGCCTCAGCCTCCCAAGTAGCTGGGATTACAGGCGCATGCCACCATGCCCAGCTAATTTTTGTATTTTTAGTAGAGACAGAGTTTTACCGTATTGGCCAGGCTGGTCTTGAACTCCTGATCTCAAGTGATCTGCCCTTCTTGGCCTCCCAAGTGCTGTGATTACGGGCACGAGCCACCCGCCCCAGCCCTAAGTCAGTTTAGCAAGAGCCTCTCCATCCCCCATGTCTGGGTCAGTTCTTCGTCTCTAGGTGACGTCTAATCACCCTGTGCTCTCTTTGTCAAGAATGCTGTTAGGTCACTTTAGCAAGAATCTCCTAACTGCTGATGTTTCCTCGTGTAATTTTCCATCCACTGACCCCCACTCCCCTTGCTCCTTGGTGAGCAATTCCCACTTGCCTGAGCCAGATTCTTTTTTTTTTTTATAAGCAGAATCTCCAGCCCAGGCTGGAGTGCAGTGGCAGGATCTTGGCTCACTGCAGGCTCCGCATCCCGAGTTTGGCCTCGGCCTCCCAAGTCGCTGGGATTACAAGTCTGCACCAACATGCTTGGCTCACTTTTGTATTTTTAGTAGAGATGGGGTTTTGCGGTTTCACCATGTCAGTCAGGCTGGTCTCCAACTCCTGGCCTCAAGTGATGTGCCCACCTTGGCCTTCCAAAGTGCTGGGATTACAGATGTGATCCACTGCACTTGGCCTGCCTGAGCCAGATTTCAAGTTGAGCTTAATGTCTTAAATCCCCGCAAATCCCATTGCTGTGGTCCCTACACCTATCTTGATGGTCCTGAATAGACTGCCTTACTGTGTTTTAACAAGTGTCACTCAGCCTGGGCAACATAGCCAGACCCCATCTCTCTAAAAAAAATAATTAGCTGGGCTGGTGGCACACGCCTGTGGTCCCAGCTCCTCAGGAGGGCTGAGGTGGGAGGATCACTTGAGCCCGGGAGGTTGAGGCTGCAGTGAGCTATGATTGTGTCACTGCACTCCAGCCTGGGTGACAGAGTGAGACCCTATCTCAAAAACAAGACAAAACACAAAACCCCAAAACCAAAAAAGACACAAGTATTATTGGATTTTTTTTTCTTTAACACCTATGAAAAAGCCGTTCATGTGCTTGCTCTCTCTCTGCGTGAAGGAGGCCATCTTTTTTTGAATTCGGTTCACTTTGTTCCCTTGTGATTCACCCCTGCAGTGGTGTTGAGGATTATCTGACTCCATTGTTAGTGTGGGGACAATGTTCTTTGCCATTTTCTGCATTCTAAGAGGAAATGAAGCCTCTGTGAAGTACCTTATTACAGCCACAGCCTGATGGATTCACTCTGTGAGCTCATTTTCAGTGGGAATTGCTTCCATAGGAGTCCGAGGTAATGGCAGTAGCCCCCTGGGATACCTCGCATAAGATAAGGCCACAGCGGGCCACAGATATCACGGAAAACTGGGTCACCAAGGAAGTTTAGTAATGAGACTATCTACAAAGCTGTGGGCTGGGGGCAGAGAACTCAGTATTCCAGGGTTAGGGAGAGCAGGCAGCTGTGCCTTCCCTGCCTTCCCTTGGGTCTGAAAGGGCAGAGAGAAGACTGTCACTGGGATTTGGAGCAGATGGTGGCACGGAGAGGACTGTCTGGCAGGAACTGCAGCCCTCGGTGAAAGACCATCGCCAGGGTTGCTGGACATAAGACAAACAGAATGTAGAAGAACTCAACACGCTATCAACCTGCGTGGCCTTCTCAACATTCATAGAACTCTACCCAACAAAAGCATGATACGAATTCTCCTCCTCCTCCTCCTCCTCCCTCCTCCCTCCTCCTCCTCCTCCCTCCTCCCTCCTCCCTCCTCCTCCTCCCTCCTCCTCCTCCTCCCTCCTCCTCTTCCCTCCTCCTCCTCCTTCCTCTTCCTTCTTCCTCCTCCTTCCTCTTCCTTCTTCCTCCTCCTCCCTCCTCCTCCCTCCTCCTCCCTCCTCCTCCCTCCTCCTCCCTCCTCCTCCTCCTCCTCCCTCCTCCTCCTCCCTCCTCCTCCTCCCTCCTCCTCCTCCCTCCTCCTCCTCCCTCCTCCTCCCTCCTCCTCTTCCCTCCTCCTCCTCCTTCCTCTTCCTTCTTCCTCCTCCTCCCTCCTCCTCCCTCCTCCTCCCTCCTCCTCCCTCCTCCTCCCTCCTCCTCCTTCCTCCTCCCTCCTCCTCCCTCCTCCTTCTTCCTCCTTCTTCCTCCTCCTTCCTCCTCCTCCTCCCTCCTCCTCCTCCTCCTTCCTCTTCCTTCTTCCTCCTCCTCCCTCCTTCTCTTCCTCTTCGTCCTCCTCTTCTTCTTGTTCCTCTTCCTCTTCTTCCTCCTCCTCCTCCTTCCTCTTTGTCCTCCTCTTCTTGTTCCTCTTCCTCTTCTTCCTCCTCCTCCCTCCTCCTCCCTCCTCCTCCCTCCTCCTCCTCCTCCTTCTTCCTCCTCCTCCTCCTTCCTCTTCGTCCTCCTCTTCTTGTTCCTCTTCCTCTTCTTCCTCCTTCTCCTTCTCCTCCTCCTCCTCCTTCTTTCTTTTTTGAGGCAGGGTCTCACTCTGTCGCCCAGGCTGAAGTGCAGTGGTGCAATCTCAGTTCACGGCAGCCTCCACCTCCTAGGCTCAAGCAATCCTCCTCTTTTAGCCTCCTGCTGGGACTACGGGCATGCAGCACCATGCCTGGCTAATTTTTGTATTTTTTTTTGTAGAGATGGGGGTCTTGCCATGTTGCCTAGGCTGGTCTCAAACTCTTGGGCTCAAGCAATCCACCTACTTCAGCCTCCCAAAGTGCTGGGATTACAGGTGTGAGCCACCGTGCCTGGCCATACACATGTGTTTCAAATGTTCATGGAACATGTACCAAGATGAATTGCATGATGAACCATAAATTAAACCCCAAAAATGTAAAAGAATTGAGATCTTACAGAATGTGTTCTTGACAGGGGAATCACACTAGATATCAGTAACAAAGAGATAACCGATTTGTGCATTGCTGGAAAAAAGTTTGACAATTTCTTATAAAACTCAATGTGCAATTACCATGCGACCTCAGGATTGCTTTCCTGGGCATGCCCAGACAAGTGAAAATTCCTGTTCATAAAAACCAGTGGCTCGGCTGGGTATGGTGACTCAGCTGTAATCCCAGCACTTTGGGAGGCCAAGGCGGGAAAATCACCTGAGGATGGGAGTTCGAGACCAGCCTGACCAACATGGAGAAGCCTCGTCTCTACTAAAAATACAAAAAAATTCGCCAGGCATGGTGGTGCATTCCTGTGATCCCAGCTACTTGTAAGGCCGGCTGCCTCGCCGGGAGCTGGGACACACACCACCCGCCCCTTTTGTCCGAAAGCTCGGACATGCTCGGGTTGTTCCCTTCTCCCTTTCTTGCAGAGCCTGGCTTTCCCTTAAAGAACCCAGTATGCAAGTGGGGTCTTGTGATTCTAGCCAATAGCAGCCGAGTCTTTCTAGCCAATAGCAGCCGAGTCTTTCTAGCCAATAGCAGCTGAGTAATTCTAACCAATAGCAGCCAAGTCCTGTATGCAAACAAAGGCTTGTAACCTTACCCAATAGTAGTCCTGCTCTCCCACAACCAATCGGGCTCTTCCACTCCCTATAAAACCCCACGTCTGAGAGGAGTCTGTGCGACTTCTCCGGCCCCTCCTGTCGGACTGCAGAGCCTTGCCCAGGAGCCTGAATAAATTCCTTCATATTGGATCTTTTTGTGTTGGCCTCAGTTTCTTCCTTTTAAACTCGGCAAGAACAAACTTTACACTACTCAGGAGGCTGAGGCAGGAGAATCGCTTGAACCTGGGAGGCAGAGGTTGCAGGGAGCAGAGATCGTGCCGTCGCATTCTCCAGCCTGGGCAACAAGAGCCAAACTCTGTCTCAAAAAAACACAACACAAACTCTGTCTCAAAACAAACACAACTGCAACACAACACAGTGGATCAATGTTCATGGCGGATTTACCTGTAAAAGCCAAACAGTGGAATAGCCTGGATGTCCTCAACGTGGTATAAACTGGTCCTAAAAGGGGCTCTAGAGGGGTCCTGTGGCTCCCTGGAGGGATGTCTGTGAGTTGGGAGGTGACTGGGGAACGTTCTGGACCTTGTGTGTGTCACTGTCATTACTTGCCTGTGACATGATGATATGCTAGGCAGGATGTGACCATTGAGGAGACACGGGGCCTTTTATTACAGACCGGGAGGAAGTATTTGCAAACCCTCTATCTAACCGAGGACGAGTATGTAGGATAAAGGGCACACGGGATCTCTCTATATTATTTCTTTTTATTTTGAAATTTTGTTTTATTGTGTCTGTGTAACCAACGTAGTGAACAAAAGTCTTACACGGATTAAATATTCATGTATAACATACATTGATCCACAGATGTGATCATGAAAATCAGTCTTAGCGTTCAAAGCCATTTATCAACAAAGAACAATGCTGCTTACTCTTGCCATAATTAATTTAATTAAAATTTTTTTTTTTGAGATGGAGTTTCACTTTTTTTGCCCAGGCTGGAGTGCAGTGGCGCGATCTTGGCTCATTGCAACCTCCATCTCCTGGGTTCAAGCCATTCTCCTGCCTCAGCCTCCCAAGTAGCTGGGATTACAGGTATCTGCCACCACACCCAGCTAATCTTTTTGTATTTTTAGTAGAGATAGGGTTTCACTATGTGGGCCAGACTGGTCTCAAACTCCTGACCTCAGGTGATTTGCCCGCCTCAGCCTCCCAAAGTGCTGGGATTTCAGGCGTGAGCCACTGTGCCCGGCCCATAATTAATTTTTTGATTGATATTATTTTAGGATTTATGAGGGGAAGAACCCTTTCTTCATTCACCATTATATATATTGAACATACTATGCCTAGCATGGAAGTTCTTTTTTTTAAAAAATTCAATTTTTATTTTGGATTTGGGGGGTACATGCGCAGGCTTGTTACCTGGGTGCACTGCGTGATGCTGATGTTGGGGTACGACTAATCCCATCACCCAGGTACTGAGCATAGTACCCAAGAAGTGTCATCAGCCCTTGCCCCTCCCCCACATGTCTAACAGTCTCCAGCGTCTATTGCTGCCCTCTTAACGTCCTGTGCAGCCAACGTTCAGCTCCCGCTTGGAGGTGAGCACACAATGTATGTGGCTTTCCCTTCCTACGTTAATTCGCTTAGGACAATGGCCTTCAGCTGCACCCATGTGACTGCAGAGGACATGACTTCCTTCTTCTCTATGACTGTGCAGGTGATTCTCCTGCCTCAGCCTCCCGAGTAGCTGGGATTACAGGCATGCGCCACCACACCTGGCTAATTTTGTATTTTTAGTAGAGGCAGAGTTTCACCATATGGGCCAGGCTGGTCTTGAACTCCTGACTCAAGTGATCCACCCGCCTCAGCCTCCCAAGGTGCTGGGATTACAGGTGTGAGCTACTGCACCCAGCCTGTTTTATTTATTATTATTTTTAATTTTTGTAAGAATATTTATTTTGCAAATTTTCTTTTCTTTTTTTTTTTTTTTGAGACGGAGTTTCGCTCTTGTTGCCCAGGCTGGAGTGCAATGGCGCGATCTCGGCTCATCGCAACCTCCGCCTCCTGGGTTCAGGCAATTCTCCTGCCTCAGCCTCCTGAGTAGCTGGGATTACAGGCACACGCCACCATGCCCAGCTAATTTTTTTTTGTATTTTTAGTAGAGACGGAGTTTCACCATGTTGACCAGGATGGTCTCGATCTCTTGACCTTGTGATCCACCCGCCTCGGCCTCCCTAAGTGCTGGGATTACAGGCGTGAGCCACCGCGCCCGGCCTTCTTTCTTTTTTAATAGAGTCTCTCTCTGTCGCCCAGGCTGGAGTTCAGTGGTGCAGACTCTGCCTCCTGGGTTCAAGTGATTCTCCCGCCTCAGCCTCCCGAAGTGCTGGGATTGCAGGTGTGAGCCACTGCGCCTGGCTGTGTTTAAGATGAACTTTCTCCCACTCGTGAAACACTGCCGTCCACCTTCCTTAGTGTTGCCTGAAAGCTTCGAGTCTCCTTTAAACGTCACAGAAATTGAGTCACCCTGCTCTCCCACCATGTGGAAGGCCAAATGTGATCATTTCAGTGAACACTGGCGGTGTCAGAATAAAACCTCGCCATCACTTTTGAGAATCCCTTAATTACAGATTTGTGCTGCAAGGTGAATGTGTAAGAATTCTTTACACTTTTTAGCTTCCTTTGATGGCTTGCTAAATAAATATCTGTGTATAAAAACCGGCGAGGCAAAATAACACCCGATGTAAGGCAACCGTTTTTCACACACGCCTGAGTCCTGGGTTAGGCGCCAGTTCTCTCCCTGCTCACGCTGGTTGTGACCGACACCCCCATCAGTGCCCGAGTAGCGTTAGCCGGATCAGCAGCAGGTCTCGCGGTCTGTCTGAGCCGCACGTGGAGGGTTTCAGCAGTCTTGGGAGGTGGAATCCTTCAGTGTGAGCTCGAGAATGGCACTGGATGCTGCGTTAACCTTCCAGCTGTTCGTTCGTTCTTTCTTTCTTTCTTTCTTTCTTTCTTTCTTTCTTTCTTTCTTTCTTTTTTTTTTGAGACAAGTCTCACTTTGTTGCCTAGGTGATCTCGTTCACTGCAACCTCTGCCTCCCAGGTTCAAGCAATTATCCTGCCTCAATCTCCTGAGTAGCTGGAATTACAGGTGTGCGCCACCCTGCCTGGCTAATTTTTTTTGTATTTTTAGTAGAAACAGGTTTTTGCCATGTTGGCCAGGCTGGTCTTGAACGCCTGACCGCAAGTGATCCACCCGCCTCGGCCTCCCAAAATACTGGGATTACAGGTGTGAGCCACTGCGCCTGGCCTCAGCTGTTCTTTATGATAAAGGGTCGTGGTGTGCCCTGACCCTGGAGTCAGGTGGCTTTCGGAAGTGTTAGCAAAAGCAGTGGGGGGCCGGGCGTGGTGGCTCACGCCTGTAATCCAAGCACTTTGGAGGCCAAGGCGGGCAGATCACCTGAGGTCGGGAGTTCAAGGCCAGCCTGACCAACATGGTGAAACCCTGTCTTAAAAAAAAAAAAAAGAAAAGAAAAAGCAGTGGGGCTTGGTGATAGAGGAGGCTGAACTAGGCATGTAAAGACAAAGACAGATGCCTGAAGAATGACTCCCAGTCTTGTTTCCAGCTGTCTTCCTCACTCTGGTAGACTGAAAAAAAAAGAGAAGAAGCAGCCGTAAATTCTCTGTAGCTCCTTCTGTGTTTTTTTTTTTTTTTTTTTTTTTTTTTTTTTTGCTTTGTTCTGACTGAGGCAGGCCCCGAGGGTTCCCGAGGGAGAATAGCGTCGGATGCCAGGTTAACATTTCAGCTGTTCTTTCTTTGCCCGGCGTTATTTCATTTTATAAAACTTCACAACCACTGAAGATGAAGAAGTTGACAGATGAGAAAGCTGAGACCATAAGGGTGTCGTGAGTTGAATTGTGTCTCTAAAACGATCCGTGCAGGTCCTAACCCCCAGTTCCTGTGACTGTGACTTTATTTGGAAATAGAGTTCTTGTAGATGTGATCAGACTAAGATGGAGTCGCCGTACAGGAGGATGGGGGGCCTCATCCCAGCATGACCGGTGTCCTTATAAGAGGAGGGACATTTGGGCACAGAGAGACACACAGGGACCACGTGAGGACAGAGGCAGAGATGGGAGTGACGCAGACACAAACCAAGCAATCCCCCAAAGTGCTGGGAACCACTCGGGAGCTAAGACAGGCAAGGAAGGGCTGGCTGATCCGCTGACCTCTGACTTTTGCCCAAGGACGGTGAGGGAAGGACTCTCTGTGTTTTAAGCCACCAAGCTGGTGGCAGTTTGTCATGGCAGCTCCTGGAAAGGAGCACAGAGGGTGAGTGGTCTCCACTATCTCAGAGAGCAGGAATGCAGGAGCCCTCAAACCCCATCCTGCTGGGCTCTCTGCAGAGCAGGTGGCTTCTGTGTGGGCCACGTCCTGACACCAGAGGCACCCTGACACGACAGCAGCCATGGGCCATGCCTGAGGTCGGCAGGGGTGTTGGAGGTGACAGCACAGGCCGCAGGAGCCTCCCGTGTCTCCATCCAGGGTGGGGGGCAGTGCGAGGGGGCAGGCGATGTGCAAACAGAGGGAACATCCTCGTGGTTCCTTTCCCTGAGAGCTGTGTGGGGCGCCCCGCCTGCCTCCTCTTGGCCTGTGGGGAGGCAGCAGTGACGGAGGCAGCGACTGGTGGCCATGCACGGGGAACTCTGCATATCCTGCGGCAGCCGCTTCCTCCCGGCCCTATGGCGTGGGTGGGCCGTGCATCAGCTGTTCACAGGGGTCTCCGGGCAGCCGCTGGCAGCCGAGGAGAGAAGCAGCCAGGTGGTGCATTTCCTTCTGCTACATTGCGATCGGCACATCTAATGCATTTTGGATTTTTGAATAAAATTAATAAGGCAACAGAAAGTCAGTCCAGAATTCTCATCGCCACGAGTAACTGCCGGATGTGGCATGAGGCCTCGGCGCCCGAGGGACCTGTGAATGCCTGCCTCCTCCCTCCACACCTGCCCCTTTGCTCCTCCGTGAGGCCCAGCGTTCCTAGCTCTCACTCTGTTCCCTGCCAGGTCTGGAAAACCGTGCCCAGGATGCCTGCTTGGCATCTTTGCATGTTTTTGGCTTCCTTTCTCTTAGCTGGATGCAGGGCTAGGTGGGTGGGACACGCACGTCTGCACATAATGTACGCGCGTGGCCAGGCACACGCATCACGAGTACCACGCCTCCCAGAGGACCCCTGCCCCGCACAATCTGCACTGTGGGTTTCCTCCTCCATGCTTCTTTGGGTTGGCAACCACGTACTCACATCCACTCGGTCATCTCACAGATGGTCATAAAGCCCCTAGCATGTCCCGGGCACCAGGTGGCCCGGGGTGTTCAGCTCCTAGGAAGGGATGTTCTGCAGGGCACCAATCTATACAGACATGTTGAAGCACCCCAATTCAGCATGCCAGCACCATTCTGGTGGCCGATGTCCAGTGAGTCCATGATAGAAACGTGGCCCTAGCAAGGGGACAGGCTCTGTCGCCAGCCACTCGTGCCAGAGTCCAGGAGCGCCTGGGGCCTCGGCCGGCCCCGCCTGTCTGGGGTCTGGGTAGAAGGTTAGAGTACATCTCAAAAGGTGGAACTCGGAGGAGACCACTCGTCCCTGCCCAGATGGCACTGCCAGGCCAGTGGGTCTCGGGCATCGGAGTGGGACTTGGAATTTTGGGGAGCACCACAGGGCGAGGCCTGAGGCTGTCTGAGGCGGCATCACAGGCATGCGGAGGTCTGGGGCTGGAGGAACCCGGACAGAACAAGGAGAAGGAGAGTGACAGACAGAGCAAGCCAGCCACGTGGAGTGTGTGGGACCAGGACACTGACCTCCCGATGCTCCCCTCGGCTTTTCTGGATTTCGTACCCAGAGTAGGGAGTGGGGGTGGGGTGGGACAAGGGTGGGGCGAAGTGGAGTGGGGGTGGGGGTGGGGGTGGGGTGGAGTGGGAGTGAGGTGAGGTAGGATGAGGGTGGGGAGATGAGGTGGAGTGGAGTGGGGATGGGTGGGGTGGAGTGGGGATGGGGTGGGATAAGGGTGGTGGGGTGAGGTGGTGTGAGGTAGGGGTGGAGTGGGGATGAGGGTGGTTGGGGTGGGTGGGGTGAGGTAGGGGTGAGGTGGAGTGGGGGTGGGGTGGAGTGGGGATGGGGTGGGGTGGGTGGGGTGGAGTTGGTGAGGTACGGGTGAGGTGGAGTGAGCGTGGGGTGGAGTGGGGATGGGGTGGGTGGGGTGGGGTGGAGTGGGCGGTGGGTGTGGTGCTGCGGTTTCTGACAGGGTAGTCAGGAAAGGCCCTGCTGCCAACTTGGTCCAGGAACCACGTGGAGGACAGAATCCGCCCCCACCCTCCCACCAGGATTTCCTGGTCCTAGTTCCTGGAACATGCGAGCATTGGTTCCCACAGCCAAAGTGACTTTGTAGATGTGATGAGGTCCTGGACTTGAGGCTGGGGAGGCTGTCCCCGCCTGCCCCTGTGGGCCTGTGTAATCTGGGGTCCTTTTGGGAGGGCAGCAGAGGGGGGCAGGGAGAGGCAGTGGAGAGGGGAGGAGATGGTAGGAGCAGAGGTTGGAACGGTGGGCTTTGAACTGGAGGAAGAGGCCATGGGCAAGGCCACAGAGGAGGCCGGGAAAGGAGTGTTCCTGCAGGGCCTCTGGCAAGGAAGCCGTCCAGCTGGCACCTCGGCTTCAGTTCCATGGCAGGGCCTGTGGGCTCCTGACACCCAGGGATGGAAAAGAGTGAGTCGGTGGTGCTTGGTCAGTCGGTTGGCGATTGTTACAGCAGCAACAGGAAACCAGTGTCCGCAGAGACCTGGAGTGGGGGGCGGGGAGGGACCTGGAAGAGGGGGCGGGGGAAGGGCCTGGAAGAGAGGGGGCGGGGGGGAGGGTTTGGAAGAGGGGGGCGAAGGGGAGGGAGGGCCTGGAAGAGACGGGGCGGGGTGGGGAGGGCCTGGAAGAGACGGGGCGGGGTGGGGAGGGCCTGGAAGAGGCGGGGCAGAGGAAGGGCAGCCGCCTTGCAGGGCTCAGGTGGGCGCTGGAGCACGAGGCTTCTGCACTGCAGCCTGAGCTGTCCCAGCTCTGGAGGTCCGAGGGCACAGATAGGGGTGGGATGGCGCTGCGGGCGGTGCTGCCTTCCCGCGCATCCTCATGTGGCTGCACTTTTGGTGGGTCTCACTCTCCCCCTGATGACCTCATCACCTCCCAAAGGCCCCACCTCCCAATGCCTTGGGGGGTTGGGATTTCAACATAGGAATTTGCAGGACAAGGAAACTTCAGCCTGTTGCAGCCTCCTGGGTCACCCACGGGGGAAGGTGTAATAGCACAGAGTTAACTGCAAGGGATCAGAATCCAGAATAAAAAGAACTGTGGTCAACTAGGAAAAGACAGACTGCCCCAGGGGAACCTGGGCGGGGCCAGGACACCACTGAGTGAAGAGCAAGCTGAATGGCCATTGTGCAGATCAAACATCACAGATCAGTCTCAGCAGCCAGCAGAGAAATGCCCGGGAGCCTCAGGCGGGGCCCCCACACGCACCATGGAGGTGTGACTGATGCTGGAGGTGACAGAGCAGTGCCCATGGTCCCACACAGAAGGTGGGGGCAGGGGACTTACAGCCGGCTGGTATAGCGGGGGCAGGCGTGGAAGGGCGACTTGGCCCTCCTGACAATGGAGACGGCGTGAAGGTTGAAAGGAGCTTGACTGTGAGCTCATCAGCATCCCCTGTGATGTTGAACAGGTTGTTACTATGGTGAGCCTGTTAATTTGATGGTTTAAAGTGCCCCTAATGCCAAGAAACAAATGACTGGAGCACAGCAGTAGCAGGTTAGGGGTCCCCTGTGGGCCTCTGGTGACCCACGCTAGGCGTCACTGTTGCTCGTCTATCGGATGCAGTGGCTGGACAGCACGGATTTATTTTTCAGCTCCGTTTCTCGGGTGCAGGGCGTGTGAGATGCCGGGACCTGTAGTATGGGCGACACTTCAACATCATTGTGTCCATGGAGGGACAGAAGGAGCGTGCAGGCCAGCTCTGCTCCGCACCCACTCCCCGCCCGGCGCTGCCCCAGGCTGCCTTCTGCACTTCATCCACCAGACCAGAGCCCCTGCAAGAATCCACTTCCAAGCCGGGCTTTATTCATCATAATTTTCTCCCCTTCTTACAACAATGCCTGGAATACAGTAGGTGTTCCATCTGTCCATGCATCCATCTGTCCATCCATCCGTCTATCCATCCATCTCCATCATCTCCACCGATCCATCCATCCATCCATCCATTCATTTATCCATTCATTAATCTGTTCACTCATCCATCTATTCTCCCACCCACTTGACAATCCATTTTTTCATCTATCTATTCATCCATCATCCCTCTATTCATTCATCTATCCATTCATCCACCCGCTCTGTTCATCCACCCACCCATCCATCCAACCATCTATCCAACAAGTATTGGAGCCCCTGTCAAGCTCTGAGGACGCATCAGTGAACAAGCCAGGCAAAAGTCTGTTCCCTGTGCAGCTTACGTGTTAGTGGGAGGAGATAGAAAGCAGTTGCCACAATAAATGAGAACTGTAGAGTCTGTAAGAGGCGGAAGTGCCATGGAGACAGATGGCACAGAGTGCTCGGTGGCTTGAGGGTGAACAGTGGTCAGGGTGGGGCTGGTGGAAATTAGTGATGAAGGGTGGGTAACACGACCAGCCACACTCCGGCTCAGACTCTTAAGGGGTATTCACTTTAAACATAATCTCAAAGAGCAAATGGTTCCTGACTTCACTTGCTCCCCATGTGCAGCTTTAAACACAGCCTGTTCAGGGAGAGGCTGTCTGCATATAGCGCTGGGGAGGGGAAGTGCTGATGAGGGCGCTTGTCCCCTGTCGGCCTCTGAACGGGAGGGGACAGCTGGGCTGGCACGGGGGAGCTCACAGGGGCAGCGCCTGCCCTTTCAAAGTGTTTGGTCTGAGGCTGTCCCATGCTGGGGTCAAGCACAAGGGGTCAGAACCCAACCGGAAACAGGAAGCTGGGGCACTGCAAGGATCTGCTTACATTTTAAAGCTACAGCATCTCTGATAAAAGACGCACAATTAAATTCTTCAATTCTATGCTACAAAAAAGTTGCTTCCTCCTAATTGGTTTGCTTCTTTGTATTAATTAGAAAATTAGAAAATTAGGCAATTCATCATTTTTTTGTTTTTCACCCGGGCTTCCAGGAAACTCAGAGCTGAGTTTTAACCTCCGTAGCAGTAACTTTCCTTAAGCCAGCGTTTCTGTCGTAGTTGACTGTGTGTCTTATTTATGAGCTCGTAGTCACTCCCCAGACTGTCTCTTACCACATGCAGTTCAGCCCATAACAAGGGGACTCATGCCACACACTACATTAGTGGGCTTTATTTTTCCAGTTTGGTGTCATGGTTAAGAGCGCGGGCTCTGGAGCGGGAAGGTCAGGGATCAGATCAGATGTAATGGTGAATAAAGTGCACAGCAAGAGTGTGGAATCCCGAGCTGTTTTGACCAGTTACATCTCTTGTAAAGTTTGCATTATGTATCTTTTTTTTGAGAGCTGTCTCAAATCCTTTTGGGAAGTAGGTGGGTGTATTCGTCTGCTAGGGCTGCCATAACAAAATACTGCAGACTGGGTGGCTGACACAACAGGAATTTATTTTTCAGTGCTCTGGAGGCTGGAAGTCCAAGATCAAGGCCCCAGCCGAGCCAGCTCCTGGCGAGGGCTCTCTGCTGGCTTGCAAGTGCTGCCTCCGTGCTGTGTCCCACGTGACCTTTGCTTGGGGCACGCGTTCAGAGCGGAACAGTGAGCTCGCCGGTGTCTCTGTTTTCACCAGGGCACTCACTGATCCCACCAGGAGGGCCTTGCCCTTATGACCTAACCTAACCCTGACCGTCTCCTGAAAGTTCATCTCCAAACCCCATCACATTGGGGGTTAAGGTTTCAGCATGTGAATTTTGGGGAGATATATTCAGTCCATATCAATGGGGAATAAAGAGATTATAAAAAGGAAAATGAAGGGCCAGGTGCGGTGGCTCATGCCTGTAATCCCAGCACTTTGGGAGGCCAAGGCAGGCGAATTACGAGGTCAGGAGTTCGAGACCAGCCTGTCCAACATGGTGAAACCCCGTCTCTACAAAAAAACACAAAAAATTAGCCTGGTGTAGTGGCAGGGGCCTACAGTCCCAGCTACTCGGGATGCTGAGGCAGGATAATCGCTTGAATCCGGGAGGCAAAGGTTGCAGTGAGCCGGGATCGTGCCACTGAAATCCAGTCCAGCCCAGGTGACAGAGTAAGACTCTGTCTCAAAAAAAAAAAAAAAAAAAAAAAAAAAGGGAAAGGAAGGAGGAAGAAAGGAAAGAGATGACATTTCTGACTCTCTGGTTCTTATCTTCTTTTTTTTTCCTTTGAGATGTGGTCTCATTTTCTTCCTATGTTGGTCTCAAACTCTTAAACTCCTGTGCTCAAGTGATCCTCCCACCTCGGCCTCCTACAGCATTGGGGTTACAGTTGTGAGCCTCCACACCCGGCCCAGTTCCTGTTTTCTAAAGAGGCAATGGTTCCTCATCTGCTTTTCCAATGCAGTAAAGGACTCCGTCCACCCCAGGCTGTGACCTTGAGTGTCCCTCAGAGCCACTGGAGCTTGGGCTCAGGCTGGAGGATGCCAGCACCCCCTCCTTCCTCCCTCTCCAGTTCACATGTGAGCGGGTGGAGGAGCCTGCCTTCCTCCCTTGGTAGCTGGAGGCGGAAGGGAAAGGCATCAGCCCAGACAGTGCCTCCGATGGGTACCCTGGACCCCTGTGGCCTCTCTTGGGTCATTTGGGACCCTGGCCCCACCCAGGCCCTGTGCTGGTACTGGGAATACAGTGACAAACAGGGCGGTCACGGGAGGCTTCCTGGAGGAAGGTGCGTCCCAGCAGAGACCCAGCGGACACTCTCTGCCCCTTTCTTTTGAGTTCCTCAGGGGGAGTCTCTTCTGTGGCCTTGGTCACTGGCCCACACGCACGGGGAGCACCCACTGAGGAGCTCTCCTGGTGGCCTTCTCCTCCCACACCCTCTCCTGCTGTTCCTCGAGCGTCTCAGGCCATGCCTCCTTGTCCCTGTCTCTTGGTGCAGTGCGCCCTTCCAAAACATCCCTGGGGTGCATGAGGGAGGCCTAGTCCCCGCCAGGTTTGAGCCTCACTCCCTGCCTGGCTCTAGCCCCGCCCTTCGGGTGCCTGTGCTGTCCTCGCCAGGGCTCCCCAGAGAAGCAGCCTGACAGGATGTGTGCATGTGTGTGTGCATGTGTCCACATGTGTACCGTGTGTATATGTGCTTGAGTATGTGTAGTGTTTGTGTGAACGTGTAATGTGTTTATGTGTGTGTAGTGTGTAGTATGTATGCAGTGTGTGTAGTGTGCATTTGTGTGTAGTGTGCATGAGTGTGTAGTGTGTATAGTGTGTGTGAATGTGTAGTGTGTTTGTGTGTAAAGTGGTGTGTGTGCAGTATGTGTAGTGTGTGTGAATGTGGTGTGTGTAGTGTGTTTGTGTGTAATGTGTGTGTAGTGTGTGTGTGCAGTTTGGGTGTGTTTGTGTATGTTTGTATGTGCTGTGTGGGTGTGTTTGTGTAGTGTGTGTAGTGTGAGCACGTGTGTCAGTGAACGTGTAGTGTGTGTGTATAGTGTTTTTGTGTGAATGTATGGATGTGTAGTGTATGTGATGTGTGTAGTGTTTGTAGTGGGTGTTTGTAGTGTGTGTGTAGTGTGCTTGTATGTACTGTTTATGTGTGCTGAGTATGTGTGTGGTGTGTGTAGTATGTGTAGTGTGTGTTAATGTGTTGCGTGTTCATGTATAGTGTGTTGTGTGTGAATGTGTGTGTAGTGCATATGTGTGTGGTGTGTAGTGTGTGTGTGCGAGTGAGTGAGTGTGTAGAGAGAGATTTTAAGGAACTGGTCCACGTGACTGTGGAGCCTAGCAACTCTGGCATCTGCTGGGTGAGGCTGGCAGGCTGGAGGAGAGGTGGGTGTGGCAGCTTGGGCCCAAGGCAGAATTCGGGAGGGCTCCTTATTGCTGGGGCGGTCAGTCCTGCTCTAGCCCGGCCTTCCCTGAGTGGACGAGGCCCACCCGCATGAGGAGGGCAGCCTGCTTTCCTCCGAGTCCACCGACGTAGAGGCTCATCTCATCCTCTAGAGCATCCTCCTAGAAACACCGTGTTTGTGCCAGGTCAAGGTGGTGTGTGAATTGACCATCGCACACCCATCCACACGCCAGTTGCCTGGCATCGGGCCTCTGGCTTGCGCCCGGCATGCGTGCTCTGCAAGTGGCAGCCCCTGCTCTCTGCCAGCATCCACCTGGGGCCTCATCCGTGCCTCAGACCTGATGTGCTGCAGCCACACCCATCATCCTCCCCTTCCCTGTCTCCTGGTCCCCAGTGCCTGGCTCTGCAGCCTCTCCCAGCCACGCAGCTCCCAGGATCGCTGTCCAGGGATGAGCTGGGAGGCCTCTCGTGGGAGACTCTCGTTGCTGGCCTGCTTGGGGACTTGGTGGCTCCGTGACCTGCTGGGTTACGAGGCTTTTTTTTTTGGAGACGGAGTCTTGCTCTGTTGCCCAGGCTGGAGTGCTGTGGCATGATCTCGGCTCACTGCAACCTCCACCTCCCAGGTTCAAGCAGGTCTCCCACCTCAGCCTCCCGAGTAGCTGGGATTACAGGCAGCTGCTACCATGCCCAGCTATTTTTTTGTATTTTTAGTAGAGATGGGATTTCACCATGTTGGCCAGGCTGGTCTCAAATTCCTGACCTTGTGATCCGCCCGCCTCGGCCTCCCAAAGTGCTGGGATGACAGGCGTGACCCACCGCGCCCAGCCAGAGAGGCTTTTTGCGCCTGTGGCCCTCTCTGCAAATGGGGCACTAGGGGTTATTGATGACAAGGAAGGCCGCTCAGGGCTTGCTGTGGGGAGGGGCTCCTGAACAGCCCCGGGTGGGGTGGGGTGGGGGGGCTGCAGAAATGCAGGGTCAGAGCGAGCAGGTGTCAGGATGAGGATTAGGACGAGGATCATCACTCAGTGGCGCTTGTGTGTGCTTCCTCAGGTGGCCAAAACAAATGATCCCAGACGGGCCCTCAGCAGACACTCATCTCACAGCCCTGGAGGCCAGAAGGCAGACGTCATGGGTCATCAGGGCTGCACTCCTTCCGGAGGCTGCAGGGGGTCCTTCCTGTCCTCCGGAGGCTGCTGTGGGGTCCTTCCTGTCCTCCGGAGGCCGCAGGGGGTCCTTCCTGTCCTCCGGAGGCTGCTGTGGGGTCTTTCCTCTCCTCCGGAGGCTGCAGGGGGTCCTTCCTGTCCTCCGGAGGCTGCTGTGGGGTCCTTCCTGTCCTCCGGAGGCTGCTGTGGGGTCTTTCCTCTCCTCCGGAGGCTGCAGGGGGTCCTTCCTGTCCTCCGGAGGCTGCAGGGGGTCCTTCCTGTCCTCCGGAGGCTGCTGTGGGGTCCTTCCTGTCCTCCGGAGGTTGCAGGGGGTCCTTCCTGTCCTCCGGAGGCTGCAGGGGGTCCTTCCTGTCCTCCGGAGGCTGCTGTGGGGTCCTTCCTGTCCTCCGGAGGCTGCAGGGGGTCCTTCCTGTCCTCCGGAGGCTGCAGGGGGTCCTTCCTGTCCTCCGGAGGCTGCTGTGGGGTCCTTCCTGTCCTCCGGAGGCTGCAGGGGGTCCTTCCTGTCCTCCGGAGGTTGCAGGGGGTCCTTCCTGTCCTCCGGAGGCTGCAGGGGGTCCTTCCTGTCCTCCGGAGGCTGCAGGGGGTCCTTCCTGTCCTCCGGAGGCTGCTGTGGGGTCCTTCCTGTCCTCCGGAGGTTGCAGGGGGTCCTTCCTGTCCTCCGGAGGCTGCAGGGGGTCCTTCCTGTCCTCCGGAGGCTGCTGTGGGGTCCTTCCTGTCCTCCGGAGGCTGCAGGGGGTCCTTCCTGTCCTCCGGAGGCTGCAGGGGGTCCTTCCTGTCCTCCGGAGGCTGCTGTGGGGTCCTTCCTGTCCTCCGGAGGCTGCAGGGGGTCCTTCCTGCCTCTCTCGGCTCCTGGTGGCTGCCGGCTGCTGTGGCTGAGCATCTGTGATGTTGAAGCCAGACCCCAAGTGGACGGTGTTAGGAGTGGATCACTTGGGCGGTGACCGCGTCATGGGGATGGACCCCTCAGGAATGGAATTTATGCCCTTTTATAAAACAGCCCCCCGAGAGCTGACTGGCCCTTTCCCATGCCGTCTGTGAACCCTCAGCAGACACCGAATCAGCTGACCCAGCGCGGTGAGAAATCAGCGTCTGTGGCCAGTCCGCTGCCCGGCCACAGCGCCGTGTCAGTCACAGCCACAGAACGCGCTGAGACGCCGGCCGGCGTGGCCTTGACGCTGGTGGACACAGCTCAGCTTCCTCTGCATCTCAGGCCTTCTCCCTGCAGGTTAAACGTTGCTATTTCCACACCCAGCTCTAAAATAAAATCACGTTTATTTTATTCCTAAAAGGCAAGCCAGTTATGGAAAATGTGGAAACTGCAAGGTAAATAATAAAAAGCAATTCCCCAGCTGCCTCCCGTGGTCCCGCTGACTCAGCTGGAATCCTCTCGACCTTGGCCACGAGGAGGCTCAGAGGGCTTGGGCTTGGGCTTGATGACCCAACCCCAGCCTGGCCGTGGTGGCGGCTGGGTCTGCGGGTCCTTTGGCAGAAAGGCCCTGCAGGTAGTTGGTACGGGCTCCACGGCAGAGGTTTCGGGAGGGAGCAGCCTCTCCTTTTGGGGCCCCCTCTCCCCTTGCTGCGTCCTCGCTGCCTGTGCCTCCTAAGGGGTGAACCACAGGCCCGGCCTCGCCCGAGGAGAGATGAGGCCTGCACGTTCCCTCAGGTTGCCTCTCCCGGCTCTCATGGATGGCTTTGCCTAAGGGAGGCTTTTTTTTTTGAGACGGAGTCTTGCCCTGTTGCCCAGGCTGGAGTGCTGTGGCATGATCTCGGCTCACTGCAACCTCCGCCTCCCAGGTTCAAGCAGGTCTCCCACCTCAGCCTCCTGAGTAGCTGGGATTACAGGCAGCTGCCACCACGCCCAGCTATTTTTTTGTATTTTTAGTAGAGATGGGGTTTCACCATGTTGGCCAGGCTGGTCTCAAACTCCTGACCTTGTGATCTGCCTGCCTCGGCCTCCCAAAGTGCTGGGATGACAGGCGTGAGCCACTGTGCCCAGCCAGAGAGGCTTTTTAAGGGGCCTCCTCAGGACTGGGCTGGGCCCCAGGGCAAGTGTGTCCCAGAGTGCACATGCAAGCAGAGAGAGAGGAGAGAGAAAGAGAAGAGGAAGAGCGATATGGTGCTGTGCCAGCCCGGTGAACCCAAGCTCAACTGTCTCCAGTGCCTGCTGTGAGCCAGGCCCATGTTGCTGCCCAGGGAGGCAGTCCGGAGGGATGTGTGATGTGTGATGTGTGTTGTGTGACATGTGACGTGTGTGTGACGTGTGATGTGTTGTGTGATGTGTTGTGTCGTGTGATGTGTTGTGTGCTGTATGACGTGTGATGTGAAACATGTGATGTGTGTTGTGTGACGTGTGAAGTGTTGTATGACGTGTGATGTGTGTTGTGTGATGTGCGATGTGTGATGTGTGAGTCTGCTCAGGCGGCCCTAGTGAGGGACACAGGTGGCGGAGGTGGGGGGTGGTTCGTGGGGGCTTAAACAACAGACACTTATCTCTGGAAGTCTGAGAGAAGGGTGGTGGGGTGGGGGGCTTTGTCTGAGCCCCCTCTCCTCCGCGTGTTGGGAGCTGGCCTCCCCTGTGTCCCGTGTGCGTCTGTGCCCTGACCTCCTCTTCCTGTAAGACACGGTCAGAGTGGGTCAGGCCCACCCCCGTGAGCTCGTGTTACCTTATTATCTGTTTAAAGGCACTGTCTCCTAATACCATACTGGGAGGCACTGGGTGTTAGGGCTTGGACGTAAATTTTGGGAGAGAATTCAGCCCATAACAAGGCAAGTCACCACCACAGGCTCTGGCTCCTGCCTGAGGCAGCAACATAGGCCTGTGCCGTGTTCTGCCAGGGCACTGGCCCCAGCTCCCAGGAATCTGGGGACCCCTGACTTCCGTATTCTATGTGGCAGCGCGGGGAGTCCCAGGATGGGGCTGGGAAGACCTGCCTGAGGACTCAGGGAGACTGGAACCCCAGCACCTTGCTGGGCCCCTCTTGGCTACCAGCAGAGAACAGTCCCTCCCAAATTCAGAGTGACGATGTTACCTGCCCCTTACACAGATTACCTTTGGACTTAGATTTTTAAACCCTCTCCTCGTGGACACAGTGGAGGAGCTGCGGGCAGAGCATAGCCTTGCCAGGTGCTGCCCAGCGTCTCCCGGCTGGGGGGTATCCAGCCCTGGGTGCCGCCTCTGGAGTGGAATGAGGTATGGCCTCCCGTGGGATGGACCAGGGGTGACTGCTCCCCTGTTCCAGAGGCCACCTGGGAGCCGACGGTGTCCACTGATGGGCATTTTCCTGGGCTCAGGTGTTTCAGATGCCCAGGGTTCTCCCAGCCCCCTGACGTGATGTGGCTAAGACGTCAGCCAGCAAAGACGCTCGGGTTGGCTTCGGACATTATGAATAAAGGAAGCTGCGGGAGGCGGTCAAAGTCTGAGATGTCGCAGGTGACACGGGAGGGGGCGGGGGGGGGATTGTGCTGCAGACACCCTGTGCAGGATGCCAGCAGCAGACATTCTTCCTTCCTTCTTTCATTACCCACAAGGTCAGAGCTTAAATCACAAGGGTCTGTGTGCCTTTTGCTGGGAGGGCCAGGGGCTGCACTCCCAAGACAGCACATAGCCGGCTCCCGATTGTGAGAGTGACATTGACGAGGCAGATTTGTCGGGGTTTCTCAGATCCAGTCTTTGACACATGCAATGTTCCTTGACTTGCTAATAAATGGTCTTGGGGAGAAAAAAATGGAACACGGCGTCTTCCCGTGCCCCCGGAGGAGCACGGGTGGTGACGGCATCCCAGGACGGTGCTAGGCTGTGCAGGCCGGCCCTCCCTTTGCCAACTTTCTGTTCTTTCTGGCGAGATGCCTGCTGTGTGCTGGGAGCTCACCGTGGAAAGCCCCGGGCACTGCTGCTGCTGTCTCCCGATGTGGCCCAGCTGTAAACATCTTTACCCTTCATGCTGACGTCATGCTGACTGTCGGGCAGAGTTCACTTGGAAACACGCCGTCCTCGGTGGAGGTGGTCCTGCCCACCCGGGGGGCATCTTGTTCAGTGGGTTGTGCTTGTTGGGGGGTGGGCCCCTCTGTCTGCACACACTCCCTATGCTGGGCCTGTCCCCAGGCCTGGGTGCTGCGTTCCCCACACCTGCCTCCGCTGTGGGACCCAGAGCTCTCCGGGGCCATGGGCGCATCTGTCTTGCCCTGAGCCTCCACGGCCACATGTAGCCTGTGAGTCAGTCCACATGTGTGGCCGCCTCCCAGTATGGGCAGGCTCTGGGTGTGCTGACCGACCAGGGCTTTGGGGGCGACTCTGCAGCAGGAGGGGGGGTTGGTGGGCTTTCTGGGGGGCCCCATGTGTGGAGACCAGGCTGGCTGCCGCGAACCAGGACTCCCCTAATGGACCTCAGTCATTTGTTGATTTAACTGTTCCAGGACGCAGTACGGTTAGAACCAGAGGCAGCGTGCTGGAGCTAGTGTGAATGTGTCCACGTGTGTGCGCGTGTGGCTGCATGTTTGTTCATGACAGTAAAATTCAAGGAAGTGTCCTATGGAGTTTGATGAGGGGCAGAATTTGGTGAGGTGCGCATTCCAAGTAACGTAGCCGATGAAGGTGCTGCTCAGAGCCTTGTTACGGATGAGGACGGCAGGTAACAGTCCCTTCGGAGAGGCTGGCGTGGATGTGGAGGGCGTCGGACCCGACGCCTACGTTTTGCTTCAATTTTTGCCAATGTCGCCATACCTACTGGCTTTAGGATTCAAATGAAAAAATCAGAAGCCAGAAGGGGTATAGAAATCAAGGTCTCTATCTGCATTGAGCTGTATTCAAGATGAGATGGATTTTTTTTTTTTTTTTTTTTTAGATGGAGTCTTGCTCTGTCGCCAGGCTGGAGTGCAGTGGCATAATCTCGGCTCACTGCAATCTCCACCTCCCAGGTTCAAGCGATTCCTCCTGCCTCAGCCTCCGAGTAGCTGGGACCACAGGTGCACATCCCTGGCTAATTTTTTGTAGTTTTAGTAGAGACGCGGTTTCACCATGTTGCACAGGATGGTCTTATCTCCTGACCTTGTGATCCACCTGCCTCGGCCTCCCGAAGTGCTGGAATTACAGGCGTGAGCCACTGCACCTGGCCCAAGATGGCTATTTTTACAGGTAAAAAAATGAATGATTTGAAGGTGGGAAGTAATATTCTGGAATTCAACAAGAGGGAACAAACGCTCCGAGGAGAGAGCCCCAACCCAGAAATAAAATGTTTACAAAGCTCAGGCCACGCAAACGGCCTTTACGGATGAGCTCTGCAGGGCGCAGCTCTTCGAGGGGCGGTTCTGTGCCTAGAGTGCGGTGGAGGCGAGCCCAGAGCCCAGGAACACATCCAGCAGCTTTTCCTTGCTTTTTATAAGATCGCGTCTCCAGAGTCCACCGCACGCAGGCAGTCGCAGTGACAGCCCAGGTGGGTAACTGTCCCAGCAGCAAGAACTTAACTATGCACAAGCCGGGGACTGGGTCCCCTGTGTGGACACAGTGCCACTCAGAATGTCCCCTGTGCTTATTACCGAAACAGAGGCAGGAAGGAGCCAGGCGCAGTGGCTCATGCCTGTAAATCCCAGCACTTTAGGAGGTTGAGGCAGATCACCTGAGGTTGGGAGTTCGAGGCCAGCCCGACCATCATGGTGAAACCCCAGCTCTACTAGAAATACAAAATTAGTGGGGTGTGGTGGCGCATGCCTGTAATCCCAGCTACTTGGGAGGCTGAGGCGGGAGAATCGCTTGAACCCAGGAGGTGCTTGAACCCAGGAGGTGGAGGCTGCGGTTAGCCAAGATCCTGCCATTGCACTCCAGCCTGGGCAATAAGAGGGAAAACTCTGTCTCAAAACCAAAACCAAAAACAAAAACAAAGGCGGGAAGGGAAGGCCATCTCTCCTCCCAAGACAGAGGCCCTCAAACGCTCTGAATACATGTGTCGCTTTTCCTTATCTGAAGATTTAAATGTGAAGTCACCAACCTTCCTGGGCTTGTGTGCCCAGTGAGTGTTGCCCTGCGGTCACATGTGCATTTGCTGCCACACACATGACCTACAGTCTGGCCAACCTGCCTCAGTCCCCAGATGCCCCGCACACAGCACTGATGTCCCCCTCTGCTCAGAAACACAGGACCCATGCACGTCCTTGCGCTCAGGGCACCGTTCTGACATTTAATGCTGAATTTACAGAGACGTACGAACCATGTCACACTGGTCAATTGCTCTAAGATACACCTGGGAAAAAGCACAGTGTCCTTCATCTCCATGAGAGAACTTACCGGAAGCAGGCTTCGTACACACTCTACCAAAGAAGAAGTCCAGTACCCCTTTCCATAGAAGAATATATTATTTAAAAGACAGTTTAAAAATAAAATTCTGTACAGCATCATGAATTCCTTTTTTTTGGATCAGTGAACAAAATGGTTCTTAGAAAACGTGGTCGTGTGGTGCCAGGTGCCCCGGGCAGCTCCTCCTGTGCAAGGATCCTGCGCGGCTCCGCCAGCGTGTCCAGAACGGTGGCCACGGTCCCTGCTTTCCTCAGGTACAGTCTCCTGGAAGAAGGAAAACGGTGACTGATTTAATTTCGTTAGGATTAGGGCGCAGTTGCTCACGCCTGTAATCCCGGCACTTTGGGAGGCTGAGGTGGGCGGATCACGAGGTCTGGAGTTCAAGACCAGCCTGACCAAAATGGTGACACACTGTCTCTACTAAAAATACAAAAATTAGCTGGGCGTGGTGGCACGTGCCTGTAATCCCAGCTGTGCAGGAGGCTGAGGCAGAAGAACTGCTTGAAGTTGGGAGGCGGAGGTTGCAGAGAGCCGAGATTGCACCACTGCACTCCAGCCTGGGTGACAAAGCGAGACTGTATTTCAAAAGAAAAAACAAAACAACAATACCAAAAAGTGCCAGCAGCCTCACAAACGTCATAGGATTACACACAGACCATTATTTTTTTTCTGAGGCGAAGTCTTGCTTTGTTGCCCAGGTTGGAGTGCAGTGGCACGATCTTGGCTCATCGCAACTTCTACTTCCTGGGTTTTTCAAGCAATTCTCCTGCCTCTGGCTCCCGAGTAGCTGGGAGTACAGGTGCACGCCACCACACCCAGGTAATTTTTGTGTTTTTAGTAGTGATGGGGTTTCACCATGTTAGCCAGGCTGGTTTTGAACTCCTGACCTCAACTCATCTGCCTGCCTCAGCCTCCCAAAGTGCTGGGAGTACAGGCGTGAGCCACCGCACCCGGCCGACACACAGAGCATTGTAAAAGAACGAGGCCACCAAACACATTGCTGAACACATTTAGGTAAAATAAAACAATATTGATCCCTCTTTTAAGCCACTGAAAAATATGAACTGACTAAAAAATTAAACGCCAACATTTACTGAGCACTTCCCATGACCAGCGCTTTGACCGCTGCATCGCTGGAAAAACTGACAGTGGGAGTGCTGCCTCGGTTAGAGACGGGCCTCTGAGGTTCAGAGAGGCCGAGACGCCTGTGCTCCTCTCTCGGCTTGTCACTGGCAAGCCTGGACTCAAACCCAGCTGTGCCAGGCGCCAAAGCCTGTGGCTGCTCCTCTCATAAGCCGTGACCGGTGTGTCCCGCCCTGAGCCGTGATGCTTGCTGAACTGACTATCTCTTGAATTATCTGTTAGACATGCAGAGTGTGACGTTTTTATGAGGTGAGCAGAGGTCTGCTCTGCGTTCGCTGTGAGCTGAATGACCAAGGTCAACAAGGGCAGAGAAAACTGCTCAAAGCCGTGTAAAGCAAATACGCGATTTCTGAAAAGCTTTCAGTACTTCACCTGCACTTTTAAAATGTACTTTTATAAGTGATGCATGTGCTAATTATTGATGTTTTTCTATTAACCAAAGCATGTTCTGCCTCTTTAAGAGGGGCCTTTTTTTTTTATTTTTGAGATGGAGTCTCGCTGTCGTCCAGGCTGGAGTGCAATGGCATGATCTCGGCTCACTGCAACCTCCCTCTCCCAGGTTCAAGCGATTCTCCTGCCTCAGCCTCCAGAGCTGCGACTCCAGGTGCGCACCACCACACCAGGTTAATGGTTGGATTTTTAGTAGAGACGGGGTTTCACCATGTTGGCCATGCTGGGTCTTGAACTCCTGACCTCAAGTGATCTGCCTGCCTTGGCCTCCCAAAGTGCTGGGCTTACAGGTGTGAACCACCGGCCTTCAGAGCCTAATTCTAATGATTAGATGCAAGGAATAAAAGTTCCATTCATTTAAAGATATTCCAAAATTTGGCTTTTCTTCCCTTCCTCTTTCCTTCTGTCCTGCACCGGAATGATCGTTTACGCCGAGATGCCGCTTCAGCGGGGCGAGCGTTACCTTCACTGCTTTTCACATCTCTGCTTCTCTCTCTGGACTTCTCAGCGGCCCCAGACGTCAAGCTGTCAGTCTTCTTCTGTAACTGGAACAGAGTGCAGAGAAGTCAGGGGCAGGAGACAGCAGGGGAGCGTCTGCCCCTCTTCCAGCAGCTCCTGTTCCCGGAGATGCTGCAGTGAGAAGGCCTGCGGTCTCCAGCCCGTGCGTCTAGGCACTCCCGACACTGGCTCTTCAGAGGCAGCTCTGTGCACCCTGTCCCACTACTTCTGGTGCCTCATCTGGGGCCTGGACGGGGAGCTCACCCAGCTGTAGCCACCAGAGCTGCGGGGACTAGTATCCCCGACTGCGCATCAGGGCTCAGGACTGGAGACTCAAGGCCTCACGGCTATGGCTCTCAAAGGGCCCACGAAAGAGGCAGGAGCCCCTTCAGCTCTCCTGCGGGAGTCTGGAGCGGGGGACGCCTTCTTGCTACATCTGCCCCTCTGCATAACTGCTCTCAGCCTTCCAGAGGTTTAGAGACCGTTCTGAGGATTTCCAGTAGGAGACTCTAGCTAGAGAAGTCGGGGCAGCTGGTCTGGCTTTTCCTGAGCAATTGCTGAGCATCTCCCATGTGCCTGGCCTGGTGCTCCAGGAGGGTGTGGGCATAGGGAGCTCGGGGCCGTCAGTGGAGGGAGAGGAGTCCAGCACAAGGCTAGGCCTGAAATGGCTCAGCGCTCAACAGGGCGTCGTGGGCCACATGGGCTTCAGGAGCACCCAGGCAGAAAAGATGGGGTGGTGGGCACAGGAACTAGGGGAGCCCTGACTGACGGGCTGTGGAGAGTGCTTCAGTGGCACTGAGGGGAGTGGGGGTGGCACAGGCAACATCGGCCAAGGCCAGGAGGTCAAACCCCACAGGAGTAGTGACACTGTTCTAGCTGCCTGGGGGCGCTGGAGGGAGGAGGCAGGAGGGTGGGCGGGGAAGCGGCCACATCATGGGCAGCTGGACAGCAGAAGGCTGGGACAATCCGTGGAAAGAATGCATGGGCCCTGAGCCTGTGGCCTTGACCCCTTCCTCCAAAACAGTATCAATCCAACAGCAACCTGAAGCCAGCCCCCGGCTCCCCGGCCCCTGAGAGGTGCTGGTGTATGTATGTTCTGGGCCCAGGAGCTGGCAGGTGGGTGGTCACTTTGTCCCTGTGCCAGGGCAGGGCCCCTTTCTACCCCATGGCCTCCTCTGAACAAGTCAGCCCTGGGGCCAGGACGGGCCAGGCACTGTGCTCAGAGGGGTGGGAGATTCTACCCCATGGCCTCCCCTGAACAAGTCAGCCCTGGGGCCAGGACGGGCCAGGCACTGTGCTCAGAGGGGTCGGAGATTCTACCCCATGGCCTCCCCTGAACAAGTCAGCCCTGGGGCCAGGACGGGCCAGGCACTGTGCTCAGAGGGGTCAGAGATGCTCTAACAGTGGCCGAAACACCCAAGGACACCGGGGTGCCCACAGGGGTGGGTAATGGTTGTGATTCTCGTGAAGGGCATGGCCAGTCAACTCCCTGGAAGGCACCGAGCCCTGACATGCCCTCGGTAAATGCGGTTTTGGTTCTCTGATCACGTTCCCTAATCTTATTGAGCCAGGCTTTTTCATGGAAGGGACATGTGCTCCTGTCCATGGGGCCACCTTCAGCGGTGCCCTGCTTGGTAGGTTCGAGATTCTGGAGTCAGGAGTGCGGAGGGCCGCGTGCCTGCTTGCCCCAGGGAAGGCGCTTCTCGGCGTGCGTTTTACCTCTTTCATGGTGTCGTCTATCCGCTTCAGTTCCTCGTAGCGATCTCGGGATTCCCAAAGCGGCTGCAGCATGATTTCCTCAACCATGGGGAAGAGCTGTGGGAGGCAAAGGGATTCATTCAGAGTCCCCGTTCTTAAGGCCACGGGAACGTCAGAGAAAAGCAGGTGTCAGGTGCACTGCACGGAGGCCTCTGGGCCAGTCCCAGCTCCTGGAAACCCTCGTGCTGGCTTGGCTGTTCCCGCCTTGCCGTGGCTCTGTCTCTGGCCCTCCTCATCCTCCATGAAGTCCTACAGAAAGTCCCCTCCCTGCCTCGTGTCCCCAGCCCCAGTGAGACGAGGGTCGGGGGGCACAGGTTGGGAGGTTCTTACAAAGACACAGGGCAGGTGAAAGGAGCTGACAGGTCCCCTGGCTGGGGGTCCTGGGAGCAGGAAGAGGGTGGGAGCGGGAAGAATTGCCCTGGAGCAGAAGGGTCCGCAGCACACCGGAGCCTGGGAAGGGGAGGGTGCGAGGCTGTAAGCCCAGATCCGGCCACGGCTCAGTGTGGGGAAACAAGATGGACCTGTTTTGGACACGCTGGGGGTGCCTCGAGGTGGGGCCTTGCAGGGGCCCTGTGGGGAGCTGGGCCTGAACGAGCTGTGTGCAGCGAGCGTGGCCTCGGGGGCTGGGTACGGTGGAGACTGGGACCTGGACAGGGGTTTCACAGTGGCTCCTCCACAGGTGCAGACTTGGCCGAACTGGGGCGCAGAGCAGGGGACAGGAGAGTCAACACCTCCAGGGTCCTGAAGGCCAGCAGTGAAGGACAAGGGCAGCGAGGGCCCCCAGGGCCCAGCGAGGCAAGGCAGGGAGGGCAGCACAGAGTGGGAGATGCTGGGGTCACCGGCCAGGCTGTAGATGGCGGGGACAGTGGTCACCACGACAGCTGGGGAAGAGGCTGCTCAGGATGTGCAGGTGTGCCTGTGTGCGTGTATATGTGTGTGTGTGCCTGTGTGTGCCGGTGTGCGTGTGCCTGTAGGTATTGTACCTGTGTGTGTCTGTGTGTGCATGCATGTGTGCCTGTGTTTACCTGTATGTGTGCCTGTGTATGCATGTATACCTGGGTATGTGCATGTGTATACCTGTGTGCATGTGTGTATCTGTGTGCCTATGTGTGTGCATGCATGTATGCCTGTGTGTACATGAGTGTGTGCCTGTGTTTACCTGTATGTGTGCCTGTGTATGCATGTATACCTGGGTATGTGCATGTGTATACCTGTGTGCACGTGTGTATCTGTGTGCCTATGTACGTGTGTGCCTGCGTGCCTGTGTGTGCGTGCCTGTGTGTGCGTGCCTGTGTGTGCGTGCCGGTGTGCGCCCATGTGCATGTATGTGCACGTGTATACCTGCATGTGTGTGCCTGCATCCCTATGTGCATGTGTGTGCTTGTGTGTGCCTGTATGTGCGCACCTGTGTGTGCACGTGTGTGTACCTGCATGTGTGCAGGTGTGTGCATATCTATGTGTGCCTGTGTGCGTGTGTGCATACATGTGTGTGCTCATGTATCTGAGTGCATGCATGTGTGGCGTGTGGCGACAGTCGCTCACCTTGGTCACTGTTTCAAACATTGGAATCAGGACGAACTTGATGAACCCAATCTGGGCTGTAGCCTTGGTCACTTTGTCTCGGTCCATGAACGGGGCGACGGGGAGGCCTTCTGACTTCTCGCGGTCGCTCTGCAGGGAATGCGGTAGATAGAGACGTTAAAGACAGACACGCCCGGAACCGGATCACGGTTCTTAGAGAAAGACGAGATGCTCCAGTTAACCAGCGACCAACCAGCCGCACACAAATGTGTGTCAGTAAGAGCAAGGAGAAGGGGGCGGCATCTCCAGAGCTAAACAGAGCTGGGCGAGCAGGTCTGGTGGGAAGACCGAGCTTAGGGAAAGGCAGAGGCGAGCTGGGTGTACCCCAGGACTGCAGAAGCGTCTGCAGAAACCCTCCCGAGCTCTCCTGGGGTCGATCAAGCTGTGGTATGAATACATAGCGGTTGTTTTCGGCTGGCCTGGTTTCTCCGTCCCTGACTTCCCCGTGGCCGTCTGTGTAAGCTGACCTGCGGCTCTCGGTCCTCTCGGGGCTCTCTCCTGCCTCTGCGGTTCTTGTTTCTTGACTTTCAGGTGATTTGCTCGACAAGCCTGCCTCTAAGAGTGGCTCAATGAGTGGTGACAGGTGGCAGTTTCACAACATTAGCTTTTCTGGGTTGTCACCATCTTTCAGGTCTCAAATCATAACCGATTTCATTTCTGATGTACGTGTGCCGTGAAGGCTTTCTGGAGGCTGACCTGTGGACGGCCCGTGAATATGCGGGTCCACCCTGGCATGCTCTGTTGAACGTGAACCCTTACTAAGTGGGCTGGTAAGAGTGTCTGGAGGCTTGACTGCTCTGCAAGACTCTTACCTGCATAAAATATTCCTCTAATAAGCAGTCCACCCAAGGCTCCGCAACTTCCATTGGCCGGACCTCATTAGAGATATCACAGCATTTTATCAAAATCATCTTCAGCTGAAAGAAGAGGTTCTGGAATTTAGGTAACAGAAGGCGAGACACGGCCCGCTGCTGCTGCTCGGCTCTGGACCTGCCATTACCGGCAGGAAGAGACCGAGGACCATGAAGCTGGACCAGGCAAATGAGCTTGTCTGACTTCCAGGAGGACAGCTCCCTCCTCCTACGGAGAATGAACCTTCAAGGTCCTGTGTGGGTCTCCTCCTTCCAGCCTTTCTGGCCACCCCAGCTCAGGCGATGCCCCCCAAAGCACTGCCCTGTGCCTGGCTACCCCTAGTTGCTGCTGGTCCCCAGGTGGGTGCATTGCTCATCTTCCCAGGGGACGGGAGCTCCCTCCAAGCTTGTCCAGGGTTGGGCACACCATGGGTGCTTCAGGAGACAGGGCAGGCCCTGGGGTGCAGCAGTTTCCACCTGAACTAGCCCAGCGGTAGCCAAAGGACAGACCGTGGAGGGCTGGCATCCCTCAGTCCTGCCTGCACCAGGCACAAATGACCGGGGCCTGCCTTTTCTAAAAGGCAGACACTGGGCAACCTAGGGGCACCTTCTCATGGGTGAGGGCTCCGCCCCTTCTCTGGCCACCTTGTCCTGGTTTTAGAGGGGTGCTGGGCTACGGGGTGGGATGGATGGGTGAAGCCTGGTGGGGGATGCTGGCTTGGGAAGCAGGAGCTGGGTCAGAGTTGCCTCCACAGAGGTGGGTTTTCAGGGTACCATGCTGGGGCTGTGCCTTCATGGGAGAGCTGGTTTTATTCTCCGAAAAACAGAGCAAATTGTGTGGCCTTCACCCACGTATCTCTCTCAAATCCAAAAGAGATGGAGGAAGGGACAGTGCCCCTCTGACCATGAAGGAGCTTCCGTCAGAAGGGAGGCCCTGCCCTGGGCTTTCCCAGTAAGAGCCACAACCTCAAAAACCAGATATATAGACACCTTGTTCCAAGGCAAGACTAAGGATTCCGGCTTCTTGGCTTCCAGTGTGAGCTGGATGGATGACCTGCTCAACCAGCCCACTGCTTGGCTGCCCACCCAGGCAGAACAAGCCCACTCACCAGGGTCATGTGCTCCTCATTGCTGTAGTCAAAATTCTCCATTTTCTCTTTGAAAGAATCCATAATTTCTGCATGCCTTGCCATGTCAGTGGCCAAGATTAACGTGATCATTCCCTGAACAGCAAGAGAACAAAGTGTTAACACAGGGCATATCCCAACAACTGTTCAACGGATGCCTCCTGTGTACTGAGCCCCCTGCACACATGATTTCATATATCCCTCATTCTGGTTCACACGTGCATCCATCACCCCTCCATTCATTTGTCCACACATCCATTCACCCACCCAAAACCCACCCATCCATCTATCCATCCATCTACCCACCCATTCATTCATCCTCCATCTATCCATCTACCCATCCATCCATTCACCTGCCCGTCTACCCTTCCATCCATTTATCCATCCATCTATTCATCCACCCATCCACCCACCCATCCATCCATCTACCCAACCATCCTTCCATCCATTTATCCATCCATCCATCAATCCATCCATCCATCCATCCATCCATTTATCCATCCATCCATTCATCCACCCATCCACCCACCCATCCATCCATCTACCCAACCATCCTTCCATCCATTTATCCATCCATCCATCAATCCATCCATCAATCCATCCATCCATCCATCCATTTATCCATCCATCCATCAATCCATCCATCCATCCATCCATTTATCCATCCATCCATCTACCCACCCATCTGTCCTTCCATTCATCCACTCATCTATCCTTCCATCTCTTTGTCCATCCATTTGTCCGTCCTTCCTTCCTTCCATTTATTCATCTATCCATCCATTCATTTCTCCATCCATCTATCCACCTATCCGTCCACCCATCTATTTATCCATTCATCCATCATCCATCCATCCATGCACCCACTCATCCATCCCACAAGCATTTACAGAACCCATCTCTGTGCCATGTATATTTTCTTCTTCCAAGAAAATAAAACCATAAGCATCAGATACAAAACCCAAACCCATCAAACTAGGTCCTTTCAAATATATATTTTGGGGGGGCATCACTTGCATCTTGAATTATTCAATTTTCCTGTAAACATTTAATTGTGTTATTAGTGAAGCATTTATTCCTGAAATCTTCCATGACAAAATATATTTTTTTAAAATTGGCAAAACTAATTTTACCCCTAGAGGAGAGTCATATTTTGAAGTCAGTGGAGCACGTGAAGCAGGACAAGGCTGGTGTGTTCCCATGGTGGCTGGGTACGAGGACTATCCCACGTGCAGAGTGGCTGCTCCTCCAGTCAGGTGCCAGCTCCTCTCGTGGGATGCTCTCCGACATGGCTCGGTGGGACAAGGCCTACACTAAGGGGTGCTCACTTGCTTTGACTCCCCAGGTTCTGTCCCTGCAGGAGCTCCCCACTGGGGCAGCAGAGGCAGATACAGTGTTCTCTCTTCCCGGCTGCCCCTTTACCTACTGCAGACGAAGATTCACCACGGCTTATCGTAGCCACACAGGGCACCTGCTTGCAGGGTGGGGAGGGGCGAGCATGGATGAGAGGCCAGAGAGCCTATAGATAAGGGGGAGATAACTACTGGAACCGGTGATTCAATAATGACTGCAGATTGTCTCTGTTGAATTGTGTGTGTTTGTGCGATGATGTCATCACAGGCCCATGAGCCCTGCCGCTGTGCGTCGGCACCTAGTGGGTTCCGAGGTGCAGCTGTCGGTGCTCCTCCCAGGTCGTCGCCGTGCACACTGTGCACATGGATGGATGGATGGGCAGATGGAAATGTTCCCGTCTGCTCCTTTCACACTCACAGTGGCCAGCACAGCACAGGCCAGCAGAGGCACAGCATCCCAGTGAACTTCAGCTTGGTTCTGCCACCTCTGCTTTTGGGACACGGTGACACTTGACAATTTCGCAGGAGGGCGTGATGCCTCGGGGCCTGTCCCAGGGGGCATGCTGCTTCCTCAGAGCTTCCTCAAATGTTTCACTGACTTCAGGTTTTTACATTGAGCTTTGAACTTCCTGGAAGCATAGACAAATTGGAAAGCCATGGTCGACAAGACGGCTGCTCTCTGATAGAGGGAGGCTCAGCAGCTCTCGGGAGCGCTGGAGTCCAGACAGCCTTTGTCGGCTGCCTCTGGAAGGAAGCCATTTAAACTTCCAATGGCTGAGGTCTGCCTGGTGGAACGGCAGAAGACGGCACACTGGGTGAGTGTCCCGGGGCTGCCACACCAAGTGCCACAAACCAGGCAACTTACAATAACAAACTCATTCTCACGGTGCTGGCGGCCAGAACCAAGATCCAGGTGTGGGCAGGGCCTGCCCTCTCCAAAGGCTCCAGGAGAGGGTCCTTCCTTGTCTCCTCCTGCTCCTGGGGGCCCCGGGAGTCCCTTGCTTTGGGGCTGCGTCACTCCAGCCGCCACTCACCGCCTCTTCACGTGGCCTTCTCCCTGTGTCTGGGCCATTTTTTCTTCTGTCTCTTCCAAGGACACTAGTCTTTGGATTTGGGGCCCCCTTGGGCAATCCACACCAATCTTATCTGGGGATCTTAACAAGTACAAATGCACAGACCCTTTTTCCAAATAAGGTCATGATCACTGGAGGTGGACCTTGTTTGAAGGATGCTGCTGTTCAACCCACTGCATTTCTCCCAGAGGTTACTCCGAGAGCTTCCCTCCCCTGCAGATGTCAGAGAGTGAGGGTTTGATGAGGAATTCCCGGGGGCGTGATTCTGGTGAGCCAGAAGTGTTTGTCCGGGCAGGTGGACCGGATCACCCTCCTCCTCTGCAGATGTCCTCTCATCCTCCCTGCATCATCCCCTCCAGAGGCGGAAAGCCCTCTTATCTAAAATGGAAGAGGTGGCCAGGTGCAGTGGCTCATACCTATAATCCCAGTGCATTCAGGGATTATAATCCCAGTTGGGAGGCCGAGGCAGGTGGATCACCTGAGGTCAGGAGTTTGAGACCAGCCTGGCCAAGATGGCGAAACCCCATCTCTACTAAACATACTGAAAATCTGCTGGGTGCAGTAGCTCACGCTTGTAATCCCAGCACTTTGGGAGGCTGAGGAGGGCAGATCTTGAGGCCAGGATTTTGAGAGCATCCTGGCCAACATGGTGAAACCCTGTCTCTACTAAAAATACAGAAATTAGCTGGGTGTTGTGGCATGTGCCTGTGCTGAGGTAGGAGAATTGCTTGAACCCGGGAGGCGGAGGATGCAGTGAGCCGAGATGAGAAAGTGCCACCGTACCCCAGCCTGGGCAATAGAGCAAGACTGTCTCAAAAAAACAAAACAACAACAACAACAACAACAAAAATACTGAAAATTAGCCAGGTGTGGTGGCGCACACCTGTAGTCCCAGCTACTTGGGAGGCTGAGGCAGGAGAATTGCTTGAACCTGGGAGGCGGAGGTTGCAGTGGGCCGAGATTGCATCACTGCACTCCCGCCTGGGGGATAGAGACTCTGTCAAAAAAAAGGGAGGGGGCTGACCGGGCCGTGGGTGGTAGGTGACAGCAACTGGGGTTATGGGGCAGTGGGCAGCTTTCCTATGTTGGATGCAGTAGACGTGTCTGTCCAGGGCCTGGCCCCTCCTCGGTCAGGCTACGTACCTTCGCTAAGTCTCAGTTTCCTGGGCTGGGAGAGGGACAAAGGATTTATCTCAAAGGGGGCCAGTGGAGGCTGAGTTAAATAGAAGCTGGGAAGTGTGGGTCAGTGGGATACATGTGCGCATGGCGAGGGTACCCACTTTTTTTGGGCTCCGCTCTGGGGCCTGGAGGTGAGGAAGGAGAGACAATTCCCCTGGGTCCCCAGGGCACTGCTGTGGCCAGGAGCTTCTGGGAGCCTCTATCCACTGGAGAGTGGGGCTGCTCTGCCCCCACCACGAATGCACCCCCACGCACCTGTCGGATCTGCTTGAAGCCATCAGCGGGGACGCTGGAGAAGATGTTGCACTCGGGCTGGGCGAGGATCTGGAAGGCCACGGCGCAGTGGTGGTTCTCCAGGGGCGAGATGTCGTTGTAGCGGACCGCCAGCTCTGTGCGGGCATTGATCTGGTACCTGGGAGGCGAGGGGAGCGTGACGGGAGGCTCAGGCACCCTCGCCCCAGGAGGGACACCTCAGTCCCACCTCCTGTCCCTCTGCAGTCTCTTTCCTCCCTCTCTTCTGGCCCCTGCTCTCTGCCTTCCCTGCGGAAGCCAGCCGGGAGTCTGTCCAGGGAGGGGCGAGTTCCTGAGAGGGGCGTGTGGAGTCCCCATCCCTGCGTACACATCGGTGTTGCTTTCTGCCTGGGGTGGAGAAGGTGCCGGCGCAGCCAGAGCTCTGCCGTGCACCTGAGCCTGGAGCCAAGCACGCACAGGGCTGGAAAAGCCCCCCGGGGTCTGATAATCCTGAACCTTCCTGCTCCGGGGAGACCCAAGGCCCCGGGCAAAGTCCAGAAGCTGGAGCTGTGGGTGGAGGCAGAGCTGGGGCGGGGAGGCTGTCACTGACAGCTCCATCTGGGAACTGCTCTGAGGGTTGGGCCGATAGGTTCCCTCCGGTAGCCAGGGTGCCTTTTACAAGGAAAAAAAGAGAAAACTCTGAACATACGTGTTGTTGTAGCCGGGATGGTCCAGATCGTGGCAGATGGCCGCTGTCATTAGGATCAGGATATCCGTTTGGGAAAACTTCTCCTGGATTGGAAAACAGGGCATAGGCGTTTGCCCTCTTCACTCGGAGGGTGGGACGGGGTGAGGGGGGTGGAACTGGGTGAGTGGCGGTGGTGGGAGAGGGGACAAAGCCCCTGCAGCCATGTGGAGTCTCCCGGCGTGGTGGGAGAGGGCTGGCCTGGCTGCGGGGTGGAGGGGTGACCAGGTCGGGGCACACTTGCTCATGTGATCCTAGCAGCAGCCTCTCCCATGGGGAGGCTGACGGGTAGGGGTGCTTCCCTAGGAGGGGCGGAGCGGCTGAGGACCCCGCGCCTGTGGCATCCTCGGTGGGAGGGGGCTGCCGCTCCCCGGAAGGAGCCTCCGCCTGACGCAGAGAGTGGAGGTCTGGGTGTGCGGCGGGCAGGACCCACCTGGAGACCGCAGAGCCAGACCATGCTGTACATCATCTGGGTCACGCAGAAGCAGTGCCGGAAGTTGTGGAAGGGGTTGTTTCTGTAGTTGTCGTGCACACAGAGCTGCGGGAGGCAGGGAGTCGGGGTCGCCCTGTGCCTGGGCCCACCCACCTCTCCTCCTAAGCCACCCAGAAGGCTGTGCGCAGGCTTGAACGTTCTCTGCCAAACCCTCATCCCAACCAGGGGTCAACAGCGTTCCCGTATTTACCACAGACACCAACGAGGTGATGCAGAGACCCTGAGAACATCAAATGGGCCACACGATGGCGCCCGGGACAGGTGTGGGGACACAGCTCCCACCAGGGGTTTTCACCTTGCAGTCAAGGACATTGGGGCACAAAGTTAGGGGGTGGGGGAGGGGAGACTCCAAGAGGGGTCTCTGGGTCCTCAATCTCATGAAATCTTTAATAGGTTTTTAATATTTGGTTCTGAACCATATTTCATTAAAAATACCTGCTGCTAAACATATTCACACATACAGACATCACATGCACACACCCACACTCATTCCTACACACTCACATACAGTCACACTCCCCACATCCACACAGATACACAAGCACACACACACAGACACACCCCACATCCACACATAGACACACAGGCATACACACCCCACACCCACACACAGACACATGCACACATCCATCCTCACACATGCACCCCCACACACCCATCGAGACACACATGTACACACACCCCACATCCACATCCACACATCCACACACCCACAGACACACCCCACATCCACACAGATACACACATGCACCCCCACACAACCCACATCCACACAGATACATACATGCAGACACATCCCACATCCACAGATACGCACATGCACACACCCATACTGACACACACACTCACACTCCCACACTCACTCCCACCCCACATTCACACATACCCACCCCTAAACACACACACACACCCCACATGCTCACATCCACACCCCTACACTCACACACACGAATACACTCCAACTCACCCACACTCAGACACACACACACAAACTCCCACCCACACACCCACATTCAGACACACACACTCCCACACTCACACACGCACACACACGCTCCCACTCACACGCAGACACACACACTCAGACACTCACACGCACACGCACACACACTCCCACACTCACACTCCCACACTCACACACGCAGACACACACACGCTCCCACACTCACACACGCAGACACACACACACTCCCACACTCACACTCCCACACACACACGCAGACACACACACGCTCCCACACTCACACATGCAGACACACACGCTCCCACACTCACTCCCACACACACACGCAGACACACACTCCCCCCCCACACACGCTCCCACACTCACACGCAGACACACACACGCTCCCACACTCACACGCAGACACACACAGGCTCCCACACTCACACTCCCACACTCACACACGCAGATACACACACGCTCCCACACGCTGCTGCTTTAGGACACGCTGCTTCGCTTGATGATGGCAGAGTCTCACTGTTTTCTTGCTCATCAGAGCAGGAGTTTGGGCGTAAAGAACGTTTTTTGGTGGAAGGACGAATAGAGACAGGCTGAGCATCCTCACAGAACTCCCCGGGGAACGTCGCCTCTGCTCTCAGGGAGCGAAGTGCCATCAGGAAGGTGCCCTGGTGATGCATCCCCTCCATGCCTGTGGAACTGGATGAAACCACCTGCCCAGGAGGAACTAAAGGTGGGTCTGGCACTCACCAGCCACCTCCTGAGGGTGACGGGGTTGATGCTGAAGTCCCTGACCAGCCCGAGGTCGTGGTACATGTGCTCCAGGCAGCTCAGCATCTGTGGGCACAGGAGAAGGGTGGGCATTGGGCAGCCGTGTAGCAGGCTCCCCAGCCCCTGGCTTCCCTCTGTCGTCCTCGGAGTGCCAGCAGGACGGTCGGCAGGAGGGTGGGCACTCCCCCTCCCAGAAAGTCTGCCGAGTGCGAAGCCTGGTCGGCGAGATGCAGGAGGAGAGGTCTTCGGACCGGCCTTTCCGCGCCACCCAGATGGGTGGGGCTTTGAGAGCACACGGGGTGGGGGGGGGGTCTCCTGGGGGTGGAGGGCTGGTTCCGAAGTCAAGGAGAATTCTAAGAAAGCAAGGATGGCGACTAGGCGAGAGCGCACACCCGCTCCCAAATCACCACACCAAAAGGTTTTACTGATTTCTACACATGAACAACAATCTCAGTGGATCAGTGTCACAGCTGAGGTTTCCAGGACACAGTTCTATCCGGCACACACCTGAGCACGGGCGGCGTCACGGAGAAAAAGGCCCTTTCCTTGCCTGAGGCTGGACATCAAAGGCGCTTTGACCATCTACATCCAGAAACGTTGACCTGCGCTCCTCTGGGGCCCCGCTGGGACCGGAGATACTTTTACGTCTTAACTGCAGTGTGCAGATGGAGCCCGCCCTGGGAAAGCCGCTCCTCCTAACCCTTTTTCATGGAGCTCTGGCTTCTCTTGAGATCCCTGTTCAAGCTGAAACAGATTTTGTTTTCAGTCCTAAAGAGGGTTTATTGTCATGGTGGACATCTATTTCAATGCACTGTCAGTGCCTTGGAGCTAATTAAGTCAGGGAGGAAAATATGAAGTGAGTTTTAAAAATGAGAGTTTGACCAAAGTGGGCATTGCTTTCTGGAAAAACCAGGTCTTGGGTGGGGAGTCCAGCAGGAGGGGAGACGTGCAGAAAAGGGACAGTTTAGACACCCCTGGCAGGTGTCCCCCGCCCAGGGACCCCCACCTGTGCCCACCTGGTCCAGCCCAGCCGCCCGCTGCCTGCTGTCTGTGCAGGGCACTGGGCCACCCCTGCTGGAGCCCAGCATGGCTTCCTGCCTGTCTCTGATCATTGCACGACCTTCTCTTCCCAAAAGGGCATGTTACAAACCAAACTGCACGTTCCCCTAAGTCAGTGTGTTAAAGCCCTGACCCCAATGGGCTATTTGGAGACAGGGCCTTTACGGAGGTCTGGAAGGTTCCATAGTCAGGGTGAGGCCTTGGTCCAATGGGGCTGTTGTCTTTTTTTTGAAATGAAGTCTCACTCTGTCACTCAGGCTGGAGTGCAATGGCACGATCTCAACTCAGTGCAACCTCCGCCTCTCAGGTTCAAGCGATTCTCCTGCCTCAGCCTCCTGAATAGCTGGGACTACAGGTGTGCGCCACCATACCTGGCTAATTTTTGTATTTTTAGTGGAGACGGGGTTTCACCATATTGGCCAGGCTGGTCTTGAACTCCTGACCTTGTGATCCGCCCACCTCGGCCTCCCAAAGTGCTGGGATTATAGGCGTGAGCCACCGCGCCCGGCTGGGACTGGTGTCTTTATAAGAAGAGGAAGAGCACCGGGGGTGCGTGTGCAGAGGGAACAGGCCACAGGAGGACACAGCAAGACGGTGGCTGTCTGCAAGCCACGGACAGAGGCCCCTGGAGAAGCCAAACCTGGCAGCCACCTTGATCCCGGACTTCCAGCTCCAGAACTGAGGAATCAACTTCTGTGGCCGAAGCCACCCCAGTCTCTGCACTTTGTTATGGCAGCCTCAGCAAACTAGGACAGGGTGTGCCACCGAAAAATCCATTTTTACTTGTTACGCTGCGTATGAGACCTGGAAATGCTGCCAGGGAGGTGCGTTTTTGTAGATCGAAGCTTGCCATCATGGCATTGATGAGATGGCTCTAAAGGAGGCGGAGGTTTCTCTGGCATTGCAGAGAATCCATCTGGAAAACTGGAAACTCCTCCACATGCGGCCACAGATGGGAGCTTGGAATGTCACCTGGGAAGCGTCCTTAAAGCACGTGAGCCACATACTCGTTTTCCTTGGGGGGACAGTGCAGATGTAGCTTGGATAATGTGCAGGGCATCAGTCCGGCTTTTGGAGATGGGGCCCCACGTGAGGACAGGAGGGCTGGCTCCCAGGCCGCTGTCAGCTGCTGCCTGGATCACCCAGCCAGGCGCCTCACTGCCCAGAGCTGCTGGCCCCTCACCATCCTGAATGCCGGCGCTTAGGACTCTAGGGGCTGCAGCCTGGAAAATTGTCGCTCTCCACCTGACCAGCCCAGATGCTGCTCAAGGCAGCCCTGAAGGGCAGATGTGTCTGCTGTTAAATCAGAGTCAAGAGGAGATGCCAACTGGCAGACAGGGCCACCTGGTGCCACTTACGTGGCCTACGTGGAGGCCGTGGGGCAGGAGGGCCGTATGCATCTGTGGCTGCACGTGCAGTCCCGAGCCCCAGGCGGGCACGAGGGATTGGGCAGCTCCCGCATGTGGTGGCGGGTCCTGGTCTGAGTGGGCTGCATGGTCCACTGGTGGGGGACTCATGAGATGACAGGGGAGGCTCCTGAAGCCTCCCAGCTCTGCACTTGATAGAGGGGGCCACAGCCCTGGGTGGAGGCCCTAACAGATGGGAGGGCACGGCAGCCAGAAGTCATGTCCCCCATCCGGTTTGTGATGGGCAGGACAATGGTTTGAGCCACTGGGAGAAAGACAGGGTCGCCCCTGCTGGAAGGGAGAGGTGATCGCCTGTGGGGCACTGGCGTTCTCTGAGTGCCAGCTGCCTCATGGGCAGCCAGATGCAGTTCTGTGGGGCCGAGAGGGCTGTTTTCCTGTGTGTCCCTTTAGTTGTCCCTCTTTGCCACTCACATTCCAAAATTCTTGGCATCGCCAGATCTGCCAGAGGCCACGGCTCCTGTCTTGGGCATCTCTGCGTTCTCACACGCAGGCAGCTAGATGCTTCTTGGAAGCACTGGAACCCGCATCGGTCTCCTGGGGTGCCCTTGGGATCTGCTGGGCAGAAACCACGGGCCGTGGGAGACACCACCCAGAGGCCGAGTCCAGCTGCCGGGAGCCGTCTGCCTTGCCCGCCTGCCATCCCCGAGTGAGTGTGAATCCACTCTGCGATCACAGGACAGAGAGGTGGCCTTTCTATGACGGAGGCACAGATCCCTCAGCTTCGTGGGGCAAGCCCCACCTCCCCAGCCACAGTGGCCCGTGCTCGAAGGGTTCCCTGGTAGACGGTGGCAGAAAAGACAGCAAGTGACGTTTCTGTGCAGGCGCTTTGCCGTCAGTGGCCCCTGGCTTAGCTCTTCCTCACAAGAGGCTGCGGTCAAAATGACTTTGGGGATGGTGATTTTTTTTTTTCGGAGATGGAGTGTCACTCGTTGCCCAGGCTGGACTGCAATGGCATGATCTTGGCTCACCACAACCTCTGCCTCCTGGGTTCAAGCGATTCTCCTGCCTCAGCCTCCTGAGTAGCTGGGATTACGAGCATGAGCCACCACACCTGGCTAATTTTGTATTTTTAGTAGAGATGGGATTTCACCACGTTGATCAGGCTGGTCTCGAAATCCTGACCTCCGGTGATCCGCCCGCCTCGGCCTCCCAAAGTGCCGGGATTACAGCTGTGAGCCACTGCACCTCGCCAGGGATGGTGATTTTTCTGCACGATGCTCCAGGCGTGGTGCCTGCCCACAGGCTGGAGCAGGAGTCGGTGTGCTCTAACCGTCTGCGGTGTCTGCTTGCCGGGGACTTGTTCTGCCCAGTCTCAGCTTCGGTGCGGGGTCCCTGGGAGCCGCCGCCGCACGCCAGCAGCTCAACGCTTCCCTTTCTCGCTTTCCCTCACTCCTTGCATCTCCCGCGCCTGGGGCCCTTTCTTTTTATGCGTTGACCTAGACAGTCATGCTGCACACGTAAAGCCTGCTCCTCCTGCCGTCTCCGCGCCCCGGTCCTGCACTCTCAGACCTGGGGAGCAAACTGGCACGTGGCGGCTGGAGGTTTTGAGGTTTGCAGTAGTGCAGCCCCTGGGACTGACTGCCTGCTGCCCTTCCGGGTGAGCTGGGGTGGGGAGTGCAGGCGGGATCTCCGCTTTTCTGGCTGGTGCTGCTGCTGCTGCCGTTCTTCTCCTGCTGGGAGATGAAGCTCATGAAAGAGGTTCACTTAGAGGGCAGGGACTCAGCGGTCGGCAACCTGGCCTCGGGGATCCCACTTCCTGCCCTTTGAGGAGACTTCGCTGCGGCCCAGCTTGTCAAAAAGCGCAGGTGAGCTTGCTGAGGAGCCGTCTGCATTGTCCATGCTGTGACAAGCACAAAAACGTCCTTAGATTTTGGTGGGTTGAAAACTGCTGGGCCCGAGGACTGCAATGAGAAAACTTTTTCATTTCTTGGGGTGCAAAAAACACAAAAATTCCCAACTTTTTAATTTTTCAGCCAATGGGAATTTAACACTTTTTTCGTTTTGTGGAGACGAGGTCTTGCTATGCTGCCCAGTGCATTAGTCTGTTCTCTTGCTGTTAACAAAGACATACCCGAGCCTGGGAAATTTATAAAGAAAAAGGGGCTTAACGGGCTGACAGTTCCACACGGCTGGGGAGGCCTCGCAATCACGGCAGAAGGCGGAGGAGGAGCAGATCACCTACATGGCGGCGGTCAAGAGGGCGTGTGCGGGGGAACTTCCGTTTATAAAACCGTCAGATCTTCTGAGACTCATTCACCACCACGAGAACAGCATGGGGGGAAACTGCCCCCCGATTCAGTTATCTCCACCTGGCCCTACCCTTGACATGTGGGGTGACAATTCAGGGTGAGATTTGGGTGGGGACACAGCCAAGCCATATCACCCAGGCTGGTCTGGAACTCCTGGCCTCAAGCCTTGCTACAGAAGGTGACACAGTTCCCAGAACCCACATGTCACTTATCTGGGGCGACCAGCTGCCCGTGCCTTGCCTTCGCAGACAACGGTCTCAGAGCAGAGCACTCTGACCGCAGCCCTTTCCTCGAGGAGAGACTTGCTCCCAGCAGGGGCGTTCTGCAGCACACAGCCTGTTTGCAGGTGCAGCATGGGGCTGCCAGCCTCTCGAGAGGGTCTGTAGGGCAGGCAGAGGCCCAGGGAGCCCAGCATGGAGAAACCCTGGATGGAGCCTCCCTGCCCTGACAGCTGCCTCCCCAGCTCACAGAATCCCCCTGCTGTGAGGTCTGTCTCCTGAGCCCTCCTAGAAAGTGTTACTTTCAGCTAAAACCTGGCGAAGCAAGGTTTATTTTGTTTTTGTTTTGTCTTTTTTCAGTCTTTAAAAAGATGAGGGGAAGGCATGAAGCAGGAAGAGCGACGGGGGTGGTCCCACTGGGGTCCACGATCCTGAGCTGCCCCCCCCCGGGATGCGGTGCCCATGAGCCCCGCACTTACCTCGTTGGGCTCCCAAAGCCAGACGTCAAAGGTCGGCTTCCGCAGGGCCTCGACGGTCTCTGGAGAGAGCAGGTACTGGAAAGGACAGGAGCTCCGTGTTAACCAGGCGCCGGGGGCCCGCGGGGCCATGTGCGTGCCGGGACGCTTCTCTTTCTCCCATTCTCTTTCAAAGGCGCCTGCGTCAGACTCACAGGCCACAGCCTTCTGGAAAGGGCCAGTGCCACGGTGGAAATCCCATCAGTGGGTGCCAGAGGCAGGGCCAGGGGGATGGGGAGGGTTTGGGGTGACAGAAATGTCCCGTATGGTGGAGGACACAGGACTAAGCAAGTTTGTCAAAATTCACTGTACTCCAAACCTAAAGAACTACTGTGTGTAAATGAGACCTCAAGAAGCCTGATGAGGAAACGGACAATAGCCGGGCGTGGTGGCTCAGGCCTGTAATCCCAGCACTTTGGGACGCCGAGGCAGGCAGATCACCTGAGGTCGGGAGTTGAAGACCAAGCTGGCCAACATGGTGAAATCTCATCTCTACAAAAATACAAAAATTAGCAGGGCATGATGGTGGGTGCCTGTAATCCCAACTACTCGGGAGGCGGAGGCGGAAGAATTGCTTGAACTTGGGAGGTGGAGGTTGTAGTGAGCTGAGACCACATTATTACACTCCAGCCTGGACAACAGAGTGAGACTCCATCTCAAAAAAAAGGACAATAAAGTGAAGTGGTGGGGGGCGGGGATTCACTTGGCATAAATTCAGATACCACCTAAGAAGTTATTCTGGGACGCTCCTGTCCAGAACCCATCCCTGGTTTCTGCTGAGAGCTTGAAGAGCAGGCCTGCTGACCCGGACGGTGCCCCGGGGCTGCTCCTAAGGACATCGGGCTTTAGGTTAAGCTGTCACAGGACAGAGGCTGTGGCTTTAGGCAGAAGACAAGAACACTGCTTTGGTGTGACACACTGTCTTCTCCGGGGTCTTACTGGATATCGGTGTTTTGTTTTTTATAAGGGAACAGACCCAGAGCGCTGACACCTTTGATTCTGATCTAGGTGTGCTGCATGACTCCCTGGGACGGGATCATGAGAAGCGTGGGGCTTATTTTCCAATGGAAAAAGGCACTAATCTCCATTCAAAAACCTCAGATAAGGCCGGGCGCAGTGGCTCACGCCTGTAATCCCAGCACTTTGGGAGGCTGAAGCAGGAGAATTGCTTGAACCCGAGAGGCAGAGGTTGCAGTGAGCCGAGATCGTGCCACTGCACTCTAGCCTGGGAGACAGAGTGAGACTTCGTCTCAAAAAAACAACAAAATATACCCAACCACCCCCAAAAAAAAAACCAACAAAAATTACCCACCCCCAAAACCTGACAACATCCAGGGCACCGTTTGGAACTGCGTAGGTAGAATCGCTGACTAAGGGACAGCAGCAGCCCACATGGAGGCTCTGGAAGGTTCTGTCACTGCCTGAACAGCAGGCAGCCGCAGAACCCACCGTGCTCTGCCCAGGCCTCTGCTGTCTGTGGAACCTGTGCCCCCTGAATCTTAGCACAAGAACACATTAAAAACGAACTGGGCTGGGATTTTGCCTGCTTCCTAGCTGAAGGCGTTGAGAGGGTGACCGGCATCTTGAGACCCTCCTTTTGTCATTATTTCAAAAATGCCATTGCTACCTCACCAAGATCACAGCTTCTCTTATAACTAAGAACACTTTTGTGCAAAACAGCAAAACTCGTCAGGACAACTAAGGATTGTTCAGGGACCAGGGCCAAAGGAGTGGGTCCAAAAAAATGTTTCAATTAAATTTTTAACAATTTAGTTAAACATTAAAGTTCTTTAATGTTTGAGTGTGAAAACCATTTACCAGGTCAGCTCCAGGGGCCGGGCGGACATTGCCTTTCAGGGGAAGGTATGCTCTAGGATCACTTTTGCTAAACAAATGTCAGAGAAAAAATACTTTGCCTCAGAGTAACCCTTACCGTCCGCAGCCCGGGGCTGGGAGGGGCTGTTTATGTGAGTGTGCACACAGCACGCCGGGCTGCAGGGCCAGACCCTGCCAGAGCGGCTTCTGGGCCGGAATCTCACCTTACCTTGGGGTAAGTGGGAACATCACGTCGAGGAGTCAACTTCTTGTTGTTATCCAAAAAACTGTACTTACAGAGGCAGCTGGTCCTAGAGAGAGGAGCAGAGGTGAGCTGTGGTCCTGCTGTCTGTCTGGTGGAGCCCTCGGCAGAGCAAAAGCAAGCGACAAACCCAAACCCCCAAGCTCCGTGTGGTCTTATTTGCTGTGGGAGAGGAAGTCAGGATGGCAGCGACCCCTCGAGCAAAATCCCCCAGGACCTGCCTGGACCTCTGACCTCATATTGGGCTCTTGGAAAACACACAAAGTCAGATGTTGAGGGTTATCTTCTCTTTCAGACAAGTTTCTAAAAAACCTTTTTCGCATGTTTTCAAAATGAAAACATTCTTATTCTAAAGAATCTAAACAACACGGGAATAAAGTAAAAAAGAAGCGAAGTGAGAAAACCGAAGTCCTCGCTTTACCCACGCGTCTCCCGAAACCCCATACTCTGGAAATCACTTCTAATCGTTTGGTTTATCTTTCCAGAATGTTCTGAAGTGTGGACACACATGGGTGGCCACTTATACCTTTTAACAATATTTTAATTTTTTGTAGAGATGGGGTCTTGCTATGTTACCCAGACTGGTCTTGAATTCCTAGGTTCAAACAATCCTTCTGCCTCAGCCTCCCAAAGTGTTGGGATTACAGGGTGAGCCACTGCACCCCAACCCTTTGTACCATCCCTCCTGCCCCCATGCCGGCAGAGTTTCGCTCTGTTGCCCAGGCTGGAGTGCAATGGTGCAATCTCAGCTCACTAAAACCTCTGCCTCCTGGGTTCAAGTGATTTTCCTGCCTCAGCCTCCTGAGTAGCTGGGATTACAGGTGCATGCCACCACACCTGACTAATTTTTGTATTTTTAGTAGAGACGGGGTTTCACCATGTTGGCCAGGCTGGTCTCGAACTCCTGACTTCAAGTGATCTGTCCGCTTCGGCCTCCCACAGTGTTGGGATTACAGGCGTGAACCACCCCACCCAGCCCCTTTGCACTTTTAAACAAAGATAGAATTGCACCAAATTCACTCTGCTGCAACTCGCTTTGTCACCTAACACGTCATGAACTCATCCCGAGCTGCTGCACAGAGCTTAGCTCCATTTTCAAAGTTCCTCCAGGGTGTGGCCGAAGCACACGTTAGTATCCAGTCCCCAGTGATGCACTTTTAAAATGTTTCCAACTTGCCCTGTTACATGCAACGTTAACAGATGGATTTTCTGCCTGACTCCATTTTCGTTTAGCACTCAGTGTCGAGGCATCCCACACAGGAGCAGGGCAAAGTGAGCCAGGTGTGTTTCGGAGGGAAAGCCGCCTTCCGCCTGGGCAGTGTGCTGTCTGCAGGGTGGTCCCTGGAAGCTGAATGAGGAGCGGCTGCCCCAGGAGGTCTTGTGCCCCTGCAGCAGAGTGCCTGGGGGGAGGGGTGGGCTGGGTGGATCTGGGGACCCTCTGCGGCTGTGCACTTGCTTGGAAGTGACCAGGCTCCCTGTGTACTTGGATGACGGTAGGTGGGGGTCACGCCTGGCCTGTGTGACATTCACCAGGCTAGGGGGCACTCAGATTGCTGAACGCAGCTGAAGCTCCTGCGATTTGTAAATAAAGCCCCATCTTCGGGGAGAGCAATTTAATACTGCACTATAAGCGCCACATAGAAATTCATATCCTTGGCCGGGCGCAGTGGCTCACGCCTGTAATCCCAGCACTTAGGAAGGCTGAGACAGGTGGATCATGAGGTCAGGAGATCGAGACCATCTTGGCTAACATGGTGAAACCCCATCTCTACTAAAAATACAAATATTAGCTGGGTGTGGTGTCACATGCCTGTAGTCCTAGCTGCTTGGGAGGCTGAGGCAGGAGAATCGCTTGAACCTGGGAGGCAGAGGTTGCAGTGAGCTGAGATCGCGCCATCGCACTCCAGCCTGGGCGACAGAGTGAGACTACATCTCAAAAAAAAAAAAAAAAAAAAGAAATTCATATCCTCTGAGCCCACACATCTACCCTGGGGAATTTATCTTAAGAATTAAACAGGAGCAAACAGCTCTATGCACACAGATATTCATCGTGGCTTGATTCATTGTAATAAAAACAAAACTGACTAGAAGCCACCTGAATATCCCCAAATGGAAAGTAGTTTAAACCACCACAGTGCATCGCTTGATGGACTATGATGCCGTTAGGAAGATCATCACGGATATTACGCGGAGTGAGGAAACTTTACATGAAAAGGGAAAATGACGCTATGCACAGCACGTACTGAAAGCTAATGCTGAAAAATGACCAAGCCGCAGGGAAGAAAGAGCACATTCGGTGGGTTTAAAAACAGTGCCTGATTGTGGCCTTCTGGGAAAATCTCTGAGCTGTATGCTGGTTACATTTAATCTATTTATTGCTCACAAGGCCATTAGCGAAAAATAGATCACGAAACAGCATGCTGTAGTTGTTTTCAAAACAAGATATCTATACACAGAAAAACATCTGGAAGGCCTTGCGTCCGGATTTAAACGAGGGACGCCGTCCGCTGCTGTCATGATGGGTGCCCACCCTTCAACTCCCATCAGCAGAGCTTGGAGGTTTTCCAGCGAGCCTGTGCTATTTCCAAAGCTAGACTAATACACAGATTTCCTTTCTGGAAAAGAGGCTTCAGCGTGATCTTCTCGCATGCCGCTGTCTCCTCCCCGTGATAACCTCCGCACTACAGACTCGCGTGGTCGCCCTTCCCTCTGCTTCATGCTTGCAAAACCCATCAGAGTTGCTACCACAGTTTGATGTGCAGGGGGAATTCTAACAGATTCAGCAAAATATTAACAAAACCAACCACTAACATGCACCAGTCAAAGGGTACCTACTGTCACCCACTAAACGAGAAATTCCATGGACACATTTCCGAGCAGTACTGAACGTTGCCTGTGTTAACTACGATGGCATGAGTGTGATTTCTTTTCTGCTTTGCTCTTTTGTGTAAACATTCGCACACGTGTTGTCTCTGTAAGTCTCCTGCGTTCCCCGGGAGGGTTATGGAAGTCTTCACCAAGCAAGACAGTTTGACTGTGGGAATCCTGTGGGTTCCCTGCAGATAGATCCCAGAGCTGGGAGCAGAGAAGGGCCTGCTGGGGCTCCCTGACCCTGCCTGGCCAGGCAGCCCCTCTTTCTGCATCCTGTTGCCATGGAAACCAGCGTTTTCAGCAAACGGAGCAGCTGGCACGGCGCCCTTTCTTTTCATCCTATTTGGAGCTTATTTTTGCTTTCATTTCCTAGGGTCCCCATCCCCCCTTCCCTGGGGCTTAGGCCAGTGCGCAAGGCCATCTGTTTGGGATGACAGCTGAGCCCTCAGTGGCCACCCCAGGCTCCTGCAGGCTCCCCAGCTCTGAGCAAACCCCACATTCCGTGCTCTGCTCTCTGCCTGGCACAGTGCTGGGGGCCAGAGTGGCCGTGGCCCCCAGGGTAGACCTGCCCCGTCCCTGTCCTAAGTGTCAGCTGGCAGTTGGGCCTCTGTTGTCTTTGAAGGAAAACCTGGAGAAACCTAACTCGTGACTCTCAGGGGACAGCCGCCTGATCCCGGGAGCTGTGTCTGGACCCTGGTGCTGCTGCTGGTCCCAAGGGGCAGCTTCTGGTGGCTCCAGACCCCTGGCTCCGAGGCCCCACCGGGGTGTGCTATGTGGGCTGAACGTAGGTCCACATTTCAGGCTCACACTGGTCCTCTGAGCGCACGGGGCTGAGCCATATCCACGCTGCCCAGGGCCTCTATTCTCCTCCCAGAGGCAAGACTGTCCAGAGGCCTCTGGCTGGGCTGCCATCTCGGGAAGGGGCTGCCCCCCAAACCCCTCTCCACCGGCCTTTTGCAGCTCTTCTGCCCAGCCAGCCGGGGAAGTCCCAGCTTAAGCCTGGTCCCAGGGTCCCCACATTGCTACAGGGCTTTCATGAGTGAGACGCAACCCTGCTGTTGACAAAGACAAAAGGCACCAGGCGAACAGCTCAGCATCTCTATTCCGAGTTCCTTTCTACACAGAGAAACAGGAAGGGGTTTCGTGTGTGGGGGCTGCTGGCTCTGTGACTAGGGCCTGGGGCACGTGACGCGCTGGGGATGAGACCAGAGCCCAGGGGGCTGGATTCGTTTTTTTCTCAATGTGTCGGCGACGCTTGAGATTTTTTACCCTGTTCTGTGTTGGACGCAAGAGCCTCATTTACCTGTCTCTCACCTACGGGGGAGGCTGCCAGAGCTGTCAGCTGAGAATGTCGCCTCCAGAAGCTGACGGGGCACCAGGAAGCCTCCTTCTCTTTGGTTTATGGCACTGTGCATTCTAAAAATGTACTCCTGGAGGAAGCGCCTCTGTCACTCACATGGGCCCAAGTGCCCCCCACAGCCCGGCGTGCCTGACGGGCACCTAGGGGCTGATGCTTCACTGGAGCTCCTGGCGGCTTCCTCTGCGTGTTCTGGAATCGGCGTTATCCTCCCATGTGGTGTGTTACAGGTTGAACTGCATCTCCTCCAACAAGTCATATGCTGAAGTCTTAAACCTGCTGCCTGTGAAGGTGACCTCATTTGGGGACAGGGCTGTTGCAGATGTAGTTAAGATGATGTCATCCTGGAGGGTGACCCCATTCCGATAGGATGGGTGTCTTTAGAAAAAGGGGGAAATCTGGACAGAACAGATGGGAGCACCAGGTGAGGAAGCAGGCAGAGACCCCCAGGCCAAGGGACGCCAGGGATTGCCGACGGCAGCCACCAGTGGCCAAGAGAGGCCTGGAAGGACCCGCCCCTGGGGTCTTTAGAGTGGGCAGGGCCTGCTGGCACCCTGATTTTGGACTTGTGGCCTCCAGAACTACGGGGGAATACATTCCTATCGTTTTAAACTGCCCAGTTTCTAATAATTCGTTATGAAGCCCCAGGAAATGACAATAAGTTTGATAAAACAAATTCTACCCCCGCAACCTGACCTGCAGGACCAGCGCACACCAGGAATCATGCCAGGACAGCGTGAGATCGAGCCCTCGCCTTGTTCTACAGAGCGGGTGCCTGTCAGACACGGAGGGGCAGGACCGGCGAGGCGGGAGTCTGTCTCACCACTTGCTGCTGCTGCTGTGGGTGGGCAGCATTCTACAAACACCTCCAGAAAGTGCTCAGGGACACACATTTGTGGGTGAGGAGCTGGGGGGAGCCCTGGGAGGCACAGCCTAGCTCCAGACACACTCCTCAGGGCGGTGGAGTTCCCCAACCCATAGGGAGCCCCCAGGCTGCTGTGCAGGGAATCTGGTTTCAGGCTGAAGACCAGAACTCAGGTTTCATCCTCTTCCCCTCGTGCTGGTGGTGGGGCCGGAAAGGCTTCCCTGTTTCACCCACAGCCCCCACGTGAGGCAGCACGGCACTGGGACACCACCCTCCTGCCACGGCAGCATGGCACCTGGGCACAGGGGATGGCCAGAGGGCTGACCCGAGCTGCATAGAGCTCACGGCCAAGGACGGTGCCACAGGTAAAAGTGATGCGTGTCTGAGGCTGCCAAGCCGGATCCCAGCCTTGGGGGCCCAGCTCTGTGGCCACTCCTGTGCACCGTGGGAGCTCCTCCTAGGCTCACAAAGGAGGGACTCTGTCTCTCGTCCCTTCAAGAGCCTCCCACCACAAGAACGACGAAGATGGACTGTTCGCTCAGTTTTCCATGGTTACAAAGTATGGCCCTGCCTTTCCCTAAGTCAGCTGGACTGAGGCATCCCTAACTCCAAGTGAGCCCATGAGTTCACAGTACAGACACGTGGCATGGTCCCTCGCTCTCACGTGGCTCAGACAAGGCCTGCTTCCTTCCACTCGGCCTTTCTCCCTGAGGCCTGGCCCCCAGGGCTTCGAGGGGACCAGGCGAGGACCTCTGGCTTTCCCCTTACCTTCTGCCTCTGAGACCCTTCCACCTGCCATGCTCCCTCACTAAGCAGATTGCCCTGGAGTTTCAAATCAGGGGGTGATCGTCACCATGCCAGGCAGCCCTGAGCCATTGAGTGCAATTGTCCAGAGCTGTTCCTCAGCTCAGGAGTCCCCATTAGATTCTGCCAAGGCCAGCCAGTGGCACCCTGGAGAACCAGGAGCCACATCATATGCCAGTGGTTTCTGGGCTGGCACCAGCAGGCATGGAGGCAAAGCCGGGAGGTGTGAGCGGGTCCTGTGTGCCCCTCACTCAGCTCAGCGCCCGCACACAAGTGCTCAGTGCTGCACTCTGCTCATCATCACTGGCGTCTCTTTGCTACTGTGTGCATTTCCATCCCCAGTTTGGGCGTGGTTCATCCACACACCCTGACCCTGGCTCTAATAGAGTCCTGCTGTACAAAAAACCGACTTTGGAGGTAGCATCGTGGCGGCTTCGGCATTCTCCCCTCAAGTCACAGCTCCCTGGGCGCCCGTACCACCTGTGAAGGACGGCTGCTCCCGGGAGAATGACTTCGATGTTCCTAATGGCTGGAGCCCTCACTGGACTGCAACCCCATGGGAATATCACACAGGGAATGGGATCCCTGGCGGCACCAGGAGGCTCATCCCCCAAATGCCTTTTCTCTCTTTTTGTTCTGTCTTTAAAAATGGGTATCAACTTGTTCCAAGCTGGATACATTGCTCCTAAGGCTTGAATCTGCAGAAGGAGGACTCCCCTTTTTGCGAAGTTGTCTTCCTAGCCTCCATCTGCCGTATGTGCTCTTTTGTTTTTGAGACAGAGTCTTGCTCTGTCGAGCCCAGGCTGGAGTGCAGTGGCGCAATCTTGGCTCACTGTAACCTCTGCCTCCAGGTTCAAGTGATTCTCCTGTCCTCAGCCTCCCCAGTAGCTGGGGTTATAGGCGTGCGCCACCATGCTTGGCTAACTTTTGTATTTTCAGTAGAGATGGGGTTTCACCACGTTGGGCAGGCTGGTCTCGAACTCCTGACCTCGTGATCTGCCTGCCTCGGCTTCTCAAAAGTGCTGGGATTATAGGCATGAGCTACCGTGCCAGCTACTCTTTTTTTTTGAGACAGAGTCTTGCTCTGTCGAGTGCAGGCTGGAGTGCAGTGGTACGATCTCAGCTCACTGCAACCTCTGCCTCCCCAGTTAAAGCGATTCTCCTGCCTTAGGCTCCAGAATAGCAGGGGTTATAGGCGTGTGCTACCGGCTAATTTTTGTATTTTTAGTAAAGATCGGGTTTCACCATGATGGCCAAACTGGTCTCGATCTCCTGACCTCAAGTGGTCCTCCTGCCTTGGCCTCCCACAGTGCTGGGATTACAGGCGTGAGCCACCGCCTGGCCCATATGTGCTCTTTCGTTAGAAGAAAGCCACACCACTGACAGGCAGGTGGCAAGCAGGGCGGTTGTCTCCAGACTGCGCTCTCCCGAGCCTGAACCACCAGACTTTCTTTTGGAGAAACAAAGCCCACAGCCCCAGCCCATCTGGAAAGAAAAGCCCTCCCCAGGCCCGGCCGCCTGTGGCCCCAGCGCAAACCCTACCTGCTGCTTCTGGCCGCCAGCTCCTCCCTCATCTTCTTAATGTCACTCTTGCATTTCTCAATCTCCACCACTTTTAGTCCTTCCACTGGTGAGAGAGAGAGACAGCAAGGGCATTACCGTGGACGAATGTGGACGATCTCTCCAGGCTGGTATCTAAGGGCTCCCTGTGGCTCCTGGGGAGGAAAATGGCTCGGTGCAGAGGTTCCTGACTCCTGCCCCGGCTGCTGAGACTCAGGTTTTGCCCGGACCTCCGCACTTAGCTCTGCCACATCTGACTGTAACCACGCAGGCACGTGCCGTGGCCAGGGCTGCACCACCGCCTCCCTCTGCGCCGTTCCCAGAGGGCGGAAGCCCCTCCCCACTCTCCACTCCCTCAATCTCAACTCTGGCACCCACTTTTTGCTCCATACCCCTAAGCACCAGCTGAAGACATGGGACAAAGACGTCTTTTATCCCAAAAAGAAAAGGGGGAAAATGTGGCGCCAGAGCATTAAAATGCAGCGAGCCGCAAAGCGTTCTCAGTGAGGATTACGGTCTCATTAGGGGAAAAGCTTTTCATTGTGACGTTCTTCCAGAGCAGTTCACCAGGAGAAGCTGCTGACTTGAAACAGAAGAGAAATAGGCAAGGCCGAGGATCAGCAGAACTTGGGCATGATCACATTCCTGGCGTTGAAACCGCCTTTGCAAAAGTATGACTGAGACAATAAAACAGATCTAACTTAACCGACTCCATCCTGCTTCTAACCTCCAGCTGTCTTTGTTCGTTCCTCGGCTGAACTAACTTTGGGAGAAACTTAGTTTGTAGTTCATAGTTTAAACAAAGATGGTAACAGCCCTTTCCCAAAGCAGACCTCCTTCTTGCCTGGGGACGAGACTAACATTAGCCACAGGGTTAGAAATGATGGTTTCGGAGTCATGCAGCTGGAGGTACAAGATGCTGACCGTCCCTAAACTGCTCCTAAGATCAGTGCTTGAGACATTTTGCAGACCCTGCACTTATCAGCTGGCCCCACCCACATGCATAAACTGACTCTTCTGATCTTGTGGCTCCCACTCAGGAACTGACTCAGCGCCAGAAGACAGCTTCAACGCCCTACGATTTAACCCCTGTCCAATCAGCACTCCTGGCTCACTGGCTTCCCCCCTCGCACCAAGTTATCCTTAAAAACTCTGCTCCCTGAATGCTTGTGGAGACTGATTTGAGGAACAATAAAACTCTGGTCTCCCACGCAGCCCGCTCTGGGTGAATGACTTTACTGCAGTTCCTGTCTGATGAATCTGCTCTGTCTAGGCAGCAGGCAAGGTGAACCCCTTGGGCGGTTATAGAGTCCCACTGCAAAGGTGTGCCTCAACAGTTAGGATACTATTTTTCAACCAAACTGGAGCTTCTGCCTCCAAGAGAGTGTTAAACTCCAAGATCTTCACCCTTGGCTGACTGCATGCTTAGCCCAGAAACGCTGCTGTGAAGCAAGCAGCTTTGTGAGGCTTTTCAATTAGAGTACTAAGAAATAAAAAAGATTAGCTTTGTTACTTTGTAATCACACCTCAATTTTTATGCAAAAGGATACTCCCACGATGTCACTCTATTCCCCTTTTCATGAAGTTTGGCTCTGAATAACTGCTAAAGATAAAAAGCCAACGATTTCTAAAGGAAAAGCCAATCAACTCAGAGCCTTTGGCTAGTTTGTAACAATTCCTTCCCACCCCAAGGAAGTACTGTGGCTCCAGAAAGAAATTCTCCTAGGGCAGTGCCCCAGGGCAGCCTGGCTGGAATCAGCCTCCTGGGTGGGTTTTGGGGCATTTCCAGGGTCAGGGGTCAAGTAGGGGCATGGCTTCTTGGGACACTGCTTCTTTCTGCCAAGAGGGATGAGGAATCTGGAGGGTGAGATGTTTGGATCTGGTCATGCTGATGTGCTTCAGTGCCATGGAAGCTTTCTCTGCCCCTCTTCTACCCAACAGCAAGAGGACATGGGTCATGAAGTGCATGTGGCTGGAGCTAGTGTGGTCGCTGTCCTGATGGCGGTGTCCAGATGAGCTGCCGCTGGGGAAACACAGGGTACCTGAGGTCGGGACGTTTTTTTCCAACCACTGAGTCCACATTCTCCTTTGGAGTGGGGTCTCCGTTTTCTCAAGCATCACCTCAAGGAAGTTGATGGATGCCACAGGCCGTCTTCTGAGAAAAGGCACCCAAGAGCACATTTCGGGTTTGCATGTGGACTGGGAAGCCCAGCGTGGCCTCCACGGGTACTCCTGGGCCTTGTCTAGACTGCAGGATCCCATCCATGTCCTGTGGGTTTGCCATGGACACTGACGTGAGCAAATAGCCAGTTCAACATCAGTGGCAGGAAAGGAGGTCCGTGTGGTTCACACGTGGAAGGCGGTGCATGCTGAAAGTGAGGCGATCTGGGGAAGAGTTGGGCAGGTGGTGTGGACTGCTAACAGGGCAGCCCCGCCCTCTGCCCAAGGTCCTGGTCCACTTACTATGTCTTAAATGTCATTTTCCTGAATATAAACTATCCTATGATCCTTGCAGGAAAGGTATTAATATGTGTCCTTCTAGGCCTTCTGCCCTGTCCCGTGCCTTCTAAATATTCATCCTTTCTACCTGCCTATCTATCTATCTACCTGTCTACCACCTATTTCCCACTCACTCACTCACTATCTATCCATCCATTCATCTATCTACTGTCCATCCATTCATCTATCTACTGTCCATCCAGTCATTTATCTTCTATCCATTCATTTACTATCCATTCATCTCGCTACTGTTTATCTATCTACTATCTTCTACATATCCATTCATCCATCTGTGCATCTGTCTATCCATCCACGTATGTATGTATCTATCTTTCTATCCATCCACCCACCTATCTACCCATTCATCCTAGTTATGTAGCTACCTATGTTCTATTTATCCATCCTATTTATTTTTCTATCCATTCTCTCTATCCATCCATTCTATGTATCTACCAATCTTCATTTCTTTTTTTTTCCATTCAAAAAAGACAAATTCTTTATTTAAATCAACAAACTCATCTTCCTCACGCCCCAGACCATGGTAGACAGCCCTCCCTCTCCATCCCCTCACCCCACCCCTTAGCCACAGTGAGGGGAATGGAAAATGAGAAGCCGTGGGGGCCTCTGCCAGGGAAGGCTGCCCCAGCTGTGTGGTGAGTACTGTCAGGACAGCTGTGGCTGGGGCAGCAGCTGCCACAGGCTCCTCCCTATAAATTAAGTTCCTGCAGCCAGCCACAGCTGCGGGAGAAGCATGCTTGTAGAAGCAAGGCGAGTCCAGCCTCAGAAAGCAGAAGCAGCATCACTGATGCCCAGCCATGGATGGACGGAGGACACAGAGCTCAGGGACAGAGCAGGCCAGGAGAGAGGAGAGGCATCGTGGTGGGGGTCCCAGGGGAAAAGAAGAGCCCAGTTGGTCTAGTTTTGATGGGTATGGGGTAGGGAATGTATTAGTAAGCTGGGAGGAGGGGCTGCCAACAGGCACCCCAGAGGTGACAGGACAGGCTGAACCCCCGCATTAACGGAAGGGAGCTTGAGAGCTCTGGGGCTCTCTGGGAATGTCACTGCTAAAATATATATCTACATACATATTAACCATTCGTGGGAGGGCAGGGGCAAGGCCTGGGGCGGGATCAGAGCATCTGGCGTGGCGTTCCGTAGACGGTCACGCGGTTGGTGCCCAGCTGCAACCCGATCACGTTCCTGCCCTCTTGCAGCTGGTTGTCCGAGAAGTTCCGAGGATTCTCCTTGGATTTCTTAGGGAAGCAACTGGGATCCCCGGAGAAGAGCCCATCATCCCGGGCTACTGCCAGCCCACCCAGATTCATCAGCGTCTGTTGCACACAGGCCATGTTCTTTCCTTCCCAGAGGTCCACGGTTTGGAAGATGTCGGTGGTGGTAATGCCATAGCACTCAGCTGCCTGCAGGAACTGGGAGATCTGCTCCATCTGCTTGAAGGCCATGGTGGAAGCCTGGATCTTCTTTACAGGGGCCTGCCCCTCGGGGTACAGTGCATTACTGAGCTCACATAGCACCGTGCCACCCTTGAGCCAGTTCTGAAAGTTGTCCCGCCCAGGCTGGGGCCGGCCCACATCCTTTGGGCGCTGGGTGGTGATCCACTGGATCAGGATCTGCTCCAGGTCTGCGTCATATTGCTTTTCAATCTTCTGCTGCACCTCCCGGCTCAGGCCATATGCAGGTCCCCTGGTGGCCATTCCAATGGGTGGCGGTGGCTGTGGGGAGCGTTCGAGCGGGCTGGAGTGCTGCGCCTATCTTCATTTCTTTCTTTCTTTCTTTCTTTCTTTTCTTTTTTTAGACACAGTCTTGCTCTGTCACCCAGGCTGGAGTGCAGTGGAACAATCACAGGTCACTGCAACCTTCACCTCCCAGGCTCAAGTGATCCTCCCACTTCAGCCTCCTGAGTAGCAGGAACTAAAAGGGTGCACCACCACACCCGGCTGATTTTTGTATTTTTTGTAGAGATGAGGTTTCACCATGTTGCCCAGGATGGTCTTGAACTCCTGGACTAAAGTGATCCTCCTGCCTTAGTCTCCCAAAGGGTTGGGATTACACATATGAGCCCTCATCCAGCCTCTACCTATCTTTCTATTTATCCATTGTATCTATTTGTGTATATATGTATGTATGTATGTAAGTATCTATCTATCATCTATCCATCCTGCCTGTGTGTGTCTATGTATCTATAATCTATTATTAATTTTAAAAGATCAAATTCGTCGTGTTTTCTAACTTGCCCATTTCACTCATCAGGAGGTCAGGGGCCTTCCCTATATCAATGGCTGGGCCCCAGCTCACATTTTTCTTTTTCTCCCCTGAAGAGCCGGATAAATAAATACCACGGGCTTCATGTCAGTTCAGATCACATTTTTGCTGCTCAGTGAGTTTGCAACAGATCTACACATTCCCCCCATGTCCACAGAGGCTCTGTTTTAAGCCAGCTCATGGTTTGTGATGGGAGCATGATGTTTGATTGATGGTGCAGTCCACCGAGATCCGCCTCCCTGGCCACTTACTGGGGTGATATTAAAATCACACCTCTTGGGTGACGCAGCCCAGCATCCCTAGTATGAATCCCAGAGATGCAGAATTTGTGGCAATTACGTTTCTGAAAAGGCTGTTGGCAAGCAAATGGATAGTGAGTAACAAGACGGCAAAAGCTGTGCCTTCCTCAATGAAGACAAAACAAGACGCCGTGAATGACGGGGCTGGAGGAGGAGGCAGAGGTGAGCACGTGGTGGGTGTGGGTGCCTGTGCCCTGGGGGTCCTGCCTCCTCGCTCCCTGGCCTTTCTAGGACGCCAGGCTGCTGTGGGGAAGATTCCACAGCTCCCCTCATCGACCGATTCCCACCCCTGCTCCACCTCAACCCCGAGGGAGGAGCAGGCCGTCCTGAGGGGTGTGGGGCCTCGAGTTGAGGGGTGTGCACAGACAGCAGCAGGACCACGGAGCCTGGACGTCAGCTCTGCCCATCATGACCCCCTCCTCTGCCTTCAAAGGCTGAATGTAGGCAGGCACGGACCACACACTCCAAACCGAAGCAGAGGCTCCCTGGCCTGCTCGGCCCTGCTGGGGGCTGGCAGTCCAGCCCACAACTGCCCGGTATTCCCACTGACCAGGTACAGACCCTAGGATATGCCGGTGTGGGGGCCAGGATCATCTGGAAACCCTGGCCTGTCCTCTTAAAAGGACTTTAAGCCAGGTGTGGTTCACCATGTAATCCCAGCACTTTGGGAGGCCAAGGAGGGTGGATCACCTGAGGTCAGGAGTTTGAGACCAGCTTGTCCAACCAACATGACAAAACCCCGTCTCTACTAAAAATCCAAAAATTAGCTGGGTGTGTTTGCAGGCTGCCTGTAATCTCAGCTACGGGGGGGCTGAGGCAGGAGAATCACTTGAACCTGGGAGGCGGAGATTGCACTGAGCCGAGATCGCATCACTGCCCTCCAGCCTGGTTGACAGAGCGAGACTCTGTCTCGGGAAAAAAAAAAAGGACTTTAAAAGAGATTTTTGTGAGCTGCCACAAGTCCCAGGCCATCTGCAGGAAAAGGGATTTTCTGAGAGACGCTGGCTTTGGGGGAAGCGGGCTGGCAGGTTGGGAGAGCTGGGCCGTGCGCAGGAGGTCCTGTGCTGCGCTCCCTCCCCAGCCTCAAAGCGCTGGGCAAGAGGCCGAGAATCTGGCAGGCCCTTGGCTGCAGAGCTAGTGAAAGTTGTTTAAAGACATGTGTGAATAGAGCTGTGTTTCAACACTTCCTCCACGAGCCTCCCTAAAGAACCCGTGGAGAGCACACTTCCTGAGTGACAGAGAACAGCAAGCCTTGCTTCTAACAGGCTTCTGGGCTGTTTGTATGCCCCCCTCCTTCCCTCCGTGTTAAACTTTGCCCCAGGCGGTCAGCTCCTGCCCTGGCTCTGCGACAAAGGGTGGATGGAGCAGAGTTGCCCTGTGCCCTGGCCACAAACCAGGAAGGAAGGGAGTAAAGGGCCTGGCTTTAAAATCTCTTTTTAATGTTTCACCTCCAGCCAGGACGTGACGGGAGGGGCTTGGGTGTTCTGTTTAGGAAATAGTCTTTAGCCTAAGGGAAATCCTAGATCGCTGGAACAAGGCTAAACTTTTTATATCAAAAGGAAGAAGAGCTTTGAAAGTCAATGAAGAAAAATGAAGACATTTATATTCAATTCTGAGGAATTATACATTTAAGAAGCAGGAAATTCCATTTAAGACAAGTCCACCACAACGTAATATGGCTTTAAGGTGGCCAATTCCAGTGGATGAGTCCTCTAACTCAAGAAGCAGAAAACAGTTTGGCCAGGCATGGTGGCTCCTGCCTGTAATCCTAACACTTTGGGAGGCTGAGGTGGGTAGATCTCCTGAGGTCAGGAGTTCAAGACCAGCCTGGCCAACATGGCGAAACCCCGTTTCTACTAAAAATATAAAAATTAGCCGGACGTGGTGGTGGGCGCCTATAATCTCAGCTACTCAGGAGCCTGAGGCAGGAGAATTGCTTGAACCCGGGGGTGGAGGGTGCAGTGAGCCAAAATAGCGCCACTTCACTCCAGCCTGGGTGAAAGAGTGAAACTCCTTCTCAGAAAACAAACAAATGAGAAACAGCTCACAGCAGCTCACGTACAGCAGAAGAAGCTGCGTGCATGTGTGTGTATGTGATCATATGTATGAATGTATCTGCATGTGCCTGGGTGCTTGCAAGTGTGTGCATGTATGTGACATCCTGACATGTCTGTGTGATTTCACGTTTATATATGAGAGTACATGTGCATCTTTCTCTGTGTGTGATTACACGTGCATGTACATATGTAGATGGGAGCATCTGCCTCCGGCCCCAGCCCCGCTCCTGGCCGCCTTCCCCACCTGGCTAGCTTCTGGCAGCCGTGCAGGGTTGGGACTGACCTTCTGAGAAGCTGGCCATGTACTTCCCCAGTGGCCTGTGTGAGAGGCTCAGGTGCAGGCCCTCTCCTCAAAAGGACTTTCCCTTTCTGCCCTCCAAGCTTCCTCAAATGTTGGGGTATGCGCATCTTTGGGCGAAGGCTCTGCTGCCCTCAAAATCTCTCTGGAACTCAAACTCCCTGCGTTCAGCGCACGTGCAGGATCCTGGCCACCTCCTGCTAAAGCAGACCTGCTGGAGAGTGGGGGGCTGTCAGCCAGAAGTGCCCGGGAGGATGAACTCAAAGCCAGGTGGAGGTCAGGAGGAGAACAGTCTGGCACAGCCGCCTCCTGGAGTGGGGGTGTGAGCTGCACGCGAGGGGAGGAGGCCAGCCAGGGGGACTGCGGAGAGACTCCCCCTAGCCTTGCCCAGGCCCCTCCCTGTCCTGCACAACCCCTGGACTGTTCCTCCTTCCCCACTCCTTGGAGAGGTGAGCTTCAATCCCATGTCTGCAGTCCTAGGCCTCGTGCTAGAAATCAGTACGACTAGTAACACCCGCTTTTACCTGTAGAAGCACCAGTGATTCTGGTCTGTGCAGTGAGCCTGAGCGCGGTGGGTGAAGAGTGGGGTTCTCTTCTAGGCCGTCTATGTGCATTTACTGAGGGCCCTATGGGAAGATGCCTTCCCTCTGAGAAGTGAGCAATTTTGGAGAATTTTGCAGCTAGAACAGGCTAGAGGGGAAGCTCCTCTGGGCCGTGGCCTTCAGTCACCTGCCACTTGGAGGCAAAATAGGAACAATTTTCTTTTGGGTTGGTGGTTATTCTCCAGGGTCAGTTATTCAAAGCCGTGCAGGATTACTATTCATCATGTTGAAGGCAGCTTCTTTCTCTTTAAGAGTTTTGAGAGTTACTTCCCATGAAAGTTGCACTTTCCGGGAAGAGCGCACGGAGGGAGCTGGCACTAGCTTCTGGGTGGGGCACAGGAGATGAGGGGAACGCTGAGGAAAAGCCCAGGCACTGGAGAGAGGAGGAGACGGGGGAGGCACCTGCTGCCCTCGGGCATCTGCACGCTGGCCTGTGGTGACTGCGTAGCTTTCTGCATCTGTAAAGGTGGGTGATGACTCCGCACTAAGGCTTTTTTGCCCAATTTGGCTCAAACTCTACCCAAGTTTGGAGAATTCCCTGTGACATGGGGTTGGTGGAGAGCTGAGCCAGCCTCCCAGTGCAGACTATGGAAGTGCAAACGCTCGCTGCAGTGGGTTGAATTGCATACCCCCAGAAAGATCTGGTCACAGCCTACTCCCTGGACTTGTGAATGAATGGGCCCTGACTTAGAAAAAGGTCCGTGCAGATATAATCCTTCAGGGATCTTGAGATGGGCCCACCCCAGATTTAGGTGGTCTCGAAATTCAGAGAGAGGCATCTTTATAAGACCTGGCAGAGAGAGATTGGTGACACGGAGACATAGGAGAATGCCATCACGTGACGACACAGGCGGAGATTAGAGCGATGCAATGTTCCGAGCTCAGGAGTGGCAAAGATTGCCGGCAGCCACGTGGGTCTAAGAGAGAGGCATGGAACCAGCGCCCCTCACAGCCTCCAGAAGGAGCCAGGCCCGCTCACGCCTTGATTTCAGACTTCTGGCCTGCAGAGCTGCGAGAGAACCCATTTTCGTTGCTTAAGCTTCCTGGTCTGTGGGGCTTTGCGCGGTAGCCTCAGGACACTCACAGGCTCCCTTGGCCGGGCCTGCCTTGTAGCTGGACCATTGGGGCATGGTCTGGCTTTGTCTAGAATTTTTTTTTTTCCTTTTTTTAAAGACCGGGTTTCACCATGTTGGTCAGGCTGGTCTTGAACTCCCGACCTCAGGTGATCCACCCGCCTTGGCCTCCAAAGTGCTTGGATTACAGGCGTGAGCCACCACGCCCGGCCCTCTGTCTAGATTTTTTTAACCTGTAGCCAGTGATGTGGAGGAGCAGCCCGATGCATGCATAAGTGGCTGTGGAGCCTCGAGGAGGGGGCCGAGGTCCGGAGCAAGGAGCGCAGGGAGCTGGTGGGCATGTGGGATTCAGAGACAGCAGCACGGGCATCTGCACAGCGTCAGCTCTGCATGGATTTGGGCAATTGTTGCTGCACAGCTCCAAGCCCTCCTGGGTCCAGGGAGCTTTCCAAAATCCTTTAGGAAAAAACTCCTTTCCTGCTGAAAGCAGCCGCGATCAGTTTCTGTTGCGTGCAGCTGCTGCCTTCTAACCTGTGTTATTAAGGAACCCTCACGGGTTCTAACCTGTGTTATTAAGGAACCCTCACGGGTTCTAACCTGTGTTATTAAGGAACCCTCACGGGTTCTAACCTGTGTTATTAAGGAACCCTCACGGGTTCTAACCTGTGTTATTAAGGAACCCTCACGGGTTCTAACCTGTGTTATTAAGGAACCCTCACGGGTTCTAACCTGTGTTATTAAGGAACCCTCACGGGTTCTAACCTGTGTTATTAAGGAACCCTCACGGGTTCTAACCTGTGTTATTAAGGAACCCTCACGGGTTCTAACCTGTGTTATTAAGGAACCCTCACGGGTTCTAACCTGTGTTATTAAGGAACCCTCACGGGTTCTAACCTGTGTTATTAAGGAACCCTCAGGGAGGGCCTGGTCCTCTTCGGCCAGGTATGCAGGGAGGTGACTGATCCCAGAAGGACAGGTAGCAGGCAGCGAGAGTGGCCCAGACAGGACCCTGGGTGCCAGTCCCAGTTTCATTTGTTTTCTAATTTGCTGAGTGAACTTGAGGTTACTTAACCTCTCTGTGGCTGCCTCGTCAACAACGGGGAAAATGAAACCGTGGTGAAGACCCAGTGACCACACGCTTTTTAAAAAACGTCAACACGCTTTGAAAAGTATAAATCTGACTATGAAAATCATGTTTCTACTAATTTAGATGAGTCTGTTTTTGCATGATCCTGATTGCTTTTCTTGAAAATTTACAAGCAACACAAACAAAATAGGAAAAGTGACATTTAGTTGGGTATGGTGGCTCATGCCTGTAATCCAGCATTTTAGGAGACTGAGGTGGGTGGATCACCTGTGGTCAGGAGTTCGAGACCAGGCTAAACAACATATAGTGAAACCCCATCTGTACTAAAAAATACAAAACTAGCTGGACGTGGTGGCAGGTGCCTGTAATCCCAGCTACTTGGGAGGCTAAGGCAGGAGAATCACTTGAATCCAGGAGGCGGAGGTTGTAGTGAGCCAAGATCGCACTATTGCACTCCAGCCTGGGCAACAAAGCAAGACTCCGTCAGGAAGCAAGGGAGGGAGGGAAACAGAAAAAGCAACATTCAGTCAATCAGGCAGATATTTTTTCCTGACTCTGCAACCCTTAATGGCCTGCTGTCTGGATTGTTTATTTAGTTCCTAAGTTGGTAAATATGGTGCCTGTTAATTATTAACATTTGCCTTGTTGTTAACAAAGAGTTCACTTGTCGAGCGGTGAGTTAAACACAGAATTGCGAGGCCTGCAGAATTCAAGCATTGATCTTGATATTATGGACGATGACAAGAGGGATGGGTGACTCAAAGTTGTTTCCTTCCTAGAATTTGAGCTTTTTGGTCATTGAATCGGGACTTGAATGGACACTCCGTGGCTCACTAGTCCTTCTGGTTTTCTTTTGTGCTGATGGGAGGCTGTGTTAGGCTGCTCTTCCGCTGCTATAAAGAGACACTCGAGGCTGGGCAATTTATAAAGAGAAGAGGTTCGATGGGCTCCCGGTTCTGTGGGCTTTACAGGAAGCCTGGTGCTGGCATCTGCTCGGCTTCTGGGGGGGCCTTGAGAAGCGTCCAATCACGGTGGAAGGCGATGGGGAGGCAGGAGGGTAGAGAGGTGCCACGCGCTTTTAAACAAGCAGATCTTGCGAGAACTCACTGCCTCCAGGACAGCACCGCGCCATTCAGGAGGATCTGCCCTGCTGAGCCAAACCCTCCCACCCGGTTCCACCCCCAACACTGCGAATGACATTTCAACATGAGATTTGGAGGGGACGCACATCCAGAGTGTATCAGAAACCAGAGATAACAACTTAGTAGAAAATTCCAAAATTGTGACCCACAGGGTGCAGCTCAGTGTGCAGAGAATGTCTTCATTTACGCAAAAAGAGACACAGACAAGGCCGGGCACGGTGGCTCACGCCTGTAATCCCAGCACTTTGGGAGGCAGAGGCGGGCAGATCACCTGAGGTCGGGAGTTCGAGACCAGCCTGACCAACATGGAGAAACCCTGTCTCTACTTAAAAAATACAAAATTAGGCGGGTGTGGTGGTGCACACCTGTAATCCCAGCTACTCAGGAGGCTGAGGTAAGGAGAATTGCTTGAACCTGGGAGGACGAGGTTGCGGTGCGCCGAGATCCCGCCATTGCACTCCAGCCTGGGCAACAAGAGTGAGACTCTTGTCTCAAAAAAAAAACAAAAAAAAAAACAGACAAGACACTCAGCAGAGGTTCTCAGAGGGTCTAAGCGTGGGGGGAGGGGGTTTCGTGCGTTCATTTTTACTCTTTGGGGCTGAAAGAATGCTTTATTCCATGAGCTGCTTTTCTTTTAAAATAGAAATAAAATGCTTAGTTAGTCACTAACTAACTAAGCTAGGCTTTGTTAAGGTCAAAGGTAATTTTCAAGCATTTCACAGAGAAAAGACATTCGCATTTCCCTTCAGCACTGAGCTCCTCCCTGTTCAAGGGTTTAATCTGAATAGAGGTTAAAGGACAGAGAAGCAAAAAGAAAACGAAAACGTCACTCACATTCCACGCGTTTCTCTAGCACAGCCAAGTGGTTTGTGACCTCAGCTTTCAGTTCATTGATTTTGAATGCTCTAGGAACGAAAAAGAAAAGAGACAGGAAATATAACCCATGGGGAGGAATCAGGAGGTGTATTTGCCAAGCTGGTGGGCACATTTACTTCCGCACACCTGGGCAGGGGACCCAGCTTTCTGGGGAGGACACGTGGTCCTCTCTTTGCTCATGCGGTTGAGACGGTCCAGTCCCGGCACCCTCCCCGGATGGCACAGACACCTTCGGAGGACGTGTCGTGTTCTCTGGAGGCTCCAGCCCAGTCAGTTAAACAATTCAGTTTTTTTTTTTTTTTTTGACATGGAGTTTCACCCTTGTTGCCCAGGCTGGAGTGCAATGGTGTGATCTTGGCTCACCGCAACCTCTGCCTCCTGGATTCCAGGGGGTCTCCTGCCTCAGCCTCCCGAGTAGCTGGGATTACAGGCATGTGCCACCATGCCCGGCTAATATTGTATTTTCAGTAGAGATGGGGTTTCTCCATGTTGGTCATGGCTAGTCTCAAACTTCCGACCTCAGGTGATCTGCCCGCCTCAGCCTCCCAAAGTGCTGGGATTACAGGTGTGAGCCATCGTGCCCGGCCAATTTGAAGGTTTTTAACAATCATACCCATCTGCCCTTTTCACCATTTTAATTAACCTAGGCAGTAAGACGCCACAGAAAAGTCAGTCTTGAAAATGTGGTATCTACATCAGGATTGGTGGAATGACTCAGGTGAAAAGGAAGTCCCCACTACACAGAGGCGCAGCGAGAAAGCTTATTTTACAACGGAGCCAAGTCTTAGAGATTGTTCTCCAATCCTGGAAGAGCTGGTGGAGGACATTCTCGACCGCATGAGCTCACATTCTAATGCACCCACTCCACACCATCTTTGGTCTAAGGTGAGCATTTCCTGGGCCCCATCCAAGCTGGTTTAGTTACAGAAGCCACGCGGGAGGCTCCTCCAGGCAGGACAGATAGTTGTGCCTGGCGGCCAAGGCCAGCCTCAGTGCCCGGGCCCACCCTCGCACTTAGAGAAAGAAGCGCCCATCTCTGGCTGGTTGTAAGTTCAGAAGACTCTGTACCTTGAGAACTGCTCTGCAACCTGCGTCAGCACGCTCTGGATTAATTCTTCTCTCTCTAAAAACCAAAGAAAAAAGACAGATGGAACACAGACAAGAGGAAAAGACGTGCAGGCCGTGGCGGCCCGAATCCCACGTGTTGGGACGCACAGGCCGTGGCGGAGGAGCTGCCTGTTACCTGGAGGCATGCGCCGGCCTTCCTGGCAGCAGCCCCGGCTTCTCTGGACCTGGGCTCTTTCAAATGCTCCTTCCCTCCGGCTCGGCTCCAGGCCCACAGCCGTCTGTGCCTCAGTGGCCTCTCAGCAGCCTGGCGGGGCTTGTGGTTCTCCTGTCCTCGCACCAGCTATAAAAAGCAGGCAGGACTGGGTTTCTAGACACAGGAAGCTTCCTCTTAGTGCCCAGGTCTATTTTATGGGGGCAATTACTGTGACAATGTGAGTTCAAGGCACGTCTCAACACAGAACACGGTGTTCTCACGGCGGGTCTGCACGGAGGAAGCAGGCCCGGGTCGGAGGAGTTTCTTCTCCCTTTGTTGCCTGGCCCGTAAAACTGGGCTGGGTGACCGGTTTTACAAGGTCCAGGTCCCAGGCGAAATGGAACCTGCCTGCTTTCCTGGTTCCTGACCAGGCCCAATGCCAGATGCCGCCTAGGAAGCTGCAGATGCCCCCAGCGCTGTCCCTTTCAGCATGGTGACATGTGAGGAAGGGCGAGGTCTCTGCTAGGTTCCAGTCACTCTCCAGTTCATGCCCCAGAACACTGAGAACCTACACCACGAGGCTTAGTTGTAAGTCTGAGTAGTCTTTTTTGTTTTGTTTTGTTTTGAGATAGAGTCTTGCTCTGTCACCAGGCTGGAGTGCAGTGGTGTGATCTTGGCTCACTGCAACCTCTGCCTCCTGGGTTCAAGCGATTCCCCTGCCTCAGCCTCCCAAGTAGCTAGGACCACAGGTGCTCGCCACCACACCCAGCTGATTTTTGTATTTTTAGGAGATTCGGGGTTTCACCATGTTGGCCAGGATGGTCTCCATCTCCTGACCTCGTGAGCTGCCCACCTCGGCCTCCCAAAGTGCAGGGATTACAGGCGTGAGCCACTGTACCTGGCCAAGTTTGCGTAATCTTCTATGCTGACTTGATGTCTGATCCTCCATTATAACCAAAACAAATAAAACCAAAGCTGCCAAGCAAGAATCCAACTTCTCAAAAGCTAAAAATGTTCACAAGTGGCCGGGCGTGGTGGCTCATGCCTGTAATCCCAGCACTTGGGGAGACTGAGGCGGGTGGATCACCTGAAGTCAGGAGTTCGAGACCAGCCTGGCCAACATGGCGAAACCCTGACTCTACTAAAAATACAAAAATTAGCTGGGCGTGGCGGCGGGTGCCTGTAATCAATCCCAGCTCCTGGGGAGGCTGAGGCAGGAGAATCGCTTGAACCCGGGAGGCAGAGGTTGCAACAAAAGCGAGACTCCATCTCAAAAAAAAAAAGTTCACAAGCACTGACCCAGGTCCGACTTCTAGGAAACGATCATACATGTACGTAAAAGCTGCTCATCACAGTGTTATCTAACATCGAGGAAACGGCAACAAGCTGCCTGCCCGCCCAAGGGAGGTTCGTTAAATAAATGATGAGATAACTATCATCGGACACATATCTGGTATTAGAAATGAGATTTTGAAAAATGTTCGTGTCTGTTGTTAAAGTACAAGAAAAAAAGATTTGCAAACAGTAAATCAGAGTGAACCCGATCCTGAAAACACACGGGGAGAGTGTGCGCCAAAGTGATGCCGTGTTCATCTTCAGTTGTTGTTTTATTACCTTTGATTTTAAAATTCTTCCTCCCCTATACCTTATGCATTTCCCCCTTTTCTTATACATTTTCTGTAATTAAGATACATTAATATCATTTTAAAAATTTTTAAAAACTAATCAGTTTAAATGAACTTGGCAACACCTCGTCGCTTCACCTGTCAGATGAGAGGGTAGACCAGCTGACCCTAGGTTTCCTCTGGCTTTAGCACTGTATGACGTAATAATAAGAAGAAAAATGACGTTTTGTTATATCTCTTGAAACTACAAGCATAAAAATGTCAGCCAGAAAATTTTCACACAGCCGTAGGTTGAACGGTGTGGGCTCGAGGCCCTCACCTTCAGAAAGGCCCTCACTTACTAGGAAAGGAATCCCATCAACAAGAATCATCACAGGGTTTTATGGGCCAGTTGGTGAACTCAGCAGGGGTTTAGATCACTGAGGAATTCTTTGGAAACGGTGTGTATCATATAATCTTTGAGCGTGAATGATCTCAGAGTCTTGAGGTACATTTAGAAGTCCATCAAATGATAAATATTTAGAGACCTTGTCACTCAACAGCAGCAGAATGCTGCATTCATGTCAGGTGCCTACAGAGCGTACACCGCGACGGACCACATCCTGGGCCATAAAGGAAACCTCACCAAATCTAAAAGAACCGAAGCCATACACAGTATGTTCTCTGACCATAAGAGAAACTAGAAATCAGTAACAGAAATATAGTAGAAAAACCTCCAAACACTTGGAAACTTAACAACTTACTTCTAAGTAACTTAAGGGTCAAAGAGGAAGTCTCAAGGGAAAATTAAAAAGACATTAAAAACTCAACGAAAATGAAAATAAAACACAAAATTTAGCTGTGAGACGCAACTAAAGCAATGCTGAGAGGGAAATTTATAGCACTATGTGCTCCCGTTAGAAGAGAGAAAAAGTCTCAACTCAATAAGCCAAGATCCCACCATGGGAACCCAGGAGCAGAAGAGCAAAGTAAACCCACATCGATAGCAAAGGAAGGAAGGAAGGTGGGAAATCATGAAGACAGGGAATAGAAATCCCAGAAACAGAAAACAATGCAGAAAATCAACAAAACAGAGCTATTATTTGAAAATAATAAACTGTCAAACTTCTAGCGAGGCCGACAAAGAAACCAGGAGAGAAGACACAGATTGTGAGTACCAGGAATGAAGAGGCGACATCACTACAGACCCTGCAGCCATCACGAGGGTAATAAGGGAACACTGCAAACGCCTCTGCTCACAGAAAACTTTGACTCTTCCATCAAATGGACCAATTCCTAGAGAGGCATGAAGTACTACAACTCATTCAATAGGAAGCAGGTAATTTAAACAACCTGAAACTATTAGCCAAAGTCGATTTGTGATTTTAAAACTTCCCAAAATGAAATGTCCATGCTAAGATGGTTCTAAACATTTAATAGAGAATTCTACCAAATGTTTAAAAAGTCAACGTGATTCTGAACCATACCTTCAAGAAAACAGAAAAGGAGGGAACGCTACTTTTTTTTTTTTTTTTTTGAGATGGAGTCTCTCACTCTGAACTGGAGTGCAGTGGTGTGATCCTGGCTCACTGCAGCCTCTGCCTCCTGGGTTCAAGCGATTCTCCTGCCTCAGCCTCCTGGGTGGCTGGGATTACAGGCGTGCACCACCAAGCCTGGCTAATTTTTGTATTTTTAGTAGAGACAGGGTTTCAGCATGTTAGCCAGGCTGGTCTTGAACTCCTGGCTTCAAGTGATCTGCCCACCTTGACCTCCCAAAGCACTAGGATTACAGGCGTGAGCCACCGCGCCTGGCCCCCATTCATTTTACGAAGTTAGCATTACCCTGATACCAAACGCAGATGAGGAACAACACAAAGAAAACTACATGCTAACATCCCTCACGAATATAGATGCTAACAAGACAGCAAGCAGAATTCAGTCACGTGTAAAAATAACTGCACGCCAAGATTGAGTGCGGTTTATTCCAGGGATATAAGGTTGGTTCAATATTTGGAAACCAATCGACGTAAATCTCCAATCAACAGGCTAAAGAAGAAAAATCACATGATCATATCAACTAGTTCATAAAAAAAATCTGACAAAATTCAACACATGTTCATGAGAAAACTCTCATAAAGTTAGGAATGGAGGAGAACTTCTTCAAGTTGATTAAAAGCATCAACCTGCTGGGTGCAGTGGCTCATGCCTGTAATCCCAGCACTTTGGGAGGCAGAGGCAGGTCAATCACCTGAGGTCAGGAGTTCAAGACCAGCCTCGCCAACATGGTGAAACTCTGTCTCTACTAAATAAACAAATATTCGCCTGGCGTGTTAGTGGCAGGCACCTGTCATCTCAGCTCCTCAGGGAGCTGAGGCAGGAGAATTGCTTGAACCCAGGAGGTGGAGGTTGCAGTGAGCCAAGATCGCACTATTGCCCTTCAGCCTGGGCACCAAGAGTGAAACTTCATCTAAAAGAAAAAAGGCATCAACCATAACCTTACAGCTAACATTATACAGTCATTCCTTGGTGTCCCTGAGGGATTGGTTCCAGGACTCCCCGACAAGGATGCGGAAATCCAAGGATACCCAAATTCCTTATATAAAATGGTGTCATATTTGCATATAACCTATACACATCTTCCTGTACACTCTACATCATCTTTAGGTTACTCAGAACACCTAATACAATGTAAACGTTACATAAATAGCTGCTATACTGTATTGTTTACTTGTTTGTATTTTTAATTGTTATTAAAATATTTCTGATCAGTGGTCAGTTGGATATAGGGATATGGAGCACACAGATACAGAAGAGCCAGCTGTACTTCACAGTGAAAGACGAGTGCTGGTGTCTAAGACCCTCGTAAGGCAAGGCCATCTGCTCTCACACCTGATGATTAACCTAGTGCTGGTGTCTAAGTCCCTCACAAGGCAAGGCTATCTGCTCTCACGCCTGATAATTAACCTAGTGCTGGTGTCTAAGACCCTCGTAAGGCAAGGCCATCTGCTCTCACACCTGATAATTAACCTAGTGCTGGTGTCTAAGTCCCTCACAAGGCAAGGCTATCTGCTCTCACACCTGATAATTAACCTAGTGCTGGAAGTTTTAGCCGGTGCAACAGGCACGAGGAGGAAATGAAAGGAAACAGATTAGAAAGGAAGAAAGAAAGCTGTCCCTGTTAGCCAATGGCATGCGGTCCACATGCAAACCCCCAAGGAATCGACAAACAACAAAACAACCCTCCTGGAACAAAGAGGAGAGTTTAGCGAGTTTGCAGGGTGAAAAACATACAAAATTCAATCGTAGTTACAACAATTGTATATACTAGCAATGACCATGTAAACACTGAAATTATATACCGGCCATGCACAGTGGCTCATGCCTGTAATCCCAGCACTTAGGGAGGTTGAGGTGGGAGGATTGCTCGAGAACAGGAGTTTGAGACCAGCCTGGAGAACAAAGAGAGAGCTCCATCTCTGCAAAAACAACATCAACAACAACAACAAAAAGGCTGGGCACAGTGGCTCACGCCTGTAATCCCAGCACTTTGGGAGGCCAAGGCAGGCAGATCATGAGGTCAGGAGTTCGAGACCAGCCTGGCCACATGGTGAAACCCCATCTCTATTAAAAATACAAAAAATTAGCCAGGCATGGTATCGCGCACCAGTAATCCCAACTACTCCGGAGGCGGAGGCAGGAGAATTGCTTGAACCCAGGAGGCGGAGGTTGCAGTGAGCCGAGATCGCACCACTGCACTCCAGCCTGGGTGAGAGTGAGATTCCATCTCAAAAAAAAAAGTTAGCCGAGCCTGGTGGTATGTGCCTGTGGTTCCAGCTACTCAGGAGGCTGAGGTGAGAGGATGCTTGACCTTGGGAGGTTGAGGCTGCAGTGAACCATGATCATGCCACTGCACTGCAGCCTCAGGGACAAAGACCCTGTCTCAAAAACAAACAAACAAATAAACACCAGTACCATTTACAATCACTCAAGAATACCCCCAGGGGTAAAACTAACAAGACACACGCAGAAGTTACATTGAAAACTACAAAACATTAATGAAAGAAATCAAAGATCAAAACAAATGGCAAGACTGACCGCGTTAAAGGGCTGGAAGGCTCAACATGGTAAATTCTCCCCACGCTGGTAAACGGGTGTTAACCAAATTTCCATTGAAAGGCTAGCAAGACTTTTTCTTTTTTGTAGAAATAGAGATTATTCTAACGTTTAGATAGAAAGGCAAAGGACTCACAAGAATAAAAGCAATTTTGAAAAACAACAGATAAAATGAGAGAACTCAGCCTACCTTATTTTGAGACTTAGGATATAAACTTGGTTATACAAGACTGTGAGGTATTGGCAGAAAGACACACAGGTAGAGCGACGGAAAGGAACAGAGAGCCCGTGACCGCGTCCGTACAAACACGCCCAGCTGATTTCTGACCTGGATGGAAAAGACGTTCAACGGAGAAAAGAGAGGCTTTCAATAAATCGCGCTGGAAAAATTAGGTATCCACAGGCCAACCAAAAAAAAAAAAGAAGAAAAAAAAGAAAAAGAGCTTTGACCTAGAATCCACAGTTTATATAAATATCAACGCAAAGTGGACCATGGAGCACAGATGTAAGATATAAAACCAGAAGACATTTAGAGAGAAAAAATAGGAGAAAATCTTCAGGGTCGTGGGTAAGACAGGGAGTTCTTAGACTTGACAGCAAAAACACAAACCAGAAAAAGAAAAGTTGATTAACTGGACCTCATCCAAACTCGGATTTTTGCTCGAAGAAAGGTCCTGGTAAGAGGATGACAAGACAAGCTACAGTCTGGGAGAAAATAGTTACGAGACAGGTATGTGACAAAGACTTGCATACAGACTAAAGAAAGAATGGGCCGGGCGCAGTGGCTCACGCCTGTAATCTCAGCGCTTTGGGAGGCTGAGGCAGGCAGGTCACCTGAGGTCTGGAGTTTGAGACCAGCCTGACCAACATGGAGAAACCCCGTCTCTACTAAAAATACAAAATTAGCCAGGTGCGTGGTGCATGCCTGTAATCCCAGGTACTCGGGAGGCTGAGGCAGGAGAACCCCTGGAATCCAGGAGGCGGAGGTTGCGGTGAGCTGAGACCGCGCCACTGCACTCCAGCCTGGGTAACAAGAGTGAAACTCCATCTCAAAAAAAAATAAAAAAGAATGGTTAAAACTCAATGGCAGAAAACAAAACCAGCCAATTTGAAAGCGGGAAAGAGATGAGTAGACAGGTACTGGAGAAAGTCACGGATGGCGAGAAGCCCATGAAAAGATGCTGAGCGCCACTGGCCATTAGGAAATGCCAATTACGGCCACAGTGAGAAACCACTGCACGCCTGTCAAAAGGGCCCGGACACAAAATAGCGCCAACCCCAAATGCTGGAACGGATGTGGAAACACGGATCGCTCACTCGTGGCTGGTGGGAATGAAAAATGGCACAGTCATTCTAAAAACAGTCTGGTAGGTTCTTCAAAAGACAGAGAAAACCGACTAATGATGCAAGCCCCATCTGACCTAGCAATTTCAGTCCAGGGCAGAGAGATGAAAACCGAGGTCCTCACAAAGGCCTGTGCACATGTTCACAGCGGATGTACCTGTAGTAGCCGCAAATGGAAACAGTGCAGATGCCTTTCAAGGGAGACTGGATGACTTCCGACCTCAGGTGATCCATCCAAACCGTGGTCCATCCAAACCTCGGAGTGTGATTCAGAAATTAGGGATTGAACCATGGATGCAGCCAACAACCCGGATGGATGCCAGGGGATCGTGCTGGGTGAAAGGAGCCAATCTCAAAGTCACCGACTGCATGACTGCATGTATAGAACATGACAGAAATGACAACATCATAAAAATAAAGACCAGGGTCAGGGATTGGTGGGGGATGGAAGGGAAGTGGCGTGGCTATTAAGGAGCAGCAGGTGGGACCCCTGTGGGGACACAGTGTTCTGGACCTGGCCTGGCCTGCATCACGGTCGGTGCCAGGCTGTGATATTGGGCTGGAGTTTTGCAAGATGTCTCCACTGAGAGAGACCGGGCAATGAATGGGCTTTCTCTGTAAGCATCCTTACAACAGCACGTGAATCTATCCTTACTTCAAAATAAGAAATGTATAGACAGAATGGAGAAAAGTGAAGGAAGAGTTTTCCTTTGGACGTTAGAGATGGAACCCTTCAAGCGTGACAGTATTTGTGTGGCTGCATCTCATTTCCGGCACAAGCAGCCATCATTTGCATGCCACTTCGTCCACACCTTCTCTCTGCCCGGTTCAGTGCTGGGGCAGATGCTGGTATCCCAGTCCACGTCACAGCCACACCTCGGCCAGCGTGCCACCCAGGCCAGCGTATCAGCTGTTCTTGGGAGGGGTACAGACACAAATCTGCACTCCCAGTGAGAACACTCAGGGCGGAGGGGGGGCACTGCCCAGGTGGTATCCCTTACACTGATGGAATCTATGGGACTCAGCATGATGGCCTCACGGAACCGCCTCTTTAGGTAATGCAACAACTGCGTTCTTCTGCTGGGGAAAAGCAGCAAAGCCGCCAGTGTGCGCAAAGGCCAACCACACCCACGCATCCACAAACAGAGCCGTAATCAGGAAGTGGGTGCCTCCCCTCCTGACCCTAGAATCATTGGAATTCCTGCTGTGGCCACAGTTTCCTCCCAGGGGAGTCCGGAACTTAAAACAACGGTGATTTCATGCGTGTCAAGCCCTCAGGACAGCGCCAGCCCAGCCCTGGCCACGTAAGCCCGGCCTGCCTCTGCTATTGCTGTTGGCGCTCTTGTGTTTCCGCATCATGGAGGCCCGCTGATGGCCCAGGTTCCCTCTGACCTCCTTTCCTGCTTCTGCCACCTCCCTGGGGTGTCATCATCCTTGGAGTGACAGGGTGAGCTCCGGGCACCACCTCCAGGCTGTGAAGGGGTGAATCCTACCTGCACCACCTGGATGTGGCCCTTACCCGCTCTAGTGCCTCCGGAATCCTCAGAGAGCCTGAAACCGCTGGATTTTGGGGACAGCAGACAATTCTCAATTGCAAATGTTCATCTTCCCAACCTTCGTGGCAAAATCACCTCATGTCAGCCAAATTTGATATTATGTATGACACCCACCTCTTTTCCTAAATGTTGCAGGACGTATATTGAATTAAAAAAATTAAACCATATTCAAGTCATTTCACATTGATAATGTCTTAATAGTTTCAAGAAAACCCAGCAATGGCCTTGGGATGCTGGTAAACCACAGGTGGACACGGCAGGGTCTTTCGGGTCCCTCTGGACCTCGAAGTTTTTGAGCAAATGGGGAGAGTGCAAATAAGCCCCCAAGGGATGGGGAGTCAGCGTTCACTCTTGCTGATCCAGGTGATGGAAACCGAGGGAGAGCAAGCTGATATTCACAGGCAACTCACATGTTCTCCAAAGGAAACTGTCCCACAAGAACAACCAATAAAATATCTAAAAGTGCCCCAGAACGTCTGAGTGCCAGAGTGGATTTCAAGGATGCTGCTGCAAGCTGATGGGGATTTACCTCTAGACACCAATGACTTTAATAAAGGCAGAAGATTTGACTACACCAAGGACCAATCAGTCATAACAGCGATTTTAGGTAGGCTTCTCTTCAGCCTCAACTCCCGGCTGCTTCCTCCCTTTACATACCTGGGTTCGTTAAAGTGAGCTCACCTGGGTGCTGCTCCTGCTGGCCTCTTCACCTGACAAGCACCTACAGGGAATGCTGGGCGGGGCTGACAGAGTTGTTTGCACGTCATAGGAGACTTTAGGTTTGTTCTAGAGCAATCCTGGAGTCTGGCAGAGTCCGGGTCCTGTTTTTAGACGCTGTCAGATCAGGCCAGCTTTGGGCCATGGGTTTGCAACAGAGGGGCCCAGGGGACTGGAATGAAGCAAACCTCTGGAGGGACTGAGGAGGGGCCTGTGGGCTGCCAGCCTCATTCCCAGGTAGGACGCAGCCTTGTGGGTGGCAGGACGGACATCCCGCCCCATGGTCACACGTGTCCAGGGCAGGGGTTGCCCCCACCCCACGCGGTGCCCAGAAGCCATTGCCTGACTCTACCTTGGGCTGAGCGGACAGTTCAAGCCTCTGCCTCGCCCACTTCTTCCAGGAATTGTTTACTTGTTTCAGGCAAATCCTGAGTCTACCCAGCGCAGAATGACATGAAATTTGATTTAACCGATCGCTAGCACAGCCTGACCTATAATTCTGATTCTAAAGATTAGTTTAATGTAATAAGCTAATTTGGTTGGCCAGCCAGCTGATTTGCATATCTCCTTTTTACACTAAAGAGAATACTCACAGCGACAGCCGTTCTTCCGTCCTCGTCCTCCGTGCACCTGAGCTGGTGGGAATGCATACTTTTCTCCCCTAGGCAAATGAATACACACATGGCCCTTGCAATATGACACGCTGGCCTCCAGACGGGTGCATTGAGGGAGGGGACCTAGGAACGTCAGCATGGGCATTACCATCCCAAGCATCTGACCTGCAAGAGCAGAGCAAGTAACATCACAAGGGCATGGGCGTGTGGCCTGGGAGCTCCCGCACGATCCGTTCCATTGCCCTTGATAGTAGTCACTGCACACCATCCCTGGGCTTAGATTTGCATGCTGTGAGTATGATGCAATGAGCCCTGTTCCCCCTTGTCAGTCCTGACCTGCAGCATCAGCGTGGGGTGCCGAGCACCCTCCAGTGAATCTGTACTTAGCAGACACTTCCCAAGCATGAGAAAAAATACCTCTGCTATCCTTTCTGAAAGGGGTATCTTATTTTTGCATTAGGGAAAATAATTTGCATCACTTGGCCCGAAAGAGATAAGCACTCCAGGCGTCCTGAAGACTGTGGAGGGCGGGGGCAGGGTGCCTTTATTTCTGCTCTGGTCCAACCTCCAATCCCTGAGAGCCAAGGCCCTGCGGAGGAAGGGCTGGCAGGCTTCCCTGTCATCGAGGGGTGGGGTGGCACGTCCCTCTTCCTGGGAAGCAAACTCGCCTCCTGTCCACCTTTGTCCTCTCCTGACCCCTGCAACCGCCCTCGAACCACCCAACTGGCTGAGGATGTTCTCGCTCTGGGAACAGTCACGGGCAATTCACTGTTTATGGACATCATAAAACAGACATTCAGATCAAGGAGGACATTTCCTTTATAGCCCAGGAACACAATAAAGTTATATGATTAACAGTGACCTTAAAGGCACAGGAGCCCTTCCTCCAGCCTGTCCTGTCTGCCAAGGGATTGCATGTCTATCAGCAGCCAAAGGAATAGCCCAGATCACTGGCGTTTCGGTCATTCAGATGTGACGAAGAAAGCAAAACTGACCGAAGACCCTGGTGACCAAGTGTGAAGTTTTGGAGAGTGTCTGCTTTGTCATTTCAGGTTGACCTCAGGGGCAGGCAGTGGACTGAGTTTCTTCCCTTTCTTTTTTGGAGAGGGGAATTGCATGTTCTGTAAAGTTGACACTTGACTGGGTGCAATTTCTCCCCATGATCTCCTCTGTTCCTTAGGATTAGTTTGCAGGCAGAGAAATGCCATGAAGCTGGCAGCGTCTGGGGCAGCTAGCATGCACTTCCCTTTCCCGTGGTAAAGGCTCCGTGTGTAACTATGCTCCGGGTGCTGTTCTAGGTGGTTCGTGCACGTTAGCTCAATGGTTCTTATAACCTGCAGGGGCTGCGTGACACTGAGAGGCCAAGTCATGGCATCGTCAGTTCCCACCTGCCCTCCTCCACTCAGGCTCCTTTACAGGGCCGCAAAGACGGGACAGAGCTGCACTTGCCCATGACGGGGAAGACACTCTGCACGTGCTTTCCCTGCGGAAAATCCCAGAGATACTTTTTTTTCCTGTGTGGCTTCTCGCCCATGGTGGGATGAAGTTCTAAGGGAGGCTGTGGGTATGAAAACCCAAATGGACGGGGCCGGGGGAGTTTGAATTTGGGAGCTAGCAGCCGAATCTACACACTGCGGGGAATTTGTCCGTTATCCGCCGGCCTGTGTATGTCACCGTAACCGATAACCCTATGGGAGAGTTTAATTATGGTGAAGCCAAAGGACATCAGCTCTGGCTCTGCGTGTCTGGGGCTTCGACTCTATGCCAAGTGACCCCGCAGACCAGTTCCAGGAAGGATTCTGTCAGGATAAACTGGGATCCAATAAACTAATTGATTACGGCACAAATGATACAATGTTTACAAAAACCTAGTCAAGACTGAGTCCTTTTTGCAAACCAAAGGTTTCACTACATCTGTGGACTTTGACAGGTTGTACACAGCTGCAACGTTTGTAGTCAGAGAAATTAAAAGAGCCAACTGATTGCTGTAATAACAAGACTGGAAGCAAGACAAACACCCAGCAGTGGGATACGCAACAGCACATCTGCAAAGCGAAGTCCTATGCTGCTATCAAAGAACAGTTCTTTTTCTTTTTTTCTGAGACGGAGTCTCACGCTGTCATTCAGGCTGGAGGGCGGTGGTGCCATCTCAGCTCACTGCAGCCTCTGGCTCCCAAGTTCAAGGGATTCTCCTGCCTCAGCCTCCTGAGTGCCTGGGATTACAGGTATGCGCCACCACAGCCCGCTTTTTTTTTTTTTTGTATTGTTTTAGTAGAGACAGGATTTCACCATGTTGGTCAGGCTGGTTTTGAACTCCTGACCTCAGGTGATCCACCCACCTTGGCCTCCCAAAGTGCTGTGATTTCAGGCGTGAGCCACCGTGCTTGGCCTAGAATGGAAGAATATCCTCTTTCCTGCTATAGAGCGACCTTACAATATACATGGCTAAAACTTAAGCAAAAAGTTCCAAGTTGAAGTGTCAGATGACAGAGTTTTAAGCTGTCAGAGAGGATGGAAATGGAAAGGAGAGTTCACAAAGGAGGAAGCCGTGGCAGTGGGACCCATGTTCTGTATAAACGACCCTGTTTCTGTTCCTCGGTGGGTCCCTGATACACATGTGTGGGCCTAGTGTGGCGGAGATCCCAGCTCCTGCCGTGGAGGAGACGAAATTTGGAGTTTTAGTCCAGTTAGAGGCGCATGATAAATACTGCAGGCTTCCTACAAAAACCACATAAGAATCACTCTGGAGATCCACCCTAACAAAGCATAAAACCAGGCTGCCAAGGTCAAGGTGATCGGTCAGTAACGTAACTGACTGCTAGAGCAAAATTAACACTCTTCGGAGGATGATAAAATCCAGCGTCTCTACTAGGTGTTATTCATGATCTTAGTCTACAACAGAAAACAGACATGCAAAGAAACAGGAAAATGTGACCCACGGTCAAGAGAAAATCACGAAAATCACTCATCAGACGCCCCGGACACATGTCAACTCAGATGCTGAAATGAGCTAACGAAGACTTTAATGCAGCAATTGCGAGTACGTCCAAGTACCTAAACAAAAAAGATGCCAGTAAATAGTAAACCTTTGTGAGTCTCAAGAGAGCAATCTACAAAAAAGAATCAAGTGGAAATTTTAGAATTTTAAAGTACAATATCTGAAATTAAAAATTCACGGATCAGCTTACAGCAGTTTGGAGTCAGTGGAAGAGTCAGAGAAATCAGGGACTGATCAATAGAAATTACCCAATTTGGCAGGGCGCGGTGGCTCACGCCTGTAATCCCAGCACTTTGGGAGGCTGAGGTGGGTGGATCATGAGGTCAGGAGATCGAAACCATCCTGGCTAACACAACGAAACCCAGTCTCTACCAAAAATACAAAAAATTTGCCGAGCGTGGTAGCACACACCTGTAATCTCAGCTACCTGGGAGGCTGAGGCAGGAGAATCACTTGAACCAGGGAGGCAGAGGTTGCAGTGAGCCGAGATTGCACCACAGCACTCCAGCCTGGGCGACAGAGCAAGATTCCGTTCTCCCTGCCCACTCACCCACCAACCCCGCAAAAAAAGAGAAATTATCTGATTTGAAGGGCAGAGAAAAAAAGATTATTGAAAAACCCAAAGCCACAGTCACTTGAAAGATAATAGCGAACTTTCTAACATACATGTCTTTAGAGAGGAATAGTGCATATAACACACTTAAAGAAACAATGGCTGAATATTTTGCAAATTTGCTGAAAACGTAAATTCATAGTCCATTTAAACTCAATGAACACGAAGAAGAATAAATAAGAAAACGAGACTGAGGCACATCACAGTCCAACTGCTGAAACCTCAAGATAAAGGAAAGAAATCAACAACTTGAAAGCAGCCAGAGGCCAGGCACCTTGGCTCACGCCTGTAATCCCAGCACTTTGGGAGCCCGAGGCGGGTGAATCACCTGAGGTCAAGAGTTCGAGACCAGCCTGGCCAACATGGTGAAACCCTGTCTCTACTAAAAATACAAAAAATTAGCCAGGCACGGTGGCAGGCGCCTGTAATCCCAGCTACTCAGGAGGCCGAGGCAGAAGAACTGCTTGAATCCGAGATCGTGCCACTGCAGTCCAGCCTGGGCAACAAGAGCGAAACTGTCTCAAAAACAAAAGCAACAAAAACAAAACTCATCAAACTGCACCCACAGGGTCTGCGCACGTCAGTGCAGTCAGGCAGGACACAGCCGTGGGTAGGTACGGGTTGGCCTGGTTCTCACAAATGCCTAGGGCAGTCGGAATGTCTGTAGCTTTCAGGTCCTTGCAGCGACGTTCGCTGTCCTCATCTCTATTTGACGAAGGTGACTGTATTACTGTTTGCCATCAGTATCTCTGACGGTGGCGTGCTAAGGGCTGCTGGCTTTGTTGTCTAGGCTACCCTAAAGGGAGTCAGTCTGAACACACAATTCCGGAAACGGTTATT